>NC_071988.2:171175000-172517500 GCF_028885655.2 Pongo abelii | reverse complement strand
AGAAATCATTTTTGGGGGTGGGGGTCAGGTAAACTATTAGTCTTAAAATTTTCATTATGCTGAATGAACTGAGAAGTATTTGTTTCAACCAAAGCAGTAATAAATTTTGAAAAATAAAATTCAAAATATTTTGTTATAACTAGTTGTAAACTATGAAGGATGAGATTGATTCAGAGATTTAGAGGAGTGTAATAGAAGTAGAGTATGTCTGAAAAGAAATGTACTATAGATAATACAGACTTGGGAATTTAGTTTCCGTTTGTAAAGAACACTTTTCTTTAACAATTAAGTTCTGAGTAGATTTGAAAATTTTGAGATTCAGCAGATAACTAGAAGTTGTAGTTTGGGGGTGCTTGAACTTTTAAGTCTCTGTAGTAATTTTTGGTATAACCAGAAATTTTCAGAAGTATTCCAAAGGGTTGGCAGCAAATAAAATTATTTAAGGAATTTGAGAAAATATTATGGTTTTATATGGGTCTAGAGTGAAACCAAACGGTCTTAAAAAAAAAAATCCCAATTTGAGAATCACTTGAGAACCACAGCAATAATTTAGCCCAGCCTTGAAGTTTGTTGACGGGGCTGCTTCTACTTCAGGACCCTGTAGGCTGTTATAATAGCTGATATTTGACGTTTCAGATTTTGTTTCTCCTGCCTATTGGAACAATTCTTCTTTTCGTATTTATTTAATACTAGCTGTATACCACTTACTATGCACATTTTGGCACTGTAGAAATCAATATGAATAAGACAAATATATCGCTTGCCTTCATATAACTTTTTCTCTAATGGGGGAAATAGAAAAGTTTAAAACTATAAATAAATAGCTTAAAAAGCAATGATTATAATTTTTCACTGTAAATGGTCATAAACAAGGATATATTTGGGGGTTATAAAAGGGCTTTTTTAAAATGTTGTCTTTCTCTAATACAAAATTAGTGTGATTTCATGGAAAGAGCACTGTGCAGTTTGATGCCTTTGTATTTTCAGCCGTCTCATTAACTGGTTATATGACAATGAATAAGCTAAAAAAAAAACAAGATCATAATTTTCATATACATTCATGATAGACAAATTGCAAGTGAGAAGAAAGTAATAGTCTGCATAGAGCTTGAGGTTTAAAGAGGGGAGATGTTAACACAAATAACTTACTGCAAATATATGGGCAATCTTACTATTAAAATAAGTTCATTGGATAGTAAGGTCCTCTTCACCTCTAAGATTATATGATTCTAAAAGTTTATTCAAGAATTAGAAAATAAAATTTAGAGCTTTATATGTTAATATCTAGAGCTAGATATTCTAGTATTTTAAATAATTATAATAATAGTGATGTGAATAATAGGTGATACTTACTGAGCAATTAATTTTGAGCCAGACACTGTGCCAAGTATTTTTAATTAATTAATTAATTAATTTATTTATTTTTTGAGATGGAGCCTCGCTTTGTTGCCCAGGTTGGAGTGCAGTGGTGGGATCTCAGCTCACTGCAAGCTCCACCTCCTGGGTTCAGGCAGTTCTCCTGCCTCAGCCTCATGAGTAGCTGGGACTACAGGCACGTGTCACCATGCCTGGCTAATTTTTTGTATTTTTAGTAGAGACGGGATTTCACCGTGTTCGCCAGGCTGGTCTCGAACTCCTGACCTCATGATCCACCTGTCTCGGCCTCTCAAAGTGCTGAGATTACATGCATGAGCCAACGCACCCAGCCTTGTGCCAAGTATTTTTATAAGGATTATCTCATCGTATCTTAAAAACAGAGCAATGAGATACATAGTATTAATTGTCCCAAGTTTACAAATGAAGAAACTAGAGCTTTAAAAGTTTGTTACTTGACCAAGATCCAAAGGCTAGTATATTGAGTAGTTAACATTTGAACCCAGGCATTCTGACTCTAGAGCCTGTACTCATAACTATCATGCAACTTCTGTTTTGTTTTTTTGTTTTGAGCTAGGGTCTTGCTCTGCCACCCAGACTGGAGTGCAGATCACAGCTCACTGTAGCGTCAACCTCCTGGGCTGAAGCAGTCCTTTTAATTCAGCCTCCCTGAGGCTCATGCCACATCTGGCTAATTTTTTTTTTCTCTCTGGGCAACAAGGTCTCACTATGTTGTCCAGGCTGGTCTTGAACCCCTGGGCTCAAGCAATCTACCTACCTTGGCTTCCAAAGTGCTAGGATTATAGGCGTGAGCCATCACACCCAGTCAACTTCTTAATATTAGTAGTTGGTATTAGTTTGGTTTTTGTTCTTGTGGTTTTTTCGTTTTGAGACTGGGTCTCGCTCTTTCGCCCAGGATGGAGTGCAGTGGCATAAACATGGCTCACTGAAGCCCTGACCTCCAGGGCTCAAGCAGCCCTTCTCCTTCAGCTTCCCAAGTAGCTGGGACCACAGGCACATGACACCATGCCTGACTAATTAATTTTTTTTGTCGAGATGGGGTCTTACTGTGTTGCCCAGGCTGGTCTTAAACTGCTGGGCTCAAGTGATCCTCCTGCCTCAGCCTGCCAAAGTGCTGGGAATTACAGGCATGAACCACTTCACCCAACAGTATTAGGATGTTTTTTAATTTTTATTTTTGAGTGTTTACAATTTGCCAGGGATTTACTGAGCCCTTTACAAACATTATTTCATTAAATCCTCACAACAGCCCTCTGAGGTGGATATTATTATTTCTGTTTTGCAGTGGAATAAATGAAGGTTCAGAAGCATTCTTGGTTTTTCAAGTAATAAAGCTGTTTTTTTTTTTTTTTAGACTTTACTGTTTGCTACTTCAACTGTGGCGAACAATAAAAGGCTGTGACTGTTTGACCTTTTGTATTCTGAAATACTTGGGTCAGGATCATTCTTATTCTGTTGAGAATTGGATTTTCTTTCCTTTCCCTACTCTTTTACCTAATTATTTTTACCTTTACTTCTTTAGCCTGTTTTCAAATTCATTTTTATGCAAAAAAAAAACCCAAAACCAAAACACCACAAAAATTACTTTTTTTTTTTTGTAAATACTGTTGTTAATTAGAACCCCAATATATAAAATGGATAAAAAGGAACCATCCTAGCTGACATCAGAAGCTCATGGGTTTCTTACTCACTGCTACTCAAGGCATCTCACAATATGAAAATCACTCCCCAGCCCATTAAGGAGATAGGTTCCAATGGCAGCTTGTTATAATAAAAGGGAAGTGGAACCTAACCTCTTAAATCATAATATATGACTCTTTCTGGCATTGTCCGGCCTCCCTATAACTCTCATTGTCTTGTATTGAATTATCTTGTTTAAAATTATAATTAATTTTTAGTAAATAACACAATATTATTCAAATATTAGTATGAAAGTGATACATGATTGGACCTGGATTAAAAACCAACCACATGAATTGTTAATACTAAATTTATGAAATGTAATAATTGTGTTGTGATTATATAAGAAAACATCTTTGTTCTTAGTCAATAAATATAGATAAAGGTTGAAGTGTCATGATATTTGTAACTAACTCATTTGATTCAGAAAAAAAATAATGTCTATCACACATATGCCAAGACAGACTAAGAGGTGGCATGATAAAGCAAATGTACTGAAATGTAAGCAAGGTGGGAAATTTAGATGTAGGATTTATTTTTTTATGTGTTCTTGTAACTTTTCCTTTAGTTTTTAACTTTTGCTGGGAAAAATACATCTGAGAAAATACTGAGAGAATTCCTGTTATGAGTTTTCCTTATGTTTTATTCCTCTATCTGTGGATAACTGAGAATTAAAACTTGGGGTTAAATATGAAATAGCTGGATATACAGTGATTTATCTTTTTTCACCAAATATGTAATGAGAAATTTTGGTTGTATATGCAGAATTAGAAATTCTTTTACTTAAAATTTTTGGTTTAGTCAATTCTTGTCAATTTTTTTCTCTGTCTTAAAAAACAATACTTAGATTAATGTATACTTTCCTTCAAAATATCTGATACAGTGATATATAGAGATTTTCAACACTGTAGGTCATGAGAGAAGTCATTTATGCCTCTCCCTGTTTTATGGATGAGCAAGTCATTGTGGAGAACTTAAATGATTTGCTTAAGAGTATACAACTGGTTTTCTGACAAAGCCAGGACTCAAAATCCTGCTCTCCTGACTCCCACTTCACCATTTTGAGAATGACTAACTAAATCAGTCAGTCATTTGTTCGTCATTCTAAGGGTCTTTTCCTTCCCTTCTCCTTACTACTTTCCTTTCATTCTTCCTTCCATTGATGCATTTCTAAAAAAGTTTTCAAAATAGATTTGTTATGGAACTAAGAATTACTGGACACCTATTATGTTCCAGGCTTTATGCAAATTACTGAGTATATAACAGTAGAATAGACAGACTTGGATACTCTCCTCATGTAGCTTAGAATTTAACAGATTGTTGCTTTGAGTGTAGTTTAGATTTCCTTTTATTTTCTGCTTCCCCTGGTATCATGCTAAACCAGTCCTATAGCATTGTGTGTTTAGAATGTTGTTACTTATATCTCTGATCCAGATGATAATTTGGAAAATTTCCAGAGAGAGTATTTTTAATAAGGAGTATTTATTATCAAAAAATTAAAAAAATAAATTATAATAACTTTAGAATAATAAAGGATTGATATATGAAAAATTACTTTTCTTCTAAAATTATTTATAAAAACACATTAGGAAATTGTAGATGTACATTTTCTTAGTTTTACTTTTACGTTTCTGAAGTTTATGGTACCTTAGTAAGTATATACTTCTGCAAAAGCAGAATGCTCACTGTCAACAGAGAGTATCTTCTTAAAAAAAAAAAGAAAAAATCGAAACTTTATTACATATGGGCATCTTCTTGTCAATGTTTACTACAGATGTGTTGGTTCTGAACTATAGCTATTATTAGAATCACCATGGGATTATTAAAAAAAGTACTGATGCCTGTATACCTTTCCCAGGATTCTGATTTAATTGGTCTGGAAAATGGCTTGGTAGTTAGTATTTTTAAGAAGCTCCCCAGTTTATCCTAATATGGTCAATGGTAAAAATCGCTGTGTCTAAATAGTCGAAGATTGGATTTTCCTGTAATTGCTTTTGACTAACAAAATGAGCATTCCTAGAAATTGATGTTAGAAAGATACTTTAATGCTTTGTATTATACATTCAGATTTCCCAGAAACGTTACACCTTGTCTCTATCCTCTGGTGCATTTTACACACTGCTAATTTCCTTAAACAGTTCCTTCATATTGCCTTGCTAATCAACAATTTGCAATAGTTGTCTGTTGTCAGTTGTCTGTACTCAGGCATTCAGTTCGGACCTTGCTTTCCCTGTGTTGATTCACTCTCCTCCCTAACATGAGTGCTCAGGGCAGTCCTTTCTTGCTGGCTGCCCTTGTCTCTGTCTCTCTCTTCTTCCTGAAGACTCAAGCCTTCTGTGAACTTACTTACCAGGGTTTTAGTGGCAGCACAGAAGTCCTTTTTATGTTTATAGGTTCTTCAGTTTTCTCATGTAAAGTAAGGATGCTATTTGTCCTACATGCAGGTCTCCTTGTGCTGTTGTGAGAATAAATGTGAGAAATGAGAAATTGTATGTACTTTTATGGGTACTTAGTGACTGATTTGTAATGAATTAACTACCTGAGGAAATAAAAAGTGTTATCAAATGTTAAATTATTATTATTATCATCAGAACAAAATCTAGTACTTGGCAATGTACTATTTAGTTCTCTAATTCTATAATGAATATCTCTTGGGTATATCTGAGGCAATCAAAAACACCTACGAAAAGAAAAAGATTCCTAGATGAAAACAATGTTTCAGAGCATCTATACTCTTGAATCTTAGGTGCTTGTGAAAGGTGAAGGAGCTAATATGTAGAAAGGCATGTAGAACAGTGTCTGACATATACCATGTAAATGCTTAATAACTGTTAGCTGTTGATTTGTACGAAAAGAGATACAGGAAGAGTTGATTCATAGACTAATAATACTGATTATCTGCAGCAGGTAGGTGAGAATGTGCTGGAAAGGACTGGGGAATGGGAACAGAGTACAAGCAATGAAAGGGGAGTGACAGTTCTCTGACTATACCTTTTGTATGCTTTGGACTCTTAGAACCTAATCTCTCTCTCTCTCACACACACACACACACACACACATCAACTATGTTGTGGGACAAAGTGAAAATCTAACAGCATTACAAATGAATAGCATAATTGCTCCAATAATTGTGGGGGAGAAAGATAATGAATCTAAAATTCCTTTATATATATCCTACGATTAGAGCAAATAAGTAAATATATTTTGGATAGTAAAAGCAAGATTTCTTACTTTTGGAGAAAGGAGTTACAAATAAGGAGAGGAAACTCTAGAATGAATCCTGTGGTGATTGATTGGAATGAAATATCAATGTGAATTTATTGTTATGTGTACACACATAGAAAGATGATATAAACAATTACATATACATGTGTTAGTATGCACAATTAGCATACATACTTATATCACCTAGCCCTATCTCCTGAGAAGACATAGAAGCAGTGACAACCAATGATAAAATGCAAACCTAGTTCCCAAATCGTAGTTTCTGTATGCCATTTGTTAACTTAAAAAACTAGATCCTTTTGGAGAAATGGCTGATTTCAGAGCTAGGAAAGGGCAACTATAAGATTATCTTGTGGTGCCAGAAGGTAAGGAAGTACTCAAAAATGGTTAGCAGCATGTCAAAAGGACATAAATCCCAAAGATCTTTAAATAGCTAAATCTGTGACAATTTGAGCAACATTATAATATTGACAGTAATAGATTAAAAACCCATAGAATAAATATTTTTCAGTTTATAGTGAAGTCAATAATTTATAAATGGGAGGTAAGAGACAGCTCTTCCTTACAGTAGAATGTCAATTTTTAAAAGTAAAAAGAATTAATAGGTGTAGAAAAATCATCTTTTGGCAGACACCACAGTACTGTACAATACAATACAGTTTAGGCAATAATCAGTGAATACTGAAACTTAGATGATGGAATAATGAGAAAAAAGATAATTCCATTGTTTCAAAGTATCTCCCAACAAGGTAGTTATTAATTACACGGAGGAAACATATTAACTTCATAGTGGAGAAACGTGGCAGACATCATATTCACCAAATGATCAACTTAATACCATCGGTAAGAAGACTTCTTGACATCATATACCACCTGATATGATGCACTGAGAAGTGCACAAGAGCACTTCCATGGTCTTCTTGCCAAAAATACAAATCTTCCGTTTAATTAAGTGAAAATATTGGCCGGACACAGTTGCTTATGCTTATAATCCTAGCACTTTAGGAGGCTGAGGTGAGTGGATCACCTGAGTGGTGACACCTGAGGTCAGGAGTTCAATACCAGCTTGGCCAACTTGGTGAAACCCTGTATTTACTAAAAATACAAAAATTATCTGGGCGTGGTGGTGCATGCCTGTAATCCAAGCTACCTGGGAGGCTGAGGCAGGAGAATCACTTGAACCCAGGAGGTGGAGATTGCAGTGAGCTGAAATTGTGTCATTGCACTCCAGCCTGGGTGACAGAGCCGGGGAGGGGGGGGGGAAAGAGAAAATATTAGACAAGCTCAAATCTCAGGGATGTTTCACAAAACAAATGGTCAGTAGTCTCCAAAAATATAAAGTTCATGAAAAACAAGGAGAAATGGAGGAATTGTTCCAGATTTGAGGAGACTAAGAAGACATGATAACTAACTGCAGTTTGGGATTCTGTATTAGTTATTGGTCAAGACAAGAAAATTAATGGGACAATTTGCAAAAATCAGATGTACTCTGAAGATTAGTTAATAGTATTGTATCACTGTAAACTTTTTCATTTAGATAATTGTAGTGTGGTTATGTAAGATTATAACATTAGAGGAAGCTGAGTGAAGGATATACAGGAACTCTAAACTTATTATAAAATTGTAAAATAAAATTTAAAAATTATTAGCTATTATTATTGCATATGCATGAAACTATCAGTCTCAGTTCTTAGAGTTTTCAGTTACTCTCACTTTTCACAGATTTTATAAACTGTGTTTGCCAGGCCACAGTAGACGAGAAGCACTCTACTGGATGACCTTAGATTTGCAGCCAGGATTGAGAATCATCACAATGACTGGTTTTGCTATCTCTATATGTACCACTGGGATTTAAGACCAGGGTGCAGTCTCTTCATGGCTGGCTTTTACTCACCTGTCAGGCCTTATCTCTCCTTATTCCTCCCTTTGACACTTTCCCTCTAATACACAGCCACTTACATACTCTCACACTCTTTCTTTATGCTCTTTTCCATCTCTAATCCCCAAGCATTTTCATATTCTATTTCCCTCACTAACTTAGGTTTCCCGCCATGCCCCTCACACCAACTTCTACTTCCCATGTTATGGTACTTGTTAAACTGTTTAGTAATTGTTTTTGAAATAATCTTTCCCTTCTAACCTATAAATGCCATTAGGGAAAGGATGATATTTATTTTTGTTCATTATGATGTGCTGTGAATTGTCGACAATAAATGCTTGTTGAATGAATGAAAGAATTACAGGTTTCAGACTTTAAAGATGGTAACTATAGATAGAAATGAACTGAAAAATCAAGTCTTAGGTTTGAAATTTGTTTTAACATTCTCTTTTGTGGGATTTAGGCCACATGGATAATTAAAAACAAAATAAAATAAAGTCTACAGTGAATTGCTTTTTACACACTGCCTATAGCTTGTTTGGTCCTAGCCTGTGTTTAGTATGATTTGGTATCACCACATCATTCTCAGACTGACTGTGAGGTCTCTGATACCACTCTTTCCCTCCAGACCCACTAATGAATTTGTAGTGTCTTAAGTCAGCCTAGGGAATAGTTTACTTTGGCATCATTTGGGTTTTTAAAATTTGCAAAGGAAGACCTAAAGCTATTGGCACATACTGGGTTTTGGGCTTTACTAAGACTCATAGATATCTAGAGTCCACAAGAATAATTGCTTAGTGTACTGCCTTTTATATTTTCTCCCAAACCCAAACTTCCAGAGGCCATTTTTACCCCCATCATTATCAGGAACTTTTACTGTAGGCCAAATGCATAGAACATTTATGATAGGGAAGAAAGAAACTACATTGACTATAGAGCCTGTATTAGTTTCTTATTGCTGTGTAATAAATTACCACAAATTTACTGGCTTGAATAACACAGTCATTTTGGAAGTTCAGAAGTCTGAAATGGGTTGGCAGGGCTGTGTTTCCTCTGGAGGCTTGTCTTACTCTGTTCAAGTTGTTATAATAAATTGCCATACACTGAGTGGCTTAAAGTACAAACATTTATTTGTCAGACTTCTGGAGGCTGGAAGTCTGTGATCTGGTGCCAGTCAGCATGGTTGGATTCTGGTGAGAGCCCTCTCCCAGGTTGAAGACTACTGACTTCTCATTGTATCCTCACATGGTGGAAGGAGAGCTAGAGAGTTCTCTGGGGCCTCTTTTCTAAGGGCACTAATTCTATTCCTGAGGGTCCTACCCTCACGATCTAATTACTGACCAAGAGACCCTACCTCCTAATATTTTCACATTGGGGGTTAAAATGTCAACATATGAATTTATAGAGAACACAAACATTCAATCAATTGCAGGTTTTGGGGGGAAAGTTCCTTGACTTTTCTATCTTCTACAGGCTGCCTTCATTCCTTGGTTCATGGCTTCTTCCTCCATCTTCAAAACTAGCAGCGTAGCATCTCCAAATTTCTCTCTGACTCTGCTTCTCCGTTGTCAGTCTCCTTTTCCTCTGCTTCCATCATCACAATGCCTTCTCTCACTCTAACCTTCCTTCCTCCCTCTTATAAGGATGCTTATGATTACATGCCCAACGAAGTTAATCCAGGATAACGCCCTCATATCTATATCCTTAATGTAATCACATCCACAAAGTTCCTGTAAAGTAACATACAGGTTGTGGGGATTAGTATTTAGACATATTTGGGAGGCTGTTATTCAGCCTACCGCAGTGTCTATCCTCTGAATCCTTCCTTTAAGATGATATATTAATATTGTATGGTATAGCGATTAAGACTGTTAGCTTTTAAGTAAAGCAGACGTGGGTTTGAATCTCTTTACTTAACAGATACGTGACACTGGCAGAGCACTTGGTTTTTGGGTGTTTTCAATACCACTTAGCCTTTCTGAGTTTCAGCTTCCTTAAGTATTTTCCTTTCATTAGTTAAATAAGGATGATTCTTCACATGGTTTAATATCAAATGTGAAATAGGAAATGTGTTACATAGTCCTGGGTACAGAAAAAATGTTTGACATCAATAATATAAAAAAATAGAATGAAAACATAATGGATGTGACTAAGGCTTTGTTTATTTTTTGTGGTACAATTGACATACAATAAACTGTACATATTTAAAATGTACAGTTTGACAAGTAATCCCTTAGTATCCACAGAGAATTGGTTGCAGGGCCCCCATGAATACCAAAATCCACAGATGCTCAAGTTCCTTGTATAAAATGGTATAGTATTTGCATATAGCTTACACATATCCTTCTGCTTTATCATCTCTAGATTATATATAATACTGAATACAATATTCATGCTATGTAAATGATTGTTTTACTATATTTTAAATTTTGCATTTTTTTTTTCTTTTTTGGAGATGGAGTCTCACTCTGTTGCCCAGGCTGGAGTACACAGTGGCGCAATCTCAACTCACTGCAACCTCCACTTCCTAGGTTCAAGCAAATCTCCTGCCTCAGCCTCCTGAGTAGCTGGGATTACAGGCACACACCACCATGCCTGACCGATTTTTGTATTTTTAGTAGAGACTGCTGGTCTAGAATCCCTGACCTCAAGTGAACCACCTGCCTCAGCCTCCCAAAGTGCTGAAATTATAGGTGTGAGCCATGGCACCTGGCCTATTTTTTATTGTATTGCGATTTTTTATTGTTTTCTTATATGAATATTTTCAGTCTGTGGTTGATTGAATCCGCAGATGCAGAACCTGAGGATACCGAGTGTTGACTGCTTATGTCTATCCATGAAACCATCATCATAATCTAGAGGTTTTTTCCTACCGTTTCGTGATTACTCTCCCACCCTCCCTGCCCCTAGGCAATCATTGATCTTCTGCCACTCTAGATAAGCTTACATTATCTAGAATTTTATGTAAATTGTTTTATGAATTTGTACTTCTTTTTTGTCTTCTTTCACTCAGCATAGTAATTTGAGGTTCATCCATTCTATTGCATGTTTCGATGAGGGAAGTTTGGCATAGAAGAATGATCGTAGGTTTTGGCCTCGTATAGTTCTTAGATGTTTACTCAAGTGAAGTAGAAATACAGTTTACCAGAGAAAACCATATTGAATTGTGGCAGATGAAAATATCTGTGGTATATCCATAGTAGACTATTGTTTAGCAATAAAAAGGAACAAATTACTGGTACATATAACAACATGGATGAATCTGAAGTGCATTACACTAAGTGAAAGAAGCCAGACTCAAAAGGCTATGTGCGAATGTGATTGATTGCATTTGTGTGACATTCTGGAATAGGCACATTATAAGAATAGAAATTAGACCAGTGGTTGTAGAGGTTCGTTAAAAAGGGGTGCAAAGATTTTTTTTTTCTTGGCATGATGGAGCTGTTCTGCATCGTGATTGTGTTGGTGATTATATAACTTTGCAGAAAAGTGTTAACGTAGCGACTCATCCTTTACAAAGGGTCAGTTACAAGGTGGACCCTTGGCTGGCATCTGGGAATTTGAAAGGTAAACAGGTCCCTACACCGATATAGAACTTTCCATAAATGATGAGTGGCTCACTGTGCTTAGACTGTTTGTCCAAACAATGTAGTTGATTGTAAACATCAGTTTTCTTTCTGGAAGTCTAGAATTACAGCATGTACTAGACAGAGGGTCCCTAAGCAACCAGTCCCAAATGAAAACCTTGGGAGCTGAGTCTCTAAATAAGGTTCCTTTGACAAACATTTCACACATTGTGATATGTGTGAAATTCCTGGAGGAATTAGACACATCCTGTGTGATTGCATAAGGAAAGGACTCTTGGAAGCTTGTACCTGGTTTCTCTAGATTTTGCACGATGTGACTCCCTTTGTTGATTTTGTTTGTACCAAGACAAGATTCAGGAAATCATAGCCATGAAGATGACTGAATCCTGTGATTCCTTGTGAATAATTGAATCTGACGGTATCTTAGGGGTCCTGACACAATTGTATGTGTTTGTCAAAACTCATAAAATTATCTGTGAGTTATGTCTCAAAAAGTTCTCAACTTATGTAATGTTTTATATTATAAAAGAAAATGAACTTGAAGTTGCTAGGCTTCTTAAGGTTGTAATCTATTCATGATTAGAAGAAAATTATCTCATGAGGTAAGTTTGGCGTAGAAGAATGATCATCAGTTTTGGCCTCATACAGTTCTGGGTTTTTGAAAATAAGCGATTTTAATTAGTTTTTTGGTCTTGGAATTATATAATGTGCACTAAACCTCAGTTTACTCAATCTTAAATGGCAGTGTTAATTCCTGTGTCATATGTGAAATGTTAGGGAAAAGCTTAGGGGCTAAGGATTTAGGAGTTTTTGGATTATATATACTTTGAGGGAACACATCCCGTGAACCGGTGGCATGAAATTCACACTGCATGTAATTAGAGGATATGTAAATGGAAAAATAAAGAAGTGAAATGTCAGTGACAGGCTATTATGCTTTATGATACACTTGTATTAGGTAATGCCATTATACTTTTCATGGTCTGTTTTCGATAATATGTCAAGCCATAATTAGGTATTCGTTGAAAAGAGAAAACTCAAGGGTCTATTCTGGGATCAGAACAGCTTTCCATTGTTTATATGATCTATATCTTACCCCATTATAACAATTGGTTATGATTACAACCTAGATTCATTGAAAAACCCTTGGTTATAGAAGTCTGCAAGTAGTCTACTAGTGGGTTTCCTTGTCTTCACTCTCTTTCAATGCTATTGCAGCCTTCCTGGTACCATTATTAAAACCACTTCGTTGGAAAACCTAACACATGACATTCAAGGCTTGTTAGTGCCATTCCTTAAATCTTCCTTGCCATTCATCTTTTTCATGCATCTCTAACCACACCAAGCAACTTGTGTTCCAGACATACTTTGTATTTTTTCTTTATATTTTCTCATGCTCTTCTTTGTGTTTTCAGTTCTGTTCCCATGTTATCTGCTTGATGAGTTGCCATTTGTCTTTCAGAATCCTTCCAAAATGTGACTGTGTCCAAGTACTTTATCAGCCATTGCCTCTTCTTTTTCTCAGAAGCATTACTTGGTAGATTATTTCTTTGCTTATATGTGTTCTCATAGCATTTGATAAATACAAGTATTAAAGCACTTATAGTCTGGTACACATTTTATTTTTTCCCAGTATACTATAAAGTACTTGTAGACTAGAAGCCCGTAACATTAATTTTGATGTTTTCATCCCTAGTCCAGTACCTGATATATACTACCAGGGTCTTAAATATTTGATACTGAATAAAAGAAAGAACATTGATATGAGATTCCGTGGATGTCTTTTGTACTTTTATTTTTTCTCTTCTTTTTTTTTGCAGCATAAGTGGGGTAAGTAGAACTGTCCTAAATTCAGTTGAAAACACAGGAATAAACTGAGTTTATGAAATTTGTTATATTCAAAATAAGTCTGGTATTTTTATACCATATGCCATCCTACCAAATTTTGGTAGACAGTAATGGAAATGATACTCTTTTGTGCACCTTCTGTCATCAATTTGACATCTTACTTGATATAATTTTTGCCATCTTACTTGAGCCTGGTCTTCTGTAGACTCCTTTGCCTTCATATATATACAGTGACTTCAAAGTTTTTTCTGGAAATTCAGGATCTACACCCTAGATCCCTTTATTCTCTGAAACAGTAGTTCCCTACAGACAATCAGAATTCTCATTAACTATGACTTATTTTAGCTAGGTTACATTTTGTTAAATAAATTTTATATCAAGGTCTGAATGTGAGCAACTCAATAAATTTCCTCAAGTTGTATTTGTATTTTAACAGAATAATTTGTTAATGTAATTAAATTGCTAGTTTGTAAAGTTTGTGAGGGCTTTCCACTGATCTAACCCCTTTTATCTTTTGTAGATTTTATCTGTTTTTGTTTTGTTTTGTTTTTAAGAGATAGGGTCTCACTCTCTCACCCAGGTTGGAGTGCAGTGCCACAATCTTGGCTCACAGCAGCCTTGACCTCCTGGGGTCAAATGATTCTCCTGCCTCAGCCTCCTGAGTACTAAGAGTGCTGCCACCCATGGCTAATTTTTTATTTTTTTTGTAGAGACAGAATCTCGCTGTGTTGCCCAGACTGGTCTCAAACTCTGGGCCTGAAGCAGGCCTCTTGCCTCAGCCTCCTAAATGCTGGGATTACAGGCCTGAGGTACTGACCTCACAAATCCTTAGTAGATTTTGGAGTGAAATGTACTCATCTTTGTTATCCAATAGTGTTCTTATCTTACACTTTCACTCCTTTTGCCTACTTCTTTCAAACTTCTTCATCTTTGCAAACAGATCTATACCATACAGCAGTAGTTCTTAACCTTGTCTACATATTGGAATGTAGGAAGCTTTTAAAAAAATTCCGTTGCCTGGATTGCACCCCCAGGGATTTAATTGGTTTGAGGCACAGCCTATTTATCTGGTAATTCTTCTTTTATCCTAACAAGGGTGTGCTTTGGGAGGGAGTGGGTTGCTACAACCCTCTAGAATAGAGGTGACATTCTGCAGTTTCATGTAGTATCCTTCTCATACTGACATTTTTGCGAAATATCTCTCATCCTCTGTGAATAGCAGATACTATAGTATCAATACAAAATTCTGAACTTTCTAAAAAGTTTAATTTTATAATCTTTCATATTATAATAATCATGATTTTTCATGGATTACATTATATTTGTTAATATTAGCCTCTGTGAAAAGAAAATAATTATTGGGATTTAGATGAGATTTTACTTTCCACTTAATCTCTTTCAGACTTTAAAGTGTATTTTAGACACTTGCTTTTGTAGGTACAGATACTTAAAATGCTGTATACAAACATCCCAGAAATTATGTAAAATATAATTTGAAAAATTTTTGATATAGCTTAATGAATTTAATTGTAACTATGGTAATAGGAATCATGTGGAGATACAGTTCAAGTATTTAAAAATAAAACATGAGGCTGGGCGTGGTGGCTCATGCCTGTAATCCCAGCAGTTTGGGAGGCCGATGCGCGTGGGTCACTTGAGGTCAGTTCGAGACCAGCCTGGCCAACATGGTGAAACCCTATCTCTATTAAAAATAAAAAAATAAAAAAATAAATTAACCAGGTGTGGTGGCAGGCTTATGTAATCCCAGCTACACAGGAAGCTGAGGCATGAGAATCACATGAACCCTCAAGGCAGAGGTTGCAGTGAGCTGAGATTGTGCCACTGCACTCCAGCCTGGGCGATAGAGTGAGACTCAGTCTCAAAAATAAAAATAAAAATAAAATAAAACATGATATACTGTTTTAAGACAATTCTAATGTGATTATTTATCCTGTAGAATTATTTTGTAAAATATTTAATGGACATGAAAGTTTTTTTATTTGTAAAGGTTCTTTCTTTCTTTTCTTTTCTTTTCTTTTTTTCTTTTTTTTTTTTTTTGAGACAGAGTCTCACTGTGTTGCCCAGGCTGGAGGGCAGTGGCACGATCTCGGCTCACAGCAACCTCCGCCTCCTGGCTTTCCCGGCTTTAAGCAATTCTCCCGCCTCAGCCTCCTGAGTAGCTGGGATTATAGGTGCCTGACACCACACCAGGCCAATTTTGTAGAGATGGCGTCTCACTATGTTGCCTGGGCTGGTCATGAACTCCTGACCTCAGGTGATTGACCCGCTTCAGCCTCCCAAATTGCTGGGATTACAGGTGTGAGCCACCATGCCTGGCCTCTGTTTGCTTTTTACATAGTCAAATCACTTGCTATTTATTAAGTACTGTATCAAGTTCAGGGTATATGCTGTAACCATCATTTGGAAACTTTTATTTTCTGATAGGTTTTTCAAGTTTTGAGCCTTTGGAGTACTTATCTGTCATGTGCTAAGTATTATGATAACTTGATAACAGCCGATCAGGAAGGCATATTTATCTAATAAAGAAAGATTTCAGCAGTTTTTTTTTTTTTTGGCTTGCAGACTGTTATTTTAATAGGAATGTGTTAAATATCCATTTGAAAGAACAGTCCAGAGATAGAAACGATTTATGTATTTCATATTCCTTTTTAAGAAAGTATTACTCTTCCAGAATAAGGTCAAGATAGGTCTCTGATCAGTATCAAAAGAAGGGGAGAATCTATTTTCAAACTTTTTTAGAATTCAATTGTTTTTGAGAGCACAATATCTGTGGAGTATCGATCGTCAGGGTCCCGTAGTTAGTCAAAGGCTATCTCCTTTGACTCACCCCTTAGCGTGATGTCATCCTCCTTCATGTGATAGATTGTTACAATCTCAGGCAGTGTAATTACACACTAGCCAAGTGGGTCATTTATTTCTTTACCTTCACCATTTACCAAAAATCTCCTTTATCTTTGGGAGCCAGATCTTTCTTTTGCAGTAAAAGCAAAATAATGGCACATAAAACATTAAATGTAAGAACTAAGCACCTTAAAATTATTAAGAAAATAACTTAAAAAAAGCAAACTGTTAAATCTTATATTATTAATACTGTTAAAAATGTATGTTAGACACTTAAGAGTAGTGTCAGACACATAGTAAACATACATGTGTTATTACTATTAAGTTAAAAATCTCAGTTTTTTATATTTTTGGGAAATGAAACATTAAAGTACTTTGTTCTACTCTATTATACCTTTAAGAATCTTAAAACCCCCTTTTAAAATATTAATAATCTTAGTTTTGGGGAAACTGTACTATGAATTGTTGTATTTTTTTAACTTTATATATAAATACAATGGTAAATGCTTCCACATCTCAGAAATTTTGAAAGGATAAAAAATTTGTTTTTTAACCCATGTTTCTATGGAAATTAATCATTTTTCCCTATAATTTGAGGTGTAAATCTTCAGAATAAACGGAATAAATATTGTTCTTTACATGTGAACACAATGTTAAATGCTTCCACATGTAAGAAACAAGTCATGTTGATATTAAAATGGTAACCCCTAAAGGTTATTACTAAAAACATCTTTTGTTTGCTTATATGATATAGAAGCATTTTAGCATAATTATTAATTATAAAGAAAAATTATATTTTGTTTTTTTAAAAAATACGCTTTAAGTGTAAAATGTTCTTTGCTTTAAAAACAAAACTAGAAAAACAAAAACATGTCTCCTTCGTAAGGGAAGTGTGTCTTATGGATTGCCGTTCATCATTTCCTGATTTTGTATATTTGCTCACATTAGTTCATACACTTGTACTTCCCCCTTCTGTGCTAAGCTGAGTACTACTTTTTATGACAAGCCAAGTGTGAGTAGAGATTCCTCCACTGGGTCATGATATTCCCATTCTATGGGCTCTTACAACATTGATGTCAACTCCATTCATTTGGCTTATATATGTTACATATTTGCCTTTTGATATGTTTAACCTAGTCTAATCAAATTAGCAGCTTATTAAGGCAGATACTGTTTCTACTCATAATACTTTCATGGTGCCTTATGAATAATGCTCATTCATTTATTCATTCAATAAATATTTGTAATAGGTATTGAGTTTCACTGTTTGCAACATTGTTCTAAGCACTGAATATCTAGTAGTGAATAAAACAGACAAAATTTCCTGCCTTCATGGGTCTTACATTTTAGTATAATATTATAGTGCTCAATTAACATTTATTTAGTAATACTTACAATTGTTTGAATGACTACTTCTGCAATCAAGGGAATTTTATCATAGTAAATGTTTTAGGAATATTTTTGTAGACTGTGTTGTTCTGAGTAGCTCTGTGGCAGCCATGAAAGGTGGTTTCACAGTCTGATAAAAGGTAACTTTGTTGTGCAGGCAGAGATCAGACAGTTTATGCTAATTCTGTTAGTATGGCAAAGTAGTAAACTTTGAAGACTGGCTTTATCTAACCTCTGGATTTAGAAAAAGAAAAGAAAGAAAACAAAACCCACAACAACACAAACAAAATAAGCCTTCTCTAACAATATAAAAGCAACTCCTGAGTACCCAGCCAGAAATGAGCGTTCCTGAGAAGGGTATTATATGCAGTTCATCATTTTGCTACTAGATTAAAATCAAAGGTTTGGCTGATGCTCTTGATATGAAAGTCTAGACCTTTCACTTGGGGGCTGAGAAGCCTAACAAAATGAAAGCAACACCAAAAACAAACAAACATAGAAGTTGGAAGGGTAGTGGATTTTAGCAGCAATGGCAGCTACAATTAGGATGAGTGGTATGGAGTGCAAATGGCAGACGTTTTGAAAATAGAGAAGTGAACAAATAGAAGCAAAAAACCCTTCCAAAACCCACAATCTCGTCACACATCTTCTACCCTACCCTCTAACCTCCTCCCCACAAATGTGAAGATCTTACAAGTTAGTCTAGGTTTGGGATGGGAGAGAATACAAAAAGATGTTTTAGGAGGGGCAGTTGGCAATAAATACCCCCCTACACAACACAATAATATAGAACCTTTGGAAAGTAGCTATTTGGAAGACCCTTGAGGTTCCATGTCACCATGATTTTTATTAAATAGAATTTGGTATTTTAAAATCATATGAAAACTTTATCATTAGACAATCCTAAATGATAATTATTTTTCATTTCCATTGCTATTTGTTTCTGTCCTGAGTGAAATAAGTTGATAAGCATTGCTCTTGTCAGTGGTGTGAAAAGACAGAAACAGCACTGGCCATTTGTGTATCTTGACAGCAAACTTTTGGTTTGCCAAGTGTCAGTTTTTCAGTCAATGCCCATTGAGTGGATTGTTCTTGCTAAAAAGGTACATTGCTGGAGAAAACACAAACTTGTAGTGAAAGCAATTTAGCAGTATCTACCAAAATTACATATGCATTTATTTATTCTTTCACCCAGCAGCCCCAGTTCTAGGAATCTGTCTTAAAGATTTGGTGGCAAAAATGATAAGGCTATTTATTACAGCACTATCTATAATAGCAAAAGTCTAAAAAGGATAAAAATGTCCATCCAGTGTTGGAAACTGAATAATCTGTTTTACATTTACACAATGAAGAATAACTCTATACACTGCTTTGGAAGTGATCACCAGGATAAATGAACAAAACCAGGTAGAAAAGGATATATGTAATAATATATAATCCTTTAAGGAATGGGGAGGAGCAAATGTAATTATATTTGCTTATATTTTTAAAATGGAAAGTTTAACCTAAAACTAATAAAAATGACTTTACTAGTTTAACTAACTCAACCATTGTGGAAGTCAGTGTGGTAATTCCTCAGGGATCTAGAACTAGAAATACTATTTGACCTAGCCATCCCAGTATTGGGTATATACCCAAAGGATTATAAATCATGCTGCTATAAAGACACATGCACACATATGTTTATTGCAGCACTATTCACAATAGCAAAGACTTGGAACCAACCCAAATGTCCAACAATGATAGACTGGATTAAGAAAATGTGGCACATACACACCATGGAATACTATGCAGCCATAAAAAATGATGAGTTCATGTCCTTTGTTAGGGATATGGATGAAGCTGGAAACCATCATTCTCAGCAAACTATCGCAAGGACAGAAAACCAAACACCACATGTTCTCACTCATAGGTGGGAATTGAACAATGAGAACACATGGACACAGGAAGAGGAACATCACACACCAGAGCCTGTTGTGGGGTGGGGGTAGTGGGGAGGGATAGCACTAGGAGATATACCTAATGTTAAATAACGAGTTAATGGGTGCGGCACACCAACATGGCACATGTATGCATGTGTAACAAACCTGCACATTGTGCACATGTACCCTAAAACTTATAATAATAAAAAAAAAAACGACTTTAAGGCGATAGAAGAGACAAGGTAGAGAGATAGGAATTGAAAATAGACTTCTTGGCTGGGCACAGTGCCTCACCCCTGCAATCCCACCACTTTGGGAAGCCGAGATGGGTGGATCGCGTGAGGTCATGAGTTCGAGACAAGCCTGGTCAATGTGGTGAAGCCCCATCTCTACTAAAAAAATATAAAAATTAGCCAGGCGTGGTGGCAGGCACTTGTAATCCCACCTACTTGGGAGGTTGAGGCAGGAGAATTGCTTGAACCCAGGAGGAAGAGGTTGCAATGAGCCAAGATTGCGCCACTGCACTCCATTCTGGGTGACAGAGTAAGACTCTGTCTCAACAACAAAAAACAATGAAAACAGACTTTTCTCAATAAACCTTGTTTTCTAGATTTTACTTTTAATACATAATTATAAAATAGAATTAAAAATTTTTAAATCAATGGCTGAATTGGAAGCCAAAGGAAATAAACTAATTTGCTATTATATACTACATAGAGGCAAATTATTTCAGGTAACTTTAGAACTCAGTAATCTGAAGATTCCCAGTGGGGCCTTCTTTCTCTCAAGAGAAGGAGTATTATTGATTATTCTTAGTAGTAGTATTGCTATTGTTACTCTGAACTTAATTCTAATCATTTTCCCAAAATGACAGTCTTTCAATGTATTTATGAAAAAATACGGAATGAATTCCTGATACATGCTGAAATACAGTTATGATCCTCTAGTGTAAAGCAAATAGGTAATTATGTTAATGGTATTGGAAACTAAGATTTTTCAGAGCAAGAGAAAATGGGAACATGTATAAAAATCGAGAAGTGAAAACCCCTTTTATCTTAAATTTCCGTTGGAAATATCTGTAAAACTCATTTTTTAAAGTTAAACAGTATTTTTTCTTGCTTTGTCTACTGGAATGGCCTAGAAATGACAAACAATCTGGTAGCAGCGGGCCCTCTCACACCTAGATTGTTGTCTCTAAATATCATTTGCCAGTGAAAATAATTTGCTTGATTGGGCAAGGTCAGCCTGGACCAACCTGCTATGTCAGAGGCCAAAGGATCCTGGGGTGAGGTAAAAAGGGTTGCGGGAGATAAAATGAAGTAGCTTTTACTATCCAAAAGATGAGACAGTCTAAAAGTAAAAGAATGAAAGTATAATAGATTGAAACATGGCAAATTATGTTTAAATCCATGTGTTCATAATGATACTCATTACAAAATCTTTATGGATTACCTTCAGAGTATTCTGGGGAGGCAGGTTTTAATGTCAAAAACCTAATATTTTGAGAATCATATGTTTATCTCATTTTTCTATATATACTGTAACTTATATAACCACATTGATGAGAGAAAGTTTATTTTTTGTAGAGACAGGTTCTCGCTATGTTGCCGAGGCTGGTCTCGAATTCCTGGCCTCAAGCGATCCTCCTGCCTTGGCCTCCCAAAGTGCTGGAATTACAGCTATGAGCCACCATGCCTGGCCAGTTCTTTTTAATTGAAGAATTGCAGCTAATAAATGCAGAAAGAATAATAGAATTAGAATAGCAAAAAAAAAAAATGATATCTGGGCATAATCATTAATAGCTACTAAAATCATTAGGAAAGAAGTTGATATGGATTTTCCTAATGAATAGACTAAGCTTACAGTACCTAGATTCACAGACCAATGTTAACATCACCAAAAAGGAAACAAGCAGGCATTAGGTGTCCAACCTCAATTTGATCAAGTCTCGATTACTGTGCAGTCTAGTATGGTTGCCACATGTGGCTGTTGAGCACTTCAAATGTGGTTAGTCTCCACTGAGATGTGCTGTAAGTTGTAAAATACTCACTGGATTTGGAATAATATTCAAATGATGAAAGAATCTAAATATTTTATTTTTATATTGATTGTATGCTGAAATGATATTTTGAATATATTGAGTTAAAAATATATTATTAGAATTAATTTTATCTGTTTCTTTCCTTTTTTATGTGACCGTTAGAAAACTTTAAAATGTATATGTGATTTGCATTGTATTTCTAATAGAAATTGCTGTTTTAAATCTAATAACCAGTTTATGGGAAATAAAGGGAAAGGGGGAACATGTTACAAGAACAAGAGCATAATTAGAAAAATTCAGAATGCAAAAAAGCTGGATGCATGCAGAAACAGCTTAGTTTCTGCAACAAATAGATGTCAAAAATATAAAAATAAAAGGGGAATGTATATGATAAGGCTTATGAAATACCTCAACAGGCACATTTTATGGACCTTGGATCCTGATTTGAACAAACCAGCTGTTAAGAGGTGGAGGAAAGGGGAAGAGGAGAGGGAGAGAGAGAAACATTGAGGGAAATTGAATATTGGTTGTTTCCTTTATATATTAAGGTATTTTCCCCTAACTTGTATAGGTATGAAAATGATATTGGTGCCCCACATAGTGGCTCACACCTGTAATCCCAGCACTTTGGGAGGCCGAGGCAGCTGGATTGCTTGAGTTTGCGATCAGCTTGGGCAACATGGCGAAACCCCATCTCTACAAAAAATACAAAAATTATCTGAGTGTGGTAATATGCACCTGTGGTTCCAGCTACTTGGGAGGCTGAGGTGGGAGAATCACTTGAGCCCATGAGATCAAGGCACCAGTGCACTCTAGCTTGGGCAACAGAGCAAACCCTGTCTCTAAATCAATCAATCATCAATCAGGTGGGAGCTGGGAGAGTCCTCAGTTAAAAGAAAAGACCCATCTGTGGGCACTGTTTCATGACTTACACCATTTGTATGCGTGGGCTTATGGTTCTTAGAACATAATATATTGCCTACTGAAGAATATTGTGTCCCAGGCAGTTGCAAACTGTAGTAACGTCCTTTTTTTTTCTTGTATTTATTCATTCATTTATTTCACAAATATTTATTGATGGCTTTATTTGTGCTGGGTGCTCTGATACAGTTAGGAACAAGACAAACTTGGTCTAGGTTGCCATGGGAGCTTTTAGACGTAAATAATTTCATAAATAGTATAGATTTATTGTGTGGGAATTGGTACAGAAACCAATCAGTGAATGAACTCTGTGGTAGCGCTTAAAGATTCAGAACCTGAAAGTAGATGATATTATCACCAAATATATATTTTCATCCGTCAACATTATTTCTTCAATTAATGCTTAAGTACTTATCTGTGCCAGGTACTGTGATGGTGTTGGGGGTTCCATTCAGTGGTTAACAGGATAGCCATGTCACCATCCACATAGAACTTAACAGTTATTGGGGATATTCTGGTGCTATAGTGCTGTGAAATTGTAACAGGAGCCCATACTGGCTTCATACCACATGTGTTTTCCATCTAGTAAAATATTTAGTTACTGTATCACCTTGAATTTGATATTTTATTATTTATTGAGCCCATAGTAAAAGTATACACTAAACATGTGCTTTACAGTATAATAATTAGCATATAATTTTCAATGTTTCAATGAACTTTTGCCATAAAATTTAAGAGGATTTTAATTGCAAGTAATAAGGTTTGCTTGTTAATAGGCTGTAGATAATTAGGGAGCTATTTGCATTCTCTCCCCACAAATTTTCTTAGTGTTCTGAGCACCACTTAGTTCATAACTTTATCTCATGAGGATTAGTTAATCCCATTTAGTCACAGTAATAATAGACATGATGTTTTCTCCTCTTTAGTTCTCTCCCCGAGTTCTAATGATTTATGTGGAAGGATTATAATATGGATTAGTTTTATTTATTGTAAATAGAAGTAGACTTTTTTTTTGGTCTTTTACTCTAATGAAGTAAAACATTGTGGTAAGTAGTACTGACATTCATGGCAGTTAATTTCAGTTTTACCAACATAAATTTTATTTTTTATAGCATTTTAACATAAACTTCAATTCAAATATTAACAGTTTACTATCTGACCAGAAACTTTTATAGGAAAGTCCTAGCATGAGTGGGTTGGTACAATTTATACATTTTGTTGTGTCCTTTTGCTGACTCTATGGGTGTATTTTAAAATAAGAAGATATTTACAATGCTTTTCAGTTTTGAGTTTTGAGATTCCTTACTATATTTGGTGCTTTGTTACTTATTATATACTACTTTCATTGTTCTTTTGGAAACAGATATTCATTCCAAATAACAAGTTTTAATGTCTGCTTAGAGATATTAGGAAAAAATAGAATGTTTTCTTGGTTATTAAATAACATATTACATTTTATAGAAATTGGGAAAAGTAGAAAATTTTCTCAGTTTTTAAATGGCTTATTACATTTTGTAGATATCCACATCTTAATATTAATAAAGCAAAAAGAAGCACTTGCCCAAATTTGTATTTCTTTCAGGCTTAGGCTGTTTGGGCCTTCTCACTAACTACTCTAGAGCAAAGAACTTAAAGCCAGAAAGGCTGTCTTTATGTGTATCCTGGCTTTGCAACTTTGAACGAGTCACTTAACCTCACCAAGTATTGGTCAGTGAAAACAATCTCTATTCTAAAGGATTGTTATGAGAATAAAACAAATTAGCATATAGAAAGTGTGTGCCTGAAAAATCATATATGCTCAAGTTAAGTAGTAACTGTTAACGTTATATTTGAACGCAACCTCTTATATATTATTGGCTCTTTTCTTAAATATTTCTTATTCTTGGAGCTCTAACTTTGGTTCACTTAAAGTGAAACACACCCGTATATTTGTAAACATTTTGAATGATATTTAATCTTGGAATAATAATTTATTCGTTAAAAATATGTATTGAGTATTTGCTAGTTTATTTGAGTATTTGAGTATTTGCTAGTTGAAAACAGATTTCCTATTCCTCTGTTTTTTATATTCATTAAATTGGGGTAACTCAGTTATATTGAGAGGATACAGTGTGATATATGTAAGTACCTGATATTAATGCTTAGTAAGTAATAGTTCCTAGTGAACTTTATTGGAGAGGCAGGATGTTTATATGAAATGTATAATGCAGGTTTAAAGGTGACATAAAAAAGGTACAAATAAAGTACTTTAGAAGTTTAGGAAGGGTAGGGCTATTGCTTATAGCTGTGAGGTCAGGGAAGCCTTGACTTAGGAGTTATAGATCAAAGTGTGAAGAAGAACTGGATATATGACCATGCAATGCAAAAGCATTACTTCAGGATGAAGGAAGATAAGTGAAAGCATAGAAAGTGGGTAGAAGGGCATGTACAGAGAACACTCAGCAGTTCTAATTGCTCATCTAGAACGAGTGGTATGTAAACCAGATTGGTGGGAAATAAAATGAGAAGGATAGGCAGGAACCTGATTGTCAAGGATCTTAAATATTGGGGCCAAGATATTTGGTCTATTCTCTCAACCATTTTAAAATTACTGAGCCAGGAACAGTTTAAGAACTATGTTTCAGGAAGATCTTGTCATTTGTAAAATGGGTAAATGTTAGAAGAAACTGAAGGGAAGGCAGAGGCCAGAGGTATTTTATAGTTTAAGAGATAACTAGTGCCCAAACTAGGACAGTGGTGGGAGAATAAGTGGTTTTAAGAAGGAGCAGTGACCAATGCTGTAAGGTGATCAGAAGCAAAATTGTCTAAGAAAAGGGCCTTAGATTTGGAACCAAGAAGGTACTGGTTATCATAGAACTGTTTTGGTAGCATGGAGAAAGTGGGGGCCAGATTATAAAGGTTTAGGGAATGAGTGAGTGATTACTAAAGAGGGGTAAGAGAGAAGATCTCTTTTAAGAAATTTGATTATGTGGAGGAAAGTAGGAAGTTTTCCTTGAAACTATAGTGTGATGGATACTCTCAGCAGAACTCATCTCTGAAAAAATAGAGGCCTTATGGCTGTTTCAGCTCCCTCAACTACTTGGCATTGTCCCCAAACTTACTGTCCCCTATAACTGTATTGCCAACATTTTCTAAAATGCTAATAAGCTTCATCTTAAACCATAAAAACAATCTCATGGGAAAGAGACTCCTGTTTTAGCATGAGTTGGCATTTAAGGGTTCTCAGTCAGAGGCAGTACTCTATCCTTTCTGGGGTAATTTAGAAATGTGGGGTTGGGGGGTATGTTTTTGATTGTCACAATGACTGGAAAGCTTGCAGACTTTTATTGTTGGAATCCAGGTAGTTAAATATCTTGTGATATTTAAGTAGAGTTCCTGTACAACCACTAAATAACAATAGTCTGCTGCATAGTCTTTTTTCCTCCTTCAGTCAGGTTTCTCAGATCTTGAACTTTCTGCCGCCTCAACCTGTTCATCTGTCAGCCTCTTGCAGTCTGCCAGAAACTGCTCTGGCAGAGGTCTTGTGAGCTCTTCTTTGTCAAAACCACTGTAGTACCATTTTTGTTTATTTATTATATTTGTCTGTGTAGACCACTTCCTTGTCAAGTTAGTTTGTTCCACTGGTTTCTGGCACATCTCGCTCTTTTCTGGTTTTTTTTTTTTTTTTTTTTTTTTTTTTTTGCTACTTGTGATCCTTTCTCTTCTGATGTCCTCACTGCCTCCTTCTTTCTGCTAGCTCATAAATGTTGATGCTGCTTGAGTGTCTCTTTGTTTTCTATTCTCTACATTTGCCTTATGTGCTAGACAAAGCAAAAATACCTGCTATTCTCAGAACATTGAATTACAAGTTACTCACTGGATAATTGAATATAGTAAACATTTATTGAACCTCACACTCTGCTAGGCACAGGGCCCTGCTCTCAGGAAGTATACTTACCAATAGATGAGAAAGATGTATTAATAATATGTCTGATATAATATGATAAATCACAACAATAGAAGTAGATAAATATCTAGATTATGGAGGTGTCTTTGAAAGTAATGACTAACTTTTTAGTTAGGCTGAGAGTGTGGTGCCAGGAAAACAATTCAGCATCACATCTTTAAGGAACTTTGAGTTGTTCAGTGTAAAGCATAAAGTAAGAGCTGAGTGTGGTGGCTCATGCCTGTAATCTCAGCATTTAAGGAGGTGGGAAAATTGCTTGAGCCCAGGAGTTCAAGACTAGCCTGGGCAATATAGGGAGACCCTGTCTCTACAACACATAATTTTTAAAAATTAGCTGGGTATGTTGGTATGCACCTGTGGTCCCCACTACTACAGAGGCTGAGGTAGGAGGATTATTTGAGCCCAGGAGGTTGAGGTTGCCGTGAGCGATAATTATGCCTTGCACACTCTAGTCTAGGCAACAGCATGAGACCCTGTCTCAGAAAAAAAAAAAAAAAAAAAAAAAAAGAAAAAGTATCAGTTTACTTTTTACAGATATAATCTGGAAAAAGATTTTTATCTTTAGTCATAAAACATTTTCCTACTTTAGATTATTTTTTTCAGGCTATAGTCCCAGAAATAGAATGACTGAGTTAAAAAATATGAACATTTAATTCTTGATATACACATATTGACACATTCTGCAAGGCATTTGTCAAGGTTTCCAGAACTGTCCTTATTATACATGATGGAAAAATATGAACAGGAGCACCCCTACTAAAATCCTGATTTTACTAAAATATTAGTTTTACTGATTAGTAGATTAAAGGAGAAACATTTCTGGTGCTTCAGGACTGTGTTCTTCGTTCTGTTAATCACTATTGTCTATGCTTTATATAAACACATACACACTGAATATCTCTTTTCTGAAATGCTTGGAACCAGAAGTGTTTCAGATTTCATATTTTTTCGTATTTTGGAATATTTGTATTATACTTACCGCTCAAACATCCCTAATCCAAAAGTCCGAAATGCTCCAGTGAGCATTTCTGTGTGTGTGTGTGTGTGTGTGTGTGTGTTCAAAAATTTTGCATTTTTTAGCATTTCAAATTCCAGATTTTTGAATTTGGTATGTGCAACCTATGGTGAGTATGCTTATCTATTGGCATATGACAGATCATTTTCTCCTTCTGCTAACACTTTGGTTATCTTGCTTCAAGACAGCATAATGTCCTACCTGATTAGACGTTGTTCCACACACTGTTGACTTCGCCTGATCAACCTTACCTTCCCAAACGGTGAATGTTTTAGTGCCCTGATACTCAGTTCTCAGGACACTTATTTATTTACCAAGTATCCCTTGTGATCTCATTCATTTCCAACGTTTCAAAAACCACCTATTGGCCAGTGACTCCCAAATTTGCATCTTACGCTAAAGATACCTCTTCTGAATTCCAGATTTCTGTATCTAATTGCCTAAACCACTTCTGTTTGGTAGATTTATTAAACTTAACATGTCAGTACTGAACCACTCTCCAGCCTATTCATCCATAGCCTTTCCAGTTTCAGTTCATGGCAATAACTGTTATTTATCCTTCTCGTTGCTCATGCTAAAATCCTGAAGTCATCTTTGTCTTCACTCTTTCTTATGTACCCCACAATATGTCAGAAAATTTTATTGGTTCTACCATAAAAATATAGCCAGAATCTGGACATTTCCCATCATCTGCTGTCCCTGGTCTAGAGAAAAATCATTATTTTCTTACATCAGAGATTGTAAAACTTTTTCTGTAATGGGCCAGATAGTAAATATTTTAGATTTTTGGGTCAAAAGGCAAGATAAAGGATATTATATAAATAACCTGTGTAACAAGATAGAAAGCAAATTTTAATATATTTTTATTGATAAAATTTAAAATATATCTATTGACTACAATTTTCTGTAATGGGTTTTCTAATGAGAAGAATGAATTTCTTTTTCTTGGGAGGGTGGCGGGTAACATTTTACTTAATTGGGGTTCATAGTTACTGTTGCCTGTCATCAAAATAGATGGCAAATATTCACCTGTTAATATGATCTGTAAGATTTTATGGATTTCATCTTTTAAAATATTTTTTCACGCAGATAAATATTGTCAGTTGTTAATGTCCATCTATGGACATGGGATGTTAATTGAGCATATTTATCTCTTGGAAGGCATTTATATAATTGTTAGATTTTTCTCTTGATTTTGCCTTTTAGCATACCATTACATTATAGGTTAATTACTTGCAATTGATGTTTGAGTGGAAGCTCCTCAGTAGCACATTTAAATGGATTTTGAAATATGTGAATTTCCTTTGCCCTTGCATCAGTATCTGAAAAATACTTCTGGGATTGAAGTTTGAGCTGGAAAATGTATTAGCTCTAAATTTGTGTGACAATGACAATCTCACTTCTTTTTAACTTTTAATAGCACAGAAAAGTATATAAAGTAACTTCATATTACTTGTGATTCAAACAGTGTTGTCATCTAAATGACTTTACTGCAGTGTAAATTTCCCATGTATGGGCTGTTTTGCCTTGTAATTTAGATGGAATTTATTAAGAAACATTATTATGTCTTCAATAAAAGCTAATTTCTAAAACCATTTAGTGTGTGATAATAGTAGTTATTTTTTTCTCAGAAAAAAAAAAATCAGTCTATGCCCTTAGCTGAGAATCATAATAAAACCTTACCACTGTTAAGATTTTTTTTTTTCTTGAGACAGGATCTCAAGAAAAAAAAAACTTTTTTTTGAATTGCTGTATGGAAGAGCAAGTTAGTATATTCCACTTGTATTTCTGAGAAAAATGCATGGAAATGACATTGGTTAAGACCATGAAAAAAAGTGAATGAAGTTCACCGTGACACTCCTGATTCGATAAAACATGATAAATTCCAATATTTTTTGCAGAGTATCTGAGTAATACAGAGTACTGAGTAATACAGTGACTAAGCTTATGCTTTAAATACCTTATATTTTCACAAACTTTGTAAGTTATTCAATTTTCTCCTCCATACATACTTTTAACACCATTTGTTGTAACACATCCTAGCAGATTCCACTTCAGATGGTACTAAATTTTTGTTTTCTCAACTTTGAAAAAATCATCCCTATAGTTGTTCCATGCAGATTATTCGGAGGCTCGTTTTTCAGTCACTTCAAAATAGTCATTTACTCCTTGAATAAACAACAATGGAACATTATGTAGGTAACATCTGTGATCTCATCAAGAGCCAAGGAAAACCATTTGGAATCATTTGCTTTATTTATTTATTTTTAATTGTCTATTGATTTTGCTTCAGTGTCCTCAACTCCTTAAGCAACTGTTTTCACTGAAAGGCTATAATATTCTTAAACAATTTTGTTTTCTCTGGATACAGTTCTTTGGCTGTCAAATGAAAACTCAGTTTAATTAACTCACCATCTGTAAATGACTTTTTTTGCTTGACTAACAAAAGAATCACTGAGAAGCTTACTTTAATTGCAGCCTCATTTTCAATTTTTCTGAAGAGATTCTGTTTTGATGAGATAATTTGTTTTAAATTTTCTAAGTTTTCACTGCTGCATTCCTGCGCAATAGCAATATTATAATGAGTGCTTTGTTTGGTAATATTGATGTGTATTATATTTTAAAATCACTAGCTATCGTGTTACTGCAAACTAAACAAAAATGCTTTAACATTTAATTCTAAAACAAAATAATTCAGACTCCACTATGCCTTTAAAAACATGTTATTTAAAGTCTGCGTTTCTCTTTTTTATGTTTTAATACCATGGGTACACACTGGTAATAAGAAAATAAAAATAAAATGTGGTATGGCTATATGTGTGACATTTGAAACACTGTCATCTATAGCTACATTAGTATGATCTGAAATGTGCTGAGCAGCAGTGCTAAGTGATGAGAGCACCACGTACTCTGCTTTTGTAGTGCAAAACCAGCAGATAGTACCTAGACAAATGAGTATGGCTCTGTTCCAATAAAAATTTATTCATGGAAGCTTAGATTTGAATTTTATATAATTTTCACATCATGAAATATCTTTTTTTCCAATTATTTACGAATTTACAATCCATTCTTAGCTCACAGGCTATGCAGCAGCAGTTTGCTGATTCTTACTTTCCTAACGCCACTTTTATCTCTTTATCCCATATAACAGCTAAACTATCTTTTTGAAATGTACAAAGCCCTGGATGATCTGATCTTAGATGAGCACTAGATCATTTTGCTCTGACAACACTGGACTGCTTGCTATTACTTGAGTAAACATACCGTGCTCCTGTATTAGAACTTCTGCACATATTCTTCATGCATGCAGCATTTTTGTCCAAATGTCAATATAGCTTACAGATCCTCTTCATAGAGGTTATTTACTCACATGTCATCTTTGCCCATTCTTCTTCGACCTACTTTCCTATGTCGGCCTTTTCTTATCATCTATGTACCTCCATCACTATCTCTTAGCTTGCATTAACATGGTAAAGTTATTTTTTTCATAATACTTTTTATGACATTTTATTATAAATTAATTTTTTCTTTGATTGCTCATTTGTTGTGTTTACTGGTGTATCCTTAGTGCTTGGCATATGGTAGATATTCAGTACGTATTTGTGGAATAATTAATGAACTCTCTAATTGTCTGCATTTTCCTAAAATGGAATGGTTATTCAGGTCAATTTTTTTCCTCATTTAGATATGCCCAGTCTAGAATTGGACTACTTGTGGGTTGAAGTTGTTATTTGAAATCTTTATGTTGGTTGAAATGGATAAAATAGGAGGAACTTTAAATTTCCCTTCGAGAGATTCTATGGACAAAATTTTTATGTCGGTCAAATGAAAGATACAGGTCCTGCATAAATCACTAGTACATTAATTTTTTTTAATGTCATGTTAAAGCTACATTTCAATAATGATATGAATATAACATTACATCTTTCTATTCCAGTGCTTTAGAATTTAAACATTTTTTCTTTGAGACTAATTATTTTGCCTCCTTATGTGTGTATTTGTAACCGTAATAAACAACATTTGCTATATAAAACATCTACTTCAATACAGTTTATCTGTCTTATAACTGTGAACTTTTATTTGAGTTGATTTGAGTACAAAACATTGATTTTGAGGAAATCTTGATATCTTATTGAATTTAGATTAAATAATATTTTTCAATATATTATATGCAGAGTAAAATGTAAAAGTAACAGAATTGATCTGCATTGTGATTTTGCTTGTGTATATTGCCATGTGTCACATAACCCTTCATCCGGTTACACCATTTCATTTAAGATTTGTTCTGGAAAAGTAACATTTCTTTCCTATTTATATATTTTCCTGTACTCTTCACAGCTATTATGTCTGTTACATCATTTCACATATTACTGTTTACCTTAGAAAATGGAATATGAATATTTTAGTATTAATTTATGGAAAACCAAAATACCAGTCTTTTCTTTCATAAAAGAAAGAGTAACAACTAATTTTAAAAGCTTATCTTTATCTTTCTTGTTTTGATGGCCTAGTATGTTATACCATTCTCCCGCAACTTTCTATTTTTTGTGCATAAGAAAATACTATGTAGAAATACCAAACAAGAACAAATAATAAACCACAACTTTGAAATACATGCAGAATTTACATATGAATGTATTCTTGTGCTTTTGAATTGCTCATTGGTGTCTCTTGATGAAAAAGTGAGATTTCATATTTTACAGGTAACATATTTTACTAATCAAAATGTCCAAAGCAATTTCAATTTTTTGTTTAAAACTTAGAATACTATATTAATTGTATTAGTATAAGACAGTGCTGTAAATTAAATTTGACCTAGTAGTTTAAAATATGACAGTGTAGCAAAATACTTATTTTAATAAATAAAGTTTAGATAGCAAATACCATCCAATGTGTAATTAAATAAACATTGGTATTAACCTTTATTCATGAAAGGCAGTAATAGCCTCATGCTTCACTTATTTCTGTACTTTCAAAATGATTTGCTTGATCTGATAAATTATGCAGTCTTGCATTTTGACCTCATAACCTTTTAGAGTTTACTTAAATTGACACTAATGTTTGCCACATTAGAGCATAATGACTGTAACCAACTCCTATACCCCTAAACTAATTCTTGCCCTTGTGCATATAAAGAAGAACATATAAAGGTATTGATTGATGTGATGTTTAGATAGTTCCACTTGAACTTAAACATTGAAGGGCTAAAATGTTTTTAATCTTTTTGCTGCAAAGAAAAAAAGAAAATAGGCAAATGAAAGCTTATTTGCAAATTTATTCTCCTATTTTAACTGCGTGAAAGATGCTGAGATTCTGCTTAATAGAGAAATGAATGTCAAGACTGACTACATTATTTCTATCATGACATATTTAGAAGAGTCATGATTCCTGTGTTTTTGTGGAGTAAATTAGAATTTGATGCCATTATGTATTTAGATATATGTAATTAATGTCTAGAATTTCAGAAAAGAAAGTTAGAATATGAGGAGAGTGGAAAATTAGTTAAATATTCATTGAATCAACAAATATGAAAAACCAATGATAAAAATTGTTAGGGAATATAAAAATTTCCTATTACATTTTGAGGATATTGAGAATTCATGGGAATGTTAAGCATATAATTAATTATATTACTGCGAAATGTGTACGGTAAAAAGTCTGAATGTAAGCTTTTGGATCTCTGTGAAATAGGACATAGATTTGAGGAGGGTCTAGAGTAGGATGTCACACAGTATGTGAATTCCAGACGGACAAAAGATGGGGACAGGAATGATGATGGGAAGTCACGGTAGAATAGGGAGTAGGTGATGCAAGGCATTGCCATGAGAAAATATGAAAGTTTTGAGAAAGTCCAGAAAGCATGGTTTAGACATATAATATGTGATAGAGAGTGGTTGTAGACAAATCTAGAAACAGATAAAAGCAGGTCGTAAGCGATCCTAAATGCCATGGTGGAGAATTTGGAATTTTTCTGAAGGATAGAAGGAACTTAAGTATCTTGATCCTATTTTATATCCTGGATAATAATTTTTTTTAAAGGAAAAGCAGTAATATTTTGACAATAAGTAAATTACATTGGATGGCAAGTTCAAGTGATGGAGACTAGATAGGAGGCTGTCAAAAGACACTAGACCAGAGTTAAAAGGAGTATTAACTATGGCAGTGCCAGAGATTATGGTGAGCAGGAGATATATTTAGGAGGTAGCGTAATGTAATGCTATAGTTCTTCACCCTCTGAAATGTAACATGCTCTTTATTTCACAGGTAGTTTGTAATTATTCCTTATCTATGAGTTTTATTTTTGAATAGTAAATAGACCTTTTCTAGATAAATAATATTAATCAACTGTGCTCTATACCATAACAAGAGAAATAAAATATTTAAAAATATACGTAGTATGCATTTCATTATTCCCTAAGTACCAACATAACTATGCTAAAAGACATAATTGGATGCTTGTATTTATATATAGGTCACTGTGAATGTGACAGGTACTAATCAGACTGATAGAGGTATGATGTATGATTTGTCCTGCTACAAGGGATGTGTAATTGTCTATAATGTGATTTTTCTAAGTGGTGAATAGATACTGGTGTAGTACTAAGCAAACAACATTCATTTGTACCTTACTTTACACAATGATTGCATTTTTTGAAATAAAAAAAAACTGGGGGCCAGGCATGGTGGCTCATGTCTGTATTCCCAGCATTTTGGGAGGCCAAGGTGGGTCGATTGCCTGAGGTCAGGAGTTCAAGACCAGCCTGGCTAACATAGTGAAATCCCGTCTCTACTAAAAATACAAAAAATTAGCTGGGCATGGTGGCAGGCACCTGTAATCCGAGCGACTTGGGAGGCTGAGGCAGGAGAATCGCTTGAACCCGGGAGGGGAGGTTGCAGTGAGCAGAGATTATGCCATTACACTCCAGCCTGGGCAACAAGAGCAAAACTCCATCTTAAAAAAATATATATATATATATTTGGGGCATACGCTCAGATTATCTTCTAGTTTGTCACTTTCACTGATATACAGTAGAACATTCTAAAGTAATGTAGGATCTAGGACCATTATTATTATTGAACTATTCTTCTTGTGGAATGTTTAGAATTTTTTTTTTTTTTTTTTTTTTTTTTTTTTTGCTCCTTCTGCCCACTAAATCATTGTAGCACTCAGTCATTTGTGACAACCAAAACTTTCCTTGCAGATTTCTATTATTCACTCTAGGGAACAGTTCTGAACCTGTTGAGAACCACGGGTGGGGTAGAAAGTGCACTATTTTTAGATAGGTGAATTTAGATCTCATTCTTCCAACGTTTTGTTTATATGTTCTTTTTTTTTTTTTTTTTTTTTTTGCTGTACCATAGCAGCAGATTTTATTTTTTTATTTTTATTTTTTTATTATTATTATACTTTAAGTTTTAGGGTACATGTGCACAATGTGTAGGTTAGTTACGTATGTATACATGTGCCATGCTGGTGTGTTGCACCCATTAACTCGTCATTTAGCATTAGGTATATCTCCTAATGCTATCCCTCCCCCCTCCCCCCACCCCACAACAGTCCCCAGAGTGTGATGTTCCCCTTCCTGTGTCCATGTGTTCTCATTGTTCAATTCCCACCTATGAGTGAGAATATGCAGTGTTTGGTTTTTTGTCCTTGTGATAGTTTACTGAGAATGATGATTTCCAATTTCATCCATGTCCCTACAAAGGACATGAACTCATCATCTTTTATGGCTGCATAGTATTCCATGGTGTATATGTGCCACATTTTCTTAATCCAGTCTATCATTGTTGGACATTTGGGTTGGTTCCAAGTCTCTGCTATTGTGAATAGTGCTGCAATAAACATACGTGTGCATGTGTCTTTATAGCAGCATGATTTATAGTCCTTTGGTTATATACCCAGTAATGGGATGGCTGGGTCAAATGGTGTTTCTAGTTCTAGATCCCTGAGGAATTGCCACACTGACTTCCACAAGGGTTGAACTAGTTTACAGTCCCACCAACAGTGTAAAAGTGTTCCTATTTCTCCACATCTTCTCCAGCACCTGTTGTTTCCTGACTTTTTAATGATTGCCATTCTAACTGGTGTGAGATGGTATCTCATTGTGGTTTTGATTTGCATTTCTCTGATGGCCAGTGATGGTGAGCATTTTTTCATGTGTTTTTTGGCTGCATAAATGTCTTCTTTTGAGAAGTGTCTGTTCACGTCCTTTGCCCACTTTTTGATGGGGTTGTTTGTTTTTTTCTTGTAAATTTGTTTGAGTTCATTGTAGATTCTGGATATTAGCCCTTTGTCAGATGAGTAGGTTGTGAAAATTTTCTCCCATTTTGTAGGCTGCCTGTTCACTCTGATGGTTTTCTTTTGCTGTGCAGAAGCTCTTGAGTTTAATTAGATCCCATTTGTCAATTTTGGCTTTTGTTGCCATTGCTTTTGGTGTTTTAGACATGAAGTCTTTGCCCATGCCTGTGTCCTGAATGGTAATGCCTAGGTTTTCTTCTAGGGTTTTTATGGTTTTAGGTCTAACATTTAAGTCTTTAATCCATCTTGAATTAATTTTTGTATAAGATGTAAGGGAGGGATCCAGTTTCAGCTTTCTACATATGGCTAGCCAGTTTTCCCAGCACCATTTATTAAATAGGGAATCCTTTCCCCATTGCTTGTTTTTCTCAGGTTTGTCAAAGATCAGATAGTTGTAGATATGCAGCGTTATTACTGAGGCCCCTGTTCTGTTCCATTGATCTATATCTCTGTTTTGGTACCAGTACCATGCTGTTTTGGTTACTGTAGCCTTGTAGTACAGTTTGCAGTCAGGTAGCGTGATGCCTCTAGCTTTGTTCTTTTGGCTTAGGATTGACTTGGCGATGCAGGCTCTTTTTTGGTTCCATATGAACTTTAAAGTAGTTTTTTCCAATTCTGTGAAGAAAGTCTTTGGTAGCTTGATGGGGATGGCATTGAATCTATAAATTACCTTGGGCAGTATGGCCATTTTCACGATATTGATTCTTCCTACCCATGAGCATGGAACGTTCTTCCATTTGTTTGTATCCTCTTTTATTTCATTGAGCAGTGGTTTGTAGTTCTCCTTGAAGAGGTCCTTCACGTCCCTTGTAAGTTGGATTCCTAGGTATTTTATTCTCTTTGAAGCAATTGTGAATGGGAGTTCACTCATGATTTGGCTCTCTGTTTGTCTGTTATTGGTGTATAAGAATGCTTGTGATTTTGGTACATTGATTTTATATCCTGAGACTTTGCTGAAGTTGCCTACCAGCTTAAGGAGATTTTGGGCTGAGACAATAGGGTTTTCTAGATATACAATCATGTCATCTGCAAACAGGGACAATTTGACTTCTTCTTTTCCTAATTATGTGTTCTTAAGTATTCTCTGAACCCCAGTTTTGTGTTCTTGAAAATAGCATTTTATTGTTAAAAGTAAATGAGGTTCCTCGTAAATATAGGTGCAGAAATCTTTAAGCCAACAAAAAGAATAAAATCCCAGGAAGTAGAATGTTGGTACACTGAAAACTATAAAGCTTTACTGAGAGAAATTAAAGAGAAATTGATAATAATTAAAGAAGTTGGCCAGGTGCAGTGGCTTACGCCTGTAATCCCAGCACTTTGGTAGGCTGAGGCGGGTGGATCATGAGGTCAGGAGTTCAAGACCAGCCTGGCCAACATGGTGAAACCCCGTCTCTACTAAAGATAACATTAGCCAGGCATAGCGGTGCATGCCTGTAATCCCAGCTATTCAGGAGGCTGAGGCAGGAGAATTGCTTGAACCCGGGAGGCAGAGGTTGCAAAAAAAAATAATAATTGAAGAAGTTGTAAACAAATAGAATATTATGCAGTATAATGTAGGATGCTAGTACGCCCCAAACTGATCTATAGATTTAATATAATCCCCTATATAAGTTTCAGAATTTTTAAAATAGAAATTGGTAGTCTGATCCCAAAAGATAAATGGAAATACAAAGGTCCCAGAAGAGCTGCATTAGTAATCTGTTGCTTTGTTACAAATCACTCTAAAGCTTAGCAGCTTAAAACAACATGCACTTATTATTTCATAGAGCAATGGGTCAAGAATCCAGGCACTATTTAGCTGTTTTCTCTGGCCCACCATCTCTGATATGGCTTTAGTCTAGGTGTCCGCAGGCTGGGTTCTCATCTGAAGGCTCAACTGGGAAGTATCCACTTTCAAGTTCACTTATGAAGTTGTCAGAATTTAATCCTTTGAGGGCTCTTGGACTAAGACCCTGAGTTCTTTGCCGCAGGTACTTCTCCAGTATGGTGGCTTACTTGCTTCATCAAAGCCATCGAGAGAGGAGTCATCTAGCAAAATGGACATCACAGTCATTTGTAACCTAATTTTTGGAGTGACATCCCCTTGATGTTGCCATATTTCATTGGTTAGAAGCAAATTACTCAAGGAGGGATTGTCAAGACCATGAACACTAGGAGGCAGGAAGCATTTACGGGCTATGTTGGAGCTGTCTGTCACAATAGCCAAAACAATTTTGAAAAAGAACAACAAAATTCAGTATATACACTACCTAATTCCAAAACTTAAAGATACAGTAATTAAGACACCATGCTATTAGTATAGGATAGCTATATAGATCAATGGAACAGAACAGATAATCCCAAAATCAACCCCAGTTTTTTGTGGCAAACTGATACTTGCCAGTGTACCAGTGTAACACAATGTGGAAAGCTTAGCCTTTTTTTTTTTTAGAAGGAATAATTCACCTTCATTACTAATGTCAGAGATCCATATGCTTCCTACAGGTATTTATTATATAATTATGAGAATAATATATTTTTACTGTAGAATATATAAATACATGTAAGATGAAAAGAACAACAAAAAATTACCTTTAATCACACCATCCTTTCCAAGCCACTGTTAATGTTTTAGTCTAGTCCCTTCTAGACATATTATTGGCATCAAAAAATAAACTTAAGCCAGGTGTGATAGTTCACGCCTGTAATCCCAGAATTTTGGGAGGCAGAGGTGGAGGATTGCTTGAATTCAGAAGTTTGAGACCAGCCTGAGCAGCAAAAGTAAGACTTCATCTTTATACAAAATTAAAAAATTAGCTAGGTGTAGTAGTGCATGTCTGTGGTGCCCATTACTTGGAGGGCTGAGGCAGAAGGATCGCTTGAGCCTAGGAGGTTGAGGCTGTAGTGAATCGTGATTGTGTCACTGCGCTCCAGCTGGGCAATAAAGTACTGGGATTACGGGCATGAGCCATCGTGCCCAGCTGGATATATTTCCTAGCTTTGTCCACTGAGGGGGCCTGGGAGCAGTGACATCCCAGTAGCAATGAATGCACCTAAAGACTTGATCTTCTCCATTGAAACCAGGGCTCTGTGGAGCAATGGCTACTTCCAGGACTGTGGCAGGGAAACTATAAGATGAGCTCATAGCACCTTTTTGTGCTAGAATGTAAAGAAGTGCTCAAAGAATGATGGAGACATGTAAGAAGGAAAAAGAATCAGCTTGTAAAGAATCCCACTGGCCAAATCAGTGAACAGTCAAACGTCAAAATAGATAATATTATCTAATAGATAGCAATAAATTATAATCCACTGAATAAAATAGAAGATCATACTAATATAAATAAATGAACAAATGGAAAGTTTGATGAAGATCAGAAAATTTGCATAGTTCCAAAGTACCTCCTCAAAAAATATTCATTAATTACAAAGGGAGAAAGAGTAATTCACGTAAAAAAAAAAAAAAAAAAAAAAAGCTTGGTAGGTACCATGTCATCAAGTGATCAAAATGGACATCATTAATAATTAGAGAAACTGAAACCATGTGCTTCCTTTTAGGCTATATTCATTGAGAAGATCATAGTATCACTCTGTGATATGCCCAGAGTGCCAAGTCTGAGTCTAATCATGTAGAAGAAATGTAGAAGAAATATTAGTTAGACCCAAATTGAGGGATATTCTACAAAATAATTGACCTGTAATCATCTAAATGTCAGTGTCTTAAAATTTCAGGAAAGACTATAGAACTATTCTTCTAGATTGTTAGAGAATAAAGAGACATAATAACTCAATGCCAGACATGATTCTGAGCTGTGTCATCTTGCTATAAGGATTACTGGGGTAATTAGTGAAATTTGAGTGGTGCTTAAAATTGGAAGGTAATAATATATCAGTTTTAGTTTCCTGACTTTCACAGTTATATTATTATTATATAAGAACAAAGTCCTTGTTTATAGAAAGTATCTGTTGTCAATGGGGAATCATGTTACCATTTTCCACTATTAACTTTTCTACAAATTTGAAACATTTTCAAAATAAAGAAAGAAATAAGGTATTGCCCTCTCCATAAGAATTTAACAAGTTCATATACAACAAGCCTTAAAAACTGTGGAGATGAAAGACAAACCCTGGTAGGAAGAAGAGAGATGGTTGGGGGTGTTATGTGTTAAAGGCCGAGAGGGAAAACGGTGGAGAGAATAATGATAGTGATATGGAAATATAGAAGAAGTAACAAGTTAGAAATAGGATACTGTTTTTAATATTGGGACACATTAACGTATATTTGGGTAAGCAAAATGGAAATGTTATTAAACAGTTTGAAAACGCGGTCTTATGAGAAAAATCTGGAGTAAAGAATTGAGATTTGGTACCATTGTCACATAGGTGCTGGTTTTAGTTGCAGGAGTCATGCTGATATTCCTGGTTTGTAAGAAAACAGCCTTATGGTAGAATCTAGGAGCAGAATTTTAAAGGAAAAGTGGAGAAGCTGTGGAGGCTACAGAAACTCCGTCTTGGATGCTAATCTGTCATGTTGACTTCTGATTAACCCCTGTTCTGGAAATGCCTCTAAGATTTCCACTTTTATCTATTGTTACCATAAATCCTGCCCCAGGTCCAAACAACCTTGATCATAAATCCCCCCCTTAGGCAGATTCACATAGCATGCTTGCCTTTCCCTGAGAGGTCAACTTCAATTGTCCTACACATTCTTTCTCTATGTTATATACGCCCTGGGTCTAGGAGGCAGTGGTGCAGAGATCCACCCTCTAGAGTCTTATGACTGCTTAAGGCTACAGCTTCTGTTTTAAGTCCCTATTAAATGTTTCTTTCTGAGAAACTGTATTTGTCAGTCTCTTTGTTTGGTCAGTTAGCTTCCTCCGCCTTTAGGGGTGTGTTTGCAAATGCCTGTCCACTGCAGAACAGAAGCCAAGATTCAGAAAGGAAAATGAGGGAGAAAAGCAGGTGAGACTATATTCTGGAATCTGAACAGAGAATGTAAGGAAGAAATAAATGAACAGGTAGTGTCAGATCCTTCACAATAGTATTGTGTGGGATAGCTTATTACTGTTCAAATGGACATCATGAATTGAAGTTATAGTTACCTTCTTCATCCCTATTCATACTGCTTCCTTAAATCCTGTGGTTACTTGAATTTTATCTTGTTCATTGAATAAGATAAAAAAATTTAATTGGCTTTTATCTTATTCATTGAATAGTCAGTGAATATTCACCTGTTACCTGTTATGTGCCAGTCACTATGCTATGCCTCAGAGCTCCCATAATAAACAGAAGTGGACATGTTCCCAGTTTACATAGATTTCATTATCCAGAAGGAGAGACAGCTATTAATATTATAAAACAGATATAAATTTACTGTTGTGAAAATGCTATGAAGAATGACAAAACTGAATGATGAATGCCTTCAATTGATATCTAGTTAAGGAGCTCTGGAAAGTTATCTTTGAAGTAACAATTCAATTGGAATTTGAAGAGTTAGTAGGAGGTAGCTAGATGAAGATGGGAAAACTCCATTCAGAGATGGAGTTTTGCTGTTGTCACCCAGGCTGGAGTGCAATGGTGCGATCTTGGCTCACTGCAACCTCTGCCTCCTGGGTTCAGGTGATTTTCCTGGCTCAGCCACCCGAGTAGCTGGAATTACACGCACCTGCCACCACGCCCAACTAATTTTTGTATTTTTAGTAGAGACAGGGTTTCACTATGTTGGCCAGGCTGGTCTCGAACTCCTGACCTCAGGTGATCCACCCACCTCGGCCTCCCAAAGTGCTGGGATTACAGGTGTGAGCCACTGCATCCGACCAGCAAAGGTATTTAAACAAGAAGCATGAGTACAAGGACCAGAAGAAAGGTTATATAGCTGGAACGTGGATAGTGAGCGGATGTGTGTACTGTGGAGATATTGATAGTAGCCAGATTACACAAGGCCTTATGGCCATATTGGGTGCTTTTCTAAAGAGGAATAAGGAGCCATAAAGATTTTATGATGGAAAGGATGGGGAACATGATTGGTGTTATGCTTTGAGAACCCCCTGGCTGCAGTGTGTAGAACGAAGATTGTGTAGACTTGCACATCTGGATGAACTACGGTGCCTTTCACATTGAAGGGGACTAATTGTGGGGAAGGTCATTAATTTGGTTTTGACTGTGTTGAAATTGAGATGGATTTATTCATTCATTTATTCAACAAGTATTCAGTAGTGTATCAGCCATTGTCTAAAGATTTGGGGATTAGACAGTGAACAAAAGAAATGAAAATCACTGCCTTCACTGAATTAACATTATTATAATATTTAGCACTCAAGAAGTATTTCTTATATGCAAAGCACTATTGTAAGCACTTTAAATATTGTTGTATATAATCTGCCCAACAACCTTAAGAATTAGGTTCTCTTTTTATTGTTATTCTCATTTTATAGGTAAGGCAGTTGAAGTACAGAGATGTTAAATGTCTTGTTCACACAGCTAATAACATAGCTAATAACTGGCAAACCCAGAATTTAAAAATACTGTGTTTGATTTCATGTTCTTAACTGCTAAACTATATAGCAAGTAAACATTTAGATATATGGGTCTAGAACTCAAAAGGAGATTTTCTCTGGGTATATAAATTTTGGAGTTCACATACATGTGGGTAATTATAGCCAAAAGTTTGGATGAGAGAATATAGGGTGAGAAAAGGAATGGCCTAGAAAGAAACTCTAACTTAGTGGCTAAGATGATTAGGTATAAAAACTACAGAGCTTATAGACTTGGAGGGGGAAAAATATAAACAGGCAATGATAAAGTAGTTGAATAACTGCTATGATACAGGAAGTATAAATTGCTGAGATCAAAATTACCTGTAGGAGCTGACATCTAAGCTGAGACTTAGTTGTTGGATGATAATTGGTAGCAGGCAGGTAGGGTGAAACATGGTTGGTGGGGAAGATGCCACAGGACAGGGGCAACATGAGAGAGTACACATGAGAGAGAGCTAGGAGGAGAGCTAGGATAAGCCCATGTGATGGAAAGTAGTTCATTGTGGTTGAAGAATGCTGTTGGGAGCACCAAGCCTAATGGTGTCTAATTTTTAAAAAAATCTTATTTGACTTGTTTGCTTCTAGTTCTCTTTTGTTCTGATGGCTCTGTCTCTTATTAATTATTAAATAGTGCATGCAACAAGTTTTTATTGAATACCTACTCTGAGCAAGGCTCTTCGCCAGGCATCAGTGTAACAGAGATTAGCAAGATGAGCATTGTGTCCTTGGAGCTTGCTTTTGCCTAATTCTCCTATTTAGAGTTGTCCCGGAAAAATTCTGTTGCTGGTATTTTTCTTTTTCTAAATTAGTTCTTTTGTGATCCTAATCTCTGCTAGCACCTCAACCATCACTTTTTTTTTTTTTTCCCTTGAGACAGAGTCTCACTCTGTCTCCCGGGCTGGAGTGCAATGGCATGATCTCTGCTCACTGCAACCTCTGCCTCCTGGGCTCAAGCAATTCTCCTGCCTCAGCCTCCCAAGTAGCTGGGATTACAGGTGCCTGCCACCACGCCTGGCTAATTTAGTAGAGACGGGGTTTCAACATGTTGGCCAGGCTGGTTTCGCACTCCCGACCTCAAATGATCTACCCGCCTTGGCCTCCCAAAGTGCTGGGATTATAGGCGTGAGCCACCGTGCCCAGCACAACCATCACTTCTATACAGGAATCTCAAATCAACACTCTGATCTTTACCCCTCTTCTTAGTTCCACATCTCTGTTTTCAGAACCTTTTTGATTTTTCCATGTGGATGTACTTCTGGCCCCTCAAACTCAACATGTCCCAAACTAAATTCATCTCTGTTTGCAAGTCTCTCCTCCTTCCAGTGTTTTCTGTTTTTATTAATGGAATCAGTATTGGAATCTAACTTAAAACCTTGGATTCATATTCAACGGTCTCCTCTCTTTCATATCCCTCATCTGTAAGTTTGGTAAAGATTAATAAGGCCAGTATTACTCAGTGTTAATGACAGTTGGGAAATACGCATTCTCATATGGAAGAGTATATTGCTGGTACATTTTTGGAAGGTGATTATGTAATATATATTGAAATTTAAGACAATTTATTCTCATCTTAAAACATTTTCATATATGCCATTCATGCAGAGAGTCTTGTGGTTTGCTTCAAAATGATATATCAATTTTTCCTATATAACTTACCATGTTCCTAAATTGGATGCCTTCCACTCCAATTTTCTCATAAATTACTCCTAATGTTTTATACTGTCATTCTGAGAAACAAGTCTCTTTTTTGGTGTACTACATACTAATAAAAATGTTAGGAATGGTAGTAGTAGCAGCAGCAACTTATGTTACTAGTTAGAAATCCCTTTACTAAGTCCATATATCTTATTAAATTGCCTTATAAGGTGGATAATATTATCCTCTCTACATTTACTTTTTTTTTTTAAAGATACAGATCAAGAATAGTCTAAACTCTGAAATCTTTAAAACAAGTGTTAAATATTGCCACTATTTCTAGGAGAAATTAAAGGATAAAATAAAGCTGAAGAAAATATTTTAAGGACTATCTAACTTTACAAAACTCTTGGTTCTCTTCAAATATTTGTATTAATATTTTAATGTTTTTCCGGACATGTTTGTACAAAACCCATTGACACACTAGGTTATGACACTGTTTCTAATTTGTTTTAATTAAAATACAAATTTAAGAGTTTTTATAGGTGGTTAAGATAGTTTTAGGCAACAAAAATCACATAATGATGGAAATATTTCTAAACATATCTTTCCATAGTATGTTTTTCTAAGGTAGTTATCTTAGATGTTAAAATGCTACCTTTATGTTAAAGGTATATATTTTACGTATTTATTTTCAAATAGCTGTTTCAGAGCTTGTTGCAGTGCACTGCCACAGAAAAGTTTAGCAAATTTGGAATAATTGGGTTTTTAAGATAATTGAGTATTATCATACTATTCAACCATTATTAGGTAATTTCTGGTCACTTTTTATCTTATTGCAAAGTATTCTAAATACTCTATTTATTTAAAATAGTGTAATCTGTAAACCTGTTTAAGTAGACATAAATAAACTACAGTATGTGTTAATATGAGAAAATTGCATATTACATATGACGTGATTACTGATATTCAGACTGAATAAGGATGCCAGAATTAAACTACATATTAAATATTAATAAAGCTCAATTTTTGACTTTTTTCTCTGCAATTATCTTCCAACATCCAGATGAATTATGTTATGTATCCCCTTTGGGCATCGCTGCTGTAAGGGATGTAGTGCTATTGAAATTTGTGTCAGCAGATCTTTTTAGGATAGATCATTCTGGTAGTTCTTTTTGGTTATAGATTTGAAGAAGAAAAACATTGCCAATAGTGAAATCATAGGTGTTATAATAACAGTAGACTAGGCATGAGATATGGCAGAACTGTGATAGTGGGCGTGGATTGAAAATTATTTAGGAAAAAACAATTGAAAGTTCATTGTAAGAAGCTTAAGGAGAGGGAGGGTTCAAAGATGATATACAGGCTTTGTGCTTGGGTGATTCTGTGGATAACTGTGTCAACATGATGGGGTGGAATTACAACAGAAGGGAGCTGGGTTTGCAATATGTTTTTTTTGTTGTTGTTTTTTGATACTGAGTTTTGCTCTTGTTGCCCTGGCTGGAGTGCAATGTCACAGCCTCGGCTACTGCAACCTCTGCCTCCAGGGTTCAAGCAATTCTCTTGCCTCAGCCTCACAGGTAGCTGGGATTACAGGTGCCCACCACCATGTGTAGCTAATTTTTTGTATTTTTAGTAGAGATGGGGTTTCATCATGTTGGCCAGGCTGGTCTCGAACTCCTGACTTCAGGCAATCCACCCACCTCGGCCTCCCAAAGTGCTGGGATTACAGGCGTGAGCCACCACGCCTGGCTTGCAATATGTATTTCTTTATATACCTTTTTATTGTTTTATTTTGTTTACACAGGCTCTTGCTCTGTCACCACCCAGGCTGTAGTATAGTAGTGTGACTTTGGCTCACTGCAACCTTCGCCTCCTGGGTTCAAGTGATCTTCTTGCCTCAGCCTCCCAAGTAGCTGGGACTACAGGTGTGTGCCACCACGCCCTGCTAATTTTTGTATTTTTAGTAGAGGTGGGGTTTCACCATGTTGGCAGGCTGGTCTCGAACTCCTGACCTCAAGTGATCCACCTGCTTTGGCCTCCCAAAGTGCTGGGATTACAGGCATGAGCCACTGTGCCTGGCCTATACCTTTAAAAAAAGGAGTTATTTTATAATTGGTGGGCCATTGTAGTTTATACTTACATTTTTAGTATTTTAAGATTGGCAGAATATAGTTCTAAAGAAACAGTATTGGAATGTTTTCCTTTACTTCCTTAACCCATTACATTGACATTTTGAGGCTGGATGCAGTGGACCACACCTGTAATCTCAGCACTTAGTGAGGCTGAGGCAGGAGGATTGCTTGAGACCAGAAGTTTGAGACCAGCCTGGGCAATATAGTGAGACCTGGTCTCTACAAAAAAACAAAAACAAAAACAAAACAGCTGTGGTGACATTGAGTTGTAGTCCCAGTTGCCTGGCGGATGAGGCAGGAGGATCATTTGAGCCCAAGAGTTTGAGGCTACACTGAGCTATCATCAAGCCACTACAGTCAAGCTTGGGTGACAGAGACCCTTTCTCAAAAACAACAGCAAAAATTTTGAGAGGAATGACTTAGAAGTGTATATTAATACTTGTTATCCATTTAAAACTTAGTGTTGATTAGCCAACATGATACGAGTTTTTGAAATGACATTAACAGTAGCTCAACAAAGAAATACAGAAATCAAGTACATCTTTTTGAACTAGTAGGTTTTATTGCCTTATGTTCAATGGAAGTAACAGGTTAAAAGAAGGACTCATGGTTCAGAGATACTTCTTTCTTTCAAAACTTTAACACTTCACCATGCAGATTATAAATGATGATTTTTCCTTTAGAAACTGACTTGCTTTAAAATGATGTATGAAATAATATGTGTTTTGCATGTCCTGTTGTAATGATAAAGGTCATATAGTATCATTTACATAATCTCTAGCCAGGAATGAACTCAGTAATATCATTGGTATAACATATACATTATCTGAGGTTTAAAACTCATTATTCATGAAAGTTAATTTTACAGTGGGTGTGAATGATCTATCTTATGGCTGTTTTTTGATCATTCTATAAAATAATATGGAGCAAAGCCTGCTCAAATAACAAGAAAACCAGTAAAGAGTGATGCATTTGCCTGACTCTCTGTATACCCGATTGGATCTTGATTGATGGCAATCATTTGTCTTTGTCAAAAAAAGGAGAAAAATTCAGACATTGAAATAGGAGTGCTATCAAACTTTCTACAATGGCAGAAAGATTCTATTAATGTGGCCTTAGAGTATTAACTGTCTCTGTTGGGAAATGATAAAGAATGTTAATTTTTTTTCCTTGAGCATATTCAAGTGTAAAATGCATTATTTTGTCAACTGTTGGGATTAAAAGAAGAATACTTTTGATTTATGGTATATTGGAATTGATGAAAGCAAAAAAAGCTTAAAAGCTTAACATGGCGAAAAAGGAAATGGATCTTAATCCTTTTTATTATTACAATTTTTCTCAATGAAATAATAAAAATTTAGTATAGTGTCATAAAATCTTTACTACCACATTCCATCTGATAATGGACCTTGAAAGGTTGACTTCAAAGAGGGTCAAAGTAGAAGGGGAAACATATTTTTAACTGAATGTTTTATTCCTTAGAATTCTCTTTTCTTCCTAAATATTAGGGCAAAAAACACATTCCAATACTTTATATTTTTACATCTGTTAAGTAGTCTTATGATTTGGAAATGTAAAAGGAATGTAAGAACTGTAATATTTGAAAAGAATTGATAAATATCATCTTGCATCAAGACTAATTCCAACCTTGCATAATTTGTTGCAACAAGAAATATATCTTACATATTATTATGTAAATATTTCATATGTCTTATGAGGGCTGAATATGCTTTCTATTTAATTTTGAGAATTTGCTTTCTTTTAATTACAGTATTTTAGATTGCTAATTTTGACCTTAATTTTAAAGTCATGTTTGAAAATAATTCAAAATTCAAGTGATGTTCTATAGAAAATATTTTCAAGATTAACTGCCCTTGTGTTTATATTAATAATGATTTAACATTTATACCATAAAAATAGAACTAAGTTAAGCCTTGTTATATGTCATTTATTGTAGAATTTTTTTGTCAAAGTACCTTAGAATATTATATTGAAGTTTTATTATTTGTATACTTATTAATTTTCAGCACACAGTCAGGCTCTCATTTTGTGTTTTGTTGAAATAGGACCAGGAATACTGAGCAGCCCAAAATGACTTGTATGTAGCTTTAAAATGTGCTTTAGTCTTTTTTCAGATTTGTTTTCCTAAGGCTAATATGAGATGATGAGCATAAACTTACATTTTGTTTTACAAAACTGTATGACTGAAAAATTTGCCCTTGTTAATATTGTGATAAATGAAAGGTGATTATTTTACATTAACATAAGTGTTGCCATCTTGATGTATGTATGATTTTAGAAGAAATGAGTTACTGTTTTAAAAAAAGAATATTATCTTTTAAAAAAGAATGTATTGTCTTTCAATTTGAATCAAATATAAGTAATTAATCACAAGTTATGTAGCTTTAATTAAAGTTTTTGATACGGAGTTAAGGTTTTCTTGCTCTTCTAATGGTAATCCCATGTCCAAGGGTTTAAACAGAAGCAATTTAAACCTTATCTAATATGTGGCAATGAAATCTTAATTTGTTAAAAATGGCTTTTTAAATGAATACTTCTTTACATATGTATTTAATTTCTAAAGTCTAATGCCATTTTTTTCTGTAAATTAGTTGTTGGTTTTGATGAAAACCCTTTACATAAAAACTACAGTCTCTTTGTTTTTTTCTTGATATATGTTACCACAAAGAATAACTCTTAATGGTATGTGATACTGACAGTGTACCCCTAGAGTATGAAGATGACTTCAGATTTTTCAGTGAAGGATAGGATTTCATAGGAATTAAGGTTGTCATTGATAAACACATAGTAACAACATCTTGAGAACAAGCTATTAAAACTTATTTTGATAAATACAGTTCCGCACATGGGATTTGCAAATGTGGAAAACCTTAACTGTAAAATTTTAGTATATATGTTATGAGGTTTAACTTTTATTTGAAGCACTTTTTAGATGTTAAATGTAGGTGCCAGTTTTGAAGGGTCTAATCAAACAACTTTAAAGCCAAAAGGATCCCTGGGCATCATATTAAGCCAGGTCAGTTCATACTACAGAGTGAGAGAATTAAGACGCAAAATATTGTGTTAAACACCCAAGTTTCCACAGCTGCTCAGTAGCATAGAAAAATCAAAGATGAATATATAGCATCCAGGCCAGTTCGTTTGATTAATCCAATTGTTTTTCATCCTGGCTAGACATTAGAATTCCATGGAAAGCTTCCAAAAAATATATATATCCGGCCAGGCACTGTGGCTCACACCTGTAATCTCAGCACTTTGGGGGGCTGAGGTCAGGAGTTCAAGACCAGCCTGGCCAACATGGCGAAACCCTGTGTCTACTAAAAATACAAAAATTAGCCGGGCATGGTGGTGGGTGCCTGTAATCCCAGCTACTCGGCAGGCTGAGACAGGAGAATCACTCTAACCCGGGAGGTGGAGGTTTCAGTGAGCTGAGCTTGCACCACTGCACTCCAGCCTGGGCAACAAAGAGTGAAACTCTGTCTCAAAAAAAAAAAAAAAAAAAAAAAATATATATATATATATATATATCTCGGTACCAGGATCCCACCCCAAGAGATACTGATTGGGCATGAGTATTTTTATAAAGCTTCCCAGGTAAATCTAATGCTAATGCAAGATTGAGAGGCACTGTGTTAAACTGTAATATCTCTTTCTGTGAAACCCAAGATTGTTTGTGATCAGTGGAGCAGGTTTTCAAGTTAGATTAAGATATTGAGCATAGCTGCATATAATATTTTACAAATAATTTTAGATAACTTGGAGATTTTATGCTAGTCTAAAAATGTTACTTTTTGCTCATTTGGGATAAAATATAATTCTGCCTACTCCTTGAAAAAGCTTTGAAGATATGGCTTTATTTTGTCAGTCACCTGTAGTCTAAAAGCAGTAGTTGGCATCCACACTACCTCCACGCTGGTCACTTGTATGATGTATATCACTTGGTAAATTTGCTTGTAGTAGATTTCAAAAGGTGATTGTGGGGGATCAAGTGGCCTTTATAGTTAGAAAACCTCTTCTGGAGATTTCGACACATTCCATACTTGACATAGCACTTCTTACCCACTATTTCCTACTCCTGGTAATTGTTCTAAAGTATTAACATACATTTTTCAATTTGTGTCTTCCAAAAACCTATTTTCTAGTTATTTTCCTTGACTACAAAGAGCTCTTATAAATAGATAGTAAAAAGCCAAACAATCCAATATAAAATGAGTGTTTCTTTCTGAAAATCACTTCAGGATCATCTGGTTGAAGTATTGTCTTTCTTCTTTGTTATCTAAAAACTTGTAAATTAAAAAATGTGTTTGACATTTTAAAAACCTTAGTTACTTTTAATTGACAAAAGTTGTACATATTTATGTACAATATAATGTTTTGAAATATGTATACAATGTGGAGTGGCAAAATTGAGTAAACATACGCTTTACATCACATGCTTTTTTTGTGGATCTGACATTTTTAATTCCTTTATCTAGTTTTAATTAAAATTTATTTTTATATATGCATTAGTTGTATAAATATGTATAGTTTATAAACATGTATAAACATTAGTATAAAATTCTACTAAACAGTATTTAAACACATTTGTCGTTCAAGATTATGGTAGAAATTTTTCTTCTCTTTGGATAAGTTTAGGTTTGATATGTTTTTCCTGTTCATATGGTGACAAGGGAAAGAATAGAATTCTGACAGGAGAAAGCAGAACTTAAGAGAAGGGAAACACATAAGCCCTTGTATGAGTGAAAAGGGAATAGTGTTTGTGTTTGTGGGGATTTTTTTTTTTTTTTTTTTTTTTGAGACAGAGTCTCTCACTCCATTGCCCAGCCTGGGTTTCAATTTTTTTTTTTTTTTTTTTTGATAGAGAGGTAGGGTTTGGCATTGTTATATAGAGGAAAGGCAGTGAATGACTGCATTTTCATATTCTGAATTCAAATTGTTTGAGCAACAGTCAGGGTTTCAAACATGTATATTTCTTGTTATTGTGCTAGGAAACCATGAGAATGCAGTTAGTTCATAACTGTCACAAAATAAGTATTTGCATGAATGACATTTAAATTTTAAAAAGAAATAGATTTTAAAAACATTTTACTTGAATATGTTTACAAAATGAAAACAATAATGTAATCTGTTCATATAGTTTGTACCTTTTTGGTATGTGTGTGTTGTGGTAGAGGGTAGTTCAGTTATCTATAACATACTGAAGTTAATAGAGTGCTGTGGACATTATTTTAAAATTTTTGATAGATAAATTGTATAAAATTTTCTTATCTAGGTGGGGAACATTCTTCTCAGTTCATGATTCAAATTGGCAAGATATTTTTTTCTTTTTCAAGTATAAGGGGTATATAGAAATGCACTCTCATTGTAAAATATTCAATTATTATGTGAAAATTCTCTTTACTACTTATCCCTACCCAGAAAGTCTCCTAGTGGTGAGGAGGTAAATAGTTTGATGTATAGTCTTCTGGTTTCCTCTTTTGCATTTATAAACACACACTCTTTTTAAAATATATATGTGGCTATGCTGTGTATGGTATATTAGCTACTAACTTTTTTCTTATATTCAATGCTATTTTATGTATATCTACCTCATTATTTTTTAACAGGTATATAATATTTAATAGTATGAAAATATGTAGTTTATTTTAGCTTTTCTACTGGTGGACATTTTGCTGGCTTCTAATTTTTCTTTATTTAGAGGTGCTGCAATCTTGTCAGATTCATCTTTCTGAATGAATATGTGTGAGCATTTCTGTTAGGATACATACCTAGAAGTGAAGTCACTAAGTCAAAAGGAGTTATTTGCAATACAAATTTTGTTAAATACTGTCAGAATGCCCTTGTGGGGCAAGGTTTGAATGTACTGCCAGGAAGGCTTTGTCAGTAATGGTCTTCTACCAGCAGTGCTTCCTATTCTTTTTGGTCATCAGTAGCTAGCTAGGAATCTGCCCTTCTAATCCAAGAGTACATATGCCTTTAGCCAAGAGTGGGCAATCTTGCTTGCAGCCCAGCAGAAGTAAGGGAAGGGGAGAGAGGAAATCACCCTTAAGATTGTTGGCTGGGCGCGGTGGCTCATACCTGTAATCCCAGCACTTTGGGAGGCCGAGGCGGGCGGATCACGAGGTCAGGAGATCGAGACCATCCTGGCTAACACGGTGAAACCCCATCTCTACTAAAAATACAACAAATTAGCCGGGAGCGGTGGCGGGCGCCTGTAGTCCCAGCTACTCGGGAGGCTGAGGCAGGAGAATGGCGTGAACCCAGGAGGCGGAGCTTGCAGTGAGCCGAGATAGTGCCACTGCAGTCCGGCCTGGGCGAAAGAGCGAGACTCTGTCTCAAAAAAAAAGATTGTTTTAGGTGACTGTTGTCTTCACCCACCGTTTCCATCTGTTGCCTTTAGGCTGAAGCTCCGACAGTTTCCCCCGGAAGAGTACTTATCTTCCATGTGTCTGGAATTTTACCTTCCAGTTGATCCTACTAGATTTCTTTTCCTTTTTATAGACAGGGTCTTCCTCTGTTGTTCAGGCTGGTGTGCAGTGGCACAATTATAGCTCACTGTAGCATGGAACTCTTGGGCCCAAGTGATCCTCCTGCTTTAGCCTCTCAAGTAACTGGGACTACAAGCATGTGCCACCATCATGGCTACTTTTTATAACTTTTGTAGAGATGGGATCTTGTTATATTGCCTAGACTAGTCTTGACCTTCTGGGCTCAAGTGAAGGATCACTTCTGCCTCAGCCTTCTGCCTCAGCCTCCCAAAGTGCTGGAATTACACATGATCCGTCTTTTAGAAATTCCTCATAATTTCTGCTGTTTTGATGGTCTACTTATTTTCATGTGCTCAGTACATCTCATGTCCATATCTTTAAATATTCTAAACAGGCCATTGCATTATAAAACTAGGTATTGAGTTTCTTAAACATGTTACCTCCCTTCCTTCACAACTTCAGTGTCCTTCTAGCCCATGACATTCAACAGGGTAAAGAAAAATAAACATGCTGCTGCTTGCTTTCCTGTATGCTTACGAAAATTTAATTTACCCTCACTTCTTCATCTCTAGTATGTCCCACAGTTTTGGGTGGCAAGGAGAAAGAAAAAATCAACCCAACTGTTTTGGTTTCCATGTAGGAAAGTTTATCTATGCTAAACCTTCTTTACATTGATCAAAAGGGTGCATACAGCATTGCCCTCAGTACAAGCTAAGACATCGCACAACTGTACAAATAGTTGTATTTTAGTGCATTCTGTCCTCCTTACTCCCAAGAGAAATACATAATAGGAAAGTAAAAATTAATTCCATTTCCTTCAGCAGTATTTTTTGAGATTTCTGAGGAACTGGAAGTAATGATTTTGAACATGCAGGCAAGTGTATGGAGTATAACTAAGAAGGAAATATATTTTTAAAGTAGTATATCAAAATGGTAGCACTTTTAAGGTGTTAGGGAGGTAAAGATTATTTAATTCAGCTCATTTATTTTATTGAAAAGGAGACTGAGACCCAAGTAGGTTATATGAGTTTGCTAAAGATCCAACAGGTATTTAATTATAAAATCAGAACTAGTGCTGTTCTAACTAGTGCTCTAACTAGTGCTCCAGTGCTGTTTTTCACACTGTGTTGCTTTTATAGTACTATTATGTAGTGACATAATTAAGCTGTTTAACAAGTATGTATGAGAGCACAACTTATAATATACAAACATTTGTTGAGGAATAAAGAAAATACTTAGGAAGCCCACAGTTTTTAAAAATACAACTTGTAAAAGTTAAAAAATTAGCTTAAATGATAAGGGAGATCATGTATAAAAAGAGCATTTGAATCATTATAAAAAATATCTTTCAAAGCAGATGTTTGGAGACCACTTACTGCCAGTAATTTCCATTTTCATGCAATTGCTTTTACTGAGAGTTCTTATTAAAAAATATTTTGCACTCTTTATCCTTTATTTTATTGCATTTTTTTTTTTTCCAAAGAAGGGGAAGAAGTTGGAGGCGAAGGAGCCAGAACATAAGAGATTGCTGGTGAGCACTTTTTATCAAACAGCAGAATACAATTAAATTTCTCCAAAAAAATTTCAAAACAAATATGTGGCTTTAAATTTTTTTTTATTTCAACAACTTTTGGAATACAAGTAGTTACATGGATGAATTGTATAGAGGCGAAGTCTGAGATTTTAGTGCACTAGTCACCCAAGTAGTGTACATTGTACCCAATATGTAGGTTGTTATTCCTTGCCTCCCCACTGGCCCTACCCCTTCTGAGTCCCCATAGTCCATTATTTCACTCTGTGCGCCCTTGTGTACTTGTAGCTTAGCTCCCACTTATAAGTGAGGATATGTGGTATTTGGTTTTCCATTCCTCAGTTACTTCTCTTAGAATAATGGCCTACACCTCCATCCAAGTTGTTGCAAAAGGCATTATTTCATTCTTTTTTATGGCCGAGTAGTATTCCATGGTGTATATACATGCCACATTTTCTTTATCCATTCATTGTTCGATGGGCACTTAGGTTGATTCTGTATCTTTGCAGTTGTGAATTGTGCTGCAATAAACATATGCCTGCAGATGTCTTTTTGATGTAATGACTGATTTCCCTTCAGATAGATACCCAGTAGTGTGATTGCTTAAAAGTAGGTAGACCTACTTTTAATTCTTTAAGAAATCTCCAAACAGTTTTCCATAGAGGTCGTATTAATTTACATTCCCACCAGCAGAGTATTTGCATTCCCTTTTCACCACATCCACGCCAACATCTACTGTTTTTTGACTTTTTAATAATGGCCATTCTTGCAGGAGTAGGGTGGTATCTCATTGTGGTTTTAATTTGCATTTCTGTGATGATTACTGATGTTGAGCATTTTTTCATGTTTGTTGGCCATTTGTATATGTTTTGAGAAATGTTTTTTTTTTTAAATACACTATTGTGGTTACTTTAACTCTGATGTAATTTTTGATCCATTAACGAAACATTAATGTTTTTAATCTAGGTATTTAATATGTCAGTATAGTTTAGCAAATTTCTTTTTACATAATAGGAATACAATAAATTTTTTGTAGTTAAATTACATTCAATTAGGAATTGTGTGCATTAGTAGTGGAGCACAAGTTATCCAATTTGTGCTATGTTGTGTAAAACTGAGGCTCCTGTAAGAACTCCAATCTATTTTCTACCTTGATTTTGAGAGCAAACTCATTTTAACTTTGAATATGTCAGCTTCATTTTAGATCTATGAAAGAATGATCAGAGTAGGGTACGTATTTATCATTTTGATGGGCTTTATTTATTAAGTGCATACTAGTTGCTTCTTATTGTGCTAGAAGCTTGGGATTCATACAAACAGTGGGGAAGAACCAGACTCTGCCCTCAGTTGTGGAGCCTAATGGTATGATGGATGTTCAACTAGTTATTTAATTAGTCTACTTATAATCTTACCAATAGGAATAACAAAATTATATAGGAATCTGTATAGTAATAACAAATAGACTATTACAAGATGGTTGATATCTGTAGAATATGAAATATAAACAGACTTAAATATGTAGATATGCCTTCTTGCTAAACTTAAAAAACATCTTACTGTTAGGAAAAGTGTTTATAACAACCCTTATTTTGAGATTCTGAAGACTCACTAACTGTTTTCTAAGTAATTTGGAGTTAAACAGGTGTTAAGTTTTGCAATACTTGATAAAGGTCTATTTCATTCCCCCTGAGAATGACTCAAATCTTCATGGAGAGGGAAAAAAAGCCACATCAGCTTCCAATTGTCAAAATTCAGTTTTTAAAAACTCAAGCCTTTTTCCCAATGGATTTCCAGATTGGAGAACACATGGACTCTATTATCTGGGCAAAATACTTTCATTTTCCTTTTGAATTACTTTTAAGACTTCATCCTGATATGAGAAGTGTAAAATGAAACCATAAGGTATTTAAACATGTACCTCTCTGTGATTTTATTTTCTTTTTAAACTTGCATTGATAATAAACTTATAAAACTCAGAAATAATGACTTTGCTTTTAAAATTGAGTGCATTTTTTCTAGGTATGGCTGTATTTATTTTTCCAGCAAATTAAAATGTAGAGGTTATTCTTCGTGTTCTCTCTCTCTAATATGATTATTTCTTTTAGTAGACTTAAGTGCATATTTGTCTTTTGATTTAAACTGCTGAATTAGGATATATATATATGTGTGTATATATATGTGTACATACACACACATACATAATATATGTGTACATAATGTTTATTGAGAATTTACTACATAATTAAAATAAACAGCATTTTTAACACTTCTGTAGCTAAAGAAAATGCTGTAGCAGACCAGAAAGCTTACTTGTCATATATTTGCAGTAAAACTAATAAACTGACTAGGACATAACATAGTTTATTGCCTTTTTGAAGAGATTAGCACTGAAAATATTGGTTTGTTATTGAGAGGGTGCAACTAATTTTTTATGTAAATTATTTCTAAACTTAGGGCTTTATACTTTTTTAACTTTAAAAATAAAAAACTATTCCAGGTTTCCAAAGATTAGGAGTTGAAAGAGAAGAGCTACAACTCAAATAACTTAATTTTTCTATTTCCTAATATAAACAAAGTTGAGGGAATCTCATAAACCCTTTGGAATATTTTTACATTTCATTTATGCTTTTGTTAGCCTACGTAATCCTCATTTACTAAAAGATGGCTTTTTTCCCATGCAAGATCCTTTTGGGGACAGAGAGTCTTTCAGATAGACAAGAGTATAAGTGATATGAAAACAGGGTCTTTGTTTGTTTGTTTGTTTTCCCCATGCTGTATCCCTAGCCAAGCACATATAACTAAATGAATGAAGCAGAATAATGAAAAATAAACTTTCAACAATAGTAATTTGCAGAAGCTGATTATACTGTGTGATTATAAAGGCAAGAATAGAAACTATCAGAATCTAACAGTTCTTTTTTTTTTTGAGACAGGATCTTGCTCTGTCACCCAGGCTGGATGTGCAGTAGGATGATCATGCCTCACTGCAGCCTCAACCTCCCCAGGGTCAATCGATCCTCCCACCTCAGCCTCCTGAGTGGCTGGGACTACAGGCTCGCACCATCTCGCTCAGCTTTTTATATTTTTTGTAGAGATGAGGTTTCGCCATGTTGCCCAGGTTGGCCTTGAACTCCTGGGCTCAAGCAATCTGCCCACCTTGGCCTCCCAGAGTGCTGTGGTTTCAGTCATGAGCCATCGTGGTCAGCTGAACAGTGCATTTTAATGTGTCTTTGTGATTAATAGATGAGGTTTAGTGGCTATAGCAATGAACTGGTAAAAGAAAATGGATGTGTAGCCTATATGGCTTCAGTGTACCTCAGGCGGAAGATAGGAAAGCTCTCACATAGACATTAAGTTGTTTGAATTGGTAGTGCCATTTTTTTTTTTTTTTTGAGACAAAGTCTCATTCTTGTTGCCCAGGCTGGAGTACAATGGTGCAATCTCTGCTCACTGCAACCTCCGCCTCCCGGGTTCAAGCAATTCTCCTGCCTCAGCCTCCGGAGTAGCTTGGATTACAGGCGCCTGCCACCATGCCCAGCTAATTTTTGAATTTTTAGTAGAGATGGGGTTTCTCCATGTTGGCCAGGCTGGTCCCAAACTCCTGACCTCAGGTGATCTGCCCGACTTGGCATCCCAAAGTGCTGGGATTACAGGCGTGAGGCCAGCGTCCAGCCAGCGCTACTTGTTATTCATTTTAAATGTCTAGATTTTAAATGTCTAGATTAAATGTCCAGATTATTCATTTTAAATGTCTAGATTAAGTGTTTTATTGTTAAATCATATTTGTTTCTTTATGAGGTTTTTCGAGATAGTTCATATTTTAGTTCTTGAAATTAACACAGATAGTATTGCTGCTTGTTAGAGCTATTTCAGCTCCCACCAATGAATTTTTTTTCAGGAACTGTTTTTTCTTAATCTTTCTGTTAACTTTTTGATTCTACTCAAAGTTGAATATTGATACTTGAGTGTCAATATTTGAAGTATAATCCCTAGTTGATAAGCTTGCTGACAAAATGTACTAACCTTGCCTTTGCAGGTTAATGAACTGAACATGAGTAAGCCCTTAGAAGTTTGCAGATTTTGTGATTTTGACGTTTTATCTTTTCAAATTATATTTCTCTATATCTAGTGTATTCTTCTGATGTGTCAGGGTCTACTAGAATCTCTTTATGTTGTAAAATTCTATGGCATTTGTAAAGTACCATTTGGTGGATTATTTGCATTCATGCTTTCGCCCCAAATGTTTATAATGTACTAAATCCAGTATACAATATAAGTGACTTCTGTACTACGGTTGAATAACTGAAAGATTTATTTCTACTTGCTGAGTTTCTCTTCTCCTATTCTCTCTTGAACTTGCTTCACTCAAGCTCTTTTCCCACCATATACTGAAGCTGTTCTTGTCAAGGTCACCAGAGAGATCAATATTGTTAAATCCAATAGTCATTGACTAGTCTTTAAATAAATAAATAAATAAATCCAATAGTCAAGTCTCAGTTTTCTTCTTACTTGACTTTTTGATACTCTTTGATATGACTGATTACTACCTTCTCCTTGACACATATTTTTCATTTGGTTTCTGGGACACTGTATTTTTCTTGTTTTCTTCTTACTGCCAATATGAGATGAGTAAACAGGTTTTCCTCTTACTACTGGCCTCTCTTCAAAATTCCTTGCTGGTTCTTCCTCATCTTTTCAATCTCTTTATTGTTGGGCTGGTGCAGGCCTTACTCTTTGTACTTTTACTTTTCCATTTTCTTCTCCAGCTTTGGTCACTTGCTTGAAAGTCTGAGCCAGTCCACACCTATATTATGTAAACACTATTAATCAATGTCTCTCAAATTATATATCCTGTCAGGTTCTTTCCTTTGAACTCCGCACTCTTATATTCAGTTGTTTACTGAATATCTCAGCTTGGATATCTGTGTTGGTTTGGGCAGTGGTAACTGCTTTAGTGGATAGATTTCAAATCCCAGTCAGTGTCCGATCATAATAGAACATAATTTCTGTTTCATATAAATTTTATAACATGTTTCTGGTGTATAATTCCCTTCCTCTTATAGCTCCGTTATCCTTAGTTCTTGGCTTCCAAGAGTGCCACATTCATCTGCATCAAAACAGTGGAAGGTGGTAGAGCATGGCCAGTTGTATGTGGAAAGTTTTATTGGCCGGGTTTGGAAGTGTGCCTCAATCACTTCTGCTTGCATGTCACTGGCTACAACTCAGTCATATTGCCATACTTAATTGCAAAGGAGATTGGGAAATACGGTCTAGTTGTGTGCCTAAGAAGAAGATGAAAAGGGATTTGGTGAATAGTTAGCCCTTTTCTGCCCCAGATTTCTAATAGGCACCCTGAATAAAACGTGTTTAAAACCAAATTTTAGACTTTCTTTATTAAAATCTATTCCTCTCACATTCTCTTTTTTCTCAGTGTCAGTTCTATTCTTTTATTTTCTTAGATCAAAGTACTTGTAATATCATTGCCTCCTCTTCTCTCACATCCCATATATGATCTGTTAGCATATTCTTTTGACTCAACCTTCAATATATATCCATAATTCAATGACTTTTTACCACTTCCACTGCTGCTATTTGTTCCCAGACATCATCTCTCTCTCCCGGATTATTGCAAAAGCCTATAAACTGGACACCCTTTCCACTCACAGCCAGGCTCTTGCAGGAGCTGGAGTGATCACATTAAAACATGTCAGGTCTCATCAGTTCTTTGCTTATAATCTTCTAATTTCTCATTCCACAGAGAGTAAAAGTCAAATTCTTGTTATAACCTATGAAGACTTAAATGATTTGGCCCTCTTAGAAACTATTTGATTTCTACTTAATTCTGTTACTCTTTATGTATCCAAAATGGCCTCCTATGTTCCATCGTTTCACCAAGTGTGTCTACCTCAGGGCCTTTGCATTACCATTTTCCCTGCCGGAAATCCTTTTCCTTTAAGATATCTGCATAACTGACACCTTCACCTCCTTCAAGTCTTTGCTCAAAGGTTGCTTTCAGAAAATTATTTCTAAGCATCTTACTTGAGATGTTAATATGTCCCCTATTACCTCCCTTGTATTTTCTGTCCCTTTTTCTGTTTTCTCTTTCGTACTTATTGTCATCTGTCACAGATATGGCCAGCTGATAACCATAGTTTCATGCCTCTTTGTATAGTTTAAAGTTTTGCTGGGAAATGGCTACCCAGCCAGGGAACACATTTCTTTTGCAGTGTTACACGACTTAGGGAGATGAGTGGAATGTGAGTAGATTACATGTATGTCCTTTCTGGGCTGAGGTGATATATCATCTATTGGACCTTTCCTATGTTCTTTTTTCATCTCTACACTTAGCTTTAGGACTTTGATCTCTCTACTTCAATTATAGGTCTACTTTTTCCATGTAACATTTAATTAACTTTGTACATCACGTGGTTTGGAAACTATTTTGTTGTGAACAAAATGACTGTATGCTTGAGCTTTTCTTTCATACCCTTATTCATTTATATTTATTGCCTACCTTGTATCATAGACAATTTTAGGCAAGTTTCAATCATATCTTGATAGGATAAATCTGAAAAATAGAAATTTAAAAATTAGTGTTGAAGGCTCTCATTACATATTGTTTATTCCAATAACTTTCTTACTTTTTTTCACTTTCTTGTGTCCTCATTTAAGATATTTCTTCCCTATAGTCTAATTTTTCTATTTATCTGCAGTTATAATACCTACTTAAAACTCTTCAATATCTCCCCATTGCTATAGGGTAAAACCCAAGCTCCTTAACATGACATGGCCATGGCCTAAGCTGAGGTGGGAGAGTTGAACTGTCAGGTGTAGGAGTAGCCAATTAAAGTAACAAGCCAAAAATGAAAGGGTAAGCCTTTAATCATTTACTATGATGGTATTAGCAAGAGTCTAAAGCCAAAGGAAGGGGTTGACTCCCCATTCCATTTCCCGCCATAGAATGGCATGCTTTTCAAGGGTTAGTGTGTATCTGCGCAGATGTGAGAGTCATCTTATTGTTGAAGGAACTTGAAACTAAAGACTCTGGTAGTTTTATGGACATGAGGTCAGAGGAAGGGCTAGTGGGGTGGTCTTGGAACAGGCTGAATCAGAGTAGGGAATACCATCTTCAGAGTTTTCCCTTCCTCTCCGAGTAAGGAGTTCTAGGAAGAGACACCTGGAGAGGATCTTAGGCCAAGGTTTCAGATACAGACCCAAGAATCAAGTCATCAGGGCTAGGAATGTAAATGTGCAAAGAGCATAACTGGCCAGAGAGGCCTAAGGCCTTAGCTGCAACTCCCGCCAGAGACACGAAGCATTTGCTGTACATCAAATCTGATGTGGGGAGTACAGCTTTTCTCCGTGAGGCCTGCCAGGTAAAGGCTTTGTAACTGCCCATGGTAAGGCCTGAAAAAAATCACACATAGGTTTTAAACCAGGAGCCAGACTCCTAAAATGATTCTTCATGATCTGGCCCCTGTCCTCTATAGCCTCTTGTTTGGTCACTTCTTGCTTTATGCCTCTCCAAAAATTCTGGAAACATTTAACTTTAGCTTTTACCCAATTGTTTCTTACTTGTTTGGCTTTGCTAATGCTATTCCCTCAGAAAGAATGATTTTCCTTTTCTTATTCTCCTGGTTAACATCTGTTAACTCTTTGACTCAATTTGTGGATTACTCACTTCTAAGAAGCCTTCTGTTACTTTGGATAATGCCCTTCCACTGTGTCCCTAAGGTACCTTTTGCATATATTGTAATTATTTCTTCATATATCTGTTTCTCTTATTGGATTTTGAGGTCCTTGAGAATAATGACTTTCTATCACCAAATGACCGAATCTCCTGTCTTTACTCATTGTTGGTATTCAGTATGTGTTTTTGATTAAATGAACAAGTAAGTAAATGAGTGAAATATAAGCTTATTAGTTTTTCATTCCTGATTTTTTATGTTGTGGCTCTAACTTATCTTTCATATCTCATTTCCTATTGGACCAGCTAAATGATACTGCTTCTAATTTTCAGACCTCTATACTTTTACTTAAGAGCTCCTAAAAGCCTAAAATGTCATCGTCTTCTTTGTGTATCAATTGAAAATTGGCCTCTTCTTAAGGATATTTCTCAAAAATCTCTTGCTCTTTAAAGCTTCTTGATCCCTTTAAAACAAATGTGATTACTCTTTTCTTTGCCTTTCCATAGCTCTGGGTTTTTACTTTTCTTATGGTGTGGATTTTATGTCATATAATTTTTTGTTTGCTTATTTTATCTCATTTATTAGATTTTAAGTGCCTTGAGATTAGAGACTTGTGTTTTCTTCATATGAGTATTTCTTAAGGCACCTCAACCAGTTCTTTCCACACAGTAGCAGGTATTCAGAAAATATTCGTAAATGAATATAATTAAGCCAAAGTAGAGATGGTCATTGAGAACCAGAAGAAATGAAATGTGGCAAAGAAAGAGAGGAAAATAAATTACTTTAGAATGTAAATAATTGCTTCAAAATTGAAAGTACTAGAAAGTATCTAGGAGATGACAGCAACTATTCAGAGAACCAGCTTCCAACTGTCTTAAAAACCTGGAAGTGTAACATAATAAGCCTTGTTTTCCCCAGTGGATAAAAAGCACATACCTTTTGCTAACGCTTTAATTTATGCAGGTTGCAAAGTACAGTATATATATTTTTCTTTTATGTTAAAATCATTTATTTACTCTCAGTATTTTCCTGAGAGTTTTGGTTTAAAGAGAGGAAGTGACGGATTATGCTGGGTTTTTCTTCATGTAAACTTTAAAAAATTATTTAAAGATAAAAATGTTATACTATGGAGGGTGACTTTTTTTTTCATTCTTTTCTTGTCTTCCTGTTACTTACAAGTATCTTAAGAAGAACAGCAACCAACGTGGTATAGGACTTGACGTTGAGACAAATACAGCCTGGGCAGCAGGGCGAAACCCCATCTCTACAAAAAATGCAAAAATTCCCCTGGCATGGTGGCTTGTGCCTGTAGTCCCAGCTACTCAGGAGGCTGAGGTGGGAGGATCACCTGAGCCTGCAATGTTGAAGTTGCAGTGAACCGTGATTGTGCCACTGCACTCCAGCCTGAGCAACAGAGTGAGGCCTTGTCTTAGAGAGAGAGAGAGAGAGCATGTAGAAATAAAGGTTCTGTATGCGAAAGCAGTGGTTCTTGGATATGAGATTGCTTCATGTAGATGCTTATGTAGTTCTTCCAAATTTGGGGCAAGTGATGCGGTTACTACACATATTTCTGAATATTAATAGCTTCCAGGCTACTTACTTACAAATACTGACCCTGCACTACACAGTACTTAGTTATACTTATACATTGAAAAGTGATAGAGCCTTGTAACTCCTTACCCTTAGTCTAATAGCCTTGCTATTTGAATTTTGAGTGATGCTAATGCTGGAAAAATTATGAATTTTCTAATTATTCTTTATTGAAATGTGTGTTGATAGGTTTTCATATAATTTATGAAAATTTTTTGGTTATAGTTATATCTGTCACTTTATGAAAGAGATATTTAAACTCATACCAATATAATGAACTGTCATAAGAAGTATATTATTGAACCTAATATGAATGTCTTAGCCAAAGTAGCCTGGAAAAATTTTGGTAATGGGTAGTTCTAGTTGGGAGGGTCTAGCGCTATTTCTTAGTAACTGAATCACTCACCTTCTGGGCCTCAATTCTTCAACTGTTAAATAGGTGTTATATCTCTAATTTATATGGTTGTTTTGAGAATTAAATGAGATCACATGTAAAATACATAATAGCATGCCTAATACATTATTGGCAGTTAGTAAATTTTAGTTCCCATCCTCTTTCCAGGAGCATAATGTAATATACTTCTTAGAAGAGTGAGGTCCTGCCTCCCTAAGTCTTCAGATGGTCTCTGCGTATAGATTGTTCAGTCCCTTGATTATTTACAACAACCTTCTCCTCCCTATCCTAATCTCCTGGCTAGTGATCCTATCACTTTTGAAGACTGAAGAAAGTCTTCAAGTACAGTAAAATCCTCCATTCTTTTATTCTAGGTGTGTTTTAGTACAAGTTGAAAACATAGCAGCAGTAAATAAGGGGACTGGATACATTGATTAAACAGAATTACTGATTGTTTCATTGGAAAATCAAATTTATACTGCATCATAAGCCAGTTATATTGATTAATTATCATCAATATAAGTAGCTTGGGATGCAGGATAAATTTGATTTCCCAATGAGTTAATGTCTATAAAGCCTATGTTATTTATTTTATTAAAGTCCAGAAAGATCATGGATTTATCACCCATAGTCATCCCAGGCATTCTTACTAGCCTACTCATTTTCCTTAACCTTCCTTATTTTGGTCTGCCAACCAAATCAGTCCTAAATCTTGAATGAGTCTGGTCAACTGCTTTTTTTTTTTTTGTGATGGGAGTCTCACCCGCTTGCCCAGGCTGGAGTGCAGTGGTGTAATCTTAGCTCACTGCAACCTCTGCCTCCCGGGTTCAAGCGATTCTCCTGCCTCAGTCTCCTGAGTAGCTGGGATTACAGGCACACACCACCACGCTCAGATAATTTTTTGTATCTTTAGTAGAGAAGGGTTTTCGCCATGTTGTCCAGGATGGTCTCTAACTCCTGACCTCGTGATCCACCCACCTCAGCCTCCCAAAGTGCTGGGATTATAGGCGTGAGCCACCACACCTGGCCTCAGGTTACTAAGTATGGTCAGGGTCGGGGTATAGGAAAAATCACACAATTCTGCAGATTGATGCTACATTACCTTAATGGTTTCCAAACTCAGCTGGACCTTCATAAGCTGTTTAATTATCCTTAAACTTTTCCTTTGTCAGCTTTCTTCTGTATTCCCCAAGGCACCTCTTCTAATTTTACCTCCTCTATTCTTTTCTTTAGTCAAAAATATGCTACTTAATAGAAAAAATACAAATAATCAGGTCAAAATCTGGTCTTTAGTTTTTCTTCTCTTCAGCCCTGAATTTATTAAAGTACAGAGTCTTACATCCTTGGATTTTGCCACAGAGAAAGAGATGACCTTGGTTACTTACAAGTTCATCATGTTATCTTTTTATGGGATCACACGTCTTCTTTCTCAAACCCTGCTCCTGCTACCCACCTCCTACCCCCAATGCCATCTTCAGCTTCTTTGAATTCTCTGGACTTTGTCTTTTCCATCCGCAAACATGCTTAAGTCTGTTCTTTACCTTCTTTAAACCACCATCCTAGCTCTCTAATTCCTTTCATGGTCAAAATTTTTGAAGAGGAGATCAATATTAACCATTGCCACCAAAGCATGAGTGTTTTACTCTCTGCTTTTCCTTCCAGCCACTGTAATCAAATTGCTCACAGCATCACCAGTAATCCATGTATCTGTTAGATGGTTTCAAAGGCAAGTAATAAGAAATCTTGCACCAAGTGAACTTCTTGACTTTACTAGATTATGAAGTAGTATAATATCTCTTATAAGAAGTACAGATATGTATAGGCTTTGAGTCAGGCTTCTGGCTCCATTTTCCTGTAACTCTTTCTGTTCTCTGTCTCTGGATGTATAAACTATTTCCAATCTGGCTTCTCTCATGTATGCGTTATGACCGCCAGCAACTGGGTCTACACATTTCGTTGCTTCAGACCATCAGGAAAAAGAAAGAACTCTTGTCTCAACCACTGGACAGAAGGTTTCCATTTCATATTGGTGAAAAGTGGTTGCTAGGCAGAATTTATGCAGTGATCCTCTTAAAGCTGGATTCCTGAACCAATCGCTGCTGAGAATGACAGGATTTATCATAATTTGGTCAGCTTTCCATGAGTCAGAGAAACATTTAAAAACTGATAGATATCTGAACAAAACTGTAATTCAGTTATTAGGAAAGAGGAGAGAAGTGAATGCTAGATAGCTAACCAAGTACTTCAGTTTTCTCATTGTAAAACCCAAAGATCCCCACAAAATGGAAACAACTCAAGTGTTCATCAGTACATGAATGGATAATCAAAATGCAGCGTATCTACACAATGAAATATCATTCAGTAATAAAAAGAATGAACTACTAATATGTGCTACAACATAGATGAACCTCAAAAACATTATGCTGAGTGAAAGAAGCCAGTCACACAATTCTACATATTGTATGGATTCCATTTATATAAAATGTCCAGAATAGGTAAATATGTAGAGAAAGAAGGTAGGCTAATCATTGTCAGGGGCTGGGAGGAAGGGAAGATGTGGAATGACTGGTAATGGGTATGGAGTTTCATTTTGGGGTGATAAAAATGTTTTTAAATTAGATCATGGTGATGATTGTACAACCCTGTAAATATACTAAAATCGGTTGAATTGTAGATTTTAAACAGGTGAGCATTATGGTGTATACATTATATATCATAAAGCTGTTAAAAACACAAAACATGAACAAAGACTTCTCTTCATTTTTCATCCTTTTGAGCATATTTAAGCAGAATTAAATAATGGTGCCCACTCACTGCTTTGAAACATTTTTGCTCATTTTTTTTTTTTGGCACCTTTCTATTTTGGTTCTCCCATTATCTTATTGATTGTAAGGCACTGTTACTTACTTCCCTGTTTCTTTTACTGATCTTTTTCTCTTCTGCAATATTCATCCCCATCTTTCTCTTGCCCTTTCAATAGACTCTTCTCTGGGTCTAGCACAATACTTGGGCTTACAATAAACACTCAGTACATTTTTGTTAAATGAATGCTAAATCTACTGACTCCCAAGACTAACCAATCTCCCTATTTTCTTATATATTTTTTGAGACAGGATCTCACTCTGTCACCTGGGCTGGAGTGCAGTGGCACAATTTCAGCTCACTGCAACCTCAACCTCTTGGGCTCAGGTGGTGCTCCCACCTCTGCTTCCCAAGTAGCTGGGACTACAGGTGTGCACCACCACACCTGGCTAATTTTTGTTTCTTTTTCTTTTTTCTTCCTGAGACGGAGTCTTTCTCTGTCACCCAGGCTGGAGTGCAGTGGCGCGATCTTGGCTCACTGCAACTTCTGCCTCCCAGGTTCAAGCAGTTCTCCTGCCTCAGCCTCCCAAGTAGCTGAGATTACAGGCATATGCCACCATGCCTGGATAATTTTTGTATTTTTAGTAGAGACGGGGTTTCACCATGTTGGCCAGGCTGGTCTCAAACTCCTGACCTTGTGATCCGCCCGCCTCAGCCTCGCAAAGTGCTGGGATTACAGGTGTGAGCCACCATGTCTGCCTAATTTTTGTATCTTTTGTAGAGAGAGGGTTTCGCCATGTTGGCCAGGCTGGTCTTGAACTCCATGGCTCAAGTGATCCACCTGTCTCAGCCTCCCAAAGTGCTAGGATTACAGGCCTGAACCACCATGCCTGGTCAATCTCCCTATTTTAAATCTCTAGCACAGGCCTCTCCTCTTTCAATTCCAGTGAAATATTATATTACTTACTTATTAGAAATACCTGCCTGGATGTTATTAGGCATCTAGGATGTGATTATTTTTCCCAGTCAGGCCTGTTTAACATGTATTTAATTAAATAGCATCTTTATCCTCTAACTTCCCTCTTGTTACAGCCCTTGATTTTATTCTCATTATCTTTTTCCTCACCTCCCATATTTGAATATCATGTGAAGTCTTATCTGTTCTACCTCAGATATGTCTTTAAACCCTTCACTTCTAGGCTCCGTCCTCACTGCCTTAATCCAGACATTCTGTATGTTGCTGCCATGTAGCATACAAGCCTGATCATATTAAACCTCTGTTGTGAAAGCCTGATGCTGTCTCTGTAGACTCTAGGATGTAAAGGTAGTTACTTTAGTTAACTCTACAAGGCCTTTTGAAATCTGGTTCTAAACCTATGTTTTTTACCTTAGCTTTTCCCATCCTGAGGCTCTCTAGCTGTGATTTCTTACCGAAACTTCCTTAAATTACAGTGCCCTTTTACGTTTCCATGCCTTTATCCTTGCTATTTCTTGGCTTGTAGTGCCTTTTCCATTTTGTTCAGCAGACTCCTGTTTATCATTTAAGTTTCTGTTTAAAAGTCATCGGTTTACTCTTTGATCAATTATTTATTAAGTGGCTGTTTTGTAACAGTTACTGTGCTTGGTCAGTGAATTACGCATAAACCCTTGTCTTCATGTAACTTACAAAACAGATCCTCATTGAAATCTTAATGAAATCCTCTGTCCTCCCAGGCAGGGTTAATTAGTACTTTGATCATAGCTATAATAGTAATGAATAAGATGTTCAAGAGGAAATGCTATGTAGTGAAAAGCTCATTGGCTTAGACGTCAGTAGACTTATTATTTACTACCAATGGGTAAAACTTACTTTCGTCACCTTTAAAATGAGAATAGCAGTATTTAATCATGGCAGGGTTGTTGAGGCTTGGCGGTACTGTATATAACAGAGAACAGTGTGTAGCACAGAGTAGCCTAAAGTAATATAGTCTATTTTAACTTATTTTTTTTATATTTAATAATTTCCTTGTCCCCATTGTCCTGTGTAGGCTGAGCCCAGCATCATTCATTTGTATGTACCACAATCTGGTACATAGTTGGCACTCAACAAGTGTTTGGCGAATTTTTTTAAATTAGATATTTGGGGACAGTATAATAGATTTGTCTAAATAGTGAGGCTGAGGTGAGTTTTAAGGCTTCTGGTTCTTAATAACATCATTTTAATGGTTTTTTTCCTAGATGTCTTTTGTTAGAGCTTTAACTGGTAGTATAACACCAGATTTTGATAGTCTCATAACTTTACTCAATCCCTGGTAAAAATTCTAAGTGAAGAAAGAAATGGTCAACTGGCTAACAACAGACAGGAAAAGCTTGGGATCATTTCTTGAATAATTAACTTGGTTGCCAAATGTCCAAACTAATAATTAATTGAAGATGGATATCTAGATGGCTTTAAAAAACAAATACAGACATACATTGAATAGCGACATGCAGAAATTCCTAACTACATAAAATTTGATTTTACATAATTAAATAAAATATATGATACTCCAGTGTCTCAATGTAACATAAAATCTTCAAGTCAGGCCTCAATAAAGAAAGAATTCTGCTTTAGTATGTGTCTTCTCTGCTGGAATCCACACAATTGAAGGGTTTGTTTTTGTTTTTGTTTGTCCTTTTCATTAAGACAGAATAATGCATAGATCAACTGCCCTTGATTTATAGTTGGTACTTGGTAAACAGAGGTTTTAGTTAATTTTCTTTTTATTTGCATGAAGGCACCATCGATTTCAGTTTGTGAGGTAAAGCATTCTCTTATATTGTATGATACCTATAGTACCTGAACATTATTTCACCAAGATTTATACAGAATGTGAAACCTTTCTAGAACTTAAGTGCTTTTATCTTCAAGCTGACAGTGCACTGAAAATGTTTACTGCTTTTTAGGGGTTACCATTTATTTCAGTAGTAACTAATGTCTACTATGAATTTTTAATCTAAAAATATGGAAATAGAAGCTAGTCAGATACAGGAGTTTAAAAAACAGGCAATGTGAAAATTTAAGAATGAAATATGAAGTGCTAAAATGTTCTAGGATTTGGAACTTTAGCTAGGAGAATTTATTACTGACTTCTGTTAAGGTTATCAAGATTTATCAGATATTGCCAAAGGAAAGTGGGCGAGATGGAAAATGGGAAAATTTTGTAGTATGATTGTGTTTTGACAGGTTTTCTTTTTAAAACTCGTATACTTTTATTGACATATATTTAAGTTACATTAAAATGACACTAAAACCAGTGAGATGATAGACATGCATACATTTGACTCATTTGATAATAGGTGGCAATTCATCTAGGTTGTAGAATAACTGGGATACTTACATAGCTACCACTGATTTCAGTAATTAACATTGTTCTGGAAACTACTCTGCTTTAATACAACAATATCTAGAAAGTTATCTACTTTAATATAGCAATGCGAACTTAATGGTTTTAGTTAAATAAATCTTAATATTTCTCCTATGTACTTAATTATTTTATTCTTTTTATTGAATTTGCTTGTGTTTTGACAACCAAGCACCTTCCTAATATGACCACTTTTTCCTACAGCAGGGAAATACTGACTGTGCAACTGCCACTGATAGTGTCTGAAGGGCTTTGTTCTGTTTCCTGTTCCCAAGTTTAGATTTAACTTTTGGATTCCACAGAAAGAAAGGAGCCTGAGCATTGAATTGTGGGGCAGGGGAGCTGGGGGATATGTGGGTAAAGGTAGTATTCTCCTAGCACTTGGGCTGTGGCATATAGTAATATACCATAAGCATTGCATAACTCCAGGGCATGTTATTTACAAAAGTTTTGATATGAAAAGTGCCCCCTGGAGTTGTGCACCTTAATAGCTTTGTAGTAAAGCTCTGTTCTGTTACACATACTTTTTTGAATTCTTATTATTTGTTTTTGCATCTGCTTTTCCATGAGATCAGGGACAACATTGTAATAATCCTTGTATTCCCACAGCTGACTCAGGTAAATAATAAATAATTGTTATTAGAAAATATATTGGTATTTTATTAGAATATTTGGCCATTCATACCATGTTAACTGGCTAATTGGGTTTCAAAAAATCTAAACTCTATAATTCCTTTTTTTTTTTTTTTTTGGAGATAGTCTCTCCTTCTGTCAGCCAGGCTGGAGTTCATTGCCATCATCAGAGCTCACAGCAACCTCCAACTTATGAGCTCAAGAAATCTTCCCACCTTAGCCTCCCAAGAAGCTAGAACTACAGACCTGCACCACCACACCTGTCTAATTTTTTTTTGAACCAGGGTCTTTCTATGTTGCCCAGGCTGGTCTTGAACTCCTGGCCTCAAGCAGTTTTCCTTCCTTAGCCTCCCTGAGTTCTAGGATTACAGGCATTAGCCACAGTGCCCAGCCTAAAAATTCTTGCAATTAACATGAGAAAAAATAATAGTCAAATTTGTATAGTTGTATCATTTAACTATTAGAGGAAAAATGTGAATCGTACCTTAGTTGATTTTGTTTTAATACTTCTACCTCTTCCAAATGATTCTCATTTGTTTAATTCTTATCCATTTGTTCTACCTGATCAAATCAGTAACCATAAGAGGCCTAGGAAATAGAATAAATAGCCTATCTATTGATGTTTGAGTTATATTTCTTTCTAAAAATTTAATACTCTATCAAATTCTGTTCTTGTAGAACATAAAACATATATTCTATGTATTAAAATGGCATTGCCAGCCAAGCTCAGTGACTTGTGTCTGTAATCCCAGCTACTCAGGAGGCTCAAGGAGGGGAGGATCATTTGAGGCCAAGAGTTCGAAACCAGCCTGGGCAACGTAGCAAGATCCCATCTCTAAGAAAATAAAAAAATTAGCCAGATATGGTGGTGTGCATCTGTAGTCTCAGTTGCTGGGGAGGATGAGGCAGGAGAATCTTTTGAACCCAGGAGTTAGAGGCTGCAGTGAGCTTTGTTCTGTTCCCTCATTGTGCCACTGCATTCCAGCCTGGGTGACACTCTTACTGTATTAAAAAACAAAACAAAACAAGAACAAACAAAAAAAAAGACATTGCTTTATGTTATTTTATGTAGATTATAATGATGTATTAAAGGTGTGTGTATAAAAACACGTAACGTGAAAGTTTTTTAAAAAGTAGAAACATAATTAGATGAGGTATATGTAGAAAAGTCCAATAGACTTACATGGTAATTTTAACTTCAGACTCTGAAGTTAGACCAAAGAATGAAAAAACTAAATTAAAAAATAATTAGAAAGATTATAATATTTAACTTCAGTGCCATCCATAACTTTTTAAAGACATATGTTCCATCAGTCAAAGACTTTAATACCTGGAGATTGTGTCCTAAGAGGATCCCTAAGTAGGGCATCATTGTAGAGAAGGGCTTATGTCTTCTGAAGGAAATAGTATTTCCAGATCTAAAACTTAGGCTAACCTCTTTACTTTGAAGATTTTGAGGATCTTAGTGGAAATGGATATGAGTGAAGTTTGTGAAAGGGTGTTGTGTAGTATTAATATAACTTTTGGGGATAGATACAGATATGTAAAGGTATAGGTATATAATGTGATCTAGATATGTTCTTATAAGGTCTCAGAATAAGTGATTTCTCATCTTATCCATGCTTATATTTGGTCAACAGTCTGTTTCTGAATACATGAAGTCTTTTAAATTTTGCTGGTCATACCATGGTGATAACTACAAAAATGTATAATCTTTTAATTACTTTATAACCTTTTGGGAAGAGGGTTGGATCACTATCTTATTAATAAATTTGCTAATTTTGTATCCTTTTTCGCCTGGAAGAGGCTTTTGAGGAAGGGACGGGGTAGGGAACAGTATTTCTTAAATGAGAGTGAAGAAAGTAAGTTGAAGACCAAAACCTACACATTCTCCTTTATAATACTGTTTTAAAATGACAAAGCCTGCCTCATTTTTTTGTGTGTGTGGTAGAGCATTATACTGAGAGTATGTGTTGTTGGCGGGAGCAGACTTAGGGAAACAAAACATTGTACTTTAGGCCCAGGTTTGTTACTATGTAAATGACTTTAAATATGCTAGTAATGATCCTCATCTCAAATAAGTGGGTGTGTGGCTTTTTCTCCAAAAACATGTATTACCTACACAATCTGAAATTGGATGATAAATGCTATTTTCTCAAATGAGACTAATGGCTGACTGTTTGATTATAAGTCTATTACATGAGAACTTTGTACACTATATCACCTGAAGCAGTGCTTTATATGAAGAGACTCTCAAAAAATATATATTGAAATTGTTGGTCTTTTGAAATGATTTTTGTAATTCTTTCTAGATATGTGATCTGAACTAAGTGATATTTGCTTTGTCTTCAGATTGTTTTTAATTGTATTGTAACTGGATTGTGTTGGAAAAATAGTCCTTAAGTGACATAGCTTCAGGAGATTGTAAATATTATCATACTGCGGTATTACAGAGTTGTTTATTCTGTTTGGACCATGTTTAACTATTTTAAAAAATTATTGATAGAATAGGCCAGGTGCGGTAGCTCATACTTGTAATCCCAGGACTTTGGGAGGCCGAGGCGGGCGGATCATGAGGTCAGGAGATCAAGACCATCCTGGCTAATATGGTGAAACCCTGTCTCTACTAAAAACACAAAAAATTAGCCGGGCGTGGTGGCAGGTGCCTGTAGTCCCAGGTACTCGGGAGGCTGAGGCAGGAGAATGGTGTGAACCCAGAAAAAGGAGCTTGCAATGAGCAGAGATAGTGCCACTGCACTCCAGCCTCGGTGACAGAGTGAGACTCCAACTAAAAAAAAAAAAAAATTGATAGAATATATTTGAAGACAGTATGTATGTGTGCGCATATATATATATATATATTTAGCAGAAATGAAACAACTTTCATTTCTATTATGTGAACAAATTCTCAGTTCCCTGATGCATTGGTATTTTTGTTTTAGCCAAATGTCACCATTTTGACCATTTTTTTTTAGTGTCAAGATATAAAAATAAATATTATCGTTTTATTTCCTCCTAATTTTGATTATTTTTCCTATAGATATTATCTTTGAGTTACTTGATAACTTTTGAATAATTTTACAATTCCTCTGGTTTTTCTGCTGTGTGATAAAAGTTATTGTGCATATGCTTAATAGCCATTGAATTTGACTTTACTGTGGTGCATTATAGTAGAATCTATTGTTACCTAATTTAGTCATAATTTTATTATAGCAGCTTAACATCTCTTATAATTTTAATTGTTATCAAGAAGAATGACATCATTTAATTTGACTCAAAACGTAGAAGGGTGGATGAATGACAAATTAATAATTTACTACCTTTGCATAATACTGAAGCATAGAGTATTAGAAGGATCGATGGCAGAAAAGGTTAACAAATTTGAGCAGCTTTCATTAGCTTTACATCGTCATATGTTTGTGATGCTGACTGAAATAGGCTTTGTAGGAGATCTCAGTCTAGGGAACTAATTACTTGTGCCGATTGCCGCACTGATGAATAGACCCTCATTGTATCATTCCCCTGAAGACGAGGAGCAGCCTGTGATTCATGACTGCATCCTGGCTGATATTTGATAATAATTTTAACAGATAAATGTAGGTAGGCAGAATGATGAAGTGCCTATCCAAGCTCCATGACTATCAAAGCCATACACACAGCCATCTGTGTACTGCCTTTTTCCTTCTCACCTAAGGAGAATTTCATTTTATTAATTGAGTTAAAACAACTGTTGTCTTTTGATTGTATGTATATTCTGTGGGTATTCATTTATTTTCAAATAATATCATCATGTTTTTATTCAAATTTAGACAGAATAATGAAGAAATATATAATAATAGCTTTTTAAATTTTTCTTTTTGAGAACTGCAATTGTTATACTTTCTTGTATTACATTTTGATTACATTATATCTCCTCCTCCTGACCAAAATCACCCAAGGAAATATTTGATGTTCTCATCCCTTCAGCATTTTCAGAGATCAGTCTCTACTGTTTTAAAAAGATTTTCTTTAAATAATGTACTGTTTATGCTTTTCATTAATACAAGATACTTTTTAATTGATAAAAGTACTTATTTATAAACCTATTTTGATTTTTTAAAGATAGCATCTTTAAAACATCAAAATAAGGTAACTTTTACTTGGGTAGTTTGGGACTGTCAGTTGTTGAAGACTACTAATTTGTCAAAGCTGACAGATACAATTTTATTAGCTCACGAAATATAAGTAAGATTGTATTTTGTATTAGTCATTCCTGAAGAAGTTTTGATTATGAATAATTTTTTAATTTCATTATTGAAACTTACAGGTGTTCGTGCTGTATATCTTTATTGAATTAATGTATTCTACAGAGATTTTTTTCTTACTATAACTGAAAAAACTTTAGTATTTTCCTTACAAAATATTTTTCCAGCATGCTAGATCATGATTAGTTAACAAGAGAGAAAGCTGACATTTATATATTGCCATATAAAATGTGTATGTAATAAGGGAAAATATAGAATTTGAAATGAGCAAACCTTTTTTTAAAAAATACATTTCCAAAAGTATGCTTTCGATATAGCAATTATTGCACATCATATAGCATGTAGTTTTTAATTAAATATAAAAACAGAGTACATAAAACAGAAATCCAATCTGATTTGCTTGAAAATAGATTGCTATTTCACTCTACAGGAATGGTTTATTTAAAAACAGTAAATGGAAAAGAAATGCATTTTCTTGTGTTGTTCTAAGCCTCAGGGGCTAAATGTAATGAATATTTTAAGAGATTATTTTAATTAAATTCCTGCACATCTAAACAGAGTAATATTTTATTATCACATACATAACCATGTAACTGAGATATTCATTAAAGTTAACACTTTCTGGACCAAGAATTCATGGTATGATTTACTGACCTTGTGCAAAAAGGCACAAATTAGGAAGAAAAATGAAGGGGGACGGACTTTGATTAATATAGGTAATGCTATACCATATTTATAATAGCCTTTTCCCTATTCTGGTTTATAAATGCAGCTACAGAGAAAGGTGCCCTGCTGAGGCTGAAATGAGGCTGAAATCAGAGCACATGCCACTAGAGTGTGGGGAAACTGATCACACTGTCAGCAATTCATTTCAAAATGATGTATTTAGTGCTCATTTCACCTTCCAAGAAAAGGAAAAGGAGTTCCTTAGACTAGAAGGTGATATTGTTATTTTCAAGGACATACCTAAGTTAAAGATTGCAGAAAGGGGAGTGTGAGATGGAGGGAGAATTAAGTGGAAGGAGAGGGAAAAAAAGGCAGAGCAAACAAGGAGAGCTTTATGCAGAAATTCAGTGCTACCACGCTGTTTGATAATTGCTAACATATGTGGCTTCTCTGTTTCATTGTAGTCGTCCTCGTGAGTTCTGGCGCCTTGACTACTGGGAAGATGACTTGCGGCGCCGGCGACGATTTGTGCGTAACCCTCTAGGATCGACACATCCTGAAGCGACACTAAAAACAGCCGTGGAACATGGTCAGTGTATAAACCATTCCTTGCCAATAGCAGCAGGTACAGGACTTGGTAATGAAGAGCATAACTTCATTATTACAAGGCACTGTAAAATGGTCCAACACCACATTTCATGGTTATTCATACCAGAAAGAGAAGTTAAATTTTTTTATAGTTACTATAGAGTCCTATTAAATTATGGTGTCAAGTATATTTATTAATTATGTTACACATACAAAACTTACTTAACATAGACCCTTTGTTTCAGAGTACAAGGATTAAATATGTCTCCTTTTAAGCGACACATTCAGCTTTGAGTAAATGAATCCAGGAGGCATGCCTTAAATCCATGAATATCAGGAAGACAGCATTTACAAACCAGATAAGTTTCTAGGTTCTGTTGTGTATACATGGTTTTCCCCCAATCCTGGTGTTTTAGCATGAGATCATGAACTGGGAAAGATAATAATAAATGCCCAAGTGCCTAGATTCTGAGCCTTGATTTGAAGATGGTTATGATAGATGGCTCATGGAAAAAGAGAATAAACATTATTTTCATACGTTCCTATTCTATATTATTTTGTTATCAGAGCTTAACAAAACATTTTTCCTTTTTTGTTACAATGCATATGACTATGATTCAGTTTAGGTAAAAGTCTTATAAGTAAATTGGAAAAACTGAAAAGGTCCTTTGGATTTGATACTATATGTTTTTATAAAATTTCACTTATTTTATGATTTTTGAAAGTCAGTTAAGGGGGAAATGCTCCTCCCCACATTAAAATTATCCTGACTTTATAAAATATAAATTGGTTTTTAATAAAGTCAGAAGTACTTTTAATTTTCCTTTCAGAGTATTGTTTTAACATGCAGCAGCTTGTGATTAAATGGAAATATGTAGTATACAAAATAAATGTTAATTTTATTCAATAAGGATGTTAAGAATTTAGATTAAAAATCTGTAATCTTAGGTTTGGCCTCAGTCAGGCAGCTTAACCTCTTGCACTCAGCCTTAAAGAGCCATTTCTGGAAGAAAATGTCCACAATATGTCATCAGATATAACCCCACATGTGACATCAGTCCTTTAAAATAAATGGTCATACAGAGAATAGTCAATAACAAAGTGATCTAAAAGCAATAATAGTCTCATGGCCCTACATCTTCAACTACAGGAGGTGGAGAAAGAGAAATAAAATGTAGAATTAATTAGGCCACTTTTGCTTTTAGAGTACATACAGTTTTTAGGTGGTGATAACAGATTTCAGAGGTTTTTTTTTCTTTTTTTGTGTGTTTTTTTGGATTTTCTGGTATGTTTTTGGTTAATGATGCTTACATTGAGAAAGTGAACTTTTTTTGCAATTTGTAGCAAAATGTATTACCATGTCCACTTAAAATTTGAAATTTAATTATTTTTCTGTCTTCTAAACCATCATTTACAGTAATTTGTGAGTTCTGAGATCTATACATGGCAATATGTTTTCATAAAAACATTTTCCTTTTATATCTGGAAGGGGAGGATTTGTTTTCTAAAATTGCACATAGATAGACTGTTAATCTTTTATCCTTAGATATCAGTAATTCAATTTAAAATTTGTGGTATAGATTTAATATAGAATTTATTAAAATATTCTTATCAAAAATAGTACATTTAACCATTTTGAAGAGTTACAGGATTTTTAATGAATAAATTGTTGAGCTTTTAAAATCATATTGTTTTGTCAGCTTTTTTAATGCTAAGCGTCTGCATTAATGTTTGACAAAAAAGAATTTATTAACATGTTTTTACTATCATCTAAGACTCTTGACTTGTATAGAAGTAGATTTCACTCTGATTACTCTCGATAGTAATTGAAAGGTTAATCCAATGTTAATTATCTATGTTTTATTGTGCATTTTTAAATTGAGAGAGAACAGCAAAGGTAAGCATTGAGTAATATTTTATAGTAATTTTATAATTATTGTCACACTCTAAAACATTAAAAACAAAACTTGGGTTTGAAATATATGTTTAAAAATCTAAATGTGTAGGAGATTCTTCAGTTGTCTTACAATTTCAAAGATATATCATATTTAATATATTTTTTGAAAAAACACAAATTCTAATCCTACCTCATATTTATTTTATTTTAAATAATAAGGGAATAAGTTCAGCACATAGATTGTATTATGGTATTGTTCAATGTCAGAAAATTTATGCTAATGTATTCTGTAAACAAAGAGCTTAATTTTTTACTGGTGTATTAAATATTTTATAGTGATATTCAATTTTAATTTGGTGTTTAAAAATTTTGGAGCATTAAAGAAGCCAATCAAAATAAACTTATTAAGAATTAAGTATGCAAAACAAAATTGTTAATGTGATCAAAAAGCAGTTGAAATTACAGATTTTAACATGGATAAATACTGTGCTTCAATGTTGAATTTAAATGTTTAAAATAGATATTAATGAGGATAGTATGTCATTCTTATATTTTTATGACTTCTCACTTTTATTTATAATTTATTTAACTAAGGAGATAGGACATTTTAAAAATGCAGAATCTTAGAACACCATGAACTATATTATCATTATCAAAGGAAGACATCTAAATAGAAGTGCCATTGGAGATCAGTTATGTATTTTAGTAGTAAGAGCCATCTTTTTTATAGATTGATTTGATTTGAAGGAAAGCCTCTAGTGTAAAGGTGGCAGAGTAAATACCTGAAGAGTGATGTTCTCTGTTTGGGCGATCAATACCAGCCCCATGACTCTACTTCTGGCTACCTTCTAGTTAAAAACAAATTTTTTTAATTCTGACAATTTAATTGCCCTTCCCAAGTTCACATTAACTTGCTTGGGGAAAAAGCTTTAGGTAATTTTTCAAACAGAGACCCTCCAAAGTGGTTATTTATAAAAGTCATGTTGTAATGGGAGATTTCTTTAACTTTGCAGAAACTGAGTCATATTTTAAAATTAAAATTAATACTTCCTCTTATTAAATATTCTTTATGGAAATTAGCAGCTCAAGCAAGGCTGGGCATTTTATTCTTGAGGGCATTTTCTTCCATTTTATAGTTTTAAAATTTATTAGAAATTAGTAGCAATGATTTGTAACATTTTCCTAATGCCAGAGCCCAGGTTAGCAGTTACTTATTATCAGAGCATTTTAGACGTAGAAGGAACCTAAGGCTAACATCTAGTCTAACTTTATTCTTTACAGATAAGGAAACTGAGGAAACAAAGGGCCAGTATAATTTTTGGTAGATAAAGGACTAAAGCCCAGGTTAACTGACTGAAACCCAGATTTTCATATCAGTGTGCTGTGCTGTCCTCTAAAATTCATTATTAAATATAATGGGAATTTTATATTCAAATTAAAGCCATGTAAAAAGTGTTTTAAATGGTAGAAAGATTGGTTTTGATTCAGGTGCTAAAACAGTTTAGCAGAGAATCCTATTGAATTCAAGACATTTTTATTTCGTAGAGAACATGCTTGCTAATAGAAATATATAAGGAGAATTTAACATAGTTTTAAAAGTATCTTGTAAGCATATGGAATGATACAAGTAACTCATTTGGTTTTCTAGGGATGACAGATCATGTAAAGATCTTAAATCATGCCATTGTCTCATAACTTCAATAATGCCAGATACTGTTGCTTCCTTTTTAGGATCAACATATACTAGGTTCTCTCTCTAAAATTTTGGTTAACCCATGATTATTACGAGATGCACCTGGCTTATTCTCCTAATTATCCTTTGTAGTTTCATTAATTTTTACAGTCAGTTTTCTTGACTTGGAATGCTATGGACATAGCATAAACTATAGAGGGGAATCAATTAGATTAGAACAATAGTTGATTATAAGATATTCCTTATGTGTACTGTTCAGAATACTGTTATGGTGTGTGCTTCACATCACATAAGTAGATACCCATTTTTATTTTATGTATGTTTGAAGGCACTCTGTTATTCCAATAGTAGTCTTTTTTAAAAATGCTAATTCTTAAAGTATAAACTTCTTTTACTTTAATACAGACTCTTGATGATTCCAGTTCACTTGCTCAGTAGATGTTAAAAAGGATTTATATCAAAGGTGGAACAGTTTTGTGTGTGTTTTTGCTGTTTTTATATTTTAATTCTACTTACCTGTTTTGTGGTGGATAGATAAATCAACTTATGTCCAGAGTTAGCTCTGAAGAACTTGAATTTTACATTTTGGGGACCAGCCTCTCTCTCTTAGGCCTTTCATTGTTCTTAGCCTCAGTGAATCAAATTATTTTTAAAGATGACATTTCTGACAGATTTCTCCAATTTTATTTAACAATTGCAGTTTAAGTATTAAGTTAGGATAAATATTAAACTAGAAGAAAAGGTGAAATTAAACCAGAATAAAAGGCATTTCTTAATAATGATATGAAAAATTTAAACAGCGATCATGTTAGTAACAATTTTATTAGCCAGAAATATCTGAATTGAGCTTTAAAATGGAACCCAAAGTATATTCTGACTTCATCCAATTAACTTTTAGACGAGTGTAGAATATACTCACAGAAGATGTCAGAATACTTGTTTATAATGGTTGATTGAGAATAAGGCAAATGAAAGTTAAAAATATACTTTTCCCCAGCACATATAAACATGATAATAATCCTTTATTTTATGCTTGGAAAAGTTTTGTTCTAATTTTTTTTAAAAGTTCTTTAGCAGAAATCTATTAGACCACTGAGAATTGAACACCAGCGCATGTGGTGTATATTAGAGTACTGTTGGTAATTTTACTGCTGCTAACTTAAAATCCTCAAGGGGGAGTTAATTACAGGAAAACCATTCTAAATATCAGTAAGCTGCATATTTTCCATGACAAGAGGTTTTTCAGTGGAGCTTGAACAATTCCAGAATCTGAGCTTGTAAAAATAAGTAAATAAATAAATTAAAGTGGGTGTGTGTATGCATACAGTACACCTATAGTATGTAAAATTTTTAATGAAACTTTAATTCAGAAGTTACCTTACTGTGTTTTAATATAGGCAGCATGATTAGAACATATTTAAAAATTTTTAAATTGCAATTGGAAGGGATAATTATATTTCTCGTGGTCATTTATAAATGAATGTGAATTTATTTTTTGAGCTATTTTAAACCATTACATATTGCCACTGGGGACTCTCATTTTTTTGTAAATGTTTGCGGATTAAAGAGGTTTCTTCTTTTTTCCTTTCACATAAGCTTGGTGTACTTTAGGACATGTATGGCAATAATCAGAGGAAGTAATGAGCAGGGTGTTTAGTTGTTTCTGACGTGTTTGGCATGTTCATCAATTTTAGATTTGGAAATAAATATTTTTTGTTTTTGATTATTATTCTGATTTAACCTTTTAAAATGCACTATGAAAAACATAAGAATTAGTAAACAAATTAATTATATACACATTCATATTGAACAGTGGTTGTTTTGTTTTCTTTCTTTTTCTTACATCTAAGAGCTAATATGGCATCGTGGTTAAGAGCCCAGATTCTGGCACCGTGCTGCCTATTTTTAAATCCTGACTCTAATTGTCAAACGCATGTTAACTTGGTCAATTTATGTAACCTCTTTGAGCCTGCTTTCTTATCTTAAAATTAGAAATAAGCAGACGGTTTATGAGAATTAAATGAATTAACTGTGTAAAGTATTTTTAACACTCCTCCCTGCTGGCTTATGCAAAATGATATGTAATATTAGCCTTATTATTAATATTTCTGCTTTGAAGAAGGAATTATAAATCCAAGAAATAAAAAGAATGTGGTATACTGATTCTGTACTAAAATCTAACTGGAAAATAATAATTTATTATAATTTACTTTATAAAAACATTTAGAAGGTGGTGCTTCATTTGCATTTCTCAGTGGCCAATATATTTTTTAAAATGTTGATAGCAAATTGCAAAAGATCTTGTTTAGCCTCAGGGCAGTGTTTCTGATTTTAGAGTAAGGAACTATAAATACTTGAATATAAGTGATTTTAGAACATAGTTCTGTTTTTCTAAAAATTATTGGTTAATTGTAAGTATATTTCTTTTTAGCCTTTAAAAAAAAATAAGCCAGGTGAGATGACTTATGCCTGTAATCCCAGCAACTTTGAGAGGCTGAGGTGGTAGGATTGCTTGAGCCCAGTAGTTCGAGATCAGCCTGGGCAACATGGAAAGACCTCATCTCTACAAAAAGTTAAATTAAAAAATTAGCTGGGCATGGTGGCAAGCACCTGTGGTCCCAGCCACTTGGGAGGCTGAGCTGGGAGGATTGCTTGAGCCTAGAGGCTGCAGTAAGCTGTTATTGTGCCTTTGCACTCCAGCCTGGGTGACAGAGCAGGATCCTGTCTCGAAAAAATTAAATAAAAAATAAATAAAGCCACTTTAATTAGATACACTAAAGTAATCTTTTCAAACATATGTCCAGACCATCACATGTGTGTAGCTTACAACGCAGCCTGTGAGTATGAAATATTTTATTTACCCATAGAGTGTATTTAAAGGTAAATATAGAAAGCTTCTTCCCATGACTTCTTATTAAATAGAAAACTCCTATGTTTAAGTAGCACTATAAGTATTGTATATAAATGGTATACATGGTGAATTCGCAATAAATATGAGAAAAAAAAACTTTTACCTTTAACATCATCCGTAAATGTACTTATCAAACCCTAAGAACCTTTGATCTGCCAAATCAGGTAACACATGTGCAGGTTAACTATGTAGAATAAATTATATATATATATTAGTCGTGTTACTGCAAATTGACTGCTTTATTCTTTCTGGGGTTTGGGCCTTATGCCTAGGCAGAAGCTGCAGTGGAGCAAAAAAACCCCTAGCCATCCGATTTCCATATCAAAAGCTGCAGCCTGGGTAGATCAGGTGCTTTACCTCTGGGATTTATCTAGCTGGAAGCCAGGAGGGTCAGGTGAAGATTCTTAACCCTTATATGACACCATTCAAAAACAGCTTAGGAAAAGATACACATACAAAGTTTTACAAATCACAATTCAGAAGTTAGCATCTGCCTTCCTGCTTGTCGTAAGGAGAAAGCTGCTCAAAACAACGGGAGGCGTCCTGGTGGAAGGATGTGGGTTTTGAATCAGAGTTTTGAATTTCAGGGTTTTCCACTTTCAGTTGCGTCTTTGCTCTCCTTTCGGATCCCATTGTTGAGTGTAGGTGCTCTGCAGAGCTGCTTCTTCCCTCCCTAGATGTGGTGTTCTCTTTTCCTCCATCCGCCTGCAGTTGCTGCCTTGTCATAGTGCCTGAGTCTGGTACTGCTACTCTCCACAGGCTGCTCCAGTTCAAGCCGCATGAGGCCCCTTGCCCACATGCCTCTCATCCCAGGCTTTCTGTTATGTTTGCCCCTGGGGTGCTTTAGCCCTTTAGTTTAAACATGCAGAGGAGGTAGTGTTTGAGCTTCCACTTAGTTTCCACACCGCCTTGCTCCTGGATATTTGTATAAGGGACAAAAGGGTGGAGGAGTGAGTGTATGTGTGAACATGTGGACGAGGGTAATGTGAAGGAAGGAAGGAAGGAGGGAGGGTGGATAAAGAAGGGATTGCAGCTTTGAGGAGCTGCTGTAGTCTTATTAGTGTCAGATATGGCTTCAGTATCTGGGCCTAAATCCTCACTGGCTTGTGAATGTCTCTTAGCTTTAACCCTTTTTAATTCTGGATTCTCCTCCACAGCCACTCCTCAACCATTCCAAAATGTTTGTCAGTATAACATTATTTGGAGGAATGAATCAGTCCTTATTTTTTGCTGTTAAATATTGTTTCCAAAACTGGGTTTTGATTGTTCCTATTAATGAATTTTCAAAAAAAGTACTGCTTTTGAACCACTCCTACCCTAACTATAAGTAAATAAATGGTTTGGTGAGTAGTGCAGGGGTCAGATTTAATGGGATTAGGGTGCTTGTTTAGGGTAACATTAGACTAGGTTGGGGGATCGAGTTTGTCAGATCAGGCATGTGTGCCATCCCAATCACTTTCTCCACTGTAGCTGACACTGTGTATAAAAGATTGACCATCTTTGGCCACCTACCCTTACCTAAGCCCCTCCCCCTCTGCCGAAGTGCTCTTCCCAGAACTGATGGACAGCTTTGTTTCCTTTTCATTTCAGCCACAGATGAAGATATCCTTGCTAAAGGAAAACAGTCCATCAAGAGTCAGGCTTTAGGAAATCAGAACTCAGAAAACGAGATCCTCCTGGAAGGCGATGATGATACTCTGTCATCCGTGGATGAGAAAGATTTAGAGAATCTTGCCGGTAAATTTGGTGGTTGTGCAGATATTTCAGCTACCTCTGGGACAATAAGCATCTAATTACTTATTTTTCAGCTGTGACCACTAGGACTACCAAGCTTATACCCACAATTACATTAATGGTTATTTCAAACACTTCCCCCCTTATCTTCTACCGTTTCTCCTTTATTTTTCAATTCTATTCAGTCTTCTTACTCTCCTCATTTTTTTCTTTTATGAATAATTTTCACTGAAAAAGAAAAAAGTTTAAAAGCAGCAACAAAAGAACAAAATTACTTCACCCATCCCATAGGAGTTACCAAATCTCTGTAAAATAGGACTGTAAGTAAAATTCTGCCAGGTTTTTTTTTTTTTTTTTGGTAAATAAAGCTTGGAGGGAGAGAAGCTATTTGCTTTGATATACAGGTCTTAGTGAACATGCTGTATATGCATGTAACTCTTTCAAATCAATTCCGAGAATGCCATGGCTTTTCACAACATTCACGTATTTTGCCTGGTGTAGGAATTTTGATTTGCACTCTGCAGATTCTCAGTTTTACATCCCTTATGGGAAAAATTCTCTTATTTAGCTGGAAATTTTAGTCATTCATTAAATGGCTTTTTTACTTTAGTACCTGTGGCTCTTTCCCTCAAGGAAGAAAGTCTGAAAGGTTCTATAATTTCAATAGGTGAAAATTACATAGTTTTCCATTTTGATAATTTTAAGAGAAAAGGCATTAAAAATCTTGCTTTTGGTGACATATCTGCAACCTGTGCTACTATGCCACTTGGTAATAAAAAGCAAAAAGAGAAGATGGTATCTTCTCTGATAACTGTAAACCTTTCTATAAAGTAAACTAAAATTAATTGGTGGGAGTGGAGAGTAATCTAGATACTGCTATTCTGTAGTCTTTTCCTTCACATCCGTTTACCCATTTCTTCCTTTATTTTGCTTCTATTCTTGCTACTAGTAATACATTCATACAGTAATAGAGGTGAAAGGGGAGTTTAATTATATAATCTTGACAATGGCAATAGGATTAAGAAGTAATCCACACTAATAAAGTGGTGTGGGTTAGAAATGAAGTGGAAATTGTCAGGGGTCTTCTGTAGGACCTAGGCTGCCCTAGCTCCTGCAGCTGTCTGCTTACCCTGTAATTGAATGTCTGAGAGTGATTGAAAAAATGTTATTTCTTCTCAGTATTACATGCTAATGTACAGAGGGCAAAAGGGACAGCAAAAGAACACATAGCTTCTTATTTCATCCATTTATAAGGATGAGCTTTGGGAAATCATGGCTGTTCTGCAGCTATCTGCTGCCCATCTGCAAACACAATGTATTTGTACATTGGGAATAGAGGGCAAAACCTGCTCTGATCTCTGCAGAGCATCCCTTCTATTGTCCTACTGGCACACATTAAGATTGATGTGAGATTAAGCACTATCACCCTTCTAACAATCGATGGAAATGTCAATTCATCTGAATTTTGAAACACTTATTCACCCATTGATTACCTGAATAGGCACACCTTGTTTATAGGCACTATATTAATTCAGAACTATAAGTGCCAATCTTCTCTTATGCTATTTTCTTCCCCTATAGGATTTATACCATGAGGAATTGACAATGGAATTTCAAATTATTTCTACGTCGATCTCTCTATATGTGTGTGTGTGTGTATGTATATGTATATACACACACATATATAACATTTAAGTTCATATTTTATATTTAGCTCTAATATACATTATGCTGTTCTATCTGTAGTGAATCTATTGTTTTCAGTAGCAGTCTGATTTGTCTCTTTGATAAGCCCTGTGGAGATTTGATTATTCCAATAAAAATTCATTCACTTGGAAACCCACCCTCCAGCTGTTTACTCCCAGAGTCCCTGAACTACACTAATATTAGATTTGGAAGCATTGAACAATACTTAACAGTGGAAAGGAAGGCTTAGAAAAGAAGTATTTTTACCAGTCATTGATGGGGTAAAGTTGTTATGGAAGAGGTTTTGTGTCAAGCTGGCATAAAATCTCTATCAGAAAATATGGTTTAACATTTCCCACTTCATTAATAAGCTAGTGATCTTTTTGTAGTTATGCCTCTACCATACCGTAAGCTAACTCCTGGCCTTGGAAGCCTATTGAGGCTTCTTTGCTCCTGGTTGTTGTTCATGTTGTTAGATAGCCTGAGGCCTGTTTTCTAAATGGAATGTGGATGGACTTATTTAGGCAGAGCCACTTCTTACCTAGAGATTAGACCAAAGCTTTGCAGACTCCCTGTAAAATAATTGCATCCTAGTTTACTGTTATCATTAACTGCCTGTTATAGATCTTGTAGTATGAGAATCCTGACTTTGCATTTTCAGAGGAAGATTTGGAGTGGACAGAATATTTAACTGTAGAAGTAGTTGGCAGGCAGTTCAGTACTAGACGTGAGAATGAAAAGATGAAATACAATTTCTGGTCGAATTTGATTTTTTGAAAAATGTCATTCCAACTTGTGTGGCTTGTCTTTTCCTTTTGGCAGGTCCTGTTAGCCTGAGCACACCAGCTCAGCTTGTGGCCCCCTCTGTTGTAGTAAAGGGCACTCTTTCTGTCACCTCCTCCGAACTCTATTTTGAGGTGGATGAAGAGGATCCTAACTTCAAAAAAATCGACCCCAAGGTGAGAAGATGAGGGGGTTTCATTTTTTCTTATGATGGGATGGTGGGTGCTGTTGGATAGGATTGGGATTGGTAAATCTGACAGGCTTAGTTTGAATTTCTTCTAAATTGCCTTGGCTTATATGCAATGTCATTATCTTCTTTAGTTTATGATTCCCTACCAGTTAGTTAGATTATTGAAGTTCATTTAGATTCAAAAACAAATTCTACTTAATGGCATTTATCATTAGCTCTTTGTGAGGAGGGGAAGTAAGCTCAGAGAACATTGTCTATAAATATATTTTGCCTCAAAGGGTCAAGGGTGAATTAAGATACAAAATTTAGTGAGATTGAGAGTGGAATTATTTTGTTTAGCCTTTATGTTTTCTGGATATGATGCCAATATATCACTCTCCTTGCTTTGTCTCCATGACTTACTACTCTGTCGTGCATGCAAGCATGTTTTCTGTGTGTGAGATACCTCTGTTTCCCATTACCTATAGTAGATTTTACAAGGCACTGCATAATTTTCTATTCTTAAATGAAAATGTAATTTCCCCTTTAAAATGTATTTCTCATTACTTTTCAGACCCTGGCAACTTTGTTTTTACTAAGAAACATTTGTAGCACAGTCATAAAAACCAAAATTAGGTTTATTTCAAGAAAAAGAATGGTATAATTTGCTCTGAGAGGAAACAGTTTCTTTTAAAAATGAGCAAAATAAGCAACCTGTAGAAAAAGGTGGCTTAAAAAGTGGAATAATTTATTTTGCGGGCTGATAGCATATGTGTATGTACATGTATATACATACACATATTTTGAGTTTATTGGTAGAAGGTTCTTTGATTTTGTAATCATATGAATTATTAAATCTGAATGATTTAGAAGTATTTCAAAATAGCTCTTGATGAAAATATTATAATTTTATTTAAAACTATAGAAACAAATCATATCTTGTCTTAAGCATATTTCTAGCACTTTGTTTCAGTATTGCTGCCTTTATTAAGACAGGACTTGGTAGATTGTATGAAACTGATTGTTTTGAGCTTGATAAGTTAACTAATCCAATGTAGAGAAAACTTGCTAATTCTGAAATTATATCAATTAAAAATTTTTTCTACTTTGTCCCATGACTGAAATGTCTGAAAATGCATTAGTTTCTTTAGGAAAGGAAGGTTACCAAAATTAAACTCTCCAATTTCTGGTAACTTCTGAATTTAAGAAAGACTGGGATTTAATTCAAGACATTCTATCATGCTTTTAAACACATATAGAGCAAAGCCTAAAATTTGATTTAATTTAAAGGTGTCTAATGAATTGTTCTGAAAATTAGAATCTCTGCCAATCTGTGAGATTAGGTTCTTTGAAGTTATTTGCTCCTTTTAGAGAAGTTACAAGTTTTGTCTCTTTCTGATCTGATTCTGTACAGCATCATTAAATTATTTTTTTCTTGTTGCTTGTGAAATATGGAGATCTTTTGGCCCAATGAAGAAATGGTCTGTATCACTACAACCTTCCTTATATTCCAGAAGTTAAAACTTCTGCCAATTTATATTAAAAACAATTTTTCAGTCAGCTACTGGGAGAAGTTTTAATTTTGTATAGATGTTAATGCTTTAAGGTGTTCTGTAAATGAGGACATTTATGTTCCTGCAGTGTTTTTCCTTTTTAACTGATACCTGCATTAAATTAAATAAGGAAGAAGAAAATATGCTGAATTGGGGATATTTTTGTTTCTTTTTGTCAAGACTTAAAAACTTTTTTTCTGGAATAGTTGGAGGGAGATGTATGTCTACTGCTGTAAATACTTTTGTGAGTGAGAAAAATGGTCACTTATAGATACTATTTTTATCTTTGAAACTAAACACTATTCCTTTAAATCATTTTGTGCAAATGTAAGCACCTACTGTTTGTTTGAAAATGTTTTTAAAATTCAGAACATTTTCCCAGAGAATAAATTGGTTTTTATAATTTAAAAGAATTTGTGTGTTTGAGCCACTTAATATTACTGTGAGGAATACAGGAAGAGCGACTAGAAAAATAGATATAATAGAGGTTGAGTCAAAAGAGTGGAGATGATTTCAGAACTGATAGGATCAAAGTTTATATTTTTAACACAGGACTATTTTTACCAAGGAATCTTAGACAACTTAAGCCTGTTTGTCAAGTGAACTAGGCTTCAGACCCCTGAGTGGCTTTCTTGTTTTTCATCTATTCTGCTATCCTGCTGCTCATCCCTCCATACAGCCCTTCCCCCTCTCAAACTTCTTCCTCTGATCTTTAAAATTGCCTTTAAAAAGATTTTTCTGTACACCTCTCATTTGTGCATTTTCTCAATAAATTAAAACCTGGGCTAATACAAAGAATAAATGTTAGATATTAAAGGGTAACATCTGACATATATTCTGTACCTGTGTCTCATCATTAGCGTAGCGAATGGAGTATATAGTTACCTTCAACATAAACAAGACAAACCAATTCCTTTGGGATACTTTCTGTTTGACTAATTATTTTATTTTTTAATCAGTTATTCCCTTGCATTAAAAAGAAACCTTTGTTAAAGCTGAGACATTGAAATGAGTATATTGGTTTGTTACCTTAGAAAAACAGAAAGAGGAGGAAGGTACTTTTCCTGTTTCTAAATCCTGGAATAATAATTTTTCTTTGGTTATAAAAATGGTATGAAAACCTTTTTTGTTTGAATTGCATATAAGCAGTTTCAGATAATTCTTGAAATTTGACTAAAATAATCATAATTATGGAATTTACAACTAAGCCATTTTAAAATGGAAGTAATTTATAAATCTGAATGGCTCATATCACCATATGCTCGGGGAGAGGATTATTGCTATACCCATTGTATTTTTTGTTGTGGTTTATTTAATTGTTAAATTTTTATTACTCAAAGCTTGAAGAGGACAAACGGTTGAAGGAAAGTATCAACTGACTTTGTTAACTATTCAGAAAAATCCATAAATATTTCCTTTGTATATCGGATTCAGATTGGATTTTTTGAAATTATGGCATAAGAAAGCACATCTCTTAATTTTTAATGTGAAAAAGGTTTTTCTACTTTAAACATTAGGATCAAAATATTTTCTTTCATACTTTTTTCCTAAGCGTGAAGTAGATGTTACCTTTAATCTTAACATCTACAGAACAAATATATATTATAGTTGAGTAAAATTAGTGTTTTCTATTTTCTAAGGATTTGGGTGGGAACTTATACAGTCAATTCTACAAAATGTACTGTATTTTAAATTTTGCGAATCGGTTCAAGTGGAAGCTTCTTGCATTTGATTCCTCGTCACATCTTTACATTGGAAATTATAAACTGTGATCTCCCCTGCCTTCACTTAAGAACAATCCACAAACAGTCATTTACAATGTAAAGTAATGTTTTTATTACTGTTTTCAACAAGACAGCTCAGGGTGAGGGTAGAGGTTCAGGAGAGGGAGGGGCACAGTCTGACATTGGCACTGAGAACGTTTAACATCAGTAAAACTTTTTTTAAAAGAGAAATTTTACATATAGTTAAATAATTTTTTCACTTGGTGACAACATTCAGGCAACCAAAAGCAAAACGAAATGGGGGGGGGGGGATGGGGTGGAGAGAAAAAGGATAGGGGGAAAGAAGGAAAAGGGGGAAACTACTATACATTGATTTGAAAATGTACCTTGGGTTTCATTTTGTGGTGGCAGAGCCCGATTGCTTCTTTTGTGTGACCTTTTAAATTCACATTGTTTGGAAGAAAACGATCACTTTTGTGCAAGAATGTGATTTGTTTTGGTTGGGTTGCTCTCTTTTTGTTTGCTTCTTAATTAACGAAGGTCTTCTGCCGGATTCTTATTTCAGGTGACTTACATAAAAGTTTGTGTCCAGAGTTTCTGCTGTTAATCGCTGAGTTGTGTGTTGTGTGTCTGAGAGAGCACGCCCGTTTGTGTCGCTTTTCAAGCAGTCCCCAGCACCCTATAGTTTGTCCAGGCTTTTGGGATTGGTGAGAATTTCCCTGGCCAACCTCCAGGTCTGCTTGGCAGCGCTCTCCAGGGCCGAATGGGGCTTGCCCTGAAAGAGGTCGAGGTTGGGCAGAAAGTAGTGAGGGCAGCGGCGGCACTGCAGGCAGGAGATGAGCTGCAGCAGGATGCCGTTGAGCCGGTCGCCTAGGCACGACTCGTCCCAGTCCGTTTCTCGTGGGTGTTTCTCGCACTCGTACAGCAGCAGCGTCTTCATGTGGTAGTTGTTGAGCGGCTGGCCGGGTAGCTCCAGGTGGCGGTCCCGCAGAGTCTTCAGCACTGAGAGGCACTTGTTTCGGCAGCCGCCCATCAGCAAGCGGTTCTCCGCCTCCCCGAACTGTAGCACCCAGGCGTCGCTCTCTGCCGAGCTCTGCTTGCCGGTCAGCGAGTAGCACTCCTTCGAGAGCAAGTTGAACCCTTCGGCCTTGACCTCGGCCACCCGATTGGGGCCGGGCCAGGGGATGTGGGGCATAGGCCACTGTGCCGCGCTTCGAGGCCAGATCCCGGTGCACTTGAACGCCGGAGTGATTTGCACCACATAGCGTTCCCTGATGCGCAACTTGACCTCGCTGGTGTCCGCGATCATCTTGACCACATCCCGATAGCTGCACTTGTCCACCGCCTGGGCCACCAGCGTCTGGAACCGCGAGCGGATCTTACGCGCTGAGAGATAGCCCGACGCAGTGATGAACTCGACCCAGAGAGACATGCTCCGCTTCCGCCCATCGCTCAGTTTGAGCACCGCGCAGCCGGGCAGCGAGCCGTCATCCACGAAGTTGAAGACGCCCATCTGGTTTAGGTAGAGCACCACCTCAAATTCGGTGGGCGAAATGACCTCAAGCCCCTCGTAGCGGGCATCGATCTCGCTCAAGGAGCTGATGAAGCGAGGCTCCTGCACCTCCACTTCCTTGAGCACGTCCGAGACCACCTTACAGACCTCTCGGATGGTTTTGGCGATGGCCGCCTTGCGCGCCTGACAGCGCTCAGTGTAGTATTTATTGAGCTGGTAAACCAGCTTGGCCTGAGCGGCGATCATGTTGGGGCACAGGTCCGGGCTATACACCGGCGTCTCGCAATACGTTGAGGGATCCAAGGCTCACGCACTGGTGGTGGCCCAGCGGCTTTCGAAAGAGGCGGTGCGCTCTCCGTTAAGCCCTACTTTCACTCTCGTTTTCCACCTGGGCTGACCGGCTGATACCGTAGCCGGCTTCTTTTTTCCTTTTCCCTCTTTCGAAACCTCTATTCTTCTGCAGAAGAATTAGGGGAGAAAAGGTGATTTTCTAAAAAGAAAAGTACCTCTTGGAACCTTTTTGCTTTCTCTTGATATGTAAAGATGACCGTGTGCGAGAGAAGCGGGGTGGGGGTGAGGAAGGAGAAGGAGAGAGAAAAAACTCAGGATACCAAAAGGTTAGGCTTAGATGTCTGCAGCCGAGATTGCCCAGAAATCTGGAAACGAGGTTTTTTAAGTGCCAAAGTAAATTTAAAAATAAAAGCGAAACATTCAGTGGTTCATTCTTAAACTTCTCTTCCACGCTGATAGGACTTCTTCGCTCAGTGTAGGTGAGTGCCTTCTTCCTCACCCTCCCCCAAATGGAAGGTGCAGGAGGTAATTAATGTCCAGAGAGCTGCGAAGTACAACTCAGTCCGCCGTGCACTTGGAGGTTTGCTGACGCCCCGCAGCCTCAGCGTGTTGGTCTCGTCTCTTCTCGGGGGTCGTGTTGTCGCAGTTTTCCTCTTTTCCTACTGGAGGCGTTGTTTGGACTGGGTTTGTTTGTTTGTAGTGGGTTCTTCTTGTATTTCTTTAGGTGCAAACCGCTGGAAGTTGTTTGATAATCATTTCTGCTTCGTAATTTATACTTTTGGCCCTCACAAAATCCGTTTTAGTGTGACGAAGTCGTTGCTTGCGTTGCATCTGGGGTGTAGTTATAACGATTCAGGGTTTTCCTTCTCCTCCTCTAGGTTGCTTTTACAGATTCCACTTTCTGAGTCGTCTCTCCCCCTCCTCTCCCCTCCGACCTCTTTCTCGCCCCGCTCTCCCCCTGCTTCTCTCTCCCTGCCCCCCTTCCTCGTGCTCCCTCTCTCTTCTTTCCTCTCTCTCTCTCTGTCTCTCTCTCTCCCTCTCTCTTTCTTTCTCTCTCCCTCGCTGTTTCCTGGAGTTATTTAGTTTATGAATGGTCCCAGGGCCATCATGAAGGGGTGGAGCTTCAGTTCCTACAATCGCTATCCGAGCTGTCAGTGCTTTAGCCAATCCGAGAGAGAAGACAGGCACGCTTGGCGAACGGTAGCAGCCACCACTGCACTTGATAAAGAAAGAGGGTAAAGAGAGAAGTAAGAAAATAGGAGGAGATAATGGAAGTCAAATGCTTGCACACATTTTACAGCCCTTCCTCTTTATCCTCCTCTCTTATCAGTAGCAAAGAAGAAAAAGAGTTTGTATAGAAGGGACTTTCCTGGAGATGGCTGGAATAACTCGAGGGAGAGTAGCAATGGTTCAGAAAGGTTCACTTTTTTTTTTTTTTTTTAATGATTCTATCAACATTGTGTAGGAGAAGGTGCAAACTGTAACAAAATTACTTTGGCTTGAAGGCAAATGGGAAGAGAAAGGGGAATCTGGGAAAGGACCTAATTTTTCCAGGTTTTTTCCTCCTTTAAAGTCTTCCTCCTTTCTCTTCCCCTCCCCTCCCATTGTTGCCAAGAATCAGAGCAATTGCTGTATATGTGCACCAGTGGGGGTTGGAGTGGATATAAGGTGAGGGTTTATAAATCTCTTTTTAGTAATTTCGATATGCTGTTTAAAAACAGGGCAGGGCAAAAACTAGTCCAAGCACCTTGTTTGATAATTATTTCATAATTAAGATTCACATGTATTTAATACCATTATTTTATCTTTACAAGAATTAACTAGTTATGAGAGAGAAAATATCTAAGTTGTGAGAAATGGTGCAAATTTATATGTCGTAGAACTTAGTAGGATATACTTTTAAAATAAGCTACTAAAATTGTTTCAAACTTAATGAAAAGGGAAGTAAATGTAAACCTAAAGTTTTCTTAAAATATTACTGTTGTAAATCTAATTGTGAATGTATTCTTAGGGGGTACAGGTACAGAGTTTCATTTGTAAAATGATTTTATTTTCATAATTGACTCTTGCTTTTAAAAGACTTCACTGCCACAAAAATCTATAACTATCCTGTTATTGATTACACAGATGGCTTCACTCCTCCCTAGGCATTTCAATGAAAGGCATGCATGTGCTTTTAGTATATATATTATCCTAAACAAGTTGTACCCACTGTAGCCTTTCGATACTTTTGGGTGAAAAAAAAAAGCTAGAACATTGTTTCTGATTTGCTTAATACTGAGAGTTTATGTATGAACCTAAGATGTCTGGATTCTGAATCTTTTTAACGTATTTCAGGTAGATGTGATTATTTTTAGTTTGATTGGGGAGGTTATATTCCATCCCTGGGTTATGCGATAAAAATAAAAATCTATGAGTCCATTTGGATAAAGACTTCGTTTTAGAAACCTGGTAGTTCGGCTTTTTCAAAACCCCTTGGGAGGGCTTGACTTACCCTCTTAAAGTCCGGCCGGGTGAACCTGAATTGAATTGCATAGGGAAGTTAATTTCTTTCCATCTACTTGATATCAGACAGTTGGGCCTCTTGGTTCTTTCTTACATACCTGGTGCGGACCACAGGCAGTTTGTCACCCTTCCTCTCTCGTTGCCATAAGTCCCTTTCTAAGGAATATTTGCTTAAAAAAAACTATCTCGGATTTGTTGCTTAGGGTTTGCCTTCCCGGGATTAGGAAGAACAGTCAGAAGTAAGTGTCCGCGCAACTCTCGGACTCCAGAGCTTTAGTTAACTTCTCTGGAGTGGCAGAGACTTGGGCTGCTTGACCTCCAGTCTTCTCCGGGGAGGCCCCGTGCGTCCCGGAACGCCTCGCCGCCTAAGGATCTAGGGGACCTCGCGCCCTCGGGGTTCGCGCCTGTGGGAGCCCGGCTCTAACCCGGGAGGCCTCGCCGGCGCTCTGGGAACTGCCTGGGCCGGAGGGCACTGCGCTGCCGGGAGAGCCTGACTGGCCGGGAGGGGCTCCGTGGCTGCTTCTCCGAGGGCAGTTACTGGGCGGAGACTGGTGGCGGGGATAGAGGGTGCGGAGCTTTCCCGCCCCACTCTCGAGGTGGTCGCTTCGTCGTTGCGTCTGGTTCGCGAATGGTCCGGCCCGCGACGCTCCCGAGAGTGAGTGTTTGCAAACAGCCTCGGGGGTGGCGGAGTTGGTTCGCATGGCTCCGCCGTCGCGCCGCAAGTCCCGCGCCTTCTCCTCTCTCGGGTGGGGCGGCCCAGGCCGCGCGGACCTTCGCGCCACCAACTCGCCGGACACCCCGCTGCACCTCCACTCGCGGCTCTGTCAAGCTTGGCTAAGTTTTCTCGCATCCTTGCCCCCACGCTTCTCCACTTTTACATACAGAGGGAAGGATGATAAAACGTTACAAATGTTTTGATTTAAAAACAATTCATTACCAATTTACCCTGTCTTAGGTAGATGCTCTAGTAAATAATAAATCAGTTAAACAAAGGCGACTTTAATTTATGGCTGTGGTACTAATTAGAAACATCATTCGAGCAATAAACTTAAACACTTCCAGCAAATAATGCTCCCTCTTGCTGGTTCTCTTTCTCCCCCCTCCCCCACCCCAAGTCACTCCGGCTGCCTCTGCTCTAAGAGCAGCTTCAGCTGCGCCTTTGCGGTCCTCTCTTCCTCTGGTTGAATAATTGAAGGGGGAAACGGTATCCGAGGAGGCTGTAATTGAAGAGCCCCTGTCACTCTGCTTTTATGTATGTTAGTATAGAAGTCCATCAGCAGCTCCTTGATGGTGTATTAAAACGAACTGGCAGCTCCTTCTGCAGGAGATACTATATTCTATTAAAGGAGACCAAGTGAGAAAGAAACTCTAGGGGCTAAAAGCCACTTCAAGTCTTCAGACCGATTCATCTGTATTCTCTTGTTATAATCCGTCTCATCATACTTGAGTTAATGAGGCAAAGGAGGGGGTGCGAAATCTGATGGTCCTTGACAAATTCATTAGGGAGGCTGCAGGACATTTTATTTGACGGTTAAACATCTTGTTTGTTTGGCTTAGGCAGTGCCAACATCAGCATGCTTCTGCCCAGAGCTGTGGTGCTGGGCTGGCTGCAGGACATTCCTAAAAAGGGAAGGAGGACATTCAGGGTGTGATCTGAATTTTTTGTTTTGGATATCTGGTAGTCCATAACCTTCAGACTTCTCTAGGCTTTACTTCTTGCATCATTACATTAGAAACATAAAGAATGTAGGTGATAGTACTGAAGTGGGCATGTTTTTAGTTACTATAAACTAAAATATGAGGATGTTTAAAACTTTAGTCTGAAAATTTCCCAGTTTCTTCAAAAAATTGAGTCAGGTTGTAGTAATTACTGTACTAGTTTTATGGCAATGTGAATGTTTAAGGTCCAGTAAAATAACCAGATTACTCATTACATCCTATTTTTACTTATCATGGTTAAATAAACTTTTAATTATTAATGGAATTTCCTATTTCACCGAAACCTTTATGAGTACAGAAACTTGGAAATAAAAAATTAACTATTTATACAAATATATTTTCAAGAAAAAATTGGCATATTTTAAGGAAATTTTTATAATTAAAATTAGAAGCAAAACTGAATACTTGGTGCTAAAATAAGGTGATGAGTTGGCAGAATACTTTAAAAAGTGAAAATATTTCTAACTGAAGAATAATGGGTAATTAAACTAGAATGCTAACCTTACAATGTTTTATTCTAAGATAATAATACAGTATTAGATTTATCAACATTTTCTTGAAAAGTAGTAAATAATCCAATTGTGATACTTTCTTGCATGCATAGACAATTCAGTTGTATTTTTCCTTCAGCATTGACTGAGCTTGAGCTTAAGTGCTTTGAGAAAGAATCCTGTCTTCCATTTATAGGAAAACAGTATGGAAGTAAAAAAAAACCCTAATGCCCTTTGCCTGTCATTTTTATACATTCCTGCACTGCTGATGAAGCTTGAACGGCTGCAGGGAATGTATGGATTTGAAAAGAAATGATGCAGTAGTTCATGTTGTGTTTCTCAGGAGCCAAACCAAACTAATGGCTGAAGTCAGTGCTTCTGTAATCTGACAGTTATAAGCCTGTTTATGTTTCCAGAGAATATAAAATTCTTAAACTGTTTTATTTTTTGCTGATCTTTACTTAAAAATGTATTTACTGAGTTAACTTTAGTGCATTTGTTACTTTATCATGTTAGCGAGACTTAAAAGGTATCTATTATTTTATTATCTGTAAAAATAATATATAGTATCTCAATAATCTTTACTAAAGAGTAAACAAATTTTAGAATACATGATCTTATTTTCCGGGAAACATTTTAGAAGCTTTCAAAAAATAATCAGATTATTGACTTAAGAAAAGAAAGTATCTCTGGAGGATTTATACTTTTTAGAAAACAAAGGACCACGTGTTTACTGGTATATAGTCTTATCCTCTAAAATCTAACTTTGAAACATCTATGTGGGTGTTAAATTTTTAGTTCTTATATACTTAATCATTCTACATACTTATAAAAATGCTTGTTTTTTAAAAATGAACATTGATTTTTATTTTTGGTCAAATTGTAAATGAGGAAATAAAACACTATTAAGTTCTCTGAATTTAAAAATTGTTTCACTAAAAACAGAAAGAAAAGTAAATAACCCAGATATGATTTGTTAGTGTATTCTAGTTGATGAAATTTTATTGAAGTAATTATATTTAAATATATGTGAGATGCTTAATGACAGTCATCAAGATTATACTGTCCACATTATAAGTCACAGTAAAACTACATTCTCTTTTATTCTCTGTCAAAGGATTTAATTTTCTAAAATTCCAAAGTGTTAAGGAGATTGTTTCTAAAGCTATTTGTAATTATTATTGTGGAATCAATCTAAAATAACCAGTAATTGAGTGTTTGCCTTGAACAGTTCACTATAGTGCCTGTTAATAATTTTATATGGTCAAGCATGCTGTTGAAACAAGTTATTCTTCCCCCTGACAAAATAGCCTTAACAAAAAAAATTTTTTTTTTACTCTCTTTGATTAGTAACCCAAGGGTATTGTTCTCATTTGAACAGGTTGAACTTCAGATAATTTTATGTCAGGTAAAAGCAATAGCTTTAATTTTGTACAGTAAACCTATCAAACTGTACTGAAAAATAAAATGCTTTTATGTACTTTTGATGAGTATTGTTTGTGGGCCTTTTAAATTTGTTTGGATTGCCTTAGATAATATATATGATTAGAGATGTTTGTTACCTATTAGACTTTACAAATATAATTCTTGTATTATATAGCGGGATGAGAAAATTGAGAGTATGCTATATATTAGGGTTTTTCCCCAAGTTGAATAGCAACTGCATAAATGAGTACTTTATTAAACTATACATAATTTGATGTCACCAAAAATATACAATGATAGAGTAAGGGACTTGTGCTCAGGAAAATTAAAATAAGCAGCTTTTAGCCTGACTAAGAAGTAAATGCCATTATATTCTTGCGCTAGGATGTGCAATGTTAACATCCAAGTTAATTCAGCAAGTATTTTTTAGAATGTTTCTTTGAACTTGCTATATTCTCACTTATATTGGTATATGTCTTTTGACCTTACCAAGAAATCATGTATCTTTTTCTCATTTTAAATGTATACATTTTTGAGTTGTAACACTACATTCTTTTATTTACATACATAGTTAAGCAGTTCTGAAAAGTTGAAGCAAAATTTTTAAAAATTTTCTTTTCCTATTTTTCCTTGTTCCTTCCTTCCTTTTCCTCTCCCCTCCTCCTTTTTTTTTTTTAAAAAAAAAAACAGTTTGAACTTATTAATGTACTATTAGGTAAATATTAAATTTTACCTGCCAAATAACTTTGGCTTTCATAAGTCATTATTATCTTCACATGAAAGGGTATATTTGGTAGAGCCAACTGTTAACTTTAAGAAATGATTGTATAATTTGTGGATTATTCTTTGTGACTTTTCTTCCTGGAGAACCAAATTTTGCTGGCCTTTAACATCACTTCCAGAAGGTAGACAGAAAAACCAGGATCAGACAATAATGAATTTAAGTGCTAAAGAAAATTGAAAGCTGACCTTATGGTTTCAAGGTGTGATATCTTTTGTTTATGAAGATAGTATTATTGACTCACATTGTGAGCCAAAACAATGTGTGTGAAACAAAAATTATGTAGAATATGTTTCTTAGGATATTAAAGCCGTCCCCACTCCCTTTCTACTTTCTCTTGTGATCAGTGCCAGACATTAACAAAACAGATGAGTGAAATTAGAGACGTAGATTATGCTAGTGTTGAGCTGTACTTAGTTCAAAATATAATATTTGGCATTATGTGCTATTTCTTTCAGGTCATATGAGACATTTTGTGGGTCTATGTTTAAAATTATTAGTTAAGCATATTGTATGGGTAGGTTTTTGTTATACTTTAGGAACACTAGCCATTTTAAACATTTTATTTAAAAATATATTGGTTCTGTAGCACTCTATATTATTATGAATAGTAGTAATTTGGCATTGATCATCTGCTAAGATTACAAGAAATGCTTAATGGACTTTGTGTTATTTTTAATGGAAATTTTAAAAATCTAGCCTGCCTCATCCTTTAAATGTTATGAATTAGAGTAAAAGTGATGTGCAGAGAGGTTTCTCTGATTGCTTGTAGTGGTTAAACAACAACAACAAAATGCTTCATTGGTTGTAATCTATGTATAGAAGACATCTGTGTAATATAAATGAAATAATATTTAATGATCTAAGGAATGGCAACTTTAACCATCTGATATAAAGCTAGGATATAAAACAACTGTCTTGGCCTATGGATATCAAGATTCTGCCAGTCTGCTTCCTGAATTTTTCCTTCCTATCTTCCCTTATTATCTTTGGATCATAAAGAGTCATTCTCTTATTTTGTGACTGACTTGGTATATAGGTAATTAGGTTTAAAATCAAGGTTAGTAGGTTTAAATCCATCTAGATTGGGTAGAAAATCTTTGACCTGTAGCTATGACTGTTTTCAAATGATTTGCTTGCTGGGATCAGACACTATCCATACCCTTTCACTTTGCTATCAGCTATGTACACACAAAGGAGCAGAAAGATGACCAGATGCTTAGTTAATCATCATATTAGGTCAGTAAAGGATTCCAACCATACTTAATTGGGTCTTCTATTTCTAATATTTGTTGGGTAACTTTTTGGTTAAATGCTCTACGAATCTAATCTTTTCTGCTAATCAAAACTTTCTATAAACTTTATAAATTAAAAATGAATGATACAAATCTATAGATATGTATTTTAAATGTAAGGTGGTTGCTATCCAGATTACCTGGATAGATAAAAGGAGACAGTGTGAATGTATCAGCAAAGCATCAATCTAGGAAACAAAAAGTCCTAAATTTTTGTCCTGGCTTGGTTACCTGGGTGACTTTGATCAAGTCACTATCCTTATCCATTATTTTCTCAATTGTTAAATGAGTGGGTTGGACTAGGTAATCTTTTCTATCTCTTCTAGTTAAAAAAGTCTAAAATTTTCCACCATTACATGACTAAATTCGTTGACATCTTTATTTGTTTATTTCTATCAGAAATCTTTCTGCAGATGTTTAGGCTTTCAGTGCTGCTCTAACATAGGTATATGAAAGTTTTTAAACTCAGACAAGAATAAGCTTATAGATATTTTAGATTTATGGAAAAAATTTACAAAATATAGTTTGGAGACAACTGTGAGGGACAATGAAATAGCAACTTGGGAAAAATCCTGAGTATACTAATTATTGCTTGATAGGGGTTGAATCATAAAATTATAAAACAAAATGCAGTATGTGTTCCTATATATAGAAAAATAGTATATGTTTATATAAACAATGTGTTTTTTTCCCTTAAATATTTAATGGACTGTCAATGTTTTGGACATTTTAATGAACATTGGATATTGTGTAAATATTAGTTCTTGAAGCCAAAGTAAGTTCCCATTCACAATTAAATTAAAAAAAAATAAATTATTGGCCTTCTCCTTAGAGAAATGACGTTGTGCTAAGCAACTATGGTATTACCAAGTTCATACTGTGTTAAAAGATAGATCTAAGCAGGGAAGTGGTTTTCAAAACATGAGTCACTAAACAAAGGAAAGTTTTATACTGCTTTCTCATGCTTTTCACTTGTTTTCATCAGAAGATCTGACAAGCATAAAAGTGTTAACATCTTTTATTTTACAGATGTTCTTAGTTTTCCCTCAAACTGTAAAAGATGCTATATCAGAGTAGCATGGTAGGAAATAATTTCAACACCTCCTTTCACTTACGTGATAACTTATTGTTTGTCTAAGCTTGTGGTTACTTTTGGAGGGAGTGAATTGAGGCAAGAAAAGATAGCATATTGACATCTAATTGTTCTCATTTTGACATATATACCAGTCAGTCTATCTGCTATATTATATAGTCTCTCTAAAATAGGTCTTAAATGGGCATTGTCATTTTTACTTCTGTGTTATGGTCATTGGAAGTCCCTAATAGTGAATGGGAGTGCCAGGTGACCAAAAAGAGTTGTTGATGGGCACTCTGTGGGTTTGCAAAGTGCAAACCTAAAAGACTGAGAGATGAGAAATGCATTGCTATTTGTGAATTTATGTTTTATCTCACTTCACTTGAAAATTTATGAGTAGCGTGGCTTAAGGGTGCTGGAGTTGTGTGTTCCAGGGCTTGCCCCTACTGATAACACCCTTGTTGGCGTGAAAGTGCAATGCAAATTATGACAGTTACAACCTTCTGTTTTGTTTAACTTGTCAGTAGATTTCCTGGCTCAGTGCTGAGGGCAATGGTGTGTTCAGCTAGTCCATATTCACCTAAACTTAAAAGGTCAGGTTTCTACAGGCAAGCCTAGTCAAAGCCTAATTGATGAGGAGGGCAGGGAGACGGAATTTACTGTTCTGTTGGCTAGTTTCATATCGTTAGGTTGTCCTGAAAGCATCAGGCAGTCACAGCCCCTTTCATGTAAGTGCTGACCCTAGACAGGAGCTGACAATCAAAGGAGGCAGCCACAGGAACCAGTGCAAGTAGGCTATTGATTTTTCAGTTAGGTCTAAGTAGTTTGTAGTATGGGTAATGGGTGACAGAGGCAGGTATGTCATTATCAATGAGCTCCAGAACAGTAGCGACAACCCTCCCTCATATTTCCTTCAGCACTGACAGTATGCATCCAGAGGCGGTCAATAAATCGCCCAACCTTTAACTGACAAGTGACTTGGAGGTTTAGGTTGAGGAGTGGAAGTTACAGAGCTAAACTTCTTTACTTAAACTTGTACCGGATCTAGCAATGGAGTCAGTAATTATATTGTAACTTTTTGAAGTTTTGATTTAGATAAGTCTGTGCAACTGTGAGAATCAGAATTTTCAATGTTTGAGAATTTAAGAGGCATATTTACTTAGTCAAATAAAGATAGAAATGAACCAATTATTTATAAATGTATTCTGCAAAGATAATTAGGTTATTATGGTAGAGTTTTGCTTTTATTTTAGATTAGCTCTTATTTAATCAAAGATGCTCCTGTTATGAAAGTTCAGTAGTTAGAAATTGCCTTCAGAATCCATTTTAATTCCTAATCTCCTCCTACATGTTCTAATTGCAGACCAATTTTAAATAGAAAAAAACAAAAAAAACCCAAACCATTTGTAAATGGCACTAAGCAATTGCTATTTGACCTTCAAATTTGTTCTGTATTATTTTTCAGAATAAAAGAGTCAGGAGTAGAAGGATCATTTAATGACTAAAGTTTGATGAATTGTACTTGCTTCTGATTTACAAAGAAATAATGTTGATTTTTGCTTTCAGAGCATTTCATGTGGTTATTTACACTTTAAAAAGATATAATTTATGCTCATGTAAACAGAAAAGTGTTGCATGTTTTGACTAAAAGTACATATGTTCTAAAAGGGATATAAAATAATTTCAAGATAATTTAAATTTAAACCAATCTCTATTTTGTTATAATATCTAAGTAATATGAAGAGATGATAATATTTATAACTAGAAGTGGGAGTTTGGGTTGTACCAGGACCCTTGCAAACTATCACATGCTTACATTAAAAAAAAAAAAAAAAAAAAAAACTTTAAACAGATTGAAATAAAACAGAAAAGTAAATGTTTTTAAAAACTTCCTTAAATAACTTATTGCTATGATATCTTGTTTAACATTGTGATATTGTACAGAACCAGAGTTTGTCTGTAGTATCATCTAGCTGTAGAGTACCCTGCTTGGCCACATGAATCATTTTCATTTGTCCAGTGCAACTGAAAATTTCTTAAAAAAACAAACAAACAAACAAAATAACTAACCAGTAGGTTAATGCATACTAAAGGTATGGCTGCTTAAGTATTTTCTTCAGTTTATAGTGACATTTCTGTGTGAATGCCCCTGTCTTTTTGTTTACAAAATGGAGAATACAAATTTGAAACCTAGTGAAAGATGGCAACTATCAAAGTGTTGTCTTAGTTTTAAAGAAGCTTTGGGATTATGTTAATATTTAGGGAAGTTTTATTTGGATTCCTTGAATTAGTTACCTTTTGAGGCTTATGGATTCTTAAAGCAATAAAGCAATATTCCTTTTAGAATCATTGTTTTTCTTCTGTTTATTAATCATTGATTTAATCTGTGTTTTTCTGTTGGATTAGAGAAAAGATTTACCTGAGAATCTTGCAATCTCTATATCATTAGCTATATTATAGGTAGAGCTTCTTTGCTTTATCTGTAATCTCTCCTGAATGTGTTGCTTTTTCAGGAATGAAAAAAAAAAAAGAAGCTGCAGAAAGGGGTACAAATTAAATTTTCATGAAAGAAAATCCTAATCAGCAGTGACAGTGTAAGAGAAAGATGATTGCCACTTGGTCATTGTGAAGAGGCACTTAGATTTGGTGTCAGTGCTTCTGTTAATGATGACTAATGTCTTTCTTGGAGCAAGTGCATGCTCAAACATACTGCTACAGCATATAGAGGGAGAGGCCGCAGTAATAGGCATCAGTAAGCAAAAGCATTAGGTGTCTTAAAACAAAGACTTTTTAATACGGTCAATTTGACACTCTGTATTATTAGAAAAATACAAACATAATTCTAAGGCATTTAACCACAAATTTTGAACTATTTTATGTCCAGTACTAAGAGGTAATATTTTTTAATTAAAAGGTAAAGAAACCAAGGAATGTTAATAAGATATGCTGTCTGTTTTGTCACTTACAAGAATGGGCACCTACATTGCACTGCACAGAATCACATGTGCTGAGAAAGTTTTAAAAAGAAGCCAACTTACAACAGACTTTTTTCATACCCTAGTGATGTATTCTGAACAAATGCTTTATAGTTACAAAAAGAGAATGAATGACTCAAAAGATCTTTCTAGATCTTGTAATCTTAAATATATTGCTTACAAAAAGAAGATGACATCTGTTATTTCTTCAGCTTTACCCTAAAGTGTAAGACTTTTCAGAAGGGCATTTGCAATGCTTGTCATATTTTTTCATATACATCTTATTGGCCTGACATGTCTCGAGAACCATGAGAACACAGATGTCATTGCATTCAGACAACACTAATTACTCTGGGATTTTTGCAGCCTCAGTGCCTGCATGTAACTGTCGATTATGATTGTTCATGCAGCCTACAGTGGGGACACTTTACACATGAAAACAGTGAGATGCAAAAATAGTAAGACAGGCCTTTTAGCCCCCTGTTGTTCTCCAAAAGAACTTGGAAGGAAAAAAAAATTCCTGACACATCAATTTCATTCAGTATTTTATATTTGAACTAAGTTTTGGCAACATTTTCTTTTCTGAAGTAAGTGTGTTATGCTTTAGTGTTCAGTGAAATCTATTATCCATCTGTTCTTTAACCTTCTTGAACCATCTTTTACGTTACTTTGTCTTCAAGCTTCATGGGAAATTTCTTTATGTAGCTTATAGTTTGAGAGAAACACTAATTGTGGTATGAGTCTTTTGGAAGTGACAGTGCAAAACAATAAATATGTATGATGTGTTCTTCTGGTGTGTGATTTAATGTTTAATGAGAAGCTGCAGCAAATATGGTTAGTCTCAATTTAGATAAGTGCAATCATCTTATGCTTTTTAACACAGGTCAGTTCTTTTCTTTGTTTAATTTTCTCTGTGGCATTCTGGATTTCAGTTTACGATTCATGGTATTTAGGTGGTAGAAATTTCAGAGGTCAAATGGTGGTCAGATCTGGGCCCTCATTATAAAATGTGAAGACCAAATACATGTTTTGATAAAAAGCATAATCTCTGTTAATTACCGATTGGAAAATAAAAAGCTCCAATAATGTAACTTCATATGCTGATGAAGCAGAATTGAGGCAGCTTGATCAAAGATGTATGATGAGATAAAACTGCAGTCTCTGCTGTACAGTTATAGTAATTATGACTAATGAACCGTCCAGTGTGGATGAAATGGCAAGCCCACAGGGACTGTGTCCAATCAGTTGTGACTTATGCAAGCTGAACAAATCATTGATGGGACTCCAGATTCAGAAGTATACTCTTTATTATTAATACAGCTTTTGTTTGGACAATGTAAAGCAGTAGAAAGTTATTTACATTTTTTAAATCTAGAATATAATTTTCCTTGTTTCATATATTTATTTAAAGTTAAACACACATTGTGACCTCTGCTTTACCTCTTGTTCCTTAAACACACTTAGGTCACTAATCTAACACAATTCTGCGACTACCTGCTTGTCCTTCTATTGTGTTACATCTGAAGGCTCTTTAGAGCCATTTACTTTTGTCAGGGTATATTTTTCACCAAGCGGATGTTGGAAAGATGCCTCTACAATGATAATAGCACATATGAAACATTTACTATGTGGCAAACAATGTTTTAAGTGTTTTACCTGTATTAACTCATACATTTTTACAGCAACCCCGTGAGGGTAGGTATTATCACCATTTTGCTGATGAAGAAACTGAGGCATGGGAAGGTTGGGGCTCTTGCTCAAGGTTACATGCTTGTATAAATCTTGGATTGCCTGGTAAAAGTTAGTTATAGTTTTATAGTCTTCTGACCCAAATCTACTTCTAAATTATCCCTTTTTTCAACCAGGGTTAATTTTTCATTGTTGTTTTCTGGCATCTGACAAAATTGTAGGGCATTTTAAAACCAAATGCTCATGTGCAGTTCCAGAATACTAGTTTAAGTGAGTAGAGCTTTGAGGATGCAGTTTTAGAATGCTTTTGATATGAATATATATCTAAAATGTAATAAATGTGTTAATTTGATATAATCTTGAAACTCTAAAATCTTGTAATAAGAAAACAGTCCACCTACTTAAAAGAAAATAAAGTGCAGGTGCAGTGCTGATAAAATAATCTTGGTTAGTTTTCTTTGGGATTATTTACACTAAAGTTTTTCTCTTCAAACCAGGTGTAGTCCTCATCTTAATGTTTTCTTATTACCACCACTTACATGCTGCCTGCTAGACAGTGGAGATTCAATAAGTATTTATGGAAAGAAGGAGGGAATAAAAGAAAGAAGGGAAAATTGTCAGTGGCTTAATAATTAAATGATTTCATTAAATACATGCTTTATTCTAGTTCCCTTGGCAGGTTTTTACTTAGAGGAATAGAATAAAACACCCTGTCATTATGCCATAGTGCTTTAAAATCCTTAAAATCCTACCTATTCAACTTTGTTTCACATTGGCCCCTAATCTGAAGTCTTTGTCTTTCCAGGCTAGGTTTCTTACATCTATCATTGGATGCCACACAGAGAGCTCTCTTTGATTTTTTTGTTTGTTTTTTAAATTTAGTATTATTATTTATTTATTTATTTATTGTAGAGATGGGATCTCACTGTGTTTACTAGACTGGTCTTGAAATCCTGGACTCAAGCAGTCCTCTTGCCTCAGCCTTCCAAAAGTTTGGGATTACAGGCGTGAGCCACAGTGCCCGGGCAAGCGCTCTCTTTGAACTGATGCTTCAGTTACTGTTGATCTTAAACACTTTAATATATCGTTGTTTTTGTTCTTTCCTCTTTTTATCCATGTATTCCTCTCCCTTTGTTAACCTACCAATGTGAAAAGTTATTGGAAGGCAGATATCAAGTTATTTACTTGGTAGCACCACATGCCTAGGTAAATAGTACATGCTAAATCCTTATAGAGTGATAAATTTGATACCCTTCTTTTTCCAACAGATTTCTATCAGCAAGGTCAAATTTACAGTATGATATTTCTAGAGGTAATGTGAAAGTCTTTCAAAACTCAGTTGAAATGAGATGATAAGAATAACACACCACTTTATTGAATTCTTATTCTGTGCCAACCACTATGCTAAGCACTTTAATTGTCATAATCCTCTCAACAAATCTATAATGACTTATATTCTACTATTATCCCTATCTGTGTAGAAACCTTGCTAGAGCTCAGAAGCAGTAAAGCATAATTTGTGAAGATGTTGGCAGTTTATTTTAAAGCCATCGGATTTTTACTGGTATCCTGTCAGTGCCATTCTCCTTTTTTTAATGCCCTGTCTGCAATTGTCCATGACAGTTTCTTAAGTAAGTTTTGCCTTCCCACAACTTAAATAGTGTCTGTTATATCACCTACCTTTTTCTTTACAGTTTTTCTTGTTTGCACAAGAAGCTCCAAAGCTTTCCTTTTTCTCATTAATTTTCAAAAGAGCATCTTGTTATCCTACTCTGAAATGTTGCAACATGATCAGATAATATATAGAGATCTGGAAATCTCTGGCTCACGTTTTTTGTTTTTTACATACACAGAGGGCCAAGTAGCAGTTGTTATTATCATTTTAGGTAAGTTTTAAGAAAATGATTGCAGTCTAAACAATGTTATATAGTCAAGAAATTTCCAAAATAATTTGTAGCAAATCACATGAAAAATACTTGAAACAAATTTGGTTTTGAAGTGATTGGTAGTTATATCCATGCTGTTCATAAAAGATGGAAATGAAGTTAATAAAATGCTGCATATTTTATACTTAGGAAATATTGTGGCTTATAATGAGTCTTTATACAAAACTGAAGCCACTGTGTTATCAAAGAGGAAGCAGTTTACCAAATATATTAAGCTCTCAGAAATAAACTGACATCAATTTCAATTTCTGATTTGATTTCAGCTTTTATACGGAAGATGGTGGCATTCTATTTCATAAGTGCTGAAGTATTTTCTGTGTATTTGTAAAAGTTGTGTCTGTATATTTTGATTGTGAATATTTAAATAACCAAATACAGTCAATATACAGATAAAGGTCAATTAATATTTAGCTAAAATTTTTGTGATGGTCATTATTACTATTTGTATTAGTGAAATACATTTTAATGTGAAGTTAGTTACTTGATCTTCTTTTAACTTTTAAGATTAAAATTAAAGTATAGCTTTTCCTAAATAGTTTAATTGGAAATCTATAATTAAAAGAAAGTCTACTACAGTCCTAAAACAAGTTGTTATTTTGAAATCAGTCTTTATTTTACATTTTACTTTATTAAATCCTATTTTATTCATTCATGAATTATCTTATATCCTTGATTCTTTCAGATACAATCCAGATATAATTTAATCTTCAGAGCTCATGAAAGTGTCATGTGAGTTTTTCTTTGTAGATTTCTTAAAAGAGAATTGAAATGGTAGATTTATGTAGTTATAAAATTAGTTATATTTAAAGTATTTCAAAAGATAAAAGCACAAAGTTATTTCCATGCTATGATTTTTAAACTTTTATTTTTATTTTTTTAGAGACATGGTCTTACTCTGTCTCTCAGGCTGGAGCCCAGTAGCAAGCTATAGTAACCTTGAACTCCAGGGTTGAAGCAATCTTTCTGCTTCAGCCTCTCAAGTAGCTAGAACTACAGGCATGTACCACCATGCCTGACTACATTTTTTAATTTTTTGTAGAGACAGGATCTTGCTGTGTTGCCCAGGCTTGTCTTAAACTCCTGGGTTTAAGTGATCCTCTTATCTTGGCTTCCCCAAATGCTGGGATTACAGGTGTGAGCCACTGTGCCTAGCCTCTATGCTATGATTTTACATATGTTAAACTTACATTAATGAAGAAAGACTTGAAATGAATGAGCAAAAAATGAAAAGAGCTAAATTAAAATATGTGAATAGTAGTTAGCTTTTAGGGGTTTAATTTTCTTAATTGGTGTCTTTATTCAGTAAATTTAAATATACATACATATAAATGTATTTCACACTATAAAATATTTTAGAATAACTCTTAGGTGGTATAGCTTTTCCACATTTTATTAAGTGTTTTATGTGTTAAAGAAGTAAGTCAGGATTCCATTGTGTGCAGCTTGTACTTTGCCATGGAAATTGTCAGCTGAAATTGCCAGGAGAGTTGTTATATTAAATCTCTCTATATAAAATGTATATTAATTATATATGTAAAATCTATTCTACAATGTTGTGTATGATCGATATAAAACATAGATTTTCTTTTTTTTTTACATTTTTTATTTTATTTTAAGTTCTAGGATACATATGCAGAACGTGCGGGTTTGTTACATAGGTTTACATGTGTCATGGTGGTTTGCAGCACCCATTAACCCATCACCTAGGTTTTAAGCCCCACATGCATTAGGTATTTGTCCTCATGTTCTTCCTCCCCTTCCCCCCATAGCCCAACAGGCCCTGGTGTGTGTTGTTCCCTTCCCTGTGTCCATGTGTTCTCATAGTTCAGTTCCCACTTATGAGTGAGAACATGTGGTGTTGGTTCCTGTGTTAGTTTGCTGAGGATGATGGCTTCTAGTTTCATCCATGTCCTGGCAAAAGACATGAACTCATTCTTTTTGGTGGCTGCATAATATTCCATGGTGTATATGTACCACATTTCTTCATCTAGTCTGTCATTGATGGGCATTTGGGTTGGTTCCATGTCTTTGCTATTGTACATAGCTAAAATAAACATACGTGTGCATGTGTCTTTATAGTAGAATGATTTATCCAGTAATGGGATTGCTGGGTCAAATTCCTAGTTCTAGATTCTTGAGGAATCACCACACTGTCTTCCCCAATGGTTGATCTAATTTACATTCCCACCAATGATGTAAAAGCGTTCTTTTTTCTCCATAGCTTCAGCATCTATTGTTTCCTGACTTATTAATAATCGCTATTCTGACTGGCATGAGATGCTAACTCATTGTGGTTTTGATTTGCATTTCTGTAGTGATGAGTGATGAAATTGTTTTCATATGTTTGTTGGCCACATAACTATCTTCTTTTGAGAAGTGTCTTCATATCCTTTGCCCACTTTTTGATGGGGTTGTTTTTTTCTTGTAAATTTGTTTAAGTTCTTTGTAGATTCTGGATATTAGCCCTTTGTAGATTCTGGATATTAGCCCTTTGTTAGATGGGTAGATTGCAAACATTTTCCCCCATTCTGTAGGTTGCCTGTTCACTCTGATGGTAGTTTCTTTTGCCCTGCAGAAGCTCTTTAGTTTAATTAGATCCCATTTGTCTATTTTGGCTTTGTTGTCATTGCTTTTGGTGTTTTAGTCATGAAGTCCTTGCCCATGCCTGTGTCCTGAATGGTATTGCCTAGGTTTTCTTCTAGGGTTTTTATGGTTTTAGGTCTAACATTTACATCTTTAATCCATCTGGAATTAATTTTTGTATGAAGTATAAGGAAGGGATCCAGTTTCAGCTTTCTACTTATGGCTAGCCAGTTTTCCCAGCACCATTTATTAAATAGGGAATCCTTTCCCCATTTCTTGTTTTTGTCAGGTTTGTCAAAGATGAGATGGTTGTAGATGTGTGGTGTTATTTCTGAGGCCTCTGTTCTGTTCCATTGGTCTATATATCTGTATTGGTACCAGTACCATGCTGTTTTGGTTACTGTAGCCTTGTAGTATAGTTTGAAGTCAGCTGGCTTGATGCCTCCAACTTTGTTCTCTTGCTTAGGATTGTCTTCGCAATGTGGGCTCTTTTTTGGTTCCATATGAACTTTAAAGTACTTTTTTATAATTCTGTGAAGAAAGTCATTGGTAGCTTGATGGGGATGGCATTGAATCTATAAACTACCTTGGGCAGTATGACCATTTTCACAATATTGATTCTTCCTATCCATGAGCATGGAAGGTTCTTCCATTTGTTTGTGTCCTCCTTTATTTCATTGAGCAGTGATTTCTACTTCTCCTTGAAGAGGTCCTTCACATCCCTTGTGAGTTGGCTTCTTAGGTATTTTATTCTCTTTGTTGCAATTGTGAATGGGAGTTCGCTCATGATTTGGCTCTCTGTTTGTCTGTTATTGGTATGTAGGAATGCTTGTGATTTTTGCACATTGATTTTGTATCCTGAGACTTTGCTGAAGTTGCTTATCAGCTTAAGGAGTTTTTTGGGCTGATATGGTGGGGTTTTCTACGTATACAATCATGTCATCTGCAAACAGAGACAATTTGACTTTCTCTCTTCCTATTTGAATATGCTTTATTTCTTTCTCTTGCCTCATTGCCCTGGCCAGAACTTCGAATACTATGTTGAATAGAAGTGGTGAGAGAGGGCCACTCAAAGGGAATGCTTCCAGCTTTTGTCCATTCAGTATGATATTGGCTATGGGTTTGTCATGAATAGCTCTTATTATTTTGAGATGTTCCATCAATACCTAGTTTATTGAGAGTTTTTAACATGAAGGGATGTTTGAATTTTATCGAAGGCCTTTTCTTCATCTATTGAGATAATCATATAGTTTTTGTCATTGGTTCTTTTTATGTGATGGATTACATTCATTGATTTGTGTAAAAACAGAGATTTTAAAGAGAGTCTAACACTATAATATTTCAGCCTTGTGATTATGTGATGCTAATATTAGTAAGTCTTATTGTTAGATTGCAAGGGTCTGTGTACCTAGGCTCATATACAAATTTGTCATAAGGTTAAAAAAATATTATTTCAACCAGGTGTGGTGGCTTATTTCTGTAATCCCAGCACTTTTAGAGGCTGAGTTGGTATAATCACTTGAGCCCTGGGTAACCCAGTCTGGGTAACACAGTAAGACCCCATTTCTACAAAATATTTTAAAAATTAGCTGGGTGTGGTAGTGTGTGCCTGTAGTCCCAGCTACTTGAGAGGCTGAGATAAGAGGATTGCTGGAGCCCAGGAGTTCAAGGCTGCAGTGAGCTATGATCATACCACTACATTCCAGCCTGGTCATCAGAGCAAGACCCCTATTAAAAAAAAAATAAAAAGATTATTTCAAAGCAAACTTAATTGTGGGCATGAGAGAAACGAAAATGAGTAAGACATAATTTTGTCATCTAATAACTCTCAGTGTAATGTTTCTACTATTTAAATATTTGATGGCCTTTAATGTCTTGAATGCAGATAAATTTTTAGAAAATATATTATGGATTAAATATGTATTATTTCTTCTGTTACTTTATGTAACTTAAGTTTGTTTGCTTAGTTTTCTCTTCTTCCTATAATTTGCACACCAGGAGGTTAAGACCTTACTTTCTCCTCTGTCCTCTAAACATTTACTGATAACATACATACATAGCAGGGTGTGGGAGGTTGCCTATGTATAGAGAAAGTGAATATGTACTTACATTGCCATTATCATAGTTGCCCATAGCAATGAGAGTATACTTGTAACTACGCTATCATTATTTCTGCTGCTGTCCCATTAAATTTTGCAGATAGGCTGAATATATATGTATGTATGTATATCCTTCTAAAGAAAAATTTAATGCTTATTGCAAATAGAGGGAGAACTATCCCTGGAAAACAACCAGTGAATACTCAGCAACAATAGAAAGAGCTGAGGTGCACAGAATATTATATGCTGATTGGTAGATTTGTAGACAAGGATAAAAGGCATTGAATAGCCTCGTGTATTTAAGGACAGTCTTTCTGCTAGAGCCAAGAAGCTCAGGAGATACTGTGTGAGCAAATATAACAGAAAATAATTGAAGGAGAGGCTAAGGGGGAAAGAGAATAGTGGACATCTAGGGTAGTCAGTGATGCTGAGGGTAGAGAGAGCACAGCCGTTCACAGTAGATGAAGGGTAGTAATAGATAATAGAACATCTCTGTTATCAAAAGATTATATGAAAACTATATTATATTCTAAAGCATAGATGTGGGAATCTACATATGCTTGGAGGTAGGGATTGGTCGGGTGTTGCTTAGTACAGGAATTGATTCCTGCAATGATTTGCTACAGGAAGTTTTAAGATCAAATTATATTTATTACACTTTTTGTAAGAGAAAAGAAAATAGAATATATATTAATTTTCTGTTGCTGCTATAACAAATTTCCACAAAAGTAATGGCTTTATGCAGGCCTCACAGAAGTAAAATCAAGGTGTTGGCAGGACTGCATTCTCTTCTAGAGCATCTAGGGGAGAATTTGTTTCCTTACCTTTTCCAACTTCTAGATGTTTTCCACCATCCTTGGCTTGTGGCTTCCTTCCTTTCTTCGGCAAAGTCAGTAAGGACAGATTGAGTGCTTATATTGCATCACTCTGACCTAATCTTCTGCCACCCTCTTGTACTTTAAGGGACTCTTGTAATTACACTGGACTTACCCAGATAATCCAGGTTAATCTCCCTGTTATAATGTTAGCTGATTAGCAACCTTATTCCATTTGCAACTGTAATTCCTCTTTGCCTTTTATGGTATTAATAACATATTCATGAATTCCGGGGAATAGAATGTGGACATCTTTGGGAGGGAGCATCATTCTGCATACTACATTATACCATTGTGGTTTAGAAGGAATACAGTGTTACTAGCCCTTCAGTTATTTAGAAAAAGTTCTCATTTGGAATAGCTCATCTTCATGGATTTTAGAATAACACAGTTTTGTCATATTAAGAACAGATTTAAATTAATATTTATCATATTAATAAATATATTATTGGTAGGTTTATAATATTTATAAGCATGTAATAAAACTTGTGACAATAATGTTCTCAGAAAGAATTGTGTTTTGGTAAATTTTAGTAGAGAATTACTGTTTATAAATTGTTACTGTAGTTTCAGTTAGCATTTACTGTTAGTAACCTTTTTTTTTTTGAGATGGAGTTTCGCTGTTGTTGCCCAGGCTGGAGTGCAATGGTGTGATCTCGGCTCACCGCAACCTCCACTTCTGGGTTCAAGCGATTCTCCTGCCGCAGCCTCCCAAGTGGCTGGGATTACAGACATGTGCCACCACGCCCAACTAATTTTGTATTTTTAGTAGAGACAGGGTTTCTCCATGTTGGTCAGGCTGGTCTTGAACTCCCAACTTCAGGTGATCTGCCCGCCTCGGCCTCCCAAAGTGCTGAGATTACAGGCATGAGCCACCGTGCCCGGCCAATAGTAACACTTTTAATTGCCAATGATTTGAATTATAAATATGGACCTATATGCTGTTCTACTAAATATCAGTTTGGAGTTCATAATGATTGAACTACAGAAACCCTTTAAACAAGAGGCCAAATTTGTATTTGTATATACCCTATGAATGCATATTCGCCAGTGGTATTAATCAAAGTATAGTTAGAGGTCAGGTTCCAAATTGTCCAGTTAGCTTTATCTTCTTCCAAAGACATCCTTCCTTTAGTTTTTGGTCACAGAGGACATCACAGGATAGAATAACTGCTTCTGGAAAACATTTTAAAGCCTATATTTCACTAATGTTGGCTCAGTCTCATTACATACTTAGCACATTTATTATATAAGAAACAAGGATCACATGTTTTTTAAAAATGCATTTACCTACCATTAATATTTAGCCTCATTTATCATTTGTGCTCTCTCTGACATTGTCTCTCTCTATACATACATAATGTATATGTTATTAATAAATACACCCACACATACATACAAGTGTATATAATACACACACCACTTTTTTCTGAACCATTTGTACACATTATACTCCTTTTCCCCTAAATACTTCAGTGTGTATTTCCTAATAAGAATGTTATCTTATTTATATAACTATAATAATAATCAAATTTATGAAATTTGCTTTGAGATAATACTTTAACCTGCCATCCATACTTCAGTTTCATTGATGGACGAAATAATGTCCCTTATTTTATATATATATATATATATATATATATATATATATATATATATTTTTTTTTTTTTGTGATGGAGTCTCACTGCAACCTCCACCTCCCGGGTTCAAGCGATTCTCCTGCCTCAACCTCCTGAGTAGCTGGGACTACCGGCATGCGCCACCACACCCAGCTAATTTTTGTATTTTTAGTAGAGACGGGGTTTCACCATGTTGGCCAGGATGGTCTCAATCTTTTGACCTCATGATCCACCCGCCTTGGCCTGCCAACGTGCTGGGATTACAGGCATGAGCCACCACGCCCTGCCAATATTTTTAACTTCTAGTAGAGAATCTAGTTTAGAATTAGATATTTCTTTAGTCTGCTTAAATCTGAAACAGTTCTTCAGGCTATCTTTGTCTTTCTTGACATTGCCAATTTTGAAGAATGTAGTTCTCTCCTTTTTTTAACAGAATAATCTTCAGTTGGATTTGTGCAATGTTTCCTTATGATTGGATTCAGGTTATACATCTAGTTATTATACTGTGTAAGTGATATGTCTGTCTGAGAGTTTCACCTACATAGACACAGGATGTCTACCTGCCCTTCAATGGTGATATTTTGATCAGCCAGTCAGTACGTTGTCTGATATTGCTAGTCTATGTATTATTTTTTCCTTTGTAATTATTAAGCAGCCTGTAATGATACCATGCAAATATCCTGCTTCTCATCAAAATTCCCTCCCTGAAGGCTAGAATAAATCATGTGGTACTAGATTAGAGTCTTAAATCATATTTAGCTTAATGTAGATACAAATGGATACATCGAAAAATAAAGAATAGATAGGTGTGTATACATGGATTAGTATATATACATACATTTATTAGCTTTGTTCACCAGGGTGTTTAGAAGTAATGACACTCCAGTAGCAATGAGAATACTCAATGCCCAGGTCTTAGTTTCTAATACCATGCTCCAATAAAAGGAACCCAGGACTCCCCAGAGAAATGGTTGATTCTATTGCTGAGGCAAACACTACACAAGATGAGCCTGGAGCATATTATAGTGCCAGAGCATATATAAGTGTCCAAAGAATAGAATAATGGGGTTAGGTCAAAGGGACACAAGAGCCAAATGAAAGAGCTCTCAATAGTCAAAGTCAGAATAATTTGAACAACAAAATAAATAACTTAGTTTTGGTTTATAACCTAAAGTATGAAGTAAATATCAGTCCATAATGAAATAAATAGCTTAATAAATTAATATGGGAGAGAAGAGATAAATTTACCTTACAGAAGGAGTCTAAATAATTTATGTAGATACTCCCCCCAAAAGAAATGGACCATTACTCCCCACCTGCTAAGTGTGGGCTCTGCTTAGTGACTTGCTTCCAAAGAGTACAGTATGGGGCCGGGCGCTGTGGCTCATGTCTGTAATTGTAGCACTTTGGGAGGCCAAGGCAGGTGGATCATTTGAGGTTAGGAGTTCGAGACCAGCCTGGCCAGTGTGGCAAAACCCCATCTCTACTAAAAATAACAAAAATTAGCTGGTTATGGTGGTACGTGCCTGTAATTCCAGCTACTCAGGAGGCTGAGACATGAGAATCACTTGAACCTGGGAGGTGGAGGTTGCAGTGAGCCAAGATTGCGCCACTACACTCCAGCCTGGGCGACAGAGTAAGACTGTCTCAAAACAAACAAAAAAACAAAGAGTACAATATGGAACAGAGCAGCAGGAAATAACTAAAATAACTATACAGTGGAAGCCCTTGTGAAATGCTACTTCAACCAGGTAATTAAGGCTAATATCAGTGACAAAACATGTTGATAGCATGTGGCTAGGATATGATATGATATGATGCGGATGGCACTATACTTCTGTGGACTTCCTTCCTAAAACCTGTAACCCCATTCTAACCATGAGAACATCAGACAAATCCAAATTGAGGGGAATTCTACAAATGCCCTGGTCAGTACTCTTTAAAGCTGTCAAAGATCATCAAAACCAAGAAAAGTCTTAAAAACCATTAAAATCCAGAGAAGCCTAAGGAGACATCAAGACTAAGCATAATGTGGTGTCTTGGATGGGATCTTGGGACAAAAAAAAAAAAAAAAAAAGCATGAGAGAAAAACTGATGAAATCTGAATGAAATTTGGAGTCTGCTTAACAATTCTTCCCTGTATATTAATCTCTACAGTGATGGTTATAAAATGATTATTTTCCCATATCACGTCTTCTTCCACCTTTATCAGTTGACGTTATGCCTTAACTTTATACACTTCTGCGTTCCCCATGTATTTATCCATCTATTATTGCTATGGACTCATGAATTTTTCTTATTTTCAATGGTTAATAATTCACTGGTGGTCATAATTACTTTAATGCTCAAATTCTTCCAGATTGGGCCAGTGGGAAGCCTTTCAAGCTTGTTCTTATGTTTTTTTTTACTTACCCCTTCATTTTCTTGAGCACTTTCTGACTTTCTGACATGGCAAGAGGCTCAAGGCTCATCTTGTAGCTTCCCTTCTGCAGCCCTGGAATCAGGTATTACTTTGGAGAGCCTTAATTCTTTTCAGTGAAGAATGCTATTAGAAACCAAGATGTGGGTACCGGGTGAAACACAGCACATAACAAATGTCCTTTTAATTATCTTTCTTTGGTAATTGTGGCAGCCCTATTTTTGTGACATCTTGTTATTCAGCTACATATTTTTAAAAAGGTTGCGTTTTCCTTGTAGGCCTTGTTTTGATTGCAGATTTTGCTGTCACATTGATATTAAAGCAAGACATTTAGGAAGGAGTATCCAATTTATACACCACAACATTTGTAAATTTAATGACAAATTGCATTTGTGCATGCATAAAGATGTCTTTTAAAAATCCAAACTACATAATATGTCAATCTGCATTTTCACAGTATTTGTATAATTTATAAGTAATATTATACTTATTTCATAGGGAAAATTGTAGTGTTGGAAGGTTCACATTTAATGCAGAAGCAATCAGTGAGCTTTTAAGTAAAGAGAGATTGGAGTTATGGCACTAAAATAAATAAGTAAATAGGCTAATAAGGTATTCACATTCTGTATAAGTATGTATATAATTATTTATTTCACAAACACTTTTGATTATCTGCCAGTATGCCAACTGTGTAGGATGCTGAGATTACAGCAATAAGTAAGAATAGCTCTGATTTGGTTCCTCATAGAGCTTTAGACATTAACCATATAATCAAATGTTTGAATATATTAAACTTCAAACATAGTTGCTGTTTAAAATATGATTTGTTTTCAAACAAATGTTTTTGATTACCATCCGTCAGATAGTTTTTAAATTTAGTTTTTTGAATATTTAGAACAAATATATAAAAATAACTGTTAACTGTATTAAAAGCTATTGGAGAACATATTTATTTGGCTTCTCCATATTCATTTTTCAGGTCCCATAAAATTTTTATTTTATTTATTTTTTATATATTTTGCTAGAATATTTTTAGATTCTAGGCCAAGCACAGTGGCTCATACCTGTAGTCCCAGCACTTTGGGAGATTGAGGCATGAGGATCTCTTGAGCCCAGGAGTTAGTGACCAGCCCGGACAACATAACAGTAACTCATCTCTATAAAAAATGAACAGAATTAACCAGGCATGGTGGTGTGCTCCTGCTGTGTAGCTACTTGGGCTACTGACTTGGGAGGATTGGTTGGACCCAGGAGATTAAGGCTGCAGTGAGCCACGATTGCACCACTGCACACCAGCCTGGGTGACAAAGGAAGACCTTGTCTCAAAAAAAGAGAATATTTTTAGATTGTATTTGTTTGTGTGTGTGTGGTTTTTTTTTTTTTTTTTTTTTTTTTAAGACAGAGTCTCACTCTGTCACCCAGGCTGGAGTGCAGTGGTGCAATCTTGGCTCACTGCAAGGTCTGCCTGCTGAGTTCAAGTGATTCTCCTGCCTTAGCCTCCCAAGTAGCTGAGACTACAGGCATGCGCCACCATGCCCAGCTAATTTTTTTGTATTTTTAGTAGAGATGGGGTTTCACCATGTTGGCCAGGATGGTCTCGATGTCTTGACCTTGTGATCTGCCCACCTTGGCCTCCCAAAGTGCTGGGATTACAGGCGTGCGCTCGGCCAATTCTGTTCGTATTGTAAGATATAATTGTTTTTAATTCTTTATACTTGATGAGCTAGCATAGTAGTGTCATTTATGAATATAGATTAGCTGGAAGTATGCTGTCTTTACTAAAACTTGATTGTAGATTTGAATTGTTATGGGTTGAACAGAATAGTCTTAAGGTCTACTGTGTTTTAAGTATATAGTAGAATATACAATTTGAGTATAGGTAGTAGCATTGTAGTATTATATGTGAGTGGGTGATAGCATTTCTTTATACAATTAAACAACTGAAGTGTTCACCACAAAACCTAGAGTTGATGGAAACACTTGATATTGGAGTCACCTGTTTTCAGATTCCTTCCTCCCCTTGTTTAAAAAGTAACCCTAGATATTTTAAGGGCCTTTGAATCTTATTTTCTATAAATATTACTGCTAAAGGTACAGATTTAAACAGATTTATAGTAGTTAACCCTTACAACTATCATATCCTTCCTTTCCCCAGCTTTTTGTTGTTGATTTCTGTATCTCTAGGCTTTCCAAAAAATACTTATTTTTTGAATGAATGAATATGTAACTATTTTCCTTAAACACTGAGTTTAATGTAACAAAAGGCTGTTTTGTTTGCCATCCTAATGAGTTTTTTATAAGTGGCATAGAACATCATTAAGAAGGACTAGTAATACCTTATACTAAAGATAACATTCCTGAAAAGCCTCCTTGGTAATAGAATGTTTTGTTGAAGAATTTAAGATTATTTTGGAAAAAGTAAGCAGAAATGAGGTCAGAAAGGAATCTGTAAAAGCCCTTTTGATTATTATTATATTTACTAATATATATTGATAAAGCTTGTAAAATAAAGAAATATTAGCATCTTTCTATACTTTAGTTGTGATTGATTCTTTATTGTCAATTTTCATTTATCATTCTTTTACTAAAAACATTTTAGGGTTTCTCATCACTGTGCTTTCAGCACTGTGCTATAATTTTATTTCTTCTTACAGATAATAAGCAAAATAACAGATATTCCTTATGGCCTAATTCTCTAGCAGATTATTACATTTTGGTTTCTGATTTCTGTCCTGGCTTAGTAACTCTTGTCTCTCTGATCCTACTTCCTGAGCATTTTTTCATGTGTTTTTTGGCTGCGTAAATGTCTTCTTTTGAGGAATTGTACAAGATACAATCCTGTACAGGAGAATTGTACAGGATATGGTTATTGGTATGAAAAGTATAATATTCTTAACTTTCTGACTTGACTGTTTTTTGGATCTTGGCATAAATTGTATTTTTGTATTCTGTCTTCTAAGGCAGGGTTTCCCTGTTAGGAACTGGGCCGCACAACAGGAGAGGAGTGCCAGGTGAGGGAGTATTACCACCTGAGCTCTGCCTCCTGTCAGATCACCTGTGGCATTAGATTCTCATAGGGGTGCGAACCTTATTGTGAACTGTGCATATGAGGGATCTAGGTTGCATGCTCCTTATGAGACTCTAATGTCCGATGATCTGAGTTGGAAGAGTTTCATCCTAAAATCATACCTCCCAGCCCCCACCCCACTTTGGTCTGTGGAAAAATTGTCTTCCATGAAATCAGTTTCTGGTGCCAAAATGATTGAGGACTGCTATTCTAAAGGGTAAGTATGATGTAAGAAATCCTATATGTATATCTGTGTGTGTGTAAAAAATATATATACACATACATATATTTTAATAGACTTTTCTATGGGACTTAATAGTCATTTTCATTAGTGGTTTAAAATGGCTCTCTCATGTATAACTTATGAGTATCATGTATTTCAATCAGGGTGTATCCCTAAGCTTTTTGCTTTTTTTTTTTTTTTTTTGAGGCAGGGTCTTGCTCTGTCACCCAGGCTGGAGTGCAGTGACACAATCATGGCTTACTGCAGCCTTGACCTCTCTGGTTTTAGTGATCCTCCCCTGAGTAGCTGGGACTACAGGCATGTTCCACCACCCTGGCTAATTTTTGTGTTTTTTGTAGAGACAGGGTTTCACTATGTTGCCCAGGCTGGTCTCAGACTCTTGGGCTCAAGTGATCTACCTACCTCAGCCTCCCAAAATGCTAAGATTACAGGTGTGAGCCACCACTCCTGGTTTTTAGTCTTTTTTATGTTGCTGTCGTTGAATATGTTTATCCATACACAAGTTTATATATTTATATGCTAGTTTACATATTCATTTCATTAGTTTTTTAATCCATTCTCTGCTGCTATTATAGAATACCAGAGACTAGTAATTTATAAAGAATAGAATTTATTTGGCTCATGCTTTTGGAGGCAGGAAATCTAAGAGCATGGTGCCAGTATCTGGTGAGAGTCATCCCAGGGCAGAAGACCAAGTGAGCATGTGAGACAGAGAGAGCAAGAGGGGTCTAAGCTCCATTATTTTATGAGGAACTCACTCTTGTGATAATTAACACTCCCTAGCAATAGTCACATTAATTCATTTATGAAGGCAGAGCCCTCATAACCCAATCACTCCCAAAGGTCCCACCTCTCAACACTGTTAAAATGGGGATTCAGTTTCCAACACATGAACTTTGGGGGATATAGTCAAACCATAGCAGTTTGTTTTGTACCAAATATTTTATAACACAACAGAGATCCAATGTTATATAAAATTTGAGTAATCTTATACTAGGAAGCCCTGATATAATCTTTTAGTTAAAGAACTATTTTCCATGAAATGTTAGTTGCCTCTTACTAAGCAGCAAATAGAGACTTGATGTTATTTGAGGCCTAAAAACAGTGATTTATTATGAATGAGCACACAAATGAAAGATAATTTCTAACTCATCATATTTTGGGGACAACCATTTAAAACTAAACCACTGTGTGTAGAAACTTAGCTGAAGTTATAAGGAAGCATAAGTGCGGATAGAATGTGATGAAATACATTACACTTTATTATGACATTTACATACCAGTGACTGAGATATTTATATACACACTTAGCTATTAGTAAAATGGCATCAGAGAAAAAGAATAGTTGGGTATCTTAATTTTAATGGGCTCTCAAAATAGTAAATACTCATTTGTATTCTAAATATACTTTAATAATTAAATCATTTTTAAGATACTTGCTGTATTTTGTAATTTTCCTAGATCCATTTTTGGTTTTTTCCCTATAGTTGCTCTTTTTTAAATGTAAAATTCAATAATCCTTTAGTATGAGGTTGTTTTGGGGTGTTGTTTTAGCTACCCCTAAAGTGGAGCATGCATGTTCATGTTATCTTTAAAAATATATTTATGTAAAATACTTTAACTGACTAAAGATTATTTTTGAAATCAAAATACGGTATTTAAAGTTTTACTTTACATAAAATTTTAATATATCCATTCCACACATATTTTTAATGCCCTACTAATGTGCATGCCATTGTGCTAGGAATTTGCTAAAACTAATGAGCTAAATTTACAGAAAATGAATTCTCTGCTATATTAAAATTACCCTAAACTAGTTTGTATTTTTTTATTTACGCACTTTGTGTTGTATGGGTTAAAAGAGCCTAAGAGGAGCTGCCTAAAACACTATGAAACCTATGGCCAGGATTCATAGTTCCCTCATCTTCTTTCTCTGATAGTGCCATTTAGTACTCAACCCTGATACTTGTTCCTAATACTTTCAGGAATCAGAATCTCTCTCTGGAATGTTTGCTTTCTTTTCCATCTTTCCTCTAAAAAAGCTTTCTTCAGCTTCAACTGTGGTGATTTGGGAAAGACAAATGGAGGTTCCCTCAAAGGTTGTTATGAAAACAAGATGAAAACTGTTCAAATAAGACTTCATAGACTTTGAAAAGTATTAAAATAATTCACAACTGATATAATACTTTATAAATAGGTAAAAGTGACAAATGAGGCTGGGTGCAGTGGCTCACGCCTGTAATCCCAGCACTTTGGGAGGCCGAGGCGGGCGGATCATGAGGTCAGGAGTTCGAGACCATCCTGGCTAACACGGTGAAACCCTGTCTCTACTAAAAATGCAAAAAATTAGCCGGGCATGGTGGCGGGCACCTGTAGTCCCAGCTACTCGGGAGGCTGAGGCAGGAGAATGGTGTGAACCCGGGAGGCGGAGCTTGCAGTGAGCCGAGATAGTGCCACTGCACTGCAGCATGGGCAACAGAGCGAGACTCCATCTCAAAAAAAAATAATAATAATAATAAAATAAAATAAAGTGACAAATTATTCTACGTGACAGAATGTTGGAAAAATAGAAAAAATATACAAATAGAAATCAGTACAAACTAAAAAATGTCATATGAAACATTAAAATTTTAGTTATATTGGTAATAGGACAGAGCTACCCTATGATGATTTTAGTTTTGAAAAACAGTGGTTCTTAAAATGTTGCTTAAAAAGTATTAAATATATCTTAGAATATATTCATTAGAAGAATATAGTTATAGATTTAATATATTCAAGAAGAATATTCTTTAAATATTTACAGTTGGTACATAGGTGATTTTGATAATTTAGGCACATTTATTTTTTAGCAGATTGACTTTGGCAAATGAGCCTGCTTTCTTATACTAAACATTTATAATATAGTGATGAAAAGCTTTCACAGAGCTTATTTTCTTTGGAGCTATGTAACCTTGGACAATTTAATTGAACTTTTAAAAACTTAGCTTCCTCATTTGTGGAAAAACAGGTAATAGCAACTACCTCATACAATTGTTGAGAGAATAAAATGAGATAATTCATGTAATAGCAGTTAGCACGATGTCAGGCAATTAGTAAGGGTTCAATAAATAATAAGTAGCACTTATTAACTTGTGATACAGGTTCCAAAACAGAGGGGATACTTTGAGGGTTTTCTTAAAATTAATTGCATTTCTAAAATTTTTTTTTAAAAAAATCTGTTTTTAACAGCACCATTAGGTAAATCACTAATATTGATGTATTTTTATTTTTTTAATATAGACTAGTAAACTACGCAGAGTTAAGTGTTATATTAGAATCTTGATCTCTCCTAACATTTCTCTTCCTCAGTTTCCCATTGTTTTGGTAGAGTATGTAGACATTTGCGAGATTAATTTAGAGTTGGTAGATACATTCTGTATTTCATTTTACTTTAGATAGCAGATTTGGCACTTTAAATATATTTAATTCAGTAAGAGAATGACTGAGTATGAGCTGTATCCTCATCTTACTGTTGAAGATGTCCCAAATAGTTGGGTGTGCACTGTGGCAGGACAGAGGACAAAAGTACTACAGCCTAACAAAGAGTAGGTTGGGGATGTTTATGAAGAAAACAGAGAGGATAACTGATTGAGGGAAGAAGAGTGACTGCTGATTATTATGTATCTGATACTATCTGATAAGAACAAAATGTATTTTTATTTGAAAAAAATGTTTGTATTATGGCAGTGCTTGCTGCTTCAAGGCTGCACAAATATAACATGTACAGGACTTAATTGATTAAAGCATATACTTTTGCTTTTCTCCTTATTTTACAGGGAAAATATTTATGTAGAGAAAATATAAATAAATATGTTTAAGGCATTCCATTTGTTCTCTGGCATTGTAGTTCTGAGTTGAAGAAACAGCAAGTAAAAGTCATTTATAAAGCCAAAAATTATTAGTGTAAATGCATTATTTTCCTTAAAGTAAAATTATAATTTTAATTTCAGTTTTGTTATGCCACGTATTTGGAAAGTTACCTGTTTAAGGAAGCAATTCATTTGTGTCCTGGAGTTGATGAATTTGGGAGAGCCACATTTTAATCCTTGATTCCCTGAGGATTTTGTTTCACAATACCTTTCTCCTTTAAGTCTCTAAAACTACAGTCCTTTTGAGTGAATAGGGGCTATTTTATACACCACCCTGCTCCCAATCCAATTAAAGGTTCCATAATAGATGGATTAGGGAAAGTTTACTTCTTAGCAGAAATAAAGCTTTAGAAAAATGGTGCCCAGATAGCAAGAGGGAATGTGAGGGAAAGCGGAGAAAATTAAGGAGATAATGGTCAGTAATCTTAACTTGTCTGATGTTTGCGCTGTCCACAATATAGCAGACTTTAAGAATAACGGGAACAATACTTCAGATTCTTTAACCATTTTGTTGCTGAAGTTTGGCTGTCTCTTCAATTTTCTTCACTTTTGCTTTTGTTATCTGCATCTTGGGCAAATATGTCTAATCCTTTACTTCAAGTGTCTGTGTGTTTTGTCGCATTTTTCTTTTTCTTTTCTCCTTTTTGTGTGGGAGCAATAGTGTTGGAAGGAGGTAAGGGGAGGGAAAAGTTAATCTGGATAACAATCTGCTTGCATAATTCTAAAAAATAACCTAATACCAATGGGTATGTTTCAGATTTCATTTTAAGTGTGTATATTTGTGTACATGTATGTATTTTAGAAATTAAAGAAGGAACTTAAATTTTTAAATACTTTCTAAGTTTTTTGGGTGAATTTTATAAATTTTTCATTTGGCTCTAATAGACGTGTTTGATGTGGTGATTTACTTGGGTAAAATTTAAATCAAGAAAGTTAAACTCTTAGAATTAAATATGTTTTGTTTACAAATAAATATTATCTGTCATAACCCATCAGTTGAGTTTTTACTTTAAATTTCCCAACAGAAGGTTGGAAGATTTTGCCTTTTAATTCCTTAGAAAATCTGTTCATTTTTCCTCTATGATCAATGCATATTAAAACCAATGTCGAGAGCTGACCAGGGACATTGCTTTGTTCTGCTATATCACCTTTGGGGTAGTTAAATGAAGCTTTTCCAAGTCTGTAAAACAACTAGTAGTCATTTTTTAAAACAATTTTACTGTGTTATTATTCCTAAAGTGTCTCTAGAACTTTTCTCTTTCAAGGATAGTGGATTGTGGTAAGGCTAAATGTTTAATGAGTCTCTATGTTAAAGACTGCACTTATCTTCCAATTAACCCCAAGACCACTCTGGTATTTTTGTAAATCCACAGAAGTATTTTGAGTGAGGCCTAAAGGGTAAGCTGCAGGCAGCCTGTGAAAAATGTAAAAAGACTAACCTGCTAACAAACCTTGTGCAATGGGACAAAGAAAGTTTAATCCGTATTATGGTAAATGCAGGCTTAGTGTCCCAAAAGGGCTTTGCAGAGTGGAGCAAAACAAAGAAGGGGCAGCGCTAATAAAAATCCAGTGCTTTTATTTTTATACACAAAATTGTTGCAAAAGGAAAACTGATAATAGCATTAAGAAAAGGTTTGAATAGTGGTTTTTAATATGATACTAAACATTGTATTTGTTCACCAATTGAATGCAGTTTGTTGTACACAAAGAAGCTAAAGGTAACATGTGCAGCGTGGCCATGTTAATATTGCCAAAAAAACCTTTAGTTGAATAGTATGATTTTAGAGCTTTAGTTCAAAGTCGTAATATCGCAATAGCATTCCTTTTGCAAAATATACAAGTCTTTCTTGTATATGAAAAATGCGGATTAAAAAAGACTTGCTTGTTTAAGCTTTAACTACAGTAATTTGTTACATGCCTTCAGAGCTTTGGGGGAAGCATATGCTCTTTGTGACTATACCTGTAATTTTAGAATCATGTATCCCAAATGGATAGGAAAAAGAAAAAAAAAAAACTTTTTCTTTTCTGAATTAGCTGCTGCTTCAGAAGCTGAATTTTGGAAAGTTTGGGTTTTTAACACTGAAAAATCAAAGACCAAGATTATTTTTACTCTAATAAGTAATAGAATATTGAGTAACTTTCCTAGCATGAGTTAAAAGAAATTGTTTTCATTGTTTGATCATGTTTTTAATGATTACCTTATTGTTGTTTAAAGATAACTTCTAATCTAACTTTTTATGTCTTTAAATTCTTAACAAATTTGAAATCAAATATTTCCTATCTTAGCCATTATTCAGTACATATAAGCCTATTTTTAAAGCATAAAAATGGTTTTAGATATTATATAATTGTTGTTTTGTTCACCTTCTGTCTACCACAAAGTTGCAAATTATGTTTTTTAAGCTTAATGTTCCCATTTTTATTTTAAAAAGAATTATGATTGTGGTCTCAGAATAATAACAGATTCCCTGGATGGAATTCTAAAGTGCAATAAGTAAAATAAAATAATTAATAATGAATTTAACTGATAGGTTTCAGATATCACAAAGGATATGAAATTTCAGGAGTAAAATTTTCTGAGATAGTAGCAACAGTATCTTAGAATATTGGAATTTATTTTACAATTGATTTGTAATCTTCTTTTGAGGTTAAACTTTTGTATTTATTTTAACTAATACATTCTAGCTCATATATATCCCAAAGTTTTTCTGAAATAATTTGTATGATTATTTTTAACTGAGATTACCTTAATTATGGTATTAATAACAAAGATGTTAATTCATTTTATTATGAAATGCTTCATTGTTTTTAAAGGCTTTCATGAGCATAGTTTTATTAATAATCCCAGCTCTTTAAGGTTTGTGGGACACGCATTAATATTTTCTATTTTACAGAAGAGGAATTTGAGGCTTTGTGAAGTTAAGCACTTCACATCATCATATAGGTAACAGGTGATACAATCTGAAGTCAAATCTAGGGTTCTGACTCCAGATTCACCACATGAAACTGAAGGCAGTGTACAAACAAATTGCAATTTTTTCACTTTTTCTTGTTTGTTTTGGTTATCAGAACATTTTATATTCGTATGAAGGAATTTATAACGATGGAAGAGAGTATAATATTTTAACTGAATGTTACAATGCATATGAGCCCTGCCTTAATTTGATATATGTAAGCCCAATTTTAGAAATCAAATGAGGGTGTGAGGGTCAGGCCCATATGTCTAGACCTTGGGAATTCAATAGTGAGCAAGACAGACATGGTTTTTCTTAATGTTACTCACAGAGCTTACATTCCAACAGTGGGTGAACAACAAGCTTCACTATACTGTAGAAATTGCTGTGGCAGGGAAGTGTGGAGTAGCATGGAAATGTATATCTGGGCACTGAATCTATTTGGGGGTCAGGGATAGGAGAAGGGAATTAAAGGAAGGCTTCATTGAGGAAATGACATTTAAAGTGTGAACTGAAGGATAAGTGGTAATCTACTAGATAAATGAGAGAATTGTATTCCAGGCTTAGGGTAAATGTCAATTTAAAGAGATAGTTTGTTGAGATGGAGGAATAGAAAGAATTATGGTATGGGAGGCCAAGGTGGGTGGATCACTTGAGGTCAGGGGTTTGAGACCAGCCTGGCCAACATGGCAAAACTCCATCCCTACTAAAAATACAAAAATTAGCTGGACATGGTGGCATGCATCTGTAATCCCAGCTACTCAGGAGACTGAGGCATGAGAATCACTGGAACCCAGGAGGAGGAGATTGCAGTGAGCCGAGATCGTACCACTGTACTCCAGTCCGGGCAACAGATTGAGACTCTGTCTTGAAAGAAAAAAAAAAAAAAAGAAAGAAAGAATTATGGTTGGAGCTGAGGGTTTAGTAAGCAGGTTGTAGGAGGTAAAGCTAGACAGGTAGACAAATGCCGGTTGATACTATTCTAAGGACAGTGGAGACTACTGAAGAGCATTAAGCTAGTAACTAAACCCAATCAGATTTGTTTCTTTAAAAGTTTATGCTGTATTTTACAAGCTTTCATAACTTTAGGTCATAACATGTACATATTAATATATATAAAATATATTTTAGTTGCCCTTAGTATGTAAATGACTGGTATTTGTTGAGGTACTTTGGTAATAAAATGCTGTACTTCAAAAGATTGGGATATGTCTGACTATTTTGATGTGATGATTGTCTCATATACTTACTGAATAAGAAATTGGTTATTTCTAGTGTTGCTGCTGTTGAAACCTTTTCTAGGGAAGCAATCATAAATATAATGACTATATATGTAAATCTAACTTTGTGGGATTGATCCAATTTCAAATACTTTTTCTGGTAGTGAGATTATGTGTCAAATGATAGTTCCCCAATTTCTAGTTCAGAAAATAAGTTTACCATTCATAAAATTTCTGTAATCATCCTAAAAAGTGTCTTAAAAAAAACCAAAGATCATGATTGCCTTTTCTGCGTCAAGAAAATATTTGGTTAAAACAGATAAGTGGATAGTTACTCATTTTCTAAACTACCTATTTGAACAAAATGAAAAGGATGGGACATGGCAAATTTCAGTTCACATAGCTGGCAGTGGATAGTATCTCCTTTTTAAGTGTGAAATGTTATTCCTGGACATTAAACAAATTCAGGATGTATTCCCTAGTGCAAGCTGCCTCTTGGCAACAAGATATAGGAGTTCAATGTGTATACAGAGATAAGAATGACATGTAATTTGTGTTAGAATTTGACTGTTAATTGTGTATAAAGCTGTGGCCTTTTCAAGTCCAAACATTTGGCAGGATCGTTAATTGGGGGAAAGAGAGGAAGTTTGAATGAAATTACATGTAGAAAAGATAGACATTTACATAATTAGCAAAGCCCCTTGAGTTAATAAATATGTGTTCCAGTTTTTTGTGGGGGGCAGGTGAATTTTGGGACACTTATGTTTTTGGTAATAAAGATGGCAATTTATTTGCATTTTTGTATTTTAATGTTAAGCCTCATTATAAAATAATTTTGGTCTAATTTTTTAGTACCACCAGACTATCTAAAATTTTCTTGAAGTTTGCTATGAAACCTTAAACATTTTTTGTATGATTATGGATGTGTCATTATCAGATTCATAATCATATGGAATAGAAATTCTGAAGATTGGGTGATTTTAAATCATTAAGTTTGTTTTTCGATTCTGGATTTGTCTTTTAAGGACATTCATAGCTAGGTGTTACAGGAAGCAGGAACTGGCTAGCATCATCAATGCCTTATAAATCTTTTCATTGCTTTGTGTTTATATTAACTTTCCTTTATTGATTTCTTCTCATTAGCTGCAGAAAACAAATTCAGTATTCACTTTTTATAGTAATAAAAAGGTGGTAAAATCATGTTTAATATTTTTGATATGTGCAAGACAGAGTTTATGTCTGATTTGGTCATAAACCAAATCCCCAAATTTCTAATATTTAGCACAATGTCTGGTATATGGTAAGTGCTTAATACATGTATCACAAATGAAGGAAAAGGTCATAACAATAACAAGAAATGACACTTTTAATGTGTGATATGCTATAAGTTTTATATACATTAAATCATTTAATTCTTATTATTCCTGTTTTATAGCTGAATGAGCTAAGAGAAATTAATTAGTTTGCCCAGCATTGCTAGAGCTAGTTTTGAACCCAGGTAGTCCAATTCCAGAATTCATGCTCTTACCCATCGATTATACTGCCCGCCTGTGGGAAACCAGAGAAGAGGGAAAGAGCAAGGTTTAGAGACACTTGTGAGGCAATGAACCCATTTTTGTTTGAGATTGATTTCAAAAGTAAAAAGCTGGTTAATAGGTACTGTAAATTTTAAAATACTATTCTAAAATGCAATGCATGATTCAGACATAACATATGCTTTATTGCTTAATTTTATATATTAGTATGCAATATATGCAGTAAGTATTGTAAGTATTTTTCCATTTATTTACTTTCAAGCTATTTCTGTCTTTAAATCTAAATGGAGTCTCCCGAGGCAGGTGGATTGCTTGAGACCAGCTCAAGACCAGGTTGGGCAACATACTGAGACACTGCCTCTACAAAAATTTTTTTGAAAAATTAGCCAGGTGTGATAGTGTGCACCTATCGCTGCCTGAGGCAGCATGATCACTTGAGCCCAGGAGTTCAAGGCTGCAGCGAGCTATGAGGTTCAAGGAAGCATCCACTGCACTTCAGCCTGAATGGCAGAGCAAGACCTTGTCTCTAAAAATAAATGAATTATAAAGTGAGTCTTTTGTAGATAGTATACAGTTGAATCATTAAAATAGCATAAAATGGTACTAGACACTATAAAAATGTATTTAAACTTCTGAAATTGATACCTTTAAAAAAATCATTTATTCTATTTCTAATATTTTCCTTCCTTAGATGTTTTTTCAAAGAGGAGAAATGTCTATATTTGGCATGTTCCTAAGAACTGTTATATATGAAGTGGTTTGGATGGCAGTAGTTTCAGAAATATATTTTAAGAAAACCCATAGGACTGTGAATTTTGAAAGGAACCGATGTTCCAGCTTAACCTCCTCCTGTCCCAGTTTTTCCAGCTTTCCTTGAAGCTAGGACTGATCATTAGGTATATTTTTTGCCAGTAAGAGATAAGTAGAAGCTGGGTTGGAGTTCTGGGAAACATTTTTATAGGTGGAGCTGACTCAGCTCAGCCATGCTCTTTGGTCTTTATCCTTCTCCTTTCCCTTCTTCCTCCCTGGAACTTAAACATAATACGTGGAATAAGCCAAGAAAATAATAGAACCCCGAGCCTTTATATTATTTGAGCCATTGAACTGACTAAATCCAGTAACTGGCTAACTTTCGTTTACCTTTGTTATTTGAGAAGAAAGGAATCTAAATTGCCTACAACATTTTTTAGTTAGGTTTTCTGTTACTCATATGTAAATTTTACTAGAACTGATAAAGCCACCATTTTTTTGAGGACAGTAATGGTTATGATTTCCACTGCTCTATATTAGCAATTATAAAATTCATCCTGAAAATCAGAAAAGTTTTGCTGTTTAATGGTGCATCTATACGGTTAAAAATTTACAGCAACAAAAATAGCTTTAAATTTTGAGTTTATGCTCTCTAGTTTCTAAGCAAGATGTTCTTTAAAGTTGATTTTGCTGACACAGGGCCCTTCTTCTTAGCTTCTGTGGCTGTATTTCTGCTAGATAATTGTACCAACTTATATGACACATGTATATCACCGAGTTGTTTAATAGTAACATTTTGAAAGTTCTAAAGGAAAAACACTTTTAAGAAAGTATAAGTTGCTATTGTTATTAAGGAATGTATTATAAACATTCTTATAATTGCTTTTTGTTGAGCTACTTTACAACTACAAAATTAAGCCAGGATATTTTGTAAAGCAATAGCATGCCTTAAAATCCTCATTTTTATTGTTTTTCAAAATGTTGGCTGGGCACCGGTGGCTCATGCCTGTATTCCCAGCACTTTGAGAGGCCGAGGCAGGTGGATCACGTGAGGTCAGGAGTTCGAGACCAGCCTGGCCAACATGGTGAAACCCCGTCTCTGCTAAAAATACAAAAATTAGCCGGGTGTGGTGACGCACATCTGTAGCCAGCTACTTGAATCGCTTGAACCTAGGAGGCTGCGGTGAGCCGAGATCGCGCCACTGCACTTCAGCCTGGGTGACAGAGTGAGACTCTGTCTCCCAACAACAACAACAACAACAACAACACCACCACCGATAAAAACCCATCCCAAATGTTCAGCATACTACCTAAGAGTATTATGGTCTGTTTTCGAGAATGCAAAAATAATGGTCAGTTTATATTATTAAAATGTCGGTAAAACCTAGGTATTTTGTGATATTCTTTATTAAGTAGCAAGACATATAATGGAAAATAAGTTAGCTATTATTTAATTTAAAAGCTATTCAGTATACTTCAAATGACATAAATACATAAAAATTAAAAAATAAAATACTAAACATTAAAAAACTATTTCAAATATTAATGCGATATTTGTAAGTACATAAATGTTTTTATTTCTTTACTGATGTTTAATGAACTGATACTCTAAAAGATATTCCTAGAATTTTATTTCTGATAAAATATACACAGTTTCAGTACTGACAAAGTAATCTTGAATAGTCTTCTCGGCAACACCTTTTCTACTTCCCTTTGTGAACTTTCAGATGTATATGTATCTCAGTTACTGTTCTCCAGATCACTTAGCACACTGATTAGTGTTCAGGTCAATTAATGTATAATATTCTGGTATATGTTACGTTGGATTCTAGTGAGGCCATACAATCACTGCCACTTCCAGGTAACTATTCAGAGCAGATATATTCTTTAAGATGCGCTTAAGACTATGTTGATACTGTGAATCTGCTTTTGACTTTGTAAGACTACTGGTATTTCAATTGAAAACTCTTGTTTAGATTTATTTCAGAATGTTTCCAACTTTTAGAGATAGGGCATTGGAAATCTATTTTGGACTGAATAAGGAAAGTAATATAAACACACAAAAAATGGCAAGTGAACGAAAAATACCTTAGAATAGCCTAGTTTAGAAATTGGGGTAAAAAATTTTTTATGGCTAACATTTTTCAGATGAAGAAATTGAGGTGCAGAGCTGTTAATAACTTACGCAGTTCATGATACAGCCTCAATTTAAACAAACAAACTGCTGGGCACTGTGGCTTATACCTGTAATCCTAGCACTTTGGGAGGCCGCAACGGGCGGATCACGACGTCGAGAGATTGAGACCATCCTGAACAACATGATGAAACCCCATCTTTACTAAAAATACAAAAATTAGCCGGGCATGGTGGTGCGTGCCCGTAGTCCCAGCTACTCGGGAGGCTGAAACAGGAGAATCACTTTAACCCGGGAGGCAGAGGTTGCGGTGAACTGAGATCATGCCACTGCACTCCAGCCTGGGCGAAAAGAATGAGACTCCGTCTAAAAAAAAAAAAAAAAGTTAAAGGTTTTTAAAACCCTTAACTTTTAGATTCAGAGGCTACATGTGCAGGTTTGTTACATGGGGATATTGAATGACACTGAGGTTTGGGGTAGGAATGATCCTGTCACCTAGGTAGTGAGCATAATACCCAATAGGTAGTTTTTTTTGTTTGTTTTTTTTGTTTTTTTTTGAGACAGGGCCTCACTCTGTAATCCGGCTGGAGTGCACTGACATGATCTTGGCTCACTGAGCCTGGGCTCAAGCAATCATTCTGACTCCCAAAATGTTGGGATTGGATTACAGGTGTGAGCCTGGCCAGTAGATAGTTTTTCACCCCTTTTACCCCTCCCCATCTCACCCCTTTAGTAGTCTCTCATCTCTCTTGTTCCCATCTTTATGTCCATATGTACCCAATGTTTAACTCCCATTTATGAATGAGAACATGTGGTATTTGGTTTTCTGTTCCTGCATTAATTCACTCAGGATGATGGGTTCCAGCTGCATGCACGTTGCTGCAAAGGACATGATTTTATTCTTTGTTATGGCTGTGCAGTTTTCCATGATCTATATGTACCATATTTCCTTTATCAACCCCACTGTTGCTGGGCATCTAGGTTGATTCCTTGTCTTTGCTATTGTGAATAGTACTGCAATAAACGTATCATTGCATGTGTCTTTTTGGTAGAATGATTTATTTTCTTTAGAGTATATATCCAGCAATGGGATTGCTGGGTCAAATGGTAGTTCTGTTTTCAGTTCTTTGAGAAATCTCCAAACTGCTTTCCACAGTGGCTGAACGAATTTACATTTCCACCAACAGTGTATAAAAGTTCTCTTTTTTTCTACAGCTTCACCAGCAACTGTTATTTGTTTGCCTTTTTAATAATAGCCATTCTGACTAGTGTGAGATGGTATCTTATTGTGGTTTTGAATTGCATTTCTCTGATGATTAGTGATGTTGAGCACTTTTTAGTATATTTGGTGGTTGCACATTGGACACATTTGAGAAGCTTCTGTTCAATGTCTTTTGTTCGCTTTTTATTTTTGAGACAGAGTCTCGCTCTGTCACCCAGGCTGCAGTGCAGTGGTGTGATCTTGGCTCACTGCAACCTCCCCCTCCTGGGTTCAAGCAATTTTCATGCCTCAGCCTCCCAAATAGCTGGGACTACAGGCATGCACCGCCATGCCTGGCTAATTTTTGTATTTTTAGTAGAGATGGTGGTCTCACCATGTTGTTCAGGCTGGTCCTGAGCAACTCCTGACCTCAGGTAATCCACCTGCCTTAGCCTCCCAAAGTGCTGGGATTACAGGTGTAAGCCACCGTGCTTGGTCCTTTGTTCACTTTTTAATGGGGTTCTTTGAGTTTCACTTGTTGAATTAAGTTTCCTATAGATTCTGGATATTAGGCCTTTGTCAGATGCATAGTTCGCAAATATTTTCTCCCATTCCATGGGTTGTCTGTTTACTTGGTTGATAGTTTCTTTTGCTGTGCAGAAGCTCTTTATTTTAATTAGATCTCAATTGTCATTTTTTGTTTCTGTTGCAATTGCTTTTGAGGACTTGGTTGTAAGTTCTTTGCCAAGGCCAGTGTTCAGAATGGTACTTCCTAGGTTTTCTTCTAGGATTTTTATAGCTTGAGGTCTTACCTGGAAATCTTTCATCCATCTTGAGTTAATTTTTGTATATTTTGAAAGGCAGTGGTCCAGTTTTGTTTTTTGTGTATGGATACCCAGTTATACTGGCACTGTTTATTAAATAGGCAGTCCTTTCCCCATTGCTTATCTTTGTCAGCTTTTTAAAACTTTTGTTGTAGGTGTGCAGCTTTATTTCTGAATTGTCTATTCTGTTCCATTGGTCTATGTGTCTGTTTTTGTACCAGTATCATGCTGTTTTGGTTATTGTAGTCTTATAGTATAGTTTGAAGTCAGGTAATGTGAAACCTCCAGCTTTGTTCTTTTTGCTTAGGATTGTTTTGGCTATTCAGCCTCTTTTTTGCTTCCATATGATTTTAGAATAGTTATTTCTAATTCTGTGAAAAATGACATTGGTAGTTTGAGAGAAATAGTGTTGAATGTGTAAATTGCTTTGGGTAGTATGGCCATTTTAATGATATTAATTCCTCCAATTCATGAAAACAGAATGTTGTCCCATTTGTTTGTGTGATCTCTGATTTCTTTTCACAATGTTATGTTGTTCTCTTTGTGGAGACCTTTCACCTCATTCGTTTTTGTGTGTGTGTGTCTATTATAAATGGGATTGTGTTCTTGATTAGGCTTAGAGCCAAAATTGAAAACCAAACAATTTAATCCAAAGCTGTTGCATTTTAAAATTAATTCATGTAAACATTTTTTAATGCTGATTAGTTTGTTTTATACTGTTCATGGAAATACATCATATACTGAAAACTGCACATAATTGTACAACACACTAACTTTTTGCAGAGTGGACAGAATGATAAAACCAGCAACTAGAATAGGAAACAGAATGTTACCAGCACCAGAAGCCACCTTTGTGCCCCAAAATCAACCACAATTGAAATTCAGTCACTACCACAAGTGAAATGCTGAAGGATTTTAAAATAAATTGGTACCCAACAGTACATTCCTAAATACTTTTCTATGTCTTTAAAACAATATATTTTTCTACAAAGACCAAAGTAACAATATTACCTAATGAAATTATTAATAATAGTCCTTAATATTATCTCATACCTAATCAATATTTAAATGTGTCCTCTTTCCCCAAAAATATCCCTTGTAACTTTTTTGCCCAAAGTGGAATTTAATCTGGGAATCCTCATTGTATCTGGTTGTTCTGTATGTTTAGTCTTTTTTTCATTTCAGAACAATTCTTTACTCATAACACTGGCTTGTTGAGGAGACCAGTGCATTTGTTCTGTAGAGTGTCCTACCTCTGCATTTATCTATTTACTTGCTTACAGTAGTTATTTATATTGTAAAAGATACTTTGTAATCCTTTAAGCTGGAAGTTAAATGTAAAGGCTTGGTTATATTAAGGTAAATATTTTTAGGTGAACTATAGTTGATGATGTATTCTTCATATTGGAACATATGAGGAGACACGTAATATCTGCTGACCCCCATTAGTTATGTCGAAGTTCTGTTCTTAATTACACCACCTCTGAGAGTCAGTAAGAGGAATACTAGCAAATGTATGGGCCACAGCACCCTTGTCTTAAGAACGAAAGTATTTTATAGTACAAAATATCTCTTTCTTATTGACCTTTTAGGTTATTTAGGAAACAACATAGGAAAATGTAGAATGTTTACAGATGTTTTCTATCTTCAATTTTAAAAAGTCTTTGTTTTAAGGTAGATAGTTCTCTAATCTATGAACCAAAGCATTACCCAGCTAAGGAGAAAGCTTTAGATAATAGAGTTTTCTTTTAGCCAATACATTGGGAATTACTGTTTTTGCGTAAATTGTAATTTGTATTTATTTAAATGGTGATATTATGTATTTGTGTAAATATAGAAAGAGAACAAAGAAGGAAAGAAAATCAAGAAAAATGAGTTAAACAATTAAACAGAATAGTAGGTTGGGTGCCATGGCTTGTGCCTGTAATCCCAGTGCTTTGGGAGGCCAAAGTGGGAGAACCACTTGAGTCCAGGAATTAGGGACCAGCCTAGGCAACATGGTGAGACCCTATCTTTACAAAAAATAAAGAAAAAAATCAGCCAAGCATAGTGACGTGGGCCTGTAGTTCTGGCTACTTAGGAGTCTGAGGTGGGAGTATCACTTGAGCCCCAGAGTTCGAGGCTTCAGTGAGCAAGGCTTGCACCACTCCCCTCTAGCCTGGGCAGCAGAGCAAGACACTATCTCTAAAAAACAAAACAAAATAATACACAATAGATAAAGGTAAGAGGAGAAGGCTCAGGATTGTAAAATATTGAAACTATTATGTCTAAATATAAAAACGTTAAAGTATAAAAGGTATAAACAATATTTTTAAATGATTATATATTGCTATTTAACATTAATTACATGAAATAATGATTTTAAAGAGAAATGGACTCTCATCAGTTTAATCACAGTTTTATCACACTGATTTTGTCAGCAGTGAAACAAAACCTCTGCCACAATAGCTGGAGTTCTCGTTAAGCAACTAATCTGCTTAAATCCTCATTAAATTGATAAATTCATTTTTATAGGCAATGACATCTGATATAGTTTAAGAATGTTTAGAGGGTGAAACAAAAATTGTTGCATACATAGGCTTATTGATTGATTCCTTTCCAATTTTCACGTGCTAAATAATATTAAATGTTAATTCTTCCTGTCTCTTTAAAAGGAACATATGTAATATATGTAATATAAACTTAGTAGCATGTTCTTACAGCTTTTTGTAGGAAAAAAGTATCTAAAAACGTTTAGGCTATTCTTTTTGTAATATTGTTTTGTTTTGTACAGTTTACAGAAAAGAAGGATTATTTGTGGAGAACATAATGTAACTATGACAGATAATTCATGCCTAACATGACAAGTATCTTAAGAACTTTCCACTAAAGCAAAACTTGTAAATCATGCAAAAAAGAGGGTAGCTTTGTATGTTAGGAATACTGGATGATGTATTAAAAAGTCTTAAAACAAATGTGAACAATAATGTATACATTTGGTATACTACTGTTCTATATTCTGGAAAAACCAAGGCCTTGACTAAATGATCTTATAAAATATAACTTTGTAATTATTATATATTATCTATGTGTATATTTTATAGTGAAACAATTTAATGAATAAAAAGGAATACATTTTTTAAAAATAGCATTTTAATCATTCATCCTTTGTTGCTTCTGAGAAAGGGGCAGGGCAAATACATATGGTATTCATCCTGAACAACAGGAAAAGGCAAGGACTGGGGTAGAGATATTTGATGTGGGTCTGCGGATCATAGAATCCAGCATCTTCATGACAGAGCCAAATGGGATGGCCATAGGGTTGTTTTGTGGCATATTTTGCCATAAAACAGAAGGTGGTGGAATGGAGATTGACTTATCAGCTACCATGACCTCTGTGACTCTTAGGACAGGCAAACTTGCCAACATATCATTTCAGGCACTTAGTATTAATACTCATTAGCTAATGTCTGAGTGGTAGCCCAATGAGTTGAGCACACTGGAACGGGGGCAAAGAAACTGCTTTCATCCTGCAACGTCCCTCCAGGGCTGTCTGTTGAAAAAGCTCAACAACATCATGCTACTACAAAGGAGAAATGCTTAAAGTATCCAGGTTCATTACTTTAGAGCAGATAATGAAGGGTAAATATGGAACTAAGAGGTGATAAATTGATAACTGACACACATGCCCTTCAAACAACAACAGCAGCAGTGTAAGCAAATAGATATATATATATATGTATCTTTCCCAATAATAATAAAAAAAAAGATGGGTTTTGGCTGGGCATGATGGCTCACATCTGTAATCCCAGCCTTTGGGAGGCCAAGGAGGCGGATTGCTTGAGCTCAGGAGTTAGAGAACAGCCTAGGCAATATGGTGAAACCCCATCTCTTAAAAAATATTAAAAAATTGGCCAGATGTGGTGGCATGTGAGTAGTTACCTGGGAGTCTAAGATGGGAGGATTGCTTGAGCCCAGGAAGTTGAGGCTGTGGTGAGCAGTGATCTTGCCACTGCCCTGCAGCCTGGGTGACTGAGACCCTGTCTCAAAAAAATTAAAAAAAAAAAAAAGATGGGTTTATTAAGTAGTAGAGTTTGGGTGCTCAAATATTGATATTGTCAGTTGCTAACATTGTTATCTAGATTCAGAAGAACATTTTTTTCAGGATGGTAGGAAGATAATAGACAATAAGCCTTGATTATCTGGTTAAGTTTTTCAACATTTGCTGTAGGTCTAGTTTTTAGTTAGTTGGTGAGCATGTCCGTTTATAAATAGATAGAAGACACTTACCCACATTAGTAGAAAATTCTTTTTTCCCAAAAGGATAGTTTTTTTCCTCTTGGTATTTTTGAGACTATTAGAAATCAGTTCAACAATTATTGTGATGTACATAAAAATCTTTTGTAATTTCAGAAGTCATTTTTTCTTTTTTCTTTTGAAAACTCTTGTCTGATTACATATTAAATTTAATTTCAGTGGTTATAGTTTTAAAATCTTAAATCATTGAGTCTATTTTATGTATATGCCCATTCTTCTCTTTCTGTTTTATATGACAGTTATAGACTTCTTCACTAATAGGGCTTGCATTTCAAGATAAGGTTGCATGTAAACAAATTAACTTTTAAAAATAGAGAGCAATTTCATTTGTAATAATATACCAATTCATAAATTATCACTGGTATTTTTTTTTAAAGATAAATGACCCTATCATATAACACATACTATTAGGTAGTCTAGATGTCTTTGTGTTTTAAGAGATAAGGCTCTTGTATTATTATACCCTAATAAAATGAATTAATGTTTTAGTATTATTGATAAAAGAGCACTTGGATATATTTAATAACCAAACTGAGAAACACTTAATTTTAGTTGTCTGTAGCAATATAACACAAATTCTCCTGTAAAACAAATTGCACTTTTGGAATATATTTTAATGTGTATTCAACAAAGGAGAAAATGAGGCGATTGAAGTTCAATTTGTAGCATGTTATTAACCATTTCCGCTTGACTAGATGAGTACAAGGATAATGGATGAGGGTTTTATTATTACCTTTCTGCTAAAATGAAGTGGTATAAAAGGTATAAAATGATAAGGTGACGAGATTAATGAACATAAGGAAAAGGAGTAATCAATCAAGCTCCAATCGGGAGATGAGAATGACAGTCCTCTATACGATCTGTAAGAACATGCCATTTGAAAAGTGGGCTTTATTCTTTAGTTTTCACTAAACTGTTGAAAATTAACAGTTGCAGCTGCAAAACTGAGCTAAAACTAACAAGAGGACATTTAATCAAATGTATGTGAAGTTTTCATTTATATTTAAATGATACACATGGTAGAGGTCTAGCACAGTAGCTGGGATTTCTTACATTTGAGATCTGGAAAGTGTCTTTTGAGTCCATGTCCTGTGTCTTACTTTAATTAGGAGAATCTAACTGTTTGGACATCAGTTACAGTTAAGCATGGAGGGCCACTTTAACTGGGTCTTTTCAGTTTCATATTTTGTATTGGTACTTTTAAAGATGATTTCAGAAAACCAAAATAATTTTATGGAGGTTGTTGATATCATGACATTTTAAATTTATATTGTGCCTATCCACTCATTCATCAAAATTTGTTGAGTGCCTATTACATGCTAGAAAATTTATTCTAAGTATTGAGAATATACCAGTGAAGAAATGTGGACAATCTTCTCCTCTTGTTGAGCTTATAATCTAGTGGGGATAGACATGTAAATAAACATGTATGTCATATGGTGATAATTACTAAGGACAAAGGAAAGCAATAATGTCTCTTCAATAAAAGAGATCTGAATGAAGTGAGGGAAGAAGCCATGAGGGCTGTCTAACGAAAGAACATTCTAGGCAGAGGGAACAGTAAATGGAAAGGCCTGGAGGGAGGAGTGTGATTGGAATGGCAAGGAAACATGGTGTTTCTGGAAAATCAGCAAAGTGGGATTGAGTTGCAAAAAATCTGGGAAAGATGAGTTACGAAATATAAGCCAAGATATTTTGATTTTAAGAATTATTCTGAATTATTCATTTAGAAAATATTAATTTGTGTCTAAATGTGCCCATGGCTCTGGAGATACGCCAATGAGGACAAAAGTCCTTGATCTTATGTACCTTCCATTCTAAAGTGGATGGGAGAGAGAGACAATAAGTAAACAAATGGATATACAAGATAATTTCAGATACTACAGTGCTTTGAGGAAATAACACTGGGTGAGATTGGCTTGGGAGATGGGGCATATGGAAATTCAAGTTTACTGAATTCGTGTCACTGGTGCTTTTCCTAATCTTTATGTCTGATTTCAGATCCCAGTGGTGACATCACAGACACAACTTCTGAGCTTCCCTATGTGTATAATTCTTACTTCACATTATCATTATAAGGGTTTACTAAGATAATTTTTGTAAAGTACCTAATACAGGGTCTTTCTTTTCCTTTTTTCCTCATCTAAAAGAACAAGAAAGGAATCTTGTTTAGTAATTGTGTCAGGTTTCCCCAGGTTGAGATGCTGAAACAGGAATTCCAGTGCAAGTAGTTGACACTAGCTGGTGACACTAGTAGGGAAGTGGGAAAATGGAACAGGGAAAGGGGAAACAATGATGGGCTCCTAATAAGCCAGATGAGTTTAATCCTACAGGGTAACTTTTGGAAACAGTGCAAAATATAACACATAATTATCCCAACTGAGAGAGTTGAGGGAGCTGTGGTATTTATACACCAACTTCAGAAAATTATTCCAAGTCTAACCAGTACTCCCTCAGGCACATGGATGTGTAGATACTGCCAGATAGAAGACTACAGGAGATTGTTGAAATTTCCAAGGGATATGAGGAGAGCCCTAACAGTGTCTACTATGATAGTCTTGTTTTTAGGCATCCAGAGTATCTGAGTGTTTATCTCTAAGTTCAGATTTTCTATACTCCCTTGATGATTCTTTTCCTAGATCACTTTTTTTTTCTCTATACTTTTCTGCTTCCTTAGCACTTTTGTATCTTCTTAGAGAATAGATGCCCTGAAAGAGCTGACATCCTTTATGGTTCACACCTGAGGTTGGACAATTCTTCTCTTAAATTTTTTTCTGAATTTATATGAACCATGAAGAGTATATATGACATCACCTAATATGTATTTCTTCTTATGCCAGAACAATTGATTCACATATTAAATTTCAAAAGATTTAAATATCTATTCAAATATTAATTCCTGCCAAAATAGTCAAGGATGACTTAGTCTACATTTTGGAATGCAAGGATTATGAGATAACATGATATCCTAGACTAGTTTTTAAATACTCTAGAAAGAAAAGTATAATGCGAAATAGATAAAAGAAGATCAACAAAATAAAAAAATTATTGAATCTAGGTGATGGCTGCATGGGAATTTATTATATTCTTCTCTCTACTTTATTTGTATGTTTCGAATCTTCCATAAGAAAAAGTAGAGAAAAGAGTGTACTGATTGTTAGAGTCTACTTTGTCTTAAGCTGATTATTGCTTTTTTTTTTTGAGATGGAGTCTCACTCTGTAGCCCAGGCTGGAGTGCAGTGGCATCATCTCAGCTCACTGCAACCTCCGCTACCTGGGTCCTGGTTCAAGCAGTTCTCCTGCCTCAGCCTCCTGAGTAGCTGGAATTACAGGCACGCGCCACCATGCCCAGCTAATTTTTGTATTCTTAGTAGAAATGGAGTTTCACCATGTTGGTCAGGCTGGTCTTGAACTCCTGACCTCATGATCCACCTGCCTTGGCCTCCCAAAGTGATGGGATTACAGATGTGAGCCACCACATCTGGCCAGATTATTGCTTTTAATATAAGCTAATATTGTTTGTTTTACATGGGAACCCAGTGACATCCCCACTCCTGTTACCACTCCTAATTAACAAAATACTTGGATACCTGGAAATTTAATTAATAGATCCTCACAAAATGGATTTGAGAGGAAACATGCGTACTCACTGTAAAGGTAAAGAGTGGCTTCCAGATGAGTTAGATTTAATCTACAACCTGTTTTGATAGACACACAGACCTGCATATGCCAATAAACCAATCATTTGGGAAACTGGTCTATTCTAGGATCCATAAACAGAGTCACTGCTAATGATTTTGATGTATGAAAATATATGTTCTTTCTGAGGAAGAGGAAACCTTTTAAACCCATAAGTCCTGGTGACGTGTATAATCTCATGTAGAGAAAAATGTTTTAGGCTGTCATAGCTAAGTATATTACAAATTTAAATTATTTTGCTCAACTTCCTTCATTTGGTTCTATGCATACCAAATAAAAAACAAGCACACATTTAACTGTAATTTAGCATCTCATATAAATATATATAGAAGGAGTAATGTCACAGAGGACTCAGGTCATTATTTTGCAACTGTATTTTGCAGCCATTCTCCCAGTTATTTCACAAGCATCTTTTATGTTTGTTTTAAAACTTTGTCTGTTTCTTATTTTGTTTTTCTTTGCTAACCCCTTTTAAAAATTCCTTTTTAACAAAGTGAGATATTACCTACCTAAAAATTTGATGATGCTGAAAAGCTCTTTATTGCCTAAAATCAATCCTCTGCCTCATTCCTTGACTCACTCTCCTAAGACAACCTTACTGCCTAAAATAAAAAAAAGGGAGAGGGGACGGGCTTATGCTGCTATTTAAAAAAACTTAAGACCTTTAAACTGTATATAGACTTTCTTTTATGGAAATTAAGAAAGTATCTTTTTTTTTTTTTTTGAGATGGAGTCTTGCTCTGTCCCCCAGGCTGGAGTGCAGTGGCGTGATCTCGGCTCACTGCAAGCTCCACCTCCCGGGTTCACGCCATTCTCCTGCCTCAGCATCCCGAGTAGCTGAGACTACAGGCGCCCACCACCATGCCTGGCTAATTTTTTTGTATTTTTAGTAGAGACAGGGTTCCACTGTGTTTGCCAGGATGGTCTCGATCTCCTGACCTCGTGATCCGCCTGCCTCGGCCTCCCAAAGTGCTGGGATTACAACGTATCATTCTTCATCATCATATTTCTCACACACATTTTTCCCTATCCCTATCCTCCAAATATAGGTATAACACAATCTAAATAAAATCAGAAGTTGATATTTATAGTACAGTGACTATATAAATAATGGTAATCATTCAAGCATCAGATGATCCATTAATTCTATATTTTTACCTAAAGAATTCCTCAATCACTTGAGGTTAGGTAAGGAAAATAGAAACTATGTTACATAGTTTAAAAAGAAAGGAATTAATGCCTAAAATTAGAGGCTAACAGAACCAATGGGAAATCATTGCTGGTTTTCAAGAAATGTGATAGTACAGCAATTGCAGGTGAACCACAGCTACTTATATCAGTTGTCTTTGGCACCTGGAGGCCACTGCATCTGCCCTCAGTTGTCTCTGGAGAACAAGCCTTCTCATTTTCTTCTGCCATCTAAATATTGTACAGATTCTTTCATTGTGGGCTGTAAGTGAAAAACCTCCTGGCAAGAAGGGTAGGAAACATAGTTTATAAGTTTTCAGTTCTCATTATTCAAGATAGAGCTTAGAAGAGCAGGATAGTGCTGAGAAAAAATAAGCAATTTCCAGTACATTTTAGTTATCATCCATTCTTCTGCTCCAACCTCTCAGATTGTTTGCCTAATATACATAGCTCACAGCTGTCATTTTAGGATTTATGTGGTAAATTGGATTCTTTATTTCTTAGATCTCATTCTTCCTTTTCTTTGTCTTATTGGTCCCTTGTTTGGTAATGCTCATCCTTTAATAAATGCCTAAGAAGTACATATCCTTTAATAAATGCCTAAGAAAACATTAAGGTTTTGAATATCTGAAATAATCTTTAGTCTGCCATCATGTTTGGTTGATAGTTTGATTAGGCATAGAACTTCAGGTTGACCATCACTTCCTTCAGAATTTTAAAATTATGTCCTTAGTTCAGCCAGTACTTCCCTCAGGTACAGAGCCCTCTGGCAGAGATGTAGGTATCTTGGATTCGATGTTTAAATAATCTAGAAAGAAAAGTATGGTTGAAAAGCTTCTATATTGAGAAAGCAAAACTGTTCTTGGAAATCACTGAGCAGATTTCATGAGATGCTTGCATCTCATTTTGGAGAAATTGCTGATTCCAAGAATAGTGGATACAAAAACAAATTAAATGATACCATGAAGAAATAACCAGCCAGGCACAGAATGTGGTAAATTCTATAGATTAAATAACCCAGTTTCTTTAAAAAAAAAAAAAATAGTAGAAGAAAAGAGGAAGAGAGAGATTCTCTCACTGATTAAAAACTTGAAAAGCATATCAACGAGTTGTGACATATAGATCTTGTTTGATTATTGGTTGGAAACAGTTAAATATAAAAATATATTTTTCAGACAATCAGGATTTTTACACATAGATAATTTTAATAAATTGTTTATTTTGTTATACATGATAATGGCATCATGTTTATGTTAATTAAAAATAGAAGTCTTCATCTGTTAGGAATCCATACTGAAGAAATTATGGATGAAATGTTATGATGCCTGTGATTTACTTTAAAATATTCCAAAAGGAAAGAAGTCACAAGGGAAATAGATGATACAAATCTGGCAAAATTATTGAAATTGTTTCATAGATTAATATAAAGGTTTCATTATACTAGTCTATTTTTGTGAAGGTCTGAAAATTTTTGTAATAAAAAGTTTAAATAGAAGGGAGAAAGTGAAGAGAGAATGGCTATATTTATCCATCTTTTTATTGAGAAACTGATGCTTGTCCCACAATCCCCCTTATTAAATTTTTCTGTATATCTCATTAAGTAAGACTGTTTTTACAATCTGTAACTGCAAATGAGCATATTATAGAGGAGGGGAAACATCTCTTACAGAAGAATGCAAGGAAAAATAGGTTTGGAAATGGAGGTTAAGGGATGTAACCTTCAAAGTCTGCCATAGGGCAAGGGAGTAGATGAAAATGTAAGGTTACTCTGCCATGGTTAACCAGAAAACAGCCATTATAATTTCTCATTTTAAATCAGTAAACTGTCATTCTGAATTTAGTTGGCCTTCTTTTCTTCCTTTCTTTTTCCTCTGTACAAAAGGAATGTACTCTGTGTCTAGTCTCCTCATTGGCAATGTTGCTTTCTATAGATCTTAAAAGTCATTTATTCTATTTTGTATAATTGATTAAAAGAAATATATTCCTCACAAATGAATCTTCCTTTGTAATAACACTTTATTTCTGAATCTGTAAAATTAATGTAAACTGGATTTTGCTGAATTTACCAAGGTAATTACACCCTGTGAGGATTGGTCTTGGTAGCCAACTGGTTTCCTTCTGTAAATAATGTTTACTTCTTTCTTCTAATAGCAAGATCAAAGAGATTAGAAATTTGAGAGGAATAAAATAGAACTTATTTGTATATGGAAAGAGACGTATGTCTGTAATGGCTTTCCTTGCCTACAACCTAGCATAATATAGTTTATATAATTTCATTCAGATGGAAATAGCAGGGGTTTTATAAGATGCCCTAGTGTAAAAGAGAAATCAGATATATGTTGCATAATTGGTGTTTTGTAAAAATTGTGAAATATCTCTATCATTACATTCTTGAATCCTGGTTTTTCAAGCCTGTGCCGTGATACTTTGATGATATTGTAACTCTCTAAAAGGAAGAATGTTTCTAAAACAGAAACATCAACTAAAGTGAACCTGTAATTCCTTGTATTTGTTCTAGAGATCTGTGGTTAGTTTGAATGATGACCTAATCTATGTCAGAGGCAGGTAGGCCATTTATCTAGCACACAGCCCATTTTCCCACACACAGACACTGAGGCTGAATTATTTGCTATTTCAATGGGTGTTATAGATTGAACTTGAGTCCCTGATAAATGGTTATCAAAGTAATGAATCTTTTGGGCTATGAAAAAAAAGAACATAATGGAAAAACTCTGAAATCAAAATGTGTTCTCTTAGTAGAAAAAAAAAAAAGCCAGAGCATGTCATCGACTGCATAGGAACAGCATAAAATAATATTTTCTTCAGTTTTTTTAAATAGGTGGACTATACACAATGCCTTCTGATGCTCACTCCATAGCTGATAATACTTCATATAAGACATAAGTAGAAAAATATTATTGTCTGTAAGTCTGTTTTCAGTACATATAGAATTGAAATCTATTTTAACAGACATTTACTGTTAGTAGAATTGGACCTTTGTAATTGGAGAATTGATTAAAGAGTTCCCAAACTTTCCAAACAAATATCAAGAGATATATAGGTTACTCTTTGCTTAGAAATTTTGAATTATTGTTAACCTCTATAAAAATGATTGCTTCTGTGAGGCTTTGGAGTTGAGATGGGAAGAAGCTAAGAGGATGTTTGGCTTTTGAAGATTATAATTCAGAATTATTAAACGATTCAGTCACTTTTTGAATCAAATAGTAATTTATGAGAAAACCTTGGCATCTAATTAATATTTTTAAATTTCAATGGGACTAATTGCTAGTTAACAGGCAGTATTTCACAATACACAATATTTGTAAGTTGAAGGGACAATCTACCTGTAGCCTGAGTTTAAAGCTTAAATATTTTTTCCTCAGGATATTTTCTACTGTATTTCATTATCAGTGAAAAATATACCTACAGACTGTGGAAGCTGTTAGTAAATATAATAAAGTTTAAGAAGCAAAGATCCCATTATAGATAACTATAAAATTCCTGAATGATGCTTGGGCTGCTTTATGCTTGGGCTGCTTTATTTTCTATTGGGTAGAACACAGTGAAATCAGGGTTTGTGCCCATTGGTTTTGGTTTATCCCTTGGAAAGTCCAGGATTCAAATTAGCCTGGCCGTATTACCCTGTCTCCACTCTTCTGTTCACATTTATTAAGGTAAAATTATGGTGAAATAAACATTGCAAGAGGCCTGTAGATTAATTTTTGTGTGAGAAATTATGGAGTACAGTCATTTGCCTAGGTGAAAAGTAGTGTCAGGAAGGTAGTATGGATTGTTAGTGATGTAACTATAAGAAAAAATTAATTTCTGCTGTTCCCATCCTGCCCCAATTATTCTATTTTATGACCATGTATAAGAAGTGCTTGTAGGAGACTATAAGTACTCTCCTGTATCCTTAGATAATATATAGTATTCTATACTTGTCTTAACAAAGCTTAAAACAACCTTGAAAAGGAACCATCTGATTCACAATTAAATTACCCATCTGCTGCCCTCTCTCACCACTCCTATTCAACATAGTGTTGGAAGTTCTGGCCAGGGCAACTAGGCAGGAGAAGGAAATAAAGGGTATTCAGTTAGGAAAAGAGGAAGTCAAATTGTCCCTGTTTGCAGACGACATGATTGTATATCTAGAAAACCCCATTGTCTCAGCCCAGAATCTCCTTAAGCTGATAAGCAACTTCAGCAAAGTCTCAGGATACAAAATCAATGTGCAAAAATCACAAGCATTCTTATACACCAATAAAAGACAAACAGAGATCCAAATCATGAATGAACTCCCATTCACAATTGCTTCAAAGAGAATAAAATACCTAGGAATCCAACTTACAAGGGATGTGATGGACCTCTTCAAGGAGAACTACAAACCACTGCTCAATGAAATAAAAGAGGATACAAACAAATGGAAGAATATTCCATGCTTATGGGTAGGAATAATCAGTATCATGAAAATGGCCATACTGCCCAAGGTAATTTATAGATTCAGTGCCATCCCCATCAAGCTACCAAAGACTTTCTTCACAGAATTGGAAAAAACTACTTTAAAGTTCATATGGAACCAAAAAAGAGCCTGCATCGCCAAGTCAATCCTAAGCCAAAAGAACAAAGCTGGAGGCATCACACTACCTGACTTCAAACTATACTACAAGGCTACAGTAACCAAAACAGCATGGTACTGGTACCAAAACAGAGATATAGATCAATGGAACAGAACAGAGCCCTCAGAAATAACGCCGCATATCTACAACTATCTGATCTTTGACAAACCTGAGAAAAACAAGCAATGGAGAAAGGATTCCCTATTTAATAAATGGTGCTGGGAAAACTGGCTAGCCATAAGTAGAAAGCTGAAACTGGATCCCTTCCTTACACCTTATACAAAAATTAATTCAAGATGGATTAAAGACTTAAACATTAGACCTAAAACCATAAAAACCCTAGAAGAAAACCTAGGCATTACCATTCAGGACATAGGCATGGGCAAGGACTTCATGTCTAAAACACCAAAAGCAATGGCAACAAAAGCGAAAACTGACAAATGGGATGTAATTAAACTCAAGAGCTTCTGCACAGCAAAAGAAACTACCATCAGAGTGAACAGGCAACCTACAAAATGGGAGAAAATTTTCGCAACCTACTCATCTGACAAAAGGCTAATATCCAGAATCTACAATGAAGTCAAACAAATTTACAAGAAAAAAACAAACAACCCCATCAAAAAGTGGGCGAAGGACGTGAACAGACACTTCTCAAAAGAAGACATTTATGCAGCCAAAAAACACATGATAAATGCTCACCATCACTGGCCATCAGAGAAATGCAAATCAAAACCACAATGAGATACCATCTCACACCAGTTAGAATGGCAATCATTAAAAAGTCAGGAAACAACAGGTGCTGGAGAAGATGTGGAGAAATAGGAACACTTTTACACTGTTGGTGGGACTGTAAACTAGTTCAACCCTTGTGGAAGTCAGTGTGGTGATTCCTCAGGGATCTAGAACTAGAAATACCATTTGACCCAGCCATCCCATTACTGGGTATATACCCAAAGGATTATAAATCATGCTGCTATAAAGACACATGCACACGTATGTTTATTGCGGCATTATTCACAATAGCAGAGACTTGGAACCAACCCAAACGTCCAACAATGATAGACTGGATTAAGAAAATGTGGCACATATACACCATGGAATACTATGCAGCCATAAAAAATGATGAGTTCATGTCCTTTGTAGGGACATGGATGGAATTGGAAATCATCATTCTCAGTAAACTATCGCAAGAACAAAAAACCAAACACTGCATATTCTCACTCATAGGTGGGAATTGAACAATGAGAACACATGGACATAGGAAGGGGAACATCACACTCTGGGGACTGTTGTGGGGTGGCGGGAGGTGAGAGGGATAGCTTTAGGAGATATACCTAATGCTAAATGACAAGTTAATGGGTGCAGCACACCAGCATGGCACATGTATACATATGTAACTAACCTGCACATTGTGCACATGTACCCTAAAACTTAAAGTATAATAATAATAAAATTAAAAAAAAACAATAAATAAATAAATAAATTACCCATCTGCCAGAACAAAACTTCATTATTCTCTAAAGTAAGACAACAACATGTAGACAAAATAATTGTTAGTCTGTAATGTCTAACACAAAATGACTAGACATGCAAAGAAGCAGGAAAATATGATCCTAATCCAGGAGAAACATCATTAAATAGTGGAGTCCCAGAAGTGACAAAGATTGTACAACTTTAAAATCTAGTATGTATTTGTGTATAGATGGATGGATGGATAGGTAGATAGATAGATTCTTCCCATTCTAGGGACTGGAACTTAATTCCTACTATTCCCACCTCCCTCTGAGGATAGTCTAGATTCAGTGACACATTTCCATAGAAAAGAGTATGCGAAGTGAATTATAGTAACTTTACAGTGGTAAAATCTGGCTAATTCTGCTTTAATCAAGTGATCATGTTACCATCACTAGTGGTATCATCTGGATCTCATATAATCCCTCATAGGATATGTCAACTAGAGCATTTCTCACCTGCCTTAGTCTGTTTGTGCTGGTTCTGGTGTCTGGGAATTCCAGGGTGAAGTCAATACCATTTGTGTCTGGTGAGGGCTGCTCTCTGCTTCCATCATGGCACCTTGCTGCTATGTCTTCACATGGAGAAAGGGTAAGATAGTGGCCCCTTCAACCTGCAGCCCTTTTATAAAGTTATCCATCCCATTCATAAGGGCAGAGACCTCATGACTTGATCACCTCCAAAGACCACACTGCCCAATACAATAGAGATTAAATTTCACCACATGAATTTTGGGGAGAAATTCAGACTATAGCATTCCCACCCCAAAATGCATGTCAATCTCACATGCAAAACACATTCATTCCATCACAATAGCACCAAAAGTCTTAACTCCTTCTAGCTCAAAAGTTTAACGTCCAGAATGTCATGTAGATGCCATCCAAGTCAGACTGAGTGGGACTGAAAGTTGTGTTTTATCCTTAGCAAGTTGCCCTTCAGTTGTGAACCTGTGAAATCAAACAAGTTACTGCCTTCAAAATACAATTGTGGGACAGGTCCAACAACTCCACTAGACATTGCTCTAGTGGGTGCTGTCTTTGGTGGTCCCAACCCCATGGCTCTACTAGGCATTGCCCTAGTGGGGGCTCTATTCAGTGGCCCCACTCCTGTAGCAGTTTTCTGCCTTGCCATGAGAATCTTGGAAGGATTCTTTAAAATCTAGGTGGAGGAGGTCATGCCTCCACAGCTATTGCACTCTGTGGGCCTGCAGAATTAGCACCACATGGATGCTACTGAGGCTTATCACTTATGTCCTCCAGAGAGGTGGCCTGAACTGCATCTGGCCCTTCCTCAGCTATAGCTAGGGTGGCCAAAGAGCACTGTACTGGAATGTGGGAAGCGGAGACTTGAGCTGTGCTGGTTGGTGAGCCCCAAGTTACCACAGGTGCCCTGAGCCCCTCTGGTGTTGTGGGCCCCTCCTTTGAAAAAGATCTACCCTCAGGCCCTGGCACTCTGGGCATGTAATACGTATGGCAGACTCAAAGATCTCTGAAATGCTTTGGAGAGTCATTCTTGCATTGCTTTGATGAATAGCATCTGACTTCCTTCTATTCATGCTAATGTTGTCACATGGCCACGTGGCCATACCCTTGATTTTCTTTGCTAAACAGGCCTTTTTTTTTTTTATTCTTTACATGGCCAGGCCAATAATTTTTCATATCTTTATATTCTATGTCCCTTTTGATTAGAAATACCACCTTTAACTCATTTCTCTTTTCTCACATTTTACTATAAGCGAAGAGAAGCCATGCAGCATCTTGAACACTCTGTTTAGAGATTTATTCTGTAAAATACCCTAGTTCATCACTCTTGAATTCTGTCTACCGTAAAGCATTAGGACAGATACAATTTAACCAAATTCTTTGCCACTTTGTAAAAAGGATAGCTTTCCCTTCAGTTTTCAATAAGATAGTCCTCATTTTCATGTCAGATCAAAACAGAATTTCCTTTACCATTTGTATTCCTGCCAACATTCTGTTCACCACCACTTAGATAATCTCAAACTGAGGCTCTCTATAGCTCTCCTCTTCTTCTGAGTCCTCAACAGAATTGGCCTTAAGACTCTATTCATGGCAATACAGGCTTTTTTCCAGCATTCACTTCAAAACTGATATTCAAGTCTATAACCATTACCCAGTTCCAAAACTGCTTTAAATTTTTAGATATATGTTGTAGCAATATTCTACTCTTGATAACAATTTCTCTTTTAGTGAATTTGTGCTCCTCTAACAAAATATTCTTGCCTAAGTCTGGGTAATTTGTAAACAATAGAAATTTATTTTCTTACTGTTCTGGAGCCTGAAAAGACCAAGATTGAGGCACTGGCAGGTTTTGTGTCTGGTGGAAGCCTGTTCCTTATAGATGACACCATCCTTGGGGCCCCAAAAAGAACTCAGGTTTGGTTTTAGCCCATTAAGGAACATTTTTTATTTCTGTCCTCCAGTATTATAATAATTTTGTGTTGTGTGAGCCACTAAGTTTGTGGTAATTTGTTACAGCAGTAATAATTAATATATCATCAAATAATAGAGATTTTAAATGTGAAGCAAACTGAAGGGAAAATATTTAAATTCACAGTTGTATTTGAGATTCCAAAATTTTTCTATCAGTAACTGATAGAACAATAGGTATTGTCAGTAATTATATAGAATTCATGAACGCTATCAACCAATTTAACCTGAGATTGATAAAACATCACCCTTAACTCCAGAATTCCTCGTCCTTATAAATGCAAGTGCAATATTTACCTTGAAGACCATTTGTTTGGTTATAAAAAGAGTGCACTAATTTAATAGAATTTAAATAACAGAGATTATATTCTTTATTCATAATTCAATTGAACTAGAAATCAAAGTAATAAAGATATCTGGGAAATCCCAAATATTTCAAATTATGCAACATATTCTTAAATAGGGTTAGGCAACCATTAGGGACATTAGGAAGTATTTAAAAGTCATAATGAAAATAGAGGCTGGGTACCCTGGCTCATGCTTGTAATCCCAGCACTGTGGGAGGCTGAGGTGTGAAGATGAGTTGAGGCCAGGAGTTCAAGACCAGACCAGGCAACACAGTGAAACCCAATCTCCACAATAAAAGTGAAAAGAAAAGATAATATATCAAAATTTGTGGGATATGGATAAAATAGTACCTAGAGGAAAACCTATAACTCTGAAATTTATATCTTTATAAATAACAATATATGAGAACAACACAAAAGTTTAAAATCAAATATCGGAGGCTCATCATTAAGAAGTCAGAAGAAGAGCAAATTAAACTCAAAGTAAATGTAAGGAAGGATATAATAAAGATAAAAGGAAAAAAATCAACTTTAAAAAACTAGAAATCCAGTGAAACCAAAAGCTGTTTTTTAAAAAGTTTGATAAGATTGATAAACATCTAATCAGATTAATAAAAAACAGAGAAGGTATGAACTACCAATATTGGAATAAAAGAACATTGTACATATAGCCATGAAAATAATAAATTGGACAACTTAGATTAAATGAACAAATTACTGGGAAGACAGAAACTTCTAAAGCTTATTTAATTAAAAATAAATAACCTATTAGGTCTCTATTTTTTTTAAAGAAAATGAATACATAGCTAAAACACAATATAGGTTGGTGTACATATTATTATGTCACCCAAGTACAAGATAGTGTACAATAGGTATACTATTATACTATTATATAGCATAGTACCCAATAGGTACATAGGTACCCTCCCCCACCCTTCAGCCTCAAGTAGGCCCCAGTGTCTCTTGTTCCCTTCTTTGTGTCCATGAGTACTCAATGGTTGGCTCTCACAAATAAGTGAGAATGTGTGGTATTTGGCTTTCTGTTCCTGCGTTAGTTTGCTTAGGACAATGACCTCTAGCTCTATCCATGTTGCTGCAAAGAATATGATCTCATTCTTTTTATGGCTGCATAGTATTCCATGGTGTATATGTACCACATTTTCTTTATCTAATCTACCATTGATGGGCATAAAAATTGTTTTTTCTATGAACAATTCAAAAATATGAATGTAATATCATTTACAATAATATTCAATAAACATAAAATACTTAGGAATAATTTGTTGAAATATCTGTAAGACCCACTGAAAACTACAAAATATTCCTAAGAAAAAAAATAAATAAAACCTAAATAAATTGAAAGATATGACAAGTTCTTTGATTATAAGACTCAGTATTATAAAGATGTCATTTCTCCCCAAATTTATCTATCAATTCAACTCAATCCCATTCAGATTCCCAGTAGACGATTTCAAGAAATTGACAAGCTGCCTTTAAAAAATATATTTGCAAAAGATGTCTTTTCAAGACCCATTTACCATTGAAGAAGAAGAGACTTCTAGAAAATTAAATCTCCTCAATGATATTAGATTATTAACAAAATGAACAGGCAAGCCTCAAACTGGGAGAAAATATCTTCCATGTATTTATCTAACAAAACTTGTGTCTACTAAATATTAGCAAATCAATAGTAAAAAGACAACTCAATAAAACAAATGGACAAAAGATTTGATTAGGGACTTGATAAAGGAAGGCAGGTGAGCGGCCAATAAGCACCTGAAAAAATGTTCAGCACAATTTGTTGTCTTGAAAAACCACCAGGAGACACTACTACACATTAGGATAGCTAAAATTAGTAAGACTGACAACACCAAATGTTAGCTAGGATGTGTAGGAACTGGAACTCCTATCAATTGCAGATGGGAGTGTAAAATAGTGCAAGTGTTTTGAAAACTGTTCTGGCAGTTTCTCAAAACTTAAACATACCACCTATCCTATGAAACAGCAATGTCACTCCTAAATAGTCCAAGAGGACTGAAGACACAAGGTTCACAAAAAGACTAGTACACAAATGTTTACATCAACTTTATTCTTAGTAAACTACTTGAATATTAAATGCAGGGTAGATACACCAATCATGTCACATTTATACAATGCAATACTACTCAGTAATAAAAAGAAATGAATTATCAATACACAGAACAACATGGAACAACCTCAAAAACATTATGGTGAGTGAAAGAAGCCATGAACAAAAGGACACATGATGTACGATTCCATGTGTATCATGCGTAGATTAGGCAAAACTAATCAGAGATGAAAGAAATGAGAATAGTGAACGTTTACAGGAGATGTTGACAGTGAAGAGATGTGAGCAACTTTTCTGGGATGATGGAAATATTATATTATGATAGGATGGTGATTACATAGGTGTCTGAATTTATTAGAAGTCATCAAGTTCCACACCTGTTATCTTTGTATTTTGCCAAATATTTTCTATACCTTAATAAAATTTTAAGTAAAAAAAAAGAATAGTGGATTTAAACTTCTAAAGGTTTTCTCTTATTTTAATTCTTAAATGTGCGAGGCTTTGAAAATGGAAGAATATGTTATAAGGAATTTATTTGTATCATTTAAAGATTGCTATTTTGATATGAATTATGAATGAAGTAAAATAAGCCAAAGGAAAAAAAATTATCTAGGAAAGGACTATATTTGTATCAACATAAAAATGCATTAACAAATGTGGGACTATTAATGTTTGTGGCAGAGGCACAGAGATAGGCATTTAAGGATACTGGTCCTCAGGAAAAAAAAACAAACAAACCCACAGTACCCCAGAAAATTAGTATTCTACTCTTGTTACATTAGGCCTATGGAGATCAGAGATGGGTGAGTAAGAAAAAAGTTTAGTGAACTCTGAGATGTTAACAGAGGACTGTGTTTGTTTCCAGTTGCTACTTCTGAATCATGTTTCACACTTAATCACTCACAAGGTCTGTGAATCATTCTATCAGTCACCTGAATATTTGGTGCCTGATAGAAAACAAGAGTAAAACATTTAAAATTCAAAGGGTATGTATTCTTATTTTTAAGGACAATGAGAAGGAGGGGAGGCTGGTTGTAGGCGAAGAATTCTCAAAAACCTATAGAAAGAATTTTGCAAACTTTTAAGTAGGGAAAAAAGGTAAGCAGGTTGAGCTCTGGAAACTAAAAGAAAGGAAAGAAAGATAAGCTGACTTTCATCCTACATGACAATACAGTATTGTAGCCTCCCCTTATCCATGGTTTTGCTTTTCATAGTTTTAGTTACAGTGGTGAATCGTAGACTGAAAATTGTAAATAAAAAATTCCCAAAATAAACAATTTATGTTTTATATTGTGCACAATTCTGAGTAGCATGATGAAATCTTGTACCTTCCTGCCTGGGACATGGATCTTTCCTTTGTCTAGCATATCCACACTGTCTACACTACCTGCTGCTAGTTGCTTAGGTTATCAGATCCACTAATGTGGTATCACAGTTCTTGTGTTCAAGTAACCCTTATTTTACTTACTAATGGTCCCAAAGCTCAAGAGTAGCGATGTTGGCAATTGAGATAGGCCAAAGAGAAGCTGTAAAATGATTCCTCGAAGTGAAATGGTGAAAGTTCTCAACCTGAAAGAAGAAATAACATATGCTGAGGTTGCTAAGATCCATAGTAAGAATACATCTTTATCTATAAAATTGTGAAGAGGGAATAAGAAATTTGTGCTAGTTTTGCTGTCATACCTCAAACTGCAAAAGTTACCATCACAGTGCATAATAAGTGCTTAGTTAAGGTGGAAAAAGCATTGCATTTGTGGGCAGAAAGTCTGAAGAAAACCATGTTCCAACTGATGACAATTGAGTTTGGTACTGTCTGTGTGTCAGGTGTCCCCTAAGGGGTCTTGAGACATACCTCTGAGTGGATAAGGGAATTCTACTTTATACAAATACTATTAATATAACATAGAAAAAAATTTAGAAATAATGAGATACCTGCTATCATTCAGATTTTATATGTTTGTGAATATACCCACAGCTTATTATAAACATAATCTACTCATTGCTTTTTTGTTAGCATGTGCATTTTACTTTTATGCATCCGGTTTTTCTTTCTCTTGGCTTTCTCCTCTTCCTTCTCGCCCCCATCATCTATCCCCCAGAACACCTTTTGTTCATTTTTTTGATACAGGGTCTTGTTCTGTTGCTCAGGCTGGAGTGTGATGGCATGATCATGGCTTACTGCAGCTTTGACTCAGTTGATCCTCCTGCCTCAGCCTTCTGAGTAGCTGAGGCTATGGATGCATGCCACCGTGCCTGGTTAATTTTTGTATTTTTTTGTAGAGACACAGTCCCTATGTTGCCTAGGCTGGTCTCAAACTCCTGGGCTCAAGCAATCTTCTTGCCTTGGCCTCCTAAAGTGTTAGGATTGCAAGTGTAAGCCGCTGTGCCTGGCAACACCTTAACATATATTTACAACCTAGTACGTAATCTTCTCATGTTTTTGTTCATTTTCATATAAACTTATGTATGTTGTAGGGGGTGAGTGTCATTGATTTACAAAAATAAAGTCATATAATATATACAACTTGGTATGTTTGTTTATCTTACTCCATAATATATTGATTGTGGATATCCAGCCAAGTCAACTCTGTGACTTTAATTCATTCTTTTAAATAACTGAAGAAGATATATCATAAATATACCACCATTTTCCCAGTGATTTGCATTGGATTTCAAGGTCTTGTTTTCATTTTTTTGTCACTATGAAAAATGTGGGAATAACCATCCCTACATGTTGACGTAATAAAACTATTATTTCTATTTGTTATCCAAAAGCTTGTTTGGTCAAAGGCCATACATATTTTTATTTTTGATAAATAATTTTGGATTACTTTCCAAAGGGATTTTACATTTCATGCTTCTACCAACAATATACACTTTTGTCTGCATTCTTGTCAGCAAAATGTATTATAACTCTTAATTTTTTATTGTTTCTGGGGTATAAATTATTTTAGTGTCTTTTTTAGTACTACTAATAAACTTCAGCATTTTTAAAATGCTGGACATTTGAATTCTGTGAAATTCCTTTTATATTCTTTATCCATTTTCTATTCATTTTTTATTTTATAAGTATTGTATATTATAGTAACCCTTTATCACGAAATAGCTTTTTCAGATCTTTCACTATTTGACTTTATCAGTCATATCTTTGCCATTAATTTTACAATTTTACAAAGTTATAGGTATAAATATTTTTTAGTACTTTCTGAGTTCCAATTATGGTTTAAAAATTCTCTTGGCCTTTAGATTATATATGTAGTCACATGGGAAGAACAATAGAAAAATAACTGAGTGTAAGCCACTGTACAGTCTAGCTGTTTTGCGTATGTGTTGATATTCCATATTAAGCTGTGCTATCAGCTTTGTGCATCACAACTGGCACTTAGCAAAAAAAAAAAAAAAACAGAATAGAAAATGTCAGACTAAATTACAGTCTAATGTTTTAAAAATATATGTATTTTTTTATGCCATCTGCATATTGTTTAAGGTAGAATACTCCTTTCTAGTCTTTGTTTTCATCCTTTTATTGGCTATTTTCTGGTATATGGTTTGTAAAGTTTAAATAATTTTATGAAGCCTTTGAAAAAGTCCCATTGTCATTTTAATTACAATTTATAAAACTCATATACATATTGGTTTTTGGTAAATTTACATTTTAATGGTATTTTCTTCCTATTATAAAAGTTTTTTGGGTGTTCAGATTGTACTTTATGTTCCTCTAATAATTGTTTTATGTTTTTTGTCCCATGGTCCCTCTCTGCCTTTCTTGTTAAAATTATTCCTAAGTGTGTAATGTTTTTCTTGCTATTATGAATGGAATTTTTTTCTAATTTCATTATTTGTGTCAAATGCTACAATGGAGAACAAATATTAATAGTTCCCATGTTTATCTTATGTATATTTCCGTTAATCATTTAGAGTACTTTGGATATTTCAAATGCATTTTCATCTTTCTTTTCAATGTTTATACCAGGTTTTACATTTTATCTTTTCATTTATTACAACTTTTGCAATCTGACTGGTGATGATTATTATTGTAATAATAATTGCTAACCCATGCATAGTGCTTATAATGTGCCAGGCCCTGTTTTACTAGCTGTACCTACACTAATTAATTTAAAACAAACATCTGAGGTGAGAAGCCTACATGATTAACCCCAGATCACATAGCTAATATTTGTTGTTGGTTTCTCGTAAAAAGTCTTTATTTTACGTAATATTTTCCACTCCTGTTTTACTAACTTTTTTTTCTTTAGTGGTGGTTCCTGAATTTGATCAAATGCTTTTCAGCATCTAGTAAATGATGATGTAATGTTTTCCTTTTAATTTGTTGATATAAGGAGTAGATCTCCTGTTGTGGATTTCCTGGTATTGAACCACTCTTGCAATCCAAGAAAATACCCTCCTTGGTAATGTTATATTGTTCTTGTTATACATTGCTGGATTCTGTTTGCTTATAGATTACTTAAGAGTGTTGTATCTTTATTCAGTGATAAAAATGCTCTCTTATTTTCCTTTTTGATAGTCTCTTTATCTCTTTTTAAGTTTTCAGCATTAACATTATGCTGGCTTAATAAATGAATTATGGAGCTTCCTATTTTTTCCCCAGTGGCTTAGAATAATTTTTTTCAACGGTAGTTTAAGGCGAGATAAAGGTTAGCTGTGAACCTGTTCTGCGGGAAATTACCTAATGCAGTGTTGCCTCCTAGTACACTACCAGGCAAGTCGTCCCATATTTCACAGAACAGAAGGGCTCACAGATCAAATAAGCTTCTCAAAGCAGAGGATTTATTAAATCAATTTAACATACGCAATAAGAAGAAGTGGAAGAGAGTTGGGATAAGTTAATATACTTAGGATCGAATGCAAGCAGGTAGAAAGATCAGAGTTCTTGAGTCCTGGTTCATGTAACATTTATATGTCCTGTCTCTTTTTCTGCCTCGTATGCCTTTCTTTGATGTTACAAGTGCCAGAATTGAGGTTTGAGTATAAGGGAAACCACAGAAAGAAAGTGTTCTTGTCCAATGAAACACACCAGCTCTATTAGAGAAACACAGCAGCAGCTATCCCTGGTCATAGCTGGAGCCAACCAATTAACCTGCTGAATAGTTACGAGTTTTTTTCTGCATTTCTTGTGCAGATAAAACCCACAGGGGCCAGAGTGGGGCTATACTGGGTATTATCAATGGGTGGGCAATTTAAAGCCGGCATAGGTATCATCCCGGTTGTCAGGAACTATGAAAGGGGCCGGGCATGTGGTGGCTCACACCTGTAATCCCAACACTTAAGGAGGCCAAGGCGGGTGGATCACCTGAGGTCAGGAGTTCATGACCAGCCTGGCCAACATGGTGAAACCCTGTCTCTACTAAAAATACAAAATTAGCTGGGCATGGTGGCGCATGCCTGTAATCCCAGCTACTTGGGAGGCGGAGGTTGCAGTGAGCCAGGATCATGCCATTGCACTCCAGCCTGGGTGACAAGAGTGAAACTCCATCTCAAAAACAAACAAACAAAACAAAACAACAACAAAAAACTATGAAAGTTCTGAAATTTAACCTTCTGTGCAAGCTAACAATTTACCTTGCCACAGTTTCTTAGATGTTGGCGGAAGACATCGGACAAAGGTTAGAGACAAAGACTTATAGCACAAGCAGAGTAAGCATCTTGTTAGTGTCTATTTCCCTCGCATCACCAAGTTTCATGGAGTGATTTGTTGGAGATGCTATGGACTGATATTTATTTCCCCAAAATTTATATGTTGAAGCCGTAACCCGCAGTGTGACTGAATCTGGAGACAGACTCTTTAGGCGGTAATTAAGAGTAAATGAGGTCATAAGGATGCGGCCCCAATCTGATAGGACTTTGGCCTTATAAGAAGACGATGAAAGAGAAATTCTCTCTCTCCACTATGTGAGGGGACAGGGAGCAGGAAGTCACCTGCAAGCCAGGAGGAGAGCCCTCACCAGGAACCAAACTGGCTGGCAACTTGATCTTGGACTTCCCAGCCTCCAGAACTCCAAGAAATAATACCTGTTGTTTAAGCCACCTTGTCTGCAGTATTTTATTAGGGCATCACGAACAGACCCAGGTGGGTGCTGTGTTCCCAATGAGGACCAGGTGGATGCTGTGTTCCCAGTGAGTTTACATCCCAGTTAAGCAACCTCAACTGTAGAGAACCTAAAATTTTTACAACGGGCAGTAAGATCTGGCCTCTGCCTTATAAAGCATCATTACCTTTCTTATACTGGACAATAAACAAACCTGCCCATTGCTCTAAACTGAGATACTGTCTCTTCCGAGGCTATTAATTATGCAAATATCCTTGAAAACAGTGTCTCATATAAGATGGCAATTAGTACTTTCCTCTAAGATCTGCAGAAATATGAGAGACCCAGCACAGAGGTAGTATGATTATACCTTGAGTTGGTCTTTCCATCTATCTGTAAATAACACTTTTTTTTTTGTGCCATCATGACAGGTCTTGCTGATTTCAAACTCTAAATTTACTGTACGTATTTAACATCATTTGAATTTTGCCTGTCTCTCATAAGCCACTTACTTCCTTACCTATACTTAACATAGCCTATGACTTTTTGCCTACATCTTGGAAGCTATTATGTTACTATTAATGTTTAACGTTTCTTTTGTGTTCACCTATCCCATTTGTTTTCTTGTCTTCTAAAGCAGAATTGAATATTCTTATATAATATAGCAAATCCACATTGCATATTTTTATTACCTGTTCCCTTTTTTGGGGGGAGGTGAAGGTGTTCAGAAACATGTTTCTTTTAGGTTCTAATAATTCACCACAGAACAAGGACTCTTCATCTTTTTTTTTCCTCAATAAATACTGTCTTTGTTTGGGCTGCTATAACAAAGTACCATAGACTGGGTGGCTTATAAACAACAGAAATTTATTTCTCACAGTTCTGGAGTCTGAAAGTCTGAGATTAGGATGCCAGCATGGTAGGTTCTGGTGTGGAGCCCTAGACTGCTGACTCCTGATTGTATCCTTACCTGGTGGAAAGAGAGCTAGAGAGCTTTCTGGGGTCTCTTATTATAATCTCATTCATGAGGGCTCTCCTCTAAGTACTTATTCACCTCCCAAAGTCCAAATCACCTCCTGTTGCGGTCACATTGGAAGTTAGGATTTCAACATATTTTGGAAAGATAGATTCAGTTCATAACAAACATTCACTTTTTTATTCTTATAATAAGTTCCTTTTAAATGATCTAAATCATAAGTTTCCAGTTCTTTAGTAGTTATGAAAGGTCATTTGAACCACTTTCTCCAGGTACAACAAATTTGGCTAACCTTGATTATGGCCTCCCCAATGCCTTTACCAGGGGCTGAAATACACAGTTCGCTATTTTAAAAAGCCTAAAGATCTCTCTTTTCTGTTCAGTTTTGAAACTAATTATAGAAACATGGAGTGGAAGATGAGGAATCTGTTTCAACTGAAATTGTTAATCTCATCATTAATTCATTGGGTATACATTTATTGAGTTCTGTGATGTACCAGTAGCACTGGAATTACCAAAATAAGTACTGTTTAGTATCTGCCTTTAGTAATTGTCTAGTGAGGGAGACATTTACAATTTGTAAGAGGCCTGTGGTAGCACATCTGTTTGAGAAGTCAGAGCTTTTACAAAATCTTGGCTTGGCCTTTAAGGATGAGAAGTTCTCTGTGGTGGGAGTATTATATGGTGGCTCAGAGCATAATATCAGAAGTCTGATAGACTTGGCTACACTACTTACTAGTTATGTGATTTTGACTGCATCATCTAACCTCTCAAAGACTGTTTCTTAATTTATAAAATGGTGAAAATGACATCAATTTCACAGTGCCATTTTGAGAGTTAGCTGAAATAACTGAATTGAATCACTTAGCATAGATCCTGGAATATAATGAGCGCTAAGTAATCTGCTACCACTATTACTGTCTGGTACTACTTTAATACGACCACTGCCAGCACCTCCTTGGTGGTGCACGTTGAAAGAAGCTGCATTGCAGTTAGGAAGACCATCACATTGGGAGATGGTTAAGCATGAAGCAGCATGGCATGATTGAAGGAGTGTTATGTTGTATGACATGTTTAGCATATAAGATGTCTGTGAAAATGGTAACATGATAAGAGCCTCTTCTAAAGTAGGTTTTACCCTATATGACTAAGAGCAGAAGGGAGATAGAGTCAATTGAAGTTGTTCATTGAGAGGTGAGTGAGGGTCAAAAGGAGTGAGATGTAGTATTTAGGATAACTAAGTTTTTGTTTGGTTTACATGGTGTTTGTGGCTCTGCTAACTGAAATAGTCTCTATTGGACTAATGACAGCTGTTGAGGGGATGGTAGTGAGTTCATTTTTGGATGTGTTGAATTTGAGAGGTTAGGCCAGGCATGGTGGCTCATGCCTGTAATCCCAGAACTTCGGGAGGCCAAGGCAGGAGGATGACCTGAGGTCAGGAATTTGAGACCAGTCTAGCCAACATGGTGAAATCTTGTCTCTACTAAAAATACAAAAAAAATTAGCCAGACATGCTGGCACGTGCCTGTAGTCCCAGCTATTCAGGAGGCTGAGGCAGGAGAATCGCTTGAACCCAGGAGGCGGAGGTTGCAGTGAGCCAAGATCACACCACTGCACTCCAGCCTCGGCGACAGAGTGAGACTCTGTCTCAAAAAAAAAATAAAAAAATAAAATAATAAAATAATAAAGATAAAAGAATGTGAGAGTTTAGAGGGCATATGGTGGAGCTATTTATAGGTGATTGGATATAGGGGTCTAAAACTGACCTCTAATGTCTTAGCTCTACATCTCACACCCCAGCATGCTTTGGCAACAATAGAAGCAGTGATTAGGGATGAAATCACTCAGTGTAAACTAAGAAGGCTAAGAATTCCACTCTACTGAAATCCAAAGGAAGTCAAGTTGGAATATACTACAAAAGGAAACTGCGTAGATGTTTTTGAGAAATCCAGGAGAAAGATGGGTGCGTTGAGTGACAATTTGTGAAGGTACAAGAGTGGGAAGGTAGTATGAGAAGACATTCAATGTATTTATTTTGTAGGGTGCCCGCAGTAAGTCTCAAGACAGAGAAATTTTACAAATATTTAAGTGCATACTGCCTTTTTACTTATACTGTGTTTGTCTGGTTTTGACATCTGGATAATGCTGGCCTCATAGAACGAGTTGGCAAGTATTCTTTCCTCTTTAATATTCTGGACAAGTTTGTATAGAGTTTCTTCCTTAAATATTTGGTAGAATTTACCAGTGTAGTCTGCTGAGCCTGGAGTTTACTTTTTGGGAAGATTTAAACTACAAATTTAACTTCTTTATTAGATATTGTATTATTTATGCAATCTATTTCTTCTTGAAAGGGGTTTAGTAGTTTGTGTCTTTCTCTTTTTTTTTGTGACGGAGTCTCACTCTGTCGCCCAGGCTGGAGGGCAGTGGCGTGATCTCGGCTCACTGCAACCTCCACCTCCCTCCCAGTTTCAAGCAATTCTCCTGCCTCAGCCTCCCAAGTCCCTGGGATTACAGGCATGTGCCACCACACCCGGCTGTTTTTCGTATTTTTAGTAGGATGGGGTTTCACCATGTTGGCCAGGCTGGTCTGTAACTCCAGACTTCAAGTAATCCGCCTGCTTCGGTCTCCCAAAGTTCTGGGATTACAGGCGTGAGCCACAGGACTTGGCCAAGTTTGTGTCTTTCAAGAGATCTGTTCATCGTATCAAAGTAGTCCAGACTATTTGTTTATGATATCCCCTTATCCTTTTAATGTCTATAAAATCTGTTTTGATGTCTCTTCTCTCCTAATATTGATAATTCCTGTTATAATTCTGACATTCGTGATTTACATCTATTTTTTTTTTCTCCCTAATCTCTGGTCAGAGGTTTATCAATTTTATTGATCTGTTTTTAAAAAAACAAAACACAAAAACAGCTTTAGGTTTTAGTGATATTTCTCTCTCTCTTTTTTTTTTTTTTTTTTTGGTTTTCTAATCTTTTGATTTCTATTATTTCCTTTCTCTGCTTAATTTGGGTTTAATTTGCTCTTATTTTTCTGTTTTCCTAAAGGGGATGTCAAAATCACTGAAAAGAGACCTTTCTTTCACATTAATATAAGCATTTAGTGCTGTAAATTTCCCTCTAAGCACTGCTTTAGCTGTATTCTAGAATTTTTAAATATTGTGTTTTCATTTTCATCCAATTTTAAATACTTGCTAATTTCCTTTTTGTTTTATTCTCTTACTCATAGGTTATTTAGATGTGTACTATTTAATTTTCAAATTTGGGGGCTTTTCCAGATAGCTTTTTTAAAAATTTGTTATTAATTGAAAAATAATAATGGTATATATAGGGTACTGTGTGATGTTTTAATAACATGTATATTTTGTGGAATGATCAAGTCTGGTTAATGAATATATTTATCAGCTCACATAATTATTTCTTGTGGTAAGAATGTTTAACATCTCTTTTAGCAATTTTGAAATAAACAGTACATTACCATTAACTATAGTCACCATGCTGTGCAAACAATCTATTGTTATTGATTTTTAATTTACTTCTATTGTAGTGAGAGAATATACTTTATATGATTTGAGTCTTAAATTTATTGCAACTTGAATTTTAGCCCAAAATATGCTTTTTGTAACCTTGTTCTGGTGTTGGACTGTCCTATAAATGTCAGTTAGTTAGGTTCTGTTGGTTGATGGTCTTGTTCAACTACTTTGTATCTTTATTGATTTTTCAATCTTCTTGTTTTATTAATTACAGAGGAATGTTGAAATGTTTATATTGTGGGTTCATGTGTTTCTTCTTTCAGTTCTCTCAGTTTTTGCTTCTTGTGTTTTGAAGCTCTGTTATTCAGTTCATAAACAATTAGGATAGTTAAAGCCTCTTGATGAAATGATATTATTATAAAATGACCCTCTTTATCCCCAGTTAAATGTTTTGCTCTAAAATCTACTTGGGGCTGGGCGTGGTGGCTCATGCCTGTAATCCCACACTTTGGGAGGCTGAGGTGGGTGGATCATTTGAGGTCAGGAGTTCGAGACCAGCATGGCCAACATGGTGAAACCCTGCCTCTACTAAAAATACAAAAATTAGCCAGGCATGGTGGTGGGCACCTGTAGTCCCAGCTACTCAGGAGGCTGAGGCAGGAGAATCGTTTGAACCCAGGAGGCAGAGGTTGCAGTGAGCAGAGATCATGCCACTGCACTCCAGCCTGGGTGACAGAGCGAGACTGTCTCAAAAAACAAAAAAACAAAAAAACAAAAAAAAAACCTACTTGGTCTGATTTGATGTCTTTTTCTAAAAATTCTGTTGATGGTCATTTCTAGGAGAGTTTTGTTTAATTAAGTTCTCTCATATGGGTCATGTTGTTTTGCTTCTTTTACAGGCCCAGTAATTATGAATTGAATGCCATTTGTAGTGAATTTTACCTAGTTGTGTGGTGGATATTTTTACATTCCTTATAATACATTGTTCTGGGATACAGTAAAGTTACTTAGAAATAGTTTGATCCATCTGGAGCTTGCTTTTAAGATTTTTAGGGAGAACTAGAGCAGCATTAAGTCTAGAGATAACTTTTCCCCACTTCTGTGGCAAAACCCTTTTGAGTAGTCTATACAGTGCTCCATGAATCGTGAGATTTTTATATTCTGTGTGAGCTCTGAGTACTGTTCATTGTAATTTCTTAGGATGATTCTTTCACTGGTCTCACATTGTTTTCTTTCATAGCTTGGTCAGTACTCAGCTGAAGACTGCAGATCTCTGGAGCTCTGTTGCTTTGCAGTTCTCTCTGATCTGCTACTCTGCCCTGCAAGCTTTTGACACCTTGATCTCCCTGTACTTCAAGCTCTGTTTTCTCTACTGCAGGAGACCAGTACGTTCTAACTGAGTTTCTCTTTCTTCCTCTGGGCCCTGCAAAGTCTTTCCAGATGGTGTGCTTGGGCATTAGTAGGTGTCACAATTTTGTTTCCTGTTTTTCAGGAATCACTGTATTTTATTGCTTAATATTTAATATTTTGAAAACAATTTTTCTGTATATTATGTTCATTTTACATATTGTTTAGGTAGGGTAAATCCAGGCCCTGTTACTCTGTCTTCATCAGAAGTGGAAATATTCTGACCCTTGAATTTGATTTTAAAAAATTTTTATGTTGTAGTTTTCCATTTTACTCTTCTTCCCCCTTTTGTTTTTTGCTGTGTTTATGTTCATGTGTTCCCAGAATCTTGGATTGCAGATACCTTTTTTTTTTTTTTGAGATGGGGTCTCGCTCTGTTGCCCAGTACAGTGGCGTGACCTTGGCTCACTACACCTTCTGCATCCCAGGCCCAAGCGATTCTCCTGCCTCAGCCACCCTAGTATCTGGGACCACAGGCACACACCACCACCTCCAGCTAATTTTTGCATTTTTTAGCAGAGACGGGGTTTCGCTGTGTTGCCCAACTGACCTTGAACTCCTGAGCTCAAGTGATTCTCCCACCTTGGCCTACCAAAGTGCTGGTATTACAGACGTGAGCCACCACGTCTGGCCTGATTGTAGACACTTAGTGAAGCTGAGTTGGCTCTCCATCCATCAGTCAGTCTCTTCAATATTGTGCTAGATACTGTGAATAGAAAGATGACTAAGACTAGTGATGTAGTGTCATAAGAACTCCAGTTAAGTATGAACTCCAATCTAGTGAGGATTGTGCAACAATATGGAGTTATGCAATGAAATGAGGCTAACCCGAAAAGTCTTATTTAAGTTTTATTCATAGTGTTCTATTACATATAGGCCCTTTAAGAAAATGGCTTTTTGGAAGATTACGTCTGAAGGCAAATGTGAGCATAGCATTTAGTTCCATGCTCTATTATGGAAGTGAATACAAATCTGTACTATTCATTTATAACTGACTCCAACTAAACAAGCTTAATATTTAGTAGGAGGCAGAAACTAATTTTAAAAAAGTAGAAAAGTATTTCCCTCTGATTAGGAAAAATGTGTCCTGGGGATTTTAGGCTCTTAGCATCAAGTTCTATGTAATTTTTCCTTTCCATTTTGCTTTTCATTTCTCTTGCTTGCTGTGTTCAAAGAACAAAAGCAAATTTCTTCAAGATAAACAAAGGTTTTCCCTTTAATTTGTTTAAATAGCTTAGGTAACAGAGAAACTTCCAGTGGCTAAATCATATTGTATCTGCTACACAGAATAGTCTATCAGTAAACTGATATTACTCTAACTTGAAGATTTAGTTCATACATCTGGGAGAGGGGGGATTATTTATTTATTTATTTATTTATTTAGAGACAGAGTCTCACTCTTGCTGCCCAGGCTGGAGTGCAGTAGTCCGATCTCGGCTCACTGCAACCTCCGCATCCCAGGTTCAAGCAATTCTCCTGTCTCAGCCTCCTGAGTAGCTGGAATTACAGGCGCCCGCCACCAGGCTCAGCTAATTTTTTGTATTTTTAGTAGAGACGGGGTTTCACCATGTTGGCCAGGCTGGTCTTGAACTACTGACCTCAGGAATATTCGCCCGCCTCAGCCTCCCAAAGTGCTGGGATTACAGACATGAGCCCTGGTGCCCAGCCCGAGGGGGGATTTTTTTTTTTAACTTTACCTTTGGTCATTTTATTTTTAAAAAATTTTAAGCAACAGTTGTACATATTCATGGGGTACATAAAGATGTTGTATACACAAAATGTATAGTAATCAGATCAGGGTAATTAGCATATTCATCATGTCAAACATCCTTTCTTCATGTTGGGAACATTCACTATCCTACTTCTAGTTTTTTTTTTTTTATTTCTTTATTATTATTATACTTTACGTTTTATGGTACATGTGCACAATGTGCAGGTAAGTTACATATGTATACATGTGCCATGCTGGTGCGCTGCACCCACTAACTCATCATCTAGCATTAGGTATATCTCCCAGTGCTATCCCTCCCCCCTCCCCCCACCCCACAACAGTCCCCGAAGTGTGATGTTCCCCTTCCTGTGTCCATGTGTTCTCATTGTTCAATTCCCACCTATGAGTGAGAATATGTGGTGTTTGGTTTTTTGTTCTTGCGATAGTTTACTGAGAATGATGATTTCCAATTTCATCCATGTCCCTACATAGGACATGAACTCATCATTTTTTATGGCTGCATAGTATTCCATGGTGTATATGTGCCACATTTTCTTAATCCGGTCTATCATTGTTGGACATTTACTTCTAGTTGTTTGAAACTATATATTATTGTTCATTGGAGTCATTCTACAGTGGTATAGAACACTAGAACTTAATTACTACTGTCTAACTGTAATTTTGTATCCCTTAACAAATCTTTCCATGTTCCTTGCTTCCCACCTCACTTTCCAACCTCTAGTATCCTCTGTTTTACTTTTTACTTCTATGAGAAGTAAAACACTTTTTTAGGGAGGGCTTTTGATACCCATCAAAGATGGAGTTCATGGAGGAAGAATTGGCATTGAGAAGAAAGTTTCTGTCCATTTGTTGTTTTAAAGTACTTATTATGAAATATTCCAATATATTTAAAGTTAGTTTTTTTATTAGTGGTGACTTAAATTTTAACTCTCTAGTAAGGAATAGAAAGCTCATGACTATAGAGAATCAATATGTGGAACATTAGACAAAAATACTTTAAAAAAAAAGTCTCTGTTGCCCAACCTGAAGTACAGTGGTGCAGTCATAGCTCACTGCAGCCTCAAACAATTTCTGGGCTCAAGCAGTCCTCCCACCTCAGCCTCTGGAGTAGCCGGAACTACAGGCACATGCCACCTCACTCATCTAATTTTATTTTTTGTAGAGATGGGATCTTGCTGTATTTCCCAGGCTGGTCTGGAATTCCTGGCCTCAAGTGATCCTCCTGCCTCAGCCTCCCAAAGTGCTAGGATTACAGGCATAATCCATTTTGCCTGGCCCTGACAGAAATACTTTATAGCTTAATTCAGTGATAATAGCATGTTATTGTCACAACTTTTTGAGAAGTAATTGAGAATATTTTCAATCTAAATGAAAAAATTATAAAGGGCAAATTTATATTATTTTTTTTAATACTGTACATGTAAGGAAGAACTAAATATAAATATTTTGAAGAAAAAACAATTTGAATATTGTTGGCATAAAAGTGCAAAAATTATTTTGAGTATAGATATTTAGCCAAAGCAGTGTTAAACCATTTGGGGAGAAACTACCTAAATTAGATAAATGGCTTTCTTAGACTTTTTCTAATTTTAAGATCATAAATGAATGTATAAGTTATATGCATATTTATGCTTGACTTTCCTTATAAAATAGAAGGGTATTTGTTTAATGATTATCTTCTCAAGGCATTATTTGAATTAGACAAACCTCTTTACTGGATAAAGATAATAAAGTTGTAACTTGTAAAGACACCAGATCATACATCTTTTAGTAGCATTTTTATTACTCTAAAATATTGAAATTGTATATTGAAATGTTTCTTTTGTACAGATACAAGGTAATTTCAGTATCTCCTTTACTAAAATCAGATGAGACCCTTTTATACCTTGTTCACAATGATATTGACATTGTGGCTTTGTTTTTGTTTGTATTTTAAAAGGTACCTTCAAAGCTAAATGTCTCTATTTTAATTTAGATAAATATCTAAGTTCATTTTGTTCTTTCTCTACAAATTTACCACCCAGCTCTTCACCTTATGTGCTGCTATGAAAAAGATATAAAATATATTCATGTTCCTTGCTATGGTTCCTTAATATCCTTTTGCGGGTTCATTTTGGTTTCTTGCCTTCTTTCAAAAAAAAATTTAAACTTATGATATAGTTTAAATTTTAAAAACTGAATTAAAAATGAGCTGGAAGATAGATAAATACCGTCTTTGTTCTTCTCCTTCATTACTATGTTTGGCTTTTGATTCATTAAGATTGATATTTAATGCTAGTTGAATAAGAGATGGCTTTTAAGATGCATCATTTAGAATGCAAATTATTTTTAAGCTGAGGAATATTGAAAATAAAACAACCAAATAAAGAGTCTGAATTATTTACAGGCCAAGGGCTTAAAGGTGCATCACTCCAGCACAAATATTAAATTATGAAATGGGAATTTCAGTTTGCCATAAATCTGTCTGCCATAGCAGCTTAAAATAAAATAGTTTTACCCATCTAAAGCAACATCAATTTGCCAGTCAGTGCTTCATGTATCAAAGAGTGTTCTGTGAAAATATCAATATCATTGGTTAATATAAATGAAATTAATTTTTAAAGCTGGGCTAAAGGTTGACATCTGAAAAATTGCATTACTTTGCAGAAGAGAAATTTCTGTCTTGTAGTGAAATTTCAGGTCATAAGGGCAAGTAATTTTCACAATCTTCAATGGGAGCCAGTGAAATATGAACTTCATTGTCACCTAGCCCCAAAGCGATAAGATAAAATGAGCTGATACATCATTTGCTGTGGTTTTATCATCTCCCTCAGTAATTGGAAGAGAAAACATAAGAGTGTGTGTGTTTGTAGGCTCCCCTCTTGCCCCTCCCAACTGCCCCATCGTCCACACCCAGGCTAAAGCCATTTTAGTCCAATCAATACAAAGGTCACATAGCATTTTATTTATATATTTTTAATTTTTCATACTGACTAAAACTGCCAAGTAGAACATTAGAGTAATGAATATGTTTAATTGAATTTGTCACCCATGAAAACGCTATGAATACTGTATTACATCATAGTACTTGAAACCAGAAGGGAAATATACTGTATAGATAAAAAAATTAAATAACAACATGTGATTAATTTAAGAGGTAATTTTATTTTTTATGTATGACTTTCATTTTTGTTGTTTTTTGAAGTTTGGGGACATTCTAAGTGTTCATGGATATACATTTAGTAAGAAAATTATCAACTTAAATTTTCCACCAGAGTCAACTGTGTATCATTGTCATTGTCAAATTCAAAAAAGACCTCTAAATTTTACTTAAAGAATATACCTTTGAATTTTAAAACTAAAAGTCATATGGTTGGCGATGAAGTAAATCCTTGAACCAACTAGGATTCAATATTATTAGAGTAAATTACATGCTATGCTTTGATATCTACCTTCAGAGAAAACTATAGCAAAATGTAAAAACTATGTTAATAATAGTGATGCAACTTTAAAATACTTGATTAAAATTCTTTAAGCTATTTGTTCAAATTACAATTATTGTAACATCAAACATATTTGCACATATATTTACTGGTGAATTGATATGAAAGTGTTTTTCAATGTCTTTATTTTAAAGGTGGTTCAAATAATTAGTTTTTCTGTATTAAAGTGTAAACCTGTGACTATATAATTATGTTCCATTAAAATGGGATATAGTGAATATTTTCTAGACTTTCTTAGCTATTGTGTTATTGCTTAATGGATGGTATGATTAGTTTACATTTTGTATATTTGTCTAAAAACATTTTTCCTGATGTTAAATATATCCATAGGGTTTGGAGATGGTTCTGTTGTGCATTTTTAAATATCGTTATTGATATATATTACCTGATTTTATTCTTAACACCAAAATCTTCAGAAATCTGGAATTGTCTGAAAAAATAAAATTACTATAGAAATTGGGAAATATTTGGCATAGGGATATGCTATACTAGTTTTAAACCTTAGGAATAGTAATTTTTAAAATACCTTTTATTGATGTTACATATGCAGGCTCTCATGTAAATATTTCTTGTTTTTGTGGTAAAACATTTTATCACTTTTTAATATTTACCCTTCAGGAGGAATTTAAAAACATTCAAAATGTATCGAGGATAGTTTTTTAAAAATAAAACTTCCCTCTCTATTCACTTAAAGGATTGGCTTTAACTATTTTAAATCTACTTTTTAAAAATCCCTAGTATTCAATAAATAAGAGTATATAGTTGGGCAGTGAATGTTGGTTTCTATTTTTGTTCTTTCATGAGGATAAGAAAACAAAAGAGAGTTTTATTTGGATAAACTTATAAGCTTTTACAAATGGACTGGTAAAGGGAAAGTAAAAAATGCCTTGCTTTTACTAAGAATAAGTGCAACAAAGTGAAGCAATTTTCTTATGTGTTAATAGTATACTATTTGTAGGACAGAAGGAAGAAATATATGCATTATTTGGGAAAAATAATATATCCTTTTCATAAGGCACAGTTTTCAAATAAAACTTTTAAAGAAGATAGGTTTGATGTTTTACAGTAAATAAATAGAATATTTATGTGTGTATGTAATCTATACATTCAATACTAAATCCTTTCTCTCCTCTCTAACACACTGTCTCAACATTTAATAAACCAGCTTTGAAACAAATTATTTAAAACAATTGAAAGTTTAATTTACTAATAATAATACTAACAATAATAAAACAAGGTGGTAAACATTCAAAGAGAGTAAAGATTTCAAGCAATTCAGGAGTTGAGGTCGTAACTGCAGAGCAATGGTAATGATATGGTTTCTATGGCAACTGATTCATTGGAGGGCTAGACCTCTGTCTAAGGTGCTGTCAGTGTATGTAGAGTTTCAGTGAACAGAAAGTCCCAAAGAAGGGTCTGTTTCTACCTAATCCAGTTTTAATTGAACTCTAGAGACTTTGAAGTGAAGCCTCAGACCAGGCCTATACTATTCCAATAAGAAATGAACCCCTTGCTTAGCTAGGCCTCAGCTGCTTTTCAGTACTGACACCTTTTCCTAATGAACACTTAAAGAAATATTATTATATAAATTTCAGCTAGTAATTCCTTAGTTAAGAGATTGCTAGTTTCTGTTTTAAATCTCAAATTTTTTGACCCTAATTGTGGAATTTTATTTAATTTTTTAAAAGATTAGGCTAGTTTTTTTGTAAGATTTTACTTTTTGACACCTTTAAAATTTTAACACCTTTGACAATTTTAAATAATTTTCTCTCTCTCATGCTGTTTTTTCTTCTCTAAGTTTTAAAACTTCATTAGACTTTGTCATATTTAACTTGAAAAGCATATCATTATACATTCAGTATGATACCATTTATATCAGGTTTGAGAACATACAAAGTGATGTGGTATGTTATTTATGGATATATGTGTACTAATAGTATAAAAACTTACATATAGATGATAATCCTAAAAACAAGGATAGTGATTGGCTGTGACAGTGGAGGAAAATGGGATCAGGAAGCGTTATGCATGTGAATTTTAGCACTGTCTGTAATGCATTTATCACTTTCTTATAGATGTATAGAATAATATGGCAAAGTGTTATGATTTTATAAGGTTACTGAGTAGTAGGTACATGGAGCTTATGTCATTTCCTTTACTATTGAGTTGTTTTTTTTTTTTTTTTGAGACAGAGTCTCACTCTGTCACCCAGGCTGGAGTGCAGTGGCATGATCTAGGCTCACTGCAAGCTCCACCTCCCAGGTTCATGCCATTCACCTGCCTCAGACTCCCAAGTAGCTGGGACTGTAGGCACCCGCAACCATGCCTGGCTAATTTTATTTATTTATTTTTTTATTGAGATGGGTTTTACCTTGTTAGCCAGGATGGTCCCCATCTCCTGACCTCGTAATCCGCCCGCCTTGGCCTCCCAAAGTGTTGGGATTACAGGCGTGAGCCACCATACGCCACCTACTACTGAGTATTTTTGACATTGGAATAAAACAGATTTTGAAGGACTATGACACTTGCAGTGTTTCAAGTAGATGTTTGAATAACCATACTGTTTAAGGGAATGGAATATAAATGGTATATTTTGTTTAATCAGAAAACTATTTCAGCACATGAAAAATCTTGTAACAATGCTGTAGTATACTCATTTCTCTTAATAAATGGAGTAGTCTAGAATATGATTAAATCTTTAGTTGTATGATCATGACTTTACAATGAGTGGATTCACTATTATGAGCAACAGGTCTTATTATATAGCTCTATAGATAGAAAAGGTAGAATTTTCAGACCAGTGTGTGATATTCCTAACATATCAAAGAGCTTAAAAGATTTTTTGTTTGTTTTCCTTTGATTTTCCTTTTTCCTCTTTAACCCAAGTGCAGGAAAATTTTAAGCAGTTAGTTGGGTTCTAGTTTAACAGATATTTAACCCTTTCTTAAAAATGTGGCAATGTGGTATATACAATAGAAGCTCTGTATTTTTGGATTAGAAAACCTGGGAATAGGCCAGTTTCTGCCACTAACTTGCCAAGGAATTTTGTATCAAATATTTAACATGTCTAGGCCTCATTTTTCTTTTTTTTCTTTTTTCAGAGACAGGATCTGGTATTGTTGCCCAGGCTGGAGTGCAGTGGCTCAATCATAGCTTACTGTGCCGTTTAATTCCTGGGCTTGAGTGATGTTCCCATCTCAGCTTCATGAGTAGCTAGGGCTATAGGTGCATGCTACCATGCCCAGCTAATTATTTAATTTTTTGTAGAGATGAGGTCTTGCTATGTTGTCTGACCTCAAGCAGTCCTCCCATCTTGGCCTCCCAAAGCTCAGCAATTACCAGTGTAAGCCACTGGCCCTGGCTCTTGTTTTTCTTACGGATACATTGAACTATAAATGTTGCAGAACATATATTGGATTCTCTAATATTTGGTAAACCCAGGGTAGCAAACTCAAGTACCAATGGAAACTAGATGGATAATAGTAAATGAGTGAATGCTCACATCACATTAGTGAATAACAATAAGTGAAGTGAAAATGGTACCAAAATGGAGAGTGCATGCCAATTGTTACCATGTGGCATATAGATCCAGGTTTGCTAGATACCCTAGTTTTCTTGAGAAGACAGAAATCCGAATATTTTTGCGAATATCTGTTTTCTCAACTATTTTCAACCATGTGAAATTTTGTTAAAATATCATGCGGGTCAAATATGGACTGAAGGTTGCCATACATTGATTCATTTAGTCATTCTGAAAATTGCTACTTTGTGCCAGATATTTTTCTAGGCATTGGAAGTAGGGTATATTCAAAGCCTTTGCTCCAACAGAACTTAGATTCTAGTATTCTAGTGCTGAAGAGGCAACAGACTAGCAAGCAAATATTATAGTTTCAGTTAGTGGCCAGGTGTAGTGGCCCATGCCTATAATCCCAGCACTTTGGGAGGCTGAGGCAGGAGGATCACTTCAGCCCAGGAGTTCAAGACCACCCTGGGGAACATAGTGAGACCTCATCTCTACAAAAAAAATGTTAAAAGTTAGCTAGATGTGGTGGCATGTGCTTGTAGTCCCAGCTACTCAAGAGGCTGAGATGGGAGGATCATGTGAGCCTAGGGGGTTGAGGCTGCAGTGAGCTGTGATCACACCACTTCACTCCAGCCTGGGTGACAGAGTAAGACCCTGTCTTGAAGATTAAATTAATTTTTAAAATTTCAGGTAATAATAAGTATTATGAAGAAAATCTGATAAGTTTGGGGTGGGATGAGTTGTTAACAGAGTAACTGGGGTTTGGATCCTGTGGCTTTCCTGCAGAGGTGACATAAGAGGAGAAGTCTAAATGTGAGAATGAGTGAACCATGTGGAGATTTGGGAGAACATTCCAGGCAGAGTGGAAAACAAGGACAAAACAAGGCCCTGAGGAAGAATGAGTTGAGCTCATCTGACAGTCCCAGATATGAGGCTTTATGCAGTTATGAAGAGCTTAAGAGTTTATTATATATGTCATGGGAAGTCACTGGATACTATTAAATATAGGAATGATGTTATCTGATTTGTATTTTAAAAATTTGAGGCGAAGGGTCCTCTGGTCATAGTAGACTTCAGAGGTAAGAATAAAAGAGAGAACAAATAGATGCCTCTGAAGACCTTGGGGCCATAGACCAACTGGTGGTATCTCTGGTCAAAGTGAGAGAAAGGGATACATGCAGTCTCTGAAAGTAATGTTCATATTTTTGTCCTCTCTTTTCCTGTTCATTTACCTTTATTTTACATAGGCGTTGATTATATTACTGAATTAGTAGGATTTCTCTCTCATCCATTTCAAAACTGCACACACGATTATCTTGTCCTTTGAACTTTTTGTTTTGTATTTTCAAGAAACACTCCCCCTTAGAGTTATACCCATTCTATTTCTAGATTCTGTGGTGTCAGAAATAGAATCATTTTTGTAGAAAGACTGAAATGCATACTTACTGACTTAAATAAGATTTGTTACTTTTTTTTTTTTTTCAAAAAAACTACATTCTGCATTGGAGAATGCAGATTTATTTGCCATTAGGATTTTGAAAATAAAAATGAGTAAAGACAAAACAGTTTGAGGAGGATAAATTTTTACTACTCGTTATTTTTCCTCTTTGCTCATCCCATCTTTATTCCTACCATATAGTATCATAATCAAATGTTTCATTTGTAATTTTTAATAATGGTTACTTTTGAGATATATATCTTAATTTTTTAAACTTAATTTGCTTTCATAGAATATCAGGTTTTGAGAGCAAATGCATCTCATTTTCTTATGTATTATGTATAGTACAGGTGTAGAGAAATGCTGAGTCTGGTTTTCCCTTAACGCTTTCGCAATTAAGCTTTTGAAATGAACTTTTTGAAAAACAAAACTTGAATCAAAGCAACAAAGTGGCTTAGGACTAAAGACAGGATTACTTTGAATTGGCAAAGCATTTTAAGCAACTCTGTCTGTCACTTGGGATGACAAGAATTGTAACAAGTTACTCTGACAACCACCTACCCCATAGGGAAATTATGCTAAGTTCATTTGCAGGTTTGTGTTTAGCTTTAGCTGACAAAATGATACTTAACCTCTTATATAGTCAGTCTTTGTGCTTTCTGAATGAGTGACTGTTACCTTAACAGTGACCTTAAAAGTGTCATTTTTTAAAGTTATGAACTTAATATATTTGTATTATAATGTATATAAAATCATTATTGGGCAAATTATAATCATGTAAAACTGAATTGTGTATGTGATTTATAAGCATATATGGCATTTTTTTAGGTCTTTTTGTTTCTAAGATTTTATCTGAAGTTTTACTTTTCATAATATGGTTTAAAAATCAATCAGTAAATGATGCAATATGTATTTCCTCAGAAGCAGTAGATTATATCATTGTTTTTAAAAGCCCAAATATATACTTAAATGTTTTATAATTTTACTTTGCTTTTTAATTTAAGCTTCTTTTCTATAAATTACAATTTATTTTCTTCATCTACAAATTATGTCTAACTATTAAATCCTTTTTCTTAAAGGTTATTTTTCTTAATAGGGTCTTTTCTATTTTAATTGGGGAAAGAAACAACAACAAAAAACAAGTATTGTTACTTACCTGGGATTATTTTTTTCCTCATTAGATCTTGGCGTATACAGAAGGGCTGCATGGAAAATGGCTGTTCACAGAGATACGATCAATCTTTTCTCGTCGTTATCTTTTGCAAAATACAGCCCTGGAGATCTTTATGGCAAACAGAGGTAATATGTTACAGAAATACATTGTTACAGAGCTAACTTACATCTCTTTAAGATTTCATTTTTGAACGTACCATATTGCTTCAATTTAGATAGTTATTTGTAGCCCACCTTCTGTTCTAGTGACCTCTTTTTTTGTACCAAATTCTTCTTCATGGTTTCTTCCCACCTTGATTATTAATAGAATCATTTGTAATTCTTTTCTTTGTTTTACCATATCACAAATTGATATAAGGCTTTATAAACATAAGGAATACATAACCATTTAATCAGCTTGAAGAGGAGTTTTGATGTCCTGAGCATTGCTTTGATACTTAGATTCCTTATGGAAGGTGGCTGCATTTGGGGAGAGGAGAGGACAATAACGATTCATACATCTATTTAATCTTTTGTGTGATATATTGCTTTTATAAAGGAACCATGAGAAAATGATACTGAACTGTCCTGTTTGCTCTGTATTTCATCATTCTTGAAAGTAGAACTAAAATTTAATTTGCAGTTTTACAATGGAACTTGGTGAAATCCATGAAGACAAGAAGGGGAGACAAGTTGAACTTGAAGGAAAAGCATCATTTGATATGGGTGGAGGCGTACAATGGAATATATGTAAAACCTACTGATTTATTGTACATATTCCTTGCATTATATATACATGGGTTGATGGTTTCTTATTTTTAAAGGTACACATAACTGCCTATATTCCACACACACATTTTGTTTTTCCTTTATGAAATTATCTGTCTTTAGGGAATACAAATTTCTTTAGGAAAAGATTTTTCCCTTCCTATTTGATCTCCTCCTGGCACATACCTCTTCTTCTAATGTAAACATTATTCTTCTAGGCAAATAATCAAGAGAATGTTTCACACTTTATTTCAGTCCGCATCCTTGCTGTCCCAAAGGGGCTTCAATCTTAGAATATTTATTACTTGCTCATCCTCATTCATTTTCTTTCTTTGAAATTTCTTATGCATGCTTGTTTTTATATGTGTGTCACTCTGTTGCCTTTGCCTCATGGCCTTGACCATCTGCCATAACCTATAATGATTTTTTTCTTCTGTTTATTTTTTCCCCCTGAATTCAGTGTAATAGTGGATATGTAAAGTAGGCTTATCTAAAGGATACATACACACACACAGATAAGAATATATATATATAATATATTCCTATGTATAATTATTATATATGTATTCTTATATATAATTAAATATTATATATTCTTATATATAATATACATTATATATATTCTTATGTGTCTATATGTTCTTATGTGTGTATGTATATATTATGACATTACTAAATATGTTATAGGTGCTTAGTGAATGATCGATTACTTATTTACCTGAATACCTGAAACATGTTGGCAATGCCAGTGTTTAAAAACTATAGGAACATTGGTAAATTTTTTTTTTTGGCTTTAAATTTTTTTTAAGGGTTGGTAGAGAAGAAGGACCATCTTCTAGATGAGCGCTTGTAGCTTACATATGATTCTGATATTGAAGTTAAAATTCCATGACTGACCAAATGAATATCTTCTAAACTCTCTCATGATTGTATGATTTTACTTTCATGTTCTTTAAATGGGTAAAAATTTATAGATTACTCTCATAAATTAACATTTATATGCTAAATATGTTTACATATTAACATGTACTTCTTGGTATTCTCATGTGTGTGAAATTATTGAAATAGGATGAGAAAGCATTTAAATTTAATTTTTAACCACAGAGGAAAAATTTTCCTTCAGGTCACACATTGTTTTGGATTATATGAACATTTGCTCATTTGAACATATGAAAGATAAACATATAGACATTGTAAAAAGACTGTTTTAAAACTTAATGATTGGAAATAAATGTAACTGATTATTTCATAGCTATATTGGTGGTTTTTTAGTGTTAGTTGTTTAACTATATAAACTTAAATTTTTAATATTTGTTTCTGGAAATTCCTAGAAATACTTTTGACTTGCCAAAATTCATTTTTGTAAATTTAAAGTTGCAGCTGCATATCACATTATCTCAGCTATCATTATCATTATTATTATCATGTCTCATAATCTCAGCTTCATGTCACATCAATGCAACATCAACTGTTATAACTCCTAATAGTATTTAGGAAAGCACTGTCTATGGTAAGGGAGTTTATAAGTGAAATGAATATTACCACTGGCATATTAATACTAAAACTTGATATATACTATATAAAAGGAATATAGTAATAATTATATTTAATAGATACCTGAATTAAAAGTAAATATTTTATTGGACCAAGGAGTCAGTTTTCCAGAAAGGAAGTTATACTGTGTTCTAATTTTTAAAAATTATTTGTTGTAGTTGCTGTAATGTTCAACTTCCCAGACCCAGCAACAGTAAAGAAAGTGGTTAACTATCTACCTCGTGTTGGCGTTGGAACAAGTTTTGGATTGCCTCAAACCAGGTACTCTTTTATATGAGAAACTTAGGGAAAGTAATGTGCCTTAATAGTTGTAATAATTAACCAGTATTAATATTCTTATTAAAGTTAATCTGTATTAACGTTCTCACTTATTTTGAAATTTATAACTTTCTGTTTTATGTTTCATAGTAAATAATGATTATTAGTATTTTCTTTTGACTAAACTGCATTATAATGTACTATTTTAAGTTATTAAGTTTTCTTTTGACTAAACTGCATTATAATATACTGTTTTCCCTAGCATAGGGTATGGTGTCTAGCAGAGTATATACTTAGCAAATAATCATTAAATAAAAGATTGCCTAACCTTACCCCAAGAAAAGTGTATATTGTAAGATTTACTTTTTATCTCTTTTATGGAAAGTTTAAATACTAACCTTTTAGGAAAGATATTTATAGTATATATATCGATATAATTGCTATTCTTTTCAAAGATACATATATATAATATATATCATAATGGTATATGTATGTATAAATATACATACACACGATATATATCATAATGGTACACACACATATAAACAGAAAATACCGCATGATCCTGCAATCCCACTACTGGGTATATATCTAACTGAAATGAAAACAGTATGTCAAAGAGATATCTGTACTCCTGTTTTCATTGCAGTATTACTCCCAATAGCCAAGATACAGAAATCAACCTAAGTGTACATCAGCTGATGAATAAAGAAATTTTGGTTATATATATATGCAATGGAATGCTACTCAGTCTTTAAAAAGAAGGAAATCTTGTTGTCTACAATAGCATGGATGAACTGGAGGACATTCTGTTAAGTGAAATAAGCAAGACACAGAAAGACAAATACTGTATGATCTAAATATGTGAAATCTAAAAAAGTTAGACTCATGGAAGTAGAGAGTAGAAACGTGGTTACCAAGGGTAGAGGTTAGGGGTGGGGTGACTGGGGAGATGTTGGTCAAAGGATACAAAATTTTAGTTAGGAGGAAGAGTTGAAGAGATCTGTCTTACAGCATAGTGACTGTAGTTAGTAACAGCATATTGTTTTCTTAAAAATTGTGGAGAGTAGATTACAAAAAATGATGAATATATGAGGTAATGGATATATTAATTTGCTCAAATTAGCTATTTTGTGATGTATACAAGACAAAAAACACCATAATTTTTATTGGTTGCTAATAGTCTGAAATATGAATATATCAAAATTGAGTAATTCCCTCATTGCTGAAGATTTGCTTTATTTCCATGTTTTCATTATTATAAAAAATGCTATGGTAAAATTATTTATGTATTTTTTATTTCAAGTTTTATGACCAATGTCTTATTTAAAAAATAATAAAAAATATTATGCTACCTTGAAGTACTATTTGCCTAAACTATATAATTTAAAGGAGGAAAAAACCAAATAGCATAAAAAAGCAATACTCATTTATGTGCTACCTAGAGGAAACCCACCCTTTTTTTTCTTTTTCAGTAGGTATTTTTTTCCAGCTTTGTTGGGTTGTAATTCACAAATATAAATTACATATATTTAAGGTCTACCTCATGATGATTTGATACATATATACATTGTTAAATGATTGCTGCATTCAAGTTAATTAACATATCCATCCCTCACAGTTACCTTTGTGTGTGTGTCTGTGGTGAGAATACTTAAGATCTACTCTCTTAGCAATTTAAATATGCAATTTAATATTATGAACTATAATCTTCATATTAAACATTAGATTCCCAGAACTTACTCATCTTACAATGAAAAGTTTATACACTTTGACCACATCTTCCCATTTCCCCCACTCCTCTGCCTCTGGCAACCAAGAAGCCCCATTTAAATATAAATACATTTATACGTTAAAGGTAAATGGACAGAAAAAGGTATACCATGCAAACACTACCTTAATAAAAACAGCCAGCTAGTCATATCATTACTATATTAGTTTTCTAGGGCTGTCATAACAAAGTACCACAAATTTGGTGGCTTAAACAACAGAAATGTGTTGTCTGACAGTTTTGGAGGCTAGAAGTTCAAAATCAAGTTTTCATCAGTGTTGGTTCCTTCTGAGAGCTATGAGGGAAGGATCTGTTCCAGGCCTCTCTCCTTGGTTTTTAGATGCCTCTCTTCTCCCTATGTCTCTTCACATTGTTTTCCCTCTATGTGTGTCTTTGTGTCCAGCTTCCCCTCTTTTACAAAGACACCAGCCATATTGGACTTGGGCCCACCCTGATGACTTCATTTTAACTTGAAAATATTCTCTCTGCAAATTGTTACATTCTGAGGTACTGGGAGTTAGCTCTTCAATATATGACTTTTAAGGAGTCATAATTCAACCCATAACAATTATCAAATTACCAGACAGAGCATTATATTATCAGAGGAAAAAGTGACATATCATAATGATAAAAGAACCAGTTCATCAAGGTGATGATCTTAAATTTACATACATCTAAAAATAGAGCTTCAAAATTCATAAGACAAAAATGGATAGAAGTGGAATGAAATATAGACAACCTCTCCCTGTTATGTCAGTAATTTAGAGAACAGGTAGACAAAAAATCAGTAAGTGTACTGAAGACTGGAACATTATTAACCACCTTGATCTGTGTCACATGTATAAAACATTTTAGTCAACTGCACAAAATACATTCATTTTAAATACACATAGACCATTTAGCACATTGACCATATTCACCCCTAAAACAAGTCTCAAAATGTTTAGAAAGATTGAGATCTTGGATCTCTGGTTAATTACAAACCAGAAATCAGTTACAGAAAGGTTTTTGGAAAATCTCTTGAAATTTGGAAATTAACACACTTCTACATAAAACATGGGCCAAAGATGAAATTATAAGGGATATTAGAAATAGTGTACTAATTGAAAATAACAGCACAACCTATAGAAATGTTTAACATGAAGATAAAGAAGTGCCTAATGTAGAATTATAGCATTAAATGATTTTATTTAAGAAGGGAGAGGGTAAGGGGGAGGGGAGGAGGAGAGGATCATTGCCTAAAATCAATGATCTTAGCTTCAATCTGAAGAATGTGGAAAAAAAGAGGAGCACATGTAGTCAAAGTAAGCTGAAGAAAGAAAAAAATAATAGAAATAAATGATAGAGAAAAAAATCAATGTAATGAAAGCTGTCTCTTGACAAGATTAATAAATGTATTAATAGTAAATAGCAAAGATGCAGAAAGAAGACACAAATTAAAAATATTAAGAATAAGGGAGGGAACGTCACTACAGATATTAAAAGAAAAATAAAGAAATATTATGAACAAATTTATGCTACTAAATTAGACAACTTAGATGAAATAGATTTCTTGAAAGGCACAAACTATCAAATATCACTAATGAAGAAATGGTTAACCTTAATAGTTCTACAAAGGAAATTGAATTGTAGTAAAAGACCTTACCTCAGAGAAAACTTGTAGTTCAGATGAATTCTATCAAATGTTTAATGAAGAAATAATACCATTTCTACACAAACTCTTGCAAAAAATAGAAAAGGAGGTTAAATTGCCAAAAACATTATATGAGACCAGCATTACCTGAACACCAAATGCATACAAAGGCCTTTCAAGAAATGGGAACTGCAGACATCCTGATTGGAAAGGAAGAAATAAAATAGTTTTTTTAGCATACCTTCTTGAATGTTTATATGGAAAGTCCCAGGGAATCTATGAGGAAAACAACAACAACAACAACTGTTAGAACTAATAAATGAATTTAGCTGTTCATAGCATACTGGGTCAGTATATAAAACTCAGTTTTATCCCTGTATGCTAGCAATGAACAATCAGAAATTAAAATTAAAACTAGTGTTTAAATACTATCAAAAAATAAATACATATAGATAAATTTGAAAATGTATTTATAAGACCTACTCACTGAAAACTATAAAACTGTTTTGGAGAACTAAAACTTAAAAATGGAGAGTTGTACTATACTACGCTCATGGATTAGAATACTCAATATTATTAAGATGTCAGTTTTCTCCAAAATTGATCTGAGGTCCAAAGCAGCTCTATCCAAAATCTGAGCAGCCTTTTTTTATCTTTCTTTCTTTCTGTTTTAAAGAAATTGGCAAGATGGCCAGGCATGGTGGCTCACACCTATAATCTCAGCACTTTGGAAAGCCCATATGGGAGAATCACTTGAGCCTAGGAGTTCAGGACCAGCCTGGGCAACATAGGGAGACCCCATCTCTATTTTTTTTTAATTTAAAAAAAGGAAAAAAAGAGAAATTGACAAGCTGATTCTAAAATTTAAGTGAAATTGTAAATATCCAGAATAGTTTAAACAATTTTGAGAAAAAAAACAAATAATATAAAATGACATTCATTAGGATAGCTTGTTATTTAAGGATAGACTCATATAAACCAATGGACTATGACAGAGTCCAGAAATAGACTCAAACATATATGATCAATTTGATTTTTGACAAAGATGTCAAGGTATGTCTGGGGGGGAAATGATCTTTTTAACAAATGATGATGAACAATTGTTTATCCATATCCAAAAAGAAAAAGAACCTCACCCCTTAACTTTACATATAAATTAACTCAAAATGTAACAGAAAAAAATGTAGTGTAGACAAACATAAGTGCTAAAAGTAGAACTTCTTGAAAGAACACATAGGAGAAAAATCTTTGTGACCTTGAATTAGGTAAATATTTCTTTAAATCTTTAATTGGTTTCATTAAAATAAAAAACATTTGCTTTGAAATGCCAACTTTTAAGAAAATGAAAATATATGCCAGACTGGATTAAAGTATTTGTTCAACTTATGTGTGATAAAGGACTTACATCCAGGATATGTAGGAAACATACTACATAGCAAGATAAGCTTGCTACAAAAAAAAAAAAAAAAGTAAGTTTTGAACAGATACTTCAACAAAGAATAGATATAGATACCAAATAAACACATGAAAAGATGCCAAACATTATTAGTCATCTGAGAAATTCCGATTAAAACCACAGTGTGATCCCATGACATACCTATTCGAATAACTTTTTAAAAATCTAACAATACCAAGAGCAGTATACAAGGCAACTGGAACCTCACATGTTGTTCATGGGAAAGTAAAGTGGTACGACTTCTTTGTAAACAATTTGGCAGTTTCATGTAGAATTAACCATACACTTTCCCATGCATCCTAGGAGTCTCACTCTAGGTCTCCTACCCTAGAGGAATGAAAATATATGTTCATGCAATGACTGCTTCATGAATATTGATAGCAGCCATATTCATCACAAAAATTGGAAATAACCAAGATGGTTATCAACTGGTAAATGGACAAACTGTGATAAATCCATACAATGGAATCTATATAGTACTTAGTAATAAAAAGGAATGAAGTACTAATACATGCAACAACACAGATGAATTTGAAAATATTATACTAGGCGTACAAAGCCAAAACAAAAGGCTGCATGTTGTATGATTCCATTTATATGACATTCTGGAAAAAGCATAACTGTTAGGGACAGAAAACAGAACAATGATTGCTAGGAGCTATGGGAAAAGAGGAGGAAGTGCATACAAGGGAGAATAAAAGGAACTTTTGGGGATCATGGAACTATTCCATGTCATAATTGTTCTTACACAACCCTGTATGTTTAGAAAACTCATTATATCGTACACCTAAAAATAATGAATTTTTCTCTATGTAAATTATTCTTCAACAAACTTGATTTTCAAAAACAACAACAAAGAATGTGTAAAGTTAATGAGGATGTATAGGTTAGGAACTTAATGTATATCATACTAATTCCACTCCTAGGCATTTATCAAGAGTAATGAAAACATACATATTCACATTTACTTTTAAGCAAATATTAATAGCAGTTTTTTTCTAGTCTCAAATTGTAAACATTTCTGATGTCCATCAACTGTGAGTGGCTAAACAGATTGCAGTACCTCTATACACTGGAATAAATGAAATACCACTCAGAAATAAAAAGGAAACGACTACTGATACATGCAACAACATGGATGAATTTCAAAAGTGTTGTGCTAAATGAAAGAAATTAAACATTACGGGCTCCATACATCATAGCCATAGGCTGTGGTTTTATTTATATGAAATTACTGAAAAAGCAAAACTACACAGTGACAGAAAGCAGATTATTGCTTACCGGGGCCAAGAGTTGGGGCAAGGGAATTAGCTGCAGAGGGTTATGAGGGACCTTTTAGAGTGTATCTTGGTTGTGGTGGTGGTTACAGAAACATATATATATATTCAAATCTCATCAAATTGTACACTTAAGTTTGACAAATATTATACATTTAATATAATGCATTAAATTATATCTCTTCCTCAAGAAACCACAAATAGTGCTCCCATGTGATCCAGAGTTCCCACTACAGGCATCTATCCACACGAAAGGATATCAGTACATTGAAGAGACATCTGCACCCCCATGTTTATTGCAGGACTGTTCACACTATCGAAGATATGGAATCAATGGTGTTCAGCAACAGATAAATGGATAAGGAAAAGGTGCCATATAAACACAATGGAATACTATTCAGCCATAAAAAAACATGGAATCTTATCATTGGTGGCAGCATGGATGGAACTGGAGGACACTATATTAAGTGAAATAAGCCAGGCACAGGAAGTTAAACACTGCATGTTCTTACTCATATGTAGAAACTACCAAAAGGTTAATCTCCATATGAGTAAAAAGTAGAACAGTGGATACTAGAGGATCAAAAGGATAGTGGGGAGGGAGATATAGGGAGAGATTTGTTAAAGGATACAAAATAAGAGCTGGACTGAGGAATAAATTCTAAAGTTCTATATAACACTGTAGGATGACTAGAGTTAGCAGTAATACATAGTTTCAAATAGCTAGGAGAAGGATTTTGACTGTTGCTAACACAAGTAAATGATAAATGTTTTAGATAATGGATGTCCTAATTACCTGATCTGATCACTATGTCTTATGTATATCACGTCACTGTGTACACCATAAATATGTACAATTATTACATCTATGTAAAACTGCTTAATTAAATATAAAAAATTAATTATATTCCAATCACAATTATTGAAAGATAAGCTTTCTAAGCATATTTAAAAATACCTAAGCCAAAAGTGCTTATTACATCTGTACATGTGATGCTTTTTTAAAAAACTGTTTATTACAATCATTTTAGTATGTACTATAGCATTATTTAATATACACGTGATAAATCTGATTGAAACTTTTAATCATTTTGATAAAAATGATTGGATTTTGCTCTATTACATCATACAATTTTTTATTTAATATAAATATTAAATCTATAGATTAAGGATTTTGTAACTATATTTAATTAAAACCTGTATGTGTAGCCTCTGGTAAATCAGAATTCACATATTAGTTTTGTATTTGAATGTGTGGACTTAATAACTAGTATTTATATAGTTGAAAGTAACCTAATAAGTCTCTGAGAGAAATGTTAAAATGGCAAAATATCTCTCATGGTATAGGGTATAGGGAGAGTGTAGGCGTATGCATCTTTCTCCTGTGTGCTGGGACTACATTGAAATAGCATAATTACTAATTATTTCCTTTCATAGTAGGTATTGATTCATCATCAATACAATTTAGTTAACTAATTTAAGAACTGGAAAGAGCGAACACTGGGATTTTTCTGTTGATTGAAACATATTAGTGGTGGAAACCTACAGTTTACTTTTAGCATACCTAATTTGGTATTGATTTGAGCTACTTTTGATCAGTGTTTATTTTTAAATTTTAAGGTAGTATCCTATTACAAATGCAATTGCGATAGAATGCACAAACATCAGCTAGGATGTTAGTAGTAGCTACAGCCAGCCTCTGGCTGGATGGCTGTCAAAGGAATCTCTCATGTGCTCCTTAGCAGTAGGCCTCAGTTCTTTACCGAGTCAGTTTTTCCATCTGCTACTGGAGTGTTTCATGACATGGGAGCTGGCTTCCTGCAGAGCGAGTGATCCAAGAGAGAATGAAGCAGAAGCCCCAATTTTTTAAAATTACTTACTCTTGATAGTTATACACCATCATTTCTGCTGCATTGTATTCGTTTACAAATGGGTCACTAAATACAGCCCAAACTCCAGGGGAGGGGAATTAAGCTCTACCTCTTGAGGATGTATTTCAAAACCACCACAGGTCACAACTTTTATGTAAATGGGGCAAATAAAATGGTCCTTCTGGATTATAAGCCATGTTGCCTTACAATACCGGTAATGCTTTTGATTAGATAATTTTTATAATTTAATGAGGATTTCAGAGTTCAGGAAGAAGCAGTCCAGAGGAGCATAGTAGATTTCCTTATATTAGTTAAAAAGTCTTTTTCTACAAATTATCTCTTTATTTTAGAAAAGTTTTGTTTATCACACCTAGTATATGTTTTCATACCTGGGAATGTTTTGTAATGTTCTCCCACAGTTAAAGCTAGATGTCCTTTTTTTTTTTTTTTTTTTTGAGAGATGCCGTCTTGCTCCATTGTCCAGGCTGATCTCAAAGTCCTGGGCTAAAGTGATCCTGCCACCTCAACCTCCTAAAGTGCTGGGATTATAGGCATGAGCCACCGTGCCCAGCCTATAAGTCTTAATTTATTAATCAGTTTCTTAAATAGATTTTCACTTACAATGTGTCAAGCACTCAGCCGTGTACAAGATAGAAACCATTTTACTCATACATTTTTAAAACAAATATGTAAACTAAATAGCTGTGATAAGTGACAGGAAGGATATAATTAGAGTGTTGTAGTAGTGATTAGTAGAGTAGAGATGGGTTGCTTTGGATAAGATAACCAGGAATATCTTCCTATGTGACTTTTAAGTTTTGATTTGAAGAAATATAACCAGCTATTCTTTGAATGAAGGCACAGTATATGCAAAGGCCCTGAGGCAAGGCAGGGGGCTTCTAGTGTTCTAAGAAATGTTGGAAAGCAAGTATCACTGGAACTTAGTGATATTAGGAAGAGGGTGTTATTTATATAAGACCGGAGCCTATTGAAGACATTTGGATGATATGTGATGTTGATAATGTAGCTGAAGAGAGACATTCTTGTTTAGAGATTTTTAAGAGATATAATTTATAAAACTCAGAGATTTGGGGGGTGATGACAAAGGGAGATATTCAATATGTTTAGTCAATACTCAAGTCTCAGCTTGAGCTGCTCAGTGGTATTTACTGGGATTAGGAATAATGGACAAACAGTATTTATATAAACATCCTTCCATCCCCATGGCTGGGGTTGTGGGGAGGAGGTGGATGGACAGAAAAGAAGTTTAATTTTAGGTCCTTGAAATTAGAACCCCTGAGAGACATCCAGATTGAAATGTTGAATAGGAAGCTAGATATAAGGTGGTATGTTGAGAGCTCAAAAGAAAGGCCTAGTAATTGAGAATCACTACCATATAGATGAAATTTGAAGCCAAGAGAGGGAATGAGTTCATCGGGGGAGAGATTGTAGAATGCCAAGAGGAACTAGGGCTACATCCGGAAAACCTCAACATGTAAAGGTTAGGTAAGGGAAACAGGACATCCCTGCCCTCCCAAAAACAACAACACTAAGAGCAAAAACAGGAGTGGCTCAAAAGACAGGAAATCCAGGAAAATATGATGCCAACTGTATTAGTCTGTTCTGGTACCTCTATAAAGAAATACCTGAAACGGGGTAATTTATAAAGAAAGGGGGTTTAATTGGCTCATGTTTCCTCAGGCTATAAGGAAGCATGGCTGGAGAGGCCTCAGGAAACTTACAATCATGGTAGAAGGTGAAGGGGAAGCAGACATATCTTATATGGCAGGAGCATGAGGAAGAAGCAGGGAGAGGGGGGTGTCACACCTCTTCAACAACCAGATCTTGTGAAAACTCACTCACTGTCATGAGAACAGCAAGGGGGAAATTTACCCCATGATATAATCACCTCCCACCAGGCCCCACCTCCAACACTGGGGGTTACAATTTGATATGGTTTTTCTCTGTGTCCCCACCCAAATCTCATCTCAAATTATAATCCCCACATGTCAACAGAGGACCTGATTGGATCATGGAGGCGGTTTCCCCCATGCTGTTCTCATGATAGTGAGTGAGTTCTCACGAGATCTGATGGTTTAATTTTTTCTTGGTTCTCCCACCCCGACTGCTGCCTTGTGAAGAAGGTGCTTCCTTCTTTGCCTTCCACCATGATTGTAGTTTCCTGAGGCCTCTCCAGCCATGTGGAACTATAAGTCAATTAAACTTCTTTTCTTAGTAAATTACCCAGTCTTAGGCAGTTCTTTATAGCAGTGGGAGAGTGGACTGATACACAATTTGACATGATATTTGGGTGGGGACACAAATCCAAACCATATCACCAAGGGATGGTAGTTTTTAAACATGAAAATATCTGATGAGAAATCAGTAAGACATAGACTGAAAACTGTCCATCACATTTAGCAACAGCAGCTTTTGACCTCCAGAGGATTGAATGTTGTGAATTTGCCCACACAATATCAAGAAGCTTTACTTGGCAAGCAGGACCCTGAATTTTGTTGGCGTTTATGAGCTACTCCTTTTGGTTTAGTTGTGATAACACTACAAGTCAGGGCCATTAAGACTAAATGTTCTGACTTGTCAGCCAGTAGGATGTGAGAGGATAGAGACTATTGTGCTAAATCCTGACTCACCACTGATGGCAATCAGCAAGAGAATTAGTCCTGTTATCAGTTTTCAGCCTGTGGTGGTTCTTGATCTGGAATATTCTTTCTGACACCCAGGAGCACTTACGGTACAAGCATATACACACAGATACCAGTTTTAAGCCGTAACAAAAATATATTGAGTCAGCCCAAAGGTGCCACCAACAATAGTTTTCATTTTAGTTTTTCTGTTTCACTGCAAGTTTTGCCCAACCCTATCACTTGTTTTCAGGCATTTCCTTTTTTCTATAGGAGCACTAACCAAGGAGTTTAATACATGCATATCAGGGGTTATAACAGCTACCAGGAGATATGTTATTTTGCAGTTAGAAGCTTAGAGAAGTACAGAGAAGGGAGTGAGCTTAGGCCGTGTGGCTAGAGTGGTGGTGGTGGAGGGGGCTTCATTTTTTTTGATTCCGTGCTCCTTGGTCTGCACCACTTCCTCCTCTATATACCTCCCAGAACCTAGAGAGTGCCTGGGTTTGGGGGCATCTTTCTTTTTGTCCTCACACATTCTGCCATGTCTCTGCCATGTAGCTATTAGTGCTTTTGGTTACTTCTGTGGCCAGCAACTCTTCCTCCCATGGGACTGAGAAGCATACTAATTTGGATGCTTATATCCAACACAGGTATAACATATCAAAATTTATGAGATGCAGCTAAAGTAGTATTAAGTGAAAATTTACAGCTTTAAACACCCATATCTGAAATAAATTCCTCAAATCAATAACCTATGCTTCTACTGTTAGACAGTAGAGGAGAGCAAACTAAATGTAAAGCAAGTCGAAAAAAATGAGTAATGAAGATTATAACAAAAATCAATGAAACATAAAGCAAAAACACTGAAGAAGATCAATGAAATGAAAGTTGATTCTTTGCAAAGATCAGTAAAATTGACAGACTTTAACCTAACCATGAAAGATGACACAAATTACTTAAATTAGAAGTGAAAGTAGAGACATGACTATTGAGCATTCTTTTTTCCTGTTTGTTTTATTTTGTAGAGACAGGATCTTGCTCTGCTGCCCTGGCTAGAGTGCACTTGGCACAGTTATAGCTCACTGCAGCCTCAAACTCCTGGGCTCAAGCCACCCTGCCATCTCAGCCTCCTGAGTAGCTGAGACTACAGGCACATGCCACCATGTCTGACTAATATTTTGATTTTTTTTTTTTTTTTTTTTTTGTAGAGATAGGGTCTTCCTATGTTGCCCAGGCTGGCCTCGAACTCGAGCTCAAGTGATCCTCCCACCTCAACCTTCTAAAGTGCTGGGATTACAGGTGTGAACCACCAAGCCCAGCCTGAGCCTACAGAAATTAAAAGGGGTAGAAAGGAATATCATGAACAACTTCACACCAACAAATTAGATACTTAAATGATACGGACAAATTCTTAGAAAAACAGAATTGCCAAAACTGGCTCAAAAAGAAATTGGAAATCTGAATAGACCTATAACACATAAATAAAATGAATTATTAATTTAAAAATCTTTCCATAAAGAAAAGCCCAGACCCAGTTGTCTTTACTGGCTAATGCAATAAAATATTTAAACTAGAAATGATATAAATCTTTCACATACTCATCCAGAAGATAGGAGGGAGGAAACACTTGCAACTCATTCTATAAGGTCAGTCACCCCAATACCACTGCCAGACAAAGACATTACAGGAAAACTAACAAGAAAAATGCTATAGGCCAATTTCCCTCCTGAACACAAACACAATTTTTTAAAACAAAATTTAGGAAACCAAATTCAGCAGTATATAAAAAGGATTTATAAAATGTTCATGTGGGTTTTATCACTGGAATGCCAGTTAATTTAAATCTGAAAATCAGTTTATGTTGTGCACCAATATTTATAAAGCAGAAAAAGCTTACTATCATTTCAGAAAAAAGCATTTGACAAAATTCAACACATTCATGATTAAAAACTCTCAACTAACTTTCAATTAAAGAACTTTCCACAAACTGACAAAAATCATCTACCAAAAAGCTCCCAATACATACATCATACTTAATGTTGAAAGACTGAATACTTTCCCCCTAAGTTTAGGAGGGTAAAAATGTCCTCCCATTTTTACCACGTCTATTCAGCGTTACACTGGAGATGTTAGCTTGTGCAACAATGAAGAAAGAGAGGAAGGAAGGGAGAAATTAAAGATATCTGCACTGGGAATGAAGAAAGAAAGTAGCCCAGAAAGTAGCCCTCTTTACAGGTCGTAAGATTTGTACAATGAAAAGTATAAAACATTTTTAAGAGAAATTAAAAATAGACCTTAATAAATGGAGACATTCCATGTTCATGGATCAGAAGATTCAATATAATTAATAGGGTAGTTTTCCCTAGATCTGTAAATTCAGTATAATCCCTATCAAATTCCTGATAGACTTTTTTGGAGAAATTGGGAAGTTGAAATGCAATGGACCTAGAATAGCTGAAACAATTTTGAAATATAAGAACAAAATTGGAAGACGTACCTTGATTTCAAAAATTATTGTAGAGCCACAGTTATCAAGATACTGAGGGAATTCACCCTTCCTCATTTTCATTGTACTCAGTCCTCAATTGTGGTAATTGTACAAAGATAGGCATATAAATTAAAGGAAGAGAATTGACAATACAGAAATTAATCCTTGCGTTTGTGGTCAGTTGTTTTGCAGTAAAGGTGCCAACACAATTCAGTGAGGAAAAGATAGGCTTTAAACAATTGGTGGACAAAATTGGATGTTTACATACAAGAAAATTTTGATGCTTACCACATACCAGTCAAAAAAATTAACTCAAAATATATTATAGGCCTATATGTGAGAAGTAAAACTATAAAATGTCGGAAAGAAAACATAGGAGAAAAACTTTCTGATGTTGGGAAAGGCAAATAGTTCTCAGATGTGACACTAAAAGCATAATCCACAAAAGAAAAAATTGAGAAATTGGGCTCAACCAAAATGTAAAACTTTTGTGTTTCAAAATTGACCACTAAGTAAATGAAGAGATAAGCCACAGACTGATAAAACATTTGTATATCATGTGTCTGTTAAAGCACTTTTTATTAGTCTGCATTCTCCAGAGAAACAAAACCAATAGGTTATGTATGGATATGTAAGAGGAGATTTATTATAGGAATTGGCTTATATGACCATGGAGGCTGAGAAATCCCACGATACACCATCTACAGCTGGAGACCCAGGAAAGCCAGTGGTGTAATTCAATCCTAATTTGAAGGCCAGGGGAGCCCATGACTGAGCCCAAGGCTCGAAGGCCTAAGGAGAGAGGGATGGGGTAAGAAGTGAAGGACAGAGAACCAAGAGCTCCTGCTATCCAAGAGGAGGAGAATATAGATTCCCAGCTTGAGCAGGAGAGGGAATTCACCCTTTCTCCTTCTCGTTGTATTCAGTCCTCAATCGACTGGATGATGCTCACCACACTGGAGAGAGCAGTCTGCATTACTAAGCCCACTGGTTCAAGTACTGATCTCTCTGGAAATGCCGTCACAGATATACCCAGAAATCATGTTTTACCAGCTCTCTAAGGTCACTTAATCCAGTCAATCTGACACATAAAATTAACTATCACAGACTTGTATTTAGAATGTATATAGAATTCTAACAACTCAGTGATAAAATGCAAACAGCTCAATAAATGAGTAAAAGATTTGATTAGTCATTTCACCGAAGATATACAAATGACCAATCAGCACATGAAAAGATGCTCAACAACATACATTAAAACTACTATTTTACACCAACTAGAATGGTCATAATCAAAATACACACAAGAGCAAGTATTGGCAAGGATGTGGAGATGAATGTATACATTATTGATTGGGACATATAGTGGTATAGCCACCTTGGAAAACAATTTGGTGGTTTCTCAAAAAATTAAAGATAAACTCAACATACAACCTAGCAAGTCCACTCTTAGGAATCTACCCAAAAGAAATCAAAACATATTTTCATATAAAGATATATACATCAATGTTTATGGTAGCATTATTTATAATAGCAAAAACTGTTAAATGTCCATCAACTAGATAAACAAAATGTGCTGTATTCTATATACAGTGGGATACTAGTCAGCAATAAAAAGGAATGAACTGTGGATACATGCTGCCATATTGATAAACCTCAAAGACATTATGTTTAGTGAAAGAAACCTGATACAAAAGACTGCATACTAATGTTTGATTCCATTGATCTGAAATGTCTAGAAAAGGTGAGTTTACTAGAGACACAGAGTAGATTCCTAGTTGCCTGTAGGTGGGGATAGGAATGAAGATTATCTGTAAATAGGTAACAAGGCAAATTTTTGTGGTGATGCAAATGTTCTACACTTGATTTTAGCCAAAAGGCCGAGAAGAGATGAAGAAAATTTTCTAAAGTGAATTGTGATAATTTCACAACTTTCAAAATATTTTTTAAAAATTACTGAATTGTACAAATTGAATAAATTTTATGGCATGAAAATCATACTTCAGTGAACCTTTTATAAAATAATTACCTTGTTTTTTATGGTAGAAAGAACTGTGACGGCACATTTCTCTGAGATTCTAGGCTTTGAATGTAATAACTAATTCTGCCATCTGTTTCTCACTGTTTGTATTGATCAGTTCTATTCACTGATGTTTACATTTCATTAGGAGGCCACAGGAAAATTTGTCTTCTATTAAGCTATATTAAAAAAATTTCTCTTTACCCCATGAACAGACACCTAAATAGTTTAGAATCTCCCTTCTCTTTGATACAAAGTGTATGCAAATATATTTAAATTTATAATGTAAAAATGTGTTCATTTAAGATAACTATTACAATTAATAAAGACGTGAATAGAATTTTATATGCACTTCCCAGCTACTATAATTTCTTCTTTTTATATCAGTAAAGCAGTGAATTATTAATTATACTGTTATTAATCAACTTTTATTGAACCTGTACATTATAATGGCACTGTAATGACAGCTTACCTGAATGAATAGAATATGTATAATAGGTCTGTGGCTAGTCTAAATCATTTGTTTAACCATGAATTGTAGATTGAAACCTCTCTAGTATTCATTAGTCTGACATGAATAGAACTTTTCAGAATTATAGATATTATTATGAATGAATAAGCACAGATAATTCATGATTTATTATTGTGATATAATTAATCATATCACATTGAATTCTTTTTCTTGCAGGCGTATTTCATTAGCTAGTCCACGTCAGCTTTTTAAGGCTTCTAATATGACCCAGCGATGGCAACACAGAGAGATTTCTAATTTTGAGTACTTGATGTTTCTCAACACGATAGCAGGTAACCTAATTCCATGTACTGATTTATTTTAGACAATACATTATTAATTTGAATTGTTAGATTATTTTAAGTAGTGGTATAACTAGCTTGTTTTATTGCCATTATTGCTACTAGAATACTACAAAGGATATACAAAGAGAATAAGGTATGTTGCTTACTCTCATAGAAGTCATTTTAAGTACAAATGTGAATGTTTACATGATTCTAGAATAAGGGGATATAGATTCAGTAAAAAATTCAAAGTACCGTGGTGATTAAAAGGACAGGGAGAGAGGGAAATTATATTCACCCAGTTGGTGGGAGTAAGGGGAAAATAAGATTTCAATGGTTGTATAAGGATGGATACTATTTGACTAGCAGAGGAGGTGGTTGGAATGTTAGATGTCATTCCATGTAAGACTGAAAGCGTAAGCAAACATACAAAGATGGGAAAATGTAAAGTATACCTAGAGAGCAATGAATGGTATAGTTTGTATATCTATGTATATACTGTATATTTTTGTGTGCATGAAGTACATATTCATAAAGATATAATGAAAAAATAAGATCTTCTTTGTATCTTATATATATATATCTTTATATCTTATATATATAAGATATCTTTATATCATAAAGATATAAGAAAAAAATAAGAATGTTAGTGTGAAGAACGATTTTCTTGTCAGTTTGAAGAGTTAGCAGTCAGTTCATTGGGAAACTTTTAGAAGTTTTTGAGCACCTAAGTGATATTAGAGCTGCATCAAAAATTAACTTGGAGGCTGTGTATGTAAGATAAATTTGGGTGGATAGAGACTAGGCAGAAAGTAAAGTTAGGAAGTAATTTTGTGTGTGTGTGTGTGTGTGTGTGTGTGTGTGTGTGTGTGTGTGTAGTAATGAGGGCTTCCATTAGGTATCAGTGGGAATTAAAAAAGAAGGAACAAATTCTATAAGAATTCAGAAGGCACCAACCATTTGATATGCAGCTGACTGAATGTAAGTGGTAAATGAGAAGAAAGTATCTGAAAAGACTTCCAGGCTTCTGGCCTGCGTTAGTGGGAAAATGATGGTACAATTAATGGAAAAAGAAGTCAGAAAATTTGATCTAGGGAAAGATGATGATTTTACTGTGCCAGCAGACTTTCAAGTTAAGGTATCAGAAAGAGTTTTTGGAAGTATAGGGCAAGGAGGATATTCAGAACTTAGAACTAGGACATTGGATTTCATCTGCATAGAGAGGAAATCACCGAGAGATGTGAGATCAGCAAGGAAGATAATACAGAAAGCAGTGAGATAAGACAGGGAAATTCTCTTGCATATGAGAAGAAAGAAGGAAAGTTAGTAAAGGACAAAAAGGAATGAGTGATCCTAGAATGTGCAGATATAGTAGGAGAACTGAGGTAAGTCAGATGTCTTGAGAGGCAAGGTGAAAGAGGGAGGAAGGCATTTTCACCTGTGTCAAATGTTACAGAGTGGAGAGGGAGACTTCAGAATGAATGGTTTGAAATGAAATAGTAACTGTAGATGTAATTACAGGTCTTTTTTATTTTTTTGAGACGGAGTTGCTCTCCTCTTCCCCAGGCTGGAGTGCAATGGCACGATCTTGGCTCACTGCAACCTCTGCCTCCCAGGTTCAAGCGATTCTTCTGCCTCAGCCTCCCAAGTAGCTGGGATTTTAGGCTCCTGCCACCACACCCGGCTAATTTTTGTATTTTTAGTAGAGATGGGGTTTCACCATGTTGGCCAGGCTGGTCTTTAACTCCTGACCTCAGGTTATCTGCCCGCCTCCACCTCGCAAAGTGCTGGGATTACAGGCGTGAGCCACCATGCCCGGCCAATTATGGTTATTTTAAATGTGTTATTAAAGAGAGGATGGGTTGGGGCCGAGAGGAGAAATGATGAAAGAGGAGGAGAGAAGAAAAGTAACAATTCAAGTTATGAGGGAGACAGGTTTGAGAGCTCAGGTGAAGCAATTACTCTTAGCAAAGAAAAGACCCTGTTAGAGTAATGGGAAAGAGTGAGGGGATGTTGCAAAGAATTGGAAGTTGAGGGGCTCACATTGAAAGTTCTAAATTTTGTTAGAAATTTATCTCAGTCAGCTGAGCAAAAGGGATAAAGAAAATGTCAATGGTTATGTTGAATTTAGTAGAAACTATAGAATTAGTGACTAAAAGAATGTTTAATTAGTGAGAGGAAACTTATATAACAAGTTTAATGGACATATTTTGCATGTAGTCCATCAATTAACCCATGTTGAATGCACAGTTATGATTATGGAACAACATTTATGAAATGATGTGTTCTCAAATAGCTTTTATTGTGCCTGCAGTGTCTTTTAAGTATATTCCCTGTATATGTTTCATAAATACAGAATTGATCATTTGCTTTAGATTTTTAAAATGTGCATTAGAGGGTGGAGTTAAGTCTCATTTAAGATTTCTTTTACATTATTATTTGTGCCGCATATAGATTCTCATGATATCATGACGCATTTCCCAAATGGCCATCAGTTGATATTTAATAACTGTGTATTGAGTTTAACTTAATTAAGTCTAATCACTGAGCAGGTACATACTCTTCATTTTTTAGGTACAATAAAAAATTATTTCTTATTATTTAAGTAGATGGGACAAGATGATTTTACTGTTTACCAACATTTAAATCAGAAGGAGAAGGAAGTGGGGGAGCATAAAATTTTTTTTTCTGCTGCTATGTTTGGTTATTTTTTTATGGAGAAATTAAAATTATTGATAGAAATATGTAGTGACATTAATGACCTATGAATTAAAAATGTCATTGTTATAATGTTTTATAAGACTGTTCCAGGTCAGCCAAAAATGAACTTTGTTAATCCTAATAGACCTCAAGCCTAAGATGAATAGAGTAAAATAAAAAGTTAAAAACATCAGACCTTAAAAAAGGCTTAGATACCAAGAGTGTGTGCAGAGAACTACTTTAATATTCAGCTACATATTGATATGACATCAGTATATATTTGAGAAAGAAAAAGTAATGGAAATGATAGAATATATAATAAAGGAATTCAAACAATATTAATATATTTGTCTCTCTTATATGTTCACCATAAAAGTCTGTTCATGTTAAATCTAACTAAAAATATGTATAGACTAGTAAATAGGAACTGGGATTCAAACACCAGCATTTTGATTCCAGAAACAATGATCTCACCCACTATGCTACCTCCCTACAAAGGTAATATCCAAAAAACTGCTGTACATATGTAGAAGGACTACCTCCTCTTTTGCTGTAATTTGTATTTTTAATAAAGCTAAATATGTCATTGAAAATGTCATTAGAAAGAGGTATAGAAGAGCATGTGGCCACATTTGGGCATGTAAGGAAGCAACATTGATAATACTGCTCATTATTTTCAGAGGATTATAGGATTTGAAAACTACCACAGAAATTTCAGAATTATTTAGTGCAATGCCCTCATTTTATAGATGACCGGTGAATGTCCACCAGGGTTACGTCATTTAAACTTGATTGCTTAGTTGGTTGATTATTAATGGTAGAGAAAGGATTCTTGTTTTGAAAAACTGTGAGAATTACAAATAGCTTTTTAAAGTCTTTAAAAAAGAGTATTTTATTTGGGGCAGGCTTTCAAGTGATAAAAAAAATTGTCGAATGTAGTTTAAAAGAACACAAACTTAGGACCAGAAAATCTGGATTTGAATATGGTTTGACCATTACTGGTTGCGTGATGTGGGGCAAGTTACCTAACCTTTTGTGACTCAATTTTTTCATCTGTGAAATGGAAATGATACAATTTCATAGGATTGTTGTGAGGATTAAATGAGATAAAGTATGGATACTGAGAACTATGTCTGGCAATAAAAAATTGTTAATCTTATTTTTAGTAAATTATTTTACTGAATCTGTTTATTTCATTTTTAAAATTATAAATTACAAGTAACTTTTTTCCCTATCAGGACGGAGTTATAATGACTTAAATCAGTATCCAGTGTTTCCTTGGGTCATCACTAATTATGAATCAGAAGAACTGGATCTTACCTTGCCCACCAACTTCAGAGATTTGTCCAAGGTAATTTCTCAGTAATCATCTGAAATATAATTGTCTTGCATATAAAAATAAATTGGATTGTCTTTAGTTATTTTACTTAAAAAATTTTTTCAAATATAGTCGTACCTTTAATATAATTCTCTTAAACATATTTTCAAATGGAAAAATTTAATGTGCATGATAAACACTACTTCTCTTTTGTGATGTTAGCACTGATATTCAGTGCATGGATTCATTAATTTAGTAAGCATTGCCAAATTGTGGTATTTAGAATATCACTTTTATTTATGGGACTCATTCTATAAAGAGACACTTCCCCTCTTCTACTACTGGGGTATCAAGTGGTACACTGGAGAGAAAAGACAGGATAGAAATTTAATTCTTTCTCTTTTCTGTTAATTTACATAACAGTTTTCAAACTATTGAGTTGATTCCTAGCATTCTCCAATGGTATCCAACTGACTATTAAAAAAGTATCTTTATGAACTCATAGATTTCAATGTATTTGATGTTTCAATCCATTGCAGTTATTTCCTGATGTTCAGTTGTTCTTTCTTTGACCAGGGGGAGCTTCTTGAAGTTATTTCTGGGACATTTTGACACTGTTTGTAGTCTTTGATAACTTTCATGCTCTCTGGTATGACAAGGCACTCTAGTCTTAACCCTTATATTTTCTGGCCCAGATACAGAATCATCTATTTCTTTGAGGAGCCCGAGTGGGACCTCTTCTAGTGGGAATTAATATCTGGAGATCACAGTTTTGTCTATTCTGCTTATTGTTGCTGAATTTGTCATTATTTCTATCCCTTTTTTAGAGGGTGCTAGGAAAAAATTTAGGATGAAATACATTATGAGTTCAAACTGATTCCTCCAATTTATATTCAGAATTCTATTTCCTTTAATGTCTGAGTACAAAGTCTCTACCCTCATTTTTTAGGTGAGTACGATATCCAGTCTTTTTCCTAAAGCGTCTTTCCTTAGTAATTTCTAGGAACAGCTAACAAATGTTTATGTCTTCTACATCTTTGACCTGGAGACTCTTTGTTGCTTCTTCCCTGTCTGTACCCTGATCCAGTGTTGGTCCTTTATTCCTGTACGTCACTCTTACATTCTCAAAACACCAGATTTCTTGCTGTTAGTACTAACTTTTTTCAAGGGTATACATAGTCCTTTCCCTTAACTCTTCTAAATCCATCTTAGGCCACAGGTAAGTGTTTATGTAAAGCTCCACTGAACACCCAATCGTAGCAGAAATGCAAGGCTCTCAGTGATTCACAGTCTCAGTCAGAGGATCATTGCCCAGTGTCTGCAGATCCCAGCATGAGAAGTACAAGTTCACTCAACATATCCAGTGTCCTTTACTTAGAGCTCAGGGACTCTAAGAGTGTGTTCTCTTATTTACTCATTCCAGGAAGATGTTCAGGAGTAATTCCTACTCTCTATCCACAGGATAGGATCTTCACACAGTTCAGACAATCACAATAGTTACCGGGGATGTCAAAACGAAGGTTAACATTTTCCTCATGACAAACAATAGTGTTTAGGATCTAGCCATTGTCTGTTTTATTACCACGTCTTCTGTCTCTGTCCCCATCTTTGCTGTATCATCTGATCCTGTAATGCCTCATGTTCACCTCTTGTGCTTTGGCTGTTGGCTCTTCTCTTTATCTAGAAATTTGAACTCCCAGGGTACTTTCCATATACTTGTTATCATACATTTAATAATTTATTATAATTTTAACATTTTCTTCTCTGTGTTCCCTATTAAGCAAAATCATTGAATACAAAGATTTTGTTTTGTTAATTTCTGTATCTCTTGTGCCTAGTATAGTGCTTAGAGCTAAGAAATTGTACCAGTTTCTATATCTACTTACTGAACTCTAAAAGGGAGTTTTAATTTTCAGAGGAAAGCCTTATTCATGGATCACATGTCTAATAAGGGATTAATGTCAAGAATATGTAGAGACTCCTAAAACTCAACAACATTCAAAAATGGGTAAAGAACCTGATAGACATTTCTCCAAAGAGGATATACAAGTGGCCAATGAGATGAAAATGAACATCACTAATTATTAGGGAAATGTAAATCAAAATCACAATAAGATGCCACTTCACAACCATTAGGAAGATTGTTAATGAAAACAAACCCAGAAAATCACAAGTGTTGGCACGGATGTGGAAAATTGGAACCCTTGTGCATGCTGGTGCGAATGTATGATAGTGCAACTTATATGTCAAACAGTATGGTAGTTTCTCAAAAAATTAAAAAGAATTGAAAGTAGGGATAAGAACAGATAATTTTACACCCATCTTCATATTTGTAGCAACGTGACACACAACAGCTAAGAGATAGAAACAACCCAAATGTCCATCAACAGATAAATGGGTAAACAAAATATGGTATATACATACAATGTAATATTATTCAGCCTTAAAAAGGAAGGAAGTTCTGACATGTGCTACAACATGAATAACCCTTGCGGATGTTATGCTAGGTGAAATAAGCCAGTCCCAAAAGGGCAAATACTGTATGATTCCATTCATATGAGGTACTTAGAATTGTGAAATTTATAGAGACAAGAAGTAGAATACTGGTTGCCAGGGCCTGGGGTGAGGGAGAGAATGAGGAGTTAGTGTTTAATATAATAGGTATAGAGTTTCAGCATTGCAAGTTGAAAAAAGTTCTCAAGATGGATAGTGGTAATGATTGGTCAACAATGTGAATTTATTTAATACTACTGAACTGTACATTTATGTTATATATATTTTGCCACCATTAATAAAAGAGAAACCAGCAAGAAAAAAAAAGTTAGCAAACTAGAAACAATTTGAAAAAGTGCCTGTGTGTTTCTGTTCTTGCTTCTCTGTGATCACTTTGAGAATATGCCCTAAACATTTCCAAGTTAACCTGCTGGTGGGATGTGACTGACACATGGAGGACACTTGAGCTGTGACAGCTTAGGCCATCCTTAACAAGCTAGTCCTCAGCTGACCTGCCAGCTGACCACAAACATATGAAGGAGTCCAACTAAGAGCAACAAAGCCTGGCCCAGGTCAGCAGAATTTCCCAATTGACCCATTGACCATGAGGAATGATAAATGGTTGGTTTAAAAAAAATTGAAAAGAAAAGGAAGGCCTTACACATCGGTATCATATTTGTTCTAAGACCCCATAGTATTATGAAATCTGTAGAGCTCTGTAGTCTAATAAATGAGGACTGTATTAGTTTGACTTGTGTAATGAGCCATGCAGTAGGTCAATAATGAAAACTGGGCAGCTCTTTAATCCTCAGGCTATTATACCCTACTCTCTCTCCATGGTTTGAATTTTGTGTTTGCAAAAGTAAACATATCATTTTTGTGGGTTGATTCTGTTAGAATATAAAATTTACTTCACAAAATGAATGACATATATATGAATACATATTCTAGAGTCCTAGACGTTTTGCCTTGCCTTCTGTTTCAGGGCTGAATCCATCAGTTTGGACTTCTATTTCAGCACATAGCTTATTCAGATTTTTTTTGTGCTTTAGATGAGTTTTTAGAAATCTCTTTAAGATGTGATGAGTACTAAGATGGATTGTGGGCTGGACTCATGATTCAGTCTTGATGAAACAGCACCTAATGGTGACAAGTGGGAGGTTATTTGTGGTTTTTTTTTTTTTTTGAGGATATGTTTTTCTCTTCCTCCATCTTTGTACCTGAACAAAAGTTCTCATAACCCTTTTACCTCATCCTAATACCACCCTTTTTTACCAACTGCCTCCATTTACTGCCCCTCATCTTTGTTATCTATTCTACTAAAAACGTTAAATGACCAGAAGGAGGCCTCCAGAACATTTTTATTATGTAGGCTGTATGATTTTTATTATGAATATTCATTGAAATTATATCAGAAAAATACTATTGTAGATTAGTGGCCAGCTAAACAGAATCCTTTATTAAAATCAAATTTTATTTGTATATTACAGCTGTACCTAAGGAACTTGTGAAATACTTTTGTTGGGTGGGTAAAATATTATTTTAACTAATGCCTTTTCTTCAAGATATGAGAAATAAGGTTACCTTATGCCCCACTAGATGATCAATAGTAATTTTGCTTTTTTATTTTGCTACATTAAAAGTAAAAAAGGGGGGGCTGCAAAACAAAACAAAACTGTTGCTTTCATTAACCTCTATCCAAATATGTCCACATCCACTAAACAAAGACATAAGAAATGTCATTTGTGTAATTTTGTGACTTCAATTGTAATGGCATTCATTTTTGTATTTTTAGAAATTTTGTGAAATATTTGCCCTTTTGGCTGAGGAAGAAATCGTTATAAAAAGTGCTTTCAACAAGAACTGAAGGGCACACAGTTGAATAGTGAACAGTAGCGTAATTAGTAGGTCTGGGGAGAAGTGAGGAGCTCTAACATTCTACCGCCTTACAACTAATATTTCCTTTCCTATAAACCAATGGTAGTGTGAATGCTACAAAAGTCATTCAGGTTCATGAGAATGGAATTCTACTAGTACTAATTGCTTTCATTAAATATTGATGAAATAAGTGAGTTTGGAATCAACTGCATTTAGTGAAATAATCAAGCACATCAGATATTTGAAAATTCTGCTTTGCACATATAAAATAGTGGTGATTGTTTACTTAGTAAAAGTATCTCATTCCTTTTAGTATTAAGGCTTGCCAAAATGTTTACAGTGTGATTCAGTTTTCAAATATTTGTTTATACACACATTTTCAAGAATACATCTCATATATAAATGAGCTCTATCTGTACAAATAATGATTATAATAGAATTGTATTAAAATTTGTCCCATAGTATACATTTTGTAAACATTACTGTTTGTTTAAATAAACTTGTGAAATCTTAGAAAACATTGTATGCATAGCTTAATGTAGAATACAAACAGATCTTATCTCCGTTCTTAAGTGGATAATATAGCCTGACTGGCTTTAAAATGTATTGAATTATTTATGCGTATTTGTATCTATTTAATTTCCCCAAAGCTGTTTTTCAGAGGACTTTTAGTACCTTTGATACAAAGCTACAATTTTATTTGGTAATCTCTTCCATGTTGCACTGGGAATTTTCTTTCTGAAGCTGAATTAATGTAATCAGCATCCTTTCTTCTGTATTATTTTTCTGATCTTCTTTTAAGAAAAAAAAAGTCTGAATGGAGCAATGTAAAAAATGTCTTTTTAAATGTATAAGCTTTTATTCCATGTACAATATCTCTTTATAATCATTCCAAATTAGTATTGTAAGTACATTGAGAAGATCAAATCTATTTTATTCTGAAAGACTGGTGAAAATTAAATCTTTTCTTGTATTGCAAAAGTCCTCATTTAGCATAAAATGGTTTAATTTATTCTTTCAAAGCTGAAAAAAATAGGAATCAATTTTGAGGTTGATTTCTTTTCCCTCTACTTTCCCAGTTATTTCATCAGTAGTCTGAAATTCTGACTGATGAGAAGACAGATCTAACCATGCATAGAATTTGGAGTGACATTAATCCATATTTTATAAACATACATTGATTTTATATTTTGACAGCCTCCTTGGAAGAGATAAGATTCAACATTTTCTTTTTGACATTTTTTTATAAGAAATCATAATCAGCGCAGGAATATATTTACAAAATGTCATACCATAAAAATAAATTATGATGGCTGAGTTTTTCAGTACCGGGGCCTCCTTTGTAGATTAGGATGATTTCCTTTGTACCTGTGATTTATTATTTTTTCTTTACTTTGGAAAGTGATTGTGTAAAACAGATTTTCTGAGAGAGGGAAACCAAGACAATCTGAGGCAATCATTTTTCTTCTAGTTGACCAGTGTAGTTATTTTAGAATATATAATATGTATCTGTACAGTAATCTGGGTATCTTTTAAAAAAACCAGTATGTTCTTGGATTGAAATGCAATTGATAACTATTCCACTTGCCAATGAAAACCCAATTATCTTGGCTGCGAAATTCACAAGACAGGAGCATCCACTTTATTATTATTGTTAACTAATATTTATTGAGCATTTACTATATGCCAGGCTTTTGTCTAAGTGTTTTGTGTGTGGTAATTCCTTTAACCTTCACAAAATCCCTTTAAGTAGGTAACATCATTATTGTTTTTTACAGAGGCAAAAACTAATGCACCACGAGGTCAAGTTGCACATAGATAAAATCAGAATTTGAACACTAAGTTTTCAACCTGTAGCTCACAATTGCGTTTTTAAAAAATGAATGGGATACCATAGCATAACATAAAAAAGAAAACATCAGTGTGCATATTGTATAAATCTTCTGCTCAATTTGTTTGAGTGTATGTACATGTGTGTTTTTTAAAGTAACATATTTGTTAATGTGAGCTTTGGCCCAGAAAGTTTGAGAAACTCTGTAATATGCTAATACTGCCTTCCACTTTTGGCACCAGTTGCTGGGTCTGTTTTAATGTTATTTATCAAGTTGACTTTCACTTCTCATGCTGAAGTACCTAGTACATACAAGCAACATGCTATTGCTTGAAAAAGGAAAGCTTTTTTTCTTTTCAAATTGCCCTACTCTTGTTGTCTTTATCCTAGGTTATGCTCCAGGCTTTTTGGATTAAACCCATTTTACAAAAAAAGCTGAATGTTCGGTTAAAACTAGAGGATCCCCAGTGTTACTGCTTATTCATTTGTTCATTCATTTATTGGTTGTTAATTGAGTGCTGTAATATGCCATGGACTGCTAGTTTCTGAAGATATGAAAGAATAAAATGAAGTCGTTACTATCCTAGTAAAAGAGTAAGCTGAAGATTTGGGAGAAACAGGAATGGCCAAGATAAAGCAAATACTTACTGTTTAATAATTACAACTCACATTTTTAAAATGAAGGAAAATAGAGAGTTTGAGGAACAAGGTAAAGAAAAATCTGTTTTTCATCTTTAGATTGTAACCACAAAATGAGCTGTTATTTTGGTCCATAGTGCAGAAACAGGAAAATAAAGAGTAGAAGAAAATGAACCTGCACCATGATCTCCTGATTCCTATCTTGCAACATAGGAATCAGAGGAAAATTGACTAAAACTGAATTTTAAATTTTTGTCTAAGCTCTAAGAAATCATGTTTGTTTTGTTTCGTTTTGTTTTTAAACCTATGTTACAATGCCAGACTATTCACACTCTTGTTAACCTAGCAGTTTACATTGCCCTAGTTTGGATCCAAATAGTTCTAAAGAGTAGATTCTGATAAAACCGAAGAGAACTGAGTGACAGAACCATAGTAAATTTATTATTCATTGCTGAGTTACTCCTGTTTGTGCTTAGTATATGTTTCTGTTTCTCGCTCTCTCTTTCAGGAAAAGTAAGTGATTTTTTTTCTCTCCGTTTATCTTCTACCATTTGGATGTATATTTTTATATGTGAGATATTTCTGTTTAACACACACATTTAATATACAGCATGCATCTTGACCTGGAATTGACTACCGACATTTAACTGTTGTTGATCAGACAGCACTTCTTTATCTCTTTAAGTTTTAAGTGCTGTTTCTGATGAATGCCAGTCCTTTTAGTCTGCTCTGTAACAGATACACTGGGAATCAATATACCATCTAGATGTCACAGAGGGAAAAGAACGCTCTTGGGGGTGGGGGGAATATTGTTTAAACTTGTTAGGTGTTACGGCTTTTACTTCATTTTTCTATTTATTGGGCTTCAGTGAAGCCAAAGAAATTCAAGCTTACAAAAAGAAACACATCTTGTGATACTACAGCAGTAAATAATAGATCTTAAATTGTTTAAATAAAATATAAATGCAGAGAAAGAAACTAAAAATTACCCCATACTTGATTATGTTTTGGATATGTTTTATTGGCTGACATAATATGTTAAAATATTTTAATCTTGGCATCAAACATGGATGCTGTTGTATGCCACATTGATTTTAGAGGTTATGATATAAATTACATTGTCTGGCCTTGGAAAGTTTGCAGTCTAATAAGCATAAAAATGATATGGGGAGAGTTCCCAATGTATTTGTAGGATAGTGAGGGAAGCCCTAATAGGTGCTTTCCACTATGACAAGCATTTTACATATGCTGTTTCATTTAATTCCTTCATAACCCTGTAAGGAATGTGTTATTATCTTTATTTTACAGATAAGGAAACTAAGATTTAGTAAGGTTAAAGAATTCTGGGAGGTCACACATTTTCCAAGTGGTAAGCTCAGGATTTGATCTCAAATCTGTCTGTCAGTCAACTGGTAGACTTTAGGTATAATCTGAAAGAACATTTTAAATTCAATACTTGCTTTATACCCGCTTCATTCCAAAATCCAACTACTCTTCCCTCTGTATTGTCAAAAAGCAAGAGATTGACTTTTTTGGAGAAATTGTACCAGACATGTTTCTGATATGAGAACACCAAGCACACCAGAAGGAGGGTTTAAGGTAGAGGATGGAAAACAGGAGGATTATAACTGAAAGCTTTAAGTACTAAGTCGTGAAAGCCCCTAGACGCCTTCTGCTGTCATGCTATTAGAACTGTGGCAACTAAGCTTATACCATCCCCACCCCATAAGACAGAAGATTGTATTACTCTTTGGACATATTCACTAGCTCAAAAGAAAACACCTAAAAAAATAAAACATTTAGGGATTCTACTTCGAACCCACTTGATTTCCCTTCAATGAAGTCTACCAGTTCACATCACTACTTATGGTCTATATGCTTCAATCAGCTCTTCAGTGTCTCATTCTTAAAAATGGAGGTGCAGCCAAGTATTAGCAAACATTTAAAGACAACCTCTAATGTGAAAGATGACAAAGACCAAAGCAAATAGAAAATCAAAACAAAACCAGAAGAAACAGAGGCAATTTATGAAGCAGAAGTGTTTTTTTTTTTTAAAAAAAAAAAAACTAGAATAAATATTTTCAGATAAAAGGAAACTACTGCATTCATAGAACAAGAAAATTATGCTATGGAAAGTGAATAATCATAAAACAAGAAAGAGCAGTATAAAAATTAATAGAAGAGTTGTAAGTGCAGATATCTTCTAAAAGGAATATCAACATGATGTGGAGAAAACAGCCTGGAAAGATAAAATTAGACCAGAGCAGGGAATTTTTGGATTTAGATAGAGTTGTATATTCTTGTTACCATTTATAAGTAGAGGGACCTTTAGCAGATTACTTAATTTTGAGGATCCTAGGTAGCAAACTGTGTAGCTGTTTAATTTATATAACCCTGAAGAAAATTTTTCATGGGTACACTGACCTTTTTAAATTGAATTATTACTTGTTCAATGTGGCATGTTAGTTTAAAATGTGTCTGTGCAACTCTTTATGTAGAATTTAATACTAAGTTCAGGAAAGTGGAAGCATATATATGTAAGGAATATATATGTATATGGATGTTATAAGGCATTTACAGGATTTGTTGAAGTTTTGTTTTTAAAACAGAATTAGTCTATTTATTTTGTGTGGCTGTGTTTCTAAACTTACATCTTTTAAGCATTAGTACTCTGTATAGCAGATTTGGTTTTCTGTAGAAGTTATCTTCTAATAGAAGTTTTTGAATGACTCTAACAGACGTTAATTCTACACTTAATTCAAGCAGCCTCCAATGACATTGTTTTTTAACATTAGTCAGAAAATGATAAACTGAAGCAACTGAAATGGATTGTGGTTAATATTACTGTCAGGGTGATGAATAATCCTGACATATACCAGCAACACACTGCCAGTCAGTAATCCTTCTCAAAGTTAAGTATTTATTCTCTAATCATGCTAAGTTACTGTGATGTGGAGTGACTATTTATTATTATTTATAAATGAATTGTTTTATTTGCATAGCATTATTAATTTTATCCCATAATGCTTTGTATTTGTTTGGTGCTGGGTGTACAAACTGAGGTAGGTTTAGAGTAGGGAATATCTACTGTGAATTTACATAGGAACTATTTTCAAAACACCTAGGAATTTTTTTTTATGTTTTATTAGTAGTGGTAACTATCCTCCTGATTTTAGGCTTGGCTATTTTTTTTAATTATAGAAAGTAAATTTAGTAGAAAGACATTTAAAAAACTTGTATGCATTTGTAGCTTTTAAAATATACTCACATGTATCAACTTCTGATTCTTATCTTGCCTATGATTTTAAAAGTTACTTTGTGTGTGAATATGTACTATGCTTTTTTACAGTGGATAATGTAATAAATATCTTTTATTCTTATGTTCAAATTCCTGTCCAATTCTTTATTCTCCAAGTTCTATTCAATGTATTTGTTCAAATAATTGTTAAGTATTTGCTGGGCATCTTTTGTCTACACTATTCTGAGGACTCTTCCAGAAACAAAAGTGAATTAAATTGTTCGTACTTTTAAAGACCTTTATAATTGCATGCATGTTATATTTAAAACATTTATACAAGACTAATCAGAAAACATTTTTCAGTAGCTTAATTTTTAGATTGTCTTACTTTCAGAAAAGGAATTTTTTAAAAAGTGTGAATCCAAAATTTATCATTTGAAGCAAGTTTTTGGAAGTGGAAAGGAGTAAATTCTGCAAACAAAATCATGTTATTGTGGGATCAATATAAAAATTAGAATAGACAAATAGTTTTTTTAATTTAGAGGAAAAGAAAATCAGTAGTTTTACTGGGATACACATCCCATTGAACTGCATTAACTTACTTACTTTAAAAAGAAAAGATTTTACAAATCCTCGTACCTACAGTGAACTCATTTTTGACAAAGGTGCCAAGAACGTACACTGGGGAAAAGACAGTCTCTTCAATAAATAGTGCTGGGAAAACTGGATATTCATATGCTGAAGAATGAAACTAGAACCCTATCTCTAACCATATACAAAAATCAAATCAAAATGAATTAAAGACTTGAATCTAAGAACTCAAACTGTGAAACAAGAAGACATTGGGGAAACTCTCCAAGACATTGGTCTGCACAAAAATTTCTTGAGTAGTACCACATAAGCACAGGCAACCAAAGCAAAAATGGGCAAATGGGATCACATCAAGTTAAAAAGTCTTCTGCGCAGCAAAGGAAACAATCAAAAACTGAAGAGACAAGCCACAGAATGGGAGAAAATATTAGCAAACCACTCATGATAAGGGATTAATAACCAGAATATGTAAGGAGCTCAAACAGGTCTATAGGAAAAACATCTCATAATCCAATTTTTTAAATGGGCACAAGATTTGAATAGACATTTCTCAAAAGAAGGCATACAAATGGCATGCAGGCATATGAAAAGGCACTCAACATCATTGATCATCAGAGAAATGCAAATCAAAGCTTCAATGAGCTATCATCTCACTCCAATTAAAATGGCTTATGTCCAAAAGACAAGCAATACCAAATGCTGGTGAGCATATGAAGAAAAGAGAACTCTTCTACGCTGTTGGTAGGAACATAAATTAGTGCAACCACTGTAGAGAACAATTTTGAAGCTTCTCAAAAAACTAAAAATGAGCTGCCATATGATCCAGCAATTCCACTTCTAGGTGTATACCCTAAAGAAAGGAAATCAGTGTATCAAAGAGGTATCTGCACTCCCAAGTTTGTTGGCAGCACTGTTCACAATAACCAAGATTTGGAAGCAACCTAAGTATCCATCAACAGATGAATGAATAAAGAAAATATGGTGCTTATACACAATGGAGTACTATTCAGCCATAAAAAAGAATGAGATACTGTTATTTGCAACAATATGGATAGAACTGGAGATCATTATGCTAAGTGAAATAAACCAGGCACAGAAAGACAAACGTTTCATGTTCTCACTTACTTGTGAGGATCTAAAAATCAAAACCATTGAACTAATGGAGATAGAGAGTAGAAGGATGGTTTCCAGAGGCTGGGAAGGGTGGTGAGGGAATGGGGTATAGGTAGGGATGATTAATGAGTACAAAAAAAATCAGCAAGATAGAATAAGACCTAATATTTGATAGCACAACAGGGTGACTATAGTCAACACTAATGTAATTGTACATTTAAAAATAATTAAAAATATAATTTGATTGTTTGTAACACAAGGGATAAATGCTTGAAGGGGTAGACACCTGATTTTACATGGTATTATTATGCATTGCTTGCCTATATCAAAACATCTTGGGTACCCCATAAGTATATACACAAACTATGTACCTATAAAAATTAAAACTAAAAATTAAAAAACACCGAACACCAAAAAAATTAATAATAAGAAATACAAGTTTTTGGATGGAACTGGAGGCCATTATCCTAAGTGAAGTAACTCAAGAATGGAAAACCAAATACCACATGTTATTACTTGTAAGCGGGAACTAAGCTATGGGTATGCAAAGGCATACAGAGTGGTATAATGGACATTGGAGACTTAGAAGGGAGGAGGCTGGGGGGAAGATGAGGGACGAAAAATCACCTATGGTACACTCTTTGAGTGACAAGTATACTAAAAACCCAGACTTCGCTAGTATATAACTCATCCACTTAACCAAAAGCTACTTGTACCTCCTAAAACTATTGAAATTTTAAAAAATTTAAAAAAGAAAAATAAAAGTTTTGATTAGGCCAGTAAATTGGGAAAGTTATAGATCTAGTGTGACCTATCTCAGTAAATTATTTTAAAATCTGAGTGTTACCAGTCTGAAATACAGACAAGGTAATTAAAAGTCATTAGTAACATTAATAACTGTTCAAATCATCGTACAATCCTATTGTTTAATTGTCTTTATAAACTTGAGATATTGCCTTCTTTAGAGCATCTTTTTAGAATTCTGTCCCAGGTTCTGACTTGTTCAACAGTTTCACTAATGTAACAAATTGACCATATAGCTCACCTTACACAAATTAAAATACAAATTTTTGAGGCCGGGTGCTGTGGCTCATGCCTGTAATCCCAGCACTTTGGGAGGCTGGGCGGATCATGAGGTCAGGAGATCAAGACCATCCTGGCCAACATGGTAAAACCCTGTCTTTACTAAAAATACAAAAATTAGTCAGATGTGGTGGTGCGTGCCTGTAATCCCAGCTACTCGGGAGGCTGAGGCAGTAGAATAGCTTGAACCAGGGAGTCGGAGGTTGCGGTGAGTGGAGATCGTGCTCTGCCCTCCAGCCTGGGTGACAGTGAGACTCTGTCTCAAAAAAAGAAAAAAAAAACAAACTTTTAAATCATTTTGATCGAAACATTCACATGAAATATTCAAGTGAAATATAAAGGACTATTATGAATTCTTACATTTAGGGTTGAATTTTTCATACAGGAAAAGGAAGAAAAGAGGTTGAAGATTAGTCAGTGTTAAATGTATAACACTTGCTGGTGTCTTATGGGTAGAAAGGAAGATGAAGATGTGCCAGTTGTTCCCAACCTGTGAGCTCTGGTCACTTGAGGGGACTGTGGGTTTGTTGCAAGAGATCTGTGAATAGATAGTGTACACGTATATATATTAGAGACTATCTTACAGGAAAAGTTGAAAGCTGCTGATTTAGATTATGTAATTGACTACTTATTTTGACCCAACGGTGTTAATGGGTTTTCTAAAAACAACTTGGATCAAACAGAATTATTACTATTCTTCTGTATTGTGGCTGCTAATGCTACTTATTTTTTGTCTAGAATGTATTATAGGTTCATGGTAAGAGTTAAGGTTCATTTTTTTTGTGTGTAGAAGTCCAATTCTTCTAACACCATTTGTTGGAAAGACTTGTTCTCTGGAGGTCTCCTGGAATCTTTGTTGGAAATCAATTGGCCATATATGTGTAGGTCTATTTCTAGACTCTGTTCTGCACAATTAATCAGTATATCCTTATATCAGTACCACAGTCCTGAGTACTGTGGTTTTATAGTAAATCATGTAATAAAGTCATGTGAATCCTCCAGCTTTATTCTTCTTTTTAAAAATTGTTTGGCTGTTCTAGGCTTTTTGCTTCCTGTTAATTTCTAATTTTTAAAAAGCTTTCTAGATTTTTTATTAGGATTGCATTCAACCTGTAGATCATTTTGGGTAAAAATAATGTACTAACAATATTGAATGTTCCAATTCCTTAGTATAGTGTCTTTTCCATTTATTTAGTCCTTTTTTAGTTTCTCTCGAATGTTCCATAGCTTTTAGCATACAATTCTTACACATATCTTGTTAATTTATCCTTCAAAAATTTATGTTTTTAATCCTGTTATAAAATGTTTAATTCCAGTTGTTTGTTGCTAGTATATAAATACAAGTGAATTTTGTAAATTGACCTTGTATTCTGCATCCTTGCTAAACTCAATTATTATTACTAGCAGCCTTTTTGTAGACTTTTTGGGACTTTCTACATAAATGGCATTGTGAAATGAAGACTTACTGCACTATACAACGTTAACAAGTACTGAGAGTACCTTGTCTTTTGTGTTAGGGGAAAAGCATTCAGTCTTTCACCATTAAGTGTGATATTAGCTATAGGCTTTTCTGTAGATGCTTCTATTAGGTTAAGTTCCCTTCTTTTTTTTTTTTCTTTGAGACGGAGTCTCGCTCTGTTGCCCAGGCTGGAGTGCAGTGGTGTGATCTCGGCTCACTGCAACCTCCGCCTCCCGGGTTCAAGCAGTTCTCCTGCCTCAGCCTCCCAAGTAGCTGGGACTATAGGTGCACGCCACCACACGTGGCTAATTTTTGTATTTTTAGTAGAGATGGGGTTTCACCATGCTGGCCAGGATGGTCTCCATCTCCTGACCTTGTGATCCGCTTGCCTCGGCCTCCCAAAGAAGTTCCCTTCTATAAGAAGTTTGTTGAGAGTCTTCATCATAATTGGGTATTGAATTTTATCAAATGCTTTTTCTGAAGATAATTGCATTTTCTTTTTTAGTTGGTTAGTATAGTGAATTACACTGGCTGATTGTGTAGTGTTTCCTTTCTGTGATAAACCAGATTGTGATGTATTATCCTTTTAATAAATGGCTGGATCCCATTTGCAAATATTTTCTTAAGACCTTTTGCATATATGTTCCCAAAGGACATTGGCCTGTAATGTTGTTGAGTTGTGGCATCACGGTAATGCTTACATGACAAAATGAGTTTTGAAGTTGTTTTTTCCTCTTCTATTTCCTGGAAAAGATGATATACAATTATTATTTCACCCTTAAATGTTTGATGGAACTCATGAGTGAAGCCATTTAGGCTAAGAGTTTTGTTTCTGGGAAGGTTTTTTTGTAGAAGTTTGAATTCAGTTTCCTTAACAGATTAAGGGCTATTCAGGTTATCCTTTTGTTAATGAGTTTTGGTAGTTTGCATCTTTCACAAAATTTGTTTATTTCATCTAAGTTGTCCCTTCCTTCATTCTTGATACTGTCATTTACTTCTTTTTCTCCCTCTGGACCAGTCTGGGTAGAGATTTTATTTATTTTTCTATTGCTTTTTCTGTTTTCAATTCCTATGTTCTTTGCTTTCCATACTATATTTTTTCTATTTGATTTAGATTTGATTTAGATTTTCTATTTGATTTAGATTCCTTTTTAGTAACTTAAGGTGCAAACTTTAAACTATTGATTTAAGAACTTTTTTCTTTTTAATATAAGCATTTAGCACTACAAATTTTTCTCAAAGCACTGGTTTAGCTGGGTCCAACACATTTTTATATATTGTTTTTATTTTCATCCCATTTAAATATTTACTAATTTCTCTTGTAAATTTCTTTTTGACCCATGGATTACTTAGAAGTATGTTATTTAGTTACCATGTATTTGGGGATTTGTCAGGTGTCTTTCTTGTGTTTATTTCTAGTTTAATTCCATTGTGGTTGAGGAACATATGCTGTATGATTTCAGTTCTTTTCAGTTAGTGAGAATTTGTTCCATAGCTCAGAATATAGTCTACCTTGATTAATGCTCCATGTGCGTTTGAAAAGAGTGCATATTCTTCTGTTGTTAAATATTGTTCTATAAATATCAATTAGGTAAAATTGTTTGAAGATGTCGTTGTTCGTGTCTTCTATATCCTTACTGATTTCTACTTGTTCTGTTGAATCCTGAAAGAAGAGTGTTGAAGTCTCCAACTATAAGTTAGATTTGTCTATATTTTCTTTCAGTTCTGTTAGTTTTTCTGTTTGTTTGTTCTGTTTTGTTTTGTTTTGTTTTTGAAACAGAGTCTTGCCTGTCACTCAGGCTGGAATGCAATAGTGCCATCTTGGCTCATTGCAACCTCTTCCTCCTGGGTTCAAGCAATTCTCATGCCTCAGCCTCCTGAGTAGCTAGGATTACAGGCATGTGCCACCCAGCCCAGCTAATTGTATTTTCAGTAGAGACAGGTTTCGCCATGTTGGCCAGGCTGGTCTCCAACTCCTGGCCTCAAGTGATTTGTCTGCCTTGGCCTCCCAAAGTGCTAGGATTACAGGTGTAAGCCACCCCACCTCACCAAAGTTCTGTTAGTTTTTATTTTACGTGTTTTCAAGTTTATTTTTGGGTACATGATATGGGTTGAATTTTGTTTCCAAAAAGATATGTTAAGGTCCTAACCTCCTGGTACCTATGAATGTGACCTTATTCATAAATAGGGTTTTTGAAGATGTAATCAAGTTAAGATAAGGTCATTAGGGTGGGCCCAAATCCAATATGACTGGTGTTCTTGTATGAAAACATCATATAAAGACAGACATACAGGGAGAGATCACTATATGACGATGGAAGCAGATATTAGAGTTTTGTTGCTGCAAGCCAAGGAACAGCTGAGCCTACCAGAACCTGGAAGAGGCAAGGAACGATCCTCCTCTAGAGGCTTCAAAGAGAGCATGAACCTGCCAACAACTTGATTTCAGATTTCTAGCCTCCAGAACTCTGAGGCAATAAGTTTATATTGTTTTAAGCCACCTAGTTTGTGATATTTAGTTATAGGAGCCCTAGGAAACTAATACAGTGCATATACTCTTCAAATTGTTATTTTTTTGATGAAAGAATTCATTTTTCATTATGCAATGTCCCTCTTTATACTTAGTAATATTTCATGTTCTGAAATCTACTTTTTCTGATGTTAATATCCCAGGAGGGCATTATTTTGATTATTACTTGCAGCATTTTTTTCTATTATTTTAAGAAGCCTGTCTATGGCTTTATATTTAACATTTTTTTTATGGACAGCATATAATAGAGCCTTGCTTTCATGCCCAGTCTGACAATCTGTGCATTTTAATTGGGGTGTTGAGGTCCTTTACATTTAATGTAATTTTTTATATGGTTGGCTTAAATCTACCTTCTTGCTGTTTTTTATTTTACACATCAGTTCTTTGTACTTTGTCTCCCTTTATGTGCTTCTTTTAGATTATTTTTATGATTCTATTTTATCTGAGATAGGAGAACAGTATAGGCTGGGATATGAATAAGTATATGCTTCAAAGAAGTATATGCTTCTTCTTATGTCAGGTAGTTAGTGTGGGGAGTTCAGTCAATCTCGTCAATAGATAAGCTTAGTTGGGTTTGTTATTGCTATTATTACCTGAAATACAGTACAAACTTCAAATTCCTCTGTAAGAATTTGGCCTGGGTGGTGGATGTTTTTTCTCACTGTTCTTGCTCTACTCTCTAGCCGACCCTCTATGCCTGTGCCACAGAGGCATTTTTCTATGTACTTTTCTGGTTTTTTTTTTCCAGAAGTACATTGCTGTTGTTGGTAACTCAGTGCCAGGCTTGTTGTGGGGTGGATAGGGTAGCTCCTCAGTTCTCCTGATTCATCCTCATTCTTAAGTAGATCCCATTTAAATGGTCCTCAGGTACGGACTTTCTCAGTGTTCTTGCCTCTACCCCTCATGGCATCCACAGGAAAGAATTTCCTATCCTTCTCCCAGTAGTAGCAGACCCCTTCTTTGCATCAGTGCAGGACATGTCTTCCTGAAAGGGCTTTTGCTTTTACCCTACCCCAGAAGCAGTGGATCTTTGCCTGGTTCCCAGGGGTGGTACACAGGGTTTTCTATCCCTCTTCCTGCGGTAGATTAGTTTTGCTCCTACTCTTTCCCCATGTGCAAGTTGGTATTTGCTTAGGCTGTGGAATGAGAGTTTGGTGTTCCTCTCCCATCAGCTTAAGGATTTTGATTCCTGTAAGAGAAAGATTAGGGGAAGGAGATTATGTTTTGTTGCCATTCCCAGTAACTGTAAATCATATCCTGTGTGCCTGTGTCACCTAGAGAGCCACCCCCTGGTCTTCTACCTTGCCTCAGTTGTATTCTGTCTCATGAGCAACCTATAGAGGCCCATGGAAAAGAGCTTACAAGTGCATGCAAACTCCCTTGTGTTTCTACATTGATCTATTCACCCAACATTGGTATTTAGAAATTCTTTATAAATTTTAGCAGATTCTTCTTTCCTGCCTTTTTTTTTTTTTTTTTGAGACACTGTTTCACTCTTATCGCTCAGACTGGAGTGCAAGGGCATAATCTTGGCTTACTGCAACCTCTGCCCTCTGGGTTCAAGCAATTCTCCTGCCTCAGCCTCCCAAGTAGCTGGTATTACAGGTGCCTGCCACCATGCCTGGCTAATTTTTGTATTTTTATTAGAGACGGGGTTTCACCATGTTGGCGAGGCTGGTCTCTTAACTCCTGACCTCCAGTGATCCACCCGCCTCGGCCTCCCAAAGTGCTGGGATTACAGGCGTGAGCCACCATGCCCAGCCTTCTTCTTACCTACTTTTATGTTGACTACCTCTTCCGCCCATGGTTTGCCAAAATTATAGCAGTTTGTACCATCTCTTGTTGAAGAGTCCTGTAACTTTTTGGAATTTACTTCATTTGGTTGTCTTTTACCTCAGCTCTCTGATTAGTACAAAAATGGTTATCATCTTACAGTCTTTTTATTGTTGTTACAATGAGAGCAACATTCCCTGATACTTTCTACATTTTTATATGAAGGTAGAACTGTATTATTCTTTGTGGTACCGAAATTGCCGTGACTTTGTCCAGTGAGGTCTCTTTAAGAAGAGTCTTATGTCCCTTAGATACAATCCCATTAATATTTGACAAATCCTTTGCCTTCTGGCACAACAAGGTGTCCTAGGCTATTTTGTATATTTCCTGCCCCAGAATTAGAATCAGCGATTTCTTTAAGGACCTCTGGTTCCTTTTAATAGGAAATGGTCAACTTAGCTAGCTTTTTAAATATGAAATTACCCATTTTGGATACATGGTTAATGGACTTCTTAGGCTTTTCTTCCTATGAATTGTCTAGTGCATTCTTTGACATCCACATGTTGTTAAATCACTTTTTAAAATGAGCTTCTTAAGTAGTGTCAAATTTGAATGTTTTAAAAAAGGTGCTTCATTTGGGAAAAGGAGTGTGGATGGTGGAACCATAGTTTTGCCATCTATTACCAGAGTGAGGTAGTTTATAAAACTTTATATTCTATTTTATAAGTGATTATAATCTCAATATTGATCTCAAAATATGAAGAAATACTCTATATTTACCTTATGAATTAATTTCATTTCCTCTTGATGTGGTATCTTGAGGTTCTCCAGAGAAACAGAACCAATAGGAGATATCTATATATCTGTATCCAAAAAGAGATTTATTATGAGAAATTGGCTGATGTGATTAGGGAGGCTGAGAAGTCCCACAGTCTGCCATCTGCAGGCTGGATACCCTGGAAAGCTGGTGGTGTAATTCATTGCAGGTCTAAAGCCCTGAGAACCAGGGAGCTGATGGTGTAAATCCCAGACTGACAACAGGAAAAGATGAGATGAGCTGTCTCAGCTTCAGCAGTGAGACAGGAAAAAAAGGGCAAATTCCTCCTTTCTCTGCATTTTCTTCTATTCAGATCCTCAACAGATTGGATGATGCCCACCCACACTGGAGAAAGAAATCTATACTGCGTCCACCAGTTTAAAGGCTAACCTCACCTGGAAACATCCTCACAGACATACCAAGAAATAATGTTTAATCTCTGCACCCTGTGGCCCAGTCAAGTTGACACATAAAATTAATTATTTCGTATGATTTATGTTACATGAGGTTATTTTTTTTCCAGTTGATAAAGGGAAGGTAGTAACTTATAAACTGAACAAAGGATTTTTGTTATGTTTTTATGCTATGTTTTATTTCTTTTTGTCTTAAATTGTAGAGGCAGCCCAAAACCCTGTCCAGCTATTGCAGGTGCAGTGGTTTCTAAATCCGAGCTTTACTGGCTTATTTCTAGTCCCTCGTAAGTATTGATTATCACTGTACTACAATTAAATGACTAAATTTAACCCCCTCCCCCACCATATAGATCAGATATATAGTTGTAGAGGGAAAAGTACAATAACATTTTCATTTTAAAAAGGGTAAAATATAAGTTCTCTATGTTGGTGACTATCCCAACATACCCTCTTGCACAGAGAAATAAGGTAAATTTTAGATAGCAGTTGTGAATCTCATCGGCCTTTATTTTTTTGACTCATTTCTCCAGCAATGGAGCAAGGTTTTTGGTCAGCAATCTGGCTGCTCCAGTTTTATTCAACTAGTGGATTTTGCTTACCTTAAGAGGAGCACTGGGAAGGAATATACAAGGACTGGACTATTTTAGCAGAGTCTGCTTTTTGGTATAAGGGCTTCATTTTGGGGATTGTCTTAGAGGTTGAATATCACTGACCTTCCTTGCCAGGATTGGGCTTTTTCTAGGAATACAACTGCAGTGTAACTGCCTGTCAGGCCTCACATTGCTAATAGTCAACTCCAAAAGTGTTATCAACATTTACCAGCTCTTATGTATGACCCATGGCTATTCTTAAGTCATGAGAATTATTAGAGTCTCTTCTGTTGCACTTAATGGAATCATTAGAGATTATCTTGTTAAATTGATTCCAGTTGCCCTGTTTCTTCTGAAAGCTACCACATAGGCTCATTTACATTTGCCAAACAATATTTTATCTCCTTGTTTGATATTTGAAGTACACTATAGTTTTAAAATGCCTTACAACTCAGATGCCTGCGTCTCTCTGTGTTCTTTAACATAATTTTTAAAATCAATCTCTCTTCATCCATTTCCCCCCTACCCTTCCTGGCCTCAGATAACCACCAGTCTAACTCTTAATCTTTATGAGATCAATTTTTTTTTTTAGCTCCAAAATATGAGTGAGAACATGTGATATTTATCTTTCTGTGCTTGGCTTCTTGACATAATGCCTCTAGTTCCATCCATGCCTTATATATTGACATCTTTAACTTACCCTAGTTTATGTCTAATTTTTATATTAAGATTTAGTATTTTTCCAGCCAAGGGTGGTGGCTCATGGCTGTAATCCCAGCACTTTGGAAGGCTGAGGAGGGAGTATTGTTTGAGGCCAGGAGTTCAAGGCCAGCCTGGGTCTACAAAAAACTAAAAAATTATGTCAGTGTGGTAGCATGCACTTGTAGTCCTAGTTGCTCAGGAGGCTGAGGCAGAAGAATCGTTTGAGCCCAGGAGTTTGAGGCTGCAGTGAGCTATGGCTGTATCACTGCACGTGAGCCTGGGTAACAGAGTGAGAGCCTGTCTCTAAATAAATAAACACATTTTTAAAACGATTTAATATTTTTTCCAAAAAGCAATTTATTAGTCTAAAACAGAATAAAATAGCTATTTTTACTAATCTTTATGGATTTAGAATCCTCCTTGCTTTTTATAATCATATATTTTGTTGTGCTTCACATGCAAATCATTGAAATATTTAGTGCCATTAGCTCAGGCTTAAGCTAAACAATAAGCACACAGTTTCCCAACTCAGCATTGAACAAAACAACATATATATATGTGTGTCTATATATATATATATATATATATATAGAGAGAGAGAGAGAGAGAGAGAGAGAGAGAGAGAGAGAAAGAGAGAGAGGGAGGGTTTCTGAAATTAGAACTAGTTTTATTATATTCAGATAACTTTCAAAGCAAATAGAAAATGAATTTCAAAAGCTGAATGTTTCTCAAGTAGTTCCCAATTTTGTTTTACGTTTCTGGTTTATAGAAGCTAGCAGAATGTTGATATGCATGCTACTAATGACCTGTCTTAAAATTATATAGATTTATTTGATTTTAATGGTCTTAACTGGTTTTTTAAATGGGCAGATGAATATATCTGCAAATTGATAGATCTTGTTATATCAGCATTCTTTATCATTTTCATAATAACTTAAAACATTTTTAGTAATTATCCTTGGATTTTTTGGACTGTTTATGGGGTTGTTATAGGCATTTAGCTCAGCAGTGGCATTGGATTAATAGATTATTTTTAACAGTTTATGTGACTTTCTCAAAATGAGATAAACACCTATAGAAAAATTACTTAATACTTACTGTGTAGTGGAATAACATAGAACTATGAAGACATCACTAATAAATCTATCAGTGCAAGCATTTGAAATGATTTAGATTCTACATAGGCACAATAAGTAAAATGGAATACTTTCTTTTCCCCAAGATGTGTTTGTTAAATTGAAATGGTGAAGTGAGTATATATTTAATGCCACTTGTAAGAAAGTGTGTTTTCAAGGGATTAAAAAGTGTTCTGGTACTTGAAAACAAAAGTGCTTATTTGTTAACTCTAAAAGCCACAGTGGTGTGCTGATGAAATTTTTTTCTTGACAGTATTAAATAAAATCTAGAGCATGTGAGGGTAAGTGCCAAACCATTTCAGCCTTATATAGCATATAACAAAATACCCTAAAAGCCAAGGTTGAGTGAAAATGCTGATCAGGCTGCTTGTTATACTTGTCATTTAGATAAAAGAGCTGCTACAATTGAAACAAAATAGTTGCTGCACCCCCTAACAGTGGCAATGTTGCTGAAATGACAGGCACTATTCATTTATTTATTTTCTTCACTAGAGTGGTGGGGGAGGCAGGCAGGTGATGGAGACACTGGGAATCAAATTCATTGGCTTCTATAAAAAGCCTCAGCAACACAGAAAATTAAGGGCTCTCATTTGGGTTCACGGAAAAGATGGAAAAGAAAAAATAGAAAAGTTAAAAGGAAGATAAGGCAATAAACTTTGGTGACAACATTTATCTTTTTTGTTCACTTTTTTTAAAAAACTGTATTTGCCTAGCATGTTTTTGATGTGCCCAAGATAAAATACTCTTTTTAAAAAAATTCATTTTTGATGCCTTCTTCTAAGGTGATATCCACAGACATTATGTAAGTAGGGATAAAAACTTTAATCGTATTTTTTCAAAAGAGCATTTAATCTAAAGCTCCCATGAAAGGATTCTAATGGCCTTGCAAGGCAGCGTACCAGTCCACACAACCCAAATCACTCTGGGATTTGCTAGTCAGTTTGGTTGGAGGTGGCTTTTTTTTTTCAAATATATATATATTTAAAATTATACTTTAAGTTCTAGGATACATGTGCACAACATGCAGGTTTATTACATATGTATACATGTGCCATGTTGGTGTGCTGCACCCATTAACTCATCATTTACATTAAGTATATCTCCTAATGCTATCCCTCCCCCCTACCCCTACCCCACAACAGGCCCCGGTGTGTGATGTTCCCCTTCCTGTGTCCAAGCATTCTTATTGTTCAGTTCCCACCTATGAGTGAAAACATGCAGTGTTTGATTTTTTGTCCTTGCGATAGTTTGCTGAGAATGATGGTTTCCAGCTTCATCCATGTCCCCACAAAGGACATGAACTCATCCTTTTGTGTGGCTGCATAGTATTCCATGGTGTATATGTGCCACATTTTCTTAATCCAGTCTATTATTGTTGGACATTTGGGTCGGTTCCAAGTCTTTGCTGTTGTGAGTAGTGCCGCAGTAAACATACGTGTGCATGTGTCTTTATAGCAGCATGATTTATATTCCTCTGGGTATATACCCAGTAATGGGATGGCTGGGTCAAATGGTATTTCTAGTTGTAGATCCCTGAGGAATCGCCACCCTGTCTTCCACAATGGTTGAACTAGTTTACAGTCCCACCAACAGTGTAAAAGTGTTCCTATTTCTCCACATCCTCTGCAGCACACCAGTTAGAATGGCGATCATTAAAAAGTCAGGAGGTGGCTTTTAATCTTGCTGCTGCCACTGGCTGCTAACCAACCACTGATAGTCGTTTACTTTCTCCCGAACTGTTTTTTTCACCTGCAAATTGGGGATGCTAATTGGTCTTTGTATTAAGAGTTGTTGTAAAGATAATGAGATGATTTATGTAAGACTCGTAGAACCTTTGCTTATATTCAGCAAATAGTAGCATTGTCATCAGATAAAATGGCACCTTTGACATATATATCACAGTTTTTTCCTGGAGTCTTCTCAGACCAAATCATTATTCCCTAATCAAGAATGACCATCTTTATGATGTAACATTTCCTGATAGTGTATCCTCTTTTATTCTCTGAATTTGAAATTTTTTATTTAATCTGTTAACATATATCAGATGCTTGATGATATTCTGTCCTTTAACCTGACACTTTTATAGCATAGAAGAACATTGAGTTCAGCCATCTTGTATTCTATTCTTTGCTAGTTTTTTCCCCTTACTTTGCAGTGGTTTTCTTTTGTTTCCTGTGGCCCACCCTACTTTTAGGGAACAATGAAATAACATATAACCTCTAATTGCATACACCTTCTTCAGTACTGTAAGGCAGGCTTTATCTGTCATCACGAAATTAAAGGATGTTTCTGATTTCCCAGTCATATCAAATGAAGATTACATTGGCAGATGGCTTTCAGCCAGTCATCAGGATCCTAAGCAGGGTTATAAAGTAGTCCTGCTCTTTTGCCTCCCCTTCCTGAGCTTCTTTTCAGTTTTGACATCTTTTCTTCACTCCTCTGTATACCCACAGAATGTATCTTGATGAAATACTATGCTTAAGCATTTTCAAGCACCCTATTTCTTAGTATTTTGGTTTAGAGTTACCTTTTTTTCCTTTTCTTTAACCCCAGTCTTTTCGGCTTCTCATCTCCAAACGTTGGAGTTTAATGATTTTCCAAAGAAAGCCTTTACAGAAAGGTGTGAAAAACTCCCTTGAGACTTTTGGGTTTTAAAAGAGATGTTAGCTAACACAAGCAAATCTCTGCTTTGTAAAAAATCTGAGATTTTTTGCCAATTTCCCAGAACTTTCTTACCTTCAATAACTATAAGTATGGTCCAGTAGTTTGGAATTTCACTTCTGAAAGGTTGATATTAATTGTAATCATTCATATAAGAATTTCAAAAGGAAAGAAGGAATTATAGTTATGATAATAACCACATTAATAGCAGCTACACTTGTTAAGTATTTTTTTGTGTGTGTGCCAGGAGCTCTTCTAAGTGCTTTACTTACATTGGCCTTTAAATCAACCTGTTAAGTAAAGAAATATTTGAAAAATTGAGATTACAGCACATTTTTGAAATTAGGAAAACCGACTTGTAATACAATAGTTTTAAATACATAACATGGCCCAGAGAAGGGCTTTTGAGTACTAGGTTTGAGTCTTCTAGATTTATGATGATTTTTACTCAATTCATTTCTTTATTATTAAAATAGGAATATCTAGATTACCTATTTATTATGAGAATGTATAATAATGTTTAATAAATTACAAAATGTAAACTGGAGGTGGTATTCTTAATTAGATAACTTCAGGTAAGAGTTCCCTAAAATTTTAATAAACAAAGAAAAAACAGATACCTTTTCTTTTTACAGCTTTTACTAATATTAGACCAAAGTCTGTTGTGTGCTTTTAAAAGAGTCTGTTAATTCAAACTGTTTGTTTATAAATAATGTAGTAGGAGATGATTATAAGTTGCTTGACATTTCTTATGCTTTTCATAGTAAAATTTGGAGGCCCCTGGATTTTTGAAAAGTAATTTTGTTTTGATTATGTTCTTAAGGTAGTAAAACTCATTGATGGGGACTACTGTTTACTCTTAGGCTTCTTACAGATTATCCACAGTACTATATATTCTTATCCTGCTTTGTCTTTAGAGGATTGTGATGTTTAATCACGGTCTTTCCTAATAGACCCCATTAATTTCATCAGGCTTACTTAGTGCCTTTTTTTAAATTAAATAGTCTTCATCAAATAACCTGAAAAAAATAATAATTATTATCATTATTATTATATATCAGGCACTGAACTGACCACTTTATATGCAGGGATTTTGTTAACTAGCAAAATTACTTCTCAAAGAACGTAACAAACAATGTTTTTTTAATTGCAGTCTTCTTACAAAACTAATTTTACAAGTTTTATTCTGCATATCCTGTTTTGAAAAATATCATTACTAGCTCATAAGCAGAATACTTATTATTCTACCACAGATGTCAACTTTGCTATTTGTGAAATTATTAAAATATCCTAAATACAGTGATTTTTGGCTATTCATACCATTTTCAAGAGTTTTGGTTTTCTTTGTCTTTTCCTGCTTTAATCTAAGTTTTTATTTCTGTTTTTTGTTTTGTTTGAGACAAGGTCTCACTCTGTCACCCAGGCTGAGTACAGTGGCGCAATTACAGCTCACTGCAGCCTCAACCTCCTGGACTCAAGTGATCCTCCCAAGTAGCTGGGACTATAGGCATACACCACCATGCCCATCTGATTTCTGATTTTTTGTAGAGACAGGATCTCACCATGTTGCCCAGGCAGGTCTCAAACTCCTGGGCTCAAGTTATTCTCCTGCTTCAGCCTGCCAAAATGCTGGGATTACAGGCAGAGCCACTGTGCCTGTCCTTTATTTATATTTTTAACATAATATTTTGTTGTTAGACCTAATACTCTACATTTTAAATTATTCTATTCTATTTTATTTAAACCTGTTTTTCATTGTGATTGTATTTCATTGTATTGTGATTGAGATTTTTTCTTAGTTTGTAGAGTTAAGAAAACCTTCTATAATTCTATTTATTTGTTAGCTTTTTGTAGTGTTTAAAATTATTTTTCTGTATTCTAGAGCTATTTGTGTTTACCTGGAATTATACCACTTTTATACTTTCTAATTAATACTTATTTTTACTGATTTTTTTAAAGAAATTATGACCATTTTTAATGGCCAGTATTTTGAGTCACTTTCCGTTAAAATCTTGCTTTTTAAGAAAAATACTTTGTCAAGCTTGTTACATTGTACAGTAAGCTCTATGTAGGTTGATGGTGCTAGCATCTTCCCGAACTGACTTACAATTTTGACTCTTAATATACTATATAAGTAAGAGGATCCGTCAGCATTTACTTTTAGTTCTTTTGCAGAGATGAGTAAACATCCTGAAATGCTGATTTAGACAATGTTTTACAAATGCTTTGATGCACTTTGGTATATGACTGACTCTTGCTTAGTTAAATGTTTTGCAGCATCATAACATAGTTGAATTCAGCTCATCTTTTAAAGCAGTTGTCAGAAAAATATGGGCCAGCATGGTAGAATGTATTAGCTCAATACATTGTCTCCATTTTGTTATGAAGCCGCTGAGGAAGCTGTGATATACAGCACTGTCATTACAGATCTATTGTTAGGATGGTTCCACAGTCTTCTTTGCACTGCCATTAATTTATAGCAGTAAACAATATGTAGCCTTCCAACTGCAGCAAAGCAGAATCTTTTAATGAGGTGGATGTTATTACCACAATAAATCAGTGCTTTCGCGTAATGTATAATTCAATGTGTGTATTCCCACTGTAACTTCTCTGAGTAAGCTGATAGTGTATCATTGTCATTCCACAGCTCCACTGGTCTTTTTTTTTTTTTTAACTTTCCTTTATTTGGGGACTTCTTTTTTATATGCTTGCAAATAAATGTGGTATGTCTTGATAGCTGTCGTATAGCAGGCTTCAGAAACCAACTGTAACAATAACAGCCAAAATCAATACTGTGGGTTCTACCAGTATGGATCTCTGCAAGATGCCATTTTTTTTCAGATGCTAGTGAAATCAATCCTAATTGGTTTTAGCATTATATTCAAGAAACGTGATTCTATAACTATTGATTTTGGGGGTTACTCATTTGGAGAGTAATAAAAATAGGAGCAGATAAAGTGAATACTTAATATGCTTCAGACCATACAAAAGGAGCGTTGATTCTATTTTTAATTCATATAATTTGTCTTCTAGTGATTTTATTTCTTCTCTCTTTTCTTTTCCATGGCTCATTCTTTAGGGACAACAACTAAAATACATTTAAAGGCATTTCAAATTGGTTCTGTAACAAAGAAAGAATCCTTGGAGTCAGCTCCATTCTTAACTGGCACATATTTAGTAAGTCAGATATGATTCTTTTGTACAGAAACTAATGCTTTAAAAGATAGCATTTTAAATTAGTTTACTGTGAAACTGACTTAAAATAGTAATTAAAGATTTTTAAAATTTTGCTTGTAAAGGAAAAAATGCCTTAAAATACAATAATATTTATTAAAACCAAGCTATTGAAAGAGTGATGATGCCAAAGATAGTTTTGAAAAAATAATTAACAATTTAATAAAGATAACCAAAATGATAAATTTAAGACGTTGCTTAACATTATGTAACATGAAAAGCAGTTTAAAAACTGGTCTGAACATTGCTTCATTTTCAATAAAGTATTTCTCAGTACATCCATTTTAAACCAATATTTTTGATTTATTTATTTTAACATTTTCTCCACAAATAATCAGATATTTTCTTTCTCTTATAAATAAGGAGTGATTAACTAATAGGTGTTCATAAATGATATAAGGCAAAAGACTGTGGTGTGTCTTTTTTTAAATAAAGAATTTTTTATTTGTTAATTTATTTAGAGACAGGACAGGGACTGTCTCCATCACCCAGGCTGGAGTACAGTGGCACAATCATAGCTCACTGTAGGCTTTAAGGTGCTTGGGCTCATGTAATCCTCCTACCTCAGCCTCCCAAGTAGCTGGGACTACAGGGACATGCCACTATGCCCAGCCGATTTTTAAAATTTTTTGTAGAAACAGGTTCTCACTATGTTGCACAGGCTAGTCTTGAACTCCTGGACTCAAACAATCTCCCACCTCGACCTCCCAAAGCACTGGGATTATAGGTGTGAACCACTGCACCTGGCCTCTGTATCTTATTAAGAGAAGTAATCTTATATATCATGTCTTTTTCATCGAGTGGGTACTTAACATTTTGAATAAGGAATAGAGATTTTCTAGAGATCAGAATGTTTTTTGAGAATGAATTGTTACTTAAAGCAGTTGATCTTAACATTTTTTGAGTCTTAGACTCCTTTGAGACTCTCAAGCATATTCTGTCTATCTTCGTAAGGAAATGTACATGCATAGGCTTGATCACACAGACTTTTGCCTACTATTTAATGGAGTTCGTATATTACCTAAATGACAACAGCAGTAGCAACAATAAAGATACAGGTACCAACTAACATTTATTAAGCTTTATCTTATGCTAAGCAATTTGCTAAAGGCAATTATTTCATTCAAACTCTTTTACCCAAATTCTAAACAATTATCTTAAAAACAATAGTTAGCATTCATTCCATGTTGTCAGGCATAGTTTGTTGGACTTTAATGTACCTACTCATTGTTATCTTCCAAAACAACCTTCTGAATGAGGATTATTATCATTCCAGTGAGCTCAGGGTTTTTACCATGTTGCTATATTGCTCTGGGACCTCTGCTATGAAGTATTATTTTCCAGTATGAGCTCATAATCTGTCTACTATTCTTTTTTTAATGCGATATATATATAGAGAGAGAGCATTATTTTTAATGTGATATTTTTAATGCGATATATATATATATAGTTCATGCAGGCATATTTTTATCCTCTGGTTAAAGCATATACATATATATGTATATATCTATATATCCTACATGGATATATAGGCATATTTTTATCCTTTGTTTTCACTCACACTAGTAGAAATTTCTAGTTTCTTAACCCTGTTTTCCCACAATTTCTTCCTGTGTACTCCATCTCACCTATCTGCCAGTTTTGTTTCATCCTCTTCTAAGAACTCATTATAAGTCAGTCCTTCAGCTTTAAGATTCTGTTTCTGGTTGTTGCTTCTAATTAACTAAATGTGGTTTTATAGGTGCTTTCCAAAGTGTTGTATAGCTGATATTTCACTTCATGTAATTGTCTTTATGTGATGCTTGTTATGGGATGATTAAACACCTATGTTCCACGAAAACTAGACTTATGGAGAAATGATGGGTTCATCCACTCACTTACTTATGTGTTGTGTTTAACTTGTGTTGGAAAAAATATTGCTTTTTACTCCCAATATGATACTGTATTGCAGCTTAAATAGTATATATTTTTAAAATTCACTTTTATACCTACCAGTAGGATATCATCAGAAGAGAGGAAGATGTGAAGGATGATTATATTGATGTATTCTTGGTTTTTTCCCTCCCTATTGGCAGCCAATAGGAGCTCTGAACCCAAAAAGAGCAGCCTTCTTCGCTGAGCGTTATGAATCATGGGAAGACGATCAAGTTCCAAAGTTTCACTATGGTACTCATTACTCAACTGCAAGTTTTGTTCTTGCATGGCTGCTAAGAATAGTAAGTTCAATTTGAATAATACACCATGATTAAATAAATTCAGTGTTGTGAAGGATATGCAAAAATTAGAACTCATAAGCATCTTTTTTTGAATACTAAAAAAGTCAGTTTAAATTATTGAAGTTCTAATTATAAGTATCTCTATCTCTCATTTGGCTTGTATTGCCTTAAAAATGTTTCATCTGAAATTGTATGAATTTTTTTCTTAAATTTGCCCCTTCAGATGCTTGCTGTCTTACCAGATTCCAAATTGTAGCATAAATTCTTTTAAAATGTGGTCTATTAAAATAAGAACTAAGTAAGTTGTTACTAACACAGACATGTACTTACATATTTTGGAAGATTGCCCCAAATGGAATAAGGTAAGTTTGTTGGTAAAACTAAGGCTGTCGTGTATTGATAATATATTGGTTAAACAAGAAATGTTTCTGTGAAATTGAAAGGTGATTCATCTACTAGAAAGCAGTTTCTTTGGGAAAGCATTAGCAGCACATCATTAATTAAAGCTTGTTAGAAGGATACAGGCAGACATAAATCCTAGAAGTAATTTATAGTGCTTAGCTAATTTCAAGCAATTATCCACTAATATGTGTTTAAGTGTTCTTTAACTAAGAGGAGGCTTTTAAATCATCCAAACATTTTTCTTTTCTTAATCATAAATTAAATATTGAGCCATAACAATAGGAAAACTACATACTGGACTATTCTCTGTACTATGAAGAAAATACATCTGATTTATGTCTGCATGATATTAATACATTATTCTTGGAAAGGAAGGCTACCTGAAGAAAATGTTGCAAATACCAAATTTTTGAAATATTTAGAAATATTTCTTTTGAGGAAAAATAACTTGAGAACATTAATGTAATAATTTAGATATAATTCTCATTGTATACCTAGTTTATATTAGTAGCTAATGCCTATTAGTCATTAAAATATTTAATTCTAAGGATTTATAAAAACCACATTTTTATGCATGAGTGAATATATGGATTTTTTTAATTGCTATTTTTTAGGAACCCTTTACAACTTATTTCCTAAATTTGCAAGGAGGCAAATTTGATCATGCCGATCGAACTTTTTCATCAATTTCCAGAGCTTGGCGAAACAGTCAGCGTGATACATCTGATATTAAGGTACAGAAATGTTTTGTTTTATAGTTGTTATTGCCAATGCATTACTTGTTGAATGAAGGTTGAAAATTTTCTCTACTGCCATACAGCCCTATTTACAAAAGATAAATCTCAGAAGATAAGTCCTTAATTAAATGGCCAAGAATTATAGCATTTTTCTCTCTGTCTCTATCTCTTATCTTTCCCTGGAAGTTTTTGTTGTTATTGTTTTGTTTTTGTTTTTGTTTTGGAGATAGAGTCTTGCTCTGTCCTTCAGGCTGGAGTGCAATGGTGTGATCTTGGCTCACTGCCACCTCCGCCTCCAGGGTTCAAGCGATTCTGCTGCCTCAGCCTCCCAAGTAGCTGGGATTACAGGCATCTGCCACAACGCCTGGCTAGTTTTTTGTATTTTTTTTTTAGTAGAGATGGGGTTTCACCATGTTGGCCATACTGGTCTGGAACTCCTGACCTCAAGTGATCTGCCTGCCTCAGCCTCCCAAAGTGTTGATATTACAGGCGTGAGCCACCGCGCCCAGTCTCTCCCTGTAAGTTCTAAATGACTGTCCCTCCTCTTTCAGAATCTCTCCCTCCTCTCTCTCTGTCTTTTGTTGTAGAGTGTTTTTTTTATTTTCTCTTTCTCTTTAGAATCTTTTTGTTGAAGGGAAAATATGGTAGGTAGTGTGAATGTAAGGCATGTAAGGCACCATGCGTAATGGGATTCTGAACTCTTTTTTTTTTTTTTTCTTGAAACGAGGTCTCGCTTTGTCACTCAGGCTAGAGGTTTAGTGGCGCAATCACAATTCACTGTAGCCTCAACCTCGACCTTCCAGGCTCAAGTGATCCTCCTGCCTCAGTCTCCTGAGTAGCTGGGACCACAGGCGTGTACCACCACACTAGGCTAATTTTTTATTTTTTGTAAAGATGGGGTCTCCCTATGTTGCCCAGGCTGGTCTTGAGCTGTCTTACGTGATCTTCCTGCCTCAGCCACCCAAAGTGCTGGGATTACAGGTGTGAGCCACTGTGCACTGGAATTCCAACCTCAGTGAATAAAATTACTATAATCTGAAAAATACCATGAGAAAAATCTCAGACATAGATATTTAGATATCCTATGTACCCGTTCTTAAAATAATTGTGTTTTGCCTGCTGCTGTTTCTAAAAGCATACCTGATTTTGCTTAGTAAAGGATTCTATTATTATTTTTTTTGAGCATACATGTTATATTTCAAAAGGTTGATTGTGTACTATAAAACAAAGTAAATCTCAATATATACTAATGAAGGATTCCATTATTAATAAAGCAAAAACAAGAGTTATTCTATCTATATGCATGAAAGATCAAAGGATCAAAAACTTTGCACAGTAGCTAGTAATAATCCTTACTAGAATTTTGCTTCTACCTACAGAAATACAGTCTTTTTTTTAAATGGTGTCTCTTTCTGCAAGGTGTACTGTGTTAGATCTATTAAGTATAATGAGATATCCCTATGGTTTTGAAGTTCCTTATAGTTCCATAGAGAAATATGACATATATAAGTAATTATACCATATGGGAGAAAATAAATGCCAGATGAGAAATATTGGAGTCCAAAAGAAGAAAAGTTATACTGCTAATGTCTATGTTACTGTAGAGTACTTAAAAATTTCTTCAGTATAATGATAATTGCATCTTGCTTTTAGGTATGATACTTTAAAGTCTACAAAATGTATTCACATCTTACTGTAGAGTACATTGCTTGTGTGAAAGATACTTTATTAAAGAAGATTCTATTGTATACAAAAATAATCTTGGGACATCTATCAGGGTTTTTGATCTCACAAATAATATACTCTAATATACTCTTGAAAATTATATATCATACTCTTTAAAAATAACCAGTAAATAATTTTGAACTGGATGTTTAGATAAAAGTAAGAATAGTTAACAGATTTAAGAATTTTGTTAAATTTTACCTCTAATCTCAAAGTTGTTTAATTACTTATGTAACTCGTTTGAGAAATAATAAGAGAAATGAAAATATTGATAAGCCTGACATTTTGTTATGAAATTGAAGACTTATGTGTGGGTTTTTTTTTTTTCCCCAAATTCCTTCATTTGTTAATCATCTCATGACCAAATTTTAACCTCATACCTAAGTTTGCTACTAGAAATATAAACAAAAATGAAGTCATGAATTTGAGTATTATTTTTTCCTGCTTTGTAATAGCAATAGTAAATATCTTCAGCTTTCTGCCGCTATCTGTACTAGACATTCCTGTTCGTTGCTTTGATGGACAGGAGGTACATATGATAGATGATAGTGGTTTTGTTTTCTCTTTTTCCTGAATCTCAGCCTTTTTCTTTCAAGATTCTTTAATTAGTTTGTGTCTGGTTTCATTTTCTCTAAAAATTCTTTAAAATACCCTACCTGCAAAAAAAATAAAAAAGAAACCTAAACAAAACAACTATAACATCGAAAGAAATCACATGCTCTTCTTTACCTTTCTTCTTCCTTATTTTTCTTATTATTCTTGTTTCATCACAAATAATAAGAAGTCAAATCCGGCTTCCTCTTATATATGGAATATGTTTCATTATGTTTGGAAGCACAAAATTTTTTTCAGAACTTACTTTGTGAAGCTACTGATATTTTTCCACCAATGTATATATTCTCCTTCTTCTCCATCTCCACCCTCATGCCCTAATATTTGTAGGATAGTAAGTAGGGCATTGATAAATTACCCCCATTTTTATATTGATAACCAGCTAATTTGGGCCCTAAAACTTAGTGACTTTCAAATACTTTGACAACTGTATAATATATGGTTATACAGGCTATTTAAAGAACCTCCTGTTGGTTGGTCTTTCTAAAACAGGAGGAATTTAATCATGCCTCTGTTGTTGTTTTGATCCTGTTTATTTTTAAAATGTTACATTTTGGCACCTTAGAAAGTATATTTAAATTATTATAATAGAGATAAATGTATAAGAACACACTTAACACTTTGGGAGGCCGAGGCGGACGGATCACGAGGTCAGGAGATCGAGACCATCCTGACTAACACGGTGAAACCCCGTCTCTACTAAAAATACAAAAAATGTGGCGGGCACCTGTAGTCCCAGCTACTCGGGAGGCTGAGGCAGGAGAATGACGTGAACCCAGGAGGCGGAGCTTGCAGTGAGCCGAGATAGCGCCACTGCACTCCAGCCTGGGTGACAGAGCGAGACTCCGTCTCAAAAAAAAAAAAAAGAACACACATTACTGTAATATATGTAAATATTTCATTCAGCTATCACATTATATTTCAGGTGGAGTCATTATTAGTTATAATTGTCAACTTTATTTGTATTGTCTTGCTGGAGTTCCTAGAAATACTAAAGAAATGTTAAACAGTAGAGAGGAGATGGCGAAATATGATGGTGGAGTGGTAGGAATCATTTTATTGAGTAGATCCTAAAGCATACCTTGCCTGATTAATATAGTATACATTCTGTAAAATGTTTTTGTGAGATTTTCCAAAAATGAAATGTAAGATATGAAGATTTAAATTTTTTCAAAAAGAAAAAAATAAGAATAAGGTAACATTTCTGGTAACTTAATTGTTTTTTGCTGAGGGGGAGCTATTACTTTAATATTTTAAAATCCCTATTTCTTAAATTTTGCCAATACTCAAAGAATAATATTACCCAAAATTGAGGTTATTCCTATGAAATAAAGGTTAAAATGTTAATTCTTTTTATTTTAAAGAAGAAAGAGACCTTTTTTTTTTTTACACTAAAGCAATCTCTTATTTATAGCACAATTTACTGTTTTTAAAGTTTTGTGGATCATTTGTATTTCTCTGCATCATTGGTGATTCCATTTCAGATCTGACCTCTCAATGATGGTTTTTATCCTGCCTGAAGAAGCAGATCAGTAGTGTTGATCAGTTTTCTAAGTAGGCTTAGAGCGACTCTCCAATGGAAATATAATACAAACCACAAATATAAGCCATCTATGTAATTAAATGATTTCATAGTCGTATTTTTAAAAGTAAAAAAATTAATTTTAATAATTTATCTTAACCATATATATCCAAAATATTATTATTTCAATATGTAATCAATATAAAATTATTAGATATTTTACATTTTTTGATACTAAGTCTTCCAATGGTATTTTATACTTAACATGTCTCTATTTACATGGCACATCTGTGTTGAGACTAGCCACACATTTTGTGTTCAATAGCCATTTGTGGCTAGTGGCTGCTGTCTTGGGGCAGTGCAGATTCACGGCATTGTTTTGGAATCACATCAAGGGATAGTTTGGGCTTATGGAAAGAATGCCTTCACCCTTTTTGAACAATGATGTTTCTGATGTGTACTTCATCTAAAAATAAACAGACAATTAGCAACAATCTGTAATCTTGAAGACTGAAATACAAAGTATTAAAATTGGGTTGGAGAATCATCACTGTGATAAATAATATTTTAAAATCCCCAGTAGATTCTGTGTTTTAAATCTTTAAAATTCACTTAAATTTAGAAACTGGGGTTCAGAATAGTTTACTTTCTTCAGCCTGAACCTTGAATTATTATGACCAAATTTTGTGTAACAAATTACAGACTCATGAAGTTTAAATGAATTTGACTAGACAGATACATCTAAATATTAGGCAAATATCTAAGCTTTTCTAGGCAATTGATTGTCATTGATTTTTTTCCCCCTCTCTTGAGGTTGCCTACTCATTTCAGATACCTTTAGTGTTGATAAATTCAATCTAATGGTGAAGTACAATCTGACTTGCTGCAGTTTAAATTCTTTCTTTCTCTCCTGTAGAAATGATTACTACTCTGTGCTAGAACATAGAAGGAATCATAAATGTAACCCCAGTTCATTACTTTGGAATGGGGACAGTAGTAAATGGATCTGAAACAGAGATTGTTGGAGAAACATACTTTTTTAGAAACCCTGAATTTAATATAATAATATATTATTAAAATATAAACTGTACAAAAGTAAATTAGATTAAAAAATTTGGAGGAACCCTGAGATATCATTTACTTTTAAAATTTTGTATTTTAATTGTGTTTATCCACTGTCAGACTCTGGTTGTGATATAGCACCAAATATGACACAACTCTTGCCTTCAGTGGGCTTTTGCACTAGAGGAGATACCTACAATAAAACAAGTCCCAGCAATTTAGTACAGTAGGCTCATGCCCCTTGGGCTCATGGATACAGCGTCTGAAATGAAGAGAAGGAAGAGGAAAGAGGAAATTCAGGACCAATCATGAGGGGCCTTCTGCTTTGTGAAAGAGGATGAACTTTATCCTGGGTGCAGCGGGGAGACTTGGGAGAGTTTGAAGCAGAGAAGTGACATGAATAGATTTTGTGCTTTTAAGAGATCACTGTGATTGGTGTTGACATATGTATTGCCCTTGTCTATGGCCCAGAGTGGAAGCAGTCAGTAAGTTATTAATTAGGCAAGGAGCAGTGAAGGCTTATATTCAGTAATGCCAGTGGGGCTAGAGAAATGTGGATAAATTTAAGACATATTTAGAAGGTAACTGTTAGGATTTGGTGATTGATTTGTCTTGTAAGATGAGAGAGAGAGAGTGAAAGATTAAATTTGACTTGGGCACATATATATAGCACAGAAGAAGGAACAAGTTTTGTTAGGTCATAGATATTTAGCTCCCTGCCTTTAAGAAGAAAACTATGAGAAGTCAATTAAAATCCCCCAAAACATGTTTAGTTAGGCTAGCATTTATTGGTTATTTGCTATATTTAATATATAGTAGAAAGCATTTAGAATTAAAAGAATAAAATAGACATAGTTCTTTAGTTAGCATATCTCTCCACATGAAAAAGACAGGCATATATAAAATAATTTTTAGTACAAATTAGATAGTGATAAGTGCTATATCTTATATAGTAAGATATAAACAAAATTAAATTAATTCTGACTGGGGGAGATGGGATTGCAAATGACTTTACAGAATAAGTTATTTTTAAGCTGTATCTTAAAGGATGCAAGAGAGTCTAACAGACCTCCCACATTTATGTCTCTAGCCTGTGCGTTTCTCCTGATATCTGGCTTCCTCCTCGACATCTCCAAATGAATATATAAACTGTATCTTAAATTTAACATGTTTAAAACTAAATTCCTGATCTTCATTTCTTCAAAGCTATTCTTCTTACAGTCTTCCCCCATAGTAAATGGTTTCCTATTTGAGTGTAAGCTGAAATCTTTGCAACGTAAGACCCTACGCTACCTAACTCCTTTCCAAAATCCTATTACATCTTGAGCTCTTCTGTTTGCCACCCCATTCACTCTGTTCTAGCTAAACAGGGTCTGCTTGGTGTCCTTCAAGTACTTCCAACCTCAGCAACTTTGGTTTTCCTTTTCCTTTCACCTGAGGCATTTGTTTTAGTTATCTTTAAGAACTCCTTCTTCATCCCGTTCAGGTTTTTGCTCAAATGTCACCTTTTCAGTAAGGCCTTCTCTCTCCTCCCTATTTAAAATTGCCCCCATCACCTCATGCACTTTTACTTACTCCCTGACTTCATTTTTCTTTATGTCACTCACCATCTGACATACGTATCTCATGCTTATTGATTTGGTTATTATGTCATATCCCACTTGACCATTAGCTCCATGAGATCCTAAATTTTTTACTGTTTTCCTCATTGGTTTATCCCTACAATCTACAAAGGTGTTTGGAACATGGTAGGCACTAAATTAAATATGTATTGCATTAATAATGTGATGAAATGAGGAAGAGGGTTCTGAGTAAGGGAAGTGACATGAACAAGGCTCAGAAGAGACGTTTGGCACATTGGGAAATGCTTATTGATCTGTTAATTGGTCTTATGTTTCGGGTGTGTAGAAAACATAGAAACAGAGATTCTGAAAGGCAGTTGAGTCTAATATGAAGGCCTTTGGTAACAGTCTAAAAATGCTTGAGTTAATTCTATAAGGCAGTTCAGCAAGTAACAGCCAGATAATAGATATGATTGGCTTTGCAATCTGCCTGATCTGTGTCACAGCTATTAAAGATATGCAAACAAATGAGCATTTGGTTGACTGTAAGGGACAGGAGGCATAAACCTTTTCTAAGAGTTAGTGAAAGAGCCTGGGAAAAATAGCGAGGTAGTTTGAGGAGAAAATGGAGAGTGTATGCTTATTCTAGCCAGAAGGGCACAGCAAAACTCAAATGGATATGTGCCTGATATGAAGTGGGACTACTAACATCTCATTTTTTAGGATGAGATTTTCTGTCCACAAGAGAACTGGTAGCTGGATGTCAGATGCTGACCACAAGTTGTTAATGATTCAATTTTCTGCGTTTTATTACTGTGATAGCTTTGCGAACATGGACATCCCATCACTGGTCATATCTTGGATTTTTCATTTAAAAACCTATTTTATAATTTAATGTGCATCATTAGTGGTGAGTGTATTAAGTTATGAAGTTAGTAGGGTCAGTAAAGTATATTCTATATTTACAGTTAAGTAAATAGAATGCAATTAAGTCCTAAGAGATACTAAATATTATTTTAAAAATAAATGACTATGCAGTAATATTATATGAACTCATATATAATTTAATATTTAACGCTTAAAAAGTTTTAAATTACATATGTATGTTAAATAATAATATACAGTGGAGGTGATCATAGAATAGTTTTGTGGCTTGTGAAATTTCTAAAACATGAGACCTTTGACTTGCCCTTTACTACCTCAGAAATCCCAGAGGTCTGCAATCTGAAGATAAATTAGGTTTCTTTTTTCCCTTAGCAGCACATCTTCTACCATGTTAATACATTCCATGGATGCTGATATCGTCAGCATTAGGCCCGTTTATAAGAAAATGCTTAGCTACAGTTAATAGAACATAATTGATGGAAATGTATTTCTTAATGTATTTATTTTTTAAAAAACTTAAACTTCGATGATTTAGTAATTTTATTTTCTTAGTAAAAAAAATTTGCATCCTGTTCTCAGACATCATTTTAATAATTTAGAGTTTTAAAAAATGCTGAAAGAAAGTAAAATTAAAATCTTATCCTTATTCATGCATTTGCACATTTTCAACTTAAGTGCTCATTCCTTTCTCCTTCCTATCTTCCCTCCCTCCTTCTGTTTTTTGCCAGCCTCTCTTCTTTTCATCAGTGAGCTCAAGCTTTCTCAAATATGTCTGTTTATCCTTGCTTTTTATACGTAACTTATAGATAACTTGCGATTTGTTAACTTAGCCACATCTCTTTAGCCCTTTTCTTCAAGTATCAGTAGGTTAAATGATGAACCTTTGTGCTGATTAAGTATGGAAGTTTGTACTCATGTCTACAATGAACTACATTTTGCTCATTGATAAAAATTACTTGAAACCCTGAATATTTTTCTTCTCATGCTATTTACATACTATACAGGAAAATTAAAAACCTATTAAGGCATTTGGAAAATATTCATATCTTCCAGAATTATAAAAATGCGTACATATGTCAAGTGTGATTTGTTTTTTGACTGGTGATCTTATCATATTTTTTGTTCAACTAAAAAATGTAGACTGTTCATTAATGTGTTCTTAGATACTGAGATGAGTGGTTCTTCTCCCACACTAAATATATATCTACCACTTATTCCAGAAATTTTATTTGCATCTTCTCTTATGGCAGCTACAGCCCACCTTTTGTTTGCATTATTAATGCCCATTATTTCTTTCCAAATTATAATTTATTTGGAGATAAGGGTCTAGAACAGCAAAAGGCCCAATGGAGATGTCCATTTCAAACATGGAAGTGAAAAATGTGTTGAAAGCAAGAAAGAACCATACATTATTGGGGATATTTATCATAATATGAAGCATGTTAAGCCCTACTGTCATTGCTAATAAAAAAAAGAATATATTTGTTTTGAATGTCATAGTTATTTGCCAGGAACTATTAAGTCTCAAATATTTTTGTGGGCATATATATTTTTGAAAGTAAGTTTTGTTAAGTATTCTTAGCGTTATGTTAAATGCTTTTATAAATGGGCATAATTCAGTGAATGACCTATTGGCTTTAGGATTTAGGCAAGTTGAGTCTGTAATTTGGGATTTTTATCATGAATCCTACTAATGATAATAATATCTTATGTATATTTAGAATTCCATATTATCCCATATGAGCCTCACAGCAAACCCTGTGGTTTTGAAATGGCAATTGAGGTAAGGGTCACAGAAATTAAATTAATTTGAGTACATGTGACAGTAAGTTGAGTAGACAAGACTTAAACATAATTATTCTTTCTACTATATCAGATTGAAATAGATTATCATTTATCTATTGATTTGTAATCCATGATTTTTCTTTATTGTAATGCATTTGAAATAACAGTTTTATAATATCTAAAAACCACATAATATTTATGGGGTTGGTCTGGAAGGATTATAGATTATTTTTTCTTTTCCAATTTTGAAAATGATTGTTTTTCTTTTACTGTAGGAAAAAAACAGCATTTTATCTACCAAATTAGGACAAACTAAATTTAAATATCAACTTGAAAGCTTTCAGATATGCAGTTGATTTAAAATAACTATTATAAATGCAATTCAATGTACTTGATCTCTAGTGAATTTTTAAAAAGTTTTATTACTTATGGGCTAACAAAATAAATCTTGAAAATTAAAATGTTTCAAAACGTGCACCTTATATTTTTATAATATACTGTTAATCAGCTCTTTTGTTAATTAAGAAAGCTTATTTTCAATTTTTTTAATCATTTTTTCAGTGGTGAAAAGCTGAAATTTTGCTTTCACATTTTTTTACCGTCAGTGTCCCTAAGCAGTGCACCTTAAATTAGTTAACTTCTAATTTATCATGCTTCTATTTGAGTTGTCAATATTTCATATTTAGGAAAAATGAAATAAATATTTTATTTTAACTAAAAAGGAGCTTCTTCATTTTTATTTCTATTTTGATTATCTTGTTTCTTTTTGGTTGATAGATTAGTAGTTGGTATGTTTGCCCCAATATATTGAAGTGGTGGGTTTAGTTCAGTGCATAGAATTGGTGACTATTAAAAGGAGAATCATACAGCCTGGCTGCAAAGGTTGTTCATATCAGTGGAAATTATACCTTAATAAAGAAAACTAAAGCATATGTGTGGTCACAACCAATCCTTGTCATTATGCTGTGAAAGCCTTGGGATTTGTGATCAAAGCAATGGGCTTATCCTGAACTGTGGTATAACCTCTGGTTGAACCTTTCAAATTTTTATGTTAGGAGATGATACACTAAATGTTGGCCATGTTACCTGCCTCTAAGACCCATCTACCTAATTAAGTGATAGAGATTAAAATTATTGTGAGCAAGCCAGAAGAAAATGTGAATTGTAAATGTATCTGTCTTCTGTCAGTGTTGTTTACTTATCATTTTCCACTGATGTTTTAAAGAATTGCTGAACATGTGTTTTTTATCCAGAACTGACTGTTCTGTTCTGATGAATATAAAACATGCTTCACTTTGTAAATGTGCATTAGAAGTATTAGAAAGGCATAATCTTTGACTCTGTTACTACATTTCATCTGTCAAAAGAGATAATTTTGAACTGTAATATTTGGTATTGTATCAAGACATGGTTCTTAGAAAGATGCTTTTAGTATTAAAATGGAATTCTACTGTATAACTTAAATGCCATTGTCATCCACAGTAAGATTTTGGCTGTATATATGCTTATTTATTTTGTTACATATTAGTATATATCAGTTGAGTTCAGCATGTTTATTTCATATTAAGAGAGTATTGAACTCTCATCACTGACTTATTTATGCAGATTTTCTTGTAATGAGACTGCAATATAGTTTAAGTACAGCATGTCCTCAAATGTCATTTCATTCAATGTTTTGTTATATCGCTGGTGAGAAAAAAAACATCAATTCATGGCCGGGGCCACTGTCTGTGTGGTGTTTGCATGTTCTTCCCATGTCTGTGTGGGCTTTTTCCAGGTACTCTGGCTTCCTCCCACATCCCAAAGATGTGCACATGAGGTGAACTGGTGTGTCTACATGGTTCCTGTCTGAGTGTGTGTGTGTGTGTGTGTGTGTGTGTGTGTGTGTGTGTTGCATGCGCGCATGCACTCCCTGCTATGGGATGGCACCTGGTGTCCTGTCCAAGGCACCATGGGTTCCTGACTTGTGCCCTGAGTTGCCGCAGTAGGTGTTAGGCCACCTGCAACCCTGAAGTGGAATAAATGGGTAAATAATTATCTTGTTTTTGTTAATCTTTCTTAGATGTATATATAGCTCACATTTATTTCAATATTTAATATTAGAAGTGTTTTGGGTCTCTTTTTAGAAGTTTGGTGATGTTTTTGTGGCAACCAAAATATGCCATGGAAACTTAATTCATTTATATCAATTAGCCTGTGGTAAAATTGGCATCATTATATGCCATTTTATGTAAAGTTGCAATTTTCAAGAACCTATCGATGACAGTAAGTGAGGATTTGCTGTATATATGCTCATTGTCTTATTTAATTGTGCTAATTTGATGTTGTTCTTCATACTATATGTAAAATGTTAATAATCTCTCTCCTCAGTATTAGTTTCTTAGAAATGCTTGTCATATTTTAAATTCACTTGTAAAGTCCTCAATTTCATGGATCCTTCCATTTAGAGGGAGATAGAAACAAACAAGCAGTTATAATACAGATTGATGAGTTCTGTGTTAGCGAAATACAATGTATTACGATCTTTTCCCTAAAGCTTTCTCTGGCCACCCCAACTTTTAGTCATAATTTTCTCATTTGAACTTCTGGAGTGCTAGTTGTTTTCACAACCTATTTTCTCTTAAAAATATATCCTTTCTCTATTACTGATTTAGATCTGTATTCTCTGTGGGGGTGGGGCGGGGGAACTCATTTTATGTATCCCAGACCCTAAAACAGTTCTCTCTGAAGAGTAAGAACTAACTTACAGGGGCGTCCCCTAGGGGGACGGAGCCCGTGTGTGCCATGGCGCTGAGAAATCTCCGCCTGGTGCTGGAGCTGCTGTGCGGGCCGTGCAGTGGTGCTGGGTCGGGCCAAGGGGCTGCCCACCCGGAGCTGGGATGCCAGAAGGGCTGTTGGTGAGGACATTTCACCATTTGGTCTCTCCTTTTGTGGGCAAGCAGGTGGTAAAGACAGGGAGCAACAGTAAGAAGCTATAGCCCACCAGCCTCCAGTCTCTGTGGCTCCAGGACACCCAGGTCCATGGAAAGAAATTATTCCTTAGATTTGATCCAGATGAAGAAATGGGGCCCGCTGGCAACAGCCCACCGCCAGAGCCTCCACAAAAAGAAGCGCAGAAGGAAGGGACTGCGAACTCAAAGCAGGCCCGGGAGCCCAGTGGGCAGAAGACCCTTGACACCTCCTCACGGTCCACAGAGCTCGTCCCCCAGGGAGAGGATGATTAGGAATGTTTGAAGGGAGACACCCCTACAGGAGATGCTGGGAGGTGGCTGCGTGTCAGCTCTTGTTTGTTTGGCAGCGTTTGGGTGAACGACTTCTCCAGAGCCAAGAAAGCCAAAAAGGGGGGACTGGAGGGACCCTGCCCTGAGGTTGGTCCTGTACTTTGGTGGTGGTGGTTTCCTGGCATTTTATAATTGTCAGATGTCTTGGAGCTCTTCCCCAGAGGTCACACCCACCTGTGTGACCTCTGGGGAAGTTCCATTGAGGGCAAACCTTGGAAGCTCTAGGCCAGGCTCAGCTTGTCTGTTATACACCATTGGACCAGAAATACTTCTCAGGGCTAGGGAACATCCTTAAGAATGAAGTCTTGTACAGAGCTGGCATCCATCTCCTTTCTCTTGGTTCAATCCTGAGTGCCTCCACGTTAGGAGGCCCTGGTGGATCACGTGGTGGAGTTCAGTACAGCCTGGCTGCAGGGCAAGTTCCAGGGCAAACCGCAGCACATGCAGGTCTACCAGAAAGAACAGTGCCCTGCTGGCCACCAGGTCATGAAGAAGCCCTTTGGGCCCTCAGGTGGGTTCCAGAGGCTCACCTGGTGGTGCCCACAGTGCCAGCCTCGGTTGTTAGAGGAGCCGGAGCAGTACCAGTTCTTCTAAGGAACTCAGGGTGCTCTTCATGGAACCTTGCCTCTTGGTGAACCTGATGTCTAAGTGTCCAGAGAGGAGGATGTGATCAGGGACGGGGTGCAGAGGATAGTGTGGGTCAGGAGTGCCAGTATTATAATGTTCATCTCCCTGGAGTTGTGTTGAAGGCAGAGTTTTCATAGGGTTAGATTTTTTTTTTTTTCTTCCTTTTCTAGTTGTTAATTCTTCCTATTGAATTGCGCCATTGTGAAAGATGAGAAAAGTCATGTTGATGGGTAAGGGGAAAACCTTCTGGAAGTCAATGGGGCAAGGAAGAAGAAAGCCTATGGGAAATAGTTGTAGTCCCAACATGGCTTTGCAGATGATGGGGGGTTTTTTGGGTTTTTGTTTTGAGACAAGGTCTAACTCTGTTTCCTAGGCTAGGGTGCCAGTGGCATGAACTCGGCTCACTGCAGCCTTGCCCTCCCAGGCTCAAGCAGTCCTCACCTCACCCTCCAGAGTAGCTGGGACTACAGACATATGCCATGATGCCTGACTGATTTTTGTTTACTTTTTTTGTAGAGATGGGGTCTTGCCATGTTGGCCAAGCTGGTCTTGAACTCCTGCACTCAAGCGATCCTCCCACCTTGGCCTCCCAAAATGTTGGGACCACAGGTGTGAGCCAGTGCACCCAGCCAGCTCCTGTGTTTTGTTTTTGTTCTGGAACTTTGGTTGATTTTAAGGCCCTCCATTTTGAAAGCAGGAAAACAGTCATTTTTTTTTTCCTTATTCCCCTGGAGGATCCAGGGATGAGAATAGAGTGGCCTGAAAGCAGTGCTTGGATTCAGCCTCCTGCCAGGTCCTTCCTGCTGGACACAGACACCAAGAGGCTGGGGTGGAGCAGAGAGCTATGCCTTCCTGGGGTGCTCAGTCGTCTGTAGAGAAAAGCTGCTTGTTTACTCCTTAAGTCAATGTATTTGTGACTGTTGCTCTTGATATGTTGAACAATTCAGGAATCAAGGGCTATGGAGAAACTCCTTCAGGTTGTTGGCAACAGGTAGATGAAGCTAGGACAGTGACATGAAACTGAAGCTCTCTGTTAAACAAACAAACAAAAAAAGAATAAGAACTAAATAAATGTGGTTTCTTTTTTGTGATAATGATGTGCTACATCACCCTTCATTTCTACCTAAGGTTTAAATCAAATAATTAAGAGGTGTTCTTATGAGTTTTATTATTTTAATAAGAAATAACATTTACATTCTATTTGTATTTCTGCCCATACCGAATTCTTCCTGCATTTTGGGTATGTGTGTATATATATGTATATATAAATATATACAAAAAAGACATATATTTATATGTTATACTTTTTATATATAACATATATGTATATATTTATATTATATATGTATAATATATGTATTTATATTACATATATTATACATGTATAGTATATATACTTTATATATATATATATCATATATGTATAATATATATGTATTTTTTTTTGAGACAGGGTCTCGCTCTGTCACCCAGGCTGGAGTGCAGTAGTGTGAACACGGCTCACTGCAGCTTCCTGGACTCACAGTCTTCCCACATCAGCCTCTCAAATAGCTGGGACTACAGGCACAGGTGCATGCCACCATACCTGGCTAAATTTTTTAATTTTTTTGTAGAGATGGGTCTTGCCATGTTGCTCAGGCTGGTCTTGAACTCCTGGAAACAAGCCATCCTTCTGTCTTGGCCTCCCAAAGTGCTGGGATTACAGGCCTTAGCCACGGTGCCTGGCCTAGAAATATATTATCATGGCTGGGCTTGGTGGCTCACTCCTGTAATCCCAGCACTTTGGGAGGCCGAGGCAGGCAGATCACCTGAGGTCAGGAGTTTGAGACTAGCCTGGCCAACATGCTGAAACCCCGTCTCTACTAAAAATACAAAAATTAACCTGGTGTGGTTACAGGCGCCTATAATCTCAGCTACTAAGGAAGCTGAGGCATGAGAATTGCTTGAACTCAGGAGGCAGAGGTTGCAGTGAGCCAAGATTGCACCGCTGCACTCCAGCCTGGGTGACACAGCAAGACTTCATCTCAAAAAAAAAAAAAAAAAAAAAGATACTATCGGTTAATATATTGCTAACTTTTTACCATTATTGAAATAGGTATAAAATTATAACCACCAACTCAAGTGTACAAGAAATATCCTAATTTGAACTCAGCCCTTCTTCATATTAGGCTGGTGAAAAATTCCTTCATAGTTATTAGATTGGTAGAGCAGGGACCTTCTTTTCTCAAGGCTTGAATGAGAATCCAGGCTTATGTGATACCTAGAAAACTAGCCTTCACATCTTTAGTCTATCGTTTTCTTCATTAGTCATATCTTTATTGTCTAAGATACATATGGTCTTTCGGAGGCAAGCAGCTCTGATGATTATACCAAGTTAGTGTTAGAAAATATTTGCTGATGCCAAAAGCCATGGTGCCAAGGGACTAGCTTCCCTATGTGCACCATGCATGGGGCCACTATGTACAGTAGGCAGATTGTTCTTCAGAAAGGGCACTTGATTGAGAGAAGGAACAGAAGCTAAAATCCAGCCTGTACTTATTCCATTTATGAAACTGAATTCTCTTAGGACTACATTAGCCTAGAGGTGTTACCTTTCTTATATTTCACATAGAGGCACTGTATGGGCATATAGTGACCCTCTCACCATTCCCCATCTTCTGGATTCCTGCCTAACCTCTTCATCCCTTCTCCTTTCACCCAGGCTGGAAAAAAAAAAAAAATGCTGACTGTAGATTTTGAGAACTTGCTTCCCTACTCTTGGAAAAAATTTATGCCTGTTTGGCTTCTCTCTCTTTAAAAATACTAACATTTGACTCCTCCTTCACCTAGATACCTCACATACTCTCTGTTTGCTTAGAGATTCACACAAGACAGAAAAGAAAGATGCCTCAAGAGGCCTCTGCTCTGGACCCTGCAAATGTTCTTGAGAAAGGAAATGCCTGTCTACTCTTAAAATTAAAGGTGAAGGGAGTGAGAGGTGAAAAAATAGAGTAAAACGCAAATACATATCTTGATAAATTTTAAGTGAAATGTTGAAAGCTAATTTTTAATTTTTAGTGTTTAAATTTTTAATTTTGAAATATGTTTACAATGCCCATTGTACAGAATTTACATAAAATGTTTCCTTAGGAAATCAAAAAATCAATAGTAATTAAATGGAAACTGATGGTTATTACCTTCTTCCCAGCATGATAGAAATTATGTAGCTGAAAGACTTGAAAGTTTGAAATTGCTTTCTTCATATCACTTATTTAAAAATTCTTTTTAGTTTTATGGGTGGTTTTGCTCCATTTAATTTCTAGTTTAACTAATTGAATTTATATTTAGGTTAAGGTGTCAATATTAAAGTAACATAATAATTCATAATAAATGTGTATTTAAAAATAAATTGGGCCAGGAATAAAATATATTTTGGGGAGGATTGCTTGAAGCCAGGAGTTTGAGACTAGCCTGGGCAACATAGCCAGACCCTGTCACTGCAAAAAATTGAAAAATTAGCCAGGCATGGTAGTGTATTCCTATAGTCCTAGCCACTTGGGAGGCTAAGGTGGAAAGATCGATTAAAGTTTGAGGTTACAGTGAACTATGATTGTGCCACTACTGTACTCCAACCTGGGTGACAGAGTGGGACCCTGTCTCTTAACCAAAACAAAAAACAAAAAACAAAAAAAACTTGTGGAGAATATTTGTTTTGAGCAAATAAATTTGTTGTCAATTTGTTGAGTAACCTGAATGAAATAACAGATGTAGAAGATACAGACAAATATACAAAATCATAATATTTTGGTGCTATATATTAGAAGGATTGAAAACTTCATTTTTGTAACAAATGCTATGAAATATCATTTGTTCCATTGTGCTTCCTCAAATTGGTGTTGGTAAGAGTACTTTTTAGGTATATTTTTACTATGCATTTAGGTATATTTTATTATGCATCTCTAATTTACAATAGAAATGACGAATCTCTCAAATTTTAAAACTCGGGGGAAAATTAGCACTTAAAATTCATCCATTATAATTATTGTTTTGAATCTAGGAGGATTATAAAACAAGAGCATGGTAGGTATAACCAGCAAAAGAAGGACACTATCTTCTAATCATGATAGAGTGTGAATGGGGGTGGAAGTGGGCAGCGGGTATTACTGAAATGAGAATAATTAGTATTTAATTAAGCAAATGCTGCTTTTGATTGTCAATGAACAAGGAAAGCATGTTCATCCCTCTTTACTGTAAAACAAGGCCTGGGAATAGGAACATTCATCTTCAGTAGCACAAGTATTATGAAGTGAAAATAACATATTTTGGTAAAATTTGTCAAAGCTGGAAATTAATTGAATACACACTTTGGCAATTAATACTAGAAAATTATATAGTGATTTATTGGGATAAATCACATTACAAAAATTCTTTTTCAATTAATTATTTATATAACAATTGCTATATATAGAGAGATAAATATATATATATGAAAGATATATGTATTCAGGATAGCCAGTTGTTTTCTCATCATGAAAATGCTAAAAGTTTAGAGTTTCTTTTCCTTTTTTAAAAATCACTTTGTATATAAGTTAAAAACTTATACTTAAAATGTTTAGCACTGCATGTACTATGTAAGTAGAACCCAGGCTTATTTGATGACTAAGGACACAGGCTTTACAGTTAAACAAGTCCTGGTCCAACTTCCATATTTATAATATATCAACTGGTAACGTTGGACAAAGCACTTTTTTGAGCCTTAGTTCATTTTTTAAGTAGAAATGATTGATACTTTACCTTGTAAAGTGGTTGTGAGATTAAATTTAATAAGGTTTATTAAGAGTTTATTTATTTATGGTATGAGAGTATGACTCATACCATGCAATAAGTGTTAGCTCAGACAAATTGGATATGGCTTTTTGCTTCATAAAATAACACACATCTGCATTTTCCTCTTTTGTCAATTAGAATTATATACATTGTTTTTGAAGATGAGAATCTTAAAATTTTTGTGTGATTATAGCCTAATTTTATTTATAGCTAAGCTTTAAACAAGGTCTTTTTTTTTTTTTAATTGTTCAGTTAAAATGCTTTTTAAGTCTAATGGTCAGGTGGTTGTCAGCCATTTGGAAGGAGAACAAGCTCATTTCTACCCTGCTTAGTTAATTATTGTGATTGTAAACAAAGGATGTACAATTCAAAGTCAGACAACATTTCACATGGATGATGGAGGTGATAATAGCTTAATTCCTGCTGGATTTTTTTTCTCTGCTCTGGCAAGTTCATACTGACCTGTCCAAAATCTGATGACCTCCCTATTTTACTCAACTGTTTGGAAAGCCGGGCCTGCCATAGCTGGCCCTGAGGGGGTATCTGAAAGACCACTGAACCACTGACCCATGTCAAGACTGGATTTCAAGTCTGATCTACAGAGCCTCTGAAATAGTTATATATGGGGTTTATTACGCACAAAAGGCTAAACAGCTGCATTTTTCTGCTTATTAAATGTCATTATTAAAGTTACATATTGAATTTACTCAGTTTCTCATGCAAGTCATTTTCTAGACTAATTTTAAATTTTGATCCTCTATCAGAGTTGGTATCTTTAAACTTGACCGTTTTGAAATGTGAGGAAAAGGTACTGACAAACCATGGCTAAACTGTAGTAAATTATCTTCCTGGTTGATGAAGAGACCAAGACAGTGGCATTTTAATGCTTAGAAAGATTTTGGGTTTTTCTGGCAAAAATTCCATATACCTCATAAAAAATCTAGTTAGGTTGTCATTATTGTTATAGCATGGTAATTTATGTTTATATCTTGTCAAACCTCAGTTATTACTAAAATGTTTGTATTTAAGAGTTTTGAGGTTATGAGACATGTCATGAAGGAAAGCCTATGAAAGCTATTTATACCAGTAAGATCTTATTTAAATTGGGTTGGATAGGATCTGTCTACCTTATGAGAAACTGTGACAGGGCTATGATATGCAAAGAAAAAAAAATTCCCTGTGTTTATTTTGTTCTTCTGAACAATAGAAAATGATCAGGTCCTTTTTTTGAATATCTAGTCAGTATCCTACAGTTTATAATATCACACTGTCTTTTATTTTTATATAGGAGTTGATCCCTGAATTTTATTATCTCCCTGAGATGTTTGTCAACTTCAATAATTATAATCTTGGAGTGATGGATGATGGGACAGTAGTGTCTGATGTCGAACTTCCTCCTTGGGCCAAAACCTCAGAAGAATTTGTTCACATAAACAGATTGGTAAGATAGTAATCATCTACTCTGTCTGTCATGAGCTTTTGCTCAAAGCATCTTTCATGTGTTGGTGTATAATCATTAACCCTTGCTCTTCTGGACAAAGCTGTAGGTGATAGGACTAACTGAAAGTGACATAATAGCTCAAGAATCCTTGTATATACTTTATGAAATGTTATTGAATTGATATATAATAGTTTCTTTTATGCAGAAGTTAAGTTACATTCATATATACATGATGATTCAAAATTATAAGCGAAAGTTAGAAGTGAAATTGGGATTGTAAGTTTTTCCAAATATGAGCTTCTCTTTCCAGGAAAGGAACATAATTTTGTATTCCAGGTTAGAAGGCCATTGCACATTTTCATAATAGAAACAAGATTTTCAAATTATGTCCTGTATCTGTCATTTGAAGGAAATCTTCGTGTAATATTGAGAATATGAAAATGTTAAAAGCACATTGAATTTGTGCTTACAAACAACTCTTTAGTATCCTCTTTAGTGGATTCTTTAGTGTCCTTCATTATCTGGGTTCAGTATTATTTTTGAGACACTAATATGACTTTTCCTTTTTGCCTTTTAAGTTTCACAGAAGTTTGGAATCAGGGAGCTTTATTCTTAGTATTTAAAAGTAGAATCTTGGCCGGGTGCGGTGGCTCACACCTGTAATCCCAGCACTTTGGAAGGCCAAGGTGGGCGGATTACCTGAGGTCAGGAGTTTGAGACCAGCCTGCCCAACATGGTGAAACCCCACCTCTATTAAAAATACAAAAATTAGCTGGATGTGGTGGCAGGCGCCTGTAATCCCAGCTACTTGGGAGGCTGAGGCAGGAGAATTGCTTGAACCTGGGAGGCAGAGGTTGCAGTGAGCTGAGATCATGCCATTGTACTCCAGACTGGGTGACACAGTGAAACTCCGTCTCGAAAAAATAAAAAATAAAATAAATTTAAAAAATAAAAGTAGAATGTTTACCATACTCTACATTAAAAGTGAAATCTCAGTTGCATTATGTTTTTACTTCACATGTAAAAAAGGAAAATTATTGCATTTTTTTAATGTGGCATTCCTTTCTTTTCATACCAACAATTAATCCTATCTTCCAGATCCTATTACAGTCTCATTATTTTTGAAATTTTGGATTCTATATATGCTGGAAACAATGCAGGGGAGTGGAAAGAATATGTAAGCTTTAGAATCTGACCAGATTTCCCAATCCTTTATCAATCACATTGCTGGTTGTGGAACCTTAGCAGTTTAACCTTTCTGAGCCTTGGTTTCTTCATTTGTAATTTTGAAATTATGAGTAAACAATTGTAATTATGTATGTAAAATGCCTAGAATATTCTCTGGCTTATAGTAGGCACTCAGAAAATAGTAAATAATATTATTGTATCACAGTCTTATGGAACATGTTGCATTTTACTTTTACCCCAAGAATTTTTAAAGATTCTCACAAAGTTTCTGTGATTAAAGTGAGAGATGACGCTAAGCTTGCTCTGAAAGATACTGAAGGAAATGTCAAACCTTTAAATGCAGCAGGTGTCTATGGTCGTGTTTTTTTTCCCCAGGGATACACAAAAGTGAATAGAAGGTATATTCATACTACAACTTTTTTCTTTCAGTGATTTTTCTTTTAAAACAAATTCACTGAGGTATAATCTATATATAATAAAATACAACTTTTTAAAGTATGCAATTCAAGGAGTTTAGTAAGTGTATACAGTTATGTAACCGCCACTACAATCCAGCTTTAGAACACTCACGAGTACAAAAAGTTTCCTTGGGCCTCTTTATAGTCAGCCTCTGCTGCCACTGCCGGCTCCAGGCAATCACTGATTCTGTCTGTGTTTTGCTTTTCTAGAAATTTTATATTAATGGAATCATACAATATGTAGTCTTTTTATGCCTGTCTTCTTTCACTTAGCACGATGTTTTTTGAGATTCGTCCATGTTATGCATATATCAGTAGTTAATTTCTTTGTATTGCTGTATAGTATTCCATTTTATAGATATCACATTTTAAAATCTCTTTACTAGTTAATGGACTTTTTTTTCTAGTTTGGGCTATTATAAATATTTGCATATAAGTCTTAGTGTGGACATCTGTTTTTATTTCTCTTGGGTAGATTTCTAGGAATTCCTGGGTCATATAATAAAAATGTTTACCGTTTTGTATTCCCACAATGTATGAAGTTTCAGTTTTTCCATATCCTTAACAAGACTTGGTATTGTCAGTCTTATTTATTTTAGCCATTCTAGTAGGTAGGTCATTGTTATTTTAATTTGCATTATCCTAATGACGAAAATGTTAACCATCTTTTCACCGACTTATTTGCTACTCATATATATATATATTCTTTGGTGAAGTATCCATTCAAATATTTTGCCTATTTTTAAATTGCGTTGTCTTTTTCTTAGTGAATTGTAAGAGATCTTTGTGTATTCTCCATAAAAGTCATTTGTCCAACATGTATTTTGAAAATATTTTTTAACTAGCTTTTTTTTTATTTTTTAGTGGTGTCTTTTGAATCACGATTTAAAAAATGTTTTAACTAAATATTAGATATTAAATATTTATACAATAAATAAAAGATACAAAATATCCTCATTATTGGTGAATATACTTTTAAGAAAAAATCATGTTCTGATCATTTTTTTATTGACACACTTTTTCTCAAATATGACTTGAAATTTTAAGTCTCAAGAGAATCAGTTTCTGTTAATCATTACCATAGTTAGTATTATTAATAATATAAAGAAGTTTGTTAGTATGTTTACTTCACTTTAAAGGAGCTCTAAAAGGCAGAAACATTTGAATAAGTTATATATTAAGTTTTTCACCAACATTTTGACAATTAAAAAATTTAATTGTATAAGTTAAGGAAAGCCGCTCTCCTGACAGTACCTCCCATCTCTACCCTCACTGCCTTCACCTCAGAAGAGCCAGGTCTATTTGGGACAGGTTTACAAGGGCACTAAGGAAAAGAAGATTGTGGTTTATCAAATGCTTTTGGCTACCCACGCTCTAAACTTGGACATGATTGTAAAGTTGTATACCAGATAATATTTTGCAGTATTAACTGTGCATTTGTTATAACATTATTATTAAGTTTACTTAATATTTTTCTCAGTGATTCCTACTGCTTGAGTTTTATAGATGTCTTCATTGTTTAGACTCTGAATTAGCTTACATTCCTAAACAGAACTGTGTATAAAATCACTGCAATTCAAATGCAAACATAGTTTAAAGTTGACTGTATATCTGGTCATTTTAATTCATAATTAGGAAAGATACTTGATTTTACATATATGTGCCTTTATGAAAGAATTTAATACCTCATTCATTCATTCCAAATATTTATTTTACACCTCTGATGAACAAAGTTTCCTTACAATATAGTCTATATTGATTCATTTTGTAATTTCTTTTTAACTTTCTACAAGTGACTAAATTGTTAGTATGGTATCTTATGTATTGGTTAGCATATTGTCACATAAGAGTTTCATCCCCCTCCTCTTTTTGGTTTACCACTTCAAGTCCACAGATTTTATGCAATGATTGCAGCTCATGAAATGCATACTACTTTGATCTGTGACCTTTTTGTGGTGCTAATCGGGTTCCTGATATCATTATACCTTACTCATTAATCATATTTCCTGCAGCCCGTCAGGCAGCCAGACAGCACAATCCCTGTTTTCAGCCCTCTGTTGGCAGGTTTCTGCTTTTCCAGATTATTACAGACGATACTTCGGCTTCTCATAGCCAGAGCCACATCAAGCTGTGTGTTACAATTAAAGTCAGATGGTCCTCAGGTTGAACAGGGATATAGTATTGCAGCTGTCCCTCTTCCTGGAACAAACCAGCACCAAGAACAGATGATCTATAGGACAGTGAATGATAACAGATTATACAATACTTGGTTGGTAGCAGGGGATCAGAGAATTAATTAACTGACATACTCATTTTAAGATACCCAGCATGTCTTTTTTAAGTATTTGGTTGTTAATTCAAGAGGATAGGATATTTTTAGGAGCATGATTTTGGTAGTGAACCAGTAATGCTGCATTCTCTGTTTGTGTTAGAGGACTGTAACTACTGTCTCACCCAACGACTCTTATCCTCAGTTTTCTGTAAGTAATGAAGATCTAAATGTAGGATTGGAAAACTGGCTAAGTGGATGGGCTTATGAACAGAAGATAATATCCTACATATTTTAGAAGGAAAACTCACCTAAATTTCATTAGTTTTTCAGAGAAGTAAACTATATTTTGTTCTGAACAGTTGGAATCAGGGTAAAACCAAAGCAGTCTTAATTATATCCCTGAGATTGGTCCCTGTTATCTACTATTACCTGAACAAGGAAAAAAATTTATTTCAGATACTGCATCAGAAATATAAATGAGAAACAGGCTTTCATACTTTCACATAATAGAAAAATTTATGAGTTCGGAATGCCCATCATCTGTCTCTTAAGATATAATGTCAGTGTTTAGACCTATATATTATACTGCCTCTTATAACCTTCAAGTTTCATATTGAATAAGAGTCAAAGAAAACCATACTCTGGGCAGAATCACTAAAAGTTGGCCTTTAAAAGTAGAGCGTTTTGTTTTAGCCAAAGGATATATAATATACATAATTGATTCAAATTATAATAGTTCATTCATTTAACATGTATTTATTGAGTGCTTGCTTATGGACCAGCACTATTAGATTCGATGAATAAGAGACAATATCCCTATTTGTTTGGAGATTACCTTCTCTTTGATACCTTGTTGAAGTAGAAAGCTTCTCAAGGCCTGGAGGTGGGATTAATATAGCAAAGGAAGCATTCTCTTGTTGAATTGTCCTAAGGTTACCAGTTAAAATCGCATTTACTTTTGTGTATGTTCTATAGCTTTTGTCTCCTCTACTATTTCATAATGGTGACACAAATAGTACTCACTTAACAAGGTAAAGAAAAATAAAATGAATATACTATCAGCTTTCCATTATCATCAGAGAATATGTGGACAAATTAAAAGAGATGCTGTCCTTTTATAGTATTGCCTGACAGGAAAAAACAAGGTTGATGAAGAAATAAAATCTAAATTTGTTTCTATCATTGCTAAAATTTAAATCTATTCAACATAAACCTTTATAGATCTTACACCTCTGAATGAATTAGGGCAATCTTGTATAATTTTTTTCTCTGAATGAAAAATTTACACTTCTCAAGTGATGACAGCAAAGAGACAGTCTCATGCCCCCCACTGAACAAGAGTGGGGAAATGACATTCTTAAGACCACTGACCAGACAACATTTAAAAAAAAAAAAATTTTTGGAATTGAAATGCCAGAAGCTTTTTTCAAATTGTTGTTTTTGTTGTTGTTATTGTTTCCTTTTCATTTTCCATATTGATAATGATGTGGCCAAGAATGTAAACAGCCGTGGTGGCTGCAGTTGGAAATAATTATTGTTAGCTGAGGGTATCTCCCTCTCATGTCTTCATCCTGTTTACTCCCAGTGCAGTGGTTGGATTTTGGATTTAAATTCCCTGGGAATGTAGGAAGATAGGTATGAAGAGTCTAAAATTACTATTGTTTGGTTTGCTTTTAGCCGTGATGTGTAATTTACTGTGAAATTTTTAGTTAAAAAAGGAGGACACCTAAATAAGATGAAAAAAAGATTTACCATATTGATAGATTGTTAATTCTCCCCAAATTTATTTATAAAGTCAATATAAAAATACAAAAACTATTCAATAGGTTTACTTTGTTTTGTTGGAAGATGATAAACTGATTTTAAAGAGCAAAGGACCATTATGGCCAAAATCCTCTTGGGGAACAAGAGCAGATTTCAGAGGGACTTGCTTTACCAGATATCAAAAATTATTATAAAGCTATAGTAATTAGGGAAGGAGAAGTAGTACAAGAAAAGTGAACAGAGAACCCAGAAATAGACCAGGATATATAAAGAAACCTCATCAGTTATAGAGCTGGTATTGCAGAACTGTGGGGAAAGGAAGGACTTTTCAATTTAGGATTCTGAGATAAATATCTTATTAGTTTCCTAGGGCTTCTGTAACAAAGTATGATTATCTGGGTGGAAACAACAGAAATTTATTGTCTCACAGGTTTGGAGGCCAGAGGTCTGAAATCAAGGTTTAGCAGGGTTGATTTCTCCTAAATGCTGTACGGGAAGGACCTGTTCTAGCCCTCTGATTGGCTTATATATGGCTGTCTTCTCCTTGTGTCTCTTCACATCATCCTCCCTCTATGCATGTCTGTCTGTCCAAATTTTTCCTTTTAATAAAGACACCATTCATATTAGGTTAAGGACTCACCCTACTCCAGTATGGCCTATCCTAAATAAAGACTTCTGTAATGACCCAATTTTCAAATAAGGCCACCTTCTGAGGTGCTGTTAGGTTGAAACTTTAACATAAAAATTTGGGGGGAGTGGCCACAATTCAACCTATGGCAGATATATGGGGAAAAAAATTTTAATTGGAACCTTATTTTATGCCACAAACAAAATGAAAGTATATTAAAGCTTTATATATAAAGGTAAAACTATAAACTTTAACAAGATAATACAGGAGAATTTCTATGTGATGTTGGAATAGGGAAAGATTTTCAAGCAAGAAACAAAAAAGTGAAATATGATATATTATATAAATTGATTTTTGGTTGTTAAACCAACCTTGCATTCACGAATATATTACACTTATATGTTTTAAGTTCTTTTGATATGTCCTGGATTTTTGTTTTGTTAGTATTTTCTTGAGGAATTACTACTTTTGAGGATTTTTGAATCTATATTTATGAGGAATATTAGTTTGTAGTTTTCTTGTGATATCCTCATCTGACTTTATTATCAGGGTAATACTAGTTTCATAGAATGAGACATGGCAGTGTTCCTTCTTCCTCTATATTTTTGAAGGACTTTGTGAAGGCTACGTATTATTTCTTCTTTAAATGTTTGGTGGAATTCACCACTGACGCTATTTAGGCATGGCCTTTTCTTTGTGAGAAGATTTTAAATTACCAAATCAGTTTTTTTACTTTTTATAGGTCTATTGAGATTTTTTTTATTTTTTCTAGACTCTATGTCAGTAATTTATTTCTTTCTTGGAATTTGTCCATTTAATCTAAGTTGTCTAATTTATTTTTATAAAGTTGTTCATAGTATGACTTATTATCATTTTAATTTCTCTAAGGTTAGTAATGATATTACCTCATTTATACTGATTTTTGGTAATTGGTATTATCTTTTTTTCTAGTTCAGTCTTGCTAAAAAGTTTTGTTAATTTTGTTGTCTTTTCAAAGAGCCAACTTTTTGTTTCACTGGTTTCCTCTATGGTGTCGCTGTGTTCTCTTTTGTTGAGTTTTCACTCTAATATTCATTCTTTCTTTCCTTTTGCTTGCTTTGGGTTTAGTTTACTCTAACCAGATTATTAAATTGGAAAACTAGTTTTTTTATTTGAGTTCTTCTCTTCCAATATCAGGTTTTCCAATTACAATTTTCTCTTTATGTGTGGTTTTTGCTGTATCTCGTAAATTTTGATATTTTGTTTCCTTGTTTTCATTCAGCTTATGCAATTTTCTAATATTCCTGTGGTTTCTTTCTTGGCTTATGGATTGTTTAGAAGTGCATTGCTTGGTTTCCAAATATTTTCCAAAATCCCCTTCTGTATTTTCCAAATCTGTATTTTCCGAATTTTCTCCTGTATTTTCTATTTTTAATTTCATTGTGATTGGAGAGCATACTGTGTATGATTTCAGTTGCTTAAAATGTATTGAGACTTGTTTTCAACCTAGCATGGGGTCTCTGTGGGAGAATTCTTCATGTTATCTTTAGAAGAATGGATATTCTGCTATTGTTGAGTGTTCTGTGGATGTCAGTTGATTGACTTGGTTTTTTGTGTTTAACTATTCTATATCTTTGCTGACTTTCTGTCTAGTTGTTTTTTTATGTTTGTTTTTGTTTTACTAGTGGGATACTGAAGTCTCCAAATGCTGTTTTCAATTCTATCAGTTTTTGCTTCATGTATATTTGGGCTCTGTTGTTAAATGCATATGTTAGTTTCCTATAGCTGCTGTAGCAAATTACTGCAAACACTTGGTGGCTTAAACAGCAGAAATTTATTCTTTCACAGTTCTAGAGTCCAGAAATCTGAAATCAGTATCACATTCCGTCCAGAGGATGTCTGCCTGTGTCTTCACATTGCCTTCTTTTCCGTCTATAGCCAAATCTCTCCCGGTCTCCATTTTCTAAAGATACATGTGATTGCATTTAGGGTCCTCCCTCATAATCAGGATAATCTTCCCATCTCAAAATCCTCAGTTGAGGCCAAGTCATGCCTGTAATCCCAGCACTTTGGGAGGCCAAGGCAGGCAGATCACCTGAGGTCAGGAGGTCAAGACCAGCCTGGCCAACATGGCAAAACCCCATCTCTACTAAAAATACAAAAAATTAGCTAGGCATGGAGGCGTGTGCCTGTAGTTCCAGCTACTGGGGAGCCTGAGGCAGGAGGATCGCTTGAACCTGGGAGGTGGAGGTTGCAGTGAGCTGCAATTATGCCACTGCACTCCAGCCTGGGCGACAGAGTGAGATTCTGTCTCCAAAAAAAAAATTCCTCAATTTAATGACATTGCAAAGAACCTTTTCCCATATAATGTACCATTTTACAGATTCCAGGGAGTCGGACCTGATATCTTCCTGGGGTTGAGGGGTACATTTTTCAGCCTATCACAGTGCATATATGTTTATAATTGTTATGTCTTCCTGATAAATTAACCAACTTTTTAGTCATAAATTGTCTCTGTTTGTTTTTAGTAATTTTTGAGTCTGTTTTGCCTGATACTGTTAAAGCCACTTCAGTTCTCTTATGGTAACTGTTTGCATGGTATACCTTTTTCCATTATTTTATTTTCAACCTATTTTTTTGGATTTTGGACACTTTCAAAATGTCTTTTGTAGATAGCGTATAGTTGGATCATGTTACTTATCTAGACTGACAATCTCTGCCATTTGAAGTGTTTATTCACATTTAATGTTATTATTGATAGCATAATAATAGCACAATCCAGATAGCATCCAATAGCATAATCCAGAAATAGATCAGCACATGTAAAGAAATCTCATCTAGTATAGAGTTCTATAATAGTTGGATTCATGTCTACCAGTTTATTAATTATTTTCTTTAGTCTTGGGTCTTTTTGTTTTTCTGTTCCTCCTTTATCATCTTTGTTGTATTAAATAATATTTCTGTTCTACTATTTTCATTAATTTTTTTTACTATGTATTTGTTTTAGTTCTTTTCTTAGTCATATTTATAGAGACTACAATATACATTTTATTTTTTGAGACAGAATCTCACTCTGTCACCCAGGCTAGAGTGTAGTGGTACAATCACGGCTCACTGCAGTCTCAACCTCCTGGGCTCAAGCTATCCTCTCACCACAGCCTCCTGAGTAGCTGGGAGTACAAACGTGTGCCACTACACCCAGCTAAGTTTTTTATTTTTCATAGAGATGAGGTCTCACTATGTTGCCCAAGCTGGTCTTGAACTCCTGACCTCAAGCAATCCTCTCATCTTGGCTTCTCAAGGTGCTGGGCTTATAGGCATGAGCCACTGTGCCCAGTCTGCATTTTAAATTATCACAATTTACTTCAGGTTAATACCAACTTAATTCCAGTAAAATATAGCAGCTTTGCTCCAACTCAGCTCCATTCCTTACCCCTAATTTGTGCTATTATATATATATATATTACATTTATATATAAGCCTACTATGCAGTGTTATAAATGTTGTGTTATATGATCTTTTATCTCCTAAAGAAGTTAAGAGAAGGAGAAAAAATATCTGTTAATTGTATCCACTACTTTACCTTAATAGAAACATTTCAAAATGGCATCAGAAGAGTGCATCAGGTACTCAGCATCATCTAGGAATGGAATTAAAACGTCATACAGTAAAAGTTCTATAGAATTGAGGTTTACACTTTCAAATACCAGTGGTTTTCACCATTTCCCTTGAAAAGAAATCTTTTTATGAAATGGATTACACATTTCTTTGCCTCTTAAATGGAGAATTCTTTCTGAAATTAAATCTTAAATAGCCTTTTCTATGTTACTAACAATTGAATATTCCAGACATTTTCCATGATGCCTTGAAGTTTCTGAGATGCATAGAGCTTTTTGTTCCTCACTTAAAATGACCCACATTCCTTTGCTTTCTTTTAGCTTTTCTGTCAGCATTCAAAGTTCTCTTCTATGTCAGATGTCACTTCTCTGTCAGGGTTTCCATCTTGTTGTGATTGATTATGTTATTTAATGCATATATGGCTGGGTTAAAAACTTGAGGAATGACCCAATGCCTCCCACCGTTAAAGTTCATGAGCTTTTTGCTTGTTTTCCTCTTGGCCTTCAGTTGCTTTGAGTTTGACTGTGTTCTAGATTCTCTGAACACCTAAATTCTGAACTCTGGATAAATTAGAGTAAACCGCATTTTGTTTAGTGACATGTTATTGTGCTAGATACAAACTAAATAAAATAAAATGACACTATTTCTAATATATGCTACATCCATGGTAGAAAAGTATTCAAATTCTGTGTTTATTCTGGGGTAAGTAACTTCTATGATTTTCTACCACGTTGTTAGTATTTCATTAAAATATATTAATGATTTTTAAATTTTGGAAAGAATAATAGAAAATTCCTCCCCATGGGTATCTCATCTATATAATTGAAAAGGATTGTCTAATAGTGGTTACTCTTCCCTATAGACTTCAGCCTCAGTGATATAGCTGAAAGTGTGGGGGGAAATGCCAGATTTCTCCCTCTTCCTGATACAGGAACCTGTAATAGTTAGGCTTCTAGCTTGAGTTACTCCTCATGCTTTTCTTACTCACCACAGTGCCTGCCACATGTTCTTCTCATCGTTGCAGTATGGGCCTACCCTACTCCTTTTTTAGCCAAATGATACCCTAAAGCGTGCAACATTACCCTTCTTATCACTCAAAAAGCAAAATAATCTAAAAACTTACAAATACTCTTCTCAGAACTCTCATCTTCTTTGAAACATTTCAGAAACACCCCTATATATTATTTCCCAATTATTACTTGAGATGGTATTGTGCAGATAGCTGATCTAATTCATTTTAGAGCAGTTTTTCAATTATTTCTCTTAATTGATTATTAAACATTTCTTCATGTGAGATTCAGTAATGTCCATAATTAAATTGCAAAGACCCATGCCAGACCCTTTGGAGTTCAGAATCTTCTATGGTGCATGAATTTGGCACAGTGGCTGCTCATGATATCAATAGTAATTACACCTTATAACTATTTGACACTTTATTCAAAATACTTCTAGTTTGGGTGGTGTTTTTTTTTTTTTTTGAGACAGAGTCTCGCTCTGTCGCCCAGGCTGGAGTACAGTGGCACAATCTCAGCTCACTGCAACCTCTGCCTTCCAGGTTCAAGCAATTCTCCTACCTTAGCCTCCCAAGTAGCTGGGACTACAGGCACTCACCACCACACCTGGCTAATTTTTTGTATTTTTAGTAGAGACTGGGTTTCACCATGTTGGTCAGGCTGGTCTCAAACTCCTTAAACTCCTGACCTCAAATGATCTGCCCACCTCAGCCTCCCAAAGTGCTGGGATTACAGGTGTGAGCCACTGTGCCCAGCCAGGTGTATATTTTGTCATCTATTTCTTAATTTCATAATTTCATAATTTCTTTCTTTAAGGTTTTGAAATACCTTTTTGCACTGACTTCAGGAAAAAGAAATAAACAAAACTTCGTTTATGGTAACTTAGTGCTTGTCCAAAGTTACTATAGGTTTGAAGTTAAAAAAAAGAAGGGGAAGGAGAAGGGAAAGGAGAAGGAGAAGAAGAAGAAGAAGAAAGATAGAGAGATACTTTTTATAATAAAAAAAGTTAAAAGATGGCTAGAAATCCCAGTATTTAATTTTTCATTTTTAATCTTTGTGTAAATTATCATGGTAGTGTGCTGCCAGTTACAGCTGGTAGTCATCGTTTCTGCCAGGGGCTAATGATAATGGCTAGAGAAGAGAAGTGAGGCTAATGGGCTTGCAATATGAAATTCACAAGAAGAAATTGAATTCACAGAGGAATGCTTGCTCACCAAGTTCACCTTGCCACCACCATTGCTTTCAGTAGTGCTCTGATTACAGGCAACTTCTGCCCAGTGGTGCTGTGCAGGAGCTACCTGTAACCCCTCCCCTGCCTGTGTTTCTGGCATTGGGCCATGGCACCTGCAGTGGCAATCTATCTGAAAAGCAGCGGCTCTGCTGTGGATTTTGTTCTGCCTCTGGATGCTTTCATGCAACTCTGCACAGGGTTACCCGATAAATGACTGCTTACTGTGGTATTTATGTCTGTTTGATTTGCTGGTAACTGTTGTATCTCAAACGAAAATTTTTTAGCAAAGACTTCTGTATATACTAGCAAATTTCCTTGATTATGTTAAGCACTGTGACCTTCCCACCTACCCCCAAAAAAAAGAAAAAGAAAGAAGAGGATTGCCACATGCTTATCCAGAACGGCTTAGTTTTTTGTGGTCCGGTTGATTCCTTTCTATATTTTTAATGATAATTCTATATTTTAGAATTTATATATAGAGAGATAGATAATTCTATATTTTAGAATTATCATTAGAAAATAGAGAAACTTTAGGATAAATATCAAAGTATTGCAATGCTAGGAAACAATGAATAGTTGTGTGAGTATTATATAAATAAACAAAGGTAGGCCATTTTTTCTCTCCACTAACAGTTATTCTAAATAAATGTTAAGCTACTTTCTAAAGAAAAAGTAGATATTCTGATTCTTGTTTTTAAGCAAAGGCAAATTTAGTTTGTATTATTTTTATTGTATTAAATGCCATGACTATAGTACCTGGTTTTTATTTCGAAAAATTTATATCTCAAAATTTTCTGAGGCACTTAGAATTTCTATAGCTTAAATCAATTTTTGAGTTTTTGTTTCTTTTCTTCCCCCCCTTTTTTCTTTCTTAATCAGTTATTCATTCACTTTATCGTTTCACTTTTTTTGTTCATATACTTATGCCATACTAAAAATAAAATATTTTGTTTGTAGCAATATGCTTAGGCGTTGTTTTTAAAATAAGTTCTTTTTTTTGGTCTACGGCTGTACCACCCTAAATGTGCCTGATCTCTTCTAAAATAAGTTCTTTTTTTGTATTTTATTTCCAAATAATTCCAAACTTACAAAAACTTGCAAAAAAAAAAAAATAGCACACAGATTTCTTTCTTTTTTTTTTTTTTTAGTAGAGACGGTGTTTCACTGTGTTAGTCAGGATGGTCTCGATCTCCTGACCTTGTAATTCGCCCATCTCGGCCTCCCAAAGTGCTGGGATTACAGGCGTGAGCCGCCGCACCCACAGAATTCTTATACACTTTTCTCAGGTTCACTATTGTTAACCTTTTTCCCTCCCTCTTTTTTATGTGAGTTTTCCCTCTCCCTCCCTTCCTCCTCTCTCTCCTCTTTTTTCACCCTGTCTGTGGTATATGTGTATATACTCACACACCCACATAATTATACATACACACAATATTTTTACTGAATCCCTTAAGGTAAGTTACATACTTCATGGTCTTTTACCTCTAAATATTTCAGTGTGTACCTCCTAAAAATAGGGATATTTTCTTATGTAACTACAGCACAGTTATCCATTTTATAAACTTATGTTGATGTAATACTTTCATCTAATTTACTCTTCATATATACCCACTTTTGTTAGTGATACATAACATGTAGTATTTATATCATTTTTACGCTGCAATATGGGATCCAGTTTAGGGTAAATTACTGCTTTTAGTTGCCATGTAAATTCTTAGAAGTTACTTTTCCTGTAACCCTACTTGTATTAGTTTCCCAGGGCTGCCATTACAAAGTATAGTAAGTCCTCACTTAACATCACAGATAAGTTCTTGGAAACTGGGACTTTAAGTGAAATAATTACAATAGGTTCTCAGATAATGTCATTTAGTTATGATGTTATAAGAAAAAAAAATTGCTTTCATTGTATGTCATTTTGCTTACAGTCACAGTTTCCAAGAACCTATTGACAATGTTAAGTGAGTAATTACTGTCCCACAAACTGCATGGCTTAAACAACATACGTTTATTGTCTGACAGTACTGGAGGCTTTAAGTCTGAGATCATGGAGTCAGCAGGGCCATTCTCCCGTGGAAGGCGATAGAGAAGGATCTGTTCCAGGCCTCTCTCCGAGCTTCTGATAGGTCCTTGAATTGCAGCCGTGTAACCTCGGTCTTCACAAGGTGTTCTCCCTGTGTGCATATCTGTCTCTGTGTCCACATTTTCCCCTTTTTATAAAGACACCAGTCATATTGGATTAGGGAACATCCAAATGACTTCATTTTAACCTGTTTACCTCTATAAATAACCTATCTCTAATCTCATTTTGAGGTACTGGAGGTTAAGACTCCAACATATGGAGTTGTGTTGGAGGGGACACAGCTCAACCCATAAGACTCACTCAACTACTTGTTCTGTCTTTTTGAAAGAAAACTTTTCTATTTTTTTATTTTTTTTATTTTAAGACAGCATCTCATTGTCACCAGGCTGGAGTGCAGTGGCTGATCATAGCCTACTACAGCCTCAAACTCCTGGACTCAAGTGAGCTTCTCGAGTAGCTAGGACTATAGGCACATGCCACCACGTCTAGCTAATTTTATTTTTTTGTGGAGATGGGGATCTCCTAATGTTGCCGAAGCTGGTCTCAAACTCCTGGCTTCAAGCCATTCTCCCTCCTTGGCCTCCCAAAGTGCTGGGATTACAGGCTGAGCCACTGCACTTGGGCTCAAAATGTTCTTTGAAACTGTCTTTTTATGATATCCTCCTGTTTTCATTTTTATTAAGCTGTATTATAGTTATTCCATTATGCTCTACACCAGAGAATAAGATATAATGGATTCTGACTCAAATTCGTTTTAAAAGTAAAATGACAAAATTTTGATCCAGGTTTTTTTTGAAGAAATATAATCTGCATCTCAGCAGCACATCACTTGTGCATGTTTCTGGATCATCCCAAAAACATTCTAGTTGGTGCCATAGGAAACCACATAAAATAACTATTTCTCTTTAAACTATATGAAGATATTTATAAATTGGATACTCCCTAAATTGGAGGCTCTCACAAATACTGCTTAAAATTCTTCAGTGGTTACTTGTAGCCTTCCCAGCTTTACAACATGACTTGGAATGTTCTTCACAATTTACCTGCTTGCTTCCCCAACTTCATCTCTTGAAAACTATAGTCCAGTAACACTGAACAAGGTACACTTCTCTAAAATAGCTGTGTTCTCTCACATCTTATAAGCTGTTTCCTTTGCCTACAAAAATGCCACATTCCTCCTGCTTGGGAAGCCTTGATTGATTGATTGATTGATTGATTGTTTGATTGACAGAGTCTCACTTCATCACCCTGGCTGGAGTGCAGTGGTGCAATCTCTGCTCACTGAAACTTCCGCCTCCTGGGCTCAAGCGATTCTCATGCCTCAGCCTCCTGAGTAGCTGGAATTACAGGTGCCACACTACCACACTCAGCTGCTAATTTTTGTATTTTTAGTAGAGACGGGGTTTCACCATGTTGGCCAGGCTGATCTCAAGCTCTTGACCTCAAGTGCTGTAATCCCACCCAAAGTGCTGGGATTACACATGTAAGCCACCACGCCCATCCAGAAAGCCTTTAATTATACCTCTATCCACTCTTCAACATTCCCTCACCACCAACCACACCAACAGAGTCCGCCTGAGATGTTTCTCCTGTGTTCTCTTTTAAGTAGACATACTTAACAGCTGGCATTTTAGTGGTGGCGCAGCATCTCATTTTCACCATGAGATGTTGAGCCACTTGAGGACCTCTCTTATTCTTTGTTTTTGCAACTGTAGCACAATATCTGGTCTATATGGGGTATCATGGTCATGTTTGCTGAAAGAATGAAAAATGGATGAGTCTTCAAAAAGTATCAGAAGAGAACCAAAATGCTTTATGACAACAGCAGAGCTTAAGCGTCTTGAGAACCAACTTTGCCCAAGAATATTGATTAGTAGTTTCTGCCATGGTCACAGGAAAGGAGAATTTAGCGTTTTGTGTCTGTGTGTGTCATACCCGAATAAGAGTCTATTGGTGCAAAAGAGCATATCCAATAGTGATATTCATAAAATAAGTGACACAAAATAGTCCATGCAGGATGGGCACAGTATTTCAATAAAATACAGGCAGTTAAGTAAAGGTAATTTCTAGTTGAGTACATAACTGAGACAGAAAATATGTGCATAGCAATTTTAAGGTATGTTAATAAAAAAGATAAAGAATTTACTAAAATTAAATTGCAAGAATTCTGCAACCATACTTTCTTTGCAAATTAATTTTCTGTATTTTAATTTCTTGGGATATATTTATATTTGGCAGTATAGGATGGGATTTTCAAAAACGATATTGAAAAGGGCTGGGCATGGTGGCTCACACCTGTAAATCCCAGCACTCTGGGAGGCTAAAGCAGAGGATTGCTTGAGCCCAGGAGTTCGAGACCAGCCTGAACAACACAGCAAGACTCTGTCTCTACAAAAAACAAAAAAACTTATCTAGGTGTGGTAGCACATGCCCATAGTTCCATCTACATGGGAGGCTGATGTGGGAGGATCACTTGAGCCCAGTAAGTAGAGGCTGCAGTGAGCTGTGATGGCACCACTACACTCCAGCCTGGGTGACAGAGCAAGACCCTGTCTCAAAAAAAAAAAAAAAGAAAGAAAATTGGAAAACAAGTCTAAAATGATTAGGTGTAAGATATCCACCTTCATGAATGCCTCTTAATTAATAGTTTCCTCTATTACTTAAGAAATATATTAATTATTCAGAAGTACAAAGTAATTTTTCCTATAAATCATGTTTTATACCAAATGCAATAGTTATTTTTCAGTAAAAGCAAAATAATTGTTCTATATAGCATACTAGAAACATTGAGAGCAAAAGTAAGGACCACTTTTTGTCCAGCAGCATTTACTTTTTCATTTTTATGAGCTCGTCAAATCTACCTCTGTCAATTGGCTTATTTTCTTCTGGGCTCCACGGTATTTTTCTTTGAAAGTGTTTTACTGCATTTCCCTTCGGTTAGTCTTATTGATTGTATGGTAAGTTTGTAATTGTTTTTTCTAAGTAAAATCTTTCATACATTGTACTTTGTTAGTCCCATGCTTATTTAGATCTGTTCCATTCACCATCTCACATATTTCTATTCCACCAACGGAATGTCTGTGGGGGAAAAACTCTTGTCAGGATCTCATGTTCCCTTATTTTCTTCTTTCTACTTTTTTTTCTGTGCTAGAGAAGATACTAAAATATATATGTAATTATTTTTGTAATGCTCATTGTATAACATATTTTCAATAGACAAAATTTATATTTTGCTTTGTTTAATGGGATTTTGTTCATTAAACTTTAGATTTTTAGAAGGATAATAAGAGCTGTCATGCATTGAACACTTAATAATATGCACCAGACATTGTTGTAAGCCATTTATGGATCAACTCATCTAGGTCTCACAATAAGTTTACGAGGTAAGTGCTATTATTACTCTCAACCTATAGATTAGAAACTTGAGGCATAGAGAGTTTAGGTAACTTGTGAGTTTAGGTAACTTGTCACAGCAATAATAAATATTGAACTGGGATTCCAGTGCAAGAAACCTGTGTTGTTATACTCTACATTATACTTCCTATGATAAAATTATACTACTGCATATATTTTAATAAGTTTTAGTTGTACAAATGAGACCATACCTATTTTAAGAATACATTCTTAGGCCTGGCATGGTGGCTCATATCTATAATCCCAGTGCTTTGGGAGGCCAAGGGAGGAGGATTGCTTGAGCCTGGGAGTTTGAAACTAGCTTGGACAACATAGTAAGACCCTATCTCTACAAAAAGTAAAAATATTAACTGGGCATGGTGTCATGTGCCTGTAGTCCCAGCTACCTGGGAGCCTGAGGCAGAAGGACGCTTGAGCCTGGGAGGTTGAGGCTGCAGCAAACCCTGATTGTGTCACTGCACTCCAGACCAGGCAACAGAGCAAGACCCTGTCTTCAAAAAAGAAAAAAATGAATACATTTTTATATCGTACATTGTATGAAAATAGGCACTTAATGAGAAGAAAATTACTTTCATTTTTCACTTCTCATCAGAAAAAATATGAAGATTTATTTTATTTTAGAATTTGGAGAAAAAAATTTAGAATATAAAAATGTAGTATATAAAATGTGTTTATGTGTATGATATCTCAATGTAATAAAATACAAGGACATACACCTACTCCAGTGTCTTAAAGCTTCAGTGTTTTTTTGCTTTTCTCTTTCCATTCCTTTTCAAATGTTTTTAGTGATTAGTTATTATTTTTAATAATGGAAATAAATAGTAAATCGTGTTTTGAAAGTGGAAGCAAGTGGCAAATAAAGTTTTGTAGTTGTATTAAGATTTCCCAGAGAATCAGAGCCAATAACAACATCTATATATGTTTATGTGTGTGTGTTTGTATAATAAAAGAAACCTATGCGACAGCCATATAGAAAATTCATTGTCCTAATCATTTCCTATTTTTTCTAGACTATAAGTTTATTCATTTCATATGGCACTTGTCAAGTGTCAGTACCTGGGAAAGGCTTATGAGCAAACATTTTTCATCAAACTCTAATTAGTAAATAAACCAATACATTCGTATTCTACTACTAGTTGATTCTCTAGAGTGATTGAAAAGAATTTTCCCTCAATAGCTTTTCCATGTAGACTACTATTATGGTTAATTTTATATGCCAACTTGAGTGGGCTGAGGGATGCCCAGATAGGTGATAAACATTATTTCTGGGAGTGCGTATGTGCGTGTGTGTGTGTGATGAGATTTATTATGGGAATTGGCATGTGTGATTATGGGGGCTGAGAAGCACCACAGTATGCTATATTCAAGCTAGAGACCCAGAGGCTGGTGGTACAATTCAGCCCAAGTGTGAAGTCTTAAGAACCAGGGGAACCAATGGTGTAACTCCCAGTCTGATGCCAAAGGCCTGAATTCCCAGGAGTAGGGCACTGGTATAAGTCCCTGAGTCTGAAGACTCACAGACCAGGAGCTCTAATGCCTAAGGGCAAGAGAAGATGGGTGTCTCAACTCAAGGAGTAGGTGGAGGGAATTCATCCTTCTGCTTTTTTATTCTGTCCTGGCACTCATTGGATTGGATGATACTTGCCCATGTTAGTGAGAGTGGATCTTCTTTGTTCAGTGTGCTGATTGAGATGCTAACCTCTTCTGGAAACACCCTCGCAGACATTCCCAGAAATAATGTTTTACCAGCTATCTGGGCATCCCACAGCCCACTCAAGTTGACACAAAATTAATCATCATAATAGTCTGCAGGGGAAAGATGCTGAGGAAAATTTTTTTCAATTCTGGAGAATCAATTACCAGTAGAATACTGTAGATTGTACTGAAAGATTGTTGGCTTATTTACTAAATAGCGATTGATTAAAAATGTTCACTCAGACCTTTCCCAGACACTGATATTTGACAAGTGCCATATGAAACGAATAAGCTTATAGTATAGGAAAATATTAAGATAATGGAATTTTTTGTATGGCCGTTGCATAGGTTTCTTGGGAAAGAATAGCCAGGGATAAGGCTTGGGAGGTAAGTTGAGGTCACATTTATGAAGAGGCATTTATACCTTGCTGAGGAGTTGGTACTTTCTCTTACAGACATCCAGGAACTGCTAAAAAGACGTGGGAATGATATAATTATATTTAATTTATTCGTTAGGAAGATGGCAGTGTGAGTATCGGACTCAAGCTAGGAAAGAATGGAGACAGGAAAATCAGTTAGGAGGCCATAACAGTTAAAGGGAATTAAGCAGGAGATGATGACCTTAGTTAAAACAATGACAGAGAGGACAGAGAAGACATTCTAGATTCTAGAGACATATCAGAGTCATAAAGAACATAAGGGGAAGAAGTTGAAATAATATTGAGATTTTTAACTAAGGTTACTGCATGAATTGTCATACTAACAATTGAAATAGGCATTACAGAAAGAGGAAGAGATAAGTTCTTTGAGGAAGATAAATTCAGTTTTAGACATGTTACAGTAAATATATTAATATGGAATTTAAATATATTAAGGTAAATAATAGGATAGATGATAATTATATTATGTACACTTAAATCCCATTTTTGTCTTCTTTAGTAATAGATAATATTAGCATATAATTGATTGAAGTAATTAGAACATCTTTTCCTAACTCTTCTGGCTCATTTTTACCACACTAGCCTTTCTTATCTGTTATATGAACTACGGTAATAACGTCCTTCTAGTCTCCCTATCACTTTTTTATATATCTGATATACTGCTGATAAATTTGTCTTGCAAATGAGCAGTACAATTGTGTTACGCTCCTGCATTTAAGCCATGACTACAAGCATATAATAGTGTTTATTCAGGTACTCACTGGTCTTGGGTGGGATTGTTCCCTACAGACCACCTGCTCCCCACCAATCTCACCATGATACCTCTGCTACATGTAGATTAAGCTTATAGTATATTATCACAAAAATATTCTGTTTTCAACATTCTATTTTCAAATAACTCTTACACCAAGTGAAATCTGTGCCATGTAAATTCTACCCATTGGTAATCATTCTAGCTCTAAGGCTTAAACAAAGCAAATTAAATCTCACTTTAGTCCTGATATATAAAGACAATAGCCATGCCTCCCAGGTTTTCTTTCTTTCTATGACATCACAGTTGTACTTTCTACTTCTCTTTTAACCCTTTACTCTGCCATTTATTATACTTTCTACCTATTAGCTTTATCCTCCTGTGCCCCCTCCTCCGTTACTTGTAAATAGTGACTTAAACTTAGTAAACTTTCAGTGAATATTCATTGATAGACCTACAACTCTAACTTAAATACCATAATTAACATATCTAATTAATTTGATCACATATTTTACACTTTTCATATCAACTGCCTCTCTAATTTTATAAAATTTTATGACATATGCATGATCATGTCTGGATGAATATGCATTCATATTCAGAATATTTGGAGATTAATCCCAGAGCTTCAATATTAGCTAACTTTTGACCACAGCTGTGTTACTTAACCTGTCTTGGCTGTAAATAGATAATAGATATTTAATACAGGCAGTAGGTTTTAAACGTGACAGATTTAGAATAGGAATAATATTGAATGATCACAAGGCCTCTAAGGCAAAGAAATTGTTATGTAAAAGAAGATTAAATCTTCTCTGCTGTGGTAACATAAAATAATGATTGGTAACACTTTTGATGTGGAAATGCATTCATTAGAGAAAAGTAATAGGTGAGTCCTATTGCTGCATTTCTTACAAGGGCATCTGAAGTTATTTATTACTCTTGTGAAAACATGTTTGACCTACTCTTTATGTAAAAGTGTCTGCAATTATAAAGTCAACATTAATAATCTAGCACTGGTTGATAGAATCTGCATTTCAACTCCATAGAAATTAGTGGTTATAGACAACTTGAGATCAATGATGCTATAAAGAAACAAACTGTGGACCAAGGGCAGTGGCTCATGCCCATAATCCCAACACTTTGGGAGGCCAAGGTGGGAGGATGACTTCAGGCCAGGAGTTCAAGACCTGCCTGGGAAACATCCCAAGACCCCATCTCTACAAAAAATTTAAACAATTAGCCAAGTGTGGTGATGCACACCTTTAGTCCCAGCTGCTAGGGAGGCTGAGGTGGGAGGATCGCTTGAGCCCAGGAGTTTGAGGTTACAGTGTGCTAGGATCATACCACTGCACTATAGCATGGCAACAGAGGGAGACCCTGTCTCTAATAAAAGGAGGGAGGGAGGGAGGGAGGAAGGAAAGAAGGAATGAGGGAGGGAGGGAAAGGGAGGGAAGAGGTGAGGAGAAGGAGGGAAAGAATGAAAGAAAGAAATTATGAATGCAGAGTCTGGAATTGTAGAGGTGGTGGGGAGAAAGAGTTTATTATAATGCCTGACCTGCAAGTAGAGGAAAGCATTAAAAAAAAAAAAGATTTTAGCACATATCTTTCATTGCTTCTGAAAGTCCAGTGTTTCATTCAGCAAATATGTATTGGGGCCTAATGTTTGCCAAACATCATACTTAATTCTGAGAAAATACAAAGATGAATATATATAATCTCTACCCTGTAGGTATTTACCATCTAATAATGGAAATAATCACTCCAGAATGTCATTAATCAGAGCATGGATAGCAGAGCAACTAAATTTCATTCAGAGAATGAGGATACTTAAGAGACAGTTGAGCTAGGTATTGAAGGATTAGTTTGCCATCTGCTATGGATGGAATCATATTCTCCCCCTTTTTCTTTTTTTAACTTTAAGTTCTGGGATACATGTGCGGGACATGCAGGTTTGTTACATAGGTATACATGTGCCATGGTGGTTCGCTGCACCTTTTAACCCGTCATCTAGGTTTTAAGCCCTGCATGCATTAGGTATTTGTCCTAATGCTCTCCCTCCTCTTGCCTCCCACCCCCCGATAGGCCCTGGTATGTGATGTTCCCCTCCCCCCGTGTCCATGGGTTCTCATTGTTCAAATCCCAATTGTCTCTGTTTGCAGATGACATAATTGTATATTTAGAAAACCCCGTCGTCTCAGCCCCAAAACTCCTTAAGCTGATAAGCAACTTCAGCAGATTCTCAATATATAAAATTGATGTGCAAAAATCACAAGCATTCCTATACACCAACAATAGACAAGCAGAGAGCCAAATCATGAGTGAACTCCATTCACTCACAAAGAGAATAAAATACCTAGCAATCTCCCAAAATTTATATGTTGAAGCCCTACCAACAATGTGAGGATATTTGGAGATGGGGCCTTTAAGAAGTAAAGATAATTAGGTTTAGATGACATTGTGAGGGTATTGGAGCCCTCATGATGGAATTAGTGCTCTTATAAGAAGAGACAGCAAATATGCAGACACCCTACTCACTCTGCTCTCTCTTTTTCTCCCCCTGGACTCCCAAATCCCCTATGTGAGAGGAACTAGTGAGAAGGCCCTGTCTACAATCCAGTAAAAGGGCTCTTACTAGAAACTGGCCATGTTGGTACCTTTATCTCAGACTCTAAGAACTGTGAGGAAATAAAATTCCTGTTGTTTGTTACCCAGTTTATGATATTTGTTATAGCAGTCCAGATATCCAAAACTGACTCAAAGATGAAGAACTGAGAAAGGAAGAAGAGAGCAAATGAAGGTATGTTGGGTAAATGATGCACAGTTCCGTGTAGCTGGGGTGAATAATAAAGTGATGAAGAATAAGACTAGAAAGGACATTTTGAAATTTAACCTATTGGCAATAGAAAGGCAGATGTTTCAGTAAGAAAAATTTTGTAAAGTTTTTTTTTTTTTTTTTTTTAAAGAGTAGCAGAGTAGCAATCAGATTCTTACTTTAGGATTTTTATGTTACTCAGATGACAGTGGGTTGGAGGGAGAAGAAACTGAAGGAAAGGAAACCAGTTAGAAGGGTGTGAGCTGAAATAAAATCTGAGAGCCTAAACCAAAGAAGTGGCACTCAAGAGGAAGAAAAATATTTAGAAGGTAGAAGAGAGACCATCTTTTCCAGCACCTAGCACATTACCTGGCACATGGTATCACTTGAATGGTAATTATTGACCAGTTATATCTTAGCTAATTCCCTAGAATTTAATCTCTCACTGTACAGAAAATTCAGTGAAGTTGGGAACTACACACACACACTATTTACTTACCTAGTTCCTATCACTTATATGACATAGTGTCTGGCCTAAGTAGGAATCTAGTAACAGCTTGTTGAGTCAAATATGTTCACCAGTCATCTTTCTGTCTCACCCTAAGAAATGCTTCTCATGTTTGAGTGTAATGTTCTCCAGTCATATTTCTGTCTCACCCTAAGAAATGCTTCTCATGTTTGAATGTAATTGATCTTTTAGGGCTTCCATCTGATCATATTGCCTTTTTTAGACTATGCCCATATACCCTGTTTCTCCCAAAATAACTCCTTTTATATAAAAGCCAGTTTTAAAGTTTACATCTTTCATACAGACCAAAAAGTAGTGGTTAAGTGAACATGGAAAGTTTCTTCCTGAAGTAAAAGTCTGAACTGGTAGGCAATCCAAGGAATTAGAGCAAATTGAATCCATGATGTTGTCAAAAGACCCGGGTTCCTTCTGTCTGGTTTCATCATCACTCAGGGTTTGCTGTTCTTTTGTAGTCACCCCGTATATCCACATTTTAGCCCTTTGGAAAGAGGCAAGAGTAAGTAGAGGACACACAGTTGCTTTTTAAAAGAATGTGACTAGGAAGTTGGGCACATCATTTTTGCTCACATTCTGCTTTCTAAAATGTCATCACCTGGTGATGGGAGTTTGGGAAGTGCGGTATCAAGCTGGGCTTCCTAAAACTGCAAGGGAGGATGGGTCTATTGCTAAAGGAAGAAGGAGGTAAACAGACAATGGGAGACAATTAGTAGCTAATGCTGTAATAACAAATGAGGACATTGATATTATAGAATACATCAGGAGAAAATTTCTGATTTCAACTTGAGAGGTTCTAGCTGAACAGTTTATTTATCCTTACTGCTGCCACCTTCTTTTATCAGAATTTTCTGTGTCATCCTTTGCTTTCCTCTCCTGGTATCACTCAAGAAGAATAAAGGTATTAGGGGGTAGAAGAAATGATTACTCAGCAATAGAAAGAGAGGATAAACTAAGAGAATGAATTTGAGGAAGAATTCCTTCCTCGAGGAATTTTTGGGTAAATTTTGGGAAATTTTGGGTAAAAATTCCTTGAGGAAGGAATTTTTGCCTATTTTATATCCCACTACCTATGGAATAAGAAATATGTGTCAAGGGAAGGAAAGGTTCTAGAGTAAGACCAGCAAAAAACAGAGAAAACTTTATTCACAGTTAGTGGTAGGGTCACTCTTAAAATGAGATTGCTGTAGACTTCTGGCAGTTATCAGAGCATAGCAAAGGCAGGTCAGATGGCAGAGAATGTGATGTGGGGAGTGAGGCAGATGTTTTAGTAAGAAAAATTTTCCATTCTCAGAAAAGATAGCCAAAGTGTTAAGTCCAGGGAAAGCACATTCTGTGGTTTGGATTTATCAAGAAAATGAATGGCTTAGGCAGGAAAAGTGTATTCTCTGGTTCTGTACTTTTCAAGAAGATAGACAGCTTAGGCCAAAGGCCTGTAACTCTTTTTTATATAAGAGTTGCAGAAACATTTCAACTGCTGGAGAAGGAAACTTCCTTTATTTAATCGGTGTGATAACCAAATAAATTGATCTTACGCTAATGATGTAAGCTAAAGTATTACATCATGAAGAATTACCCATTAGAATGCCATGTAATGGAACAGAACTTGGTGTGTTTCCAAGTGCTTAAAAAGATAAGAAGCATTTTTCTGAATAAATATTGATGTTAGTTGCAGATACTCCATTCTTTCTTATCCACTGGCAAAAAAAACAAAAAAACAAAAAAAAACCCAGACAAAAATGGAAGTCCAGATCTCTGTATTCACAATGGATTGTCTCACATTTGTTGCCAACAACACTGACATTATGTACCATAGGAATTTGTTGGTGAATCCATTCATTATTGATCCTGCCACTAACAAATTTAGTAAGACTGCTGGTGCCTAAGAGTGAGACTATTAGACATGTTCATGGATAGTCTCTGGAGTTTTGATTCCTTTCTTTTGTTTTTTTTTTTTTTTTGAGACAGAGTCTTGCTCTGTCACCCAGGCTGGAGTGCAGTGGCGTGATCCCGGCTCACTGCAACCTCAGCCTCCCAAAAAGTTGGGATTACAGGCATATGCCACCAGGCCTGGCTAATTTTTGTATTTTTAGTAGAGATAGGGTTTCACCATGTGTTGGCCAGGCTGGCCTCGAACTCCTGGCCTCAAGCAATCTGCCCACCTCAGCCTCCTGATTCCTCTCTTGATTCAGATCATAACAAAGCAAAACTCTGAACAGTATTAACCTAATCTCCTATGGAATATTTATTTATTTATTTATTTATTTATTTATTTAGAGACTGAGTCTCACTCCGTTGTTCAGGCTGGAGTGCAGTGGTACAACCATGGCTCACTGCATCCCCAACCTCCTGGGCTCAAGCAATCCTCCCACCTCAGCCTCCTGAGCTGGGACTACAGGCACGTGCCACCACACCTGGCTACAGAAATATTTCTTAATTGGCATTTTCCTAGCCCTAAATTTACTGCCTTTATAAAAGTTAATAAGATAATCTTGTGTTGTAAGTGATTCTTTTGGATCTTTTACAAAGATCCAAAATTGAAGATACTCATTCTTCTTGATGTTTTCTTGTTATTCTTCTTGAACCATGAATGCTAATAGTTTTTATATTTCTTCATTCAGTAATTATAGTGTCACATACTTTTCTAGGCTCTAGAACAGACTTGTCTACTAATATTTCTGTGGTGATGGAAACCTGCATGGTCCATTATGTTACCCGCTAGCCACATGTGGCTATTGAGCACTTGAAGTGTGAGTAATATTACTGAGGAACTGAATTTTTAGTTTTAATTAACTTAAATTTAAATTTAAATAGCTTCATTTGGCTAGTGACTACACTATTGACTCTGCAACTCTTGAGATACAGTGGTTGATGATAAAGTCCCTGCCTTCTTGGAGTTTATACTTCTACTCTGCTGATATTCATGAACTAGTTTAAGCACTTTATTGTATGTAACCTCACTTAATCCTCCCAACAGGCTTTTAAAAAATTATATCACAATTTCCTATTTCTTCTATTTAGAATGAGAATGTCTATCCTATATCTGCCCCACCATTGTATTTTGGAAACAAGTAATCTGTCTGACTTCACAGGTTCACAACTGGGAAGGAATTTTGCCTAAAGATGATTCGTACCTCAAGTTTCACCCATGTCTGAGTTAGATGAAATTTAGATGAGACTTTGAACTGTAGACTTTAGAGTTGACCTTGGAATGGGTTAAAACTTTGGAGGCATTTGGGATGGAATTAATGCATTTTGCATGTGATAAAGGCATGAATTTTGGGAGGTTAGAGGCAGAATGCTATGGCCTGAATTGTGTCCCCCGAAAATTATGTTGGCGCCCTAATTACACCCCTGTGATTGTATTGGAGATAGATTCTTTAAGGAAGTGATTAAGGTTAAATGAGGTCGTAAGGGCGGAGCCCTGTTCCAGTAGAACTGGTGTCTTTATGAAACAGGAAGGGATACCAGAGATCACTCTCTCTCCATCATGTGAGGGCACAGTAGGAGGAGAGTGCTCATCATAAACCAAATCTTATGGGAACCTTGATCTTGGACTTTTCAGCCTTCAGAAATTCTAAATTAATTCTGGCCTTCAGAACTAGATTTCTCATGTTTAAGCCACACAATCTGAGGTATTTTATTATGGCAGCCAGAGCAGGCTAAAACACCCTGATTCTTTTATTCTACTTTAGTATCATGACTTTCTTTGTATCATCACTCTCTTTACCTTCTATACTCTATCTGTAATAGCTGTCAAATCTTAATTTTCCAAAGGTAACTTTAGTAATTACAGTTGCTTTATTGAAGTATCTGCTTCTTAACTTACTCTTTTTATATCTTTTCCTTCCAAATAATTTTTGCTCAAATGTTATGCATGGTTTAGGAGCCATCTTAAATTTTACATCCCTTAGGAACTTTTTTCCGTGACTCCACCTCCTCCTCACCCCTTGAATTCTTATAGAATTTGTTATATACATTGCACAACTTAATTGGCATTTCTTTTCAGTTTGATTTCCTTAAATGTTTGAAATTATTTTAGGAGTAGGATCTTTTTTCATAACATCAATCTTATAATACCTTAATAATCCTGATGAAGAAAAGAGAGAATTGACCAACTCTTAGGCCAACAGGGTTTATTTAATCAATTACAAATTGCAGTTTATCAAATATATCAAGCCTAGTCATTTGAAAAATGTTGTGCTTAGTAAATCTTATTTTTGGATATTATACTAAAATATTATAGCACATACTTATTTAAAACAAGAACTCTCATTGTGGTATTTACCTTCCATTCTAAAACCTTATAAAGGTAATATAGATTGCCTTATGACATAACTTTGAACCTTTTTTTAATGGAAGAATATGAATGAAAATAATTTGACAGTAAAAGAAACTATCCACAGAGTGAACAGACAACCTATGGAATGGGGGAAAATTTTTGCAATCTATCCATCTGACAGAGGTCTAATATTTAGCGTCTACAAGGAACTTAAACAAATTTACAAAAAAAAAAAAATTAAAAAGTGGGCAAAGGACTTGAAAAGACACTTCTCAAAAGAAGACATACATGCGGCCAAAAAGCATGTGAAAAAAAGCTCAACATCACCGATCATTAGATAAATGCAAATCAAACCCACAATGAGATACCATCTCACACCAGTCAGAATGGCTATTATTAAAAAGTCAAAAAGCAACAGATGCTGGCGAGGTTGTGGAGAAAAAGGAATGTTCTTACACTGTTGGTAGGAGTATAAATTAGTTCAACCATTGTTGAAGACAGTGTGGTTATTCCTCAAAGACCTAGAGGCAGATACACCATTTGACCCAGCAATCCCATTACTGGGTATATACCCAAAGGAATATAAGTTATACTATTATAAATATACATCTGCATGGATGTTCATTGCAGCACTGTTCACAATAGCAAAGGCATGGAATCAACCTAAATGCCCATCACTGATAGACTGGATAAAGAAAATGTGGTACATATACTCCATGGAATAGTATGCAGCCATAAAAAAGAATGAGATCATGTCTTTTGCAGGGACATGGATGGAGCTGGAGGCCATTATCCTCAGCAAACTAATGTAGGAAGAGAAAACCAAATAGCATGTGTTCTCACCTAGAAATGGAAGCTGAATGATGAGAACACATGGACACGGGGAGGGGAACAACACACACTGGGGCCTGTTGGAGGGTGGGGGGTGGGAGGAAGGAAAACATCAGGAAGAATAGCTAATGGATGCTGGGCTTAATACCTAGGTAATGGGATGATCTGTGCAGCAAACCACCATGGCACACGTTTACCTATGTAGCAAACCTGCACATCATGCACATGTACTCCACACTTAAAAGTTGGAAATAGAAAAAAGAAACAATACTTAAGTACCATCCAAATACTCTCAAATTCTTATCTTATTTTTTTTTTTACTTTGAGAAAGTAAAAAAAAAAGGAAAGAAAATAATTTGAGAGTATATTATTTCAGAAATCCCTTTAATGATTTTCATATTTCCAGTTACGTGTATCAGAGGGTCACTAATATATACCGTAGAGCATATTTATGTGTATCCTTTTTAAATTTGTTAAACTATGAGGTATGAAATAATATTTAGAAAACATTAATGAAATACTGCATTAGAAAAAGATATTTAAATTTTTTTTCATTTTAAACATTTCGGAGTATCATTTGGAGAGTTATGGAGAATGCTGATTTTGATTATTATAATGCCAAACACTGAGAATATCTTACATGTATCTTCTGAGCAGAGCTTCTGTTCCACAAAGTTAAATCCATGCTTAATATAATTTTGCCAAGTAAATTTCAGTCGATTGCATCTCAGTTGTTGATTAGTAACCCATAGGCAGTAGAAAGATGGCAGTGTTTTTTCCAGGCTGTTTGTTCCTCTAAGTATCTAGACAAGGCCGAGTCAGCCTTATGGGTCTAAAGCTGCCAATTTTCCTGTGGTTTCTTTATTTCTTTATCCCTTTATCCAGCTGCTACTCACTGCTATTGCCACATTTGCCCTCTGGCTCATGGGATAGCATGCTTAGCTTCCCCTGAGGCTACTGTTAATGCTTCCTTTTTACTCTGCTGGCTGGAAATGTACTTGGCATCCTTAGTCTTAAACCTCTCCTCCCTCTTTTTTCCACAGACACCAGGCACTTAAGTAGCACTTTCAGCCTGCACCAGTTATCAGTAGTAGCTTTCAACCCCTCATTTCTGGTCTGGTAACTCAGCACACTGTCTCGAGAGAGCTTGACTAAGCCAATTTGCCCCCTCTTCCCTTCTTCCTCTGTCTGTTCATCTTTCTTTTTTATTTCTCCTACCCATCCATTTCCTTGACTTTCCTTTTATTTTTCTCTTACTCTCTTTAATCTCCCAAATGATTTTTTTCTGCTTTTAGTATAGCAGATGCCCCTGAGTTAGGCAGATATTTGTAGTAGAAAATAAAACAATAGTAAATTTTAAAATTAAACAATTTGCTCAAGATTGGATCAACTAAAAAATGAGTTTATTTTTTATGACTAGTCTATTTGCCACTTTATGGCTATAATGCAGATTTTTTGTATTAAAAGTGTAGAGGTTTGTGGTTTTTTTTTTTTGCTTTTACATAAAGAGTTGTGAATATTGTTTTTATGCAGACCTACTCATTCAAGATGATCTGTGATGTGGGAAAAAAGTAAAAACTTTTTCTAGCTAATGTTTTACAAGGAAAATAAAAGCTACTTTTATTTTTATTTATTTATTTTTTTACATACAATGATTCGAATACGCAGTTTGAGTTATTTTTCAAACTAACTTCCTCTGAATATACTATAAATGTTGGCTGTTCATTTTTCAAGTAATGGTTTGTAAACAGCTTTTAGGAATTCTTAAACTAACTAGTATTTATGACCAATAGTTTAGGACATAAAGATTATACCTATGAATTTGGGGATCAAGAACAATAACAGTGCTCTGCAGGCCTCGATCATTAACTGCCAACAAAATCTACAGGACAATTCCAAATGTCTGCAAAAGAAAAACATGAAAAATTCTTGCTGATAATTATAGATCAGAATCATTTAAAGCCCTTATCTCCTTCCTCCTCTCATTTCCCTAACCTTAATTCTTTCCTCTGAAAAAAAAAAAAAGAAATTAGGTAAAGTTTGTGTTTTATAAATCCAACAAATTGTGCATTCTTTTTCTCTAGCCTTATTTAACCAAAATATATATTGTTTTACTCTACCTCCACAATTAGGTCTGTATTTTAAAGATACAAAATGCCCTTCTCATCGTAATTCCCTAAAGGTATTTTTATTTAGTTTGTGAGGTTTAATGCTGGGTCTAAGTTTAAAGGAAGCATTAGCCCATAAGAAGTTAGATGCTGTTTCATAACCTTAACTACGAGTCAGCCACTCTTACTCCTTTGCAGAGCATAAGAAGGGAGGATCAGGAAAGAAGAGGATCTGCTTTTTACATTCTTAAATGTCCTGAATTTAAATCTCTTTAGAAAAGAAGGCTTTATTTATCAGAGTTTCACAACCTTTTATGTAGATGTAAAAAATACACACTGGGCCGGGCTCAGTGGCTCAGGCCTGTAATCCCAGCACTTTGGGAAGCTGAGGCGGGCGGATCACCTGAGGTTCAAGACCAGCCCAACCAACACGGAGGAACCCCATCTCTACTAAAAATACAAAATTCACCGGGCATGGTGGTGCATGCCTGTAATCCCAGCTACTCGGAAGGCTGAGGCAGAATCGCTTGAACCCGGGAGATGGAGGTTGCGGTGAGCTGAGATCGCACCATTGCACTCCAGCCTGGGCAACAAGAACAAAACCCTGTCTCAAAAAAAAAAAAAAAATACTCTTCCTTAATGTTTGTATTAAGGAGCCAATAAACAATAGAATGTTATAATAATTTGAATATGCTTTTTAAGCTACATATATTACCCCTGCCAGACTGTAATGCTATACACACTCCCCTTTTCACCACCTGGAGGCAGATGGATGGGTATTAGCAATTTTAGCATTTAGACATTCTTTTTGAGAGTGTCTTGTTCTAATGTAAGGCTGTTTTTAAATTTCTGCCCTCAGGAAGTTAGCAGTTGCTACTTACATTTTGTTAAGCTTGTTCAGTACTGCAAGCACTGGGTACACAACAGTGATGCTCTTGGTCTTTTATATACATCTTATTCATATACATTGCCCTGAAATACACCTGTCACACAAGAGCGATATGATACCTGCGTGGCAGACTGCCAATACTATCTAAAACACTTTATGTTCTCAAAAAAAGTGTGTTTGTTTTTAAGTTATCTATACAAAATTGGGGATGCAGTGGTTTACCCCTGTAATCCCAGCACTTTGGGAGGCCAAGGAGGAGGATCACTTGAGTCCAGAAGTTCAAGACCAGCCTGGGCAACATAGTGAGACCTCATCTCTACAGAAATTAAAATAAAAAATTAGCCAGACATGGTGGTGCTACACATCTGTAGTCCCAGCTACTTGGGAGGCTGAAGTGGGAGGATCACTTGACCCTGGGAAGTTGAGGCTGCAGTGAGCCATGATTGCGCCACTGCACTCCAGCCTGGGCGACAAAGCGAGACTGTCTCAAAAAAGAAAAGAAAAGATTGACTAAAAACTGATAATTATATTTTAAGCAACCTTTCCTTTGGTGACGTTAATAAGCATATTTTTAAAGAACTGTACTTTGTTAGTACTACTTTGAGCACTGCTATCAGATTTCTGCAGGCAGTACTCTTCCTTGCTAATGTTAATCATCCATAAGACATGCTAGTTCTGAAATGGGCTATTAAGTATCTTTTTGGGGATATATTTTAAAACAAATAAATATTCATAAACCTGATGAAAGCTGAAGTAGTAAATGTTATAAACAAATAATCTTGGCATATTTCAGTACTTGTTTACCACCACTTTAGCAGCCCACAAAAATTTTGCAATTTATTTCTATATTTGTTATTGTCCTCAGAAGGTTGTTTGTCCTTATGAGTGTTAGAAATTTGAAAAAATATTTTGTCAGTAGTTTAGACCATATTTTTCATTTTTATTTCTATGTTTTTTTATAACCCAATTTAATTTCTTCACTACTTTTGGCTTTTGAAGATCTATGTTAATTTAAACCTAGTTAAATAACTACCTTAGAAACTATTGGTTTAGTTTACCTTGAAAAAGCACAAAAAGCCCGTGAATATTTGCAAACTAACTTTTCAGAGCCTGGTCTTCTTCTTCTTTTTTTTTTTTTTTTTTTTTAAACAGAGTCTCACTCTGTCACCCAGGCTGGAGTGCAGTGGCACAGTCTCAGCTCACTGCAGCATCTGCCTCCCAGGCTCAAGCGATTCTCTTGCCTCAGCCTCCTGAGTAGCTGCGACTACAGGCATGTGCCACCATGCCCGGCTAATTTTTGTATTTCTAGTAGGATGGGGTTTCACCGTGTTGGCTAGGCTGGTCTTGAACTCACAGCCTCAAGTGATCCACCCACCTTAGCCTCCCAAAGTGCTAAGATTACAGGCATGAGCCACCGTGCCCAGCCCCAGAATGGCTTTCTTACTCAATTTCAGTTTTCTAGCAAATCTTTATTGACACAAAACAAGACTGCAAGTCTACTCTCCTGCTAATGATAGGCTAGAGCCAATTTTTACTAAAATATTCATTTTGTAAAAAATAAAAGTAGTGAATCACACTGATTAGGCAATGGCTTCCTATATATAGTACCAAAGCCTCAAAAACAAAAATAAATAAACTGGACTTGGAAAGTGAAAAGACAATCCATAGAATGGGAGAAAATATTTGCAAATCATATATTTGGTAAGAGTCTACTATCCAGATTATATAAGGGAATCTTACAACTCAAGAATAAGAAGATAAATAGTCTAATTAAAAACTGGGCAAAGGATTTGAATAGACATTCCTCCCAAGAAGATATCTGAATGGCCAAAAGGCACGTGAAAATATGTTAACAGTAGTAGTCATGGAGAAATGCAAATCACACCACCTCACGTGAGATACCACTTCACAACCACTAGCAAAAAGACAGACAATAACAAGTATTGGTTAAGATATGTAAAAACTGTAACCCTCAGGCATTACTCTTGGGAATGTAAAATGGTGCACATTCTTTGGAAAAGCTTGGCAGTTTCTCAAAAAGTTAAACATTGAGTTACCATGTGATCCAGCAATTCCGCTCTTGGTTATATGTATACCCAAGATAGTTGGAAACATATCCATACAAAAACATGTTCATTAATGTTTATAGCAGCATTAGTCATAGTAGCCAAAAAGTAGAAACAACCCAAATGCCTACCAAATAATTAATAATGGATTAGCACAATATGGTGTATCCGTATACTGAAGATTATTCAGCCATAAACAGAAGTGAAATAGTGAGACATGCTACAGCATGAACCATGAAAACATGATGCTAAGTTAAATAATCCAGACATAAAAGGCCACATATTGTATGATTCCACTTATACAAAATATCCAGAATAGACAAATCCATAGAAATACAGAGTAGATTAGTGGTTGTCAGGTGTGAGGGTGAAGGAAATGGGAGTGCCATATAGGTACAGAGTTTCTTTTTGGTGTGATGAAAGGGCTCTGAAATTAATGGTGATGTTTGCACAGCTTTGTGATAATACTGAAAAACACAGAACTGTACACTTTAAAGGATGAATTCTATGGTATGTAAGTTATATTTAAATGTTTAAAAAGAAGCCACACTTGTCATTTTAATTCAAAAATTGTATGAAGGAATTTAAGTGGTTTTAAAAAATTCAGTAGCTTTGGAGTGTAAATCATGTAAGTGCCTTTATGGAGAGACCACTTAAATTCAGCTTGTTGAACTATTTCCTAAGCAATATTAAATAGTTCTAAGTCAAAAACAAAATATACTTTTTTTTTTTTGAGATGGAGTTTCGCTCTTGTTGCCCAGGCTGGAATGCAGTGGTGCAATCTTGGCTCACTGCAACCTCCACCTCCCCAGTTCAAGTGATTCTCCTGCCTCAGCCTCCCAAATAGTTGAGATTACAGGCACCCGCCACCTCGCCCGGCTAATTTTTTTTTTTTGTATTTTTAGTAGAGATGGGGTTTCACCATGTTGGTCAGGCTGGTCTCAAACTCCTGATCTCAGGTAATCCACCCTCCTCAGCCTCCTAAAGTGCTGGGATTACAGGCGTGAGCCACTGCGCCTGGCCTAAAACAAAATATACTTAATTTAGAAAAATAAACAAAGAGAAAATAATAAGTAGACATCTTCTTTTCCTTTTATATTGCTAATGTGTGCATTCTACATAAACTGCAATTTTTTTTTTTTTAGTCAGTAATTCTCATCTCAAACTTTTAGTGTTCCAGTGTTTGTTTAAAATGCAGATCCCAGGGCCCTACACCATACTTATTAGAATTGATTCTGGTGGTTTCGGGAATAAGCCCTGGAATAACTCCCTAGGTGACCTGATGTAGGTGGGGTTCAAATCTCTTGCCTTAGTTGGCATATTTTAAATGTGCTTTATTTCAAGAGGAAAATGATACTGGGGAAAGAAAAATTCTTAACTGCTAAGAATTAGTTCACAGGTGCTTTGTAAATATTTTTCAGAATACAGTTGAGTGATCCCTGTTGTTCTAATGCTGGTGTTGACCCTGTGCCATTGAGGAGTAGAGTTGTGATCATTAATTGTTTTTTGTTTTTGTTTTGTTTTCTGTTTTTTTTGAGATAGAGTTTCACTCTTGTTGCCCAGGCTGGAGTGCAATGGCGTGATCTTGGCTCACTGCAACCTCTGCCTCCTGGGTTCAAGCGATTCTCCTGCCTCAGCCTCCCAAGTAGGTGGGGTTACAAGTGTGTGCCACCATGCCTGGCTAATTTTTTTATTTTTTTATTTTTTTATTTTTAGTAGAAATGGGGTTTCTCCATGTTGGTCAGGCTGGTCTTGAACTCCTGACCTCAGGTGATCCTCTCACCTCGTTGTCCCAAAGTGCTGGGATTACAGGCATGAGCCACCGCACCCAGCCATTAATTCTTTGTTGTTGTTTTCCTATGTATGGAGTTCATGGTTTGCTTTCTATTTGGCTTCCTAAATACTGCCTTAGCAATATAATATTTCATGATGTATGGATAGCGTTAAAACAAAGCCAAGAAGTCCAGCATATCTTCCTAGAGTTAGTAATAGTGCAGCAGAAGATGTTATTCACAAAGAAAATAGCACTATTCATTTGTCATCAGGATATATGCTACAAGTTGTTTCCAGTAATGATGATAGTTTTTTGTTTTTTGAACCATCTCCAGTATAATTCCCTTTTCAACTAATAGCATAGATGTGTGACCCTTTGCTGAGATCAGGGACCTCTCTTTGACCATGAAATGTACTTTTCTCAATGTGAACCCAGCTGGGCTCTATGGGATTGAACCTATAACCTGACTCATTATTGCTGTCTTCTATCCATTTTAACCAACGAGCATTCTTTGTTTTTTTCTAATACAAACTTGATATTTAAATTTGTATCTGCTGGTGATATTTCTAATTATGGAATTTTTGTATATAGGAATTTAATGATGAATTTTGATCTGCTTTTTTTTTTTTTTTTTTTTTTGAGCTAGAGTTTCCCTCTTGTTGCCCAGGCTGGAGTGCAATGGCGTGATCTCGGCTTACTACAACCTCTGCCTCCCGGGTTCAAATGATTTTCTTGCCTCAGCCTCCCAAGTAGCTGGGATTTCAGGTGCCTGCCACCACACCTAGCTAATTTTTGTATTTTTAGTAGAGGCAGGGTTTCACCATGTTGGCCAGGCTGGTCTCGATCTCCTGACCTCAGGTGATCCACCCACCTTAGCCTCTCAAAGTGCTGGTATTACAGGCGGCATGAGCCACCATGCCTGGCCTGATCTGCTATTTTAATGTAGCGGCTTATTGTTAGTGTCTTTTATTAATGGGTAAATTAATACAATAGTAAGAATATATAACAAATTATTATTTCATAAATAATAGTATAAAATAGCTAAGAAATCATTTTAGTGAATTTATATTCTGAATCTATCATTTTTTTTCTGTTCCCTGAGTGATTGCTAAGGTACATACTAGTCATAGTCGTAACATTACTGTCATTCGATTTGAAGACATTTGTTTGTGCTCTTGCTTTCATCATGTGGTTATGGCAGGCTTTCTCTACATTACCTGTATGTTTAACTTATCTTTGGATGGTAGCTATGAGTTCTGTTTACCAGAGCTGTTTTGGCTCTTCTTTACCTGTCCACAGAGCAGCCTAACACCTTTACATAAAATGTGATTCCGCCTCCGATGCACACGAGTTGCTTGTGCTGTTTCCCAGCATTTTACATCCTGAAGTTGTTTTTAGTATCTGGACTTCCTTTTTAGAAAATCGACCTAGAGAGTTTACATTGATTTACATCCATAGACAATTAACATCTTTGAAATTATAGCACTTTAAAAATAACAAAAGCCATTAACTAAAGTATTTTTCATTTTCATCTGGAAACATGATTTACTTGGGTACAGAAGAAATAGAGGCTGTGAATGACTATAAACACTTTATGAAAAGCAGCAGTTATTATTGTGTACCTTTTAGAGATAGCTGTCTAGTTCAGCAGAGAGCAGTAAATGAGAAAAAAAATTCATAACATTTCTTACCTTGAGGAGAGATATTATACTCAATGGAGTACAAAAACCAAATTGGCAGGTAGTCAGCTATTATCTATCAATCACTTATACATAAGAAGTAAGGGATCATGCTAATTAGTAAAGTATCTATTTACGTCTGATGAACATAATTTTGAATGCTATTCAGAATGACAAGATATGGGACATTTAAGAAGGCATGCAAAGTCAGGTGATTATCAGGTGACCAAATATAGGTTTACCTGGTATGGGTATGGGTACCAACAAGGACAAGGCATTTTTTTTTTTTTTTTTGAGATGGAGTCTTACTCTGTCCCCCAGGCTGGATGCAGTGGCATGATGTCCGCTCGCTGCAACCTCCCCTTCCCGGGTCCTCAGTCTCCCAAGTAGCTGGGATTACAGGTGCCTACCACCATGCCTGGCTAATTTTTTGTATTTTTAGTAGAGATGGGATTTCACCATGTTGGCAAGAAAAACAAAACAAAACAAATAAATAAATAAATTGGTATAAAAAACATTTAAAACAAGTATGATAGACTCCAGGCTCCTATAAATGAGGCATTGATTTATAATCATGGTTAATTTTTTATATTATTTATAAAGTATTATATTATAAAACCTGACCTATGATCTCCTAAGTGGGTACATGTCTTATGGAAAGCTGGAGTTCTTACGGAGACTTGTAGTAGTCAGTTAAAGGATATGAGTTTCTCCTCCCCCACTTCTAGAATTAAAACAATCCTCCATTTCTAAGGACTTTTAATCAAATCCTACTTTGCTTTAGCTGCTGCATAGTATAAGTGTTCTTTAATTTACTTGGTAGACATGTTTACTGCAAATGGTATAGTTTATGAGTGTTACCTTAAAAGCTTAATCACAGATCCAGGTTTTCATGTGCAAAGCATTGCATAAACCAATACAGTTGCTTCTCCAGAGTGTTTTTGCTTTTGCCTTTTCCATGTTTGAAAGCCTAGGTCCAGTTTCTGTGTAGATTTTAGACTACTTGCTTATACTTTTAAATCCTAAATCTGTATAAGGGACAGACCTGTGGATATGAATTCCTAGGGGAAGTTTTGCTATCCTAAGCCCAAGTCAAGACTAAGAGCTTCTTTTTTTTTTTTTTTTCCATTATTTTTATGGAGATGGGATCTTGCCATGTTGCTCAGGCTGGTCTTGAACTCCTGGACTCAGGTGATCCCCGACCTTGGCCTCCAAAGTAGTAGGATTACAGGCATGAGTCACCACGCCCAGCCTCTTTTTCTTAAGTCCTGATTGGTAGGTAGATTCCCCTCATTTCCACCCCGACCTTCTCCCTGTGGGCATGGCTTCTTTGAGGGTCCCAGGTTTACATATAGGGAAATTTCACTTCCACTAACCTAAAAGAGGAGCCAAGGTCTCATCTGCTTTTTCCGTATGGGCATTAAAAACAAACTCCTAGCTGACTTTGACTAAGAAAAGAAAAAACAAAACAAAACAAAAACACCCGGGGTTATCTTTACCACTCTGTAGTACAATTGTTTGTTTGTTTATAGCTCCTGGGGATTTCTTTTGCTGTTTTCTTTCTAACACAGTGTTCATTTAAAAACTTCTTTGTTATTTTTTTTCCTTTGTAATTGATAGACATAACAACTAAAGGCAGTGTGGGATTCTGGGTCGGGTCCTCCGATAGAAAAAGGATATTGGAGAAAAGCTGGACACATTACAACCATGGTTTAGTATATATTTTCTGGTTTTGCTAATATTTCTTTGATTATATAAGTTGCTAACATTAGGGGAAGCTGAGTGAAGGGTATGTACTTGAACTCTTATACTATTTTTGTATTTCTTCTGGAAGTCTAAACTTATTTCAAAATCAAAAGGTTTTATTTTATTTAGGCGAAAACCGCAATTTTGTGCCAACCTAAAAACATTTTTGTTTTATTCAACACTGCTGAGTGTTTTTAGTTACAGGGATTTCAATTTTATTTCTGAGATAAACTACCTAATATTTTAATAAAAGGAGTTGCCATTAAAAAAAAAAAAGTAAAATAAAGACATCTCTCCTTCTTCCAAATCTGTATTTCTAGCCTTTCTTTAAAAGTTAGACACAGTGTGGGGGTTGCATTACTTCATAGTAAAATCAACTGGGACTCAGCAATAGCCACCCCTGTAGATATAGGTAGGCATATCTTTCTAGATTTCTGCAGCCCTTCTCTCTCTCTAATGTATTATATTGTTTGCCTAATTAATTATTTTTACCTATCTGGATTCCATAGATATTTAAATATGCAACCTTTGGTCTAGCTCCAGGGGAGAGATCAGTGTTAGAGATGGAGATTTGGTGCTTATCTATAGTGAGTGATGGTCGAAGATAGAGGGTTTATGACTTCACCCTACAATACCACATAGAGCCCAAAAATCCAAAAACAGAGCCCTGGGAAACAATTTTCTTTCAGAAAACAAGAAGAGAAAGAGGAACCTATAAAAATGATATCAGGAGCAGTGATAGAAGAGTGCATAGTGTTAAGAAGTAAGTAGAGGCTGGGCTCGGTGGCTCACACCTGTAATCCCAGCACTTTGTGAGGCCAAAGCAGATCACGAGGTCAGGAGATTGAGGTCAGCATGGTGAAACCCCGTCTCTACTAAAAATTCAAAAAAAAAAAAAATACAGGTGTGGTGGTGCGCACCTGTAATCCCAGCTACTCGGGAGGCTGAGGCAGGAGAATCACTTGAACTTGGGAGGTGGAGGTTGCAGTGAGCCGACATCATGCCACTGCATTCCAGCCTGGGTGACATAGTGAGACTCTGTCTAAAAAAAAAAAAAAAGTAAGTAGAGAGACTGTTTCAAGAGGAATTGGATGGTTAAAAATATGCTTCAGCGTGGTCAAAAGTAGCCAATCCTGATGTAATAATACACTTTTAATTTATTAATAGGTGTTCTGGTTATCCTCCAGCATTTCCCCCCAGGTCATTACCCACAACTCCCTTCTGTCCCCCTTATGCCTTGTAGGGCTGATCACTATGAAAAACAGGAGACAGGACCGCAGGAGGAGAAAGGGGTCACATTTTTCCTTGCTGCCGCTTCCTCCCTGCTTCAGGGCTGTAGGCCCTCTACAGCAATAGTTAAAGCTACAGCTACAGCCAGACAGCCTCCCTTCTATAGCTTTAGCACTCAACGAGCTTTAGTAATACTAATTCCCCCCTTACTCTTACAGGCTTATGGGTTATATGCCCTCTTGTTGTTACAAGCCTGCAGGTTTCTCAAAATAGTTTGTTGGTTTCCTTGATGCTTTTTGAGAATAGAACCTTTATTAAATTATCTTCAGATTTTCATCTGATTATGTCTTCTGTTTCCTGCTAGGACCCTGACCGTACACTGAGTATATTAGTTATGGTTCAGGCTAAGCTGTTCTTTTGGATGTTTAAGCAACTGTATTTTGGAGTCTTACTATTTCTCATTCACATACTTAAGAATTATACACTTTTGATATGTTATATGTACCAGTTGAGTATCCCTTATCTGAAATGCTTGGGACCAGAAGTATTTCAGGTTTTGGATTTCCTTTACATTTTGGAATGTTTGCACTCTACTTATGGTTGAGCATCCCTAATTCAAAAATCTGAAATCTGAAATCCTTCAATAAGCATTTCCTTTTAGCATCATGTTGGTGATCAAAAAATTTCAGACTTTGGAGCATTTTGTATTTTGAATTTTTGGATTAGGTATGCCCAACCTGCAGTATCATTTATATCTCCTCATTTTTCTCTCATGTAACAGTACAGAGAGCAGGAGTCTGAAGCTGGAGAATGAATCTTCCAGCTGTAACATGTAACTCCCATCTCTGGGTTCAAGGTGGGTCTACTTCATAGCCAGTAAGAAAAAGGAAAGGAACTATGCCCATTCCTTTTGAGATGAACAACTGGAAGTGGAACACATTACTTCTGTTTATATCTCATTAGCCATAACTTGAGCACATGGCCTCATAAGGTTATAAGGGAGACAAGGAAATGTTGTCTCTGGCTAAGTGAAATTTTTATTATTAAAGAAAATAAGGAGTGGTTAGCAAATAAAAAACAGCAGTCTCTGCCACAATAGTTCATTCTCGTAGAGGGAGAAACGTTTCATCCATACATAAAAGGGAGAGTATTGGAAGTTTTCATGGAGTGTTTGTGGTAAAATCTAGATTTCAAGGAATTGAGTGAAGGAGTGAAAAGATTGCAAAGTGGGTGAACGTGGCTTTTGAGAAGTATGGTGTCTGTGAAAGAAGAGGTGATTCTGGGATGGTAATGGAGTTAAAGAATAAATTCTTTTTAGGTAGCAGAATCTGGAGCAGATAATAGTCTCAGAAAAGGAATATCTTAGAAAGGGAGAAACTGAAAACCAGTACATAGCATATTTTTAGATGGTATGAGGGCACTGAATTAATATAGAAAGTAGATAACACTTTCTACTCCAAACACAGGGAAAAGAGGAGAGGTAAGGTTGAAATATAAACATTATGCAATGGAGAAGAAAAAAATCAAGAAAAACTTAATGATGTCCTCATTTTGAAGTCAAAGGCCAGCCAGATACTCTTCTGAGAAGGAAAGTATGGCAGCTGTGTAACTGAGGGCAGCTACTGAAGGAAATATGATGTTAGTGAACTAGAAACACAAAAATACTCAGTGAGTATTTTGAGGTTCAGCTGAAGATAGCTTGGATTTATAGTAAAATTATTAGTATATGTTTTGATTTTTCTCCAACAAATTATGGCAGCCCATATGTAGAAGCCAGAAAATTAGATCACGGGATTCAGCAAGATTAGGGATTAACAAAGTAGGTATGGAGAGTAGTCAAGTTGATGAGTCTAGGTTACATCTTAAAAACCTAGTTGAAAATAACCACCATGAGGTTCAGTGTGGGTTGAAACAAGTAAAGCAGGTCTGAGAAAAATATGGACCAGGAGTTATATTAGTTGTTTGTTGCTATGTAATAAATTACTCAAAAATACAGCAGCTAGAACAACAATAAACATTTCTTTTTTTTTCTCATAGTCTCTTTGGGTCAGAAATTTGAGAGTGGCTTAGCTAGGTGGCTCTGGGTCATATTCTCTCTCTCTCTCTCTCTCTCTCACACACACACACACACACGAGATTGTAGTCAAGCTGTTTGCTGAGGCTACAATCATCTGAATGTATGAGGGTGGAATATCTGCTTCCAAAATGTCTCGCATTGTTGACATGTTGGCAGGAGGCCTCAGTTCCACATGACACTCTCCATAGGATTGCTTGAGTATCCTCACCATATGGAGCGTTTCTCAGATCAAATGATTCAAAAGAGAGGAGAAGGGAAGCCACAATATCTTTTATGACTAGTCTTCGAACTCCCACTGTCACCTCTGCACTATCTTATTGCTTACACAGGTCAGCTGTATTTAGTACAGGAGATGAAAAGCATCAAGGGCCATCTTGGAGGCTGGCCATCACAGGAGGAGAACTAATATCTAGTAAGAACTTACTGTGTGCCAGGCATATAATTTAATAATAAGGATATTTTATAAGGAACATATTGTTTTTGCATTTAAATGAGGAATAAATTGAAGCTTTAAGAAGTTAAGTATTGCCCAAGATTTCGAAACCATTTTACCCAGGCTATGACTCCAGATCTTTTGGATATTTTTTCTTTTCCTTTCCTTTTTTTTTTTTTTTTTTGGAGACGGGATCTTGCTCTGTCACCCAGGCTGGAGTGCACTGGCATGGTCTGGGCTCACAGCCTCCCTAGTAGCTGGAACTACAAGTGTGTGCCACCACATACAGCTAATTTTTGTAGAGAGGGCATTTCACCATGTTGCTCAGGCTGGTCTTAAACTCCTGGGCTCAAGTGATCCTCCCGCCTTGGCCTCTCAAAGTGCTGGGATTACAGGCATGCGCCACCATGCCCAGCCAACATTTTCAATAATATTTTATACAGAAATAAAATATGGTGTAGTGGTTTGGTGCACCTACTTTGGAGACATAAAATTGTTTGAGAATTAATTGATATTATTTATAGAAATTATCACAGTACTCAAATAGTAAGCAAATACTTACTGGTTGTTTTTATTGTATTATCTTTATAATTTAAGAACTAAAAGGAGTCACAAGAAGTTAGCATAACGAGCATCTGACAGAAAAATTAACTGATAGAATAAGAGATAATGGTTCATGCAGACTTGAATCACATGGCTTATTAAATCAAAGGTACATTAATGCTTAAAAGTGGCTAAAATGAGTAGAAAAGGAAGGCTTCCAGAGAAGAAACATTAGATGAAATGCTGAAGCTATCAAGAATGATGACAGGGAATAGGACTATGAACCAAAGGCTGAAATAATTGAAGAAAATGAAATATGCTTCATAAAGGCAGTTCATAATTTAAGGATAATTTGAGGAAATATTTTTAGGATAGGAATATAGACAGCATTTAAAACTTTAAGCTTTGTGGTATCTTGAGTGTTAATTCATGTAAGTCACATTTTTACCTAACAAATATAGAAAATAGCATTATTTAATATTATATTTTTATAAAATAAGTTATATAATACTGCTTAAGCTTGCTTTATGTTCTCAGCTCTCTGCTTTCCATATACGTTTGGACATACTTATTTTCCTGTGTCTCCATTAGACTGGAGTTCCTCCAGGGCAAGTATAGAATGCCTCATTTGTTTTTATCCCACAGGACATAGCCAGAGTACCCTGAACATAATAAGAGATATAAATATTAGATAAATTAGTAGCTTGCGGCCAGGCGCGGTGGCTCGTGCCTGTAATGTGGCACTTTGGGAGACCGAGGCAGGCAGATCACCTGAGGTCAGGAGTTTGAGACCAGCCTGGCCAACATGGTGAAACCCCATCTCTACTAAAAATACAAAAATTAGCCAGGTGTGGTGGCAGGCGACTGTAATCCCAGCTACTCAGGAGGCTGAGGCAGGAGAATCGCTTGAACCCAGGAGACAGGGGTTGGAGTGAGCCGGGATCACACCACTGCACTGCAGGCTGGGTGACAGAGTGAGACTCTGTCTCCAAAAAAAAAAAATAAATTAGTAGCTTGCAGCTAATGCTTCTCAACCTACTATGAAAAGGAGATAGATTATATTAATATTGATACTAGAACATGTTCATATAAGTGATATGAAAAGTGTGAGTTTAATTAATTAAATGTGTTAATTAATGCTTCTTTCTCTGTAGGCCGTGGCACATTTGGTAGGAATGAAGGGTTTGAGATCCTTCTTTTGAGTTCCATACTCCTTTCGCTTTAGAAAGTAGCAATTGAAACCCATAATATGTGCCAGCAGCTTTCTTAGGCATGAGATATTCTTTGGAAGACAAAGAAGAGGAGAAAAATATAAACATCATGTTTTTAAAAAATTATCAATTGTATTTTTTGGAGCAGTTTTAGTCTTGCAGAAAATTTGAGCAGAACCTTTAGAGAGTTCTCATATATACCTCTCACTATTCCTCATCTCAGTACACCATATTATTAACATCTTGCATTAGTGTGGTACACTTACTGTGTTATAACTGATGAGTCAATATCAATACATTATTATTAACTAAAGTCTATGGTTTATATTAGGGTTCACTTTTGTGTTAGACTTCTTGTAGGTTTTGACAAATGTATAGTACCATACAGAATAGTTTTACTGTCCTAAAAGTTCCTTATGCTCCACCTATTCATTCCCCCTTCCTCCTCCACTCCTGGCAACCACTGATCTTTTTATAGTCCCAATAGTTTTGCCTTTTCCAATGTATCATATAGTTGGAATCATATAGTATGTAACCTTTTCAGATTGGCTTCTTTCATTTAGTAACATGCATTTAAGATTCCTCTATGTCTTTGTGTGACTTGATAGCTCATTTCTTTTTATTTTGGAATAATATTCCATTGTATGGATGGATCATGGTTTGTTTATCCATTCATCTACTAAAATATATCTTGGTTGTTTCCAACTTTTGGCAATTGTGAATAAAACTTCTATAAGCATTTATGTGAAGGGTTTTGTGTGAGCATAAATTTTCCTCTCATTTGGGTAAGTACCAAAGAGTGCAACTGCTAGATCATATGGTAAGAGAATGTTTAGTTTTGTAAGAAACTGCCAAACTGTTTTCCACTCCACAAAACATTATTTCTTAATGTATTTGGTAAGTTTTAAGATAGAGTTATCACAATGGAGGCGTTGAGATAGAAGTATCATAGTTAAACCAGAAGAGGCTAGAAGTTGAGCAGTCATGAAGAAAGCACTGGGAGCCCTAAGGCACGTGTACAAGGCTGTCAAAAAGATCAAGAACATGTCAGCATCATAATTTGTAGCATGAGACTTGAAAGAAAAGTTCAAATGAATAATGGAGGACTCTTTAAAAAATGCTGCCTCACTAATGCTCTTATAAAGGCGTGGAGGACAGTACTATATGGAGAAACACAGAGATCAACACCTTTGAATCAGGAAGCATTTCAGAAGAGGTAGACTCTAAAACATTTTACACATATTTCATTTATATTTTCTTTTTTATATGTGTACAATACTTAGCAAAATCTATGTCAAAAAGTTTGATAGTTCTTTCAATCAATCTAAAGTTAAAATTCTGCATAAGTAAGCATTTTGTTATAATTATTTTGCAGCTCTTATATTTCTTAGCAGTACCTGAAACGAAGGTGTTTGGTCTAAAAAAAAAGTATATATTATTAGGCATCATATGTTTGTATGTGTTCAGTGGATCTCAGCCAAAGGTTGTTGAACCATTAGAGCCACCACAGCAATTTCTAAGCATTCTGAACATAGTACATTTACCTGTAAAAAGGCAACCTGGGTTAAATTCAACCTTCTTGTGCTTTCAGCTAAATTATATCAGGTTAGCACCACTGATTATCTCCTAATCAGAAGGTCTGGCAGATATATGCATCTTTGTGAGATGTATTTGATAACATTTGATTATTTGATAACGTTTTGCAAAACATGATGTCCATGGATAAGAGAAAGAATGAGATAGTTAAAAGACATCAAGATTATATTAAAAGGACCACCTTAATATGTAATATTTTAATGACATCTTTTAAAAAAATTTTACACCTAGTCATACTTACTTTTGGGCCTGAAATTCACTAAGTCTTCAAACATCTATTTATCTACTAGGAATATTGAGTCTTTTAACCAGTGTTTAATTAATCTGACTCGAGGTTCATTTATTTTTAAAAAAGAAAGAAGGAAAGTAGCTGTTTGGGAAATCAGCTTCTGAGTCTCCAGTCCCTTATTCCCACAGTCCATACACCATCAGATATTTGAACACTCCAAACAGTTTAATCTGTTTTCAGGCTACGTGCCAGTGAAACCAAATATGGTACACAAAAAGACATCTATCCTGTTAACATGAGTGAGAGGAAGAGAACAATTAGATAATGCAGTAATGTCTTCAGATGTGTACAGAAGAAGCTCTTTTTAGAATATGTTTTTAAAATTACTTGACATCACCTTGTGTAAGTTAAACAGGATTTGGTTCTCAGTATTTTCTTCCTTTAGAGCTGTCTTTCCAAGAAGGATGATTAAGTGAAATATAAACATCCACATGAAAAGTGGACTGGTTTTTCAAACATTTTAGTGATTTGTTTTTTAAATAAACAACTGATCGTTGTTACCTTTAGTGAAGATACAGTATTCCTTAGATTGTTACATAACGAAAAGTAAATTTTTAAAGTTTTTGTATATACATAGCCTGCAAATGCTTCAGTAATGATCTAACTTAGATGCTGTTTAAATTTAACTTTTGTTAGACTGTTAGCCAGTACTCTGTATGTGCTGTACAGAGTGATAGTGTGATGCCATATGGTGGGTATAAAACAACCTTTCATTTTCTAAAAAATTGTAGTTTAATGGACAATTTTGCTTTATAGTATTTTTTTTTTTCCTTTTTAAGGAGGTATCTGAGTTTTTAAATCTTGTGTTTAAGTAGTACCACTGATGGGAACATTTTATGGAGCTCAGAGAATGAACAGTAGTTTTCTCCGAAGGTAAACTGTGAACTGGGGGTATTATGAAGTGAGCACTGAAGTCTCGGAGAACTACAACAGCATAGCATATTGTGAAAATCTGGAACCGGCACCTTGAGAGAATGAGGATTAACCCCCTTGAGTTATTAATGGCTGACTTTGAAGGATCCCTCACTGTCCCTGTGTTGCTTTCGATCCTTTTTTATAGCACATGGTGGCCTTTTAAAAATACAGTAATATACTATTTCTTAGTCTGTGTCTTTTTAATATTACCACTTCTAAAGTTGCAGAAAATATCCAGAGATAGAGTTTAGAGATTATATTGACAATCTTAAATGTGTTTATGTTGCCTTTTTAAGATGCCATTTATTATCAGTATAAGGAGAATATTCTTCATAGAAGAATATGAACGAATTAGCTAAAACATTCGGATAGACATTTATCCCTTTCTTCATGCTTTTTATTGGAATGCGTTACTAAAAGTAGCTTAGGGTATAAGCAAATTACTTCATTTTGATTCTAGATGCTGAGCTCCTAATAGCTTTTAAATTTATACAGTTTTTGTTTAGCTGTCAAAACATTTAATTATATCATGCCCAAAGGTGTAAAGCTGTCAAATAAATCCGAGTTTCAGCATAAACAATTGCTAAGTTACATGTGCTACTTACGCTGTAGTTGTTACTGGGCAGCTTGTGAACCTGTTTTTGGGGGAGGGGTGTGCCGAGGAACATTAACTCAGCAGGTACAGAACAACATTGGCCCAATGAATTGATGATTACTTGTAAAACAGCAGGCAGTAATGCCCCAAGTCTTTGTAATTCCTCTCTTTATAAAATAAAGCAGGCCAGAGAGTGTGGTGGATTCTTTGGCTCAATTTGCACTGTAAGAAAGCTGTCTTTTTGCAAAAATATGTATTCTTTCTTTCCTTACCTCCACCTTATTCTCTGGTTTCTCTTCAAAAACAGATGTACCCCATTTATGTTTTACTTCTCCTTCATTCTAGAGTAAACGAAGTGCTGTAACTAATCAACAATTAATTATAAATTATAAGTTTAGTTTTCTAAAACACTTTTAAAGAAAGGAAAATTTTAAAAATTTTAATTAGCCTTAATATCTAGTTATTCTATAAATAAAATTTTTAGTATTTGATGACATTATTTGGAGGTAAATTTGTTAGCATAAATACTAATGCAGACTTCACTAATGCAAAATTCACTAAGAGGTAGGGGAGTAAAGTAAATTAGTTCTACTTTGAAGCTTTTATTTTCTTCCCCTTTCAAAATGAATGGGAAGGCCCTTGAGAGGCCCTTGAATGAAAGCTGCTTTTCATTAGTGCTACCAAATACCTACTTGAAAGAGTTGAGTTCTAACTGAACACCCACACAAGAGAAAGGGAAAGCTTCATTTTTCTACTGGAGGACCATCAGCTAAATAGCTCTTGGCTTCTCTTTTCCAATCAGGTGGTTTCACATCAGAGTTAATTACTCCAGTCATTTATTCTAATCACCCTCCTCTTATGGCTAGCTGCATTCTGTCATGGGGTGGCATCGTTTGAAGCCAGTTAAGTTTGAAAACCACTGCAGGGTACTTGAGGCTCATTAGTGAGGCCTATCCATGCCTGGCTTTGGATTTGCTCCCTGATTAACTCTGCATCTCTCGGCCTAGCTCCCTCCTCTCACTGTCCACCAGCCCCCACTCCTCCGTGCAGTCTCTCAAACAGGAATGTTTCAATTAACTCTTGCCATGCTGTTTGTCTTTTCACCTCATATTTAAGAAAAATTTAAATGCTTAGATTGCTTCTAATATATTTTGCTAGACTCTGACCTATAACTGCATCCTATGAGTTGAATTTAACTACAATGGTAGACATTCTACAAAAAGAGTTATATTTTTGAAGAACAAAGGAGGAAAATAGTAGCCTCAGAGTGAATACAGTTATGTCCTTTATTCAATTCTCCTAATCTAATAAAGATAGTGATTCTAACTCATATTTTATAGTATTCTAATATGTCTTACTGGCTATCATAGGGGTTGTCTGAAAGGCTTAAAAAAAATCTCAAAACCGCCTTATTCTTTGACACTGTTTTTTCTTATCAGCTATAGTATTTTAATTTAAAAGCATTTGTCAAATGGTACATTTAAGAGATATTAAAATCACAAAAACAAATAATGTTTGTGCTATACTTTTTTAAAATAAAAAAATCTAATCCATATTTTGAATAGTTTGAGCAGTGTTATTACATGGAAGTATTTAAGATATTTTCCAAATATTAACAGAAACGTAGAACCAATTGGGTAGTTACATGAAAATGTTTAAGTAGGAAATAACAGAAATTTTCTGTTCTTTCTGCATAGTAGTTTCATTTAAAGAAATCAAATAGTTCATGTGTCAAAACAAAATATAGAACTTAAAATACATGAAATCACTTTTTTTTTTTTTTTTTTTTTGAGATAGCGTTTCACTCTTGTTGCCCAGGCTGGAGTGCAATGGTGGGATCTCAGCTCACCACAACCTCTGCCTCCCTGGTTCAAGAGATTGTCTTGCCTCAGCCTCCGGAGTAGCTGGGATTACAGGCATGTGTCACCACACCCAGCTAATTTTGTATTTTTAGTAAAGACGGGGTTTCTCCATGTTGGTCAGGCTGGTCTCGAACTCGACCTCAGGTGATCTGTCCATCTTGACCTCCCAAAATGTTGGGATTACAGGCGTGAGCCACCGTGCCCGGCCTAAAATCACATTTTCATAAGTTGCTAATGTCATGGACGTTTAGAAATTTGCAGAATAAACTCCTATTATTAACTATTCCTAAAATAGTTTTTTTGTTTAATGGATTGGTTATTTATTATAGAGTCTTTGGACTTAGCAACTAGTATATTGGTATCATTCTCTGTCTTGCTCTAAAGGCTGTTTATTTTTAAAATATCATAATGAGGCTGGGTGCAGTTGCTCACTCCTGTAATCCCATCTCTTTGGGAGGCCAAGGCAGGCAGATTGCTTGAGTTCAGGAGTTCGAGACCAGCCTGGGCAACATGGCGAAACTCTGTCTCTACAAAACATATAAAAATTTGCCAGGTATGGTGGCATGCTTGTAGTCCAGCTACTTGGGAGGCTGAAGCAAGATGATCACTTGAGCCCAGGAGGTCGAGGCTGCAGTGAGCTGTGTTCACACCACTGCACTCCAGCCAGAGTAACAAAGTGACACCCTGTTTCTCTTTCTCTCTCTCTCTCACACACACACACACACACACTTTCTCTCTCTTTGTGTGTGTATATATATTATATATATTTATGATATACATTTTTATATTTTATTATGATATAAAATATTATAGTGAATATATGGTTACATTAATGAAAAAGAGGCCTAGAATATAAATTTCTTATCCAGCTCAATAAATATTTATTGGGCATCTACTATATGCTCAGTTCCAAGAATACAGGTATAATCTATACCTTCTAGGAGCTTACATTCCAGTTAATAAAAGAGAAAAATAAGCTGTAATACAAGTGGAAAGTATTGGTTTTAAAAATGCATGTGTCAAAGCAAAAAACCAGTTGAAAGAACAGTAAAACCTATAAATAAAGCCTCCACATCAACATGGCACACCAGATTTAGTATATACTCAGCAATACTTATTACTAGTATTTCTAAATGATATATGTGAAACCAATTAAAAGTAATCCATGTTATGTAGTGGTTTCATATTTTTAGAGTTTTCATATTGCAGCTTTGGTTCAAAAGGATGTGTTGTGGTTAATATGGCTTTAGGAGTCAAAAATCTGGGTTCAGGTCACAACTCTGACATTTACTAGCTGTGACACCAGACAATTTGCTTAAGCATTCTTAGCTTCATTTGTAAAACAGTTTTTAAAAATGTGGTGCTTATAGGATTATTGTAAGGATTAAATAAAATAATCCATGTAAAACATATAGCATAAAGCTGGGCACAGCATAAATACTCACTAAATGTTAAATGCTGCTGGTATTGTTATAGTGTGGTGGTGGTGATTTAGTTGGACAGTGCATTTCCCCCAAGTTGACCTCTAGATGCATTTTCTTTGCATAACATACTGACTTTCTTGAGCCTTTGTCAAGTGTATTAGGGATATCATTTGCATCTGTCTTCTGGACACTATTGAAGAAAAATTAAACCTTGAAAGATGATACTTTAATATCCACTTCACTTTTTTTTCTTTCCCATGTAATCATTCTACCTCAAATTTGATTGTATGGTTAACAAACTGCAGACAGCTCATTTTGCAGTGGCTAGTAATCACAGAAATTTTTCACATTTTCTATAACTCTGCCAAACCAGCACTGTATCAACCAAGTAAAGTGGCTATGGTCAATTTCACGCTTCTTATACAATGCTTTAAGATCTAGTCCCTCAGCATAGACATTGAATTGTGGTACATCAGAAGAATTTCTTAAATGCCATTCATTCATTCAACAGACATGTATTAGGGGCCTACTGGATAATTGGATCTGTGATCACAAAATTGGAAGACTGTGACACCTGCCCTTTGGGGCTGCCATTATGAGAAGCAGACAGACATGACAGTAACTAATTAGAGAAATAGATTAAGTGATATAGTCATTCATTCTACAAATATTTTGTGAGTACCTACTACATACTGGTTATACAGCAGTGAGAAAGATGGTATATAGTACCTGCCCTTTTGGAATTTATTGTTTTGTAAGGGAAATAGATAATAAATAAAAAAGTAAACAAATAAATATATATATAACTTGTGATAATGTGTAATATAATAAATATACTTGTATATATACCATGAAGGAGTAGCAAGATTACCATGAAAGCATTTAACATTATGTGTAGAGAGAGACACAAAGAGAGAAAGAGAGAGAATAAATATATATTCTGGGACCAAAAGAGGAAATGCCTTGTTCTGTTTCTGGGGAAGGTTGAGGAAGGCTTAGCCAAGGAACCCACATGTAACCTTAGTCTTTGAGAATGAATAGGGGTTTGCCAGGCAGGGAGTAAGATGATGGAATGGACATTACAGATATAAGAAGCAGTGTGAACAAAGATATCAAGGTTATAGTACTGTACATGAGCTAAACTGTTTTTTGTTTTGTTTTGCTTTGTTTTTTGAGACAAGGTCTTGCTCTGTCGCCCAGGCTGGCATACAGTGGCACAATCACACCTCACTGCAGCCTCAACTGCTGAGGCTCAAGTGATCCTCCCACATGAGCCTCCCAAGTAGCTGGGACTACAAGCACTCTACCATGCCTTGCTATTTTTTATTTTTTATTTTTTTGTATTTTCAGTAGAGATGGGGATTCATCATGTTGCCCAGGCTGCCAGGCTGCCAGGCTGATCTCGAACTCCTGGGTTCAAGTGATCCACCTACCTCAGCCTCCCAGTGTGCTGGGAATACAGGCATGAGCCACCGCATGCAGCCACATGAGCTAAACTTAATTCAGATGGTAGACTGAAGTACGTGTTTGAGAGAACTGTGGGTGGTGTGTATGGAAATATATGACTGGAGGCAGATTACATGATAAATCTTTAATGCCTTGTAAATAGTATGGACTTTTTTCTTTGGGGAGGTGGTGGCCAAAAGGAGTTCCTGGACCAACAGCATCAATATCACCTGAGATCTTGTTATAAGGGCAAATTCTTGGACTCTGCCCCGATCTACTGGAACAGAGACTGTGGATTGGAGCCTGTTTTAACAAGTTCTCCAGCTAATTTTGGTGTGTATTAAAGTTGGAGATCCACTGCTTTAGGGAAAGGAGAAAAGTTTTAAGGAGAACAGTGACTTGGCTAGGTTTTAGATAGCAGTTCGTATGGAGGAGGGATTGAAGAGGGAAATTTTAGAGATAAAGAAACAGTTTGGGTACCGATAGAATAATTGAACAAAGAAACCATGAAGCATGATACCAAAGGTAGTCCCAGTGAAAGGAAAAGAAAGAATGACTTGGGAAGATATTTAGGAGGCTTATTGTCTGATAAAGTTTTGTAGGGAGAGGGGAAAGGAGAAGTCAAGATGACTGCCACATTTCTGAATTGGCTGACTAGATGAAGGACCTAGTCCCTCACCAGAAAGACAAGAAAAGGAGCAAGTGTCAGAGGAAATACTATTCATTTGGTTTTTGATATGTTAATTTTGAGTTATGTGAAGCACACCAAAAAAAGTAGTGGGATGGGCGAGGCGCGGTGGCTTATGCCTGTAATCCTAGCACTTCGGGAGGCCAAAGCAGGCAGATCATGAGGTCAGGAGATCGAGACCATCCTGGCTAACATGGTGAAACCCTGGCTCTACTAAAAAATACAAAAGATTAGCCAAGCATGGTGGCGGGTGCCTGTAGTCCCAGCTACTCAGGAAACTGAGGCAGGAGAATGGCGTGAACCCGGGAGGCGGAGCTTGCAGTGAGCCGAGATCACGCCACTGCACTCCAGCCTGGGCGATGGAGTGAGACTCCGTCTCAAAAAAAAAAAAAAAAAGTGGTGTGATGGGTAGTTGGCATTTTGGATTTGAAGCTCCAAAGAGGTAGTAATTGTTGATTGAAGTAATTGAAGTGTGGCTCATCTAGCCTGGGTTATACCAGAGGCAGAGGGCCTGGGACTGAATCTTGAGGAGAATAAACACTGAAATGTTAGAGGAAAAAGACCCTATATTAAGAAAATGAATAGGAAAATCAGAAATGTAGAAAGAGAATCTGGAGAGAGAATGTCAAGTGAGATGAAGAAAGAGAAACAAACACCATAATGCAGAGAGGTGAAATGAGAAAAGATGAGCATCCACTGGATTCAGACAGTTAGTAATCTTTGCAAAAACATTTTCAGTGGTGTGCCTGTAACAGAAAGAGGAGAAACTAGTTAAGAAGTGAAAGGGAAGTAAGGAAACATAAATAACAAATGTATTTAACTCTTGCAAGAAGTCTCTATTGTTGACCTCATACTGCGTATGTATTCATGGCTACTTAAAAATAATTTTAAAAGACTGACTCTATTAACTAATCATTATTCAATCGAAAATGCAGAAAGAATCAGACCCAAAATATTGGGAATCAGAGTGTTATTGTAGATGTTAAAAAATCTCTAGGAGTAGACAGAGACTCGTTATCTGCTACTAAAATGAAGTGTCTTTTATGAGTTTTGTGAATACATCCACATTACAGATGTCATATGTCTGACTTTCAGCAAAGATTATGTCCCCTATACTAAGTTGTGGTCTATGGCTATATGGTAATTCTTAAAGTACATAACTGATAGAGCTGAGTAGCCAAAATTTAAGAACTCTAACTAAGGACCTTTAAGGATGGAAAGTTTGTAGATTACAACATAGTTGGTAGAATTAGCCCTTTTACCTTTATTATTTAGAGGATAGTCATAATGCCGTCTTTCAGATGCTGCCACATTTCTTCAGAGATCTATAAGTGGCTGAAGAATATACACTGTAGGACATTATGTCTGTTTCACACTTGAAGATGTTATATTTCTGCTGTCATTTCCTAAGGTGTAGCCATTCTTCACGGCACTGAGAATTGTAATGGCCTCTTCAAAACTGCATTGAAGGTCATTTTAGTCTGGCAGTTACTTCGTACTTTGTAAGGTTTATCTTTATTTTCAGTAAGATAAGGTGTATTTTGAAAGTGTTAAGTATTGTTAACTCCTGCATTCTGTCTTGTATCAAAATCTGGATGCAGATTCAGTATTTGGAACTGAATAAAGCCTCACCTTCCAGTTGATAACCACTAGTCACATGTGGTTGTTGATCACTCGAAATGTGGCTAGTCTGATCAACATGTGCTGTCCATTGTAAGTGTAAAATATATACCAGATTTCTGAGATTTAATACAAAATAATTTCTATGTTGATTACATGTTGAAATGATATTTTGTATATTCTTGATAAGATATTACCATGTCATTAAAACAGTTTTACTGTTTTTTTTTTTAAACTTTTTAAAATGTGGCTACTATAGGCTGGTCATGGTGACTTAAGCCTGTAATCCCAGCAATTTGGAAGGCCAAGGCAGGAGGATTGCTTGAGCTCAGGAGTTCAAGACTGGCCTGGGCAATACAGCGAGACCCTGTCTCATTTTTTAAAAAAATATTTTTTATAAATTAAAAAAATGCGGCTACTAGAAAATTTTAAATTGCATATCTGGCATGGATATATTTCTGTTGGACAAAACTGGTATAAAATCCTTGGGGTGATTTTGTTACACAGAATTTTTTTGGCTTGTGCATTCCACTATTGAACATGAGCGTATTTTCTTTTTTCTTTTTTTGAGACGGAGTGTTGCTCTGTCACCCAGGCTGGAGTGCAGTGGTGTGATCTTGGCTCACTGCAACCTCCGCCTCCCGGATTCAAGAGATTCTCCTGCCTCAGCCTCCTGAGTAGCTGGGATTACAGATGCATGCCACCACGCCCAGCTAATTTTTTGTATTTTTAGTAGAGACGGGGTTTCACCATGTTGGCCAGGCTGGTCTTCAACTCCTAACCTCATGATCCACCCGCTTCGGCCTCCCAAAGTGCTGGGATTACAGGCGTGACCCACCGTGCCTGGTCAAACATATTTTAATACTTTAATAGGGTATAAACTTCCACTAAAATTCTCAGCCTTAGATCCAAAACAAAGGCTTAGGGTTAATTTCAAGTCTATAAAAGGAAGTCCAAAATATTAATACTAAGTTCAAAACTCAACTAATCTTCTACCATGTAAACAATTTCTCCTCTATTATGGTTAAGGTTCAAACTGATCACCCTAAATTCCTTTTTCTTCACCCCTCACACTGGTAATCAGTTGCTATAAGTAATAACTTATATCTTAAATCTTTCTGAACTCTGTCCCCTCTTCACTCCAGATGCTACTTTCTTGACTAAGGCTCCAACTACCTCTCACTTAGACTATGGTAGTAGTCTTAGAGCTGACCTTTTGCTCCCCTTTCCTTCTTCCAAAGGGATGTCTCATTTCAGTATCCCCAGAGTCTAGCACAAGACCAATAGTAACCACTCAATAAATATTTATTGAATGAGTAGATGAGAGAGATGGTAACATTAATAGAAAGTTGCAGAATGTATAATACTTTTAGTCCTATATAATATACAAGTATGCAATCGCATACACAATGTAAATGCAGATGTAATTTGATTCTCTGGCTGAACTTAATGCTTTATATTCAGCAACTTCTGCTTTTTTTTAATTCAAGTTTTTCTTTATTGGATATTCTTAGGAGTAATGACATAATAAATGTTCTACTTTGCCAAGGATTTTGATTTGCCAGTATAAGTTTATGGCAGTCAGTCCAGGGAATCATTGGTGCCATGCAGACAGCTCCTTGTTTTTGTCTGGAGTCCTCATGGGATTAAACTACATCTGGCAATAAGTAGAGATTCTGGTCTGGCCATCTTCAAAGGCAAGAGACTGCTAGTATTTATCAGATCTATATGGATAAGCAAATGGGAAGGGATTAAATTTTTTTTATTTTGTTTTCCTTCCTTTTGTAACTGACTATATAATATAAAACCTACAGGAGTTCATACAGTAAATTAATACATTTTGTGATGGCTGCTGAAGAGGAAACCTATTCATTTTTCTATACCTAGGTGGATAATTGACCACTTTAGATTAATATTTTTATTACTTATATCTATGTTTATAACTAGTTTATCTTAGAAAACATAACAGCAATTTAAAGTCCTCAACATTAAGTTTCTAGGGATACTTAACTAATTTTTTAAAGAGTTGAACATCTAGTATACCTGTTTTAAACATTTAATGTCTATAAATATTACAGCATCATGTTTGGAATTTGGAAGTTTTTGATGCATATTTATCTATGTGAGAAAGTTTACCTTTGAGCCTGTTTTAAGGTAGGCTAGTCTACCTTCCAAGTAATGGCGAGCCTGCCTTTCATACAGGCTGTGTCCTTCTCCTTATATTCTTCACATTCTTAAGAGGTTATTAGTCCTGGGACTCAGTTTACCTGTTATTGAAGCATATTAGCTCTGCATTTAACTAACAAAATAAAATGGCTGCATTCCAGGTACTTGTCATGAAGCACAATCTAGAACCTACCGTTCAAAGCCTCCCTAAGAGAAATAATATTTGTGCAAGATTATCTGAAGAATATGTGGTCTCCCCATTTGTCTATACTTTAAATCTATCTCAGGATTAACTCAGTCCCTCTGAGAGTTACATACCTGGATTCCATCATATTGCCAAGGGAGGAATTTCTTATCTCAGGAATAGAAATAATGTGTTTTTCCAGGCCATCTGGTTTGTTTTTACATTATGGTCATTTTTGTCTTCTGTAATTGTTCGTGTTTCTTTCTTTATGTTGCCTGCTAGAAAGCTTAGCAGCAAATACATGGCTCACCATATATAGATTTGTTAAAACAAGTATTTGAAATTTCATGGCATAGTTTTTATATGATATCTCCTTTTAAATTTTGCATTGCCTCACTTCTCTTTTGTTAAATGTATCTTGCTGCATATATATCACTGTAAGCTCTATGAATTATTTTCTGAACAAAGGCTTGCAAAATGCAAACACATAAAAGAAATAGGTATAATTTTTCCCCATCCATTTTTACTAAAGGTTTTTTTTAAAAAAAAAAAGCTCAATATCCCTATGTGTGTGATACTATAATTAGTTTAGCATATCTGTATGTTGTGAATTCCTAGATTTTAGATGAAAAGTGGCCTAAGGTTGAAATGTTAATTAAATGTTTTAATGTTCTGTAGTTCTAAAGAATATAGTTGGATAAAATGTCAGTATATAGGAGTATTTTAAACATTTTTTAAAAATCATCTCTCTGTAAAGGAAGGTAATTGTACAAGTTTGTCTAATCCTTTTGATCTTGGCACACAGCAATACAGACTTCAGTTGAGATTAAAACTATGAATTTCAAAGGAAACATGGCCTTCAGTGTATAAAATATATAACAGCTGGTTGACTAGTCCATTTAAAACTACACAATAACAATCGTAGACAGAATGATTCTCCTGCCAAAAGATGCATGAGTGCTTGATGGTTATATCAAGATATGATACTAACTCACGCTTTTCTTTAGTAATGATATAAATGTAGAAATGAACTGTGTACTGCTGGCTCAAAATATCTCTTCTGCCCAACAGTTCAAGGGCAGTTTAGAAGTACAGAACCCCTTTTAGTGATTTCTCTATCTGCTTTTCAGGCTGAACTTCAGTATGTTGTTGACTAAATTTCATTTTTTAAAACTGTCTGATACAATTTTTATTCTTAGCATCCCACAGTTTTTTCCCTAAATCTTTGATCCTCCATTTTTACCTTCTTGGGCTTCATGACTTTATTGATCTTAATGTCACAATTTCACACATATTTTTAAGCTCTCAAAATTAAACTTTTCTTTGTAAATAGTATAAAGCTTGTTTCACATTATATATATATATATATGTATATTAAGGTAAATAGCTGAACTCTGAAGCATTGTGATTTTATATATAATCAGTGTGGAGGAAATTGATGCTCATATTAATGGATTTTAGTTTATTAAATATTTCCATTGTGTTTTACCTGAAGATGTAATCTTTAAATTAGTGAAATTGATGCATTTTTTTTTTTTTTGGAAAAAGGAGGATTGATGTGAATTTGTCACTTCTGGCAAGTCACATTTAGAAAACATATTTGTATTCTGAATTTATATCCATCCAATATGAAAAAATGTTAATTTTCTGTGACCTTTGTTAGAAAATTTTGATACAACATAGTTAACAGCAAATTTTCTTTTATTTTCTTTAGATTTATTTCAAATAAGGAAACTTACCTATAGATAAAATTGAAATTTGCTAAAGTCACTCAGATTCACTGCAAATTCAGAGCCAGCATTTAAGGAGTTAATGCATCTTATTAGGGGGACAGGAAATCTGGCAACTATTGCAGAAACTAGATCTAATGGTGCACACAAACAATTTGTCAGTCTTCTTAAACGTGAATAGCTTTCCGCAAAGTGGCTGCTCTTGCTTTGTTTGAACAGGCTAAACTTTTCCTTTTTGGACTTTACATCTTAGAAGTGAAATGTGATCCACATATTCAATCAAAATCATTTAATTCAAAGCATATTTTGATTGGAACAAAGTTGACATGGAAAGAAACTCTAGAATAAAAAAGTTGAAAGGACTTTATATCATATATTTAGCAGGAAAATTTGAAACAGTTCTAATTAGGCTGAAAAAAACAGCTTTCTTCAATGTAAATTACAAAGGTCATATATCAATGTTAAGGAAACATTACCACTAGTGTTTGAAATCCAGCACATGCAAACATAACAGACCAGTTCATTTTAAATCTCTGTGTGTGTATGTGTTTGTATAGGAAGAAGGCCGTATTACATGGATTTAAAATGAAAAATACTTAAAATTCCAAGTTTATAACTTTGTATATTACTGCCTTGCCAATCTAAATGTCAGTTCCTTTAAAACATATTGTTATCTATGTTCAAATGAATTAAGACTCTTAATTATAAGTACAATTAAAATTTTACAAAACGGATGTTTCATTCATTAAAAATATGATTAAATACATCTTATAAGTAAATGTATTTTAAGTCAGGAGGGTTAATCAGTGATTTTCCTTTTCTCATTTGAAACTTACAGCTATGGCATTTTGTATCTCGGAACCTTTGTACCTTGGGCCTTCTAGAAGCTTGGGAGCGGAAGTAGTGGTACAGGTGTGCAGAAATGTATATCTGGGCTGCCTAGGCCTATTCTCTCTGTTTATAAAAAGTTTATAAAGAATATTTGATCTTTTTATTTAACTTTTTATAAAAATCATTTATCTCATAGATATTGCTAGTTTTTATTTAGCTTCTTTTTTTAATGGAGTGGTATGAGAATGTTTAGCCAAAGAATAAGTAAATATTAACATTGAGCTGGGAATGACAAGTATGAGAAACATAAATAATAAACAAATAAGGTTTCTTGGTCTTGAGGTAAACAATTATCTAATAATTTCCTTTGTTGATTGAAATTGGTTTTCTTGATTTTTACACTGGCAAAAATTTGGTTTTTTGAAAATAAAAGGAAATTACTAGTGTATCACTAATGCATGTGTAGATTAAATACATAGTTAATGCCTTTTAGTTTAGAATTTTTATTCTCAAATAGCTTAGAGTTTCTTGGAAAAAGCTATTTCTATATGTTATCACGTTTTTTGACTCTGCTATAGAAAATAAGAATAATTTTATATAACACTTTTTATAAAGAAATAATCTATTTCTTAAGTGAGTTAGTTTCAGGAAAGCATAGATTGTGTTCTTTCAGTGAGATTTGCTAAACATGCACACAGGCACACACATATATATATATACACACACATATATTGTAATTATTTCTGACACAGGGTTATACAAACCTCCTATTTATGAATAATTTACTATTATCTTTATAATATTAAAACTTTAATTTGTTGCGATTCTGCATGCAGAACAAACAAATGAAAGTTAGTAATAAGTGTATTTGACATCTGTATACTGTACTTTTTAGCATATCTGAAATCTTTTACTCTGCCTAATAGATCTCATTAAAAAAAAATAGATATTAGCGCCAAGACAGTTTGTCAACACTAATATGAGTCCCCCTGGATTGGATTGACAATTCGTGTGAGGCTTCATATGATAGTCTTTTCATAGTCTTATCTGATCCTTAACAATTGGACATTAGTCACTGATTTATTTTATAATAACTCAGATGAGTTGAATATTATTGTATTGTGTTGGACATTTTAGTGGATTTTCTTTTTTACAAATTTTACTCAGAGCACACATTGGATGTAAATGATGTATGCAGCCTGCTAGGGGAGTACTAACAATTGATTGGTTAGATTTGAGAGCAGCATGGGAAGAATGTTACTATCCCCTAGCTGCAAACCATATTTAACTCCAAGCTTAATGAGGACTGTCGGTTTTGAAGGCTTTGAAAAATCTCAAATGCTTAGCATTCCACTGGCATTTTTCATTTTTTTGTAACTAAAAATGTAGATCGAAATGAGAATTTTCTATATATGAAGAATTTTTTTAAAAAATCTTAATATATAAAAAAGCTATTTTAATATAGGTTTAATGATTTATGTTTTTAAATCTTAAAAATGGGAGTTATAAAAGGCAACCTCAGGGTATTCCATTTTGAATTACATTCTGTTTGTATTTTTTCCCTTAATTTCTTCCTGCCTGTCCTTCTCTCTCCCCTCAAGTCTTAAGTGCATTACCTACTTTTGGTTAGGCAGTTGTCATTCACTGATAGCAAAAGGATGTTAAAGTTCTGAACTGACTTTGTACTGAAATGACTTTGAAACTTCTTGGAATTCTCTTATACTTACCACATTGTTCTTTTAGGTCCCTTTTTAAAGCTTTGGTATATTGCAAGACATGCTTGAAGCTGACTAATGGAATTTTTAGTTGAGTGTTTGAGAAATTATTTGAAGTTTATTCATGAAGGTAATGTGTTTATCAGCTTCTGGAAGTGATTTTGCCAATAGTTCCACGAATTACTGGTCAACTCCTTAAGGACTGACCTATGACAATGTAAGGTGAGGTCTGAACCATGGCATTGTGGTGATCTCTGCATGTGTGTTTGCAGCATGATATGAGCACACAGTAGCTTTCCTTTCAGCATTTTTGCTTAAAATTCTGATGCAGTATCAAGATGTAAAGCTTTAAGCATCGAAATCTAACCAACTTTACCATTTTGAGTGTGCATAAAGAAGTAGTCAACCGTAAGGAAAATTAAACAGTTCTTTGTTTGGTGACACATAAAATAAAATTGCCCTAGTTATTGAGAAAATTCATTTGTACTTTGTCATTTGCTGAGCCTTCTAGAATTTTATGGTCTCAAATCACAACACCATGGACACTCAGGAGACTCCTGACTGTTTTATCTTATTAAACAATTTTGAAATCATTAATTTTTAATTAGCTTGGATGCAGGGTTTTTTTATTGTTTCAATAGTGTGTGTATATGAACTACACGTTTTTTATTTAAACTACTGGCGAGAGTACTATTTACGTAAATAAGTATAGGTTCTTTCTAAGAGTATATACTGTGAGTTTGCTTCATAGAGTAATATTTTTTGTAAACTCAGAGATATTATATGCTAATCTATTATAGTAGAGCTTTTCGGCAGTTTATGAACTCAGATTTCGAACAGCCACCAAAAAGGATGTAAGCGCGAAGATATGTATAGGTCCTTCCCTGATTGAAAGTTCTAATTAAGTGAATTGGAGAAAATTAACTGAAATTAGCTGTCAGAAAGTCACATTTAAATGAGTGATGAGCTAGTCTGGCAGTAAACATTTAAATGATATAAATTGCTATTTAAGTGTATGGTTTAATGTTTGTCATGCATTAATGTGACATGAGACTGCAGTGACAATCAAGCAGCTTGCTCTAATTTGAACATATTTAGGGCTTTTGTGTAGAGTGCACTGCACACAAATTAAGACAATTGCTGTTTTTATGTGTCATTGTAAATGTGCCTACCCCATACCCCCATCCCTACCCAAGGTCTAAGTTAATGAAACCAACGTATCATTTCTGTGTGTAACTTGCATTAGTAGTTCATAGATTTTTTTCAAATTTATGTACTTAAAATAGGCATTTACTTAAAGTTATCACAAGCTTCTCTCTTCTTATTTCAAGTAAAATATGAAGCAGTTTTGTGCTCTCATATCTGTTTAATAAATTTGTAAAAGCATTTTAGAAGAGATGTCTAAAACAGTAACTTTCTCAATTGAAGCTAGCTAAATATTTTTAAGGCATATTTCATTTAAGGTATACTTTGGGATGTGATAATTGTGTAGAGTTTTGTTTACAAAATTATATTTTCAGTTTTATATTTGTGATATATCATAAAACTATGTTAAATATTAAAGGAATTTTTTTTGTATTTAGCTATAAACATTTCTTTTTCATAGGCACTTATTTTAATAAAGCATATCTTTACACAAGTGTCCACATGTAAAGGAATAGGAACGTCTTTTGTCACAAGATGGTTTATATCTCATTGGTTACTTGCTATACAAGTTGTTCAGTTTTGTTTTAAAACCAACAGATCTCTTATAACATAGCAGCAAGCCATACTGAAAATACATCACAATCATAGACTTACTACTCTAAAAATAAGAATCAATTTCAATGAGATACATTACCAGATATAAGTTGGTACAGCAGTCTCCTCCTTATCCACAGTTTTGCTTTCCGGAATTCCAGTTACCTGTGTTTAACCAAGATCTGAAAATGTGTGAGTACAGTACAATCAGATACTTTGAGGTAGAGACAGAGACCACATTTACATAACATTTATTACGGTATATATTTTTTACAGTATATCATTATTGTTCAATTTTGGTGTTATTGTTGTTTATCTCTTACTGTGCCTGATTTATAAATTAAACTGTATCATAGGTATTTATGTATAGGAAAAAACATAGTACATATAGGTATAGGGTTTGGTTCTATTCATAGATTCAGGCATCTACTGGGGGTCTTGGAACATACCCCTGTGGATGAGGGGCGATTACTGTATAGTTGGTTTTTTTTTTTGTTTTGTTGTTGTTGTTGTTGTTGTTGTTTTGAGACAGAGTCTCACTCTGTCACCCAGGCTGGAGTGCAGTGGCGTGATCTCGGCTCACTGCAAGCTCCACCTCCTGGGTTCATGCCATTCTCCTGCCTTAGCCTCCTGGGTAGCTGGGACTACAGGCGCCCGCCACCACGCCCGACTAATTTTTTGTATTTTTAGTAGAGACAGGGTTTCACTGTGTTAGCCAGGATGGTCTTGATCTCCTGACCTCGTGATCTGCCCACCTCAGCCTCCCAGAGTGCTGGGATTACAGGCATGAGCCACCGTGCCTGGCCTACTGTATACTTTTAATTAAGCTTCAGAGTTTATGTTTGAAAACTCTTTGATTTTAATATAATTATTTATTGTTAAACTAATCCATAATGCTAAACTTTGATGTTGGAATGATTTTGAACAATATTAAATAATATAAAGATGGATACTTTCCTAAAAAATGTCTTGAGTTTTTAAAACTCTTTAGTACTTATAACGTTATTAAATTCACCAAACATTATTGGCATCTATTATGTTTTAGGCACAACGCTTGTAACTGGGAATATAATGATGGATAGGAAATGGATCTTGTGCCTAGCATCTCAACCAAATACTTGATTGTGTTCATTCGTTATTTATTGGACACTATTATGTTAATAGCATCAAATATTTGGTCAGGTTTGATATTAATACCTAGAATAAAAATTCAGTAATTATAAGTATCCCCCACAAAATCTAATTTGTTAGCATAAGAACTCAATCAACATAACTAAATAATTTGGTTACAGATGTTGAAATAGACTAGAAAATATTTTAATTCTAGAAAAATAATAAATATTTCAAGTGGATGGTAAATTTTTAACATTTTCACATTTAGTTTCCCAAAATAGTCTTTGCCTTGTATGGCCTCCTTTGTTTGAAGCATAAATCGAGTACCTGTCAGGCTCTGAGTTACAGATGTGACCAAGATAGGCCCAGTCCTGGTCCTCAGTGCTGTCAGTACGGTAGAAGAATACTGAAACTTACACATTTATTATAATTAATTATGCCAAGTGCCGGAAAGCCTCTAATTATAAACAAAGGAGGACAGATTCTGTTAGAAACTAGGACATCAGATAAGTTTCTTTCTTTTTTTTTGAGACGGAGTTTCGCTCTTTTCCAGGCTGGAGTGAAGTGGCGTGATCTCGGCTCATTGCAACCTCCGCCTCCCAGGTTCAAGCGATTCTTCTGCCTCAGCCTCCTGAATAGCTGGGATTACAGGCACAGGCCACCACACCCAGCTAATTTTTGTATTTTTAGTAGAGACTGGGTTTCGTCATGTTGGCCAAGCTGGTCTCAAACTCCTGACCTCATGGACTGCCCACCTTGGCCTCCCAAAGTGCTGGGATTACAGGCGTAAGCCGCCGCTCCTGGCCACAAGTTCTGTTTTTTAAAAATCTTTGTTCACAGTAAAGTTAGTGTTAAACTTTACTGCTTGCTCTAAATGTCTCTCTATATTTTTAAAAAGGAATTCAGCATAGTAATACAATGTATACCTTTTTTCAGGCCCTGGAGAGTGAATTTGTTTCCTGCCAGCTTCACCAATGGATTGATCTCATTTTTGGCTATAAACAGCAAGGACCAGAAGCTGTCCGAGCCCTCAATGTGTTCTATTACTTGACCTATGAAGGAGCTGTCAATCTGAATTCAATAACTGATCCTGTGTTGAGAGAGGTAAGTTACCTGAATTGAGAAAGCAACTTATAGTCAGGTATATTTAAACTAGAAGGAGCTAGAGGACACCTCCCCCATCCTTTGATTTTACTGATGAAGAAAGTGAAACTAGATGTAAAGTGCCTTAAGCAGAATAATCTATCAGTGACCTAGCAAGAACTTGAACCCAGAGGTTCCTTCCAGCAAAATGTTTGACCCAATATAAGATGACGGCTTTTTCTATTTGAATCTGTTAAGGTATCAATAATCTTATTTATAATTTTATATAACTTTGGAGGTTACTCACATTATTTTTGTAGGAAAATAGTAATAATTCATTAAAGAGATATGATTATGAGCATAAATTTATTGAAATGTGATAAAACACATATTTATATGTAATACCTAAGAACATATATAACCACATAGAAGTTAATGGGGGGGTTGAAGTCCAAATCTTTCCTATGTGATCAAATTGTTGTTAGATGTTATTGAACTTGTTTTATTCTTGTCATTTATTTTCTCAAGTAAAACACTTAAAACATGGTTTTGGCAAATGCAGCACTCACCAAAGAGTCTGTAGAAGACCTTACTTTTTTTAGTATTTCTAATCTAATTATGCATCCTTCTAATTCCAATATACTTCATATGAAAAATTATAGAATTGAACGATACAACCTTAATCTGTACAATTTTAGAACACAACTGCATTTAGGAAACCAGGAGCTTTTATTCACAGGGCAAGTTATATATCATTTTGAAGGGAACATTATTTGTAATGTGTGAGATTTGTCATTTTTCCCTAGCACTTGATGCATTCTTTTATAGTTCTACTAAGACCTGATCATGCGGAAGGTATGTAAGTACATATTTAAATAAATTGGCATATTACCACCTGGCTTATGTGCTAGATAAGTTAGTATACACACAAAAGCACTGTGTACTAGATGTACACTTGCATTAAATTGCCCAAGTTTTAAATTGCTACGTTTCAGTTTTAAAAACTGTAGTGGCAGAGAATTGGGTTACATCAACTCTTAAAGACTCTTCCAGTTGTTCGGTTTTTTGAAAATACTCCTTCTGGGGGTATTTTATTTGATCAGAACATCAATTGACTGTATGACACAGAATATACTTAGGATTCCATAAAGGTATTGAGGTGAGAGCAACATATAGGCAGTGTTACAAAACACTGCATAATTTTATTGTTGGGATAAAATAGCATAGGCCTATTTACTTTCTTTTTTTTGTTCATTTTGGCAATATTTGAACAGTAATACTTTATTCTGTTAAATGCCCATAATTCTTCAACAAATATACCAGCCATTTTTGTTTTCTCCTGTTATCCTGTAGTAATTATCCATATCTCTACATAGCTGATATATAACTGAATTCGCACTGTATAATTGATTTTATTATCTCTTAAAAAGAGATTGGTTGTATTTAATATACCAGCATATTGTTTTTTGTACCAGCATAAATTGGTTGTACTTACTATGCCAGTATATATTTTTTGTGTCACTATATGCAATCTCCGTATTTCTAATTTTGAAATTCTGTAATGTTCTATAGAGTTGCTGTGAAAATATGCTTAACATTGTTTCTCTCAATGCAAGATCCTATTACTTAAAAGACTTGTCTCTTGGTATGTCCAAGATGACATAAGTAGCTCTACTTTTCATTAAAGGTTACGCAATGTTTTCATGATAAAAATGTCACTTGGCCTATATCTGTTTGTCATGGCTAGTTAACAAGTAGTACACTCAATCAGCTAGTTATTTCCTCTATGAGTCACTCTATGTGCTTGGCTTTTTATTTTTATTTCTGGATTGACCACTGTCCCCACGTACACACCAATGATTGTTTAAGGAAGTTTACTGTGAATTAATCTAGAAGAACACTGTCTAGAATTTTCTGCAGTGCTGGAAATGTTCTCTATCTGCACTGTCTAATAAACCATGAACCATATGTAGTTATTGTACATTGAAATGTGGCTAGTGTGACTAAGGAACTAAATGTTTACTTTTAATTAATATAAATTTAAGTAGGCACAGATGACTAGAGGCTACAGCATTGTACAGTAGAGAGTTAGAAGACTTATGTTTGTCTTTGACCATCTTTTCTTACTCTGAGTTCAGCCCATGTGATCAGACAATGGGAAAATAAATGTTAAATTGACTTGGTAGGATATTTCAAAGTGGGAATACTCCGTGTAGACATTAGATATATATTTGAATATAGGTGTAAGCTCAATTATATTTTTTCTTTCACCTAAACTAACACATTATAATTTCAAATAAAATTCTTTATTGTAATAAATATATATAACATAAAATTGAACATTTTTACCTTTTTTTTTTTTTTTTGAGACAGAGTCTTGCTCTTTCACCCAGGCTGGAGTGCAGTTGCGCAAGCTCAGCCCATTGCAACCTCCGCCTCCTGGGTTCAAGTGATTCTCCTGCCTCAGCCTCCTGAGTAGCTGGAATTACAGGTGCCTGCCACCACGCCTGGCTAATTTTTGTATTTTTAGTAGAGATGGGGTCTCACCATGTTGCCCAGGCTGGTCTCGAACTCCTGAACTCAAGTGATTCGCCTCCCTCGGCCTCCCAAAGTGCTGGGATTACAGACCTGAGCCACTGCCCCTGGCCATTTTTACCATTTTTGAGTTTACAGTTCAGTGGCATCAAGAACATTGACATTCTTGTACAGCCATCACCACCATCCATCTCTAGAAATGTTTCATTTTCCCAAACTGAAACTCTGTAAGCATTAAACAATAACTCCTCATTCCTTCCTCCCCCAGTCCCTGTACAATTACAATGCTACTTTTTATCTCTATAAATTTGACTACCCTGAATACCTCATAGAAGTGGAATGCTGCAACATTTGTCTTTTTATGTCTAGCTTATTTTACTTAGCGTAATATCTTCATGATTTGTTCATGCTATAGAATGTATCACAATTTCCTTTCTCTTTAGGCTAATATTCCATTGTATATATATATACCACATTTTGTTTATCCATTTATATATCAATGGGCATTTTGGGTTGTTTCCATCTTTTGGCTATTATGAACAATGTGGCCAAGAGTATGGATGTACACCATCTGTTCAAATCCCTGCTTTCAATTCCTTTGGATATATACCCAGAAAAGGAATTTCTGGATTATGTGATAATTCCATGTTTAACTTTTTGAAGAACCATCATAACAAATAAGTTTTTTTTTTTTTTTGAGATGGAGTCTCACTTTGTTGCCAGGCTGGAGTGCAATGGCGTAATCTCAGCTCACTGCAACCTCTGCCTCCCGGGTTCAAGTGATTTTCCTGCCTCAGCCTCCTGGGTAGCTGGGATTACAGGCATGCACCACCATGCCCGGCTAATTTTTGTATTTTTAGTAGAGACGCGTTTTACCATATTAGCCAGGCTGGTCTCGAACTCCTGACCTCATGATTTGCCCGCCTTGGCCCCCCAAAATGCTGGGATTACAGGCATGAGCCACCACACCCAGCCACAAATAAGTTTTTAATATTCATTCTTTATGATCAACTTTTGCTAAAGACCGTTAAAACTTTTGCTTTAAGTTTGACTTCCTTTTTTTCACCACAATCCTAAGTAGTTAATTATGAGAAAATTCAGCCTTAACTGATAGTCTTGCACTCATCACACCCTAATTTGTTTTTATATTATACATTATATAGACATATATATAATATATATTCTATATTAGATTTGGCATTTATTAAACATGGCCTGTGATAGTCTAAGTATGGTAGGTATTTGATATTCTTGAAATGAGAATATATCGCTTTGTTACTTAGCACTATTAAAATAAATACACAATTTAATTTACAAAGCTTTCTGAATATCATTAAAATAAATGGGGCCAGGCGCAGTGGCTCACACGTGTAATCCCAGCATTTTGGAAGGCCACGGCAGGAGGATCACTTGAGTCCAGGGGTTCAAGAGCAGCCTGGGCAACAAAGTGAGGCCCCATCTCCACAAAAAATTTAAAAATTATTTGGGTGTGGTGGTGTACACCTATAATTCCAGCTATTGGGTGCGGTGTGAGGTGGGAGGATTGCTTGAGCCCAGGAGATCAAGGCTGCAGTGAGCCATGATTGTACTATGGCACTCCAGCCTGAGCAACAGAGTGAGACCCTGTCTCAAAAAAAAAAGGTTGGGGGGAATAGTCTTTTATTATAGCCTTTTCATACCATTTACCAGTGCTAAATCCTATAGTACAATGCAGTTTGATAGAATGAACAAAGAAACAAACAAATAAATAAATATGAATTTGAGTCATGGCCCTGATGCCTACTAGTTGTGTTCCTCAGACTCTGTTTCCTATATATAGAAGTCATACGATAATGCCCACTCTACAGAGGATGAGATGACATATAATGCATGTAAACCGCCTGGCATGGTGCCTATCCCCTCATAAGTACTCAGCAAGTGTTAGTTCTTTCCCTTATGTTGCTCACAGTTAAATCCCTGGGTTAGAAAACACAACTGTAAAAGGAATGTGAACTACTGATTGGATCATAGAAAGAATCATAAAATGTTAACACTAGAGAAGTTATTAGAGACCATTTCCTAGTGGACGCATGCTGAGTTCATTGTTAAGTGAGGCAAGAAAGCAGAAAACATGAATAGGTCATTAATTTATTCTTTTTTTTAACACCCTTTTACTAAACCGGAATCATGTAATAAGGTTAAAGGGTTGAAAGGCAAAGTCCCTGCCCCCCCTCAGCTAGAGTTCATTATCTAATGGGAAAATAAGTGTAAGTAAACAATTATAATACAATCTGATAAATTCAGTACAGAGATAAATATATGTAAGTATGTATGCACAAGCATAGGATAGGTACTAAGCCCAAACTGACAGAATCCAGCCATGTTTTCCAGAGAATGAGAGGCTGGAGTTGCATATTGAAGGATGAATAAGATCATTGGGTAGAGTCATGAGCAGAAGTTACCTACACAGAGGCAACTGCATACCCTTCCTGCACGTAGATAAAAGAGATGGCTAGAGAATATGGTATATGTGGAATGAACTGAAGGTGAGCAGATGAGAGAGAGAGACACAGGAGCCAGATCTTAAAGTCTTCAATACCATAAAAAATAATTTTCAGCAGGGCATGGTGGCTCACACCTATAATTCCAGCACTTTTGGAGGCCAAGGCAAGAGAATGGCTTCAGGCTGGGAGTTCAAGACCAGCCTGGGCAACATAGCAAGACTTCATCTCTACAAAAAGATGAAAAACTTATCTGGGCATGCTGGCACATACATATAATCCTAGCTGAGATGAGAGGATTGCTTGAGCCTGGGAGTTGGAGGCTGCATTGAGCTATGATCCTGCCATTGCACTCCAGCCTGGGCAACAGAGTAAGACCCTATCTTTAAAAAATAATACTTTTAACTGCATCATAAGGCAGTAGGGAACCACTGAATATTGGTGACATAACCCTATGTCACTAATATGTTTGTTTAGAATCTGAAAGAAGATTGAACAAATAAGAACTAAAAAGTACTGACTGGATTTTTCTAAGAGGTCATTGGTGATCTTAGAGAAGTAGCTTAGAAGGTAGAGGATTGTGTTATGAATGGGAGATGTTGAAGTAAACACAGTAAATAAAATAATTTAAGCTTTATTGAGATATAGTTCACATATGTTACAATTCACCCATTTAAAGTTTATGATAGTTTTTAGTATATTCACAGAGTTGTACAAGCATCACCACAATTTAAGAGCATTTTTGTCACCACAAAAAGAAATCTTTATATGCACCAGCAGTTGCTCTAAAGGATAATTTTTTTTTAATGAGTAAATATTGGACTATGTTTCTGTATTAATGGGAAAGATCCAAAAGGAGGGAAGCATGTCAGACATGCAGGAGAGAAAGTGTGTAATACACTATCAAGCTCTGTGTGAAAGTGGAGAAGAACAAAACCCAGAGCATAGATAGAGATAAGCACTGAACAGGAGGGAACAATAGGGCCTCATCTCAGATTGGAGAGTAGACGGATAGCATGGGGACTTGTGTAAGTAAATGTGTATGAATGAGGTGGAAAGGCAACAAGATTCTCTTTATGAGGGTTTGTGCTAAGGATGAGACAATATTTATGCTTAATGGGTGCTGCTCAATAATTATAATTTCCTTTCAATATTGTTTTTCTGTGTTTTCAACATCAGGAGAATAGGTGTAGAAAAAAGTTGAACAGAGAGGGATGTGTGTGTGTGCACACCTGTGTGTTTGTGGAGAGAGAGAGACAGAAAGATGGACACAGGTGGGGTTTGCCATGGAAGTGTGGTGAAATGTATGAAAAAGGATTGAAGGTGCAAGGGTGGCTGATGAAACTGTGAAAGGGATGTTGTAGAAAAGATGAAACGTGAACCTGGGCTGAATTGAGTAGATAAGAAAGGAAGGAAGGGAGTGATAAACTGGGAAAGTTTATCCTCTCATTCGTTACTAATTCATTTATTCAACAAATATTCGTTTTGTTCAGGATGCTAAAAATGTGGAGATGAGCAAGACAGGCAAAGTCTGTTCCCTCCTGGAGCTCACATTCTAATGGGGCACACAGAAAATAAAATTTAAAGACTGTAATTTCAATGATAACAAGTGCTATAAAGAAAATAGAAGTGGGTAAGGTAATACAAAGTGCCGTGAGGGTGGAGAACTGTTAGAAGGGATGGTTAATGACTGCCTCTCTGTCTTCATAAACAGTGTTTCCTTTAAAACTTTAGGATCGGAGTACAGCTAAACAAGGCCACCAGGGAGTTAGCTCCTACTGCTGTCCCCATGGCCAAGCATGTCCCTGCAGTGCCTGGCCTGGGACAGCCTCCAACTCAAGTCTTGTCACAGGCTTCATGCCAGTTGTGAAACTTTCACTATTGCCTTCTACTAATTTACTCCCCACCCCCACCTCCAGGCCACGCCTCTCTTTTCTTCAGAATCTTGTTTCTCTAAGGTGCTTTAATATCATTAATATTAGCACATTTGTATATCTGCTTGATTTATATTAAAGCATTATTTCTGCAAAACCACAATCATGGTACAAGGATAGATTTGTACCTTTCCAGTATCAAAAGCAAATTAGACTCATTTCTGTTCGGTAGCTATACTTTTACTTATTTCTGTTCACTTCTATATGCTTAATTCAGTCTGGAAATACATTCACAGTCATACAGAGGCAAGTTGTCTACATACAAGTCATGTAATCACCTACTATTTTGGGAAAAGCGCCATTCTTCTTGAGAAAGTTTCCATTGTATAGTGAATGGTTAATACACATGGCATAGTAAGTGATCATAAAAATAATCTCTGTATAAAAAGAGCACTAAACGATAGAAATAATAACCATAAGAGGAGGAAGAGTAATCAGAGAAACAGCCTGCAGCACATTAAACTTTTATGTTGTTTTTAATTTTTAGAAAACATCTGGGTTATCAATATACAACTATGCCTGCATTTACATATATCACACACCAGAAAGAATTCTTTTTCAGACAGATATGCTAATCTTTCAAAAAATATCTTGTGACCCCAACTTAAGAATATATTCTTATCTTCATCTGTTTACTCTTCTTTATTTCTCTGTATTTTGGCACTATTCTTTTTTTCCCTGCCTTTAACATTTTTAAAATCTATTCTAGTTCCTCAATATTACATATATTCTTTTATAGATAAGGGACAAATAAATAAAAGTTGGTCATTTTCTGATTATTCTGCTGATTTTGATTTGGCTCATTCATGTCTTTTCTTTCAAACACAATCTTATTAAGCCTTTCTAACCCCATTTTTGAAAAACGTAAAACCCAAAGAAAGAAGAAATTTTCAAAAAAGATAAAAATTAGAATATTTGAACTCAAGGTCAAATGTTAGTAAGAATATTTTTACGAAGAAAAAAATTCTCTTAAAATCCAAATCCACAAATTAAATACATGATGAATTGAATATTTTATAAAATAATATTCCCTCTTCTAAAAGATTTAACATAAGTATTTTCCTTAAATTAATATATTAAAGTATAATCATATCTATAGGCATGGTTTCTAGAACAATTCTATATCCTTATCCAGAATTCTTTTCATATAAATGCTATTTGCAGTATACAAAGATTGAGAGCTATCTAGACATTAGTATCTTAGTATGAAATAGTTCATTGATGAAGTTTAGTAGGTAAGAAATATATATTTTTAAAAAATACACATATGCATATGTCTGTGTGTATGTAAATATATATATATATATATATGTAATATATACGGCAATGTGACAGTCACTGAATACGGGAGCACAAAGGAGGCATTTGTAACCCAGATTAAGAAAGTATCAGCTGTCTGAACATAATCCTTAAGAAATTTGAGTTAAGTTGGTGAAGCAAAAGAAATGGAAGGGACATTCCAAGCAGAGAGTATGGCATATGGGGAAGAGCACAGTAAGGCTCTATGACTTGAAAAACTCATGTGGTAGGAAGGGAGAGCATAAGAAGCTGGTGATAGGCCGGGCAAGGTGGCTCACACCTGTAATCTCAGCACTTTGGGAGGCTAAGGCGGGAGGACTGCTTGAGGGCAGGAGTTCAAGACTAGCCTGGGCAACATAGTGAGACCCTGTTCCTAAAAAAATAAAAATACAAATAATTAGCCAAGTGTGGTGGTATGCACCTGTAGTTCCAGCTTCTCAGGAGGCTGAGGAACGAGAACTGTTTGAACTGGGGAGGCAGATGTTGCAGTGAGTCGAGATCACACCACTGCACTCCAGCCTGGGTGACAAAGCAAGACTCTGTCTCAAAAGAGCAGCTAGGCTAGTGAGATCTCTAAAACATATTTGGAAACCATTCATGTCTGTTCATCATTAGTTCAAGCCACCATCATCCTCTCCCCACTGGACTAACGCTAGTAGACCAGGTCACCTTTTTCTGTCCCTGCCTACCTACAGTCCACTTTCCACTGAGCTGCCAAAGTGGTATTTGAAACTGTAAGTCAGATCATTTCACTTCCTTCTTAAACTTTCCTATTTCACATCAAGCATAGAATAAAATCTGCTTGACTCACATGATCTAGCCCTGCGTACCTCCCTGATCTCCTGTCATCTGTTCTCTTCCTCATCAATGTGTCCTGTCACACTGACATTTCTGTTCCTGATTACATGAAGGGGAAGGCCTTTGTAAGTCTAATATCAAAACTAAAAATCATTAAGGAAATTCATATATTCACGTATAAAAACTACATGAAAACGGATGTTTCTGTACATCTAAAGCAACAACAAATAACAAAGTACAGGAATAGAAAACTCATGAAAGATGAAATGCAAGTCACATATGAAAAGCACTTTAAGCTGGGCACAGTGGCTCACACCTGTAATTCCAATGCTTTGGGAGGCCAAGGTGGGAGGATCGCTTAAGCCCAGGAGTTTGAGACCAGCCTGGGCAAATAGCAGGACCCAGTAAGAGAAGTAGTTCATCCTCACTATTAATCAATGACATTAAGTTGAATACACAATAACATTTTTGTCCACTAGATTATCTAAGATTAAAAATAATAAAAATTTTAATGTTGATGCAGTATGAGAAAACAGATACTGTCATATATTTGGTGAGGATGAAAATAGGTTGAATCTTTACAGCGATCTGTATCAATTATTAAAATGTTCACGTACTATTTACTTAGAACTCTAACCAAAAGTAATAATTGACCAAGTGTGAAAAAAATATTCAGTTATATAGTTCTTCATATGTATTAGTTTGTTCTCATGCTGCTATGAGGACATACCCGAGACTGGGTAATTTTAAAGGAAAGAGGTTTAATTGACTCAGAGTTCTGCATGGCTGGGGAGGCCTCAGGAAACTTACAGCCATGGTGAAAGGGGAAGCAAACATGTCCTTCTTTGTAAGGCGGCAGGAGAGAGAAGAATGAGAGCTGAGCGAAGGGGGAAGCCCCTTATAAAACCATCAGATCTCGTGAGAATTTACTATCACAAGAATAGTATGGGGGAACCACCACCATGATTCAGTTACCTCTGACGGGGTCCTTCTCACGATGTGGGGATTATGGGAACTACAATTCAAGATGAGATTTGGGTGGGGACATAGCCAAACCATATCATCATAATAGCAAAAAAAAAAAAAAAAAAGAAAAAAAGGAAAAGGAGCAACGTAAATGTGTCCAGTAGAGAAGTAGTTAATTAAATATTGGTAAATTTACACAGTAGATTACTGTATATCATCAAAAATATTGCTGTGTAAATCTATATGTATTACCATGGAAGAATATTTTGCCATATTACAGTGAATAATAGATAATGTTATGGAACATATAAAATACAAATGCATGTGGAAAAGTCTGGAATTATGGACCCCAAAATGTTCATGGTCATTATCTTTGGTTAATGAGATCATGAAATTCTTTAATTTGCCTCTTTCTATATTCTAAAAAATTATGTCTCTTGAAAATCAGAGGGAGAAAAAAAGCCAAACACAACTCTTTTTCCCTTTTCAGGGGGAAACAAGCCGCTTCTTGAAAATTTGAACAAGCAATATATGTTAACATGAGGATATGAATACTGACTTTGTTTTTGGCTGTTCAGAGGTCTCTTGTAATTACTTTCTGGTTTTGGTCATGTTCTCTCTCAACCAATGTTGTTAGGGTACTGACCATCTATAATGATTTTCATGTAACTAACAGGAATGAAGGAATTTACAATTTCTTAACTTTTATCTCACTCGGAAATCAGAGTACCTCCAATCTCTTAATTTTCTATATATGTTATTTAATCCACTGAGCTATGGGAGTTTTCATACTTTTTAACATTTGAGTTTATTTCTTCATTTTTCCCATCATATTTGAGGGAGAACACAAAGAACACTTTTACTTTTGGGGAAAATATCTTAGATATATCGCTGTTACTTGTAGTGTTTGTCATTACCTAAAAGCAAGAAGGCTTTTGGCTTAAGATTCCTGAATTCTAGATCTCTGGGTTCACTACTTGTGTGTGTGTCTGTGTGTGTGTGTGTGTGTGTGTGTGTTTGTATAATTAGTTATACAAAGTGCTTTAAAAATGTATTTATCAAAGCAATACATGTTAACTATTTCAAGAGTCAAATAATACAAAAAGTATAAAGTGAGAGACTAGAAAGCTCTCATCCTCAAATTGGTAACTAATGCCAGAGTCACATGCTAATGTCTAGCTGTAAGTTCCTCTTTGATGCACTTTGATGTGTACGTAAAGAAAAAAAGCCTCTACTACAGAACTCATCGTTCTTTGCTGATGCCTGAAATTCTACCATTAGAGATCACTTCTTTGGTTACAAATCCTTTAAAAAAAAATCCTTTCCAATCATATGGCTGTCTGTGAGCAAGATTGGACAGTAGGTTTTGATAAAAGGAAAAGTACAAACACAGCAGAGGCTGGAGCAGTTGTTGTATAAGGGACACCAGGGCAGATCTTGGGTTGCACCTGGAGGTTGGAAGAAGGGGTGGGGGTTCAAAGGCTGAAAGATACTTGCAGGTAGATGTTGCTGTCAGACAACCTTAATATGAACAATATCTGTGCTTTTTCATCTCGTACTTTGTCATAAGTACTTGCTACATTTCCTCTAAAAGTGTCATTTTCTTCTTTACTTTTCACATAAATACATTGTTTTATGTTTCTGTGAGTTCAGAAATTAATTAAAGTTTTAAATTTCCTTTTGAAAATGGAACTCAGCTCTGTTTGCATTGATAAATAGGGGAGAGGGGAGAGCCGTGATATTGCCCAGTTTAAAGAATTACTATATACAAGTGACCTCAACATGAAAGTAAAACCTGAAAATTTTCCCTAAGTTGTATTTAGTGTCAGTGGTTGGTTTTCCCTCTTCCAAATTTATCCTTCCAAATGCTGTCTTAGCTATGCGTAATCACTCTGAGGTCTGTTTTCCAAAAGAAGCAGCAGCAGTGTTTAAGTTTACATGACCCCAGTTTCATGACAGCAGTAGCAAATCAGATATCTTATCCAAGGAAAAGCATTTTTGGCTTAGAATTCCATCAGTCTGTTGGTGGGAGTCAACAGCTCCAACACTGCTGCAGAACACTGGCTGCAGTGAATCTTTCAGAAAGCATAAACACAATTAGTATTTATAGCATTGTTAACATTTGTTAAATAGTTGGGGGAGTGGTCTGTAAGCCTGTTTTAAGCAGGTGGCGCAAGAATCTTTGTTGTGACTGTGGTGAGATTTAAGAGTAGGACACGATTACAGTGGTTGTAGCAATATAGTAAATTAGGAGTATTGAATACCGAAGTTAAGATTTCATGCAGCCACAATTCAAAGCGTTATAGAAATAATCATGAAGTACCTCTGGCCAGAAGTGTGTTACACAGATGGCATATTTGACACAGTGCAGGGCAGGAACTGTACAATGAGAAGCCAAATAAACGGTAAGGATTAGTCAGGTTTTAATTGAAAACCTACATTTAAAATACCATAAAATTATGCCAGACTTTCTTTTAACTTCAAAACCACTATAATCAGACAAAAATTTCCTTATTCTATTAAATGAGCATCAAAGTTGTCAGTAAAGCTACTCTTTGTATTTTGCTTATTATTACGTCTTTTGCAGACTTACTAGTTAAGTTAGGTGTAACTAAATTATACACTCAAGGACATGAAGCAAAATATTAATATTTTTATGATTTTTTTTCCTATTAACTACCTACAGAATTCTGAGCCGTTCTATTATACTGATGACTTTTGTCATGAACCCTGTTTCCTTTCAGGCACCATCTTTACTTCATCTAGGTCACTCTTAGCAAATGAATAACCAATGACGTCTGCTTTTCATGACATAGTTTAAACATATTTGTCTGGTTTTGAGAAGTAATTTAACCTTCTGAATGTGAAAATTAACTCTCTGGATGTTGTTGGGTTTTTTTCCTTTAAGAACTTTACTGTGTTTTCTCAACATTTGCTTCTTAGCATTGGCAACCTCTTTGAAGACATTCCACTTATTTTTCTAGGCAGGCTGCTTTATCTACTCATTTCCAGTAGCCAGAGATGGAGGTGTTTTGAGTGAGCACATCAATGTTCTAGACAGAGATACTGTTTGAAATTATCCATGAACACAGTGCCACTGAACATTATTGAGTGACGTTTGTTTCTGTTGGTTGTGTCTGCTCTGACTAGCTGGTTTCTTTCAGATTGGCAGCTGGGATTATGCTGTAGTAGATGGACAGCTACAAGAACTGGAGATTGTAGTGAGGCTGGGTTGGGACTCAGTTTAATGTGCCTGAAAAGCACGGGCTCTGTTACAGTCACTAATGGGAAAATCTGTGTGCATTTTCACAAATTATAATTACATCATATCTTACATTAGTAACTTCCATAATAATATTTGAGTAGATATGCTAGTATAAATACTCCTTTCCCTCTCTAATTTTCCTTCTCCCCCTTCTCTTTGCATTATTATTTTAAAATATGTTTTACTTTATTTAACAAGCTGCTCTTTCTCTTTGTTTTTTATGTACTCCATTCCATCATGATATGTATTTGTTTCCAATTACCTGATGCATTCTGAGTGCTTCTTGGAGGAAAACACATTATTTACTTAAACAAGTTTATATTTAATTAATACTAAATGATGGCAAAATATTGCTAAAACTAAGGGATCCTTGGAATCAGATACAGATAAGTTAAAAAGTAAACTCAATATTAACAAAATTAATTTTGTAGCAAGGTCTATAGATTTAAGTTTTTGACCAGTTTATCAACTGAAGTTGTTCTTAGATGGTTACAGAATATTCCTTGGGAGAGGAGCAGAAAAGATAATTATTGGGTATGGGGCTTAATACTTGGGTGATGAAATAATCTATACCACAAACCCCCAGGACAGAAGTTTACCTATGTAACACACCTTCACATGTACCTCTGAACCTAAAATAAAAGTTAAAAATATATATATTTCTTGCTATTATGTTAATGGGTAAATTAAACTTCATAAAGGCCAGGCACGGTGGCTCGGCCAGGCGTGGTGGCTTAGGCTTGTAATCCCAGATCTTTGGGAGGCCAAGGCGGGCAGATCATTTGAGCTCAGGAGTTCAAGACCAACCTGGGCAACATGGCAAAATGCCATCTCTACAAAAATACAAAAATCAGCCAGGCATGGTGGCACACACCTGTGGTTCCCTGCTACTCAGAAGGCTGAGGTGGGAGGATCGCTTGCACCTGGGAAGCAGAGGTTGCAGTGAGCTGAGATCGTATCACTGCACTCCAGCCTGGGCGACAAAGTGAAATCCTGTCTCAAAACAAAAACAAAAACAAAAAAAAAAACAAGACAAAACAAAAACAACTTTATAACGTTATACCAAATATTTGCAGACCTTTTTTTTAAAATTGTCTGTTTAAGATTTTTTCAAAATGAAAATTGTTTTGTTATGCTTATTTCAAAAATAATACATGCTTTGTGTAAGATATCAATTGGTATAAAAATGAGGAAAGTATAAATTTTTATTCTGCCAATCTTTTCATCCTTCCTCCATCAGAGAAAATAGCTAATAATAGTTTGGAATATACCCCTCCAGATTTTGCATGCAACTGTTCTTGCATATGTATGTATGTATGCACATAACACATGTAAGTATATGTGTGTTTTATATATACACACACACACACACACACACACACACACACATACACATATATTTTTTGCTGAAATAAGGTCATACTCTATATACTTCGGTAGTTAGAAATTTTTCTTTCTTTGGCATATTATGAACTAGTTTCTATGTCAGGTATATTCAACTCATTTTAATGGCTGCGTAGTATTCCATTATCAGAGTTTAAGTAGTTTTTTTCTTCCAATTTTTACTGTCATAAAGAGTGCTATAATAACTATCTTTATACCTAAATCTTTTTGTCTTCATCTGATTCTTTCCTTATGAAAATTCATAGAAGTGGGGTTGGGTGTGGTGGCTCATGCCTGTAATCCCAGCACTTTGGGAGGCTGAGGCAGGCAGATCACCTGAAGTCAGGAGTTTGAGACCAGCCTGGACAACATGGCAAAACCCCATCTCTACTAAAAATACAAAAATTAGCCGGGTGTGGTGGTGTGCACCTGTAATTCCAGCTACCAAGGAGGCTGAGGCAGGAGAATCAATTGAACCTGGGAGACAGAGGTTGCAGTGAGACAGGGTTGCACTCCAGCCTGGGTGACAGAGTGAAGAAACTCTGTCAAAAAAAAAAAAAAAAATCATAGAAGTGGAATCAATAGCTCAATCTTTATTTGACAACATACAAACTTGACTTTTGTCTAAATTCTTAGATATCTGTCTTTATGTCTACATTCTCAAAACTAAAAACGTTAAGTCTTTCAAGTCCAAATTTACATAGAATCACTTCCGTTGAATTTCATTTACTCTTCTATGTATTAATAGATTATTTTGCAAATTTCATTGAAAATATCCTCTGCTGTATATTTTGAACATTTGCTGTATATTTTGAACATTTTAAATATTCCATATCCTGTGTATCCATTTTCCTGAAAAACTATTTATCTTTTATGTTTATGCTTTATAACGTTTGAATTCTGTATTTTATTTCTAGGGCATTTAAAATATTTACATTTTAATCTTAGAAGACTCTTTTTAAATAATTTGAGTTAGGTTCATTATACTACTTTTTAATTTTGTGAATTTATTGCTCTGACAACTAAAAACTATTAATAACTTTGTATTTCTTTCCTAAGGTTAAGTGGGAGTCTGGTTTCCAAATGTTTCTAATGATGCTTTGCCTTTCTTTCTTTTAAGCCAGATAGAGATGTTATCCAAACATCTCTGATTTTCTCTTCTGGGATTTTCATCCCATTTTTACCAAATATATTTACTTGCTATGGGTCCTCTTTTGGCCTTAGCAGTTACAATATTATCAGGATTTTTTTCCTTTAGGAATTAAATACAAACATAACCATATCATGATTAAGTAGTCATTTGATTAATATGTTTTTAAACTTACTAATATCGAAGCTAAAGTTGAACCATACCTCCAAAGGACACTGAGGCTAGTCACTTAGACAGTAAACTTTGAGTAGAAATCTGTCAAATATCCAGCAAGTGTTCTACAGTTTAAGTTCAAATATCTGAAGGCAAAGAAGAAAACTGGCACAAGTAATGGTATGATACCACAGTAGACATCACTGGATGGTCTTAGTGTGACTTTTTAAATATTGAAAAGAATTTAATCTATGAAGTCTTGTTGGAATGCTTAAACATTTCTTGGTAAAGAGGTAGATTAGAATCTTACAACAGCTTTCTTGAACTTAATTTTGGTAATGTGAGAAAGTTTTAATACATTAATAAATGATATATCTTTTCTTAATAAATTATTTTGTCTCTATTTCCCTATTCCAATTTTATAGTGCTTTCAGATGTAAATATGTAGGTGATAAAATATAATTTCAGAGTGTGTGCTTAAAAAAAAACAGCATATATATTAATTGTGTCCATATGTTTAAGTTATTTCTCCCCTACCCTCCATCTTAAATAAAATTTTACAATATTTATTGTTGGTTACTAAGTGCTGTACTGAGTTAACTTGTTTCCTCAGTTAGATTAAAAAGCCTAGGTCAGAGAGACTAAAATAGTCTTTGTTAAGTTGAAGCCAAATACTACACTGTCACTAAGCCAAGTTTACTTTCCTTTACTTTTATTTCTTATTTCTTTCTTCCTTTCATTCTGTCTAGTATGTGCATGTATATTCTCTCTATATATGTTGTCTCTTTTTCTATATATAGCAATAAAATCATGCAAGTATGCAATAGTTGGCACACACAAAAACAATAGAATACACAGCTTGTTGAAAATCTCTTCATAATATTTCCATTTGAAGATCCATTAATACATTCTCTAGGTAATATTTGAGATGCTGTTTGTAAAATATAAATATGTGGTTTTACTGGAATGTCTTGAAGTATTTACATAATCTTTTTTATTACTATATATCTCAACATCTGGAATGCTGCCTGCTAACTTCAGGTTTTATTATAGAAAGTAGTAACAGGCTATTTACAGAAATAATCAGGATTGATGAATAAGAATATTTAATAAAGCAAGCTTTTTGTAGAAATGTTTTACTACAATATTTTATTCAGTACTAGGCTGCTCTGTGATTGTGGTAGTAGTACGTTTCTTAGCTGCGTCCCTCCTAAATTAAGTTGATTTGCATGGACATTCACTGGGTAAATATTTACTGAGCACCTACTATGTGCCAAGTTGTAGAAGCACAGAAATATTAGGCAGTCTCTGATCTAAAGGAGACTTATAGTCTGATCAATAAGTTGGAAAATTAAACCAGTAATTAGAATATTAGATAAATAGGCAGTAAAAGTTCATGCATGTTGCTACAAGAGCAAAAAGGGAGGGACAGCAACAGTCTGGGTGAGGTCAAGAAAGATCTCCCAGAGGCTGGAGATGCCTGAGCTAAGTCTTCAAGAATGAGGAGGAAAGAAACCACACAGAGAAAAGGAATAGAAAATATATACAAGGGTTTAAAGGCAATATGATGTTGATCACATGTCACATTATAGAGTGGTGAAATGGACAGTGGTTGGGGCTAGATTACTACTCATCTTAATGATGAGTAGTTGGTAACATTTATTGAGTGCTTACTTAACCCTAGCCAGGCACTGTGTTAAGTCTTTAATATATATGCTGTAATAATATAACACACTTACTGATAGCTTAGTATGTGCCATGAACTGTTCTAAGTGCTTTATATTACCTCATTTAATCCTCACAACTCAATAAAATATTGACAGTTATTATCACGATTTTTAGAAGAGGAAATTAAGGCACAGAAGGTTAAGTACCTTGCCCACAATCACTGAGTTAATGTGTGATAGTGGTAAGATTTGAACTGAGGCTGTCTGATTCCAGTGTCTGCATAGTTAATCCTATGCCATGGTGCTACCCAGGATAAGGATTTGGAATGGAAGGCTTTGAGTCACATAATCAAATTTGCAACTTACAGATTGAACATCTCCTTGCAAGTCTGAGTATATTCAGCCCCTTAGAAGAAATGTGAAGGCTGCCAGCTAACGCTTATATTTTTGGTCATTGTAAGATATTTTTATTCTCAGTATATAGTCTTGCATTAGAAGTTAAAAAAAAATAAGTTGTTTAAAGGCAGAAGCACTCTGTTAATTTTCAATGAATCTATTTAGGACATTGTTTAGGTTGACCCCAATTTAAGATAACCTAAAGCCAAAATGTCTTAATAATTATTGAAGATGGCTAATGGATATGTGGGGATTCATTATCCTATTCCATAACAAAAAATGTTACGTAACTGAATGTCTAAAAAGTGATCACCTAGGACCAAAACTCTCTAGGTGAAGGAGAGTTCATTAAAAACAGTTGAGGCATTTGGTAATGTTTGTTAAGCCACCCTATTGCCAACCCACCTTGCTGAACCGTACAGCATTTAAGGATGCTTGTATGTTTCCTGTTATTTCACACCTCATTTATGCCTTTAAATTTTTTATTGCTCTATATAGAGGGCTGAGTAGACAAGTGAAGATAAGACAATAAACATAATCACTTGAGGGACTTTTTCAAATCATACATATTACCCCAGGATTTCTCACTTGACCTTAAGAATTACTACTATAGTGAGACAATGGAGTGTTGTCATATCCTCCAGTATGCTGGAGCTGAAGAAATGAGAATTACTGCCTTTAGTGACATCTTTCAGAGCTTCCCTGAGAGACTCATTTGGTTTCTTTGTAATAGCAAATACCAGCCTGTACTTAACACTCCTTATCCTCCCCTGCAACCTCAGTCAGCCCTCATCAAGAAGTGTGCTCATCTCTCAAGCTTGGTTTTGTCCCCAGTCTAACCATAGATGAGTCATAAGGGTTCCTGGCTAGCTTACTATATAACAGGCACTCAGTACATTTTTTGTTGTGTAAATACTATGTGCAAGGTACTGTTCCACCTGTTGCACATATATGGTATTCAGACTCTTCTAGCAGGGGTCCCTGATCGCCAAGCCACAGCCTGTTAGGAACCAGGCTGCATAGCAGGAGGTGAGTGGTGGGCGAGCATTACTGCCTGAGCTCTGCCCCTGTCACATCAGCCACAGCATTAGATTATCATAGGAACACAAACTCTATTGTGAACTGCACATGCGAGGGATCTGGGTTGCATGCTCCCTGTGAAAATCTAATGCCTGGTCATCTCAGGTAAAACAGTTTCATCCCAAAACCATATCCACCCCGCCAACCAGGTCCATGGAAAAACTGTCTTCCATGAAACCAGTCCCTGGTGCCAAAAAGTTTGGGGACCAGTGCCTTATAGTGTAGTTGTAGTGACAGACATAAATAACATTACAGGAAATTCTGAACCAAGTATATACTGTAATGAGCAGTATGAACAGGTGTAATATTATTTAACAAGATTAGGGAAACTTGGTAGAACTCAAGCAGGGTTTTCTAGAGAGGGGTAGAACTTAGAAAACTGAAGATAAGAGTGACCATTCTAGGAGGGTCAGTGGCATGGTAGAAAATGTAAGGCAGAGATGGCTTATATTTGTAGAAGAAAACCAGCTTGACTGAAAAGGAACACTGGTATAAGGTAATAGATAGGATGAGAGAATAAAAGTTAGAGAAGTAGGAAAACCTGCAATGCCTGGCATTAGCTTTTATCTTTTAAGTACTGGAATCACTTGAAGACATTTGATCAGAGAAATATTGCATAAAGGCGAGTTTGGGAAAACTCAGTTCTGCAGGATATGCTGAAGGCAGAAACTGAATAGAGGGGGGAACCAGCAAAGAGACTATTATAATAATCGATACTTGAAATTATAAGGGGCCTAGATTCAGAAAGGAGTTATGAATGTGATAAACTTCGAAGTGATTGGACTTAGTTACTTTATATGTGAAACAGGTAAAATTTTTAAAATATTGACAAGATTCTGAGCTTTAAAAAATCAGAAGAATCTAATTCTTGACTGAGGAATGCTAAAATAAAAAATAGTATTTTAAGATTTTAGATGTGCTAAGACATACATGTGCTTACACACAAGATGGACAGGGCAAACTTCATGGGAGTGGGCAATCCTCTGGTCATAGGATTGGAAACCTTTCAGATAGGGGCAGAGTTTGAGGCCCAGTAGAAAAAATTTCCAAGAAAGCAAGCTTAAGTTGAGTGAATCATAGTGCTAAAAGAGAACTCACAGTAATAAATTTATTTATGGATGACAAGTCAGTAAAAGACAGAGATTAAAGGAGTAGACTACAGAGCCAGTCTAAGCATTAAGCCATTGAAGCCACAGAAGGGAGAATCTGTAAATTGCTTCAGAGATTAAGATGAATGAAAAATGGCAAATGAATTTTAAAAACAAGGAGGAGAACTGGAATTATCAGTTGATGATATAAAGTGTGACTATAAAGTTTTGAGATCATAGTCATTACCTTACAATCTTATTTTATAATTTTCACGCTTGAAAAAGTCCTTTCTGTTGCATTTTTAATATCAAGGACTCAAAGGTTAGTTAAGAAGTAAAGCATTTGTGTCTGAGAATTCCACAGCCTTTTCAGATGCCTTCAAGGCTTGGAAAGAAAATTTATTATTATTTAACCTGTGTGAGAGACTATAGCTTTTATTCTGTCATTGAGATAGAATAATCAGACCACTATATTATGTGACTTAAAAAAGTCTTTTCCTAGAGTTTTCAGTAATGTGCCACTTGTATTAAAATTTTAAGATTAAAGTGTTAGTTAAAAAGAGGAGATTGGTATTTTCAAAAGTTGTCTCATCATCCATAACCTTTCATCTCAAAACATTGTTAAGTGCAAAACACTACGTAATATTAAGGCCAGTTATATTAAATTTGTATCTATAATAAAGATGTGTATGCTATAATGTCATCATTCATAGCTTCTCTATCGTAGTTGGCGTTACTGCCCATTCTGTCTTCAAAACCCTCATCCTATGACTTCCATATCGCTCTGTGCTGCTTTTCCTCCCACCCACCCTCTGACTGCCCTCTCTCTGTCTTCTTCATTACTTCCTCATTTGTACCCTAAATATAAATACTTCTTGAGGTTCTGCTCTAGGTGCTTTTGTGTCTGGGTCTCATGTATTTTCATCCTAGGGCATAACAAGTATAGTTTCAAACTGTGCTCCAGAGTCCTAAAGAATTCTCAGAACTGTCTCAGAGGCTGCTGAGGAGGCTTGTTAGGGATGGTTTCACCCCTGTAAAGTTGAATAACCCTATCTCCATGTATTGAGGTTTCATGTAATATTTCATTTCAAAAAGGAGGTCATTTCTGCTGCTTAAAAACATGCACACATATACAACAAGAGAGAAAGATAAAAAAACAGTAACTTAAATTTCTCTTTTATATAAATGACACCAAAATCAATACCTCTCTTCTCTCACCTCAGAGCCATTCTTAGGCTTTTACACATTGGACATATTGACCTAGATAAATGGTTATCACTATCACGTTGGATTCCATGTGTCTGACATAAAATTTACTGTCTTTCTCCTACCAAACTTGTTTTCCCACAGAAACTCCTGTATTCCTATTTCTCCTGCCAAACTTGTTTTCCCTAACAGAAACTCCTGTATTCCTATTTCTCCTGCCACACTTGTTTTCCCTAACAGAAACTCCTGTATTCCTATTTCTCCTGCCAAACTTGTTTTCCCTAACAGAAACTCCTGTGTTCCTATTTCTCCTGCCACACTTGTTTTCCCTAACAGAAACTCCTGTATTCCTATTTCTCCTGCCACACTTGTTTTCCCTAACAGAAACTCCTGTATTCCTATTTCTCCTGCCACAGTTGTTTTCCCTAACAACAGAAACTCCTGTATTCCTATTTCTCCTGCCAAACTTGTTTTCCCTAACAGAAACTCCTGTATTCCTATTTCTCCTGCCACACTTGTTTTCCCTAACAACAGAAACTCCTGTATTCCTATTTCTCCTGCCAAACTTGTTTTCCCTAACAGAAATTCCTGTATTCCTATTTCTCCTGCCACACTTGTTTTCCCTAACAACAGAAACTCCTGTATTCCTATTTCTGCTCGTTGCTTTACTATTCTCTGAAACATGCAAGTTTTTTTTTAAGAAAAGGAATTAGTTTTGTATTTTCTTCATTGCTCAAAGTCATCAGTCCCTAAGACCTGTTGATTTTTCCTTAGCTGGTTTACATATTCATCTCTTTGTTACTATTACCATAGCTTCCATAAGGATCCAGGTGTATAATTCCTCATGTTTTGGACTGCTCTCAGAACCTCCAAAGAAATCTCTCTGTCTCTAGGCTCTTAGCCCTGTGGTATATTTTGAAATCCCGAGCCAGATTTCAGTTTTCTTAAATAATGTATTTCTCATTCTCTTCCTATATAAACTCCTGAAGCATTTCTTCCTTCTTTATTTTAGCTGTGTTAAGTGGGGAACACACCAGCTCCCACACGAAATAGTAATACAGTACAGCATTTTATTTAGTGCTTTGTATGTGCTAGGTACTGTGCTAAGCACTTTATATGCATTATCTTATTTCATTTTCCAAACAGTTATCTGAACTAGGTATTGTTACTATCTCTTTGTAGATGGGAAACGGAGATAAGCTAATTGCCTAAAGTCAAACAGCAGATAAGTGTCAGAGTCAGGATTAGCACTCGGAGCCATCTGACATGATAGGCCAAGTGCTGAAGCAATAAGTTCTTTGCCACCTCCCTCCCCTTTTAATCAGGGAGGCATGTGGGCTGCCGGGCAGGAACCACAGAAGGCAGCTGTCAAGGAGACAGGTCTTGCTTGTACAGTGCACTCTTGTTCAGGCTGCACTCTTGCCCAGGCACACACCAGCACACCCAGCCAATTTTCTTTATTTTTTATAGAGACAGGGTCTTACTATGTAGGCTGTTCTTGAACTCCTGGCCTCAAGCGATCCTCCTGTCTTGGTTTGGGATTACAGGTGTGAGCCACCATGCCCATCCTTACCAGCTGTTCGTCAAAAATATATAAAGTTCTCATTCATAAACGAAGTCCATAAGTTCATATATCATAAATTAGCAGTGTTGCTACCTCCTTCTTTGTGACTACCTTTAGCCTTCAGGTTGCCATTTTATGATTTTTTTCTCAAGCTTGTTCTTGATGTTTAATCATAAGTTAATTTCACTGTATCAAAAAATATTTGAGATGATGTTCTGAAAATGATCCTAGTCCCTACCTCACTTCCTTTTGGCTCCAATTTTTATTCTTATTAATTTGAGGGTTTTCCTCATCCTTTTAGCCTGGGAGTTAAGAATACTGACTGTTGTGGGAGTGTTGAAGTAGCCTTTATATATCTTTGCTTCCTTCTCTCCCCTCACCCATCATGCAGCATTTATTCATTCAGCCAATTTAGGGATCTAACAGTGAAGAAGATACATAAGGTCCTGCTTTCATGGCTTTTGTATTTTACTGGGAAGAAACAGATATAAACAAGTAAACAAAATGCTTACAGATGTGATAGCACCTGGCATTTAGCAGTTTCTCATGATGGGTGGTTGGTGATAGAAATGGGCATTTGTGTGCTATGTGCACACCAAGAACCATAGTAGGAGAGTGCCTTGCAAAAGCACACGTCTTTCAAAAAGAGCACACATACACGTGTTCCTCATGTTTAGTTACTCCCTGGTTTAACCATCTCATGCTTAGATGCAACATATGGCTTTTACTTTGTTACTTAGTTGTCTAACTTCAAAAAGACAGTCAACAATAATGCTCTTCCTATGGCAAAATTAATATAGCATCAAGCCACTTTCACAGGTGCTATGTTTCTTTTTTCCTCCTTTTTACTCCCCAGGATGAAATGGGACCTAGAATCAAAGAAGCAATAGTTTTTCTCTATACCTGTAAAAGATTAGCTTTTCATCATTGGGGATGATGCAAGCAGGAAAACCAAATGCAAGAAAACAGAGATGAAGCCAAAAAGGACAATTTCTGATTGTAATAGCTGGTTTCTGTTTCATATCACTGAGCAAGATGAGAAAGTTTTGCAGAGTTTTATAGGAACAGCTTCCACGGTTCTAAACGATGACCTCACCCTCAATGCCCTTGCCAGGTGGTTAGCCCCACTGTGAAAACACAGGTTGATTTTCAACATGAAACAAGCCAGAGTATGGAATGATATTTTCAGGTGACAGTTGGGGTTCTATTGCCTGTAATTAGCACCTCTTAACCCTCAGATTTGCCCTTGCCCTTTTCAGGCTGTTGAAGCTCAAATCCGAAGTTTTGGACAGACTCCTTCTCAACTACTCATAGAGCCCCATCCTCCCAGAGGTTCTGCCATGCAAGTGGTAAGTGCTATTTTTACTCTCTTCATTTCTTGCCTCTCCTTCAGATCTGCTTGATATTCATAACAGTCTTTCATTGTGCTTGAGTTTCTCCACCACATGTGGGTTTGTTTTTTTATGCAATATTTGTCAACCTGCTAACAACCAGCAGATGTTATTGCATTGTCTCCTGGAATCTTTGAAAAGGTAAATGTTGCTCCAGTGCTCTTGTATTTCATCAGTTGGTGTCTTGTGTTACAGAATTGAAAGGTCCATAATTGTCATGAATCCTCACTGTAGGATAAAGGACTCCAGACATAGGGTTGATGACTTTTCTGGTTTGATTCTCTGAGTTTCTAGATTAGTTTTGCTGTTGTATTTATTCTTTACATCCCAATATATTTTTCAGTTTGGGAATTTTAAAACAAATTCTAATACATAAGATATTGTTACTGAAGGTCAGGGACCACCGTGGGGAGAAAATGATGGTTTGATATAACAAACCAGCCAAAACTTAGTGGCTTAAAACAATAATGTATTGTATTTCTCATGATTCTGAGGGTTAGATGAAAATCTTTCCTGCTCTTTTCACCTCGCCTCACTCACACACTGCTGGGGGCGTGGGCTGATGTAGCCAGGCTTCTCTTTCCACGTGGCCTTTCATCCTTAAGGAAGCTAGACCAGGCCACTCCCATGGTAGAAGCAGTCCCATGAGAATGAAGACAGACAGAAGCAGCCAGACTTCTTGAGGCTTGCTTTTGAACCTACACATCACTTATGCCACATTTTATTGGTCAAAGTGAGTCAAAAGTCAACCCAGAATCATGGGTACAGAAATAGACTTGAGCTACAAAATAAGGTGGCCATTTTACCTTTATAGTTCCTGAAATTTCAGGGGGAAAATTCTTCAATGAGGAAAAAAAAATTGGCACAGTAACAAATTGAAGTGCATGATTAACATAATTTTTAAGGAATAGACTATACATATTGTTTTTCAATTGTCCCTCATAAAAAGAAGTTGCTCATTGCTGTTTTAAATTAAGAATAGAGACTACAAAGTCTGTTCCTGTAAATATAATGAACAATTATATAAAGTCAAATTCCATGTTGTGGTGTAGAGATAGCAGAATTTTGATAAATACTGGGAAGGAAAGAGTAGCAGTGAAGAAAGTAAGAAATAGAGAGGAGGCCCTGCTACCTCTGGCTCTTTTTCCCTTTTTTTTTTTTCCTTTCTCTTCCCACGTCACCTTTTTCTGTGTCTTTTTTTCCCTCTGTGCTCTTTGTCATTTTCTTTCTTCTTCCAAGATTTTTTCTCCTTCTTTATCTAGCAGTATGAATTGGCCATCATAAGCTATACACATTTTAAAAATTGTTTGCATCACTCTTTCCCCTACATGTTTTTAAATCAGTAAAATCAGATTTAGATGAATATAAAGAGTGACTTTAGTGGGCAGAAGACTACAGAGAGCGAACATTTAGCAAGAACAATGGAAGATAGTGCCATAAAAATAGTAAGAATGATTTATGTTTGCGTTTGGAATTAGCTTTAGTAATAGCTTGCCATTGAGACTCAGGCTGCGTTGGTGCTGGCAAATGGAAGCACCTCCCCTGCTCCACTGACTTTCTGCTGGGGTCACTGCCCAGCCTTCCATGGCAGAGGCTTATTGGCTCATACAGGCAGAGCAGCTTTGCTATCCCGAGGGTGAGAAGGCCGGGAAGGCGCATGCTCATATGAGGATGGGAGGCCGTCTTTTCCATTACCTTTATCCTCTGAATTGAATACCTGAACTCCTCTTCAGACTTGAACAAATTGTATTTTTCACTTTGTGAATATGTGCATGGGGAAAAGGCATTTTAAAAAGAAACGAGAGTTGTCAACAAACATATACTTAATCTGGGAAAACTGATGAAACCTGGCTAGCAATTTCCTACTTGTACCCCAGCCTTGGCTCACAGAGGTACCCAGTATTAAAAGAGGCTTTGTTTCTTTTATATCCCTATTTTACCAGTTGCTCTGCTCATCCGCAGCTGCTGCCATCACTGCAGAGTAGCCTAGTAGTGTGGGGTGTGGTTTTCTTATTTCTGGTGTTTCTCATTCATACTTTTTAGCCAAGGATATGATGAAACGCCCAAGAGAGTTTCCTGCTACTTGCCTGCATCAGGAGCTCTAGTCAGGATGGGGTGTGCAGGAGCAGACTAGAGGGACAGATAGTTGTACGAAGGCAGTGGACAGTTCTGGACATGGTGTCTGCAGCTTGCTGTGGAAGGTGGCTGGTCCTTGCCGTGTGGCTTACAGTTGGCCCACCAGTGTCACTATGTAAACGAGACATTCTTCCTACACATGAGAGATTTTTTTCGTGTTTTTTAAGGGTATAAACATTGGAACTATTCAATTTGAGCCTAATTATATTTACAGTATGAGCTGTTAAGCTCAGAAATATGTATGTACTTCCTTTCAGTGAGACTTTATGATTATGTTGTACTCTGATTTTCTCTGAGTTTATAAATTGACTTTAGTAAATATTATTTAAAAACTACATAATTGAAAAATAAGACTTGGTACTTGGAAATGATGTTCATTTCCTTTTCCTAGGACTTCTTTAAAATTAGCTTATGGGATATTTTCCTTCATGTTGCTCCCTGTTTCTCATTTTTACCTAATTTCACAGAATTCCTTAAAAACAGTATAAAACGTTCTTTGTGTGACAAAAACTAGTGATACTAGGGTTTTAAAAATCAAAGGCCACATGTTTATGGTTTTTAGTAACATTCAGATGAGCTCCCCTATCAACCATCAATGCACCCCAACACACACATACACACACACACACACACACACACACACAAATATAGCAGAAATTAAAGCCACCTCGTGCTGCGTTAAGTGCATGAGCCATAATATACACCAGGTGTAGTAATTAGCAGGCACACGAAGGCTGCCTATTTGTCTGGTTTTGCTGCTGTTGCTGTATCCCCCTGTGTTTTCACACCATCAGATAGTTGGATTTAATTGAGGCCACATCAGATGAGGCATTACTGACACCTTTAATTGAATGAGCATCCAGGGAGGATTAACTCATAATATTGATTGGCTTTTAGCCACTTGCTCAGAAGGGTGTCCGGGTAGCTTATTAGTTGCCTTTATTTACACCTTTATGCAAAGAGTGCAAATAGGAATTCTTAGTGCAATATGTTTTTCTAAGTACTCTTAATAACTTTTTTAAAAGGACTGATAATAAAAATGCAAATGTATTTAATTTTTTATTACCAGTTCTGAATAAATATGTGTTAAATATATGTGCCTGCACATTTACATATACCTGGTGTTTTGAAATATGGCAGAAGGAAAGTAGCCAGAAGCATTTCATCAAAGTGTTTCAATTCTGAATGATACTAATCAGCTATTAGAAAACAGACATGGTAGGAGAGAATTGCTGAAAATGTACAGTGCAATTACTGTATGATAGCACACTACCACAAAGTGTAAATAAAGCCAGTAAATCAGAGCAGTGTTATATATGTCTTGGATTATGACATATGGGTTGTAAGAATGTTCCAAATCCTTAGTAGTCTTCAAGATTTATTTGGTTGCTGGTTATTAGAACAGACAGTGTTTCATTTAACATTTTCAATTACTCTCTGTTTTTTGAAGGAGAAATCAAAAAAGTCTTGAGCTCTAGTTTTGTTTGTTTTTTAACCAACAGGGAAGAGGAACACCTGGGTATTTCTCTTTATTCCTAGCTACAGCAGAAAGCAGTAGCATTTGCATTACAATAGGCAGTGTTTATGATTTGGTACACTATATAAATATATTGTTTTTACAAGTACATTTATGCATTGCTTTCAAACACCTTTATAATTAAGTTTGTACATTACGTTCATAAGTTATTTCTCTACTGTAATAATATATGCATGTAGTCTAACTATTGTTTATAAATGTATTTGTTTTCGTTATCTCTTTGTAGTTGTCAAAATCTTCCTGCTAACTCAACACAACTTTTGATGATCTTTGGAAATTACCTTGGCTTGCTTTTATGCCTATTGTCCATTCTTACTGTTTTTTTAGTGCTAAAAGATCATTATGTGACACATGATAGCAACCAGCATGGTTTAATGCAATCCCCAGCACTTTGCCTATGTAGAAGCTAAATCAAATCATTCTTTTAGTTTTTCGTGGCAGTGGGGAGGGAAAGGGAGCTCATAAAATTTATCAATTTTAAAGTGTTTCTGTTAATGTATTCTACTTCAATCCCCCAAAATTCCAACTAATGACATACATGAATAACAGACAGATCATGACTGCTGTTTCTACAAGCCTTTCTGCTCACTGTGCTTCCACTTACAACTTGTGTTAATATGGTCTTCCTCTTCTTTTCCTGCACCCCCTCTCTTTCTTGTGTTTCTTTGTCTTTTCCTTCTTGTATATTTGGGTCTTGTCATGCCCACTCAACAGTATCTCCTCCTGCAGAGTCCATTGATGTTCACAGACAAAGCCCAGCAGGATGTTATCATGGTCCTCAAGTTTCCCTCCAACTCCCCTGTTACTCACGTGGCAGCCAACACCCAGCCTGGTTTGGCAACTCCTGCTGTGATCACAGTTACTGCTAACAGGTTATTTGCAGTGAACAAATGGCACAACCTTCCTGGTAAGTAAAGAAATACCATTATAAGGCATGGTAACTGCTGAACACTGTATAATAACCACTTAAATATATCATATCTCAACATTGAAGCTTTTAATTTTCAAGCATTAGTCTGAATCAAATTGTTTAATAGTTTGAAAGGCTTAAAAAAGGCCCACGTGAGGCATATGGTACAAATGTTAAAAACAAACTATTTTTTAGCTTCTGGTGGTTTATCTTTATCCTTGGAGATAAATATTGTTTCTAATATAATATTTTAATATAATGATATTCTATATTGTGTCCATAAACAGTATATATTTATTCATCAAATGTTTTTTTTTTCTCATTCATTTTACTTAATAAACACTTGGGTTTTTACAAATTTTTGTTTGTTTTTAGAGACAAGGCCTTGCTCTGTCAACTCAGGCTGGAGTGCAGTCGTGTGATCATAGCTCACTGTACCCTTGAACTCCTGGGCACAAGCAATCCTCCTGCCTCAGCCTCCTGATTAGCTAGGACTACAGGCACGCAGCACCATGCCTGGCTAATTATTTTTAACTTTTCGTAGAGATGGGCTCACTATGTTGCCCAGGCTGGTCTTGAACTCGTGGCCTCCAGCAGTCCTCCTGCCTCAGCCTCTTAAAGTGTTGGGATTACAGGCATGAGCCACTATGTCCAGCCACAGTAAACACTTTTGATTGTCTGTTACGTGCCAGAAACTGTACCTTTTTGTGCTTGGCATGGCAGTATTGGTAGTATTTGTTGAGGATAATAGAAAAAAACAAAGAACACTTAAATTACATAGCCAAAATATTGAATATCTGTAAGTACCTTCTGTTCTTCCGTTAAATGCTCAACACAGTCATTCTCAACTGAAATAACCATTAGAATCATAAACAGTGCAGATTTAAAGAGGCATTGAAAGTTTATCTACTCCAGCCATGTTTTGCCAGTGAGGACACTGAGCCCAGGGAGCTCGCCTTATTCTGCATCAAATATGCCCAGTCAGTGCCAGAGTTTGAGCCCAGGTTTTCTCACTCGGATTTTATGACCACCCCTCTGTAATGTATTCTCTCTCATTAGAGCAGGAAAGTTGGGACCTGGATTCAGCACTGTTCTTTTTGGCCACCAGTTAGAATTTTTTTTAAGAAGAAGGAAAATCTTTTAAACTTCTGGAGATTATAGAGTTTTTTCCCAAGCCGTTGTTTTAGGTAGGCAGATTTAAAAGATACATTTTAATAGTTCATGAAATTGTCATTAAATCTCTGAAGTGTGCATAAAGCACTGCTCGTTAGTATACCTGAAATGGTTGCAAAAATACAAGTTCTCAAACAAGGACCTCATGCCAAATTAAATGCAACAGCTTTCACAAGGGAACAGAATTGACATTCAAACAAAAACTTGGTACATTGACTGAGCTCAATAAGATATACCTACCACAAAGAATCTGTAGTTGGTATTAGAATTGATTAAATATAGCCATTTTCCTGGGTATATTGGAAATGAAATGATGAAAATAAATGCCAATATTTGACTACAAAATAGATTTCAGAAAAGGTAGAGACAGTAAAAATGGAGGCAGATATTTAATATCTCTATTATTATGTCCTTTTATTCCTTTTTATGTAAGTGAATTTCTCTTACAGAAGTAAATATGAAAATAACATACTTATATTTTGGGACTAAATATTACAATTTATGTAAGAAACGTGATTTTTTTTGTTTCTCTAAACACTCTTTTTAGAAGAAAAACATGCTGGTGATATGTTCTATTAAATACACTAGAGGATTTACCTACTCTATGTGCCGTTACCCTTAGAGCTTTGCACCAGCATGTGTGACTTCAAGACCACCACTGATGATGCTTATCCTGGGTGGCTGTTTCTGGCAGCCCTGAGAGCTTCTTCAGTTTAAACAGAGTGACATCAGATGTGAGGAGGGGCAAACCTTGCAACTGCTGGAAAGCCCTGACTGTACTCTGCCCCCATCTTTACTTTAGCCTAGGAAGAGTTGGCTCAACGGGAACTGAGCTGGCTCAACCACAGGGCTCCTCCGTCTCCAGCTGATTTCAAGTTTTAGCACTGATAACCCTAAGCATTTAAGACCCTAAGCATTGATGACTAAGCTTCTGGCTTCTGCCTTTCCAGCAAGCCGGTGTCCCTCACTGAAAAGCTTGCTTCCCTTAATACCTAGTGGTCAGGTATTATCTTCTCCACTTCCAATTTTTCTATAAATAAATATGTAAAGTGATTTAGGGGTAGAGTCCCACTGCTGAAGTACCACTTAGGATGCATCCAACTGTTCCCAGTCCTGGCTCACCTTTCCGTAAGACAGCTAGGGGAACTGCAAGGTTCTGCAGAATCTTGTCTATATTTCTGCTCAGTGAGCTTTCATTGTGTCTATAACTGTGTCATTAGAGATGTTTGTCTTCACCCTTTCCATACATACTGCCTTTACAGTATGACACAGCAACTTTTCACCAGAAAAATACAAAAAGTAATAACATATGGGAATACACCACAGGCAGTTATCTTTCTAGAATATGATCTCCAATTTGAGCTGCACCTACAACTAAGAATATTAAGTGTTTATTATATTAAGTCTATGCTTCATTTTAGGTATGTTTGCATAAATCTAACCTTTCATTCTATCTCTTGCTACCTTTAGCTCTCACTATGCCTTGATTTAAAACAAACATCAAAAATCCCTGACAGTTTTTCTTTGGTAAATATCAAATTCATATTACAATATATTTTTTTTAATTTTAGGTTCTGTTTCTTTTCTGAGGATCTATGATTTCCATAGCTCATTCATTAGACAGCTGGTTCCCCTCAGTTCTTTGAGTAGTGTCTGATTTAGAAAATAAATAATCTTTAACCTCCCTTCTCATTCAAAGGACCTTGAAAACCTCCAAAAATTAGAATAACACCAGCAAATGTTTATAGAGCATTTTTCTAGTTTCTAAGATTTTCCTTCTTCCTAAAAAAAATTCTAACTGGTGGCCAAAAAGAACAGTGCTGAATCCAGGTCCCAACTTTCCTGCTCTAATGAAAGAGGGGAGAGGTGGTCGTAAAATCTGAGTGAGAAAACCTGGGCTCAAACTCTGCCACTGACTGGGCATATTTGATGCAGAATAAGGCGAGCTCCCTGGGTTCAGTGTCCTCACTGGCAAAACATGGCTGGAGTAGATAAACTTTCATGCCTCTTCAAGTAGTGTTTTAATCATTTTATGTGTATTAACTCAATCTCCTTAACAACCTGAGGATGTATGTTCTGTACTTAGGTTGAAACCATAAGAAATTGCGTTTTTTTATAGGTCAAAACAGTCAGTTATTGGCAATTTCATATGGTTCAATCTAACCTATTTTATAGATCAGGAAATGGAAACATAGAGATTACATAACTTGACCAAGGTCATACAGCCAGTCAGTGGCAGAAGTGGGATTTGAAGCATCACCAAACCTCCTTAAACCCATTTCACTGACAGTTTGGTTTTAATGTTTCTAAGATCTCAGATTATCAGAGAAGTAGAGAGAAATTCTAAAGGTATTAGTGTTGATTGACACTGGTATTACTGGAAGTAAGTGGCACTATTGGGTAGACCAGAGGCTGTGGTGCATTTTTCCTGGTCCTCCCTTGTGAGTATCCTGTGATTTCTTTGCCAGCAGAGCCAGTAATCAGCAAAGACAAATACCTTTTGGGTTTGTTTTTTTTTTTTGAGAGTCATTATGGTTTCTTTTCTTCAGTTACTTTAGTTTCTTATACATACTGTAATTTCTATCGCCAATACTGTACTTAGGTATTTTATCAGTATTAATGACCTTCCAAACATCCTTAAAAAGTTGGTATTTACTAACTGGAGAAAGTATGACAGAGTAAGTTTAAAATAATCTAATGAACTTATTGAAATGTACCCCATATTTATTTTCAGCCCCTCAAAGACAGATAGATTTCCTAAAATCTGATGGTAAGACAGGAATAATACAGGGTAATCGCAGGAGAATAGAAAATTCCAGGCAGCAGTTTCTTGACTATCAAAAGGAAACTGTTGAAATAGCTGCAGAAGCTAGGATCTGATAAGACCCTGAAAAACCAGGGTGCAGGCCAACCTGGCTGAGACTGTCTGGACCCAACATGGTGCTGAGTTTGATCTAGGTTTCACATAGGACCTCATTATATGCTCATTAACATACAAATCACACACCCACCAGTGCCATGACAGTTCCAGGAGCACTCATATTTGGTGTAAAAATGGATGGCACCACAGTTCTGAGAAATCACCACCTTTTTCCAGGAATCTTTATGAACATTCCACCCCTTGGTTAAAGAAGCCCATAAAGATAGGAACCCCAACACCCGTTGTCCACGACTCTCTTTTGAGTACACCCACACTCCCCTTTTGAGTGTGTACTTTTTGCTTTGCAATAAATCTCCATACTTCCACTATTTTCTGACTTGTCCTTGAGTTTCTCCTCATCACAGTGTCAAGAGCCAGGGTTGAAGTCCCACTGGTGTTAGGGGACCTCCCTTAACCCACCGGTATCAATGGCATTAAGCAGAGCTCTAATACCAACCAAGCAATAATGTGAATGCTTGTGAGTCTATAAAAAGTAGACACTGAGCAGGGTGAATGGCTGAGTCATTTGGGGAAAATAGTTCGGAAAAGGGCCCAGAATTTAACTATCAGAACTATGAAGCTGAAAAGATCATTTATTCCGAACCCTGTTTTAGGGTTTATGATTTGCACAAGGTTGCATCAGGTAGTTCCTGATTCCTGATATACTTCCTCTCTACCGAAAGTCCTTCTCCCTTTCGGAGGGAAACAGCCTGCAAAACCTCTCTTCAATTATAAAATAAGTATGCCTGAATCTTTAAAACCATTTTGAGAATTGAACAAAGTATTCTTAGGATAGATTGATTTTTGTTATTCATCTCCTTCTCAGAGTATTTTTAAATTGAAACCATGGAAATATTAAATATTAATAAAACTTTTTAAACCCTCAATCCAATCTTTAAGAAAATATTTCAGCCAAATGCACTTAACTAAAACATTTATCTGTGGATAGCTTTCTTTATTTTTATTCAAACTTTCAATTGATTGATTTTAAGTGACGGATGAAACACTAAATGTTCCCTGACTTAGAGCTTTCCCTTTCTCCATCATAAGTTGACATTTTTGTGGATCCTTTGTGCTGCAGCATTCAAAACTGCCTTTTTAAGAAGTAACAAAAAAATAGTATTTGCTACAGTCAGCAGATGGTTGTCACATTTTGTTTTCAGTGCGCTTTACCACTTAATTTTGTTTTGTTGCAGCATCAGAGGTTGCCAGTCAAGCATCTGCTACAGCTTTTGGCCTAGGACTGGAGCCACTGCTGATGGCACATGTTCAGAGCGGCACTAATCTAAAATAAATGTTTAATAAGCTAGCCATAAAAGCACCTGGATTTTTGTTCTTTAAATTTCACAAAACTGCATGAAAGATTTAGAGGTTGGAAACAATTCTACATAAGGTTTGACTTACGCATTTTTATGTAGTTTAGTATATAAAAAATAATGCCTTTTTTCTTTATCTTTTGTGAATTCCAGCTCATCAAGGTGCTGTACAAGACCAGCCATACCAGCTGCCAGTGGAAATCGATCCTCTCATAGGTCTGTCACTTCCTTCTCTCTTTGCGATTCATTAAGCTCTGTATGGTGGCCCTGAAGTGTAGATTACAGTTGTTTTTCACTTGCTGGTTGCTGGGAATGGAATTTTCCTGATAAACCATTTGCATGCAAATTGGAATGCAATGAGCTGTGGCTATGCTGGTATTTCATCAACTCCCCCTCGTTGGTTTGCCTAATTTGAACAGGCCTAGGACGCGTGTCACTGAAAATTAATATGGATGCTGTAATAATGTGTGATTGAGAATGCGCATGAAGTACTGTCAGGATAATATTGGATCTTTTCATCACTCAGACTTGTTGATGAGCAGGAGCGAGGCACGTTATGATGAATTGGTGCACCGGTAATGTGATGGAGCTCCTTTGCTAGGAAAATTTTCATAATAACAGTGGGGTTCTTAGCAGCACTGTGTTATGAAAAATAAAACTGTAGTGCCAGGGTTTCATCATTAAAGGAGATCAATCCTTTCTTCCTAGACCCTCTGTTCAGTCTGAGGGGATTAATGTGCAATTGCAGAGCAGTTTCAAAGTTGAAATATATTGCCCAGCCAATGGTAGTGTTAAGATATTTGTATTCATTTTCTTAGGGTCCTACAGCCCAATAAATTGCCAGTGGAGGTTAAATTTGTTCAGGGGAGAAAAAAATAGGGAGGCCACCAGAAAGAGCCATTGGGATGAAATGAGCATCTGCAGCAGATGACTTAGAATATTTAATTGCTGTTAGGCTTTTTGAGTAGATTAGTTGAAATCTCTAGTTTAGCATTTTTCATCCTTACATGTGGGGATTTCAAATGTGGCATCACTAAGAATGTTAAGCCTCGATTTTGAAGATGTTATTTAATAACTTTTAGAATAAAAACTTACTTGCCTACCTGTGGGGTAATGCTATCGGCATAGATATTTGGCTTGTAATTTTGTCAAATTTTCCTGGCACAAATAAATTTGTTAGAATTTTAGTGTTTTTAAAGAAAGCATATGAATGAAGCAGATTTATTATTTTAAAATCCAAGATGTTCCCTATATATAGTTACCATTTTTGTCTTTAAAAGCCATTGTTTCAATGGAGACCTAAATGGCTACCATTAGCAGATAGACTATCAGGATGAACAAAAATAACCTTAAGCTCTAAACCAATTCATTTATCATTTCCCCAAGTATAACCAGAAATCTAATATGTAATTATCTATATGAAGGATAAATACCACTCTGGTTCTTAAATCTTGTTTTGTTTTGAGTAGATATGATTTGCCATATATTAAAAAAAACTAAAATGCTCACTTGGGTAGTTTAAAAGTCAGGAAAATAATAAAGCCCATTTGCTGAGTCATTTAAAGCATTATTTCTGAATTTTAGACCCATCATTTTCTTTGCACCTTGACAATGAATATCCTATGCTATCAAGTCTAATTAAATGAATTCAGCAATTGTTGTAACCCTTAGGGTAAGCATGGCTAAACTTTTTCAGTAAAGAGCCAGATAGTAAATATTTTAGGTTGAGCACCTCTAATCTGCAAATCCCAAGCCCGAAATACTCCAAACTCTGAAACTTTTTAAAGACCAACGTGACAAGACAAGTGGAAAATTCCACACCTGACCTCATGTGACAGGTCACATTCAAACACAGTCCAAACTTTACGTCAGGCACAAAATTATTTAAAATATTATATAAAATTACCTTCAGGCTATACATATATACATACATACATACACATATATACGTATCTATGTATATATATACATATATATACGTATATATGTGTATATATACATATATACGTATATATACACATATATACGTATATATTCCATATGAAACACAAATTAATTTTGTGTTTAGACTTGGCTGTCATCCCCAAGATATCTCAATCTATGAAAATATTCCAAAATCTGAAAAAAAAATCTGAAATCTAAAACACTTCTGGTCCCAAGTGTTTCAGATAAGGGAAACTCAAGCTGTTCTTAACTCTACCAGTATAGCACAAAAGCCACCATAAATAAAATAGAAATGAATGAACATAAATAACTCTTTTCTGATAAAACTACATATATAAAACCAGGCATGGGCAGGATTCAGCCTTTGGCCCTAGTTTTGCTGTTCCTGCCCTAGATCACTGGTCAACAGACTTTACACTTCTACCTCCTAAAAGAATTATTTAAAACCATGTATCCTCTCAGACATTTTTAAGTTGACATTTAAAAGTTTTCATCACAAATTTAAATAGTTGCAAAGGTTATACATTCTGGCATAGTGTAAAAATTGTTTAATATATCCAATAGAATCTAAGTATCAGAGTGAACTGATACTCAGTAAACAAAATTTTAATATATCCAGTAGAATCTAAATATCAGAGTGAATTGATATTCAGTATTTTCTGTTTCTAAAAAATACATTGAAAACCCATTAACATATGGAAATTTCACATTATTACTTTTTTATCTTGAATTTATATTTTCATTCTACTTCCCCCAGATAATTTTATGTTAACTTTAAAAAATTGATTACCCTATTATGCTTTTCAGCCATAAAAATGTGTTTGCAAAATTAAGCATATGTATTCAATTTAAATTTTAAAATTTCCTATGACCATAAGGCTCAGCTTTTAAAATAAATTTATCTGTATTGAGTGCTTATTACAAATATTAATGTATTTATTTAATTATATTATAAAGTTTAATAAATGTTTATATAAAATGAACATTTATTACAAATACATCATCAGCAGGTCTATCTTACTTGTTTTTATAGATGGAACCTCTGAGCAATGTTATACTCCCTTAGGAAAATGATGGGAAAGAGCTTTGTTTCAACTGTACCACTCAAATCTTTGAACTCTTTCTGCACTAGTGGCAATTCATATAGTGATCTATTATTAAGAGTTATTTTTATGGTTTATTATTAAGTAATCTATAATGTTAACAGTCTATCATTAAAACTTATTTTTAATGATCTACCGATTGACAGCATGATTGGATCCTCATTCCATTTTATTGAAAGCAGTAAATTGGAAACCACCTGACTTGCAGAATGATTTGATACTTATACATTCACTTTTCAGTATCACCTCAGTGTTTTGAATTGTCCCTTTATTGGGGGCAAGAAATTATACTCTGGGGTAAAGCACATAGTAAGATTCTGTGTGGAAGGGAAAGTCTTTATTTTATCTAGTAGAAGAAGGGCGTGAGAAAGAAGAGGTAAGAAAGGAAAACTCACAGGAGAGTTCTCAGGCAAATCAATTTTAAGCAGTAGAATATATTCAAGTTGAGGAATTAGAAAATTACTGGTTTTAACTTCTGAACCTGTGTATCTCTTAGGAAGTCTTACACCTCCAGGGGTATGCATACCCTAGTTTGAAGACTGCTTATCTAGATAAATATACTTTAGCTGGATGGGGGACTTGGCAATGTTAAATTACAAGTAAGCACTTGCTTAGAAAATAGTTCATGTGTGTGCTGAGGGGGCATCAAGCCTTTGCCAATGGGTACTTTGTGGTCACTCAATTCAAAATTATGTACATGCCCACATCTGTTGAGGTCCTCCCAAGAGATCATCCCAATCCCCCAAGAAAGTTCAGCGAAAGTTTATATCATAGGAGCAAAAGTCACATAAACACTGACAAGAATAAACATGTTTACAGCTCTCATGTGGAATAAAGTACTGCAGTAACCAGTGCAGAAAGTACCACATACCTTGTTTTAATTGCTAGGTTTCTTGGAATTAAAAAAAAAAAATTGTATCACACAACTTCATTGCAATGGGATACTTGATTGCAGTTGGTGGACACTGTCTCTCTGTAATAACACTATGATATCCATAAAAGCTTTTATTATGTGCCAGCAACTTCTGTTTGTTAGAAGGAGAGGGAAAAAATGATTCCCAACTAGGATTCTGCCCTTTTCACTACTGCTGTCGCTTTCTAGCCCATTAATCCTCCAAAAGCATATGAAGCCTCCATCATCAAACAGTTATCCAATAATCTTAAGTGGTTGTGTCCACAGACATTAGCAGAATTTCTGCAGTGTTGCACATGTATGTGTACATGTGTGCCGTGTTGTATGTGCCATGAGGGCAACAGATCCATCAGTCCTGTGTCCCCAGTGGGTCCCAGCAAGCACTGGAGAGTATTTTGAATACTTTTTTTTCTTCTGTTTTACTTTCTGAGCTTTCTATTAAACTACCCACATTAATATAGTTGTTACATACAATGAATAGAATATAAATATTTTTCTATGTTTGATTTTTCAAAAAATTGAAAATTATAGTGAAAAGCTTAATAATCAGATGCAGAAGTCTGTTTGTTCTGATTTCTGGTACAATCAAATTTCTTTAGCAGCAGAAGAATCCTTATTTGTACTGGAGAGATGATGGTGAAATAACCCTTAGATCACTAGAAACAAAGCTTTCTATTTGGTTGGCCTCAATGCCAAAAAAGTCATCTCAGTGAAGATTCCGTTTCTGATAATGGCACATTCGATGGTGTATTTCTGGGCGATTATTACTCTTCCCATGTGCTCGGTGTTGCTCTATGTCTGACCTTTTTCTTTGTGACAAACCCCATCTCAGGTGCTCTGTAGCACTTTGAAACACACTGCCAAGGCTGTCTTGTTTTATTGCTTAAATAAGGAGTAAGAAAGTGGCAGTCTGCTGTGCTTTGACTTTTTCAATTACAGGAATCTTTAATAAACAGTCATTCTACCCTTTCCTTACATGCAAGTGCAGTTGTAAATAGGGGAATGGGAGTTCCCATCTAGTCAAATTAAAGACCCGTTCAAGCCAAAGTAGTACAAGATGCTACAATATTTCAAATGTATGACATTTAAATCCTAATATCTCTTCCTTGTGACAAAATGTTCAAGGTAATAGATTGTCACAACATGAACCATTCTCATGACAATAAATGTAATGAGATTGTCAGAAACACAAACCTAACTATGATGCAATCTGGAGATTGTAATCTAGTTTGGTTCTGCCCAAGAGCTAGAAAGCATGTTCTGTGAATTGTGTTCTATTTTTAAATTGTAGTGTGTTATTCTTTCTTTCCTCTAAGCAAAATTTTTAACTGAGATATTGAATTTAGCTACCCACATTTTTCCAGCAATTGGATATGTTTTCCTACTTGGTTTTTCAATTATTATACTTAAAATTAAGGATCAAGTACTCTTATCTGGGAATGTGTCTCCTCTTCTCCCTCACTATAGGATTTCTTTGCCCATGTGGGTTTAATAGTTGTTTTTCCTCCCTATTCTTACAGCCAGCAATACAGGAATGCACAGGAGGCAAATCACTGACCTTTTAGACCAAAGTATTCAAGTGCATTCCCAGTGCTTTGTCATCACTTCAGACAACCGCTATATTCTCGTCTGTGGCTTCTGGGATAAGAGTTTCAGAGTCTATTCTACAGACACAGGTAATTTTCATTTTCTTTATCAGTGAACTAAAGTTTACTATAAGTAGTATTGAGAGGCTTAGGATGCATTCTCATCTGCTTCCTTCCAAAAATTACAAAATCCTAAAATTTACAAAATAAGGAGAAGAGGGCATTGTTTTCCCTCTTCAAATAATAATCTACTATATATAGTCCACTATTAAATTTGCTTCAGCATGTTTGTAAGAGACAGTTTTTTAATAGGTTTGTGACCCAAGCTCATGCTTACAGAATAAATGATTCATTTTGAAGGCAAATCCTGGTATGTAAGTACCATGCGTGAGTATATGCATAATCTTACGGCAAGTGCACATACACAGACGTGTATTTTCTCACTTTTGTATTATTTAAAGGATTTTCTTTTTCTTACTTGAAAGACTCATTAAGTGTAACTCTTGGCAGTAGATATCTTGCCTCCACCCAATTCTGCATAGAATCTTGCTGAAATCTACACCATCATGAAGAAAAGTAGCTGACTATTGCTTTTATGTGTGACAGGAGCTCTTGTTAAAATATAAAAATTTTCAGTCTATATATTCATTTACATGCATCTCCCTAAGGGACAAACCAAGCTGAGCTCAGTATTACTGTAGGAGATCTGGCTGAGTAAATGTTTATAAATTTTTGCATGTAAGAAATTGAGAAACATTGAGAAATTTAATGGTGTCCCTTAAAATATTTTAGTAATTGTTACAGGATGAAATAAAGTTATAGTAAATATATAGTTTGATATTTAAAATAATTAAAATGAGATCTTAATTCTTTAGAGCTAATTGATCTACAGTCATGTGTTGCTTAACAACAGGCATACATTCTGATAAATGCATTGTTAGGGGATTTTATCGTTGTACAGCATCGTAGAGTATACTTACACAAACTAGATGGGATATCCCAGTATACACCTAGGCTATGTGGGGTCACATATTGCTCCTAGGCTACAAATCTGTACAGCATACTAGTATACGGGATACTGTAGGCAATTGTAACACAACGATAAGTATCTGTGTGTCTAAACACATCTAAAAATAGAAAAGGTAAGTAAAAGTATGGTATAAGAGATAAAAACCATTCCATTGTCTTCTGCAAGTAAAAAATAATAATAATAAAAGATAAAAACTGGCATACCTGTATAGGGCACTTCCCATGAATGAAGCTTGCAGGACTGGAAGTTGTGCTGGGTGAGTCAGTGAGTGAGCGGTGAGTGAATGTGAAGGCCTAGGACATGACCGTATACTACTGTAGACTTTATAAAACTCTGTACACTTAGACTACACTAAATTTGTTTTTAAAATTTTTTCTTTAGTAATAATTGGCTTACTGAAGCTTTTTTACTTTATAAACTTTTTAATGATTTTAAGCTTTTCAACTCTTGTAATAACACATAGCTTAAAACACACACACATTGTACAACTGTACAAAAATATTTTCTATATATCCTTATTGTATAGCTTTTTTTCTATTTTAAAAAATTTTTAGAAAACGAAGACAAAAACATATAAATTAGGCTAAGCCTCCATAGGGTCAGGATCATCAATATCACTGTCTTCCACCTCCACATTCTTGTCCCACTGGAAGGTCTTCAGGTGTAAGAACATGCATGGAGTTTTCATCTCCTGTGATAACACTGCCTTTTGGAATACCTGCTGAAGGGTTTGCCTGTGCCTATTTTAGAATCAACTTTTTCTTTTTATAGGTAGAAAGACTATACTTTAACAATAAAAAGTATGGGATAATAAGTACATAAACCAGTAACAGAGTTATTTATTAATAACTAATAATTAATACAGTACATAATTGTATGTGCTGTATCTTTATACATCTGGAAGTGCAATAAGTCCATTTAAACCAGCATCACCACAAACGTGAGTGATGCGTTGCACTACAATGTTACCACAGCTATGATGTCAATAGGTGACAGGAATTTTTCAGCTTCATTATAATATCATGGGACCACCATCATATATGTGGTCCATCGTTGACCAAAAAGTTGTTATAAAGCTCATGACTATATATTATGACAGTAGATATTTCAGCTGGAACAAAGGCCTACATATATCTTTATTTAATGTTTTAGGAATTGAAAAATCTTTTAAATTAAAATTTCTAGTTATTTGAATGCTTTATGGTAAATCATCTTTCAGTCTTATTAATAATCTTTATAAAATGTTTGAGTCCGTACTCCTGCCTTAATATAGTTTATAGAACAATTAATTTTTGGTTATTGAAGGAGTTTGTTCGCGAACATCTTTTTAATCTTTATTGTTTGTTATATGGAATTGATGACATGGTTTTCTTATAGTTTGCATCTTTATTCTGTAGGTGTAGGAAAGAAAACATCACCATTCAAGCGTTTTTGATTATTTGGGCTTTTACTAGATGTTTAAGTCTATGGGGTGGATTACTATTGAACCTAAACACTCCTCTTTGAGTCTTGGACACGTCTTTTTTTTCTGCTTATTTTAAAGAAGACAGTTGGAGACAGTATAAGAGACAGTTGGAGTACAGTGGCACAGTTATGGTTCACTGCAACCTCAAACTCCTGGGCTCAGGTGATCTCCTCCTGCGTCAGCCTGCCAAGTAGCTGGAACCACAGGCACATGCCACTACGTCCAGCTATTTCTTGTTTTTTTGTTTTGTTTTGTTTTGTTTTTTGTTTTTTAATTTTTATAGAGACAGGGTTCTCACTCTGTTGTCCACGGTGGTCTTAAACTCCTGGAGATTTTCTCAAATATTCTTTTGGACTTCATATTGTTTTTCCATATATTTTTTAAGTGATTAAAACATTTTTAAACATGAAAATGAATTTTACACTGTAATATAGAACTAATAGAATTGTAAACCACCCTTTTTGGTTTACAGTGCAAACCATAGAGTAATTCACCACCACCACAATCAAGGTGCAGAGCACCCCCAAATATCCTGTGCCACCTACTAGAAGTCAGCTTTTTACCCCACCCTCAACCTCCTGGCAGCAACTAATCTATTCCTCATCTTTAGTTGTGCCTTTTTCAGAATGTCATATAAATGGAATCACAAACCATGTCAATCTTTGGTTTTGACGTTTGAGTGTTTTTAGTTTGTTGACATTCTATATTATTGTTTTTTAAAGACACTCAATATTAATATTTGTAAAGTAAAGCTAACTTCACTTTCATATAATACTAATAATTAAAATCCTATATTGACACAATTTTATAGAATTTATAAAATTCTCTCACATACTAGATATTGTTTCAGTCTCACAATAATCCTGTGAAGTAGACAGGTGTCTTATCCCCATTTTTCAGATAATAAAACTGAGGTTTAGAGAGATTATGTAACTTGTTGAAATGTATGTAGCTAATAGTGACAGAAGTAGGCCTTGGACCTAGCTTTTTAAATTTTAAATGTAGCACGCTTTGTGGTCATAGCATGTTGTCTCATCCAGGTGTTACCAGTCAGTCACTGATTTTTTTGGGAAAATGTAATTTGTAACACTAAGTTCCTAGTATGTCTGCCATGTTACATTAGACTTAATAAACCTGATGTCATTCTTTTCCCTCTTTCAAAATACCTTCTAATGTACTGTCTTTAAAAATGTGTGTGTTTGTGTGTATAAAACGTACAAATAAGGAATAGCCTTAAACTTCATTTCAGTGGGACTGACTTAGCTTGTGAAATAAAAATATTTATACTTACCAGAAAAGTTGTAGAAAAAAAATCTCAAACGATAGTCTTGGTGTCTTTCTTAATATCTTGTATAAAAACTCTGATGCTAGTTTTATTTAAAATAATTTCAGTTAGGGTAAATATGTGTCTGTGATTTTACAACAATAGGAATATTAAATATTTTTTCTTAAGTTTAGCACAGAATCAAGGGAAAATCGTATGATCAGTAATATATAATGGCGAAGCTAACACAAGTGTTAAATTCAATTATATTTTAGCACACAAGCCAAAAAAAAAAAAATCCTTCTCTTATTAGATTGGGGAGGAGGGAGGAGAAACATGGATTGTAACAGGAAATTCTTTAAACATAAATCATGTTTTCGGGCCACAACCAGAACAGCAGAGGTAACAATAAAACCTTCCCCTGGCAGTCGGAATTATTTTCAGGCCACATTTTAGATTCAGTGGTGCAGAGTCCTGAGCTTGAATTTTTTTATTTGTAGCACAGCTGTCAAATAAAACATTAACTAGAAAATTTGTTCTGTCAAAAAAGGGATATTCTAGTGCTTGTGGTAATATTTGATATTAGTGTGTGGAGAGGTGGACTGGTATTAAAGGAAACAAAAAATAAAGGTTGAGGAACACTTATAAGATTATCAGAAAATAATTTACCAAAAAGAGCAGCAGGTATTTATATGCTGTGATTTATTTAGGAGGAGTGAACCTCAACCTTATAGCAATAACAAATATTGCTGAGGAAGGCTGCCAGAACAGGAAAAAGTAAACTTAAAAAAATAATGTTTTCCAGAGTTGAGCCCAAAGTATAAATTGTAAAGAATAAAGTTAATTTGTGTTAACATATAAAACCCTTTAGATGTAACTGCTTAAATGTCACTCTCTCATTTAGATCTTCCCTGACACCCAGTGTAAATTTGTTCTATCTTGTTATTGTCATTAATCCAACCTTGTTCTTTTCTTTTATACTACTTATCCCTATTCATAATTATATACCAGTCCGGGTTTGTTTAATGACTGTCTGCCCCACAAGACTGTAAAGGCTATGAGGGCAGGGACCATGTCTATTTGTTCACCACTGTATACAGGTAAGAAGGCCTAATGCTTGGCACTTAATAGGTGCTAAGTATTTGTTGAATGAAAACTAATTGTGATAACTTTTTGGAAAACAATCAAAACACTAAAAATTTTAAAAAGGAACCAGAGTGACTGAATGTATGTTTCCTTACACTGACATTGGAGAAACAGAGCAGTGACTTCAACTCATGAGAATTACCATGTGACTCTTGTAAAACTCTGCCACTATATTTAATCCATCCCACCTTTACAGCTAAATTTTTTCCCTTTGTCCTCACATGAGTTGGAAATTAAGTTACCAAGTGAATAGCTGTTCTTTGCAAGCCTCCTACTGCACTAAGAACACCTGGGTTTCCTCTATGTGGTCTACCTCAAGTACCTGGTTAGTTATTTCACTCATCCTCACTCCTACAACGCACTGACTGTTGGGTTTCAAATCTGAAATATACCTGCCCATACATAATCTATTTAAATCACACCTATATTTTATGTGCTCTCAGCATTTAGGCATAGGCTAAAGCAGAAGTCATATATATACTCTATGATCACATCACTATATGATGTATTCAGTTTCTTTCAGTAGTTAAAATACATTTTCTAGTTATTAATAAAACTGCTTTCAGCTACCTAACTTTTGTCTTATCCTATGTAAGGCCTGTGTGAACTCTGATCCCCGCCAATTTACCACTGAACCTCCACATTCTGTTTGTCATGTAAATTGAAAATGAAGTAAAAATTATTATATATTTCACATTTAATTTGCTCAATTTTTTTTAATTCTTGAAGGTCTTGGATTCTTCTTTATTCTTTATTGATATAAGCTTATTTTTTAATGAAATGTTTTGGTGTCAACTTAAAAGGCTGAAGAAATTCAAAAGTGAACATCTTGAACATTTAGCAGCTAGAGACACTTGCTTTGAAGTCTGCTCTCCCTTAATCACAGGAGAAAAAAAGTACTATATTAGTTTTGCAACTTGAGATTGAAATGAATCTGATTTTAAATTTATTAGAAGTAGGCTATATGCAAGACTGCCACTCATGAATGAAAACATGTATTTGACTTTTCCATCTGATTTAGATAATATTTCAGAATTTTATTTCTAAATTTTCAGCCTTCATAATAAGCCTTAGATTTATTAAAATCAAGAATTTTAAAAATTTAATGTAAATATTATCTTATATTTATTATCTTGAAAAGTTAAATAAACTTGATATGCCAGTACTTGGGACCTTAACCTTTTAAGAAATTTACAGTGTATTACGGGTTAAACACATAAACTATTTAGGCATATTAATTTAATTTTCAGCTTAGTAGCCTTTTTTTCTTGAACATTGGAATTATATTTTATAATCGAAATATAAAAACTTATTTAAAAAAAAGAAAGCCATGCTGAATATTAAGGGTAGACACTGTATGGCATTCATCTGTAGACTCTGTAGACATTTCAAAGGAAATATGTTAGCTAGAAATTCTAAAGATGGAATGGGGGTCTGTCACAGATATTTAATTCTTTAGACAAGTTTGTGTGAATTACTACCACCGTATCTGGTTAAACAAAGATTCTTAAAGGGTGAGGGCTGCTGGGTGCGGTGGCTCACACCTGTAATCCCAGCACTTTGGGAGGCCCAGGCGGGCGGATTACGAGGTCAGGAGATCGAGACCATCCTGGCTAACACAGTGAAACCCCATCTCTACTAAAAATACAAAAAATTAGCTGGGCGTGGGGGTGGCGAGTGCCTGTAGTCCCAGCTACCCGGGAGGCTGAGCGGGAGAATGGCGTGAACCCGGGAAGCAGAGCTTGCAGTGAGCCGAGATCATGCCACTGCACTCCAGCCTGGGCGACAGAACGAGACTCCGCCTCAAAAAAATAAATAAATAAAAATAACAAAAAAGGGTGAGGGCTTTACTTTTTTTCTGACACCTTTACATGAACAACTGTTCTGTGTTTGAAGCCCTAGATATATAGTAAGTTTACTGGGTTCGTCTCCATTGTCCCCAGTCATTACCATCTTGATTTCACCCTCAAGGAATTTCCATCAGAAAATTAAGTCAAAGAATCACCTGGCTCAAATTGCAATCACAATATATTAGTTCTTTCATCATAATTTCCATATAATCCTGATTTCAAAAGGTAGCTCTCCAAAGTGACTTATATTGTCTTTGTATAGATCACTTAAAACAAGAAATACATTAAATCTTCAGTAATTCAGAAACAGGTTTTTATTAGTGACATCTATATTATGAGTACTTTTACAGAAAAGCTACTAAGTTTTATTTTGAATCATATAGAGTAACTCAAGAAAGTGTTAAAATGGTTCCAAAAGGGTTCTCCTGGGCCTGCTTAAATCAGTAAACATGATTCATTTGTAATTTATAGAAACCATTTGTAATGATACAGTGCCATGGTCCTCAAGTATTATTTGTTGAAATAGTTTTAACACATGCCTTTCAAAAATGTTAACACTTTTCAATTGATTTTTTTTGTTGTTCTTGTTAGCATGCAAAGAAAACTTAGGTTGGACCATGTCAAATTATTATAAAATCTGAATTATGACCATCAGAGTTCATATAGCTTCGTTGTTTTACAAGTTATCTGTTCACTAGAATTTTTATTTTTTTAATAGCAATTTTAAAGAAAATTGTTTTGCATTACAGGAAGATTGATCCAAGTGGTGTTTGGCCATTGGGATGTCGTCACTTGCCTTGCTCGTTCTGAGTCATATATTGGGGGAAATTGCTACATTCTCTCAGGGTCACGTGATGCAACTCTTTTGCTGTGGTATTGGAATGGAAAATGCAGTGGGATTGGAGATAACCCAGGCAGTAAGTATGACTCATTTTTTAAGTAAACTTTTACAAGGATGTAGAGAATAACATTTTGCAGTAAAGTTACCTTTTTGTTATGGTAAAAGTGAAACAGGATTATCAAGTATTTTTAATTTATTATAATTTAAGAATGATCCAGATAGCCTCATTATCAACATTTTGTGACCATTGATAATTAAAATCTAAGCATGAAATCTTATGTTTCATATTTATAGGCTATTCTTATGATCCAAAAATTCTAGTTCTTCATTGGAAATAGCTGTCACCAAATAAAGTAGTTTTTTATTCATGAAGATACAGCATAAAAGAGCAATCACATATTACCTTGTTTATTGAATTCATATTTTAAAAGAACAAAATAAAAATTATAATTTCATAGAAACAAGCTAGTCTTTATAAAATTATGCTTCCATTTACATATTAAAAAGATAAAACAGGTCATAAAAGGCCAATGTGGAATACTCAAATTGGCTCTTGGTTTTTCAGATGGGAAATGAAAATGTTCACCAACAGCCTTAAACATCTTTATGAAACTATGCTGAAGGCAGTAAAACAAAAAATGTGTAACCATTTAAAATTGTAATTCACAGAAGGCAAAAAAGGAAGCAGCTACCATTAAAACCAATCGCACACAGCTGCAGAAAAGAAATGGCTTTAGAAAAACACATTAAGAAGTAGGAAAAAACAATTAAAGGGACCACCTGAAAAATGAGAATTTAATTAAAATGATTATGACAACACTGTAGAATTCCTGCAAGAATAGCTTTAGATTTTTACTTCAGAAGGTGGAGCATTTTAACTGCTCTTAAATATTTACAGTTTCTTAATTTAAGGCAAGTTGCAATGTATTTGGTTAAGGAAGGATCACATTCTTCCTGATGACTTTACCTGAATACTCGGTCCTTGCTCTGTCACTCCACCCCAGATTGTGAAATGGTCTAAATATGTTTTAAGTCCAGCATATTTTGGATTGACTTCTCAAAGCTGTGCTTAAATGTATAATATTTGTATGAAAATAAACCTTTTTTTCAAAACATTTAGTCAAATGCTAGTATAATGTTAAAAGAAGTGTGTGTGAAGTATTTTTCAAAGCTGTTTCTTATTATGTACATTATAGACTTTGATGTGATAGGTAAACACAGTTTTTATCCAATGAACATCTAATAGATATTTCCTGTTTTAATCAAAAAAGGGATAATTTCCTATGCAAATAGGATATGAAAAATAATTTTAAAGCTGAGATGCTATTGATAATACAGACTTTGTGATCAAATTGTAGTGTGTGTATATGTCAGAGTAGGTGTACATGTATTTCAAATTTATACAGACATCTCTATGTAATTACAATAGAAATTATAAAGATGCAAATTTCAGGGATTTTGTTTTTCATATTCTTTTGAAAAGTACCATGTTCTTTTCATCATGAACACAATATTCTGGTCCTTCTTCCTGTCTGTCCTCTTAGAATAAGTGACTACTTTCAATTTCTTTTTTCTTGTTTCTGTAAATCCAGTTACCGAGATTCACTCAATTATCTCAAGCAAACCTATATTTAAAATTGATAATAAATCTACCATTTTGCTATTTATCTCAAAATATTTAAGAACTTTTTCTTGCCTTAAAAATGTAAGATATTTCATGCACATATGGAAATCTAAACACACATAGATATTTGGGTTCTTGGTTTCTTGTTTTATTTTACTTAATCATGTTGTCTATGTTATACACCGTCATTACCAATGTGTAGTCTAAAAAGCAGCTAAAGACTTATTAGCTACACTTGTATGTAATTGCTATTGCATTTCAGAAAGTTAAGTATACCTTAAAGTTAGGAATTTTCAGCTTTTTGCGAAGGAAGAAAGTATGATATATATCATGATATATGTATACATTTAAATATATTTTCATATGTTTAAATACTTTGTAACTCAACCTAGAGATTGTTTTTACATGCATGGCCTTTAAAAAACGAATTAAGTAGGACTGAACAAATCCTGGGGTTTGTAGTAAAAAAAAAATCTAAGTTCCAAGCTTTGCTGTGGTCCTTCTGTCTTGTCTGTAAAATGAAAGCAACAACAGAACTGAGTTAAGGTGTTATCAGAAGCACAGGATGATTAGAGCAAATAAATCACCACAAAACACCATCTTGTTGGCATTAGAGTAAATATTATAATGTTGTATTTTTCATAGCATACTTCATCTATACCCTCTCATTGTCTGCAGTATGGTGGACATTACCTCCTAGTAATCCTAGCAATGAAAAGAAAAACAATAAAAGAATAATATAACAGCACATCTAATAAAAATTTTAGAAAATTGTAATGTATCTTGACTGAATTAAATTACCTTTCTCAAAGTGAATCTTATCCTTTCAAGCCCCCCTATAATGTCTGATGCCCCGATTTAATTTTGCTTCAGCTTTGAAAGATGAATCCAGGAGAAAGACAAATAGGCACTTTTTCTTATAATGAGAGTTTACACATATTACAATAGAAAAATGGAAAATGCAATCTACGCTTTTCAAAAGAAAATGACAAACAAAAACAAAGACATTGTTACCGTGTGTAAACTGTTTCAAACATTCATGCAAGCTGGTTCGGATTTTATAAGCCTCTGGCTCATTGATGGTTCCACGATGCAGCTGCTGAAGTCAGAGCTTTTCAGATGAAGGGTTTTAGGTTATGTGTATTCCTATATTGTACCTCTTAGATACAATGTAAATGACCTTTAAGAAGTGGTGAAGCGTGTATATACATATAATTGCAATATGTTCTATAAATGCACATTAATACCTCAACTTTAAATTTTTTATTGTAGACTTTTTCTTTCTTGAAGGGAAAATAGATAAAAGAAAACCAGGTTATTGCTTTTTCTGCATTTTATAGGTCTATTTCAGGGTTTCTTTATTTAAAAAATTATGAGAATAGGTAGTCATTTTACTTTCTAGGGTCATAAGCCTACATACACTGTTTTTTCCAAATCTAATATTGATGTTGTATGTAAAGTTGATAGCTGTATGACAATGTTTTAAAAATATCATATTATCTAATATTAATATACATACTGCTTTGGCAAACTCAGGCTAATTCAAACTGGATAAAACCCATAAATACATCGCTTCTCAGCCTTTTGGCTAAGATCAAGTGTAAAACCTATAAATACTGTAATTTGGGGCTTTAAAAAGTGTAAATATTTTATGAAACCTACCTAGACTACATAGCAAAAGGCTTATTTTCCTGTATACCAGATAGTTTTTCATCTTTGACTCTATTGTTTTGTAATAATTATCTCCTGTGGAATGCAGTTTTCTCAATGAGAAGAAAAATGAATACAGGATTCCATTTAATTAGGGATTTAAAAAATGAAATTAACCAAGAGTATTTCACTGAAAGATGTTTTGTACATGAAAGCATGGCATCTCTCTCTCCTTGTCCTAGTACTCTGTGTTTTAGGACTGAGCCTTGTCACCAAAGTGCTTTTCCTGAGATAGTTATTTCGCCTTCAGAATAATGCTCTCCAGACTGTACATTTTCAAATTTTGGAGAAAATGTTCCCCAGTGCATTCCATTGATAAATAAATACTTTAAACTTTGACATGATCTTATTTAGATAAGCAAGATGAATGTATAAAAACAGTTATTTATTCACTATTTTATATTCATAAACATGGATTTAAAAAATTAAATGTTTATTAGGTATTTTTAGATATTTGAATAATATCTTTTAAAGCCACATTCGATCAGCTTCAGAAGCAAATGGTTGCTAACTGTGAGGGTGTTGCACAGATTTGTGTGTGTAGTATTTCAGTAATACATTTTCCATTCTCGCATTCTGGTTTTGATTTGATTGAAAGGTGGCATTTTTTTTCTTTTCCTCATTGCAATCAGACATGCTAATCTATGTCAGCTTTCTCCTTTATGGGATTGGCGTCTACTGAAAAAAAAACCTAACTTTTCTTCATAACAACAAGATTCTGTTCTTTAAGAATATTTCAGCACCGTTAATTAGAAAGAAGGTTTTATTAACCATAAGGCTAGCACTAACAGACCACAGAGCTGTTTTTTAAAGTACTGTATGCCATAGCTGCCCTGCTTTTTCTCTGTCTAAAACTTCATTTTGTTATACGCTCATCAATCACTTAAGTCATTACCGTAAATCCTACTGTTGTTAATTTTACTAGTATCACCCTAATGAGACATTCCTGCTATAATTAAAAATGAATTCTAACTTTAAGGCATTCTAAATTTTTTTTAATGAATTTAGAATGATCTTGCCATGTGACTATAAATACTACTGATACACATAGACTACTCATCAAGTCTGTAAGAAAAGTAGTATCATAACATGTCCAGGTGTGAATTATTTACTGGCTGCCTCTGTGCACATGTGCTTATGTGTATGCATATTTTTGTACACATATTTAGGAATTATGTCCTTTTTATTGTGAAGCCTAGTATGTTTTACTGAAGCTGCTGATAAATTCTTATTCTTTGTCTTGCCAAAATATAGGTGGATGTAATATAAACAATATTACTCTCTGTAAGTAGGTGTCCTAGAGCACCATCTGCTGGATGCATTTGGGGACTTAATGTTGGGAAACATGAAAATTGGTACTTGGTTAAGACAGGTGTACTTTGTTTTTAATTGCCTGTGATATATTATTTAAGGGTCACAAATGTCAAGGTATGTACATTTGTGTTGAACCATATGAGTTCTTAAAAAGAAATCACTTTACTCCTCCTTTTACCCCACCCTAACCTGGATTTGCAACTGTATGATAAATATTTTGTGTAAGGAAAAAGTAAGCACAATATTTGCCTACTGAAACAAAGCACCACAGTTGGTGATGAAATAAACTTGTTAGCTTCTTGATCACAGCTCTTCAATAAGTTACAGTTGAGGAAGTTATTTGGATGGTATTTTAAATTTAGGTTCCTTATGTTCACTAGATTCTGAATAAGAAAGTAATGCTTGAAACAAGAAACCATTTTATACCTGGATATGACTCTTGATCTGATCCTTTGTCAGGAACAAGAGTTCTTGTGTGTGTCTCATCAAGACCTTCCCTTCTGGGCCTGCATTTGGAATGTACTGTCACACTACAGCTACCCTGTATTTTTATTTTTTCCTTGAAGCATTTATCAAGAAGTGTTTCAAATGGTATGTTGGCAGTGTTCAAGTTCAGGTGACATTAAAAGTATGTCTATGAAATTCTCCAGAAGGTCCAGGATGTTTAGTGCTCCATGATGTAATGCAGGCCCTCAAGTTCCAGCAAAACAACTCTGTATTTACTGCTTGTAACTAATAGTAGATGTGGTAAAAAGGAATTATATTCATATGGCAAATGAATACAACCTTAATGTGCACCATATGCAGAGTGGCAGGGTGATATGCCAATATATCACATTTATTTACCTTGTTTGGTTGCAGAGAAAAATGACTGTACCATTCAGCCCATAGGTTATAGCCATATAAATATGAGAACAGAAGAACTGATGATTTATACCCTCAGATTGAAACTGAGTATCTTCATATGTAGACCTTTTTAATAGTGCCATGCCAAAGAAAGTTGTCTTAACACTTTATGCTCATATGGGAAATTTAATTTCAAACAATAGTTGGCATTAGTCTAAGAAAGTAAAAATTCCTTCTAGTCAACTAAACGTAGGATTCTTCTGCTTTTAAAATATTGCAGAACTCTCTGCGGGGGTGGGGGTGGTCCATAACATTATTGGTAGAACTACCAAGGATACACTTAATTAAGGCTTCCTGGAACAACATAGTAGACTGACTTTACTACCTTCCAAAAACGCTCATTTCGTAAGAGAAATTCTACGACAGCTTTGTGCCTATGTAACTCACATTTTACTCTAGATATTACTGATAATTTATGAAAAGATAACCATTTTTATATGAAATTCAATATTTAAATCTCCGATTTTTTTTTTTTTACAAAGCAAGTTAAACCCTATTTTTTCTAGTTACCTCAATTTTTATGTGCTATGCTTATTTATATGGCTTTACAGAGCAGAAATTTATAAGTGTTAACAAATTTTTAAAAATTGATTTTCTTGGTCTTTTAACAGGGCCATTATCTAAGTATATCATTACATTTCGTTTATCTGCTAATTTTTTAACAGTAATTTTTTTCACATTCAAGTGAGAAAATGCATGTGTTTGATAAGACTTCAGATTTTGGATTTGAAGTATTTTTATATAGGAAAAAAATTCTCTGAATTGTTTCTGCCTTTTGTGGCTTAAGGCTACATGACTGTTGAGCTTTTTAAGCTTTCATTCTTGTAGCTTGTAACTTTGCACAACTGAGAAATTGCCTTATTTCCTTCGGGTGAGTGGGGTCAGGAGTGTTTAATAGCTAAAGATGTGAAACTCCTCTATAGATTTCAGAGTCCCTTACTTATGTATTTTTAACAAAAGAACATTAAAAATGTTAAGGAGGATGTATTATAAAGAATTTTAAATAATTTGGGTATTTAGGATAAATAGATAAAACCAATTTTCAGTTTTAATTTATATTCATAAAAATCAGACTTAATGTTGCATTTCAACAAATCTGAATAAGATTTCACTTCAGCAAATTTTCTACCTATTTTCTTTTTGGGGGGAGAATTTTACCATGTTTATGTTACCAGACACTCATATGCAGCTACAGGAGCCATAGCTTACCTAGAACCAAAGACCAAGCCCCTCCATGGGAAAACAACAAATGAAGTCTCAAGCAAGTAGGAAAAAAGAAGCACATTAGTTAAGTATAGTAATGATATGTCCATGTAATGAAGTCCTGTACAGGCATTCACAAAGATACTATAAATTTGTAATATTGACATGGAGGGATACACTCTTTGTATTGCTAAGTGTAAAAGATCACCAAGCTACATATGTAACATAAGTACCTATGCCTATGTGTATACACTTGTATTCTATGTACATTTATGCATAGAAAAAGTATGAAATGATCACAAGACATATATTAGCAACATTTATTTATAGGTAGTGGAATTTGGAAGCAATTTTTCATTTTCTTCATCATACTTTACTAAAGTATCTGAATGTTTTATAATGAGCATGTACTACCTTGATAATCAGAGACAATAAAGATACTTTAGGCCAGGCACAGTGGCTCATGCCTGTAATCCTAGCATTTTGGGAGGCCAAGACAAGGGTATTGTTTGAGTCCAGGAGTTCAAAACCAGCATGGGCAACACAGGGAGACGCTGTCTCTACAAGAAGTAAAAAAAAATAGCTGGGTGTGGTGCCTGTAGTCCCAGCTACTCAGGAGGCTGAAGTGGGAGGACCACCTTAGCCCAGGGAGGTCAAGGCTGCAGTGATCTGTGGTTGCACCATTGCACTCCAGCCTGGGCAACAGAGTGAGACTCTGTCTAAAAAAAAAAAAAAAAAAAAAAGCTATTTTAATTTGGGGAATGCACCTAATTACTGTACTGTACCTTCACTCCCCACTGTTAGCCTCTAGGCTGCCAAATATTAGTAGGTGTATCAGAATTTATATGAATTATCAAGGAGAGAACCATCTCTAATTAGCTTTTATGCAACATAGGATCAGATATGATACCTTCAATGAAAGGAGTGTTTATAACCGAGTGAAAAAAGGGATCATTCTGTTGTTACTACTACTACTACTACTACTATTTTTTTTTTTTTTTTTTTTTAAGAGACAGAGTCTCTCTCTGTCACCAGGCTGGAGTGCAGTGGTGGGATCTTGGCTCACTGCAACCTCCACCTCCCAGGTTCAAGCGATTCTCCTGCCTCAGCTCCTGAGTAGCTGGGACTACATGTGGGCACCAGCATGCCCAGATAATTTTTTTGTATTTTTAGTAGAGACAAGGTTTCACCATGTTGGCCATGATGGTCTCAATCTCCTGACCTCGTGATCTGCCCGCCTCAGCCTCCCAAAGTGCTGGGATTACAGGCGTGAGCCACCGTGCCTGGCCTGCTGCTACTACTACTTATAGATGATACTAATGGGTGCTCACTACATGCCAGGCACCATCCTGAGCGCTTTACATATTAACTCACTAATCTTCACAGTAGCCCTGTGTGGTATCTACTGTTAGTATCCTTGACTTATAGATGAGGCATGGAGAAATTATAAATATGCCTTTACTTTCTGCCCTGGGCCTTGACGCTTTTAAGATCTCCTTACTAGAATTATGGAAACTTGCCCAAGGGAGCTCACATAGCTAGCAAGTGCTGGAGCCTAGATTTAAACTCAGGCAGTCTAGGTCAGAGTTATCTAAACTATACATTTAATTAGAATATCAGCTATAGAGAATTTGATGCAATCCTATCACTAAAGCATTCTTAGTAATTGCGAGAGACACAAAAAGACAACTGTATTATACTGAGTTCTTATGACAGTACATGTCATGGTAGGATTTTGTATTTTTCAAATATACATTTAAGGGGTATACTTTTAAGTATACAATTGTAGGTACCCACTCATATAAACCCATTTTCTAATGTACAGTTGACTTTTGAACAACACAGGAGTCAGGGGTGCCAACCCCCCACACAGTCAGAAACATGCATATAACTTTTGACTCCCCAAAACCTAGCTACTGATAGCTTACTGTTGACTTGGAAGCCTTACTGATAACATAAAGTTGGTTAACACATATTTTGTATGTTATATGTATCATATGCTGTGTTCTTATAATAAAGTAAGCTAGAGAAAAGAAAATGTTATTAAGAAAATCATAAGGAGAAAATATATTTACTACGCATTAAGTGGAAGTAGGTCATCATAAAGATCTTCATCCTGGTTGTCTTCACACCAAGTAGACTGAGGAAGCAGAGGGCTGGTCTTGCTGTCTCAAATGGCAGAGGCAGAAGAAAATCCACATATGAGTAGACCCATACAGTTCAAACCTATGTTGTTCAAGGGTCAGCCTTAGTCTTAGAGGGTGATTCCCATGTTACCAACATTTATATGTATCATAGAGAGAAGAGGAGAAATGTTATATACGGAGGACTTACAGTTGTTCTTTGTACCAACAATATCTTGTCTTGCATTAATACTTCTAATATTATTTACAAGAAGATGCTACTAAAATTTCCTTTCTGATGGTTGTTGTACTCTAAATGCAGCTATGGCTTGTCATCTATAGTCTATGTGTCTAATCAGATTGTGATTTTTCACCAAAGAGACCGTGATGAATAGGGGAAGGGAAAAGATTTGGTGAAGATGAAATGTATAGGACAAATTTCAAGTCGTTTTTCTAAGCATAATTAAAATGCAGTATAATTTCCATTGTAAAACTAGGAAGTTAATGGAAAAGGTTTAAGAAACATTTAATAGCTAACCTCATTTCCGCTTTAGCAAAGCCATTTCCTTTCTTGATTTACCATTATGGTGAGCCGCATGAGAAAGCTTAGTATTCAGTTTTCACATGAATGTTTTGTAGTAATCAATTGTAACTAAATGGTACAAAAGGCACATGTAAAATAGAGGTATCCATCTTTAGGAAATGACTGGCATATATTGTATAATATATTTTTGTTTTTTATCTATAATATATATGCCTAATAAGTTCATTATGTATTTGGGCTTTTTAAACAAATATATTTTATTTCTTAATATGTTTTCTATTGAAATTATTACTTTTTTTATAAAGCCAGGTTTTATATTTTGATTTTCCTCTATAAAAGTTCAGATGATACATTTTTACCAATGAAGAAAATTATATTGGTGGTCTTTAAGCATGTTAATTATTGTTAAATATTGATTTTGCATACAAAATTAGTTGTTACAAGTGGTATGGACTTCAGTACTATTATGTTGACCTTTACAAGCATAGATATTTATAATTATAATTTGCAGGTTTATAGTATAGTTGACAAAACCAGATCCAATGATCCTTTAAAATCAAGTTATTTTTAAATAAAAGGCCGTTTTACTCCTTTCTTTATTTCCATAGTACCTCACACATATTAAGAATAGAAACTCAATAAATATTATTAAGTGAATGAAGGAGTGAAGGAATGAATGGGTGAACAAGTGGGATATGTGATTTTCTGGCCCAGCCAGGAGTCATCTAAACTAAGTGTTAATTGGAAGAAATAATTTTAGTTTTACAAAACTAGGAATAGAAAAATGTTTAATCCCGCTTCATTTCATAATAGATGGTGTTGAGAAAATGGAATGAAGAGGATTCACTCTGCTAATAACAACATATTTAACCTACAAGTGAAAACTTTATACTGCATTTCAAAGTGATCTAATTTTCATAAGAGTAAGGAGATGACGCCAAAACACCAAGAACTTTATTCACTGTTTATAAAGTAACTACAAGTTTGCCAGAAAATACATGTCAGATCTATTTGTACCTGGATTGTCACCTGTTTTCCTTAATGGATATAGACCTTATGAAATATTCTTCTCACTGGATATTTATGAGCAAGATACTAGAGAAATTCCTCTTTTCTCCTCTTTCAGGTGTAATTTTAAGTGGTTCGGAGTCTGTTTGATAAATATACTTCATGTTGTGAGGGCACCAAAGAAACACAACTAATGAAAACGTTTGCTATTCTGCCTAGTGGTGTTAAAATATTTCACCTAATGTTTTAAAACTAAGTCCAATATAAATGCTAAGTGGTTATTATAGAGATCTTGTGTTGCTTAAATGCAAGTTAGGTTGTTATAATTGTCTCTGTAAGTTGGTACTGATATCTAGTATTATGTACTGAGAAGTGCCTCTGTAAAACCTGATGTGCCCTGGTATTTGCAGCAGAATTTGGGCTGTCTTTAATCTCATTTAACTTGTTCATCTTCCTTTAAGGCCATCTATAAAGATGCACTGGGTATCCTTTTCAGCCTTTGGTTAGGATTTGCATCAGTAGTCATAAACCTGCTCTCTGGACAAAGACACCCTTTCCTTTGAAGTAATTGCTCAAGCTTTTCAAAGCAGTCCTAGAAGTCTGTCCTCTTTCTCTTTTTATTTTTCTTTAAGAAGAGTCTGAAGTGTAGTCCCTTAAACTAGCAGCAAGATAAGTTTTTCTCTCAGCATTATTGAAGGCCATGACAATTTTTCAAGCAGTAAGACTTTAAAAGGTTCTTAAGGGAATCTGTTCTGCTTTATGGTCTAGCCTTTGGTAGATCCTACTATCTCAGAAAGCAAAGGTAAAGACTTTTTGTATCCCTTAACTATTGCAAATTTTTATCAAAAGAATTAACTTGATATTTTTCAGCAGTTTTTTTTCTTGCTCTTCATTTGGTTTAGAGACTTCAATGAGAGAATATTGATACTTTTGGCATCTTTGAAAAGTAATATATGGCCAGAATCACCTTGTTTGAGCTGATTATTTCTCCCTGGGTATTAACTATGTGGGCTGACAAGTAGTTGGGAGGAGCAGATTTCTGAGAACACTGCAGTGAGAATGAGTTATATGGTTCCAAGATTTTCTTTCTAGGCTTTCCAAACAGAAATGTACACAGATATGGAGGGATTTTGCCTTTCCTTTCTGTGGGATGTTGTCACTTGGGCTCTGCTGTGATCCAGGATGATGTATACAGTGTAACTACAGAGACATAAAAAGATGTATTCTGTGAGCCACATGTGAAGCCTCTGCTCTGCCTCCAATTATCCCCGCTACCCTCAGTAATTTCATTGCAAGTGGTTCCCAAAATGTCCATTGAACTTAAACAGTTTTGACCTGTTAGATTTAAATCCCATATCATATATCTGCTATATTGAAGTGTAACTATTTCAAGCTCTTTATTATAAAACTTATAAAAATTAAGTAGTAGGTATTTATTTTGAACGTACTTTTTGATGAGGAGAAAATGTAAAGAATGCTCAATCTGTACAGCAGATAATAAAGGGAATACAATCTAAAGAAGATTGGAAACAGCTTTTCTTAGAGGAAATGACATATCTTTCCTTATATTGATGTATGTGGGTTTTGAGAGGCCAGTAATGTACATTTCCTATAGGTGAGGAAAGTTAAGTAGCACTGTCTTTTTACTGGAAATCCAGTGACTGTTCGTAAAACTTGTTACCTGAGAACCTAATGATCATAAGTGTACCCTTATGCTTTTAATTTCTTTTTCTTTTTCTCTCTCTCTTTTGTTATTTCCTGAACTGTCTAACCTGCTTCCGGGATTAGCAAACATTTTGCCAAACTTTGAAGCCAAAGTCCTAGCATTGAATAGTTCATTATTTAGAGATCAGGCCCTAGGAAAAGAAGAAATCCTTTTTCAGTTTTGAAATTACTCTGCGTGTGTGTGTGTTCTGATCTGTGGAGTGAAAAATGATTTAATAAAGTTTGGATTATTGGAAACTAGTATTTTGTAAGCAAAGCATAATGATAAAAATCTTACGAGTTTACAAAAAAAAAAAATGCTTATATCTTAACCCACCTTCTGGAGTTAATCACGAGGCTTCCTAAACTCTTAACTTTATAGTCATAGAAAACTGTCAGTATTTCAACTCTTTTACATTAAAGAAAGAAAGAAAATTGACAGCAATCCTCTCCCTTCTTCCACCATGCTCCCAAGAAAACAAAAAGTTAGCACTGATGTGCTTAAGTGACATCATCCTCTGGGACCACCATTATCTATCTGTCCTTTGTTTACTTTGTCTTATACTTAGAATGCCTTCATTTGCCATCAGCTTTTCTTCAAACCTTCACTTTCCACTGAGGAAGTCCAAGACAATTCAAGTTTAAACACAAATTTCACCATCTATGAAATGGTAACTTATGAAAAAAAAAAAAAAAAGAACAATCACACCAAAAATATATTCCTTAGATCTTAATGATTTTAATTGCTGGTAAAAAAAAAAAAAAAAAAAAAAAAAAAAAAAAAAAAAAGTTGCCAATGGATCTAATTAGACAGTAATTTCAGAAACAACATTGTATGGTATTTTTGTGGAATGTACAGCCTTCTGGGGAAAAGGAAAACCAAGAATCAGGGCTAAAGTATTGATAACTTCTTATTTTATTATTTTTTTGAGATGGAGTCTCGCTCTGTTGCCCAGGCTAGAGTGCAGTGGCGTGATCTCGGCTCACTGCAACCTCCACCTCCCGGGTTCAAGCAATTCTCCTACCTATTAGAGGCGCACACCACCACACCAAACTAATTTTTTGTATTTTTAGTAGAGGCAGGGTTTCACCATGTTGGCCAGGCTGGTCTCGAACTCCTAACCTCAGGTGATCTGCCCGCCTTGGCTTCCCAAAGTGCTGGGATTACAGGCGTGAGCCACTGCGCCCGGCCAATAACTTTTTAAAACAGTATACTTATTCCTAAAATTTGTGGATCCTGGCTGGGCACGGTGGCTCACGCCTGTAATCCCAGCACTTTGGGAGGCCGAGGCAGGCGGATCACGAGGTCAGGAGATCGAGACCACGGTGAAACCCCATCTCTACTAAAAATACAAAAAATTAGCTGGGCGCAGTGGCGGGCGCTTGTAGTCCCAGCTACTCAGGAGGCTGAGGCAGGAGAATGGCGTGAACCAGGAAGGCGGAGCTTGCAATGAGCCGAGATCGCGCCACTGCACTCCAGCCTGGGCGACAGAGTGAGACTCCGTCTCAGAAAAAAAAAAAAATTTGTGGATCCTAACAGAAGCTTAAGTAGTTCAGATTGGCTTACATTATTTGCTGTATTTCTTTAAAACTTTCCCAAATTTCTGAACTTTGTGAGAAACAAAATTGCTCTTGTGACAAATTCTTTGTGGCTTGGGAAATGTCAAGTAAACTTTCTAATTAAGGTAAGTTTGCCTCCCAAAGAAGTGTTAAAACTTGGAATCAAATGAAACGAAGCCCCTTGTTCTGCCTATCCCCTTGCCTCTTTGTATGTTATTTTCAGTCTCCCTTTATCACTAAGCCTGTAGGCTAGGTCCAGCAGGTGGCTGCACATAGCACTGCCAGTGTGGTGCAAAGTTCTGTGTGATATCCCTTAAGTCTCACGCAGAATTACCTACAGTCACCAAAGCCTTGAAGGACACTGTAGGGACATGGCTGTGCATTATGTACTCTGGTACATGCATTGGAACTGTCCTGTGAAAGGCTAGACCTGATGTGACTGCTGGCTCCAGGTGAAGTGGGGCTACAAGCACAGAGACCAGACCTCTCTTCAGGGTAGAAGCCTCTCACCTTTTCTTGGTCATGGACCTCTGTCCATTCAGTGAAACTTATTTTCCTCCCCTGCTACCTAGAAAAACAGGCATGTAGATATATTTTGCATAAAATTTCAAATAACCCAGCGACCTACTGGAAGAACCCTTGCTTTGGAAGCCGGGTTAGTTTTCTGATGGCAGCATTTGCCTTTCCACGTACAGTAGGTTTCCCCTGAGCTGCTGGACTTCCTTCCTCTGAGTGGGTGACTGCTCCAAGGATAGTCAGGTGTCTGGGGTTAAGATACAAGCGATTCTCTTCCACAGAGTTCCATAGCTGGTGGTAGCCACCTACTCTGTGGGCACATTTGTCTCTTCTGGATTACACAGTGTTAGTTATCAAGCATACTATAAAACCAATCCAAATCAAGAAATCAAGAATGCTAATAGAATCCTGCTCTCCACTTGGAAAGACTTTTTGTGTCTTTACCTTTAGAGACTATAAAAGTAGAGGATCCGTTTAGTCTTCAAATCGTATTCTTCAGGCTAGACATGGAATCCAGTTTATCCTTGTGGCTTGGCACGAACCAATCCACAAATGAAGCCCATTACCATTTTACTTAGTCATGGTGGGTTCCTTATTAACCAACCAACTGTACATTTTCTTTTTAGTTTGGGACAGACATACAGGATCACTTGTTCTTTCTAGTTGTGAAAGTATTCGGCAATACCTGCCAGTTTTTGGATACTCCTCCTCTGTCCCCACTTCTGTACCCACCGCCCCTCATTTTCAATCACTATCTGTAGACTTATCGGTAAGGGTTTGGTTTTTTTAGGTGTTTCTTATGTTGGGTTTTTTTTCAGTTCTTTGAATGAACCACAGAGAAATATATCCATGAAATTTATGTATCAGAAAAATACATAAACTTAGTAGAGAGAATACATATTTAAGAGAGCGGCTGCAGAATTCCTGTGGAGGTAGCAGAAGTCTAGTTCAGACTGTCTTCATTATGATGAGTTTCAGCGGCCCACAAAGGATGAGGAGGGAGGAAGGAGGGGCGAGGCTTTTCTTTGAAATGTAAATTGAGCCAAAGTTCCTAATTTTATAATCATCTGACCATAAAACATCTAATTGAGGGGCTAATTTATGAGGCATTTTGGAATGCAGACTTTGTTGTATTTAACCCTGAGTTTTCAACCATTGTTGCTTGATAATCACATAAAGGTTACTTGACATTTTAGCAGGATGTGGCCCTCATAATCAAACTATAGTATGTAACTTGGATCTAGTCCTAAAGTAGGATTGCTGGACAAATTCCCAAACTGTAAATTAAATAGGCATGATGGGAATTAGGAGCAAGTTGTTGATTATTTAATATGCATGAAATTGAATTGATTTGTTCTTTTTATCTGTTTTTTCCTAAAGGTGAGACTGCTGCTCCTCGGGCCATTTTGACAGGCCATGACTATGAGGTCACATGTGCTGCGGTGTGTGCCGAGCTAGGCCTGGTGTTGAGTGGTTCACAAGGTAAACCTGTGGTACCTTCACAAAATGGATGCATTTCTTGCTGTCTTCTAGAAACAAATTACCAAAGATTAATTTGGTACCTTTTTTCTAAAGCTTCTGTCTGTTATGATAGCCATTAGTCATATGGAACTATTTAAATTATTTAAAATTAAAAAAAATTAAAATGTAAGTTTCTTGGTGGCACTAGCCACATTTCAGGTGCTCAGTAGTCACATATGGCTAGTGGCCACTACATTGGACAGCACAGATAGAGATCATTTCCATCATTGTAGAAAGTTCTGTTTCACAGCACTGCTCTAAGGAGTTTAAGATGTTTTTACAAACATATCCTATTAATATTCATATTCCCATGAAGCAGGAACAAGGAACATCTTTGTATATTTGTTTATTCTTCTGAGCTGTTACTGGCCAGATTCCATCTTACATCTGAATGGAAGCCCCTGACCCTGTCTGTTTTAATGAGGCAGGGGCCACAATGGCATTGAGAGTGGAGTAGAAAGATACTTAAGCTGGTCTGCCTGGAGGTTTGTGCTGGAAACAGCATCATATATTTAGGCCCAAGATATTAAGTGAGCTTAGAGCACATGCAACAAATCAGGATCTGACTGGGAATGGAGCTGTTTCCAATTCGTTGCTTACTTATCCCATCGTAATTATCCATCTCTCTGTCTCTGCTCTGAGCTGAAGTCTGAACACACAACAAACTATTATATCTCACGTCTTTTAGGTTTATCTGGTGGGGAAACAGTATTTGGATCAGCTCATCTGTGTCCTAAAGTGTAATACTTATTAGTCTAGCTAACAAGGTGTTTTAAATATTGAAAGGATTATGTTTATAAATTTGGTCAAAACATTGAAATAGTAATAATGATAGCAAGAATTCTATAACCGCTGGATTTTTCCCTTCTTATACTCAATTATTTCATACATCCTGAGCCAACAGGAGTCATAAAATGAACCTATTATATTACAGGTCATCTTTTCTTTGCACAGTAGTATGGAACTGTAAAAGCGAGCATGCAAACTGAAACCATACAAAGTGATCTGAATAATCATTGGTAAATTTTACAATTGTTCCCTGGTCTTTAAAAATTTTTGTCAGGCTGGGCACGGTGGCTCATGCCTGTAATCCCAACATTTTGGGAGGCTAAGGTGGGAAGATCATTTGAGGCCAGGAGTTCAAGACCAGTCTGGCAACATTGTGAGACCCCCCCATCTCTACAAAAAAAGTAAGAATTAGCTGGGCATGGAGTGCACACCTGTAGTCCCAGCTGCTTGGGAAGGTGAGATGGGAGGATTGTAGGAGGTGAAGGCTGTAGCGAGCCATGATCATGCCACTGCACTCCAGCCTGGGTGACACAGCAAAACCCTGTCTCTAACAATAATTTTGTCAAAACATTAAAAACTCATACTCAGTTATACATACAACATGAAAAATGTAGTAAAACTCACATGTACTTAATACATTGTAATTTAAAACATTTGATACATTGATAATTATTTTATTTGTGAAAAACGTATCAAGAGCAGTTTGAACAGTGCTTACTGCCTTCTTGTTATATACATGTAAGGAGCTAGCATCTTTTCTATGCCTTGGGGAGCTGTCATACTCTTTTCTAAGTTGGGACCAGTATCTAACATTTTATCTTTTGTGCTTTCAATGTCATGAAATATTCCCTAGAATTCCTTTAATGTGAGGCTTTTGCTGGTTTCAATTCTGGGACATCTTTGTTACACCTTCTTCCCTAACTTACACTGATAAGTTCCTTCATTCCCTTCCTGGCTGCATATCTAGTGTCTCAGCAGGGTCAGCATCCCACAGGCAGCTCTTTCTTCTATAATTCCATTTATATTCAATTCAAATTGTACTTTCAGTTTTATCATTTTCCATTTCTTTACTGCAGTTTCATCTTTGTTGGCCATACCCCTTTTTGATTATCCATTTTTGTGAAATGTTACATGGCTTTATCACTGGGAGACAAAAAAGCAACACAGCGGCACAGTTTGCTGTCTGTGTGGGAACTGAATAACAGATATGCAGTGAGCAGTCATCGACATATTTTGAAAGGAGTGATGTGATTGGTCACTGATGATGATGATGCACATCTGTTATTTATATAGTGATTTGTGGACTGAAGAGCTAGCCACAAAAGTGCATACTTTATGCAATTACTATGACAACCTAAATTTGAACTATGTTATTGGAGGGCTGGTGTTATTTAAGGAGTGATAACTGAAATTCATGCATGCTGGAACTGTGTAAAGCAAAGACTGCCTGTGGATATTTTAAAAATTTATCAACTACCTGAGTGGTCAAGAAAGAGCTAAAAGCCTTATTTTTAAAAGGGCAAGTTTTCAATAGTCATTGTGGGGAAAAGGCAACGATTCCATGTGGCCATGAGTAATTTAGCCAGTAGAGTAGCGGGCACATACCCCTGCTATGGTGACCCCCGTTATCTGACTGAGATATCTCTTGGAACTTGCTCATCACACAAGCAATCTTTGTTCCTTATTCCTTCTTTGCTTTGCATGTAGCAGGTACTCAATAGAAACAAAAAGCTTGGCTGTGTGTGGGCTCCCAGTAGCTGCCTGTCCTCCTCTGGCACCTTGGCCTGGTGGTCCGCCCAGGCTGCTGCTTGCTGTGAAGGCAGCAGGGAGGTGGGCTCACTCAGTTGCCAAGGAGAAGTGGCCGAAGGGTTCCTGTGTGAATTTTTTGGAGGTTGAGGGGAACTACTAGGGACCCCCTTTCAGTGTAAAGTAGTGAGCAGTTGCGTGGTAAGAAGACTAAGGCACTCAGAGGCTGATTGAGCTGGCTGTCCCTGCACAGGCCCACAGTGCCGTGGCCGTTGGGGCTCATGCAAGGTGCAGGGAGAGGTCTTAGTGTACCTGCCCACAGCCCTTGTTTGTTTGCATCCCAGCCTCCTTGAAGCTATGCTAGAATTTGAAGCTTATCCTGTTTCTCAGTTCCTCCAGTTTGTATTGCCTGTTAGCATAATGAATTTCATAGAGTAACTTCCTGTCTCTTGAGGAAAGTGAACTTGGACTTACATGATTTGGCTTCTCTCCTCTCCTGAGTGGAAGGTGAGATCTGGCAATCATGAAGAGGAGATTTTGCAAAATAGCTTACACATAAGATGGAAGTTTTTTAAAGGCTTTCTACATCTATAGTGTGGTTCTATAATCCTGTTTGATCTGTGCTCAAGATTCAGATCGTATTGTCTGTTTTCATTAAATAATTTTGCCTTTTATTTCTCCTCTCTTCTCAGAAGGACCATGTCTCATACATTCCATGAATGGAGACTTGTTGAGGACCTTGGAGGGTCCTGAAAACTGCCTGAAACCAAAACTCATTCAGGCTTCAAGAGAGGGTCATTGTGTCATATTCTATGAAAATGGCCTCTTCTGTACATTCAGTGTGAATGGAAAACTCCAGGCCACGATGGAAACAGATGATAACATAAGAGTGAGTGCTCTGGGGACTCTTCAGCATTCACAACTTTCACCTCAACACGTGTCAAGTGGGGACGGAAAGGGTTCACGAAAGAAACCTCTATTTTTGGATTGCCGAGGGCCTCTTTTCCACACCAACAAAAAATCTTTAGGTAGCACTCAGACAAGGCTCACACACTTCGCACACCACAGCAGTGCCAGCTGTGCTGACCACATCACTCAGCGCAGCTGAGGACAGTCCTTCAATAGAAGAGGTTTTCTTAGGGGCTTCTGAAGCCATCCTGGGTGGCTTTTAGTGGCACTGCTCATTTCTTTTTTTCTAAGAAAATGCACTGCACATTGTTTTCTGAGTATGAAAGCTGAAATAGTACATTAGATGACACTTAAAACTGGATTCTCTTTACATCTGAATAGCTTGGTGGTGGGAGCAGTAGGGATTATGACTATTTAGGATTATTAATTTCAGATATGACTTCTTCATGGACAACAAGACCAAAACATGTTAAGGAAGTTGGGTTTCAAATTATGATATGAATTAGGCACGCATTTTCTCCCACTGGGTCTACCGGAAATGGCACCGCCAGTGGACCTTCTGGGCTCTTGCTTCATCTCCAGAACAGGACTCCACAAGTATTAGACATTGAGAAAAAGAGTAAGACTGTTCTTTTCAGAGGCTAGTTTCTTAAGGTCCTTTGTTTCTTACCTCCAAACTCCTTGGTGAAGGTTAAAGTAAAATAAAGCTGGGGTGGTCCTCATTTTCCAGAATCAGGCTGGAGGGCAGGGCATGTGAGCTGTATACAATGAGGGGACCCAGGACATGTTGGGGGCAGGAATAGGGTCACAGGGGCTTCTACCCTGGCATTGGGCTAGCTCTGGATATTTCACTCATTGCTATTCTGACCTACACAGCTTAGATGTCATAAATTCTCCCACTTTCCCAGATCTAGTCTGATCACCCCCTTCTCCTAAGTAAATACTGGTGTCAGGGAACAAAGCTCCTACATATAGATTACATTGAGGAAATGAAGGACCCTTGCTGCTGTGTCTCCTGGGATTCATTTCTTGATTCAGTGGACGGCTTCCTTCTTGTGTCTCCACTGTTCTCTGTGGTCTCTCCATCACATTCTGCCGGCCTCCACCACGAGGCACGCACACAGACACACTCGCACTCGCTTTTATTTTTCCCTACCTTCCCATAATGCTGCATTTAAACCAAGTACACATCAGAGGATTTTCTTTTCCTCTTTTCTTTACAATAATAATGTGGATAATCTGTCACTTTGAGTTGCGATTATATTGTCAGCTACGCTAATAAATCTGTAAAATAATTTGAGATCCCTGGCTGACTGAAGCAATTTCTGTGGCATTTCAGTTAGTACCAGGGGCTCTGGGAAGTTCCTTGAGGCAGCAGTGGGAGGCTTTCTGCAGACCATTCGTACACACATGCTTCTCCTCTCTGCCCTGTAGCCATTGCTTTTTCCCTCTTTAATATTTCCCACTAGATTTTAGGCTTAAACAATCCATTGCCTTTTTCCCAGCACTCCTGCACTTTATCAAGCTAACTTGCAAGTGGCAACTGTGTGATTAAAGTGAGCTTGCCTAAAACAAGCAATACCTGCCCACAGCTCCAGAGACTGATACTTTCACAGCTCACTACCTCAGGAGGCGAGGAAGGAAGCCACAGGCTGGGAATCCAAGACACCACAGAGCAGAATCTCCAGCTCCATCCTCAATCTGAGCCCATATAAGGAATGGACACCATGGAAACAAATTAGTCATCAGCTCAGACCAGAAATTAAGTTTCTGTGAAATACCAAGAACCCTGCAGGCAGGCAGCCTGGGGAAGCTCTGCACTTCCCACCTATTTTTATTTTAGATGCCAGATTGCTCTGTGGCATTTTGGTTAGCAGCATATCACAGTCCCTCAACTAGACAGTGTTGAGATGTCTTTATGAATAGCTGATATTTAAGGAGGCAGCCTGTACAGAGCAGCAAAGTTATTTTGTCCTAAACAAGGGAGAACCACCATTCACCCAGGGGAACGCATTTGTTTTCCCTTCCTGAAGCTGTTTTAGAATGTGGTCGTCCCCAGCAGATTGCTGTGGCCTGCTACTACCTGCGTGCAGCCACGGCGTTGTCCAGAGCACTCAGGATTTCAGGGGATGAGATTAACATGTCTCTGAGGCCCTCTGAAAACCTCTAGTCACAACCCAACCTGGATGCGGAGGCAGCCTGTCAGAATTTGAGTGGGAGATCAGGTGCTGCTTGCTAAATGTTACCCTGGCTCTTGCTGCCAGAGGAATTTGGCCTCTCCTGAAAGAGGCCAGCGAAATCTTTTTTCACCTTGGGAGGCATCTGGTTCATTAAAATGTTTTGAATGCTGATGACTGTATAGTCCCTAAAGCCCAGGTTTTACTTAATTTCAGATGCAAGCAGGATTAGAGATTCTTTACTAGAACAAAGAATTAAAGATCAATGGTTTTGTTTTAGTATAACACTTATCCAGTAAAAAGCTTCAAGTATAAAATTCAAGTGAACTACAACCATAAGGTTAATGGATTTTCATCAGCTGAATTTTATAAGTGTAGCAAATAATTGTTTGTCCTAGTCTCCACTGCAGTTCCCAGACACCCCTAGAGATTGCCATTTGTGAAATGAATGAGGGAAAAGGATATTGATTTTTGCTCATCTTGAAAATATCTTAATATCTGTGTTTGTTAACAAAACTTAGAGAATATGTAACTGTCTTCCACACATGGGTTTTTATTTTCTAGATGTGTTTTTGTGTTCTTGAGAATAAGCTGTATTTAAGAGACTACTAAAAGTTGGCATTTGGGTGAATGTGAATTAAATGGCTAAGAAAGTCTTTACCTTTCTATGATTTTTTAAAAGATATGTCAAAGAGTGAAGACTTAAGGCAGCTATGCTAGAACTGAATGTAGAACAGTGTCAATGTATCAGAAATTAGGTTTTTTTCTTTCTGTCTTGCCAGCACAATCTGTATTCCCCTGTGTCCAGGTGGACATGCGATTACAGGTGTTTGTAGTGGCTTTAAAACTCTGATGCCATCGCTACAGAAAGGAAATTTGTATCTTAATAAGCTAAGAAAACAAGGCTTGGAGGTACCAGGCAGGAGAGGACGGGTAATAGGATTGGCTTTTGGAGTAGGGAGGGACAATTAGGAGTCACCACACTTTTTCTATAAATGGACAGAAAGTTAATATTTTCGGCTTTGAGGGTTCTACATTCTCTGCTGCAACTACCTGTGAAAGCAGTCATAAACAAATAGGTGTGGCGATGTTCCAGTAAAACCTTATTTATGGAAGGCCAGGCGTGGTGGTTCTTGCCTGTAATCCCAGCACTTTGGGAGGCCGAGGGGGTGGATCACTTGAGGTCAGGAGTTCGAGACCAGCCTGACCAACATGGTGAAACCCCGTCTCTACTAAAAATAGAAAAGTTAGACGGGTGTTGTGGTGGGCACCAGTAATCCCAACTGCTCAGGAGGTTGAGGTATGAGAATCACTTGAACCTGAGAGGTGGAGATTGTAGTTAGCTGAGACTGCACTACTGCACTCCAGCCTGGGTGACAGAGCAAGACCCTGTTTTGAGGAAAAAAAAAAAAACAAAACTGTTTATGGGGATTCAAATGTGGAATTCATATAAATATTCATGTGTCATGAAAAATTCAAGCATTAAAAAATGTTAAAACAAACAGTTATACGAAACAGGCAGTGGGCTGCATTTGGCCCGCAGGCTTTCATTCGTGGATGCCCATTTTACAGGATCAAAGAGCAAATTCTGAGCCTGTACTGTCTGTTCAGCGCTAGTAGGAAAGGGCAGAGGGGCACAGCCTAGAGCTGACTAAACCACAGGCTGGAGCACTGTCAGCCCTAGAGCAAGAAAATGCTGAACCGAGATTTAATCACCCCGGAAGTTGTAGCTCTCTACCAAGTCTTCTTCCCAACTGCTGTCAAAATCCAGCAGGCTCAGGGAAGGTGCCGAGGCTGCTGGCCACCTCCCTCCAGCCGGAGTCGCAAAGCAGCAGGGGATTAGAGGGGATGTGAGGTCAGGTGGCACCATCTGCCAAGTCTTGGGACAAAACAGCCTTATTAGCATGTCCGCAGTGCAAATGAAGAGATGCCAGGGCTTCTCATTAGAGCACTGGTCCCAGTCCACAACACACACCATTCCAGTAGCATTTGTAGAACTGGAAGAGTTTGCTACCTAGTATTTAAAAAAGCAAAGCCAAAAAATTCTCAAGCATTGACGAACTTTGTCCATTTGGTTTTTGAAAAATGGCAGATCTTCTACAACTCATGATTTTCTAAAAACTCACTCCTGAGGATCTCTCTCTCTTCTGTCTGCACCGTAGTAGCTGGTGTAAGAATGACTCAAACACAGGGTGGGGGCCAAAAGTTTCCTAGAACCACATTTCTACTTAATGTTGCTGTGTCTCACAGGCCATCCAGCTGAGCCGAGATGGGCAGTACCTGCTCACAGGAGGAGACAGAGGAGTGGTCGTGGTCCGGCAGGTGTCGGACCTCAAGCAGCTCTTTGCCTATCCAGGATGCGACGCTGGAATCCGGGCCATGGCGCTGTCTTACGACCAGAGGTAACACTGGAATCATGGGCTACAAATAGGACTTTCAAAAACTGCAGAGGGGACTGGTCGTGTTGGCTCACACCTGTAATCCCAGTACTTTGGGAGGCTGAGGCAGGAGAATCACTTGAGCCCAGGAGTTCGAAACCAGCCTGGGCAACATTGCAAGACCCTGTCTCTACAAAAAAAAAACAACAAAAAAACAAAAAAACATTTTCAAAATTGTATAGTAAAACCTGCAGAGGGAATTTATTTAAATGGGCTGATGGAGTTGAGTTGTGGGGGTCACCTGTACAATCAAAGCAAGAACACTTTTTTAAAAAGTGTGATTTTCTTTCTGATAACATTGCCACTCTTGGACAAAGGCTGAGTTCTCAAGGAATAGACAGAATTTAAGTAGCAAAGGCTCTGATTACAGTGATGCAAAGCTTTTTATATTTCTTTGAAGTATCTTTTTTTTTTTTTTATACCTTAAGTTCTGGGGTACATGTGCAGAATGCAGTTTGTTACATAGGTATACATGTGCCATGGTGGTCTGCTGCACCCATCAACCCGTCGTCTACATTAGGTATTTCTCCTAATGCTATCCCTCCCCTAGGCCCCCACCCCTGCAACAGGCCCCTGTGTGTGATGTTCTCTGTGTCCATATGTTCTGTTTGTTCAACTCCCACTTATGAGTGAGAAGATGAGGTATTTGCTTTTCTGTTCCTGTGTTAGTTTGCTGAGAATGACAGTTTCCAGCTTCATCCATGTCCCTGCAAAGGACATGAACTCGTTCTTTTGTATGGCTGCATAGTATTCCATGGCATATATGTGCTACATTTTCTTTATCCAGTCTTATCATTGATGGGCATTTGGGTTGGTTGCAAGTCTTTGCTATTGTGAATAGTGCCACAATAAACATAGATGTGCATGTGTCTTATACTAGAATGATTTATAATCCTTTGGGTATATACCCAGTAATGAGATTGTGGGTCAAATGGTATTTCTGGTTCTACATCCTTGAGGAATCGCCATTCTGTCTTCTACAATGGTTGAACTAATTTACACTCCCACCAACAATGTAAAAGCATTTCTGTTTCTCCACATCCTCTCCAGCATCTGTTGTTTCTTGACTTTTTAATGATCGCCATTCTGAAGGGTGTGAGATGGTATCTCATTGTGGTTTTGATTTGCATTTCTCTAATGACCAGTGATAAAGAGCTTTTATTCATGTTTGTTGTCTGTGTAAATGTCTTCTTTTGAGAAGTGTCTGTTCATATCCTTTGCCCACTTTTTGATGGGGTTGTTTTTTTCTTGCAAATTTGTTTAAGTTCTTTGTAGATTCTGGATATTAGCCCTTTGTCAGATGGATAGATTGCAAAAATTTTCTCCAATTCTGTAGGCTGCCTGTTCACTCTGATGATAGTTTCTTTTGCTGTGCAGAAGCTCTTTAATTAGATCCCATTTGTCAATTTCGGCTTTTGTTGCCATTGCTTTTGGTGTTTTAGTCATGAAGTCTTTGCCCATGCCTATGCCCTGAATGGTATTGCCTAGGTTTCCTTCTAGGGTTTTTATGGTTTTAGGCCTTACATTTAAGTCTTTCATCCATCTTGAGTTAATTTTTGTATAAGGTTTAAGGAAGGGGTCCAGTTTCAGCTTTCTACCTATGGCTAGCCAGTTTTCCCAGCACCATTTACTAATTAGGGAATCCTTTCCCCATTGCTCGTTTGTGTCAGGTTTGTCAAAGATCAGATGGTTGTAGATGCTTGGTGTTATTTCTGAGGCCTCTGTTCTGTTCCATTGGTCTATATATCTGCTTTGGTACCAGTACCATGCTGTTTTGGTTACTGTGGCCTTGTAGTATAGTTTAAAGTCAGGTAGTATGATGCCTCCAGCTTTGTTCTTTTTGCTTAGGATTGTCTTGGCTATGCAGGCTCTTTTTTGGTTCCATATGAAATTTAATGTAGTTTTTTCTAATTCTGTGAAGAAAGTCAATGGCAGCTTGATGGGGATAGCATTGAATCTATAAATTACTTTGGGCAGTATGACCATTTTCACAATATTGATTCTTCCTGTCCATGAGCATGGAATGTTTTTCCGCTTATTTGTGTCCGCTCTTATTTCCTTGAGCAGTGGTTTGTAGTTCTCCTCGAAGATGTCCTTCACATCCCTTGTAAGTTAGACTCCTAGGTATTTAATTCTCTTTGTAGCAGTTGTGAATGGGAGTTCACTCATGATTTGGCTGTTTGTCTGTTATTGGTGTATAGGAATGCTTGTGATTTTTGCACATTGATTTTGTATCCTGAGACTTTGCTGAAGTTGTTTATCAGCTTAAGGAGATTTTGGGCTGAGACAGTGGGTTCTCTAAATATACAATCATGTCATCACAAACAGGGACAATTTGACTTCCTCTTTTCCTATTTGAATACCCTTTCTTTCTTTCTCTTGCCTGATTGCCCTGGCAAGAACTTCCAATACTATGTTGAATACGAGTGGTGAGAGAGGGCATATCCTTGTCTTGTGCCAGTTTTCAAAGGGAATGCTTCTAGTTTTTGCCCATTCAATATGATATTGGCTGTGGGTTTGTCATAAATAGCTCTTATTATTTTGAGATACATTCCATCAGTACCTAGTTTATTGAGAGTTTTTAGGATGAAGGGTGTTGAATGTTGTTGAAGGCCTTTTCTGCATCTATTGAGATAATCATGTGGTTTTTGTCATTGATTCTGTTTTTGTGATGAATTACTTTTATTGATTTGCGTATGTTGAACCAGCCTTGCATCCCAGGGATGAAGCCCACTTGATGGTGGTGGATAAGCTTTTTGATGTGCTCCTGGATTCAGTTTGCCAGTATTTTATTGAGGATTTTCACATTGATGTTCGTTAGGCATATTGGCCTGAAATTTTCTTTCTTTGTTGTGTCTCTGCCAGGTTTTGGTATCAGGATGATGCTGGCCTCATAAAATGAGTTAGGGAGGATTCCCTCTTTTTCTATTGATTGGAGTAGTTTCAGAAGGAATGGTACCAGCTCCTTTTTGTACCTCTGGTAGAAATTGGCTGTGAATCCATCTGGTCCTGAAATTTTTTTGGTTGGTAGGCTATTGATTTCAGAACTTGTTATTGGTCTATTCAGGGATTCGACTTCTTCCTGGTTTAGACTTGGGAGGGTGTATGTGCCCAAGAATGTATCCATTTCTTCTAGATTTTCTAGTTTATTTGCATAGAGGTGTTTATAGTATTCTCTGATGGTAGTTTGTATTTCTGTGGAATCAGTGGTGATAACCCCTTTATCATTTTTTCTTGTGTATATTTGATTCTTCTCTCTTTTCTTCTTTATTAATCTGGCTAGTGGTCTATTTTGTTGATCTTTTCAAAAAAACCAGCTCTTGGATTCATTGATTTGAAGGTTTTTTTGTGTCTCTGTCTCCTTCAGTTCTGCTCTGATCTTAGTGTCTTCTGCTAGCTTTTGAATTTGTTTTCTCTTCGTTCTGTAGTTCTTTTAATTGTGATGTTAGGGTGTTGATTTTAGATCTTTCCTGCTTTCTCTTATGGGCATTATGTACTATAAATTTGCTTCAAAACAGTGTTTTAAATGTATCCCAGAGATCCTGGTATGTTGTGTCTTTGTTCTCATTGGTTTCAAGTAACATCTTTATTTCTGTCTTCATTTCAGTATTTACCCAGTAGTCATTCAGGAGCAAATTGTTCAGTTTCCATGTAGTTGTGCGGTTTTGAGTGAGTGTATTAAGCCTGAGTTCTAATTTGATTGCACTGTGGTCTGAGAGACTATTGGTTATGATTTCCATTCTTTTGCATTTGCTGAGGAGTGTTTTACTTCCAATTATGTGGTCAATTTTAGAATAAGTGCAGTGTGGTGCTGAGAAGAATGAATATTCTGATGATTTGGGGTGGAGATTTCTGTAGATGTCTATTAGGTCTGCTTGGTCCAGAGCTGAGTTCAAGTTCTGAATATCCTTGTTACTTTTCTGTCTCATTGATCTAATATTGGCAGTGGGGTATTAAAGTCTCCCACTATTATTGTGTGGGAGTCTAAGTCTCTTTGTAGGTCTCTAAGAACTTGCTTTATGAATCTGGATGCTCCTGTATTGGGTGCATATATATTTATGACAGTTAGGTCTTCTTGTTGCATTGATCCCTTTACCATTATGTCATGGCCTTCTTGTCTCTTTTGATCTTTGTTGATTTAAAGTCTGCTTTATCAGAGACTAGGATTGCAACCCTGCTTTTTTTTTTGTTTTCCATTTGCTTGGTAAATCTTCCTCCATCCCTTTATTTTGAGCCTATGTGTGTCTTTGCATGTGAGATGGGTCTCCTGAATATAGCACACTGATGGGTCTTGACTCTTTATCCAGTTTGCCAGTCTGTGTCTTTTAATTGGAGCATTTAGCCCATTTACATTTAAAGTTAATATTGTTATGTGTGAATTCGATCCTGTCATTATGATGCTAGCTGGTTATTTTGCTCATTAGTTGATGCGGTTTCCTTCATAGCATCGACGGTATTTACAATTTGGTATGTTTTCATAGTGGCTGGTACCAGTTGTTCCTTTCCATGTCTAGTGCTTCCTTCAGGAGCTCTTGTAAGGCAGGCCTGGTGGTGACTAAATCTCTCAACATTTGCTTATCTGTAAAGGATTTTATTTCTCCTTTGCTTATGAAGCTTAGTTTGGCTGGATATGAAATTCTGGGTTGAGAATTATTTTCTTTGAGAATGTTGAATATTGGCCCCCACTCTCTTCTGGCTTGTAGGGTTTCTACTGAGAGATCCGCTGTTAGTCTGATGGCCTTTGCTTTGTGGGTAACCTGACCTTTCTTTCTGGCTGCCCTTAACAATTTTTCCTTCATTTCTACCTTCACATAATCTGATGATTATGTATCTTGGGGTTGCTCTTCTTGAGAAGTATCTTTGTGGTGTTCTCTGTATTTCCTGAATTTGAATGTTGGTCTGTCTTGCTAGGTTGGGGAAGTTCTCCTGGATAATATCCTGAGGAGTGTTTTCTAGCTTGGTTCCATTCTCCCCATCACTTTCAGGTACACCAATCAAATGTAGATTTGGTCTTTTCACATAGTCCCATATTTCTTGAAGGCTTTGTTTGTTCCTTTTCATTCTTTTTTCTCTAATCTTCTCTCTTTATTTCATTAAGTTGATCTTCAGTCTCTGATATCCTTTCTTCTGCTTGATAGATTTGGCTATTGATACTTGTGTATGCTTCACGAAGTTCTCATGCTGTGTTTTTCAGCTCCATCAGGTCATTTATGTTCTTCTTTCAACTGGTCATTCTAGTTAGCAATTCATCTAACCTTTTTTCAAGGTTCTTAGCTTCCTTGCATTGGATTAGAACGTGCTCCTTTAGCTCAGAGGAGTTTATTACCCACCTTCTGAAGCTTACTTCTGTTAATTTGTCAAACTGTCCAGTTTTGTTCCCTTCCTGGTGAGGAGTTGTAATCCTTTGGAGAAGAGGCATTCTGGTTTTTGCAATTTTCAGCCTTTTTGCACTGGTTTCTCCCCATTTTTGTGGATTTATCTATCTTTAGTCTTCGATGTTGGTGACCTTTGGATGGGTTTTCTGTGTCTGGACATCCTTTTTGTTGATGTTGATGCTATTCCTGTTTGTTAGTTTTCCTTCTAACAGGCCCCTCAGCTGCAGGTCTGCTGGAGTTTGCCAGAGGTCCACTCCAGACCCTGTTTACCTGGGTATCACCAGTGGAGGCTGCAGAACAGCAAAGATTGCTGCCAGTTCCTTCCTCTGGAAGCTTCATTCCAGAGGGGCCTCCGCCAAAGCTCTCCTGTATGAGGTGTCTGTCGGCCCCTACTGGGAGGTTTCTCCCAGTCAGGAGACACAGGGGTCGAGGACCCACTTGAGGAGGCAGTTTGACCCTTAGCAGAGCTCAAATGCTGTCCTGGGAGATCCACTGCTGTCTTCAGAGCTGTCAGGCAGGGACATTTAAGTCTGCTGAAGCTGCACCCACGGCTGCCCCTTCCCCCAGGTGCTCTGTCCCAGGGAGATGGGGGATTTATCTATAAGCCTCCTAACTGGGGCTGCTGCCTTTTTTTCCAGAGATGCCCTGCCCAGAAAGGAGGAATCTAGAGAGGCAGTCTGGCCACAGTGGCCTTGCTGAGCTGCAGTGAGCTCCACCCAATTCGAATTTCCCAGAGGCTTTGTTTACACCGTGAGGGTAAAACCACCTACTCAAGCCTCAGCAATGGTGGATGCCCCTCCCCCCACCAAGCTTGAGCATCCCGGGTCAACTTCAGACTGCTGTGCTGGCAGCAAGAATTTCAAGCCAGTGGATCTTAGCTTGCTGGGCTCCACGGGAGTGGGGCCCACTGAGTCAGACCACTTGGCTCCCTGGCTTCAGCCCCCTTTCCAGGGGAGTGAATGGTTCTGTCTCGCTGGCATTCCAGGCACCACTGGGGTATGAAAAAAAAAAAAAAAAACTCCTGCAGCTAGCTCAGTGTCTGACCAAACAACCACCCAGTTTTGTGCTTAAAACCCAGGGCCCTGGTGGTGTAGGCACCCAAGGGAATCTCCTGGTCTGCAGGCTGTGAAGACCATGGGAAAAGTGCAGTATCTGGGCCAGAGTGCACCATTCCTCATGGCACAGTCCCTCACAGCCTCCCTTGGCTGGGGGAGGGAATTCCCCAACCCCTTGCGCTTCCCTGGGTGAGGCAACACTCCACCCTGCTTTGGCTCGCCCTCTGTGGGCTGCACCCACTGTCCAACCAGTCCCAATGAGATGAAACAGGTACCTCAGTTGGAAATGCAGAAATCACCCACCCAGCGTCAATCTCGCTGGGAGCTGCAGACCAGATCTGTTCCTATTTGGCCATTGCCAGCCTGAAGTACCTTTATTAGTAAATAAAATTGAAAGAGCTGTAAAGATGTTTAATGTAAAATGCCTTTATCTCTGCATATCTCTGCATATGGAGAGTCCCCTGAAAGATAGGGCTTATTTCCTAAAAGGTCTCAAGTGGTAGATTTTGGGGGGATCATCTTTATCTGGCACCTTATTTCCTCTTAATGTATAGTCACAAATTTTTGTTCCTTTTAAAAAAAATTGTGGCAACATATAACATTTTCCATCTAAACTCTTTTCAATATATAATTTAGTGGCATTATGTACATTTACAGTGTTGTGCCACCATCACTATCATCCATTTCCAGACCCTTTTCATCATAAACAGAAGCTCTGCCTGTTAATGACTCTTTCTCCCCACCAGCTCATGTGCATTCTACTTTCTGTCTCTATGAATTTACCTCTTCTAAGCACCTTCCGTAAGTGGAATCATACCATATTTGTTGTGTGGCGCCTGGCTTATTTCACTTGGCGTAACGCTTTCAAGGTTCCTGCATGTTGTAGCACGTATCAGAATATTATATGAATGTTCTGTGTTCTTTTTATCATTCACCTGTTGATGATGGATACTTGGGTTGTTTCTACCTTTTGGCTATTGTGAGTAATGCTGCTATGAACATTATCATACAAATAGCTATTCAAGTCCCTTTTTACAGTCCTTTTGGGTGTATGCCCAGGAGTGGAATTGCTGGGTTATATGGCAATTCTGTTTGACTTTTTGAGGAAACCCTAAAGTGTTTTCCACAGTGGCTGTACCATTTTACATGGGTTCCAATTTCTCCACATCCTTATCAACACCTTGCTCTATTTTTTAACAGTTGTCCTAACAGGCGTGGTCTGTCATTGTGGTTTTGATTTCCCCAATGATCAGTGATGTTTTTTCACTCTCTTCATAATATCCTTAGATGCTCAAAAGATTTTACTTTTTGTCTGTTTTTTGAGACAGGGTCTCACTCTTTTGCCCAGACTGGAGTGCAGTGGCGCGATCACAGCTCACTGAAGCCTCAACCTCCTGGGGTCAAACGATTCTCCCGCCTCAGCTACATGGTAGCTGGTACTCCAGGCATGTGCCACCATGCCCAGCTTTTTTATTTTCTGTAGAGACAGGATCTCACTATGTTGTCCAGGCTGGTCTTGAACTCCTGGGCTCAAACAATCCTGCTGCCTCAGCCACCCAAAGTGATGGGATTATAGCCATAAGCCACTATACCCAGCCCTGATTTTACTTTTTATGAAGTCCTATTTTTTGTTATGAGTTTGTTTTGTTATCTTGTCTCGTTTTGATATCATATCCAAGAAACCACTGCAAAATCCAAGGTCATGAAGGTTTTCCCATATGTTTTCATCTAAAAGTTTTATAGTTTTAATTTATATTTAGGTTTTTGATCCATGTTGAGTTAGTTTAATATAATGGTAGGTGAGAGTCCACCTTCATTGTTTTGCATGTGGACATCCGATTTTCCCAGCATCATTTGTTGAAAAGAAGGTGCTTTCTCCATTGAAAGGTCTTGGCACCCTATTTGAGCACATATGTGAGGGATTATTTCTCAACTTTCTCTTCTGTTGGTCTGCCTATATCAGTATGACAATGTTTTGATTACTGTCGCATTGTAGCAGTAAGTTTTCAAATCAGGAAATGTGCAATTGCTAACATATTTCTTCTTTCTCAAGATTGTTTTGGCTGTTAGGGGTTTCTGTCTCACTTTGTCACCCAGGCTGGAGTGCAATGGCATGATCTCGGCTCACTGCAACTCTTAATTTTCCTTTTGGACTGCTCATTGTTAGTGTATAAAAATGCAACTGATTTTCGTGTTGTATATCCTGCAAATTTGCTGAATTCATTTATTAGCTCTAAGTTTTTGTTTTGTTTTGGTGTGGAATTTTTAGGATTTCCTACATATAAGATCATGTCATCTGTAAGCAGAGACAGTTTCACTCCTCCTTTCCAATTTGTATACTTTTTTCTTGTGTAATTGCTCTGTCTAGGACTTTCAGTACTGTGTTGGATAAGAGTGGTTAAAGTGGGCATCCTTGCCTTGTTCCCAATCATAGGGGAAAAACTTCTTTTCATCGAGTGTGGTGTTAGCGGTGGGTTATTCATACATGCTGTTTATCATTTGAGGTAGTTTCCTTCTACTCCTAGTTTATTGTTTTCATAATAAAAGGATGATGAATTTTGTCACATGTCAAATTTTCCAGCATCAGTTGAGATGATCATGTGGGCTTATTTTGTTGTTGTTTGTTCTGTTAATGGAGTATGTTATATGTTGGTTGACTTTTGCATGGTGAGTCATCCTTGCATTCCCAGAATGAATCCCATTTGGTCATGGTGTATATTCCCACTACTATGCTAGTGAATTCAGTTTGCTAGTATTTTGTATCCTGGTCTGTATGTTCTTTTGTTGTCATGTCTTCAACTGGCTTTGGTGTCATGGTAATACTGGCCTTATTGAATCACTTAGGAAGTGTTCTGGATTCTTTAATTTTTTGGAAGAAATTGAGAAGGATTGGTGTTAATACTTCTTTAAATGTTTGGTAGAATTCATCGGTGAAGCCATCTGGTCTAGGACTTTTCTTATTGGGAGGTTTTTGATTACTGAGTCAATCTCTTCACTTGTCATAAGTCTAATCATTTCTATTTCTTCATTCAGTTTTGGTATACTGTTTTCAGGAATTTGTCTATTTCATCTAGGTTGCCTTATTTGTTGGTATACAGTTGTTTCTAATAGTCTCTCTGAACTCATTGTTTCTGCCAAATCAGTAATGTCCCAACTTTTATTTCTGATTTTAGTAATTTATCTTTTTTTTTTTGAGATGGAGTCTCACTCTATCACCCAGGCTGGAGTGCAATGGCGCAATCTCAGCTCACTGCAACCTCTGCTTCCCAGGTTCAGGTGATTCTCCTGCCTCAGCCTTCCAAGTAGCTGGGATTACAGGTGCCCACTACTACGCCCAGCTAATTTTTGTATTTTTAGTAGAGACGGGGTTTCCCCAGGTTGGCCAGGCTGGTCTCGAACTCCTGACCCCAGGTGATCCACCCGCCTTGGCCTCCCAAACTGCTGGGATTACAGGCATGAGCCACCATGCCCAGACAAGTCATCTTAGTCTAGCTAGAGGTTTGTCAATTTTGTTATCTTTTCAAAGAACCAATTTTTGAGTTTTTTCCCTATCATTTTACTATTTTCTGTTTTATCTATCTCTACTCTGTTCTTTATTATTTTCTTCCTTCTGCCTAGCCTGGGGTTTAGTCTATTTTCTAGTTCTTTAAGAGGTAAAGTTAGGTTACTGATTTGAGATATTTTTAAATGTATGTGTTTACAGCTAAAAATTTCCATTTTAGCATTGCTTTTGCTGCATTTCGGAAGTTTTGGCTTGTTGTATTTCCTTTTCATTTGTCTCAGTGTTTGCTGATGTCTCTTATGTTGTTTTCTTTGACTCATCATTTATTTACTTTCCACATATTTGTGAATTTTCTAGTTTACCTTCAGTTATTGGTATCTAGTTTCATTCTATTATGATCAGAAAAGCTACTTTGTGATTTTAATCTTTACTAAGTCATTAACACTTGTGGCCTAACATATGATTTAGCTTGGAGACTATTCCATGTGCACGCAAAAACATGTATATTCTATTCTATTGTTGTTGGGAGGGTGTTCCATATACATGTGTCAGGTCCAATTGGCTTATCGTATTGTTCAAGTGTCCTATTTCCTTATCTTCCACCCGGTTGTTCCACCCATTATTGAAAGTGGGGTATTGACGTCTAAAACTATTACTGTAGAACCATTTCTCCCTTCAATTCTGTTAATGTTTGCTCTTTGTATCTTGGGGGTCTGATGATAAATGCATATATAATTGTTATATTTCTGTGAATTTACCCTTTTCTCAATGTAGTGTCCTTCTTTGTCTCTTGTTACAGTTTTTGACTGAAAGACTATTTTGTCTGATATTAGTATAAGCCACCTCAGCTCTCTTTGCTACTATTTACATGGAATATCTTTTCCATCCTTTCACTTTCAAGCTGTTTGTTTGTCTTTAGATCTCAAGTGGGTCTCCTGTAGACAGCATATAGTTGGATCATGTTTTTTTTTATCCATTCTGCCAATCTCTTCCTTTTCGCTGGAGAATTTAATCTCTTTAATGACTGATAAGGAAAGACTGACTTTTGCCACTTTGCTATTTAATTTTCTCTCTGCCTTAGAGTTTTGTCTCTCATTTCCTCCTTACTGTCTTCCTTTGTTTTTAGTTGATTTTTTTTGTAGTGACACATTTTAATTCCTAATTTTGAGACGAGGTACTAGGAAGGATACTGAATATGGCTTCTAAGGGCTGGTCCTAACCAAACTACACAGAGAAAAATCTGGCTATGCTCAGTTTAGGTTCACCTATGTTCTCCATCTCTTTCCCTGCACCACCTCTTTGGGGACAGGAGACCAAGAAGCTTGCAGAAGAAGTTCTTATCTTCAGTGATTTCAGTGAGTCACTGTGTTATGAGGACTAGGTCCTCACCCAGAGCATGATGGACATAGACTACTTCTCCACAAAGGGGAGACCAGCTTAAATTATGGTCAACACTATTCTTTTTCACTCTTCATTGATTCTGTACCTGTCAGAGGTGGTGTCTCTTGTCACTTGAGTGTGTGCTGCTTCTTTCCACCAGCAGTTACTTTGAAATTGTGGTTCCTTCTTTTGAGTCTGTTGCTTATATAATGGATGTGTCTTGCCAGCCCAGTCCCCCTTTAGAAATTACCAAATCTGTTCAGATTTTAGTGACTCATCCTGCACACACCAGCTGTCCGTACCCTTTCAATGAAAAAGCAAGCTGTGGCTTGGATCCTTGTGGAGTGTCAGAGGCAGTACTCTGAGCTTACTCAGGGATACATTTTAGTCATGAAATACATACCTTAGTTCTCACAAATTGGAGCCTTGACTGCCATCTTCTATATTTACCTTGTGGATTTGGAGAGAGCAGTTTTTAGTAACATCTCTAGGACACACAGGTTTGTAAAAGTCCTTCTCTCTGTGCTTCTCCTAGGTGCATCATTTCTGGCATGGCTTCAGGAAGCATTGTGCTATTTTACAACGACTTTAACCGGTGGCATCATGAATACCAAACCCGCTACTGATGGTGACAGCTGTACATCAACTCTGCCCCTAGGATGAGCAGAAGTACCTGAAGCATCATTCTCTTCTACCACATCTGAATGTAACTTAAATTTGCTCAAAGAAGCAAAATATTTTTTAAAGTTATTAATAATTGCTATTTTTGTAGTCTTTGCTTGACTTTTTTGGGGGGGATTAGCAAAGCAGAAAACTGGCTGCTGGGTTCTGTAGTTTTAAAAAATCTATATTTTTAGTCATAATGAGAAGTCTATTTTCACCAATTATGGAAACATACAGTGGAGCAAGTAAACCACTTATTCCAGCTATAATATTATGAAGAACATTTCCCATGCATCTACAAGCTTGAGAAATAGGATTTTCACAGTGGGGAAGTGGGTTATAATATTGGAATAGGAAAATTTGATGCTGTAATTTGGGTCCTGTATTTTTCCAAACAACTGTGCTTCTTCAGCACTAATATTTCTGGGATTTAAATAGTAATGTTTAAATTATGGTAAATGTAATTTAAAACATCTCAATTAATTCTATCAATATTATTCTTCAAGCATGTTTTAGACCTAGAAAAGTATGGTTTGGGGGAGGCTATTTTATTGTGTGGTTAGCACAGGAATCTAATTTATAGCAAGTGTGAAATAGTTTCCATTTTTTCCTGATCTGTCATCTTCATAGCACAACAAAATGAAATGATGGCAATGCTCTTGAGCTCACAACATTTGTTTTTCTTTTAAAAAGTAAATGCAAGTACCAAAGCTCACTACTGCGGTTTGCCTGTGCCGGGACAATGAGGCGGAGCCACTGTTGGGGCACCCCCTTCCCTCCCCGGGTTTGCAAATAGAGGCTACCAGGTGCTGTATTCAGCAACACCTGTTTTACTATTTGTTATTAAACTATCTATCTATCTCCACCTTCCTTTTGATTAGCAATTTGTACTAAGAAACAATGTTATTTGGTGTTGTATAATTCTACTTTTCTAGTAGATTACTGTGTAGAATTCTGTGAAAAATATTTGAGAAAAGGCCTGTATTGCATAAATAAATTCTTTGTATGTTGTGAACTTTGATCTCTATTATTTCTCTTCCAACAGACCTCAAATGGTCCCTCTTTTTTTCCTACACACTCAGCTCTTCTCTAAAAGCAAGGATTTGGAATGAACAATTCAGTTTGACTGACAGAAAAAGCTGAATAAAATAATAGCATCTGTAATTGAATTGTTGGAAATGCCTTTTTTGCTCCTAAATTTTAAACAAACATTAATAAAATGATGATTGATTCACAAAGAAAATGTCAAACTGATTCAGTCCTAGTTTTTGATCAATAACCAATGTGAGAGATCCTCCTGACTGAAAACAGGAAAATGAGCTTGCTTTCTTTGGCCAGATCTCTCCTCTTACTGAGACTCACACAAATGACCTAGACCTGAATCTTACAAATGCCTAGCAAGGAACTTTATGTACCACTTCATCTGAGATCCATCATTAAGAAAATAGATGGTGAAATGTGGGGGAGGGAAAGTACATTTTAGAATCAAAGAAACACCCAGGTTGCTGATAAATTAACTGATGAACATCTTCACTGTTAATATCCTCATTAACTTGTGAATATTACACTTTGAAAACTTAAGTGAACAATGGTAGAAGAAAATACCAATACCTAAGTCATATGCCACACAAATGATACTTCAACCACCCTATTCCTAGCAAGCCTAAAGCAAAGCTCCTCTTGAAACCTAAAAGAAAAAAAAATCAGTATCTCCACTACCTTTATTGTTTTAAAAACTTCTTATAACTAACGAAAATTAATTGAAACATAAGTTGGCCGGGTGCATTGGCTCATGCCTGTAATCCCAGCACTTTAGGAGGCCGAGGAGGGCGGATCACTTGAGGTCAGGAGTTCGAGACCAGCCTGGCTAAAATGGGGAAACCCAGTCCCTACTAAAAATACAAAAAGTAGCCAGGCTTGGTGGTGGACGCCTGTTAATCCCAGCTACTCGGGAGGCAGAGGCAGAGGCAGGAGAATTGCTTGAGCCTGGGAGGCGGAGGTTGCAGTGAACTCAGATTGTGCCACTGCACTCCAGCCTAGGCGACAGAGTGAGACTGCATCTCGAAAAATAATAATAATAATAATTTAAAAAATACTAAAAGAAGAAACAACACTTCATAAAACAAATAAGGCTGGCATCAACACATGGGCTTCTTAATGATAGAATCTGTTCAGTAATAACATTTACAGTTTATTCAATATTTACTTATTCAATTTTAACTAACTCCTTAAAAAGGCTATTACTTTACATAAATGTAAGCCAGTTAAGAAAAGAAGTGAAAGAAGAGGTGTTTTGGGGCTGGAAATGAGGGAACCACAACAGAGGGAACAGTGTGTCTGCACAGTGAGTGGTTGCAGCTGGATGGGCTGTGCTTGGTCCATGTACAGTAACAGGGCTGGTTTAAGATGCATTGCCTCCAGAAATTAAGATTTTCCTCACTGACATACTGTTTCTTACTGAAATATAACCAATCAAGTCCCTGAGATGCTGTCATTTAAGAAATACCATTAGATCTCTGGGAGAAAGCAGGAGGGCTAAAAGACAACATGAACATCCGAAAAACATCGATAGAAACGTGTAGACAACACACTCTCAGATGACAGCGTCTTACTCCCAAAGTACACCAAAAATCAGTGTTTTCATAAATTACTTCAATAAAAGAGCTATTTTATCCATTGAGAAACATCACACCTCACTTCTGCTTAGCATACACAACAGGAAGATTCCAAGTGTCTTGCACAGGAATCATGAGTAGCCATGAGCAGGGCATGAGGTCGGGAACTGACAACCCGGGGTTGCCCTTTCCACTCGCTCTAAGAGCAGCCGAGTCAGAGGGTCAGGGGCCGACCACACACTTGGTGTCACATGTCGTCCTACACCTGTCAGAGGGGCAGTGAGATGGCAGTGGTTGTGTGAGTCAAGCTCGCAGGAGATGGTCAGGGAACCTGGGATGTAGCCCCACTGCACCTACTTTGTACCCTTCTTAGCAAATACAACAGCTTGCAGCAGCTTAGATTCACCATGAAAGGTGGCTGAGGTAGAGATTTTCACTAGGTTTCTTTGATATCTTTTTACTGGCTGTGATCTCAAGAGCTTCTAGCCATGTAAATCAAAGGCCTGGTTTAGTCCTTTCTACTGGGACAGTCCTGCCCCATTCTCCATCCCTGCTAAAAAAGACAGCTGACCCATGATATAAACAGATTCCTTCTGGATCCAGATGCAGAAGTGTCTTTCATTTAAAAGCTGGAATAACCCACCACTGAGCTAGGTGGAGAAACTTCACCAGTTCCTGGTGTGTGTTCATTATGGATTAGCCCCATAGCCCCACATGAAATCACATTAGGCCAAAGTATGTTCACAAACAGAAGCAAGATGTAACTTTAGTCTCAAAATCTGCATAACCTATACATGAGCAAATGTGCTAGTGCCTCCACTTGGCTATTTTTGCCCTACCACATGGAAGGAAATCGTTTCCTACTTCAAGCAGGAGAACACCCAGCCCAGCTCCCCTCGTTTTGTGTAGCATAAAGTTGAACCACTGTTAATTCTATAGGCTTCACAAGTTATCCTTGCAGGGGAAGGAGGCTGGGAAGTTTCAAAATTTCCTACTTGTAAAGAAGGAAGGGCAAGACCATAAAGTAGCAAATACATAAATAGCAAAACAAACCATTTTAAAGTTCTACTTCCTCTCAGGTGAGTGGGAGAAAAATCTTTTGGGTTTTTCTTTTAGATAGACTTGAAAAGTTGAGTCCATGATGAACTTCTTGCATGCTCTATAGTCGTAAGATCGCTAAAGACTCAAGACTACTGTTAACACCACTGACACATCACTCCCAGCCCTGGCTGCTATGAACCAGAACTGCAGACTGCTCAGAGCAAGGCACATCACATTTTTCTCTCTAATGAAATGAAGGGTGGTTTGGCCTTTAGGCAAGCAATCTGTTTTGAGAGAGCTGGGCTCCTCCAGCAGGGTTAGAAGACAAACTGTGAATGCTCCTATGAGATCTTGGTGATCTATGCCAGAAACATGAAGTGAACTATTTTTCTGTCTCAAATTCAGGATATTTTTCCTTGCCAAAACCAAGATTCCAGGGAGTTGGGCAGGCTTGTCACTTCCTCATACCTGGCAGGAAGCTGGCTGCTTTGCAGCTTTGGCCTTGGATAATTTGAAAGACATCCCCAGAACTGACTTCAGCCTCAACAGAGACAGGCATCCAGCCACTCTTCGCAATGCAACAGACTCAGCCCACCTGACGGTGCTGGAGGCCTGTGGTGCCCAGCTCCACCCAAAATGAAGGGGCACCGGTAGGGGCCAATGACGGTCTCTATATCAAATATATGCTTTTCTTCCCCTCAGCCATTCAATGCTGGCAAGGCCTTCCCACAGCTGTCTTCAAGTTCAAGGCTTTGGTTTTTATCATAAGATTGCCCCTTAGAACCCCCTGGCCAAGACTCACCAAAGTTGCACATGTCAGCCTCCCTCTGGAAAAACCACTCTCTGACTTTGATCTAAATAAGTGCCCCTGCTCTGATAACTTCTCAGCCACTGACAAAGTGGTAGAAAATGGAGGGTGGTTTGGCCTTTAGGCAAGCAACTTTTTTTTTTTTTTTTTTTTGAGACAGAGTTTTGCTCTTGTTGCCCAGGCTGGAGTGCAATAGTGCAATCTTGGCTCACCACAACCTCCGCCTCCCGGTTTCAAGCGATTCTCCTGCCTCAGCCTCCTGAGTAGCTAGGATTACAGGCATGCGCCACCACACCCAGCTAATTTTATATTTTTAGTAGAGACGGGGTTTCTCCATGTTGGTCAGGCTGGTCTCGAACTGCCTTCCTGAGGTGATCCGCCTGCCTCCGCCTCCCAAAGTGCTGGGATTACAGGCGTGAGCCACGTTCCTGGCCAGGCAAGCTATCTCTTTTGAGAGAGTGGGCTCCTCCAGCAAGGTTAAAAGCCAAACTGTGAATATTCCTATGAATTCGCACCCCACCTGTGTCTTACACACGCAGCACTCCTAACACATCTCTGACTGCCAAAAGAGGAAACCTTGTCATGGGGCACCTGCCCTGCCTGGGGAAGCTCTTGACCATTCCATTTCCTTATTTATTAGACAAGGATATTAGTATCTATCTCTTAGGGCTGTGGCATATCTCAAGTGAGATAGGATGAAATACTCCATAAGCTGCAAACTTGTGTGATTGTCATGATCTTCTTCTTTAGAAAGCAGCTGATTCTGTAACTGCGCTGCTCTGTTACTAGAATCTTACTCTCACTCTGCCCTCAAATCTGACCTTTTGTGCCCCCTACCTGCTGACCTCAGGCTGACCATCCAGAGCAACTAAAAAAAGGCTGTGCCCCTTCTATGGAACAGCCCTTTACACAGCCAAAGACATTGAGCAAATGTGCCTCGACTTTCCTCTTACCTCACAGTTTTCTCCACCAGTCCTTAGCTGCCAGGATTCACACCCCCTCACCACTTCAGCTGTCCTCTGTCGGGTGATCATTGCTCTTTCTCTGCACCACATGCAACAAGGTCCCCAGAACAGAACTCCATCCCAAGCTAGCACTGCCTGGGATCTGCCCGTGCTTCTCATAACACAGTTAAGATTATGCTAATGTTCAAGCAGCTGTGTTGGCTCCTAATGACCGGGCAATCATTGAAATCCTCCAGGCCCAGATCTTCAGCGGTGCTGCAGGCCAGGGCCTTGCCTCGGGTAGTTACAGAATTGAATCACAGCACTTCACACTTCACTTCTACACAGTGGGTTTGGATCAGTATCCTCACCTGCTGAGATCCTTTTAAATGAGTCCATTCCATTAAAACAAAACAAAACAAAACAAAACAAAAAAACAGGAAAGCATTCTAAGTTGTTATTCACATCATATGCGGGGAAAAACAAAAAAAGGTTAAGAACAAAGACTGAAGCTGCAGCCTGGCTGCAGAGCTGCTCTGTCCAGCATGGCAGCCACTAACCACGTGGCTGTTCAACACTTGAAATGTGCCCTGTCCAAACTGAGACATGCTATAAATGTAAAGCACCCCAGATTTCAAAGGTTTAGAACAAAGAAAGTAAAACATCCTAGTGATTTTTTTGATTACATGCCAAAATAATACTTTGGATGTATTTAGACATATTTGGTTAAATAAAATATACTATAAAAATTAATTTCACCTGTTTCTTTAAAAAAATTTTTTAACATGATACTAGGAAATGCTGTCTCCTGTGGCTTGCATATTTCTGTGGGACAGCAAACTGTTCTAGAGATCTTTCTCCAAGACAACATCAATCAGCACTCCTGCTTTCAACATGGTGAATCTGTCCTGAGCTGTCTTCACCATCTCCTAATTCACATTTCACCATTTTAGCCATGAAGATATTCTGGGGGAAGTTTTGCCAAATGCCTTCAATTTATATATTCAATACATTTCTATCATAGCAACCTTTCTGAAAAGAGAGGGTGAGAGGAAGAGAGAGAAAATGAGAGGCTGAGACTCGGCCCGGCTCAAGTAAGGGAATCAACATGAAACAGCCCACGCCATTCTCTCTGTGCAGGATTTGAGGAACCCAGCAGTTAAGTACCTGTATTTAATTTAGATCCTGAGATAGAATTACAGCTCAACAAATGTTTGCTAAACAAGTGGGCAGATGAACAATCTGCCTATATCAGAACCTTTATTTAGCTCCTCCCCTCCAGGACTTGATTTAGCCTTGGATAGACAGGGTCACCCCCGCCCCACCCCCAAAAAGAACATGCACTTTAGAGTCAGCAAAAGCTAACACTGCATCGTGGCTCCACCTCCTGCCAATTCTATGTATGACCCTGGAGGTGTGACTTGACTTCTTGGTTTGCTCCCCTAGCACCACATACTTCTGTAGGTTTTCCTGGGGTCATAACCATTTTAACAGGATGGCTAGGCAGTGCCGCCCCTGCCAGTTCATGCTACTTCCGGCCTCCACCCTTACAGAGGGCGGAGGCATGTACCGACAAGAAGAGGTTCCTGCATCCTGACAGTGACTGGCACTGCCCGGCCACTTATTTTGTCTTTAGCAGATGTCTTTCTTTGAACCTCACAGTTTGAGGGAGGGAGATGGGTTTGGGGCTCAGATCAGTGCCAGAGGCCTCGTTCTATCGCTGTTTGCATTTTTCTCCTTCTTCCTTTTATTAGCTCTTCCCTTCCATTAACAAAAATATTTCTATTGAAAGCTATGAAAAAGCTTGTCCTGTAACCAAAGAGGAGGCACAAGCAGAATGTTCTAAACCTATACATCACTGCTTTTTTGAAACTGTCATCCTCCTGTAGCCCGACCCTGCTACAGCTGTGGGTCTAGGAAGCCCGCCGCCCGCTCCCCCGGCCCGCAACCCACCGCACCTTGTGGCCAACTTCTGGACCTGATCAGGAGTCAGCACCAGCCCAGAACTCATTGTAACGCCTGGCCCATGAGCTTGACTCATTCCTTCAGCTATCTGAACTGGAAGATCCAGAGTCAAGTTAGATGGTTTCAAGCCCTGGGATTGTAAAGCCTTGAAAAGCTGGGGACAGAGGCAGTACCAGGGTAACCTGAACCACAGGGAAGTGGGTACTATGAGGGGACAGAAACAAGAGTCTTTCAGAGAAAGCTGTAGCTGACAAGGCACTGGAAAAAGCAGAGACAGAAGACCACACAACCTCAGAGAGAGACAGGGGAACAACTGCCCCAACTCTCTGCCCTTCCTGCTGCTGATTCATAAGGTTCCTCTGTCGCACACCAGGCACACCATTTGTTCTTCAGCTTTTGTGATGTGTCTTTTTTGAGACAGGTTCTCACTCTGTCACCCAGGCTAGAGTGCAGTGGCACAATCTCAGCTCACTGCAGCCTCTACCTCCCTGGTTCAAGTGATTCTCCCTCCTCAGCCTCCTAAGTAGCTGGGATTATGGGCATGTGCCACCACGCCCAGCTAGTTTTTCTATTTTTTAGTAGAGATGGGGTTTTGTCATGTTGGCCAGGCTGGTCTTGAACTCCTGACTTCAGGTGATCCACCCACCTTGGCCTTCCAAACTGCTGGGATTACAGGCCTGAGCCACCACGCCCATTCTGCATCTGTAACCAGACAAACTTCAACCAAGACACATTTCCATGTGTGCTCTCCCCAGGCTTCCTCTTTTCCCCGGGTGGCCCTGAGACTTTGCAAAACAGCCACTGGCACCCACTGGCACCTGGGCCAAGGAGGAGAACTTTGATCCCACACATCCTTGGCTAAACAACAGCACAGAAACCTTTGCCCATCCCTGATTACTTTTTTTCAAGAGGGAAAAGTTTATTGCAGGTTGGGTACACTTGTAAAAGGCAAAATCTAACAATGAGAACGAACTATAGGGCTCACCAGTTTAGAAGATGAGCAGGTAAAACAAATACACGGATTATGTACAATTATTAAAAAGAGCAGGGTGTTGGACAAAAAGGAAAAACTGCCAGCAGCCTTCCAGAAGGTTCACAGAGTATCTCCAGGGAGCACCTTCCCGCCCAGTCCTGGCTGCCTCGGGCATGCCTCCTCCTGTGGTTACCTGCCCTGCTCCAGATGAAATGCAGATGAGGAAGCAGGTACCGGGCTCGGGAGCGGAGCTTGTTCTGCTCTGCAAGTTGCTGGCTTGCAGAGAAGCAGCCGCTGGGTGCCGCATGCGCCAAGCCTCTCATTAAAAAACCCAGAGGGCAGGTTCACGGGCATTTCCTAACACACGTGTGGGAAGAGCTGGGGGAAACCCATACCGCCCAGGGAAGAAGTGGCTTCTCCCATCATCTGTGTACAAATGAATACTGAGCCTTGTCTCTGGTGAGCCCAGTGCCCCAAGCTGAATGGCTGAGCCCGCCACCCTGGGCCTCTGATCGCTTCTCAAAGCCTGCAATCCATGTCCAATGACCAAATCGTCCTCTCAGGTGCTCACTTCTTCTATTAGAAAGCCAGTCCTCTTAGTCCCCATATCACCTCTCACAGGACACCCACAAAAGGACAAATGCAATTCTAAGTCTTTCATTAAAAAAAAAAAAAAAAGAGAGAGAGAAAAGAAAAGAAAGGGAGTGTTCTGAGTCTACTTAAATAAGGAAAAGGCCTTGGTTCATCCAAAGTGTTTCTATAAAAATGCATCGAATGCTGGAATAAAGTTACACATTCTCCTGGTGAAGCTGTAAAATGTCCAACAAACTGAAAATGACTGGGGATGATCTGGAACGAGTCTCTCCGAACAGCTGTTGGCAGAACGGATGCAGCCTTTGATGCCTCCAGGAACCAGAAGGCAGAGCCCAGAGCACCAGGCCAGGCTCCGGCACGCCAGGCTCCGGTTCCCAGGCGGCCTGTGGAGGACCCGCAAACTCAGGCGCAGGCGGTGAAGAGAGGGAGACCTGTAGCAGGGAGGCCGGCGAGGCCGAGCAGAGGGCTGGCTTCCTGGGTGGCAGCAGGCGGCTTCGCCCGTCTGCAGGAGGCTCAGTCTCGGTGGCGGCGCCAGGTTCCTGCCCGCTCACCGCCCGTGGCAGCAGGAGGACAGTGGGGGGTGGGAGATTCCGAAGGGGTGGGGGCCGGGACTGCTTCCTCAGGCACAGGGGTCTCCTCCACTGAGGGAGGAACTGGAGAGACGGGCTCCATCCCAGGCCTGCCGCCGTCTTGACAGTGCTTGCTGCAGAAAATCTGTCCCTCCTTATCTAGAGCCGTGTTCTGAGGAGGAAACAGCAGAGACAACACATTACCCAGACCCAGGCTCGGGTCCCAGCTGCCACGAGCAGAGAGCACGACAGAGCATGCACGGGCCTCAGAAACAGAAGAGGAGAAATAACGCCAAGCTTCTACCAGAAGCCTCACAGGAGAGCAGTGGTTTCAGGAACCCACCGGGGGAAGGGGCTGTCCTTGGCCTCTGCTCCTACCCGGAGCCAGGCTGGCAGCCCAGGACACACCAGATGTCTGTCGTCTTCTCTCGCTTTGGGCTGTGCCTGGGTTCTCACCGCTTCAGCCCAAGCCCAGACCTTAAGCTCAAAAGAATTCTGAGACAATAAGCAAACCTTACAAAGGTGCTCAGTCTTGGACAGTTTACTTTTCCAAATAAAGCTCTCCGTCACAGATTGAAAAGTTACCCGCATGTCCTGTGAATAATTAATCCTCCTAACAACCTGAGATGCTGTGAAGCCTATAAAAGGCCCAGGAATTGGATGGAGCCACATTATTCTTTTTTGAGATCCTCCATGGTCTCCTCACCTGTCTTCTCTTCATGTGAAGCAAAGCTTCCTTATTCTGAAACATTCTGAAAGTTTTTAAATCTGCTCAGCTCTTCAAGGAACAGAGAAACAGCCACAAACATGTGAGGCAGTCACCTTGCGTTCTAAGCCTGGCTGGGGAAGGGACCCTGGTCCTCCTTTCTCCTTCTCTATTTCCTGCTTGTCCAGGGGAGCCCGTCAAGCTGCCATCTCACTGGGCTTCCCAAAAGTGAAGGAGATGGCAGTTCCCAGGCACCTTTAGCTAAAAGGAACAACTGCCAGGAGGCATTTTGTAATCTAACTAACCTGGGGAGGGAGAGGGGAAAACGCACTAGAGATTCTTTCAGTACTTTAACAACAACAACAAACAAAATCTGGAGAAAATAAGAATCAACAACAGGGCTTTCTAAGACGAACTTGGGTGGCGGCCTCCAGGGCACCTGGGGCCACCTGTGGAATGGCTGCTTCTCCACAGGCCCTGCCAAGTTCAAGCTGAACAGTCATCTATTTCCGGCCGGGTGCGGTGGCTCACACCTATAATCCCAGCACTTCCGGAGGCCAAGGAAGGAGGATCACTTGAGGTCAGGAGTTTGAGACCACCCTGGGCAACACAGAGACTCCATCTCCACAAATAATTTAAAAATTAGCTGGGCATGGTGGCGTGCACCTGTAGTCCTAGCTACTTGGAGGCTGAGGCAGGAGGATGGCTTGAGCTCAGGAGTTTGAGGATACAGTGAGCTAGGTAGGATCACACCACCGCACTCCAGTCTGGGCAACAGAGCAAGATCCTGTCTCAATAAACAAAACTCCCCAAATCCCTATAATTTCCAAGGACAATTTCAACTACCTGGAAAAAGGGTAACTGTGGAAAACTCTACTAAAAGATGCTCCCCCCCTACATGGGAAGCAGAGAGCCAGCATACAGGTTTTTCCTACCACAAAATGTCTCCTGGGTACAAGAAAACAATCCCCCCGTTATTTCTCCTTTTCTCTTCCTGTCAGAAGCACAGGGGCGTGTGTGGCAGAAGGCAGGCTGGCAGTGCGGTTAGTACATACCATGGCCTTGGACCTAGCCAGAGGGAAGCAATGCAGGCGGCGGGAGAGGCAGAAGGCAGGAGAGAAGCAGGGACAGAAACTAGACTTACTTTCAACAGAAGCAACACGAGTGAAACAGTTTTGTCTATCCTAAATTAAGGCAATAAACCCAAATCCTTCCCCAACTTCCCCCTGAAACAAGGCATAATTCCCCAGCGAAGAAGGCAATGCCCTTGAATCCGTCCCTTCTCAAGTCTGCACCGCAGGCGCCGAGTGACGGCGGCTTCTCGACATTCCCTTCCCACTACAAGATGGTCTCTCCTGGTCTCTGCAGCTGGGGCGAGCTCCCCGGGGTACTTGGGAGGCCGTCCTGCGTGCACTCTGCTCTGTCCTTGCTTACGCATGCTAAGGACAAGTCCAAGAAAACGGAACTGTAATCCCACACCTCAGCCCTGCCTGAAACCAAGGCCTTGCCCATTAAATTATCTTCTCTTATCCCAAAGGCTGGCTGAGATCACACTTACTGATACAAACTCATCTTTGGAAATGCAGCTGGAGAAAGAACAAAAGCCTTCATGAAGGCACCCATCTTAAGCTGCTCTTTCCGAAAAGCCACTTTTCACTTAAGTGGGAAACAGCATCGGCAGGAGAACTACAGGACTCCTCCCGTGCTCTCACCAGCTGTTGGTCTGGAAAGGCAGGCAGGCAGTGTGGCAAGCTGAGAAGTTTGAAAATAAAGTTTTCCAGGGGCCTGCTTGGCTGAATGGAAAGGATGTGAGTAGGTACAGAAGACCCACACCAGTAAGCAGCTGAGAGCCGGACGGTGGCATCAGAAACTGAGACAAGCATGCAGGCGTGAGAGGGGCTGAGGATGGGGCGCGCTGGTCGGACGCAGCGTGGTGAATACCAGGATTCTGCTTCAGGCTCTCCCACTGTCTCAGCGGGGTAAAGAAGGAAACTCTGAGGTGCCTCTCAAACTGTCAAATCAAACTGTCAAATAAAATGCAGATAACACCATCAACTTTACTTTTTTTCACCTTTATGGACCAATTTCTAGCCCGTAATTTTCTCACTGAAATCTCAGGCCCCAGCTCTGGGGGTGAGAACACTAGGGTGACAGCAGATGGGAAGGTCCTATCTGTAAGTTATCTGATGATTCAACCTCCAGACGGTTGACACTATTTCCACTATCATTTGTATCTGCAGAAAACCAGGTTGGCCCCACAGTCTCAGTTATGAGGACATATGAGTACCAGGGAGAGTCATTTTGAGGTTATTTTTAATGTAAAAACACTTAAAACTGTTCCCGAAGACAGGACACACAGTGACGTGAGGAGGACGAGGAGGACGAGGAGGACGAGGAGGACGAGGAGGACGAGGAGGACGAGGAGGACGAGGAGGACGATACAGCAGCATTGCAAGTTCCCCCACACAACCATGCCCCAGACCGGGTCCTGTGCCAGGGGAGGATCAGCGGCAGGCCTTCCCCTCCCACTTTTGGGGACAGCCCAAAATTCACAGGCTGGTGTTTTGGCCATCGAGAATGGGTGCCACCAGAGGCAAGCCTGATTGAATTTCCCTGTAGGTACTGAATGGGATCATGACATCAGCAGTTCCTCTGAGCTAACAGCCTGCAGAGTTGTGTAGGGAACACGGGGTTAGAGGGGACACCCTGCTAACATGCGCAAAATGACAACTGAACACACATAAACATACAACATTTACAGTCGCCATCAGGGCTGCAAACAATAACGGGTTGTTCCTTCACACAAACACCCTGTCAGAGCCCAGGGGTTTGTCTTTTGAATATTGAACTCCTCATCAGCAAATGGAAAATGGTATTTGTAAACCACACAACATAGGTTCTGTCTGAGGGGGTCTCAGCGTCATTCTCCAGGACAGAGCCTGTAGAACAGCTAATCATTCCAGAACGTCAGCTGAGAGCCAGCCATAAAGAGGCCGGGCACAGGCCTATGGCCACTGATTCCTATCTGGGCCCCTGAGTCAAAAAGTGACCCCAGCAATGACTCCCTTCACAGTCTCCAAGCAAACTCTCCTAAGCCCTGGGCACAGGGCAGTTAAAGGTTCTTCCTCTCAGAAGACTTAATATGGTTATTAAATTTTGATCCCAACCAATCTCTCTTCTTAAGGTTTTTTCATGACACATTGAGTATGCCAATTTTTAATGTTTTATTTTTCTAAATTTTCCAAGAAGCTGCCTTACAACGCAGTGCACAGCGAGGCTGTGTACCACTGAGCCCATCCATCAATGCTAGCTCTCGCAAGGGAATCGCTGGAAACATTCTCATGCTGTTGGCTCAATCAAGATGGTTCTTTTCAAAGTGTCTAAGCTGTAATTCTTTGACAACTCTGACTTTCTCAGGCTTTCAGCAAAACACTGCTAAAATTCGAGGGAAACCACAACTCAAAAGGCCTTCTCACTGCTTTGGCACAGAGCGCCCCTAAAGTCCTGCAAGCCATCAAAAGACTCAGCTTGCAAACCCAGGCTCTGTCTGGAGAGGGAGAGAGGGAGAGCACACTTTCTGGCAGGGGAGCAGCTGGGGAGCTGCAAGGACACACAGAGGATGGCCATATAAATGCAGCCGCCCCTGGGGACAGAAGAGAATGACAGCCCAGTGGGTGCTGAGAACCTGGGGGAGGCTCAATCCATATAACAGAGTGCTGCATGCTCGTGGGGGGCGGGGGGTGTGGGGTGTGTGGAGGTATGTGGGGTGTGTTTGGGTGTGGGATGTGTGGGGTGTGTGGGTGTGTATGTGGGGGATGTGGGTGTGGGGTGTGTGGGGTTATGTGGGGTGTGTAGGGTGGGGGGTGTGGGGGATGTGTAGAGTGGGGGGTGTGGGGGATGTGTGGTGTGGGGGGTGTGTGGGGTGTGGGTTGTGTGGGGGGTGTGAGGGGTGTGGGGGTGTGGGCGGTGTGTGGTGTGGGGGGTGTTGGGGATGTGTGGTGTAGGGGGTGTGGGGGATGTGTGGTGTGGGGGGTGTGTAGGGGTATGTGGGGTGTGGGGGATGTGGGGGGTGTGTAGGGGTATGTGGGATGTGTGGGGGTGTGGGGTGTGTGGGGTGTGGGGGGGGTGTGGGGTGTGTGGGGTGTGTGGGGGTGTGGAGTGTGTGGGGGTGTGGGGTGTGTGGGGGTGTGGGGGGTGTGGGGTGTGTGGGGGTGTGGGGGGTGTGAGGTGTGTGGAGGTGTGTGGGGTGCGAGGGATGTGGGGTGTGGGGCGTGCGAGGGATGTGGGGTGTGGGGGATGTGAGGGATGTGTGGTGTGGGGGGTGTGGGGGATGTGTGGTGTGGGGGACGTGGGGGGTGTGGGGGATGTGTGGTGTGGGGGATGTGTGGTGGGGGTGTGGGGGGTGTGAGGGGTGTATGGTGTGGGGGATGTGTGGTGTGGGGGATGTGGGGGGGGTGGGGGGGTGTGGGGGGTGTGGGAGATGTGGGGGGTGTGTGGGGGGTGTGGGAGATGTGGTGGGGGTGTGGGGGATGTGGGGGGTGTGTGGGGGATGTGGGGGGTGTGTGGGGGATGTGGGGGGTGTGTGGGGTGTGAGGGATGTGTGGTGTGGGGGGTGTGGGGGATGTGTGGTGTGTGGGGGGTGTGGGGGATGTGTGGTGTGTGGGGGATGTGTGGTGTGTGGGGGGTGTGGGGGATGTGTGGTGTGTGGGGGGTGTGGGGGATGTGTGGTGTGTGGGGGGTGTGGGGGATGTGTGGTGTGTGGGGGGTGTTGGGGGGTGTGGCGGGTGTGAGGGATGTGTGGTTTGGAGGGTGTGGGGGATGTTGGGGGTGTGGGGGTGTGGGGGTGTGGGGATGTGGGTTATGTGTGTGGCTTCCTTATAGCTTCTATCTAAACCCTGCATCTTCCTAGGTAAGGCTCCCAGACAACCATGTACCATGAGAATATGCCACTGTTTCCCTTCTAGTTGGGTAGGAAACAAGGAGGACCTTCCCACAGGGTGAGAGGCCTGTCCCAAGTACGAGTGACGGAGCTGTGGAGGTGGCCCATCCTAAGCTGTCAAGACTCAGTGTAGTCACGGGGGGCCCAGATGTGAAACTCAGACGCCCATCACCTCGGCAGGTCTGATTCGAAAGCCGCTGCAGCCAACTCCAGCTCTGGGAAAGGCCACTCCACCCCTGTTCCCTGCTCCTGCGAGTGCGTGGGGAGAACCAAGGTCCCTGCCTGGGTGGCTGGTTGGCTTCTACCTGCTCACGGTGAGCTGGCCTTCTGGCCCAGGGTTGCATTGGCTCAGGCCTGGACAGCTGCTGCGGGTGTGCTGCCCTCACCTCTGGTTCATTGTTTTTTCCTTTTGATTCATTTACTCTCCTGTCACTTTTCATTCTAATTTGTTGTGTTTATGTACTTAGGAAAGTTGCCTTAAGAACCATTTTGTAAGAAGAAAAGGCTGAAAAAAACAAGGCCATCATTGCCACTGACATCTCATAAAATGTTACCAACCCTGAAAAATGAATATATATTTTTTTCCTTGGTTATGTACTCTTAAAAGCCCCAAACTGTATTTCATAAAACACTGATTTTTTAAAACTGAAATATGTTTAGCTTTGGCTGTTTCTTATCCCAAGTCTCAAAGAATAATTCACATCTCTAATAATCTATTTCTGAGGCCTTGGGGTAGGCAGGGAGTTAATTCCTAACACAACAAACCCCTCCAGGGCTTGGGAGTCTCTCTAGATGAGAAGGCAGAGACAAGAGTGGAAGCAGCTGCCCAGAGGGCCAGGCCAGGAGCTTCTTGACGCCTGCACCCCTCACACCAGGCCTGCTGGTCCCTACACAAGCCCCTCCACACAGTGCCCAAAGCCTGGGAGTTGCCGGACGAGTGCCCTCCACATGCCAAGCCAATCTTCATATGAAATAGGACCACAGAAGGCACCAACTTCCATGTGAGGGCAGCTCCCGGCTATCTAATTCAAAAACTTCAAGGCCGGCTCCGCAGTCAGGTCAGACGCTGCCGCCTTCCACTCACCATGATGACGGAGACCCCGGTGGTAGTGCTGTTCTGTTTGGGGAGCGCATTATTAAAGTGCTGTTTTAGTTTACCTGTCACCTCAGCTTGCATGTTATTCTCCTGGGAGGCATCATCCTACAGGAAAGAAAACAATCAAATACAATGCTTTTTCCATCCTCCCGTTTGAGTTGTCTTTTCCTTAAGAGTCCCCCTCCCCGCCTCAACCACCCTCCTGGCCTCTTCCTAAATGCGCCCCTCTTAGCCACAGAGAAACAATGATCTTTCAAAAATAACTGTTGTTATTCAGTAGTCCCATGCCCTCAGAAAGACCCCACACCATTCCCTCTGCCCCTCAGGACTAGAGCAGGCCCAGGAGAGGGCACAGGTCTCCCGGGACACAAAGCAGGACACACTTTAGGCTACTGAGACCCTCACCCAAGGCACACGATTTAGTATGATCCCTCCCATGGAAGCATCAAAGGTAATTGTTTTTTACTTTAATCAAGAATTCATTTAGTTGTTAGTCTTTATTGCTTATAATAAAAAAAAATGTGGTATCTTAGCTACTTGGTCCAAGAACCACGTCATTTAGCCCAAGAGAGCAGCAAGCAGGATCCAGAGAAACTGCACCCGGACGGCGGGTGGATGGGGCAGTGGAGGTACACAGGGAGCTTCCCAACCTGAGTCAACAAAGCCCTGGGCTAACTAAACTAACTTCACTCTCCTGGAGCCTCCCAGAAATGAGGGAAATGGGAGAAATGTAATTCCCACGGTCCCCATTTATTGGATCATGTTTCCCTCCCAGAGACCACCTGAGCCTCTGGGAGGGAACTCTAGTCAATATCATGTGTCTCCACCCAGCTCTGAAGCCACCCGGTCTCAGCCTCCCCATCAACAGCAAGAGGTCTCCTGAGAGCACGTGCCCTGAAGGCACAAAGATCAGAGTCTGAAACAGGCTCATCACCAGGGCAAACCCTGGAAACTCTCAAACCCTGGAACCACAGAAGACGAGAGCTAAAAGCCTCCTGAAAGAGCACTATGGCCAACTCCATTTTGCAGATAAGGAAACTGGGGCCAAGAAAGGGACAGTGACTTGCCCAGGTGACTCACGGGGCAGGGTCTAAGACTGGGACCCTAGTGCCAACTGCTTTCTTGGGGAGCCATCTTCATGCTACTTGCTCAATGGAACAGACAGACATCTACCATGGAGCTTGGATGCATAACTTTTGCATGGGCAAACATCACAGTGAGGAACCGTACTGTTGGCCACAGAGCACAGTGAGGCCCATTCCCTCGGAATGTGGGTACTTACTGACACCCAGGGGTGACTCAGGATTTGTCCCGCGGTACACCGAGCTTCAACATTTACCTGAAGCATTTGACTGATTAATTCCTACAAATAAACAAACAAGTCAGACCACAGAGGAGGAGAAAGGAGGTAATTCCAGCATAAATACAGAAATCTGAGTTTGTGGCAAGCACTTCAGAGAAGAGCCAGCACAGCTGCTAACTGATTCAAACCTAAACATGATTACACCTACTCTCCTAATGCCTTATAAACAGTGCAAAAGAAAAGACAGTCTCTCCCGAGTCCATGTGAAACTAAGATGTTTTCACTTTAGAGTTCTGGTCATTGTTATTATTCCACAGTCTAAAACTGCAGTATTTTTCCTTTTGGCAATTCAGTGTGTTTCACGAGTTTATCCCTGTATCCTGATGGGTGCCCAATACGTATTTCTTGAGTAAATGAAATAATGGATGTTGAGAACTTAGAGGAGCACAAGAGGATGGAGGGAAACTGGAAAGATGGCCAGTCCAGCTTTAAGAATTTGGCCAAGAACTTCAGAGACCATACCATGGGATGAACTTAAAAGAAGAACCACACATTAAAAGCCAAGGAACTTTCTGGAATGCAATACCTAGCGCAGCTACAGCCCTGTGCAATGGATGAGGACCCCACAACGTAATACAACCCACAGAAACAGGCCTGGAGGGTACCTTGGCAGAGTCCGTGATGTTATCCCAGTAGGGGGCTGGAAACTCCAGCTTCCCAGCCAAGATCTGGTCGAAGAGATCTTCCTGGAGATTGTTCTCACTAAGCCAGTGACAAAGAAATGGAAGAAAAGTCAAAGTCACCGTAGAATTTTTCAACAAAATGTCCACAGGAAGAGTGGGGAAAGGAGTGCAGTCTCTGGCTCTGACTTGGGCATTCCGTATCTCTCAATTCCATTTGTAAAGTCAGAACTTCTCCTTTTAGACAATGAGCCAAAGAACATTTCCATAGGCCGAGGAATTAAAGAGACAGAGTCAATGACTCAAACATTTGCTTAATGAATGCAGAGTTTCAGTTTGGGAAGATGGAAAAGTTCTGGAAAGGGACAGTGGTGATTCTTGCACACAATGTGAACGTATATAGTGGTACTGAACTGTACACTTAAAAATGGTGAGTGATCGATTTTCTTATGTATATTTACCACACACACACACTCAAGATAATATTTGAATCCACAAATAATGGAAATCCTCATTTCGGGGGGGAAAAAAATCAGCATCTGCCCTCAAGCTGTCATGGCAACAAGAAAGGAAAGGCAGAAAATCTAAGTCCGATCTCCTTTCCCTTCTTCTTTCCACTTTAACAGCCAAAGATCAGTGCAACAGCCAACATATGAAAAAGTCATAAGGAGTTCAGGATCTGGATAAACATTCATGAAATAATTAGTTCACCGTTGGAAACTGACTTTCATTTAAGCTCAGTCTGAGAGGAAGGGCCAACCCAAGATGCCAAGCAGAATGGCACAAGCTGAGGCAAACCCATGTCAGCAGCTCACAGGGGCATCCCTCCCACCTGCGCCTGACCGACCCACCCTCGGAGGTGCACTTACACAGTTAGTGCCTGATGAATACAGGCTGACCTGACTTCTCATGAATGATGTCATGGAAATGTGGAAACACCACTGGGGAAGACGTCCCCAACCTCCCATATAACTTCACCTCCAGACCCCCCTCACTTGGTGGGTGCATTGATGGCTAGAGTGAGGAACAGCATCACTAGTTTTCCAGGCCATTACAAGGCCCCATGAGAAAGCTCAGAATGCGCTGTTGGAGTCAACTTCAAAATCCAGGAGTGCAAGTTAAGTATTACCCAGCAAGTGTGCAAACTTTTCTTGGAATTTCTTCACCCAGCCTTCAGGGTTTTGCTACCAATCCCCTCAAAGGGGAACAAGGGCACGCGTGGTGTCCTGAGAAACAGATCATTCAGGACAGTGTCTAGCAATAAATTCTAGGGCTGTTGTGATGACATGGCTGCCTCGTTCCTCTCCTATTAAAGAGTAGAGTTGGCTGGGTGTGATGGCTCACGCCTGTAATCCCAACACTCTGGGAGGCCAAGGTGGGTGGATCACCTGAGGTCAGGAGTTCAAGACCAGCCTGACCAACACGGTGAAACCCTGTCTCTACTAAAAATACAAAAAAATCAGCCAGGCATGGCGGTGTGCACCTGTAATCCCAGCTACTCAGGAGGCTGGGGCAGGAGAATCCCTTGAACCTGGGAGGCGGAGGTTGCAGTGAGCTGAGATCGCACCACTGCATTCCAGCCTGGGCAACAGAGCAAGACTCTGTCTCAAAAAAAAAAAGAGTAGAGTTTGTGAGCTTTGTAAATATTCATGACATTTAAGAGCAAGCCCAGGTCTTTGCTATTGTGAATAGTGCCGCAATAAACATAGGTGTGCATGTGTCTTTATAGAAGCATGATTTATAATCCTTTGGGTATATACTCGGTAATGGGATGGCTGGGTCAAATGGTATTTCTAGTTCTGGATCCTTGAGGAATCGCCACACTGTCTTCCACAATGGCTGAATTAGTTTACAGTCCCACCAACAGTGTAAAAGTGTTCCTATTTCAAATGTCCATCAATGATAGACTGGATTAAGAAAATGTGGCACATATACACCATGGAATACTATGCAGTCATAAAAATGGATGAGTTCATGTCCTTTGTAGGACATGGATGAATCTGGAAACCATCATTCTCAGCAAACATCGCAAGGACAAAAAACCAAACACTGCATGTTCTCACTCATAGGTGGGAACTGAACAATGAGAACACTTGGACACAGGAAGGGGAACATCACACACCGGGGCCTGTCATGGGGTAGGGGGAGGAGGAGGGATAGCATCAGGAGATGTACCTAATGTAAACGATGAGTTAATGGGTGCAGCACACCAACATGACGCATGTATACATATGTAACAAACCTGCACATTGGGCACATGTACCCTAGAACTTAAATAAAAAAAAAGCAAGCCCAGCTGAATGGACACCCACTGGTCCACGGAGTTTGGTGAAGAGGCACACCGAGGAGCGAAAGTCAGGACAAATAACTGGGCCAGGCAAGAGAAAGAGATTCCCACTACTGTCCCAAAGAGTGATTTCCTGTGAATGCACACATGTTTCTTAGTGTCAAAATGTTTTCTTTCCTTTTCACTGTTATTTCCCTGCTGAGTGAACTCAGCTTACTGCTCCTTCAAAGTGAGTACAGAATACATCTAAGATTATTAGATTTAGTGGAAAACTTCAGAAAACCAGAGGGCTCCAACATACGATGTTAGAAAAAGATATTAAAAATGAGCTATTTCCACAATCATTCTTTTAGTCATCCTTACCTATTATTCCACTCACCGCTCCCTTATTTTTTCTGGAATCTCAAATATCTTATATTTTGTTAATCTATATAGCTTTTGTTAATAAACAGCTAAAAAGCTGGAAGTGTGTGCACAGCAGTCATTTATAGCAGCTGGTTCTTGGCAAAATACCCTGAGTCAACAAACAAAACCATAGGGTGTCTCAGCAATGAGAATGGGACCCTGAAGTATCCACTGTGAGTTGCAAGAGCTTTGACAGTTGGGGCCTGCCCCACATTAGAAAAATAGAAAGCTAATTTATCTTTCTTAGCAGTCATGTAAGAAAAGCTGCTCTGATTAAATCCACACTGGATTTGGTATCGCATTGATACTCCACAATCTGGCCAAGATCCTTCATGGCATTTTTAAATTCTAAAACAATATAGCCTTCGGACCAAGGTGCTGTAAGTCTAAAAATGTCCATTAAGAAAAACTTGAAAAACAACAAAAGAGTTTGTGCACATGCTCTCTTTTCAATGACAAAGCATTATAATTCAGAAAAGGTAAACCTGAAAATGTTGTAAGCTATTTCCCAAATGATGTTCAAACATTCCACTTAGAGCATTTTGTGTGTGTTTTAAGAGAAACAAAAATTTCAGTGTAGTCACACAAATAATACTTTTTGTCAGTGACCCTAAGAGCAGACTTGCTTAGACAACAACTAAAATTTTGGGTGCCTCTGAAAAACCAATCTACTTCTCGGTAATGATGAATCTGATATTGAAAAAGACTAGAGGGAAATGGCTCAGGCACAGTGGCTCACACCTATAATCTCAACACTTTGATAGGCTGGAGTGGGAGGACTGCCTGAGGCTAGGAGTTCAAAACCAGCCTGGGCAACACTGCAAGACCCCTTCTCAACGAAAAACTTCAACAACTAGTGCAATATAGTGGTGCACACATGTGGTCTCAGCTACTCAGGAGGCTGAGGGAGGAGGATTGCTCGAGCCAGGAGTTGGAGACTGCAGTGAGCTATGATTGCACCACTACACTCCAGCCTGGTCAACAGAGACCCTGTCTCTTAAAAAATAAATTAAAAGGATTAAAAAATAAAATTTACAGACTGGGCAACAAACTGAGACCCTATCTCTACGAAAAAAAAAAAAAAAAAAAAAAGCTGGGCATGGTGGTGTGTGCTTGCAGTCCCAGCTACTTGGGAGGCTGAGGTGGGAGGATTCCTTGAGCCTGGAGTGGGCTGTGATCACACCAGCCTGGGTGACAGAGCAAGATCCTGCCTATAAAAAAGAAAAAAAAAAGACTAGAAAGAGAACACATGTCAAACTACAACTAAAACCTGAAAAGCCTGAAGGAAGAAAGAACAAAAGATGCTACAGTCAGAGAAGTTAAAACTGTAAATTCCAAATAACAATTTTAGTTTAAATGCTTTGGGTTAAAGTTGTCTTTTGTATAAAACAAAGAGACTATTTTGAAATATGTGAAGGACTTCTAAGTGCAAATGTAGACAATCTATTTTATACCAAACTTATTTACCATAATTTAAAGTACCATGTCTGTGACGAATGACATACATTTCTGTATTATAGTAGGTTATAAAATCTACCCAGAATGTCGCTGTATGCCATGAAGATACTTCGGTAACACGTGTTTAACATTACAGATTCTCTTTCATCACAACATGATATAAAAGAGGGAAAGCGCTGTCTTAATTTTTAAAAGCTACCTGGAGGTCTATGACCTGCTTCTGAAGGCAGCATATAAGGGCAGCAGCTTTCAGAATGTAGCTTTATTGCTTTTGATTAGCCAAACTTATCTCTAGACCCCACAAAAAAGCTGCTCCCCGTTCAGTATCAATCCATGATAAATGCATCCTCTTCAATTTGAGTCTCACTTTTGTTAAAAAGTAAAAAGCACTGAAAGAAAAAACTCTCAGGCTGCATCGGCAACTGCAAACACTAGAGGGAGTTGTGAGCACACAGTCCTCTCAAACTCATCCCCCAAGACCCTTTCCCAGCTGATCCCAGCTTGGGTTAGCCAGGGAAGGGAGCTCCGCTGTAACTGGCCCAGATCACCTGTCATCAAGATGCATTCCCCTTCTCCACTTGACCAACTCCCAAAACATGACATCACTGAGACCAGCCAAGACCCGGTGTGACTTTAAAAATGGCCACAAATTATTCCCTTCCCACTATATACTTAGCTCATTTTCTCCCACATTTACTCTCGGGTTAGCTGTCTGACTTGATTTGCTTAATGGCACATCAAGTGTGAGCTGAGCAGAGGCTGAGGACGTGCTCGGGGAGTAGAACTTGCCCTGTCTCTGGCTGCTTTGGGGAATCTTGCATCCACTCTCATGGAAGCCCAGGACAGCCCCTGCATGATGAAAGCACAGGGGCCAAGTCATCTCTCTTGTCCCAGTGGACACTGAGCCACCTACCAGGCATGCAAGTGGGGCCATCCTAGACCATCAAGCCCCCGCTGAGCCAGCCAGCTCAGAAGATTCACTCAACTGATCCATGCAATTGTTTCACACTCCTAACTTCAGGGGTAGTTTGTTACTCAGCAAAAGCTAACTGAAATGTACAGTAATTCTACAGTCTGTGTAACCCACCTAGTCAATGACTTTGGTGGAAGACCACGATGTTGACGGCCAGATGGAAATATCTTTCCACCTATAAAAACTGCACTAATACCACAAAGGTCTCACTCAAATGCTACATCTTTCATGAATGCTACATCCTTGTGATTTCCAGCCCTGAACTAAGCACTCCCGCATGCTCTGCTTATTCTCTTTGATCAATAGTCTTGTGAGGTGTGTCTTTATCTATAGCATAAGGCTTTCAAAAGTAGAGACTAACATCTGTCAGTCTTATGTTTACTGCAATGCCAATTAGAAAATTGTTCAACGCAATGGGAAAACTGAGAATTTTAAAAAGATAATCCTTTCAACTTTTCTGTATGTTTGAAAGTTTTCATAATAAAATGTTGGAGGGAAAAGAAGATAAAACCATTTTTCACGTAGTGACCCAGTACAACACTATAAACACCATGCCATAGGCTAAATGTTCATGTCTCCCCAAAATTCACATGCTGCAACCTAATACCCAATGTGATGGTAGTAGGAGATGGGACCTTTGGGTAGCCATGCTATTGTTAAGGGTGGAGCTCTCATGAATAAGATTAGGGCCCTTACAAAAGACCCCAGAGATTCCCTTGCCCTTTCCACTGTATGTGGTTAGAGTGAGGAGATAGCTCTCTATGAACCAGGAAGTGAGCCCTCAACAGTCACCAAATCTGTAGTACCTTGATCTTGGAATTCTCAACCTCCAGAACTGGAACGATGAATTTTCTGGTGTTTATAAGCCACACTGTATATGATATTTTGTTATGGCTAGTCAAATAAACTAAGAGAAACTACGACCTCAGGTTTTGTTCACCACTTTATTCCTAGCACTTAAAATCATGCCTGGCACACAGTAGCTACTCATTAGAGAGTTACCAAATGAACAAAGAAAGAGATTAAAGTGAAAAGAGGTCAAGAAAACTCAGAAGAAAACAGAACATGCATGGTTAGATGAACTTCTGCTTCAGAGTAATTCATTTGCTCCAGAGGGGGAGACAAAACTCATCAAAAGAGCTGTGGCTGAAGCCCCTCACTCATTCCCTGCACAAAGATTGCCAGGCCAATGAGTGTGCTCCCATGCCCTGCTCAAACACCCTGACCATTGTCAGTGGTCATCTCTGCTCCCACCATGTGAAGCAAACGGTTACCAAGACTCAGTCAGTCTGTGTATTCCTAGGCCTATTTATACCACAAGTGTTTGCAACTCTATTCTTAATTAAATGTCACATGAACCAATAAAATGAATTTTAAGAAGAAAGAGATCCTGTTTCTCGGAGAACAAACTTGAATGCTTTGGAAAGAGGATATAAAAACTGCTGTCTAATTGAGTGAGAGAGACTACTATGAAGAACTGGAAGATGACATACCTGGAAGGATTCGGACTGCTTCACAAGGCTCTTTAAATCTTGCTGTCATTTGAAAAGATGGAGAAATTGGACATGGTAGACACTGTATTATGGGTTTATTTTTATGAAAGAATGAACACTGGAAACTCAGAGGACCAACCAAACACAAAGCAAAGGCCTTCACCTCATACCCAAAGTATGCTAATAAGAATATACATTAATAGGCTGTAAATTAAAAAGTGAAAGGTGTTTTATGTAATTTTTAACTGGTACTTTTAGTGACCAAACAGTCCCGACTTCCAGGAGCAAAGTATCTGCTTCTGGACCCAAGGGAGAGCATTTGCAATTCAAATACATCGCCCAAAAGGCCGCCTACCTTCGGAATGGTGGGAATCCACAGAGAAGTATGTATGTGATCACACCAGCTGCCCAAATGTCCACCTTCAGGCCATAGCTAAGAAAACAAAATGGGTGAGGGGGAGAGAAATGATGACTCCCAAGAACCTTCCATGGTACTGGAGTATTGCCTTTATTTGTTAGGAAAAGGATTATTTTAGTGTTAAATTATTCATTTCATTTCACATAGAGATGAATGAATCACACTTTAGAAAAAGGCATCTGTTTCTGCCAACCTAACCACAGTCTTGGTGACTACTGCCATATTCTCAAGAGTGGCCTTAGGACACAAGTCCAGGCCAGGGCTCTGGCCAGGTAAGCATAAAGTCTGCTTCCTGAGGTCAAAATCATGGTGCAGGCAACAGACTCTCACTTCTTTCCATTCTCCACCTTCACAGGAGGCACTGTATACACAAGCAGCAATAGTAACAAAACAGACCTTTCTCACCAACTGTATACACAAGCAGCAATAGTAACAAGAGACCTTTCTCACCAACTGTATACATAAGCAGCAATAGTAACAAAACAGACCTTTCTCACCAAAGTTGAAGTACTAACCAGGGCCACCAGAAGTCTTACCCAGTTTCAGCAATGATTTCTGGAGCCACATAAGTGGGCGTGCCACAGACTGTGTATAAAGGGCCTTCTACCACAGTCGCAAGCCCAAAGTCTCCCAGTTTCAAAGACTTGGTTCCATCGGGATATTCACACACCTGAAACAGAAATCAGCCAACAATCAGAAGATTTTTTTTTTCCTTAACAATTGTGAGAGGGCTCTTGGAATTAGGCAGAAAGGACACAAATACATTTACTATTAAACTCTAATGAAATCTCTCCTTGTGATTTTTTTTTTGAAGACAGGGTCTCGCTTTGTTGCCCAGGCTGGAGTGCGGTGGCGTGACCACAGCTCACTGCAGCCTCAACCTCTGGGCTGACGTAATCCTTCCCCCACTGAACCCCCACCAAGTAGCTGGAACTACAGGTACATGCCACCACGCTAGGCTAATTTCTTTATTTTTTGTAGAGACAGGGTCTCCTTATATTGCCCAAGCTGGTCTTGAACTCCTGGGATCGTGAGATCTGCCCACCTCAGCCTCCCAAAGTGCTGGGAATACAGGCATGAGCTACCGTGCCCGACCCCTCCTTGTGATTCTAACACCATGATTCATCTTTGTTGCTTTAAAGTGCTAATTTTTTTTCTCTTCAGAGATTTTGCACGATTGCGTGAAGTTTGGAAAAAATATTTTCCACTTTTGTAGAAAGTTCCTTACCTAGGAGTACAATGAACACACGTGCTTGCCTACACCGTAGTTAGAGTGTAGGCGGCCGTGTACCTGATGGGCATGAGAGAGGCCTCTAATCCTGGAGGTAGAAACTGACCTTTATTTAGCATTTATTGTGCGTGATGTACTTGAGAGCCCAAGAAATGGTGTATTAAGTGTCCACCAAAGCACTCGGTGACCTCCATGGGACTAGCATGTTTAGTTTAGAAAATAAAATTGGGGGCAGCAATGGGGTCCTTGTTGTCTGGACAGTCAATGATGAAATACAAATATGATATAGGAGAAAACCTTGGAAGTTTAGAAAGAAAATGACCTTTGGGATCAGGCAGCCTGAACTTCCATAACAAGTCCACACATCTAGTTGTGTGACCTCTGAAAGTCACATAACCTCTCTGAGCACATTTCTTCATCTATGAAGTGAGATAATGCCAGTACCTCCCTTGTGAAGTTGGTGTGAAGGTGAAATGAGACAAAGCTCAGAACAGGGCTCAATAAATGCTCCTTCCTTGTGGGTAATGATAAAGGAGAAAAAATAAAAAGTAAAAAAATAAAAAATGTTCTTTCCATTTCCTGGAAAGACTGGCTGATTAGATAATTATCACATTGGAAAAGGTTTAAAAATGCTGGTGGAGACGTGACTGTTTATGCTTAAAGAACCTTTCTAGAAAGCATTTCAGCAATATATAGCAAATTTCTTTATATCAATTATAACCTTTGACCCAATAAGTCTACTTCTCAAAACCTACTCTAGGGGAATAGAGATGGACCCAAATGTTATATATAAGGATGCTAATCTCAGAATTTATCTATGACTTTTAAAAACTAAGGGCAACATAAATGGGTAATAGGGCAATGAGTAACTATGATACATTACCATAATAAAATATTACATACTTTCTAATAACCATTTTTCAAATATATTAATCATATGGGAAATAGTCACTATTACGCACAGTTAAAAAATGCAAAATTACATATAAAATACTCAAAAATGTTAACAAGTTTATCTCTAAGCGGTAGCATGAAGGATTAATTTAATTTTCTTTACACTTTTCAGTGGTTTCTAAAATGTTTACAATGAACATGTGTTGGTTTCATAATAATTTCATATATAAGCAAAACTACAGGATAAATATAACTTTAGAAAGTTACGTTCTAAGTGGATAGTTTTGGAAGCAAACAAGTGCACATGACAGCATAATTCAAGTTTCAGCACGCAATCCTGAACCTGAGCGTATAGTCTATTTGTCTCTTGGATGTCCATTTTGAAAACATGGAATTTCAGAGAATAAACTGCTGCAGAGACCTAGTCTATACTCATTGTAATGCCTGTTTCTATTTTTCTATTTTAAGCGTAGTTTGCCTTGTCTCATATTTTGCTGAACCAGATATTTATCTCAACCACTATTAACTATAGAAGGAGAAAAATTTAGAAAATGATGTTTTTTCAAGATAAGCATGTTAGCAACATCATCCATTAGTCTGCTACTTAATGAGGGGGAGTGATTTAAATAGTCATCAGTAAAAAGCATGGAGAACTGCAGGGCTCTCCCAGGCCAGTAATTCCCCAAGTTTTACAGGCATTTTAAAGAGGACAGCACTGAAATACCTCCCTTACCTGTGATATCCTTATCCACTTAATAAGAACATGTTTCACCTTTAGTATCTGAATAACGTTTTCCAGTCTTATATACTGAATACACATCCCTAACACATATCTTTATGACTTTAAAGTTCCACAGGAGTAATGATGAGGATTTTGAGTCCCTCATAGATATTTACAACTCTGAGTCAGCCCACAAGTCAGCAGAAACATTTTCAAAGATATGAATGATTCAGCCTAAAGTAACGGATTCCAGACTCTTAGTCACATCACAGTCTTAGGAAAACTTTCCACCCGTTATGTTTAATGTAAACATTAGCAAGAACAATCTGATATAATTATAGTTAGAATTTATAATGCTTTTACCAAAACCCAGACTTTGGAAAGAAATTTCCTAAGTAATTACAGCGATAAGAATGTTATAAGCACAATTTCCTAACTGTCTGCATCATAAGAGTTAAAAAAAAAGTTTTATTAATGTCACTGTTATTTTGTTTTTACAACTTAAAAATATACTCATTAGGTACAATTTTGAAAAATAGTGTTTATTTTAAAGACTCCATTTAGTGATGCCTAGGGCTATTCAGAGGTTGCTGTCAGATACTCCGAAGTCCCTGAAGTCCTGTTTTTCACATCCTCTATAAAGAATTCAGAGTCAGATGCAGGAGCATAAATAGAAAGGGACTGAACAGTCTATAACTGCTGAATTATGTCTGTGCAAGTGATATTCCTTGGCTAAACATCAAAAAGGAAGTGTCATTAGGGGCAGACAAGCCTGAAATCATATTTTATCTGATTCATCTCTCCCCAATGCTGGACACAGAAGCAAATATGTCTAATATTGAATACATTTCAAATCTTAGTGGGAGATTGTCTTCAAAGCAGGAAGAAATTATGCATATATCTCTCTCCAGATAGATACAGAGACACACACATCATTGCTTTAAAAACAGTTGCCTTTAATAAAGAGGTGACTAGATGAACAGGGACTCCAGAGGCTTTCTGGCAGAGTTCAGGTCTCCCCAGAAACTGACATTCTCAAGGACTTTGGAGATTTCAAAATTCTTTCGAAGATTATCTCACTGGACTTCCAGAACCACCCCACTGGGCAATTAGGAAGAGAACTGTTACCTCCATTTTACAAATGAGGAGACTGAGGCGCATAGCACTCAGGTTACTAGTCATACGGCCAGGCAGGGGCTCCAGCCAGGATCATTATTCGTTCCACAGAACCATTCTGCAAGGTTCTGTATCTGAAAAATAACTGGATAGGCCTGCGAGAACCCTGACTATAGCCTGCACTTACTTACAGATTTTGAGTGAATTTAAACAATCACAACTGTGAGAACTCTAGCCCTGCAGTGTTCAAACGCCCCACCACAAGCTGTGAGATGCTTCTGTCAAAAGTTGCTCTCAGAATGCAAAAATAAAAAACGCGAGGAATGCAGATCCCACAGACAAAATGAACACTGCATGTTCTCTAAATAAAATGTCAACTTAATGATTTAGAAGGACTTCAAATATGAGAAACCAACCCTCTTCTCTTCTCTCTCCTATCCCCAGAACTCCTGGACAACCTGAATTTATAACTGGTCTCTCATACTTAACTCTGACACGGCACCACCAGGCTGTAACTCACAGCATTAACGGCCACCCCTGTGCTCCCTGACACAGCTACCCATACATCTCCACTGGCAGGGTTTTAAATTATGATGCTGCTTACCGGAGAGGGGGATGCAAATCAGCTGTCTGAATGCTCTGGTGTTTAAAAACTGAATTAGTTCTTAGAGCAAGAAGAGGCCGACAGTCACTCTGGGTATTTACTTTTAGTATCTCAATGGCACCCTCTCCTCCCAGGCCAATACCAACCTGCTGACTAAATCTAGAAACTGCCAAGTGATCTAGTTAGGTTTTCAATCGCAAACACATTTTACTGAGATATATGAGGCTATGGTTATTTCTGAAGGCTCGGCAGAGCCTTTCTACATCACACATCCTCTTCTTCCTTCTCCTCCCTTTCTGGGCTAACACAAGGGGGCTGCTGTAGGTTTGAGAAGGGGTGGACGCTCATCTAGGACAGGTGAGACTCGATGAGGAGTGTGACTCTGATTTCCTGATTGCATTCTGAGACTCATGATGTTGGAGACATCAATCCCCATTACATTACTTATTCTTTGAAATTTTTTAAATTTTAGCCAATTCTCCTGAAGAAGTGAAAAACATTATCCACCCTTGATGTGTCACAAGAAAAAAGGAGGCAGTGTCAGATTCTTTACATATATTAAGAAACTCTGAGTGGAAAAGAGAAGAAACAGGAGGTGAGAGTGAGATCTGTGAGCTGGGAAATGGACCCCCTGGTTTATAGGGAAGCTCACAAGCACCTCAGTCACCTTCTTTGCTGGGCCTTAAATCAGGGCTATTAGACAGACTGGCTCCAGGGGTTCCTTGGGAACCTGTGGCTCCCATATTTTCAGAGAAGGCAGTAACTGGAGCCAGTGGGGCAAGGCAGGTTGTGGAGAGCAGGAAGCAGTCAAGGGGGTATCCTTATGAATGCCCCAGTGTTTGTGTCTGGGCACACCTGGAGAAAGCCCTGTGCCTTTGTTTGCGAAGCTTGGGCCAAACTCAGTTCAACGGTGGAGGAGTCTGGCATGCTGCAATGTCCCAATGGGCGAGAAGCCTGTTTTGAGGAGAGAACGCCATATCCTTACTTTCCTCCTGAGGCTCGGTTTACAACTCTGTCTCCATTCCTTGTTAGAATTTGTAAAACCAAGTCCACAATCCCCTTTTTTTTTTTTTTAACACACAGCAGGGATATTTCTTTTCCTAATAAGAACGTATAGAAATGAAATATAATTCCCTCAAGGTAGAAGACAGTGAGATAAAATTTCACATACTTTTAAATGGATACTCAGAAATCATCAAATGATATTACCAAAAAGAAAAGACGGGTACTCTGGATTAGATTAGCCAAAAAATAAAAAGTCCCCAGGATGGCTTCAGATGCTGTGCATCAATGCATATTCCTTTCAACAGTTATTTGTGTGGTGCTCACAGCAGGCTGTAGAGGCTCATGCTCTAGCACCAGTTGCTAGCTGAGTGAGTGTCAGTGGTCAGTGAGCAGCACTCTGCTGTCCATTATGTGTTTACGTGGCACCGTCCAAGCCATTGGAGATATAAAGATAATTAGACACAAACCTTGCCTCCATGGTACTTACAATCCCAAAGAGGCAGACAAGTATATGATAAAGATCACAACACCATAGCAAGTGCAGCAGAAACCCGAGGTGGCTGTGACTGAACTTTGTCTAGCAAGTCTAGGGTGATGTTAAAGAATACTTAACTTTTGCTCAACGTATTACAAGATGAATGGTTTACCACACTGCTGGAAGAGAGGACGTTGCAAATGAAGACCAGTATAGACAGAAGCAACGGAGGTGTAAGGCTGTTGGTAAGTCAAGTCTTAACTAAAAACTGAGGATGGAGGAATCTGTGTTTGGATTAACATGATGTAGAAGACTCAGATAAGCTTGCCTCCCAAGCAGGAATGAGGATGAGAGCCCTGAAAGGTGGAAATAAAGAAGCCAACTATGTCATGTGTGTTTGTGGGGGGCTGGGAAGAGAGTAAATGTCAAATCCCCCAATCAGTTTCTCTAAAATTCTTGTATAACGTGGTCACGAGGATTGGTTCCCAATTTGCAAGCTGTGTCTAGTTATCAAGAGTCACCATGAAGGTGAGTTCAATATGGCTTGAAGCTTAGGCCATGTTGGGTTGGATGGATAAGAGTTATTAACAGGACAGGAAGCTGAAAAGGCAAATTGAGATCAGACTATGAAGAACTCTGGGTACCATAGTAGAATAAGACTTTTTATTCTGTAGAATAATAGGATAAAAGAGACTTCTAAGAAAAAAAAAAAATGGCATCTCTTGGTCTCAGTTTCCATGCCTGTAAAGCTGCTGAGATGAATGGACTAGACTATTTCCAAAATTATTCCCTGCAAATAAATGAACCCCCACGTTCTACTCCTGTCTCCTATGAGCCTCTAATTCTGTCTCAAATTTATTCTTCACAATTTTCTACCCTATAAAATAATTTTCCTGCTCACCTTTAAGTCAGTACCATCAATTAAAATATAAATGAAAATGTATTTTCTCATATCTGGTGACATGCTTTGGCTCTGTGTCCCCACCCAAATCTCATGTTGAACTGTAATTCCCAATGTTGGGGGAGGCACCTTGTGGGAGGTGACTTGATTATGGAAGCGGATTTCCCCCATGCTGTTCCTGTGGTAGTGAGTTCTCATGACATATGATGGTTTAAAAATGTGTGGCACTTCCCTCCTCGCTCTTTCTCTCCTGCCACCATGTGAAGAAGGTGCTTGCTTCCCCTTCACCTTCCGCCATGATTGTAAGTCTCCTGAGGCCTTCCTGTTAAGCCTGTGGAACTGTGAGTCAATCAAACCTCTTTTCTTCATAAATTACCCAGTCTCAGGTAGTTCTTTATAGCAGAGTGAGAATGAAATGATACATCTGGTAAATAACAAATGCAGAAAAATTCAAGAACTCCATTAGTATTTGATGGTCATTGACATGAGTCTCGCTAATTTTCTAAATTTAAAGTCTCATAATGTAGGACTGGTATAGACTATAAAATGCCATTATTTGCATGTGCTTCTTTTAAAGGAAGAGAGGCATTCATTGGAACAGAAAAAGCAGGGATGACATACCAAGAGATTCTCTGGTTTGATGTCTCTGTGCACGATGCTGAGGCCATGGAGATATCTGAGGGCATTGGCTAAGTTGTACACCATGGCACTGCCATCTCTCTCAGTGTACTTGGTCGACGAAGTAATCGCATCAAAGAGATCTCCACCCTAAAGGATACATAAAAGAACATATCAAAGCATCAACAGTGCAATCCTATGAAGGTAAGAAAGATGGCTCATTGGCATAAAGCAGAGAATGACACAAGGGCCACTAAAATCGGCGATTATAAATAATGAAAGTTACGAGGTAGCAATACACTTTTCTGATTAGGTCCTTCAAGGATATTGTAAATTGTGGGACTAGGTACCAAGAAAATCTCTCTATCCTCTTACTTTGACCAATTCCATCACCAGAAAGAGCTCAGTTGCTGTTTCCATCTCCTCGACCAGCATAATGATATTGGGATGTTTCACTCGGCGCAGTATTGACACTTCATTCTCAATCAGGTGTTCCTGTCAAATGAACGGTATAGAGAGGAGATCAGAAATCACAGAACCCTCTGCTCTCGAAGGCCTGGAGGACAGCAAAACAAACACATCCTGTAATCTGATGCCAAAGAAAGCATTGCTCTTGGCACAAAGACAACTAAACCTGACCTAATTGTCCCCGTAGGGACAGGGTCAGTGTGAACATATTATTGACATTACCAAAAAGATACAGACTCCTAAACATCCCCCAAAAGGCTCCATGGTGCTTCTGTGGTATATTAAGCATACTGTCTTCTCGCTCTTCATTATTTCTAACACCTTAAGAGGTTGTGATGCTATGAAAGCTTCAGCACACAGCTCTGTACTTTGTAATTCAGCCAAAACTACTTTTTGATTTCAGTATACACTCACAAATAAAGACTAGGCATATAAGAAAACTTGGCATGCTTATGGCATATAACTTCTGGCATTAAGCATTTTTAGTTTTTAAACTGTTACTAACATGAATTTGAATTTCATGCTGAAATTTATGAAAAAAAGAACTTTCTTCCTCTATGACTGGATATGAAATCATTCACCAGATGGATGTTCCTTAACATCTTGTATTTCAGAAATCTGAAAACATACAGTAACATGGGGACCACTATTCTCATTTTGGCTCTAATCACTTCTCCTCTGAAAACACCACCTGATTATCAATCCTGGTGAGTAACGCAGTTGGGATCAGCACTGTAGCAAAATGTTTCCTTACAGAATTAACGAATTATTCTTAATACATCAACCCATGAATCATGAACAATGATTGCTATGTTTTAAATGAGACATTAAGACCTCTCAACATGTGTACATGTATTTTTACACATGGATGCATGAAGCTAAGAGCCACCTCACCCTTTTGGACAATAGCTGGAAATAGAAATTATAACAAATGAATAAATAACATGTGGAGAAAAATCTGTTTCAAGCTCCTGCACATGGTAGGTTGTGTTTCTTGAGCACTGAATGCACTGTGCTTGTCCAAGCAGTCACTCAATAAATGTTAGTGAGTGACAGTGCAAATTTGCTAAACAGAAGTATGGGAAAGAAAGAAGCCAACATTTACTAGGAGGAATCTAGTCACTGTTTGTTAGCAGCTGTGTAAGGTACTTGTGTAATGTTTCAACACTTTATCCTTGGAAACAGTCACTGGAGGTTGAATGTAAACTAGGTTTCTGACATCCAAGCCCATCTTTCTTATACACACATTATCACCTTCCAAAGGGGAAGAATTCAGTAAACGCCAAGCTGGAATTCTTCAAAATAAAAATTATAGCTGTAAGCTGAAAATCTTTAATTCCCTGAAAAGATAAGAGCACGCGTAGCACCACACTGATTTGGGGGTTAAGAATCACACCAGGGTTTGTGCAAGGAGGAGAATCTATGCTTCTTTTAATGAACAGGGCTAGGTAGTCTTTGACTGGCTCAGGACTCAACAAACGCTTCAAAATCTGAAGAATGGTGTTTCTTAGACCCCAGTAAACCACAGCTGGGAAGCCAAGAACAGGGTCTCCTACCTGTCTCCAAGCCCATCTGTCTAAGTTACAGAGCAGCAGACAGAGCCCCGTTTCCTCCCTTGGGAAGCAGCTGTACAGCCAGCCCCTCGTGGTTGCAAAGACAAAGAAAAGACTTGGCAAACTCTCTCCATTGTTTCACATATTTTGAAGCTTTTAGATCATCTGCACCAAGCATATCCTCAATCACACTAAAAAGCAGGGTTAGACACACTTTTGTGAACATGTACAAGCAAGCACATGAATTTATTTCACTCCATGTGAAGCAAAGACAACAGTTGCTACTGTCATTAAATAGGTTTTTTATTTTAAAGCTAAATGAATCTATCACTTCAGTTCTCCTCCCTGCTCCTCATTTTATCCAAAGTTAGAAGAGTCTATATATTCGCCTCTCCCTGGGGGCTGTTTGTGTTGCTAATTTAGTGATATCTGTAAGATAATCCCCTCACCAGTACCCCAAGAACCTCTCTCAAATTAAAGTAAATAAGATATCTACCACATAAGGAGACTACAACTCCCAAAAGTTATTATCTTTTTCAATAAAAGGCACAACAGAAGGTCTTCTGGGATACATTGTGGAACTTCTCCTAAGGGCCACCAGCAGTGTTACCTTTCAAATACTGCAGCAACATTTCCTACACCATCACTTATTAGCCTACTGAATTCTCCTTGACAATGGCTAGTATTCTAAGCACAGAGTGAATGTTTTTGTTAAAACATAGGAGCTGTTAGCCTTTCTCAACCTCTTGCTGTCCCTGTAAAATTGTCTATGAAGGAACAATCCACTTTTGAAACTAAACATCATCAGACGCAAAAAAAAAAGTACTGCATAAAAATCGTTACAAACATTATCTATTTCTTGTGCAACCTATATGTAGTCTTTGTTTCTAATATGTAAAAAATGCTCTCTTAGACTAAATTTTCCAAGAGAATATTTCTAAATATAATATGAATATCACTTTTGTCTTGAGCCATACTGAACTTACATTATTCAATTATCTACCATTATATATGTTAAGTGATTCATGATTCTAACTCCAAATAATTTACATATGAATCATTTCATGGCAGTGTTCCACAGTTCTGTGTGAGAGTAAATGACAAAACTGCTAACTTGGCAAAGGACACTGCCTTATCTTTGGACGTGGTGATTTTTAACGTACAAAGAGAGAGGGATGGGGGGGTATAATAGGAGACAAAACAACTCTCTCAAACCAGACTAATCATCTTGTCTCAACCCATCCCAGCCCATAAAGCAGTCCTTTCCTCTGTGTTTTCCATCTTATTGAACAAACCTGGCTGTCCCAAGCAGAAACAGGAATTGCATCCTGATTCCTCCTTTCCTCCTCCTCCTTGTGGGTGGATAATATACCCACAATCACCAATGTCTGCCCATTTACCTCCCTGGTGGCCTCTGAATCCATCCATTCATCCATTCGTTCTCTCTGTTCCTCTTGCCAATCCCTTACCCAGACTTCTAGGCATTTGCAAAGGTAGTTTCCTTTTTTTTAAGAAGAGGCTCATTCTGTCACCCAAGCTGGAACGCAGTGGTGTGATCCCAGCTCACTGCAACCTCAACCTCCCAGGCTCAAGCAATCCTCCCGCCTCAACCTCCTGAGTAGCTGGGACCACAGGTGTGCACCCAGTTAATTATTTTTTTGTAGAAATGGGGCCTATGTCGCCAGGGCTGGTCTCGAACTCCTGGGCTCAAGGAATCCTCCCACCTCAGCCTCCCAAAGTGCTGGGATTATAGGCATGAGCCACCATTCCAGCCATAGTTTTATCTGGAAGTTTCTTTATCTACTTCTTGGCAAACTCCTATATACTTCTCAGGACCAGATTAGATCTCCCCTCTTCTAAGTCACCTCCCCTGCTCACTCACAGCTGGGTCAGGTAGTCCTCTCACCTGCTCTCACAGCCCTGAATCACAGCTGTCATCCCACCATCTTTCAACTGTTTGTGTGCTGGTCTCTAACCCTCTGGAACTGAGAGCTTGTGGAAGTTTTGGTTACCTCACTCTCCAGCAACTGGCACAGTTACTAACAAACAGTACCAAAGTGTTCATGTGAAGGAGTAGACACATCACGCACTGCGCTGCCACAATGGCTTCACAGCTGGTGTCTGTGTTGCTCAGAGCACACTGCTGAGGAGAAAGTGGTGAGAGAGAGAAAATGTACAAATCACCACATGTGATTTCTGTGATAAATATAGGCAACAGACTGAATAATGGATACCCAAAGACATCAAGTCCTAATCCCTGCAACTTGGAAATATTACCTTACTTGGGAAAAGAGTTCTGCAGATGAAGGGTTCTGCAGTGGAGAGATAACCCTGGATTGTGGCGGGGAGAAGGTTAAATGCCACCACAAATGTTCCTAGAGAAGCACAGGGAAGTTTCACACAGACAGAGGAGAAGGCAGCGTGAAGATGGAGGCAGAGACTGGTGCGATGTGACCACAACCCAAGAATACTGCTGGTCACTGGATGCTCAGAGGCAAGGAACAGATTCTCCCCAAAACCCCCAAAGGAAGCATGGATTTCGGACTCTCAGCCTCCTGAACTGTGAGAGAGTAATTTTTGGTTGTTTTAAGCCACCGAGTTTGTGGTAATTTATTCCCACAGCCTGGGGAAACAAATACTTCCAGATATACTTCTGGATTTATGTCCTGCCTGGGCCCATGTAGATGATGAATGCAAAACTGTATACAGTAGGAAGACAAAGGAGGACCACTTCTAAGCACCAGAACAGAAAGCTCAGGGCTTTGTACACTGTGGGAATTCAATAGATATTTATTTAACATGAAAGAGAATATTAGAACTGGAAGAATTCTTAAATTTATAAATACCATAGCATTCTCAAAAGCCTCTATAAACCTGGCCCCAATGCAGCTCTTGTAATAATCTCCTACTTAGAAGGGCCCAACGTGCTTTCTGTCCTCTGGGCCTTTGCTCAGACTGTTCTGACCACCTGGTGGGCCGCTCTTTGATTGCTGCCTACTGAAACCCTCCCTGCCCATTGTTCCTGCTCCAGCCCAAATGCTTCTTCCTCTGTAGCATCTTCACTGGTCACCTACTTCTCTCCCACGTGCTTCCCCTGAACTCCAACATTCTTTGCAGAACTGGTATTAATTTATACATCACCCTATTCTTAGCACAGTGTCTTGCAGACAGAATATGCACCAAAATTTAGGTGAATACATGAATCTAACAATGCCCGTGATTATTAAGGATGAACAGAAGGCAAGAGAGAGTAAGAATGTTTCCCAAGTTTGTATTACCTGAAGAAATGAATACATTGAACTTAGAGAGGGAACACAGTAGATCAGCCAATGTACAGGCTGTGTAATCAAACAGCCCAAAATTCCAGTCACAGGTCAGTCTCTGTGTGACTTTTTGGAAGCTATTTAATCTGAGTCTGTTTCCTTATCTGTAAAACTGGCGCATCTGTTTTGCAAGTCATTAAAGGTAATGTGCAAAGTTCCTATATATCCAAGCCTGGATAAATAATATATTTTAACAAATAGCAGATATTATTTTCAGCATTATTAATTTTCTGTATATAGCAGAGGTGGCCAACACTCCAAAACAGTGACTGAATACCACCCCCTCAAATTAACAAAAATTCTCTATATAATTTTTTTCTAAAAATAAAATCTAATGGGAAAAATCAACTCATTTGTAACTAATCAAGTTTTAGAATTATAATTTTGTATAGTCTTAATGTGGAAATAGTTGTTTAGATAAGCAAAACGTAAAAGTGGAAAAATATTCGATCATGCATTATAAAAATAGAATGACATTCAGAGACTAGAAAAAATAAGATTCAAATGTTAGAACTGACTTATCCATTTGCCTCAGCCCTTAGTGTGCTAGAAGACCTTTTTGCACACGAAGACCTTTTTTTTCCAACCATGGAAACAGCTGTTTAAATTTTAATCACGTAAACCATATCCTTACCATAGCACCTTTTTTTTTTTTTTACTGTTTTGAAAAAATTTTTAATGTAGTTCTACAGAACCTGGCTCACCAAATTATGATACGTTCTGCTTAAATCACACAACACCTCATCGAAAGCAGAACCCTTACACATATGGAGAAAAGGCTATTACAGTGAAAAACATTAGTAATATTGCTAGAAGAGTAAGTAAAAGCACATCGAATTATTTAAAGAAAATTAAGCAAAAGAAAACCTTACTTATTCAAAGGAAAAGGGGCATTTTGCACAGTCTATACAGTCTATGCTTCAGTAATTATCACAGTGTGGTAAAAAAAAAAAAAAAAAAGTAAATGACAAATTTGCCTCCTAAATTCTCCATTCTGGAGTGCTGAGAAGATTTTTCTAAACCATTCGAGCAGAATATTTTACATTTCCTGTTAAAAATACACTATTTTGTAGAAGTCCAATGAAGACCAGTTTAGGAGTTCCATAACTATAAAATGACAACTGTCAGATCAAATCCTGCTAATTATAAATTCTAAACTCCTCTGGCATATTAATAATGTTAGCAGTTAACATGTGTTGAATTCTTATTATATACTAGCACTTCTCTGTTTTCCATGGCTTAATTCAACCAATTTTCACAATAATCTTATGTTCTAGGTGTCGATAATAACCACATTTTAAAGGAAGAAATAGAGGGGTTAAATAAATTTTCCAAGAAGAGGCAGGGTCAGGAATACACTTTATGGAATCTGGCTCTAGAGCAGCAGTGTCCAGCATAAATATACACCATCATCCATATACGTCATTCTAACCAAGAACCACATTAAAAAGCAAGGTTTTTAAAATTATAACTTAATATATCCAAATATTTTCATTTCAACATGTGATCATATACAAAGATATTAATGAGGTATTTCACATTCTTTTTTTAGTACTGAGTCTTCAAGATCTGGTGTGTATTTTAAACTTAGCAGCCTATTTCAATCCAGACTGGCTACATTCAAGTGCTTTGTAGCTGTACGTGACTGGGAGCTCCGGTGTTGAACGATGCAGTTCTACAGCTTGTTCTCTTAATTGATATGCTACCGCAGTGGAATCTAAAAAGGTCTTTGTCATCGCTGCTATAGAAGATTTATTTTTTCAAACATAGTTAAAGTATCAGTAACTGCAGCAGCATTTTATCGGTTGATCTTTTCCCAACCCCAGTTAGAGAGCGGGACAGAAGAAAAAAGTTTATCTTATTGAGGAGATGATTCTTCACAGCATTTCTGCTCATCATGCATCAGCTTCTCTTCCAAACTATCTTTCCAAGGGTGTTTGTCCAGCAAACACTCTTGGAACACAGAGATGAATCTCCCTTAAGGGCAAACAGCAGATTTGTTTCCTGACCAGGATAATGAAAATAATATTCTCCTCTGAGGCAAAGATTGGGCAGGATTGCTAGCACCACCTCCTAAGACTGAGGGTTTCCTAAGCTCAGAGTTCCCCAGCTATGACATAAACCCACTGTGTGTAATCATCCAGCTGGGCCCCTCTGCCTCACTGCCATGGGACTTGGGAGTTAAGGGGAACCAATGCAAACATGAAGCTCATGCTACCTGCTGTGCCACGAGTAACAAATTCTTTTGTCTCTGACTCAGAAATCTTGTGTTCTGCTGGCCTATATGAAGCTGGAAGGCTTTGTTAGCTTGCCAGTAAAGTCCCAGGTCCCTCATAGTTCTTGACACACCTTTTGAGTGTTGTTGGGTGTTAAAATAGTTATCTCCCAGAGAAAAGAATCTACGTTTTCTAGTTAGGACCAAGATACAAATCAATTTACTGTTTTAGGATTAAAGTTTCTGAAAAATAGCAGGAATAAAACAGCTTAACTGTTTTTCCCACTATTACTGGTCTCTACTGCTGTGAAGGTCGTGTCAAGTCCCCACTTAAATTCCTTCATCACAGTAAACACCTCACCAACTTACTCTAGTTTCTTTCACAAAGGAGTTATGCATACTATACCTTTCCACAACATTTGGCTTTGTCTATAATCTTTAGGGCAAACTCCTTTCCAGTGGACCTATGGAATAATCAGAGGAAGACCATTTAAAGACATAAATCAGATACCATCATTCCTGTTTTCTTTCTTTTTTATACTTTAAATTTTTGTGTTTTTTTTTTTGGAGAGACGAGGTCTCATTATGTTGCCCAGGTTGGTCTGGAACTCCTGGGCTCAACTGATTCTCCCATCTCAGCCTCCCAAAGTGTTGGGATTACAGGCGTGAGCCACCACACCTGGCCCATTCCTGTTTTATTCTACAGCACAGATCCAGGAAGGAAAAACTTGGCTCTTCCTCTGTGCATTAAAGAAAATATCTAGTGGAGTCAGGGGACAAAGGTACCCAAAAAATTAAAAACAAAAACAAAGCCATACTGAATGTTAATTAAATATTCTTTCATAAATATTAACTATAATATTAAAAAACTCATATTTAAAGTATTTCAATTCTGTTACCTCAGGGAGAGGCAGGAAATAGTTTTTCTATATGTAAATCTCAAAATAGTTCTCTTAGGAGACAGAATAAAGTTTTAAAAAACCAAATTAACAGAAAATTTTATTATCAATATATTTTTACATTAGTCCATTAACGACATTAGCCCATAATTCAAAAGTGAAAAGTCCCCTGACTTTCATTATTTCTCAGCCAAAACTTCAGCTAGGATCTGATCTGGTACCAAGTTAGTCACACCTTTAAATGCTCTTTCCTGGCACTAGAGAGATCACTCACATGGATATAAGAATCTTGATGTTATTTATTTATTTATTTATTTATTGAGACAGAGTCTCGCTCTGTCAGCCAGGCTGGAGTGCAATGGCGCAATCTCGGCTCACTGCACCCTCCGCCTCCCAGGTTCAAGCAATTCTCCCGCCTCAGCCTCCCAAGGAGCTGGGATTACAGGCACCTGCCACCACCACTGGGCTAATTTTTGTATTTTTAGTAGAGATGGGTTTCACCATGTTAGCCAGGCTGGTCTTGAACTCCTGACCTCAGGTGATTCTCCCGCCTTGGCCTCCCAAAGTGCTGGGATTACAGCCGTGAGCCACTGTGTCCAGCCATTATTTAATTTTTAATCACCTTTAAAATAATTTAATTTTAACATGCCAAAAATGTCTTTGAGTATAGAAAAAACATTCAATAAAGAACACCACAGTACTCATAGAACATACTTGTTCTCTCAAGCGCAGCTGGATTTGCCAGGCGGTTGATACACACTGATGAGGCCTGGCTTGGAAGAATCACTCATCCTTAAATCGTTCTCCCTATAACAAAAACTAAATCTTGCCTCATATTTCTGACTAGTCTTTAAAAGTCATACTTTAGATGCTTACTTTGTTACTTAGGTGGCAGTCTGTGTATAAGAGCTGGGTAAAAGGACTCAGAGAACAAGGCATTATCTTGTGTACCAATATAAGGAGCACTAAAGCTTCACTGGAGATGTAACAAAACAGAAAAATTGTAGTTACCAAAACTTTCTGGAAAAATCCCCAGAAATGATAAAAATTATCACTTATAATGGGAAGGATAGCAGCCTACAAACACCAAGACTCTAATCTGAGTCTTTTCTGGTTTGCATATTGTTTATAAAAACTCTGGAACAGGCAAAAGTAGGCTATGATTTTTTTTTTTTTTTTGAGACAGAGTCTTGGTCTGTTGCCCAGGCTGAAGTGCAATGGCACGATCTCAGCTCACCGCAACCTCCGCCTTCCAGCTTCAAGTGATTCTTGTGCCTCAGCCTCCCAAGTAGCTGGGACTTCAGGCGTGTGCCACCCAACCTGGAATTTTTGTTTGTTTGTTTTTCTTGTTTTTTGTAGAGATGGGGTTTCACCATGGTGGCCAGGCTGGTCTTGAACTCCTGGCCTCATGTAATCCACACACCTCAGCCTCCCAAAGTGCTGGGATTACAGGTGTGAGCCAGCCACCAGGCCTGGCCTGATTGTCATCTTAAACAGAGTCAGAGCTCATATATCCTGAACTACTGGAATATTCCATTAAGTATTAACTAAGAGGGAGGATTGCTGTACGAATTAAGTGATTTAATACAAGTACAGACTGAGAACAACGCCTGACACAGGTAAATATAGGAGATGTTCTTCAAAATGACTTAGTCTTCTCATTCCTCTCTGGCTCATGATGAGACCTTATATATATCTCAGCCCAAATGCACATAAAACAGTTTTATACTCTATGTATATACATATCATTTTTTTCCTGTGGGCATGCAAAATGGCTGATCCCTGCTGGGTACAGTCACTCACGCCTGTAATTCCAGCACTTCAGTAGGCCAAGACATGAGGATTGTTTGAAGCAAGGAGCCTAGGACCAGCCTGGCAACAAAGCAAGACCCTGTCTCTATTAAAAATTTAAAAATTAGCTGGGAGGCTGAGGTGGGAGAATCACTGGCACCCTGGAGACTGAGGCTGCAGTGAGCTATGATGGTGTCACTGCACTCTAGCCTGGGTAACAGAGTGAGACCCTGCCTGTTTTTTTTTTTTAAAAAAAAAAAAAAAAAAAAAGGAAAGAAATGGCTGGTCCCAAGGGCAGACTCAGGGAAAACAAAAGAGAGACTTTCCAGAAGGGCCTTTTTAAAATTAAGAATAAACTCCAAGGAAAACTGTATCTGTAGATGATACAGTTTTCGTTATTTATCATTTTCATTATTCATTAATTATCCTCACTGTCCACTCACCTGTCTATACACTCTTTGACTACTGCAAAATTGCCATCACCAATGACCTTTCCAATTCTGTATTTCTCAAGAAGAGTTGATGATTCAGAGCATCTGTTTCCATTCACACCTGCAAAAAGGATAAATGCAAATTCTAAAGAAAACATCAGCATTTTATACAGATTCCTACATATTTGTAAAATAGTAAACTGCGATGCATTTATTTCTAAATCTATGGTGAAACTAAATAAAATATCTGGGCACATTTCCTGAATAGAACACCTGAATCACCAATTTCCTTTTGACTTTGTTGGTTGAAATCAGAAACCTATAATCAATAAACCTAACAAATCCCTGAGACATCAGGTGAAATAAGTGAATAGCCTTAGGTAAAAAGGATATTTCACTAAAACTTATCTAAACTTTTTTGTCGATGTTCAAGAAAGGGGCAGGAGATACAAGATGATAGAAAAAGAAAAAAAAAAAAGAAAGGAGAAGAGGATGATGGTGGGAATTTAATCTTCAAAATGTTCAAGATTTCTCTTCAAGATTTTCTAGTAGAGAAAATTCTACCCAGATAAGATAGATGCCTTGTTAAGGCTAATTCCTGGCTCAAAGCTTTCTCAAAAAGGTATGTGGGGGAAGGGTTAAGATCTGCCCACTTCTCACTACATGTCCCAGTGTCCAGCACACAGAAGACACCAAATCAAGAAAACACAGTTTTGTTATCTAATTGAGAGAAAGGAAATATATTTAGAAGTTGTGAGCAGATCACCACAAAAATAAAAGCCCAAGTCTAAAATCTGAAGCTTCAATAGCCTAGTTAATGACAATGAGATTTTTCTTTATCTTGAAGTAACCCCCATCCCCACCTCTTACTAAGGCCAAAGGGGCTGACAGGTGATGTGATCACATCCCTCTTTAGGAAGATTGTAATTTAGCACAAGTGAGTTTTAGGTGAGCACCAAGTTCCCATGCATGATTTCCTTTATCAAAGTAATGATCAGATTGAGAACTACCTTCAGGACTTATGCAACGGTCAAGTTCAGGTCCACCGTTTACATTGGAAGAAGATCTGCCGTGAGCAGAAATCTGCTGAAAGAGGAAAATGACCATTATTTATCAGGATAATTTACAAATCTTTAGCTAACTAATCCATTGACACAGAAAATGCTTACAGAATGTAAAACTATGTCACAGAAACCGAGGAGGCATTGCCTTTCTTCTCATCTCACCCCTCTCCTTATGCACATCACATTAATGCATTTCTTCCTCAGATATTTCATTCAGATTAGACATAAGAAAAATCATCAGTTACCTTTTTTTGAAATTATGTTATGTTTTACTTCCATAAAAGGAATTAAAAGACTCTATGGCATGACGGCTGGATAAGATAGTTATTAGTGGCACAATAAGGCTTAGAACTATAGATAATTCTAATGGTTCCAGGCTAACCATGTGACTCCTAGGAGTTTAATCATTTTATTTCCTCATGATAAATGACAACTGATGGACAACTGCAATTTTTCAAAATTTAACTTTTTTGTTGTTCTGTTTAATTTTCAGCTGCTAAAGTTGAAGGCAACTCCAAATAGACAGCACTCTATGGCAGAATGTTTAAAAAGCTACAGTGTTTAAAAACAAGGTCCAGAAAAGGGACGTAAAAGGAAAGCCTAAAAGAAAATCATACCATTCTCTATTCCATTCCCCACCCACGGCCACCACCCTGGTCCAAGTCCTTCTCCGGCTTCACTTGGCGTTGCATCAAAGGCCTCTTTAGTTACTCTCAGTCTCTCCCATTCCACATAGTATTGCCAGAGAAATTTTTCCTAAGAGTAGCTGGGATATCACCTCCAGGATTCAAAAACCCCAGTGTGTCTTTGTTACCAACATAATAAGTAACTCCAAAATCTTCAGCGTGGCATTCCGGCCATGACCTGTCCCCCTACCTACTTGTCTAATGTGTTTCCCACCACTTGTTCTGATGCGTTTTATACTTACAATAATTCAATTTGCTTTTGTCTTTCAAAAGTTACTTAAACTTTCCAAGTCTTCATTTTCTCCTCTGAAAATGGAGATAGTAGCAGTGCCCAACTCAAAGATTTGCTAGAGAATAAAAATTAGCTTATCCCTGTAAAACACTTTGTCTCTGACACGTAACACTAACTCAATATTAGTTTATCAGTGCCTTTTCTTAAATGATCTAGCACAGAACCTTGAAATGAGTGATTAAGAATGTGGGCTTGGTGCGGTGGTGCACACCTATAATCCCAGCACTTTGGGAGGCCGTGACGGGTGGATCACCTGAGGTGAGGAGTTTGAGACCAGCCTGACCAACATGGTGAAACCTCGTCTCTACTGAAAATACAAAATCGGCCAGGCGTGGTGACGCATGACTGTAATCCCAGCTACTTGGGAGGCATAAGAATCGCTTGAACCGGGAGGTGGAAGTTGCAGTGAGCTGAGATCGTGCCACTGCGCTCCAGCATAGGCAACAAGAGCGAAACTCCTTCTCAAAAAAAAAAAAAAAAAAAAGAATGTTTGTGAACTGTTGAATGTAAATGGCCATAAGGAGACCTTTTGCTAAATAAAAGACAGGGTCTCACTCTGTTGCCCAGGCTGGAGTGCAGTGATGCAATCTTGGCTCACTGCAACTTCTACCTCCCAGGCTCAAGGGATCCTCCCACCTCAGTCTCCCAAGTAGCTGGGACTACAGGTATATGCCACCACACCTAGCTAATTTTTGTATTTTTCATAGAGACAGGGTCTCACTGTGTTTCCCAGGCTGGTCTTGAACTCCTGGGCTTAAGCCATCTGCCCGCCTCAGCCTCCCAAAGTGCTGGGATTACAGGCGTGAGCCACCATTTGGCCTGGCCAGCCAAATTCTTAACAGGAATAAAGATATGAACATGATTTTTCTGGAAAGTTATATCTCAGAAGATAAAAAGATCTCTGCTAATCACTGCCTGCCCCAGAATAAAGTAACAGGGGAGGTGGAAAATCAATGCTTGGGAAGCATGGTGGACAGTGACCAGTGGACCCACAGGTCTAAATCTCACAGCCCAGGGCAACGCAGCCCCACATGGTCAGGCCACAGGCAGCTGGGTCAGGCATGGTCACTGGGCAGGAACCACTGCCTCTCCCAGCACTCAGGCCTCAGGACTTTGAGCAGAGTGCAGGTCCCCACACCCACAGCTGAGGTCCTAAGACCTATACCTGGGTCCCTGCTCTCCATGAAGCCTGCTTGTTCAGCTGTCCTGGAAGCAGGTATGGTCCTACAACAAGTCCCTTTCTTGAGCTAATTTGGGTAAGCACTGGTTTAACTGCAAGCTGATGTGTTGTCTGAGTCAAGGACACTCATCACATCAGGAGGGGCTGAAACACAGGCATTTCTACTTCAATGTACATTTTCACATGGATCAGTAACTAATAGAAGTGTTTATCAGTTGAGCTCCTGTGAACCATTGTAATTTTCCCAATGTTTACTTCATTAAACCTTCACTCCCACCCTACCCTGATCCCCTATATAACTCAGCAATTACAAACCTGGCATGTGTTGGGATTTGTGGGTGACATGGAGCAGGGAAAGAGACCAGGAAACAGGACAAGTGATGGAAGCCTGGTCTCCAGTGACTAAAAGAGAGAGGCACCTGGGCTGAAGCCTTGAGCCTCAGAAGGAACAGGGGGCCTCGTTGGGGGGTGGGGGGGGGGAGCGGGGGAGGAGAGAGAGAGAGCCAGAACGAGCGAGAGGGAGCATGGCATGGGGCCAAGCAAAGGGCCACTTGCAAGTGTACCTAACAAAGGCTCCACTGAACACCAGGAAATGCAGCTTCTTAGCAAACAATAAGGGCAAAGACGTTTTTCAAAGCTGTCAAATTAATATTTTTTAAAAGGTGTGAAGCCTCAAGCATTAAAACAAACAAACAATTATGCAGTGTTAACAGGGATGACTTATCCAACTACTTAACCAAATATGTTCCTTTATTTGAAAATAAGCCTTTCCTAAAGAGAAGAAAAAAGCATGAAAAAATAAAGGGGATAATTTTATTATAGTGCAGCTGAACAGAGAAACATAATTAGACACAGAGACAATTTTCTTTCTCCCTCTTCACTCCTCAGTAAAATCTACAGCAATGACTTGTGCTGTTTTAAGGGATAAGAAGATGAAGACACATCATTATTACTGCTCAGATGTTTACAACCTTATGAGGAGGGATAGGTGCACCCAAACTTAAAACCTTCAGTGAAACCTCTGCATTTCAGGATAGGTGCTGATGGTTACAAATGACTCTGAAGAGCCGTGAGAGGGAGCCATTTTGCTACAGCACAAATCTGAGCTTGTGTTTGAATCGCTCAGCTAGTGATTCAGTTCATTGGACCTCCCACTAATGAAGCTTGGCTTTCCAGAGGTAGAAGAAAAGCTGGGTATTCAGTAAGATCTCTGGACAGATCACTGGCAAGTGTGAAGCATCTATTGTTAAATATAAGGCAAAGCATTCCCAGTGCCCTGAGAGACATGCAGACAAAGAGCAATGAAAATACAAGAAATAAAGCTGTGACTTTGCAAAATTCTCATCATTTCCTTTGCAAAATGTGTATATTCCCTTGTCTCCTGTAAATGAATTACTCTCTTACTGAAGCAAGAATTGAATTAGTACCAGAGAGATCAAATATGGCATTCAAGATTAAACCTGTCCCATTTCTACTGTCAAACTAACAATTTCTATTAAAATCTCTTAAAATGCTAATGAGCATTCCTGCTTCCATCAGCAACTATGATGCTGAGACAGCACAAAGAAAGTGCCTAGATGCGGTATTCTAGCAAGGTCCTCCTCAACAAAGCATAATGGATGGCAGCATTTACAGTTTTTCAGGATACCATTCATAATTGCCAACTGGTTCAGAAAGACAGCATTGTGTTTGACGGTGGCAAGGGGGTGGGGGATATATTTCCTAATGAGGTCCTGATTCTGATTGGCCAAGGAGGGAAGGTGACAGAAGAGAACCTTGAAGATATTGCTGAGTGTCTTCTCTGGGATCTGGTGCCCCTGTACCACCTCGCTACTTCTCCGGCAGCAGTGGCTACATTTTTATGAATAAGCAAGGAAGGGAAATATGCAAGAATCCTCTTCTGCTGAGAACTTTTTTTTTGAGATGGAGTTTCACTTTGTCGCCCAGGCTGGAGTGTAGCGGCATTATCTCGGCTCACTGCAACCTCCACCTCCCGGGTAGCCGAGATTACAGGCACCCGCCACCACGCCCGACTAATTTTTTAAATTTTTGGTAGAGATGGGGTTTCACCGTTTTGGCCAGGCTGGTCTCGAACTCCTGACCTCAAGTGATCCCCTGCCTTGGCCTCCAAAAGTCCTGAGATTACAGGCGTGAGCCACTGCTCCCAGCTGCTGAGACCTTTGTTTAAAAAGACTTGAAAACAGAGCAGAAGATGCTTTACAGTGCTCTCAACTGCTAGCATCATTTAAAGGCATTCATGGCTGATGGAGGACATCTGATGATGAGCAACATTCCAGTTTTCTATGTTTTTAGCAAGGGAGTTATGTCAGAGGGTCCTATGTTAAACTTCTTTGATAAGCAGATTACCACAATTTCTACAAATTTGAAGTTTAAGGAGAAATGTTAAGTGCTACACTAAAACTGTTCTCTGTTCTGAAATAGGCAAGTCTCAAAAAAAAGTAGCAAGAGTGGTTACTTACTGCATTATGGCATGTAATTGTTGACTTGAGTATAATGCTAGCTACCCTTGTGCTACACTGGTTTTCATCCACGTTCCTGGCTCATTAACTCCCACAGCCCTTATTATAATGTTGGGATGCTTTAGGCCTCAGAAAACAATCTCTCTGACCTTCTCCTGCCCTCCTTTCACCTGCCTAAGGCAGGACTCTAATCTGACTGCAGTCATAAGATTCTCATTCCAGAGGAGGTCCTGCCCCACACCCTGAAGCGAGGAATGCTCTATAAAGAGGCTAAGAAAAACCAGAACAAACCGACTTTGCTGGGCTTAGATCATACCCTTTTGTCCAGTCATATTTCTACATCTGTATCCTTTGTAACATAATATCCTTTATAATAAATTAGTAAACACTTCCCTGAGTACAGTGAAGTGCTCAGTGAAATGCAAATTAATCAAACCCAAAGAGTGGTCATGGAACTGCAACTTGAAGCTGGTCATTCACAAGTTCCGGAGGCCCAGACTTGCCACTGGTGTCTGAAGGAGGGGGTAGTTTTGGGGAATGGGCCCTCAACCTATGGGATCTGATGCTATCTCCAGGTAGACAGCGTCAGAATCGAATTGGGAGGACACCCACCTAGTGTCTGCTGTAGAGCTGATTGCTCACTTGGTGATGGAACGAAACTCATCCCCCACAAAAAGTCTTCTGTGCTTATTGTTTTTTTGGTGTGAGAGCAGAATAAAAACATGGTTTGAGAAAGATTTTCCCTAATATTTCTTTTTTTTAATAAAAGGACAAACTTGAACAGAATCTAGGAAATATTTGTCTGTAGTGAGTTGACTTTCTTGAATGCATTTTGGAAAATGGCATCACAATTCAAGTGGTAAACGGTCTACTGTAAGTGTCAAGTCAGAAACATTTTCTTCTTCTTCTTTTTTTTTTTGAGACACTCTGTCACCCAGGGTGGAGTGCAGTGGCACGATCTCGGCTCACTGCAACCTCTGCTTCCTGGGTGCAAGTGATTCTCCTGCCTTGGCCTCCCGAGTAGCTGGGATTACAGGTATGTGCCACCACGCCTGGCTAATTTTTGTATTTTTAGTAGAGATGGGGTTTCACCATGTTGGCCAGGCTGGTCTTGAACTCTTGACCTCAAGTGATCCACCCGCCTCGGCCTCCCAAAGTGCTGAGTTTACAGGTGTGAGCCATCGTGCCCAGCAGGTCAGAAACATTTTCTATGAAGGACCAGAAAGTAATATTTTAGGCTTCATGGGTCACAGGTTCTCTGTAGCAACTCTTTGGCTCTGCTACTGGAGTATGAAAGCGGCCATATATGAACAGATGAGCATGGATATGTTCCAATAACATTTATTCAGAAAAACAGGTGACTGGCTGAATTTGGCCAGCAGGCAAACTCCTGGTCAGCAAGAACTTTCTTAGGAAAGCTTTTCCTCCAAGATAATTCTTGCACTTTTAAACTTTAAAACAGAACAACCTTCAGGGTATGGTTGTTGCTATAAAGCAGCCATTCTTTCCTCACATCTTAGAATCACATAGGAAGATTTGAAAAATTCTATTGTCAATCTGAATCCCAAGTTAATTAAAGAATCTCAGGTATCAGGATTTTTTAAAAGCTCTGCAGATGATCCAACATGCAGCCAAGGTTGAGAACATGTGTGGATGAAGTTTCTGGCAGCAATTTTAATTAACTGTTCAGCTACCATAATCTGTGTAAGTTCACTCTGTCACTCTAACCACTGCAAGTCATCTTGCAGCGACATCTTGCAAAGACAAACAACCTTGTCTTTGTAAGAAAAGGAAAGAGGACACCCACATGGTTTATTGAATCCTACTTTGTACCAAGTCATGAAGTGAGTATTTTGCATTGAATGAGTTAGGTATGGTCATCATCTCCAATGACCTGTGAAGAAATCAGAGCTTAGAGGTTATATAACTTGCCCATCACCAGAGCAAACGTGGAATCAGAATCCAAACCCAGGCCTGACTCCAGAGCCCAAGAGCTTCTTGGCGATTCTCACACTGTCCTATCCTCTAAGTTTATGAGAAAAGTCCTGCAAGGCTATTAAACCAACTAAAGGAAGTCACCCAATTCTAGACTTGCTGATCAAAATATACACTATGGTATATTTAGAACATGTTTTATGATTATATAACTATAGTAACATTCCTGTAATTCAGTCACATGATACACAAATTGATAAATTCACAGCCTTTCCTCAAATAGAATTTAAGATAAATTTTTTCTTTAAGAAGGTAACTTCTGAAGTATACTGAATTTTTTTTTTTTAAATACACTAGATAGTACTTGTAAATAGATTTGCATCATTGGCATTTTTGTGGGTTTTTTCAACATTAGGAACATTGTTTCCACTAACTAGAATAAAATCCAGTGTAAAGTATTATAAACGCTGAATTAGGAATGTATTCAAGAACAGAAACCTTTATTATTTTCATATTGGATTTCTGATAATTTGAAATACATCAGTATGAGTAATGAGATATGAAAACAATCGGAATCAGCACCCAGAGGCTGGTAACACAGCCTACATGCTTAGATTTGGTTTCGTTTGGCAAAAACAGTGGCACTTAAGACTTGTGGTTGGTTAACAGTGTTAAATAGAATCCACTGCCTGAACATGAATATGGTTTAAAACAACAGCCAGCTCTACAGTCTATCAAAGGGGCAGCGTGGAACCCAACTTCTGCTTTCCTGTTCTTCCAAATACAGACACCACCACAGTTGACTACCTGGCCTGCCAAAACCAGCAGAGAATCTCATCGCACCCCTCTGAATTAGCCTTTCGAGTAAGGTGTTGGCTTACTGGATTGTGACCAACAGACAGGTGGTGAGATCATGCCTCCTTGCTAAAAATACCTGCAGGCTTTCACTGTGAGGTTTCACTGATTTCTAGGATGCCAGGGTGATGAGAGAGGTGTCTGCCTCTTCAGTTATAACTATGGAGGCTACTACAAGCAGCCACGATGACAATCTCTAAGTCTTTAACTCCATCCAGTTACCTATAATGCACTACCAAGAAGAATTTCTGGGCCCACTTTCATGAATAATGGGGCATTTAAGTTTAACACATATGCCGGCTGTATTCAAATGAAATTCTTAGAATTGATCCTATTCATACACTGATTTACTTGGTAAACCCTCCCTGCATCCTCAGAAAGATGGGCTTCAGCCCAGGTGAGTCATTTACTTCCCAAGTGCACCAGACTTGACTGAGCAACTACAATGTGCAAATCACTGTCCTCAAAGTGTGAGATGCATTATGACTTATTTTGTTAGGGCACTTCAAAACTGCTTAGCCCCTCTTTTGGTTTTTGTTCTACAAAATCAATTATATGGAAAGATGAAGTCACCATCCATCTCTGGGGTAATGAGAAGTGGTCAGTTTCTTAGTATTGAAGGTTATCAACTAGTCTTAATTACAAAAGAAAAGCCAAAGCTCCAGGGAAAAGCAAAAATGTCTAAGGTCAGCAGCTACTGTGGATTTACATTTCACAGCTTCGAAAAGAAGTGTTCAAGTTCAGAAGGTCGATGAGTTACATTTTAGCTCTGCCAATCAGGATGAGATACTACCAGCCCTTTCATCACACTTCACAAATCTGGAAAATCTTTCACCACCAGCAGACCCAGGAGACATCATCAGATAAAATATCAGCACATCAGACAGTTCATAATCTCAAGATGTTGGATAATGTTCCAAATGTACTTTTTTCTTCCTTCTTTCAACCGGCAAGAATGCTCACAGCAGACAGCCTCCAGGCATACACTTCAGCATCAAAACACGAAACATTTTATCCCTCAGTGTCCACAGATGTGCTGTGACTCTGAAGCCTGAAGTTACTATTGCCTTAAAAGTCTTAAACTGGAACATGAATGATGAATTAAAGTTCAGGGAAATGCTTTCTTCATCCATCTGGCAGCTGATGACACATTTACTACTCTTTACTGCCTATCTGTCCCAAAGAAAATGCTGTGATTTAAGCATAGCAAATATTCCTATGGGAAAAGTTATCAGCTAGATTGAAGAGACTCTGAGGAACTTGCACAGAGGGAACAGAAGATCATAGGTTGGGGTCAAGCAGAAAAATGGAGAATCAGGAAGATGAGCATTAAAAGAAGCAAACGAGGTCCGCAGGGGTGGGATTCTAAGATTTGAAGAGGAGGAAAAAGAATGAGTAGGCAGTCATCAGTCTGAGGAACAAAAGGACTGGAAGGAGAACAAAGCAATAAAATTGATGGGGTGAGACTCTGGCAGCCCTCAAAAAAGAGGATGGACAGGAAAGTTGGAAAGGACAGGATGAGGAAGCCGGAGCAGCCCAGGGCAGAAATTTTGAGTGGCTGATAAAGAGATGAAAATGGAGAGAAGGCTGGTGTGACTGCAGACTCCACAATAGCCCTTGTGAGCCCCACCTCCCGTTTCTCATGCCTTGTGATGTCTCTCCCCAGGCTGAGTTGGGCTGGTGTGTGACCCCCAAGATATTATGGAAGAGATGGGGTCTGGCTTCCAAGGCTAGGTCACAGAAAGGACAGCTTCTGTATGGCACTCTCTCTCTCTCTTTCTTATCACTTGGTTCTGGGGAAAGCCACCTGCTGTGTTATGAGGAAACTCAAGCCAACTTACAGAGAGGTCCACATGGTGAGCAACCGAGGCCTCCTGCCAACAGCCAGCACCAGCTTGCCAGCAAGTGAATGAGTGACCACAAAGGGGGATCCTCCATTCCCAGTCAAGCCTTCAGGCGGCTACAGCCCTGGGACGCGTCTTGACTGCAACCTCATGAGAGATCTTGAGCCAGAACCACGCAGTTAAGCTGCTCCTGAATTTCTGACCCGTAAGAGCTGTGTGTGAAAATAAATTTTTTACTTTTGTTTTAAGCTGCTAAATTCTGGGATAACCTTTTGCTTTTTTTTTTTTTTTTTTTTTGGAGACAGAGTCTTGCTCTTGTCACCCAGGCTGGAGTGCAATGGCGCGATCTCCGCTCACTGCAACCTCTGCCTCCTGGGTTCAAGTGATTCTCCTGCCTCAGCCTCCCAAGTAGCTGGGACTATGGGCACGTGCCACCACACCCAGCAAGTTTTTCTATTTTTAGTAGAGATACGGTTTCACTATTTTGGCCAGGCTGGTCTCAAATTCCTGACCTCAGGTGATCCACCCACCTCAGCTTCCCAAAGTGCTGGGATTAAAGGCGTGAGCGACCATGCCTTACCAGAATAACTTTTTTTTTTTTTTCCTGGAGACAGAGTCTCGCTCTGTTGCCCAGGCTGGAGTGCAGTGGTGCGATCTCAGCTCAATGCAACCTCCGCCTCCCAGATTCAAGCAATTCTCCTGCCTCAGCCTCCCAGGTGGGATAATCTGTTTCTAATAGAGTCATTTATAGATTACTGATAGGGTTGGAATATGTGAAGAGGGCAGGAAAGCAGAGGTGAAGGGAAAGTTGAGAGGAAAAGTTGGTGATAGAAAAGCAGAGGAGGTAATAAAATCTGGAGTCTGACTTCTCTCACTTTCTTTTTCCCCCTTGTACACTACCGCATGTTAGTTTTTTTGTAAGTAAAACTGCCTTCATGTGAAAATGGAACCTGGAAATGCCAAGGTTTACTTATGGTAAGAAAGAATAACAAGGCTACCCTAACTGCTTTCTCCATATTTAATCAATCTCAATCCTGTGCAGTAGGTCCTATTAATCCCTTTTTTCACAGATAGGGGTGATGTGACTTAGGTAAAACAGCTTAAGAGTGGCCATGCCAAGATCAAACCCAGGCACTTGGACTTCACGTGCTTTTTTTCCATTTTCGATTTTAAGTCGGAGTCTTGCCCTGTAGCCCAGGCTGGAGTGAAGTGGCAGGATCTTGGCTCACTGCAACCTCTGCCTCCCGGGTTCAAGGGATTCTCCTGCCTCAGCCTCCCAAGTAGCTGGGATTACAGGCACCTGCCACCATGCCTGGCTAATTTTTGTATTTTTAGTAGAGATGGGGTTTCACCATCATTGGCCAGGCTGGTCTTGAACCCCTGAACTCGTGATCCACCCACCTTAGCCTCCCAAAGTGCTGGGATCACAGGCGTGAGCCACCACACCTGGCCCTAAATGTTGTAATAGATTTACCTGTGTGGAGTCTTCTGGTACCACCAGAAACCCTGCTAGACAAATTCTAAAAGGACTGTCACATTTCACGTGCTTTTGATCATCATTCTGTGTCTGTTTCCAAATGGAGGAGGCAGCAGAGGAGAGAGGGAGCTCAGGTCTCCTTCTTCCTCCAGGTCCTCTGCGTAGCTGCACACCAGGGGGCACCATTCCCACCTTAATAATCTGGCCTAAGCATACCAAGACTTTTGTCCTGGTTACCCTTAGCTGAACTAGAATAGCTCGGAATAATCACAAAAAAACTTTAAGAATTAGAGGACAAAAGGAAAATAAACCAGAGTCTCGAGGAGCTTTGTAGTCTCGTAACAAAGGCATAGTACACCTTGGCATGAATTGTCTTTACTTCAGAAGCCCCTAGGCTCCTCATGTTCCTGGCTGTGGGAGGCAGCCTGGGGCCACTGAGGTGAGAGAGGCTGTGTGTGGCCTGCAGAAATGCCTCCTCCCTAGGTGGCCATCACCAGGAGCAGCCCTTACCTTCAGGAAAACCAGATTCCCTAAGTCCAAACAGAAGCAAAGCCAAGTTCTAACACCTAGGAGCTAGGTTCTGGGGAAGAGGCCTAACAGGGACCTGCTGGGTGGTGTTAGCCTTTAATAAGTAACTTTACAAATTTTTGGTCTGATCATGTTGTTTCCAATCATTTGTTTAAGAAGACTGGTCTTGCTCCACTGTGTCCTTGGGGCTGGTAGTGTTTATGAGCATGGGCTCAACACCCAGCTGTGCCACCATACCCACAGCGTGACTTCCATCACAGGCCCACCACAGAACATCATCCCACATCCCTGTAACCCATGTATCTGCTGAACCTGGACTATGCTAATTCCAATCTATACCAATCTTGACAATACTCAGCTCCACTGAGTACTGTCTTCCAAAGAAAACCAAAAACTCTAAACTATTGTGAACTCTGTTATTTTACTAAAGCTTTATGGGGTTAGGTGGAAATAATGGGCACAGTGTAGGCAGTTTCACTTTCAAGGAGCTCCCATTAGATACCTATTAGCAAACTTTTCCCCCAAGCCTCTCAGGAAAAGTTGTCACCAGGTATTTTTCTCTGTCTTTCCACCCCTCTTCACCCAGCCTCCTCCCTAACCCCAGGATTTCCTCCCTCTTTTTCCCACACCTCCCCCTCCCTATTTCCCTCCCAATCGCTCAAACCTTTTTCCTGTGGAGCAAATGTGTTACTCAGAAGGCTGAGACAAGAGAATCACTTGAACCTGGGAGGTGGAGGTTGCAGTGAGCCAAGATCGCGCCACTGCACTCCAGTCTGGGCGACAGAGCAAGACTCCGTCTCAAAAACAAAACAAAACAAAACAAAAAGACAAAAAAAAAAACCTCCGTTTCTCCATCTTGAAGACTAAACAAGGTTTGAAACTACTTCCAGTTTTTACACTCTATGGTTTTAGGTAACTACTGACAAAAACTCTTTTATGACCAAAACTTTTATGACCAAAACTTATTTTGTTAGGCCACTTCAAAACTGCTTAGCCCCTCTTTTGGTTTTTGTTCTACAAAATCCTCTGCTTGACTAGGCCCAATCTTGGGCTTCCCTCCCTGTCCTTGTAGAATCCAGGCTGAGGTCTGAGCAAGATTCCTGTTGAGTCAGTTTAGGGAAAATCCCCTGTACTTGGTATCTGACTCTGATGTCAGATCTCCCCAGCCTGCCTTCAGCAATAAGCCTATCAAGTTGGTTGAGCCGGAAGCCTCTTATGCTGGATGGTTCCTCTAATACTCTTCCATCTGCTGATTCCCACCCTGCTCCTTGGTTATAATCCCCACTTTTCCTTGTTGGAGCTGGATTTCCTCTTTTCCTCCCTGCAAGGCTCCACTACAGTGGTCTCTTTACCAATTGCCAGGGACCACTCCCACTCTTTGAATAAAGTCTCCCTTATAGTCTTTAACAAGTATCTGGAATAATTAGTGTTTTTTCTTTAACACTACTTGAACAAAACAAATATATAATCAAGATACTACTAACGCTCAGTTGTCCTAAAGTCTCTCAGTTTAAGGTTAAAGAACCTTAATTACTCGGTCACCACCCTATTTCTTACATGCTCATCTGCAAAAAAATCATTCACAGTTGAAGAAAGCTTTGCTTCCGCTACTGGCTTTTTTCCAGCCCCTCAAAGAACACAGTCTTAGCAGAATCATCTTCCTCATAAGAGTACCAAGAAAACTACGAGTACTTTTTGTGGAGAGGAGGGTGGATTGTCTATTTTTTATATCTTTCTTAATGAGCAAACCGAAGTGTCACTAACCATCTGTGATTAGAGATTAAACATATCCTATTTTCATTTTCAGTTCTTTCAATGCCCCTACAAAAATATTAAAATAATTCCCAGACATGGATACAAAGAGGGAAAAACTGTGACAGAACATCAAATTCTGCTTACCCTTAACCTTATTTAGCTCCCTAGTGAATAAAATCCAGATAGTAAAAAAAAAACCATCAATGCCAAAAGCTGTGTCCTGGAAGCTAGAGAGACTGTCAGCTCCTGCACATGCTGTCCTGGCTTGGTTTGCTTGCTTTTATCAATTCTCTGATTCTCTGGAAAAAGATTATCTATCCCCCAAGGCCATTAAAGCATCTAACTAGGATAAATAGTGGTAAAGAGTTCCTGCCCACGAAAAACAATCCTCCATTCTCAGACATTCCCTCTTAACTGATCTTAATAAGCTATTTTAAATGAAGGGAAGGGAAACGCGCAGTACTAACACACGGTAATTATCTGTAATTCCTCATCTGTCATGCCACTGAATAGAAAAAAATAAGCTGGTGCCTTGCAATGACATCAAAATTAGGGTATGTGGTACAGTAAAGTAACCTGACTAAATTGCATTATTTAAAAAGCAGGTTTTCATCCCAATGACAATATATACTACAGATTATGGGAACTGTAATGAGATGAAATTTCCAAAAGGCTGGACCCATGAGAATAGGTAGTAGTTAGAGAGCTTTGGGATTGTGGCCTAAAAGCTGAATCAGTGTGGCAGAGACATTAGTTACTCATGTTTAATGTAAAATTCAGTGTTTTGCAACAGCATTGAAGTAAAAGCACAAAAAATAGACTTCCTAGCCTTTTAGTTAGGTTTTTCGGCAAGTTAACAGAACTATATTCCTAGCATTTTAGAGGTCATTTAAAATCAAAAGTCCTTGTTTTACAGATAAGAAAAAGAAAACCCAGAGGAAGTATCACAGCTGTCAGCAAAGCCCACAGGCCTCAGGCATAGTGGTGGAGAACAGGGGGTGGTCCTGGAAAGACAACTGTTCTTTGTCTTACTTATAATCTTATGTTCAATCTTGACCAGTAATCAACATTTCCCTTAATCAACAAATTTGTCTTTATTCCTCTTGGTGTGAACAAGTAATCCTTGAGCATTTACTGTGTGCTAAATGCTGGGGTTACTATAATAATTAAGATACACCTAGCATAGAAGGAACAATTTTACTTAATGTCTCAGCAATAATACAATTTATTATGTTTCAAAAATTCCATTAATCTTAACAAATGTGAGTGACCCTGCACAAGTATGCGTGCATGTGTGAAGCAGGTGTGTGCACAGAATATTAACATGTATTTCTTTGAAACGGTTAGCTGTCCTGTCCTGAAGCTATAGTTGTATTTACTAATAAGCAGCACCAACTGGCCTAGTGGCAAAAACAGAAAATGACAATATTGGATTTAGAGTTGAAGATGGACTAGGAAGATGGGAGCTGGGATTACCAATGGGTAACAAAAAATGGGGAAGTGACCAAGACCCAGAGTAAGCAGGCACTAAAGTGTCCCATCTGATCCCCCAAAGAGGCCCTAGGTTAAGGATCTCAGCCCCACCCCACCTGGGGCAATGGCCTGGGGGAGGAATATGAATGACCTTGGCATGTGGCTCACTGGAAAGGTTATCCTAGATCTGCCCTAGAACAATTAACCAGCTCTAGGAGCCACCTGCTTTTGCTTTAACAAATTTTGAAACAACAAACCTGAAAAGAGGTAAATCAACTTATTTTTATTTTAGTTCTCTTGAAAGTTACTTCTATTAATAACAATGTACTTCCAATCTGTTCCAGGGAAAATAGGAGAAAAATCTGAAAATAATTAGCTTACTACTAATTCTTAATTTATCTAACTTTTCTGGGAATTGACAATTTAAAAGTCCACTGAAATCACATTATGAACCGACTTAAGTCAAGTTAGTACTTCAGAAAAATGCCTGCTTCTTTTGATAAGTATAAGGAACTTGCAGTAATTACAGGTAGGTGAGAGCTAGATACTCCCTACTTCCAAACATCCTACTAATCTCAGCCCAAATTCTGCCAAGGATAAGCAAGCAGGCACAAAAACAGATGCTCTGTCCTTTTCCAGAATTCCTCTTTTTATTCTCAGGTACTTAAACATTATACAAGTCTACTCTGAAGGACACACAACATTCTCAGGGCAAGACAAGCAAACCTTACAGTCAATTGGAGAACAAAACCTTCTGAGAAGTGGGGAAGCACAGACCTCACACGCTGCTCTGAAGGTGTCAGAGAGGCTGGGCTTGGCAGGTTCCCATTCCTCACTCATGCAAGGGTGGTGGGGTTCTAACCATTAAGTTTACTAATAAAAAAAAATTCTTCAACATCTTTAAAGAAATCCTCTAGGGCTATATTTGAAGTGTTTAGGGAACCAACTTTGGAAAATACATTCCTAATAATATATCTGATCAATCAAAACACATAAAGGGAATTAAAGTTAATTTATGTATACACATACATGACACTGCATATATATCAGTATTCTCAGAATTCATTACCATGTAGACAACCCTTTGTTTCTACAAAGGAAATTCCTTTTTTTTTTTTTTTGAGGCACAGTCTCGCTTTGTCACCCAGGCTGGAGTGCAGCGGCGTGATCTCGGCTCACTGCAACCTCTGCCTCCTGGGTGCAAGTGATTCTCCCACCTCAGCCCGCGGAGTAGCTGGGATTACAGGTTTGTACCACTAGGCCCGGCTAATTTTTGTATTTTTAGTAGAGTCAGGGTTTCACTATGCTGGCCAGGCTGGTCTTGAACTCCTGACCTCAAGTGATCCACTTGCCTCAGCCTCCCAAAGTTCTGGGATTACAGGCGTGAGCTATCATGTCTGGCTGGAAATTCCATCTTTAGCTCTAATTATTTACTGTTATTTTACCAGGCAAATTTTCTCTTCTAAATTTAAATTATTAGGAACTACTACATCAAATAAAACTCGTTGAAATTTTGCAAAATTGGTTTTGCTCATCTCTATTAGATAACTGTCTATTAAATCAACTGCTAATCATACTGTTACTGTTTATATTTTTAGGACATCATAATCAACACCTAAGATTATTTCTAAGTTCCTCACCAAAGATGACCATATTTCCTTGTGTTATCACTTGTGAGTATAAACATTATGCTAGCATTCCACTTCATTTTAGGCTTTTGACAAACTCAAATTATGTTAGCAATATTAAAGTCATGACTCAAAACTAGATTTTTTTAAAGAATCATGATGTTCTCCAAGGCTTCACCGCTGCAAATCATTTTGATAATAATTGGAAAACTACTATTTATTATACTTTACCACATTATGTTCATCTCTAAAATAAGAACACCACAACCCCGTGTTCCCATTTTAGAGATTAGAAACACTTCAGCTCAGAGGAGTTAAGTGAGTTGGCCAAAATTACAGCAGTACACAGGATTCAAAGTCAAGTCTACCAGGCTCAAAATCCTAAACTCTTTTTAATTTGCTACTGTACTCAAGCCCCCAAACAAATTAAACTGCTAAACTATGAAACTCAAAATAACAAAATCACACAAATATGCCACATATCCTATTTCATACCTTTAATCCTCTGAAACTTCCTGGACTTGTTGGAGAGGAACTTGAGGATTTCGTAGATTTAGGAGTAGAAAGCTGGCTGCTGGGAGTTCCATTAACTGTCCATGAGACAACAAAGAAGACAGAAGTCCCATTAAAACCGACAACAACCAGACAGTATAAATACACTAGGTGCATGCACAATATAGGTCCAATGAAGCTTCAACTCATTTTCAGCTCAAAGCAGACGGCAAATCAGCAAAAAGCAAAAATAATGTATCTTACTGCATTATAGACAAAAAAAAAAAATCAAAGAGTGAAACTAGAACTATTTTCAATAGTAGTTTTCTGACAGCTATATAAACAAAAATAGAAGACATTATGGAATTAGTGATGTGAACGAGAACTTGTCCATGTATCCTTCCTGCCAGCAAAGGTAGAGATAGCTGTTATATTTGTAATGGTTTACTATGAAGGCTGTTCCGTAACCTTCAATATACAGTATCTTGGTGTACACCAAGATAACCAAGAAGTTTGGATAACCAAGTTTGTGTGGCTCTCCTAAATCAAGTACACCATAATACAAACACATTTTCTAAGTATTTTCTTAATGAAAAGGGAAAATGTGCTGGTAGTTTTCCTTGTAATTCCTACTTATGTGCTCAAAGTCTGTGAAAAACATTCTTCAACCTTTTTTATCTAGACTACTTATTTCTAATTCCTTCCATTTTCTTTTCTACACAGCTTATCCTCCCCATTTGTCAGCAAATCTTGGTAGTTTTCTACACATCTGCTCTAAACCTCCATACACTTCTTTGGTTGAAAGCTCGATTTAGATCCTATGCTAGAATTATGTAGTATAGAATCTGCAAATGAACCTTTCCCCCAGAAAATTAAATTTGGAAATTTAAAAAATAACTGAAAAAAGTTTTCAGTTTTTGAAAACTTTGAAACCTCTCCCCCAGGAAAGGTTCGTTTGCAGATTCTGTACTACAGAATTCTGATCAAACATTTCAGTATGACTTATGCCTGATTATATCATTAGAATCTATTTCTACAGTAATTTCACAAAACTAGTAGTTAACATCTAGTATTGATATATGTTTTTCTCCTCTAAATAGAGTATTTATAATCCGTTTTATTACAAATTTTCAAAGTTTTTGCCCAAAGTAGATGAAAAGTGTCATTCATCTTTTTGGAAAGAAAAGAGATGCTCATTTGCTTTTTATTCTTTTTTAAAGAAAACATGAGAGAGTGACAACTATTATTTTAAATCACGCTAATAAGTATAAAAAACCAAATGCACAGGTAAAGGTCCTGAATAGGTGACTCAAAAAAAAGAGTACCAGCCCTTGAGCAGAGGCAGAAATTGTGGATCAATGAGTACTAATGATTACAAGAATCACCTGTAAACAGGAATAGCTGGGTTTATGAAGTCATATTTATTGTATTGCTCATTTTAAAATTTCAGTAAAAATGAAAACTTTTTCCAGTTATTTTTAAATTTCCAAAACTTTGATTTTTCTGACTCAAAACCCTCATTCAAAAATAATGGTCAGTGATCTAGATTTTATTAACAAATACATGTGGGTACTTAGAATACAAGTGTAGCACAATCAACTGTACAATTAAAAATATTTAAGAGTATTCAACAGCCCTGATTATTTCTCAATCAAGTTAAATTTCAATTAATGTCATTTATTCTAAGAAACTTATTTAAAAGGTAGAGCACAAAGGGTTTTTAGTGCAGTGAGACTGTATGATACTGTAATGGTGAATATATGTCATTATAAACTTGTCCAAACCCAGAAAACATGCAACACCAAGAATGAACCTCAATGTAAACTATGGATCTTAGGTGCAGGCTCATCAATTCTAACAAATGCAGCAGTCTAATGGGGGATGTGGATAATAGAAGAAGTTACGCAAGTCTGCGGGCAAGGAGGTACACAGGAAATGTGTGCCTTTGGCTGTGAACCTAAAACTGCTCTAAAAAATAAAGTCTTTAAAAAAATATTTTTCAATGGAATTCACACAAAAGAGAGATTATGACCAGCAATAAACTAGTAAGCTTGCTGTGAGCTGAGACTAAATTTTCCTTTTTTTTTTTTTTGGTATTTTCTCCATCTCACACAGCAATCTGCACAGAGCACCTGCTCCTAATCAGTAAGCACTGTTAGAGTTCACTGGTATTCCAATCCCACACTGATAGCAAAGGCTACCTTGGAATGATTGTAGGAAACGGACTGAAGGAGAAAGAGCAGTTCCGGCAGATGGCGATCTCTGCAGTAGATCAGTCTCCGTAAAATACATCCCCTGCCCAGGCCTAGTTTCTTAACAAAACTCACTGCCAGGGATTTAACTGGTGTCAATAACTACATGTCTGTATTTTCATCAAAATAACTCATCCTAAAAGAGATACTAATCACATATAGTCCCCTAAGTTTTTATAGCATTTGGAAGGTTCTAAACAATGTGCTTGAATGAGTAGTTCTTAATTTCACTTATTTGCACATTTCTCCAGTTCTGGGCCCTGGACAGCACCATGTCATGCCCTCTCCCCCTGCAACTTCCACTGCTGCCACAAGTGGAAGGGGTGCCAACACCAGCCAGCACCTGCCTCATGCTTCCACTCTTCCGCTACCCCCCTGGATTTTCTCTCCTGAAATTTTATCCCCCTCCCCTCAACTCTAAGGAAATAAATAAACTTGGGGCCTTTTTTGTTTTCTTTGAATCCTTTTTACCTTGGCAGACTAAGAAAGATTCATAAGCTAAAATCCTAAAATAATGGCCGGGCATGGTGGCTCATGTCTGTAATCCCAGCACTTTGGGAGGCTGAGGCGGATGGATCACTTGGTATCAGGAGTTAGAGACCAGCCTGGCCAACATGGTGAAACCTCGTCTCCACTAAAAATACAAAAATTAGCCAGGTGTGGTGGCGCGTGCCTGTAGTCCCAGCTACTCAGGAGGCTGAGGCAGGAGAATTGCTTCAACTCCTGAGGCAGAGGTTCAGTGAGCCGAGATCACATCACTGCACTCCAGCCTGGGAAACAGTAACCATTTACCCATTTATGTTACCTAGCTTAATATCTATGTGCTTTTTACATACTATTTAGCTATTCTGATAGAGTTTTGTTGAAGGATGTAGTCAACCAGAAGATTTCACTCAAGGCAGTCTCAAGACTTCATTTAGGACTTCCGTCCCAAGATTGAAAAGGTACAATATTATGTTCATAAAGTTAACAGCTCTGTTTGAGTTCCAATTAGTCCCAAGGAATTTTAAAAATGGCAACAAATACACCATAGCTAAAGTAATCTGTAAAAGCACTCCTGGGTACCATGGCTTTTAATAATACAAAATTCTCTTCTTTCTGGTGGTAGAAAGTGGAAAGAACACGCTATATAGCACTATACAGATAAGCACTATACAGATAAATATAGTAGCTTTCTCGAGATTCACTCAAATCCCAGTGGTTGACTCAGGCTTTTTGTTTTCCATAGCTGAAGTGTCAAACACACTTTGAATTAATCTCTTATAAAAGAGATGATTTTCTCTCTAAAATGTGGTTTTAAAATCTTACAACTTTTACTTGATGAGTTTGAGGCTTACCCTATTAACTCAAATCCAAATTTGGACTTAATTAAAAATTGTGTGTACTAGAATGCTACGATTTTCCTTAATCAGTTTCTAAGTATTATAAATTCAAGTTAAGAGTTATGTATACATTTATTAGGCTATCTTCTGGAGCTACTGCTCTGCAGGTCAAATGTGGCTATGAGACATGTTTTTAGTTTAATATGTTAATTTTTCTCTTTGGACCTCAGGGGGACAAAATTGAATTAATCACACCCAATTCTTGAACCACTCTCCCTTTTATTAAAATTTTTTTTAAAAGAGACAGGGCCTTGCTACATTGACCAGGCTAGAGTGCAGTGGCTATTCACAGGCCGTATCATCACAGCTCATTACAGCCTCAAACTCCTGGCCTCAAGGGATCCTCCTGCCTCAGCCTCCGAGTAGCTGGGACCACAGGTGGTACCTCTGTGCCCAGCTATTTAATTATTTTTACTGATGTAATAAGCATCTGTAAAGCTATCACCAAAACTACATCTACTCTTTGATTAACCCAGGTCAGTGTATTTATGCAAGTCTCATATCTATATTAGCTTTCTCAGTTTTAAGATACTTTACAGAAAGCATGATACCATTTGAAATAAGGTTAATAACAGAGACATTTTCAGATAAAAATACTCATTGTTAATTGTCACATTTTTAGAGAGAACAGGTTGAGTCTATAACTCTAGGAAAATAAATATTTGACAACTAGAAATATTGCAGTGTTGCTTCCCTGTATGTATAAGAAACACCTCATAATCCTACGCTGGCAGATGCTATTATGAAGTACTAGTAATCCTAAGATTTCAGTGATTCCTAAACTGTTAACCCCAGGGTGGGGAGGGGGTGAGCACAGAAGATCAAAATTACTTCTATGGCTATTTTCATATTGCCAACAAACTTTAGCCTTTTTCATTCAGTAACAGAACATTGCTCCAAATTAACTAGAAGACAGACCCCTTGTGGTGATGTGCCTCCTCAGTCGCTTTGTATTCCTGACTATACAGACAGGCACTTGGTAATCTTCTGATGATAACCGGTTCTCTAATAAATAGAGGAGGCTAAAGTGTCTTGTGCAATGCAAAGCATTTCATACCACACAGATGTGCACTGGAATAAGCCAGATACATTCATGGAAATGGAGCAAAAGGAAACAGAAAAGTGGCAAAAAACAAAAACAAAAACCCAGAGAGCAACAAAGCCACAACAGTCATGGCTCACCTGGGGATTTGGCTGTAGAACAGGCACTGGAGTAGTGGCCACCCCGCTTTACTGTACACACACAGTATACACAGAGCAGAAGACAGTAAGGAGAGTGGTTACTCAGCAGCTCTAAATGTGTGTTCAAAAGGGTAAAACAACCTGCCCTACAGAAAGTGGGGGGGTGCTGAAAGGGGAAAGGGCAAATAGTGGAATGTCTGAAAAACTTGGTCTTTTATAAAGTCTGATGCTTGAGGCCATTGTTATTGATACAACTTTCCCATGTTCTAGATTCACCACCTGTAAAATCATGGTTTTTCATAATTCTTTCCTTAAGGGGAAATGATATCAACAGACTTATTCTTAATTACTATAAACAAACCCATAAAATCAATATATGAAGATATTTATGTATGTTTTTAATGTTTTAAAATGCCCAGTCAAAATTATGACAAATTTATAGGCTTAAGACTTGCAAGAAACTTAATTACAGGTAAGTCTGACTCTTAAATAAGCAAAATACTACTTTTCAACAATAATCACTGCTATGAATGTATCATTTGATGAGAGAGAAGCCAGTGGAAATATATCAAGTAAATACATTTTTGGGTAGAGTGCATGTGCATGTGTTAAAAAAAAAAAAAAAGAGATAATGTTAAGAAAATAATTATCCACAATTATAGAGCACAAAATTCATAATGCAGTATACAGGGGTCAAAATGTGAAACGCTTCTATGTAAATACCAGCAGAATCTAGATCATCAAGCTGTTCCCAAGAAAATGTGTCAGAACAAAACCACACAAGTCTCTTAGGAGAATTATTATAACTTGGAGGGAACAGACTTAACTTTTGGTTTCAAAAGTCACGTCATCTCTGTTTTTCTGGAACTTGGCTGCATACGACCCTGGCAAAGACTACTAATTCATAAAAATTAGAGAAAACAGAAGCAAAATGATCTGTTCCTGCTATGACCATCTATTCCTTTTCCATTAACTACCTGAAGCTGGTGATTTGCTGCGTCGAGAGGGCCCAGGGCTTTTGGATCCAGAATACTTAACAGCTGAGGATCGAGAATAAGATGACTTCAGGACACGACATTCTAGAAAAGAACAAAAGTGCATTAACTAAATCTGGTTTTAATAACGACCAAAAGCAGAGTTACATGTAATTGTTTACTGACCAGAACTATTACCTGATAATTTATCTATTACTGTTAAACAATTTAACATACAAAGCAATTGTCCCAAAAGTACACCTGAGTTTACTTTCAGTCAGGCTACGCATCTTTTTTTTTTTTTTTTTTTTTTTTTCTCTTGAGACGGAGTTTTGCTCCTGTTTCCCAGGCTGGAGTGCAATGGCGCGATCTGGGCTCACTGCAACCTCCGCCTCCCAGGTTCAAGCGATTCTGCTCACTGCAACCTCCGCCTCCTGGGTTCAAGTGATTCTCTTGCCTCAGCCTCCCAAGTAGCTGGGATTACAGGTGCCCACCACCATGCCGAGCTAATTTTTTGTATTTTTAGCAGAGATGGGGTTTCACTATGTTCGCCAGGCTGGTCTCAAACTCCTGACCTCAGGCGGTACACCCTCCTCAGCCTCCCAAAGTGCTGGGATTACAGGCATGAGCCACCACGCCTGGCCAAGGCTACACATTTTGGGACATCACCTCAGTGTTCCAGATGGAGCTAATCAAGTACAGAAATTCCAATGTCCTAACTTTATACACACAAACATCCACAGCCTAATCTATACATGTGCAACTATCTTTTTAAATCAGTAGTATTGATAAGCAAAGACTACAATTTTATTATGCTCTCCAACTTCTTGATTGCCTTATTTTAAAAGGGTATGGGACTCTAATTTATGAACCCCCTCCTGAATTATGTTCCATCTTCTCAAAGTATGGAACATCAAAAATGAGGAAAATAGCTTTCTCTCTTTTTTTTTTTTTTGAGATGGAGTCTCGCTCTGTCGCCCAGGCTGAAGTGCAGTGGCGTGATATCAGCTCACTGCAACCTTTGCCTCCCAGGTTCAAGTGATTCTCCTGTCTCAGCCTCTGGCCTGTAGCTGGGATTACAGGTGCCCACCACCACGCCTGGCTAATTTTCCATATTTTTAGTAGAGACGGGTTTTCACCGTGTTGACCAGGCTGGTCCCAAACTTCTCATCTCAGGTGATCTGCTCGCCCCGGCCTCCCAAAATGATGGGATTACAGGCGTGAACCACCGTGCCCAGCTGAATAGCTTCAAACAACAACTGTTCTTTCCATAAATCACCAAATAAAATAATATTTAGAGTACTAGAAGTAAGTATTGCTAAAGTAATCACTTCTAAATTGAATAATGAAGAACATGGGTTTTGGAGTTGTGTAGATTTTGAATGAATTATGGATTTGACATTTGTTAACTAGGGGGCCTTGGCTGTAAGCCTGAGTTTTTTTTCCCCCCAATGAAATTGGGGTAAGAATAAAATTTACATCATAGGCTTGTTGTAAGAGTTAAATTAGGTAACATACTGTCTGTAGTAATTTACTCTAAAATACTTCAATTTATGCAGGAAGTTTAAAATACGGATTAATTTTAGTCTATACCCCGGGGCAGTAAACTGACAAGTGAAGTACACTAATCAGGGAAATATACCCAAGGGGAGGCTAGTTAGCATTTGAAAGATTCTAATCAAAACCTTACACAAAGGGAGCAACTTTTGCTTAATTAGCATTGTGGATGTTAAAAGTATCCGACTGTTGAAAGGTGTGTGTAGATTATTAGAAACATCTTAAATGCATTGCTACTCTTTCATATGAGCAGGATATGTAAATATCAAGAACCAACAATCTAGAACTGCAGAACTACATCCTAGCTTTACGAATTGGAACCAATCCTGTATCTATTAATCGAGGATGTAGTTACTTCACTAAGATCAAGTAAACTGAATTCCATGGATTCTGAATGGGCCTTTAACACAAGATGTTATCAGAAGCCTAAAAGCACAGAGTTGGGACCTCATTAAGATTACAACACAAGTTAAATAACTGATTTAAAAAAAAATCTTTGCCTCCTAATAAACGTATCTGTGGCAGAATTAGGTCTGAGACTTGCTCATTGTAAAATCATTGTAAAATTTTACCACATAATGGTGTTGGTGTAATATTATTATTAACAATGACAAAGATAGCAGTGGACACTTATTACTATGTGATAGGCACACTCCCAACTGCATGACATATATTACATTATAATGCATTTAATCCTCAGAAAACCTTATAAAATAGCCATTATTATCCCTACTTTGCAGGTTAAGTAACTCGAGATCAAGAAGGAATAAATCAATAGCTCTCACCAACTTCTAACTATTGCAGGCCCTGATCACCATCAACAAAAACTAACAATGATCCAAGTAGCTTAGATCAATGTACAACATACCCATGAAGCACTGAGTACAATGCCTGTACATACAGAGTAAGTGGCTCAACAAATGTTATTGTTATGCATATTAACTTTATAACCCAGAACATATTTAGTTTCAGTGGCTCAGCTTTCAAAAGGACAACTGACATCAACGAAATATTATGAAACTAAAGCTAAATTTAAGAAAGATGTAAAATACAGATGATATATAATATATATATAAATGCCTATTTTATTTAACCTTAACCACACAGGAATGAGGGAGAGCACTAGCATAGATAACGTAACAGGACATTATCTATAATTAAGGACTTTCCAGTGGTGTCACCAGGCTGAAATAGGGCCAGTCCCACAGAATATAATATAGAAACTGTCAAATTTGGCAGAGATGAAAAACAAAACAGAAAAACAAAAAGAGTAGACGAATGACCCCCAAACTCGTGAATGACTGACATAGTACAACAAGAAGTTAGGACACAAGGAAGTTTGGTACCACAGAATGTATCCTCTCAAAATTTTAAAAGCCTAGGTATCACTGTATTTATTTGGTAGTATAGTTCTCTAATCCTGGACTGTCAAAAACACTTCAACTAGAAGTGGTCTACTGTCTACCTTTTTAAAGGCCAGCTTTCCTCATTCATAAAATTAAAGAGGAAGACCATATCTCTAAGATCCCTCTCCTCTGAAATGTGATGTGTGTGTAATTTTACTTCATTTAAAGAGGAAGCTGACTTTACTACCAGCTAAAATAATCACTATTACTGTAATAGGTTTAAAGCAATTTAAGACAATAGGGTAAAACAATATTCCCAGGACCAATAACATATGAAATAGTTGAGATTATTATTGCCAAATACTACTTGAAAATTCCATATATTGGCCAAAGTCAGGAAAAGGGGATTTTTTCATCTCACCCATGAAATAGCTTTGTTTCTAAATATAATCATATGTCACTTAACCATGAGGATACATTCGAGAAGTGCATTATTAGGCAATTTATTCATTGTGTGAACATCATGGAGTAAATTTACACAAATCTAGGTGGTGTAGCCTAGTACTCACCCAGACTATATGGTATAGTCTATTGCTCCTGGGCTACAAACCTGTACAGCACATAACTGTACCAAATACTGTAGGCAACCATAACACAACGGTAAGGATCTGTGCATCTAAACATCCAGAAGGTATAGTAAAAATCCTCATGGGACTACAGTCATAGATGCAGTCCATCATTGACCAAAGCAACCTTACATGGTACATGACTGTATATAAACAAAGTAAGTATACGTACGTGTGTGTGTGTGTGTGTGTGTGTGTGTGTGTGTATCCCAGCACTTTGGGAGGCTGAGGTGGGAGGATCACTTGAGGCCAGGAGTTCAAGACTAGCCTGGGCAACATAGCAAGACCCTGTCTCTACAAAAAATTTAAAAATTAGCCAGGAATGTTGGCTTATGCCTTTAATCCTAGCTACTCAGGAGACTGAGGCAGGAGGATTACTTGAATCCAGGAGCACAGTCAAGGCTGCAGTGAGCTGTGATCGTGCCACTGCACTCCAGGCTGGGAGACAAAAGGAGACGCTGTCTCAATTAAAAAAAAAAAAGTTGCTACCAAAAAAACCCCAATGAGGTTGAAAGACACCTCAGATAATCACCATTAACAGTTATTATCCTTTTATCTATTTCTTTTTAATACAGATTTCCTTATCCATACACATCACAAAAAATGGACAATTGTTTCATGTTCAACACTATCCATGCATTTAAGTTGGCATAGCCAACCACCATTCTGAAGAAAGGCATGGAACATTTCAGTGGCAAAACAACGCAATGAGAGAGAGAACTGAATTGCTAAAAGTGAAAACTACTTGAATTAGGCGTTGGGTTATTCTTTTTTCTTTTTCTTTCTTTCTTTTTTTTTATAAGTAGGCAAATGCTTTCATGTTATTCTTTATTTTCATTGGTTCAAAAATTGTACTGCCAATGCTATCTTTCCTCAACATGCCAGACTTCTTAACATGCACCAACTGAGTGGCCAAATCCCAAGCCTTCATTTCAGGGGTTACAAAGATGGAAAAATGAATTAGCTGAAGAATTGCCTTACCACTATGATCCAGGACAAAGTCATCTTGGGCATAACGGAATTTTTCTGGTCCACATGCAATAAAAACATCGTCATCACCAAAAAAGTCTTGCAGACAAGTAACCTGAGAACAAAAATCATGTCCAAGAAATAAATCAGACACATTAGAAGTGAAATGAAAAGTAAGCAAAATTAAATGAATTTTTAAGCCTGAATTTTAAGTATTGAGGTGGAAGAGAAAGCTGTGTAATATACTACGTTTCTAAGCACTTTACCTTCACAAAGCACTTTCACACATTCTCTCAACCTCAGAACAACAGAGTCAAGGATTCATGACATGCATCAATATTCCTTTTCCACAGGTGAAGTCAAGGACGTACATGCAAAGGTAAGTGATTTTTCCCCCAGGTTCCCCACAGATGGGTGGCGAAGCTGACATTCATGAAGGCCTCTGCTCTCAGTTTAGTGTTTTTTCCATACTGCCCTTCTTCCCTCTCCTAACAACTCTGCTTCCCACTGTGTGACCTTGAGCGTGACTTCTCTGTACCCCTGCTACTGTGCCTTGGGTTGTTTCGAGGATTAATGTATAAAAACTGCTTGGAACAATGTCTGGCACATGAGTGCTCAATGTGTTAATAGTCACCCCCATCGTCCCCACCACCATGATTATCAAGATCAAAGGAAGATTTGCCATGAAGCTAATGAGGCTTAAGCTTCAGGGATCTTCTAATGCCCTATATATCTAAATATGTGGTCTCAATTTCACTTGTTTTTTTTGAGACACAATCTTGCTCTGTCACCAGGCTGGAGCGCAGTGGTGCGATTTCGGCTCACTGCAATCTCCATCTCCCAAGTTCAAATGATTCTCTTGCCTCAGCCTCCCGAGTAGCTGGGACTACAGGTGCGTGCCACCACACCCAGCTAATTTTTTATATTTTTAGTAAAGACAGGGTTTCACCATGTTGGCCAGGATGGCCTTGATCTCCTGACCTCGTGATATGCCTGCCTCGGCCTCCCAAAGTGCTGGGATTACAGGTGTGAGTCACCACGCCCAGCCCAATTTCACATTCTTTTTTCAAAAAGGGCCTCCCTTCCATACTGTATTAGTTTCAGCTCCACAGAACCTGGATCTATCCCAGGGAGCATATTCATCCATTTATCCCAGTGGTGACCAGAAGAACCATCTTCTAGGACTTTGGACATAGATAGGCTCTATTTTTACCAGTTTTCAATGGGATATGTGATAAGATTTCTTCTTAAGAAGTAATCCATTTCCAACAAAGTTAGGAAAAAACAAACAATGCTCTAGTACTTGAACAGGCTGACAAATCTCAATATTCCTTAAGTTTTCTGAATCACTATTTAGCTTTTCATTGGGAAAAAAAAATAGGTCTCACTACAGAGTTAGAAAATAATGCTCCAGAGAGAAGAAAGTGAACTAGATACAATGTAGATGGCTCAGGTCATATTATTTAAGTGACCTAAATGATGTGCCTTTTTGCAATGCCAAAAAGTTGACTGCACAGACAGTAAGAGAAACAGGCATGTTCCAGTTCTCTTCAGGCAAGATGTGGCTTCTGTATCTCACTGAAATGGCTCTAGCTACAGTGTCCAGGGCCTTTAAGAATTGTATTTTCAATTGTTCCTGTTCTCTTCTATCTCCGTTGGTGTTAGCACACACCCCTTCACTCATGCTAGAATTCAGGGAGTCATCCTTTCTCCTTTCCTCACCAACCGCTCACATTTAGGCCTTTTTACTTCTTACATGGTTTTAAAGGGTCTCTACTTCTATTCCTTGGTTCCTTCTCTCTTACCTGGACTCTTGACATTGCCCTGTAACAGGTTTGCTAACCTCCTATCTTCCACCACTCCCTGGAATCTGTCATTTCTGTTTGCAAGGGTGTCAGTATACTGTCTCTCACAGGTATTATTGGGTGATCATGCACCACTCAGCCCTCAGTGGCTACCTTTTATGACAAGATAACGCTCCTTCAAAGGGTGCATTCAACTGACCCCCAACCCTGTCTTTGCCATGTCTTCCGTTCACCCAACAGCCAAGTCAAGATGACTTTGGGTTGCCTGCCCACACAGTGCTAATGGGTTTTTTGTTTGTTCCTTTTGAGACAGGGTCTCACTCTGTCACCCAGGTGGGAGTGCAGTGACACAATCTCGGCTCACTGCAGCCTTAACCTCTGGGCTTAAGTGATCCTCCTACCTCAACCTACTGAGTAGCTGGGATCATAGGTGTGTACCATGCCTAGCTAAATATTAATTTATTTATTTATGTAGGTAGGTAGGTAAGTAGGTAAGTAGGTAGAGATGGGGTCTCCCTATGTTGCCCAGGGTGCTCTCTGACTCCTGGGATCAAGCGATCCTCCCACCTTGGTCTCCCAAACTGCTGGTGTTTTGTTGTTTTTTTTAAAAGAGTTTATTGAGCTGTAATTCACAGACCATACAATTCACCCAGTTAAGGTCCACAATTCAATGTTGTTTTTTTAGTATATTAAGAGTTGTGCAACTATCACTGCAATTTACTTTGAATATTTTCATCATCCCCAGAAGAAACACCATGCCCATTAGCAGTCACTCCCCATAAACCCCTTCCCACATCCCAGGCACCCATAATCTACTTTCTAGCTCTGCAGATTTGCCAATTCTGGACACTTCATGTATATGGAACCATAAGATATGTGGCATCTGATGACTGGCTTCTTTTACTTAGCATGTTTTTAAGGTTCATCCATGTTGTAAGATTTAACAGCAGTTCATTCCTTCTGTAGCTGAATAGTCCATGGTATGGATATATAACATTTTGTTCATTTTTTCATCAGCTTAGGACATCTGGGTTATTTTTAGCTTCAGAGCTGACTCTTACCAACATGCCTTTCCTTACACTGTTTCCCAGGCCTTTCTGACATCTATCCGTCTGTCTGTCTGTCTATCTATCCGTCTATCCATCTATCTCTCTATCTCTATCTATCCAGTCTCAACTCTGTTGCCCAGGCTAGAGTGCAGTAGCACGATCACGGCTCACTGTGCAGCCACAACCTCCAACAACCTCCTGGGCTCAAGTGATCCTCCCACCTCAGCTTCCTGAGTAGCTGGGACCACAGCCACCATACTCGGCTAATTTTTTTTTTTTTTTTTTTTTTTTTTTTGAGACAGGGTCTCCCTATGATGCCCACAGTTTGAGTTGCCAGGAGTTGAAGTCTCAACTCCTGGGCTCAAGTGATCCCCCTGTCTTGGCCTCCCAAAATGCTGGGATTACAGGCACCCACAGCCTGACCACCCTTTAGTGTCATGACCTCCAGGTGGGCATGGGTGTTCCCTGTTCATCATTCCTGCAGGTCTAGTAGAGTTCCTGGCTTTAGTGGGTGCTTGATATATGTTTGCTAAATGAACTGTGGCTCTGTATGGGGTGCTCCTATTGGAACTGAGTTCTCAGACCACAGTAACTTCTCCAGGTGAGTGGTACAATGGCTACATTATCTACTGCCCTCACCACCACTTACGTTTAGGACTTACTAAGTCTAGGCATCAATTAACCTCTCTGAATTTTCTGTCTATATGGCGGCATGTACTATCTCAACCCCTACAACAATCGCATGAGGTTGATACTATTATCGTCCTTCATTTATAAATAAGAAAACAGATCTAAAGAGAGAAACTTGCCCGGACACAGGTAACAAATGAGAACCCAGCAATTTAGGTGCAAGTCCTCTACTTCTGCATCTCTGCTTTCAAGTTGACAGCATGCCACTTTCTCATCTGAAATCCCACAGGTCATCTTTCTACTTACAGTTCTTGTTCATTTTACCTTATTTGTAGTCATTTATGTCTTGTTTTACAGTCAGTTATGTCTACCTTATATTTCTAACTATTTTATTTTTCACATACATATAATATATTCAATAAATGGTTCTTAAATGGAATTGAACTGAGTTTTATTTTTTTGGCCAAGTAAAAACGTATCTAGTGAAGTTTAATATAATTTTTTTAAAAAGGGAAATTGCATTTTTTGCAATTAATTTAGCATGAAGAAATAACTGAATTTTAAAAAACATATCTGAATGAATCTGAAAAAAATCAGTTAATTTTTAATTGATTTTATTACAAGGAAATATTTCATCTGGTACTAAATTAGTTGGCATTTGATTAGCATAAATAACAGTAAATAATCAAGTTACTATCCGGAATAAAAGCATTTAACAAGTCTCAGGAACATAACATATCAAAAAGGTGACTTTTTTTTTTTTTTCCATAGAAGCTTATTTGGCTTTTTGTTTTTTTTTTTTTGAGACAGAGTCTCGCTCTGTCACCCAGGCTGGAGTGCAGTAGCACGATCTCGGCTCACTGCAAGCTCCGCCTCCCAGGTTCACGCCATTCTCCTGCCTCAGCCTCCCGAGTAGCTGGGATTACAGGCACCCACTGCCACCATGCCCGGCTGAGTTTTTTGTATTTTTAGTAGAGATGGGGCTTCACCATGTTAGCCAGGATGGTCTCGATCTCCTGACCTTGTGATCCACCGGCCTCGGCCTCCCATAGTGTTGGGATTACAGGCATGAGCTACCATGCCCGGCCCTTGGCTCTTCTTAATTGACCTTTTAATGATTTCACCTGTCAGTTTAAGTTTGGATTCCCAAACATAGTGTACATAAGATGTCTGCCTCCCTCTGATTCAGGTTCTAGTCACTGAATGCCTATTTGGTTAAGCAGTTAACCAAATTATACAATTTTCTTTTTCTCTTTCTGTTGCCTTGGCTGGAGTACAGTGTTGCGATCTTGGCTCACTGCAACTTCCACCTCCCAGGCTCAAGGGATTCTCACACCTCAGCCTTCCAGGGACTACAGGCATGCGGCACCACACTTGGTTAATTTTTGTATTTTTTGTTAGAGGCCAGGTTTCACTATGTTGCCCAGGCTGGTCTTGAACTACCGGGCTCAAGCAATCTACCTGCCTCAGCCTCTCAAAGTGTTGGGATGACAAATGTGAGCCGCCACACCTGGCCACAATTTTTCAACTAGGTTCTGATATGCCTTAATTCAGTCACTGCTACTCGCAAAGAAATGACAGCCATAAAGTGAATAAAAGATACAACTGATGCCAGACGCAGTGGCTCATGCCTGCAATCCCAACACTTTGGGAGGCCAAGGTGTGCGGATCATGAGGTCAAGAGATCGAGACCATCCTGGCCAACATGGCGAAACCCTGTCTCTACTAAAAGTATAAAAATTAGCTGGGTGTGGTGGCATGCACCTGTAGTCCCAGCTACTTGGGAGGCTGAAGCAGGGGAATCGCTTGAACCCGGGAGGCGGAAGTTGCAGTGAGCCGAGATCGCACCACTGCACTCCAGCCTGGTGACAGAGCAAGACTCCGTCACAAAAAAAAAAGTACAACTGAGAAACAAAACATGTCTCAGGTATACTTGGGACAGGGACATATCTCACAAGATGTTAAACAACTTCAGCCTCCATTCATTTACAGTGTTTTTATTGAGCATTGATTATGTGCCAGGCACTATTCTAGGTGCTACAGGATACATCAGTAAAGAAAGAAAAAAGAGACAAAAATTATTGACCTCATTAAGGAAGTGTGTGCACAGGTAAATTTATGTCACAACAGAAGATAAAGAGCACAGAAGGGGAGCAGTGAATGCAGAGGATGGGTGCTGCAATACTAAAGAGGGTGGTCAGGAAAGGCTTCATTGCAAAGGTGACATTTGAACAAAATATTGGAAGCAAGTCACATGAATATCTGTAGAGGGAAGTGTTCCAGGCAGAGGGAAAGAAATGTACAAAAGCCCTGTGGAAAGATCATTAAAGAACACAGTCTACCAGCAGCTCCCTAGAATAGTCATAAAATGGGCTGGGTGCAGTGGCTCATGTCTGCAATCCCAGAGCTTTGGGAGGCCAAGGCAGGAAGACTGCATGAGCCAAGCAGTTTGAGGCTGCAGTAGCTATGATCACACCACTGCACTATAATCTAGGTGACACAGCAAGACTCTGTCTCAAAAATCAAAAATAAATAACCATCAAATGGATAAGAAAGATTTGACTTAAAGCAAAGCAATGGTTTGGTATATATCTGTCTATGTGAGCTGCATGCAAAATACGAACATTTTTTAGATAATGTAAATAAACAGAATTGTAAGCATATCAATCTTATTTTTATGCTAAAATTACATTTGCATATTTAACAATAGATCTCTTTAGTCTAATGCAATCATTATTTGCCCACGCTTAAATTTCACACACACACACACACATTTTGAGACAGAGTCTCACTCTGTTGCCCAGGCTGGAGTGCAGTGGCACGATCACAGCTCACTGCAGCCTCAACCTCCTGGGCTCAGGTGATCCTCTCACTTTGGCCTCTCAAAGTGCTGGTATTACACATGTGAGACACTGTGCCCAGCCTGGAACTATGTATTTTAACTGTTCCTAGTAGTGGCCCAAATTCAGTTGATACTTTTTAATGCAGAACATCTGATAAAATGTCCAGGTTCTGATATAAAGTAAAGTAACTCTCTCTCACCAAGGAGAGCCACATAAATTTACTACTGTACATTCATTCATTCTAATATTAATCAAGTGCCTACTATAATATGCCAGGCATAAATAAAAGACAAAAAGCACACAGTCTAGTGATGAAAATGGACAACTAATAATTACAGTTCAAAATGTTATAATAGGGTGAATATTATAGAAGAACACCCTGACTATTATGGGAATAAACGAACACAACTTGATAAAAACAGAACCCATAAAATATTTAGTACCTTTAAAATACCTCATATGTTTGCACACTAAGATAATTTTTCTATGTTTTACAACATATTCTGTGTTCTTTAACTCTGGTAATCTGTATGTTCCTTTTACCATTTATTTTTTAAACGAGTTGAACACTGAGGTATGAACCAGGTCGCTAAATCTGTCTCAGGAAAAAAAAAAAATCAGTATGAATAACATCTCAGGATCATTCTTAACAAGGGTGAGGAAAAGTGTATCAGTTTAGAAGGCCTCTTACTGTTTGCTTCTAAATTCTTTCTACAATGCAAGGAAGAATTAACTCTTCCAGAAGCTCATCAGAAATAATGGATGCCATGCGGCCTGTGAAAGCAAGCTATACAAACAAGGGGAAAGTAATATTTCTGCTAAGGTGCACAATTAAAGCAATCAGTTAGGAACTAATGGGGAAACATCCAAGTGAAAAATAATGTATCTACAGGAGTCCATCTAAGTTTTCCAAATGAAAGACGGCCACTTAAAAAAGTAATTTTTCCATCCTTCGCTAGACAGATTAATCAGGTTAGGGTGAATCAGGCCAGCCATAATTTCAGTGCTAGTTCATAATAGCTTGCCACAACCACTCTTTTTCTTTCCTTATTTGGTATCTGTTAAAAGATACAAAAACGTGTGAAAGAGGCTTGAGGTCTGATTTATTAATTTATTTTTATTTTTTGAGATGGAATCTCACTCTGTCGCCCAGGCTGGAGTACAATAACGCTCTTGGCTCACTGCAACCTCCACCTCCCCAGTTCAAGCGATTCTTCTGCCTCAGCCTCCTGAGTAGTTGGGATTACAGGCACCCACCACCACATCCGGCTAATTTTTGTATTTTTAGTACAGATGGGGTTTCGCCATGTTGGTCAGGCTGGTCTCGAACTCCTGACCTCAGGTGATCCGCCTGCATTGGCCTCCCATTACAGGCGTGGGCCACCATGGCAAGCGAGGTCTGATTAAAAAAAAAAAAAAATTATGCATGATATGATCTGGCTCTGTGAACCCACCCAAATCTCATCTTGAATTGTAACCCAAACTGTAATCCCCACGCGTTGGAGGAGAAACCTCGTGGGAGATAATTAGATCGTGGGGGTGGTCCCCCTGTGCTCTTCTTGTGATAGGGAGTGAGTTCTTTCAAGATCTGGTGGTTTTATAAGGGGCTTTCCCCACCTTGGCTCGTTCTTCTCCTTCCTGCTACCATGTGAAGAAGGACATATTTTCTTCCTCTTTGGCATGATTGTAAGTTTCCTGAGGCCTCCCCAGCCATGCTGAACCATGAGTCAATTAAACCTCTTTCCTTTATGAATTACCCAGTCTCAGGTATTTCTTCATAGCAGTGTGAGAAGGAACTAATACAATGCATATATTAGTAGCACAATAAATCCTTTCCTCAAAACAAAAAAGGCAGAGGACACTCAGAGATAATCTTCCCTGGACACTTACATTCTGAACCAGAGTGGGGCATGTTAGGGGGTAAGAGTAAGAAACACAAGACTGGTTGGGCACGATGGCTCACGCCTGTAATCCCAGCACTTTGGGAGGCTGAGGCAGGCAGATCACAAGGTCAGGAGATCGAGACCATCCTGGCTAACATGGTGAAACCCCGTCTCTACTAAACATACAAAAAATTGGCCGGGCATGGTGGTGGGTGCCTGTAGTCCCAGCTACTCAGGAGGCTGAGACAGAAGAATGGCGTGAACCCAGGAGGTGGAGCTTGCAGTGAGCTAAGATCGTGCTACTGCACTCCAGCCTGGGTGACAGAGCGAGACTCCATTTCAAAAAAAAAAAAAAGAAGAAGAAACACAAGACTGACACCCATTTCCTGACCCACTGACACTCTTTGGAAATCTTGTGTTTCTTACTCTTTCCAGAAGTACACAGGAGTTGGTGTCAAAGCATGCTGGATTTCTCTAAGACCCCTTCCTGCTCTAAGATTCTAAAGTCTAAATATTTGTTTCTTAAAAGAGCTATTATTTATATTTTAGAAGACTGCTTTTAGAAGAGTTGAAATGCGTTTTTCTGAGAGACAGTAAAAGGAACACTATTTTAAGTGGCTACATAGTAATGTCCACTTGCAATTTCTTTCTGGTCAAGATTTAGCTTTGTATGTCCTCAAAGAAATCTTCAAAGCCCCTCCAAATCCAGATGTTTCCTCAATACTCTAACTCACTCAAGATAGATGTTATCATTGAGGTTAACTGCCTGGTTTTGTGTCTGGACCTCTCACCAGACTGAGCACCATACACGCGGTCTTGTTCACCACTATAATTCCAGCATTACATAGCACCTAGCATATAGGCTTTGCTTAATACATTTCTGTTGAATGCATAATGATTGAAATGCCTTGAGGCTGGGTGCGGTGGCTCATGCCTGTAATCCCAGCACTTAGGAAGGCCAAGGCAGAGAGATCACTTGAGGTCAGGAGTTCGAGACCAGCCTGGGCAACATGGAGAAACTCCATCACTACAAAAAAATAGAAAAATGAGCCAGGTGTGGTGGCTCATGCCTGTGGTCCCAGCTACTTGGGGGGCTGAGACCAAAGGGCCACTTGAGCCAGGAAGTAGAAGCCGTGGTGAACCAAGATTGTGCCGCTGCACTCTAGCCTGGGAAATAGAGCGAGACTCTGTCTCCAAAGAAAAAAAAGAAAAAGAAAAAAAGAAATCAAAAGAAATGCCTTGGGTCCTACTTTTTCCAAGTAGCCCTCTCTAGAGGGTCCATCTCACACTCTATGGATTCCTATCAACTCATTATAATGCAGGGTAGTCCTGGTTCCCAAATTTATGATGTTAGTTTTCTATCCCAAGATAACCTATAAATTGTTTGGGCAGACCAGTCAAATCCTATGTAGCTCCTTATAAAAGATATAGCAAATACTTGGTTGATCAAATTTTGGCCCTGGACACCTTAAAATAACTCTAAAAACTGATCTTACATCATATAAGCTCTTTCAAGAATTAAATCTCTTTTATTATTATTTCAAGATGATTTGAGAAAAACTACTTGTGAAATCTGCTACTGCAACAATTCGGTAGAAGGGATTTAAAGCAATGCAATTTGCAATTACACTCCACATTTGGTGCTATTCAGAGACTTGAGGTTGCATTAAATGAGGGTCTCTTGAGATATTTTCCACAGCTATTTTATTGACATTTTCTAAGACGTGATAAAAATTCAAAAGGAACATCACTGGATCTCAGTGAGAAACTAGTTTAAACTGGCATCTACTTATCCAAACAGAGTAAAGGGAAAATCTTAGCCCTCTTGAAATGTCCATCTTTTGAATAAGGACCACATTTTATAGAAGACATAATGGGAGGATGGATATCAGGAGTATAGAATAGATCAGCATTTTTTATGGATTTTCTTTAACTGTGTTGGCAGGTGGGGGGGGGGTGGTGGTGTGAGAGAGAGAGAGAACAAAAATCCCTACCTCCTGCTGAAATTAAATGCTTTCATTATCAGAATTCAGCTAAAAGGTTGTCTCTATCTAAGAGTAGTTAAAAAAACAAAATATTTCTACCTTGCTTCTAAAAAGGATTTGAAGGAACTCAAAGGAAGTCCAGTAAATGGCTTATCTTTGAAACTAAAAATACTCTATAGGTTTTTAACAAAACTATATTGATAGCCTTCATTTTTTTCCCTAAGAAATGGTCATGTTACAAGTCATAAAACGCCAAAAGGGAGCTACATTTCATTTTAAACCCCCCCAAACAATATTCTACTATATATAAGTTTTCTATCATGTAAGCAAGCAGAAATACAACTTTTTAAAGATGTAAAGAACATATCACAACGTTAACTTGCAATAAACGATGACCTAAGATCTGCCTGAGCCATTATCATTATTTCTATTGCTGGCATGAGACACTTATTTTAAATAACTGCCCATCTAGATGCTTGAAGGCTATAAAATCAACAAATTAACTACATTGTAACTAACACTATTCCAGACACAACTCTTTCCCACTCCATTTTTCTTAAACATTTCTATACCTAGGATAAAAGTTTTGCTTCAAATGATTTGGGAGGCCTGGTAGAGTGGTTCATGTCTGTAATCCCATCACTTTAGGAGGCTGAGGTGAGAGGATCGCTTGAGGCCGGGAGCTCAAGACCAGCCTGGGCAACACAGTGATACTTTGTTTCTACAGAAAATAAAAAAATTAGCTGGGCGTGGTGATGCACAACTGTGGTCCCAGCTACTGAGAGGCAGAGGTGGGAGGATAACTTGAGCCTCGGAGGTCAAGGCTGCAGCAAACCGAGATGGTGCCAGAGCACTCCAGCCTGGGCAAGAGAGTGAGATCCTGTCTCAAAAAAATTTTTTTTTAATTAAAAAAAAAATGAACAGGGAAACCATATCTGAAATAAAGGAAAGGTAAGTCATTTGGTCCTTCCAAAATGCTAGTGACAACAACCAGATAAACAAACTGACAGGTCAGTAAACAGAGGCTGGGATTCTCCCCATTTCTTTACCCTTGGCCCAGAGTACAATGAGCATAAATAGCCCTCTTTGTTCCCAATAAATGTTGGCTGGCCTACAGTAAGGGAAGGACCCTTTCTACAGGAAGAAGAAAGCTACTTAGAATAGCAATGTTTTTCAGCTTCCTGTAAATTCATTCAGCCAGGCACTCAGGGACCATGTGGTTGCCATGGAAACAGAACTGAAGCTAAAAGATGACAGTTCTTACAGTAAAGGGCTTCTCAAAGGCATCTGCAGACAGCTCCCTACATTTGGTTTGCTTCCTAAAAAAAAAAAAAAAAAAAAAAAAAAAAAAAACACTGGATCTAACCTTTTCCCACTGCAACCTTCTCATAATAACTATTCACCAGTTAAGACCAATCATGGAATACTGAGACCAAAGATTTGGCTTTAGGAAGTGCCTCTTTCTATCAATAGGATGAAAAGGTTTTAAAGAATTCAGAGATATTGAGCTTCTAAATATATTCTGGGAGGAGAAGCAATCATCACTCTTCCTGTAAAAGAGGTCATTTCTATGTCAGTCCTCTGACTGCCCCCTACTGAGAGTCACTCCCTACCCCCAGTCTTAATTCCCATAGGAAAAGGTTTCAAACCCACTCTGGAGCTTTCCACCAAGTGAAGAAGGCTGCAACTGTAGGGGCAGAAAGGTGATCCCTTTCTTCCCCATCGTAAGGATCAGGGCAGACACTCCTATAACAAAAGACAGGTTAACAAAAGAAAAGCATAACAAATGTATTAATTTTTTTAAAATTTTTTTACATGACAAAGAAGCCCTCGCAATGAAGACCCAAAGATACAGCTATCCACTTGCATGCTTAGGTCCGATCCAGAATGGACAGCCATGTAGAAATATAATTGGATGAAGACTGTGACATAATGCTAGTAGACCGACGTAGAGAAACTCAGCAATGCCTGTCTGTCCAGGGTCTTCCTGGCCTCTGTGTGCTGCAGTCCCTCCTCCTGGGTTTGGGGCAGGACTCTTTCTGGAATGGGGGTCTTATGATCTACTATCAAACAAGGTAGGTCAGAGAATTTCTTTATGGTCAGCTCTTACAGAGAAAGGTTTGGGGAAAGTTAGAGGAATATTTTTAGGTTTTATGGCTGGCCTTGGGGAAAAGGGGTTCTGGTTTCTACGACCCACCTTGGGGAAGGGATTCTAGTTTCCCTGGGCTGCCTGGGGGAGAAAGAGGGGTAAGAGACCAGAGGGCAGGAGAAGGTCAGAGAGAGACTTTGCTTCTCAGGCTGCTTCTGATGCCTTTGCTTTGGGGTATTGTGTTCTGCACCCCAATAGAGCAAAGTTTTAGAAGAACTCAGGTGAAGAAGTCAGAAGAAACCTATTGAGTTCAATGATCATGAGCTTTTACTCTGAAGAAGCTAGAGTGGAACGTGTTCAAGCACATGCGACTGGAACTTAAATAAATGCTCTCTAGGACTCAGTCATCTTCAAATAATAAACAAAAAATGAAATCATAAGTGTTATAGAAAAGGCAATTGAGAACCAAAGCAAAAGGTGGCAATCTTCCAATCCAAAATTTTCTATTTCCAACAGAAATGGAATGGGAACAAGCATGGAATACCTAACTATGCAATGACACAATGAATTTCATGTAACTCCCAGGAAACTACCTTGTGAAGTGGGCACTACCATTCCGATTTTACACAAAAAGAGGCTCAAAGAGGGTAAGTAACTTGTGCAAAGTCATACAGCCAGTAAGGGAGGAGCTGAGATTTAGACTCTAACTTGGAACATACTCTTTGTACTTGGACTACATACTGTCTCCCTAAAGAAGTATTAACAGTGTAATTTACAACCTATGAAAAAACATAACAGGGCTTATTGAGGTAAGTCAGAGAATTTTTTATACTTGTCTAAACCCAAATAATCAAACTATTTTTCTACATCTTACTTTTATGGAGTAAGTATGTAAGCTTATATCTAGGATTTTTTTTAAGGATCAACTTCTAAGTAATATCATAAGGTCAGTACAAGTTTAGGCCAACCTCCCATACCTTAGGGAATACTGAATATGTTTTGAAATTGGTATCTTCAAACAAACTGGCTGGCTCTTTAAAAACAAATTACAAACCCAAATTACAATCATGGTTTTATTAGGTTGGTGCAAAAGTAACTGTGGTTTTTACCACTACTTTCAATGGCATAATAGAATGGGACTCTATTTGCTGTCAAACTGGGAATTCTAAGGGTATAAATATGTATTAATAATATTATGACCTTTAAAATTTTTAAATCAATGCAAAACCTGCAGCATTTTTCGGGAATTGATTCTCTGTACATAAAAATAAGATTAGTCAACCTTTTTGGTGTCTGTTTAGCATACAATGAGCACATCCAGGTAGTTAAGACCCTTGGAATCAAGACTAAGAGAACCATCAATTAAGGAAGTATGGTTGGTTAATTCTATACTTATTTTGAAAATAAGTTAGTTAATTCTATACTTACTTTGGAAAACACCAACTATTCAGCACGAATAGCAAAGACACCATGACTACATTCTACTACAGTGGGACTATTTAGGTTTCTAGGAAAACCATCACTATTAAAAAAAGAAATCTTGGCTGGGCGCAGCAGCTCACACCTGTAATCTCAGCACTTTGGGAGGCCGAGGCGGCTGAATCATGAGGTTAGGAGATCGAGACCATCCTGGCTAACACGGTGAAACCCTGTCTCTACTAAAAATACAAAAAAATTAGGTGGGCATGGTGGCGGGCACCTGTAGTCCCAGTTTCTTGGGAGGCTGAGGCAGGAGAATGGCGTGAACCCGGGAGGCAGAGCTTGCAGTGAGCCGCGATTGCGCCACTGCACTCCAGCCTGGGCAACAGAGTGAGACTCCATCTCAAAAAAAAAAAAGAAAAGAAAAGAAATCTTGTCTATTTTTATTTCGTCTTAATAAAATTATTTTCCCTCCCTTGGCATCGTGTATCAAAAGACACGATGTATCTTGTATCAAAAGACAATCCTAATCTCTTTTTTAGCAGGCCCTACACCAACTTCTGATTTGTTGCATTTAACATTTGTGAGCTTAGAAAGAGGTATTTCAAGTTTAGGAAACTTACGTGTAAAATAAGAGTAAACTGGTTGAAAGTTAGAGGCTTTGATTAGGAGGAAAGAAAATAAACTTTAGTTCCCAAATTTCACACTGCCGAATGACAAAGTTCTCTCTGCTTATTTCCTAGTTTTAAGTTGTGGTCCAGCAAGGTGAGTATATTAGAGTCCAAAATCAGTGGGGCAGTTCTGTGCTGCAAACAAGATTTTGGTTTGTATAGCTGCATCTGTTTTCACATGACAAGGAATCAAAATTTTCATTTTGAAACCAACATAAATCTTACAAGAAAAGCAATAAGATTTTTTTTTCCCTAGAGCAGCCTTCTTAGTAGATGAAGGTCTCACATCTACAGTCAAAGAAATCCTCTGAATAAGCTACATGCCTGTGGCTATTCAGAAACAAAAAGCATGCCATCCATTTGAATTATTTATGGCAACATTTTAAAAGTGAAATTGATATTGGCTGAGGCATACACCACAATTAAATTTTCCTGTTTAAAAGGCACCTGTTCCTGAAATACAGCCAAAACTTTTTATGCTAACATATGTACAACTGATTTGCAAGTCGATAGAGCAAATACTTAGTTTAGAAGAATTCAAAGCAAGATAGTTCATCATTTAGATTAATTGGCTTATCAATGCCTACTCTAAATATGCAAATACCCATAGAAAAGTTATGACTGTTGGCTGTGCACCTCTGCCCCCATTTACGTGGAGCTTCACAATGAGGGTAGAAAACTCTTTCTGTTTTCATTTTAAGGTAATTCATATATTTAATTCAGGATTGAAGAGTTACAGCAAATAATTCCCAGCCCCCAGAATTAACATTTGGTCATGTCTACTTCAGATCCCTTTAATATATGGAAACAAAACATTACAAAGTTAAATTCTCTTTTGTTCCTGGTCCCCAGCCCCAATGCCCTGCTTCCTTCCCCACCACCCCAGGAAAATTCTATCAAGCATTTGGCATATATCCTTCCAACTCATGTTTTCAGACCTCGTATTATAGAGTATGTGTCCACAGACAACCAGGAATATTATTTAGTATGTTTCAAAACTTTTATGTAAGTTATGTCATACTGATTATGTCTTTACAATTTGCTTTTTTCACCAAGTATTGATTTTGAAACCTAAGCAGTTCTTAGTTTTTCTTACTCTCTCCTTTTTGGTTCATTGATCTATTCCTCAAACTTTTGCTTTTGAAAGATAATTCTATCATTAATATCATTACTTTTCATAAACTGCAAAGATAAATTCTTTATACCCTTAATACTTCCAAATTCTTTCAAATAAATGCCTTTCCCAGAATGTTCAATTTAGTGTATGTGTTATAACCATTTTAGTGACCAAAGTTCTTCAATGGAGGAAAAGATGTTTGAATCAATTCATTCCTCGCCCATAGACTACATCTCTAATTATGAAAAAGAAATGTGAAGCAAATGCTTGACATTTGGGCCTAAATACTTATGCAGAGCTGTTACTCCAAACAGGGCTTCTTGACCAAAAGGAGCATCAACTTGGAAAAAAAAGCATTTTTAAATAACTAAAACCTAAAATTATTAAGGTTGGAGCTATATCTAAGCTTCTAGAGAAAACAAAAAAACCCTGCAAGATGTCTTAAAATCACTGATTCATAGAAATAGTTCCTTTAAAAAAACAAAGCAAAGGAAGGAAAAACAAAATCATATGAGATTTATTCTACATTATAACACAAGACAGGGTTTAAAGGCAGAGGACACTTGTTTCACAGGGAATGCATAAAAGGAATCCCTCCCTGAAGAATTTCTTAAGCTGGGAAATATTGATGAACTGTATGCATGTAGCATCTTATCTTTTTCTTGCATTCAGAGACATGATATCCGTTCAAAGAAACATCTATTTCTTTTTTGCAAATCTCTAGGGGTGTCAATTAAACTGGGACTGGGACTAGCAAGTAAGGGAAGTTGTCTGTAAGCATTTATCATCAAGCTCTATGCTTTGCTAGAGGAGCCAGCTGTCTTAAATAACCATCCCCTCCCTGGGGCCACAAGTCTGGGCAAGAATGCTACTCATGTCAGAAACTCGTGTCATAAGATTAGATTTGAATGGAAAAGCAGAGGGAATGCAGTCTCTTTTCTCCAGCTGGGACTGATTATTCCCTCCCCAACAAGGAGGCTGTTATTTAGCCTGAGAAGAAGAGCCTCCTTACTTCTTGGATATTTTCCAATCCATCTTGGCACCTGAATGAATACCCTGCCTCACCACAGCTTTAAGGCCTCTCAGCCCCTCTCCAGGAAGATGTTTTGGTACATTATTTCTCCATTATTATGAAGAGAAGTCACCCTCGGATTCTCATGGTGTGGCAAGGAAACTTGGGAACCTAGGCAGGTGGATATGGCCTGATTGAATATCAAGGGTGGAGGCTTAGGTAGGTCAGCATGAGCTTGCAGCAGCTCAGGAAAGTTAGGAAGACACCCAGCACCTGGAGACCGTGTCTTTCTTGCTCTTACACCCAGAACACTCAGCACTGTGCCTGCACCTGTGCCGTAGGCACTCAGGGAATATTTAGTGAATGGGTAAGTGTATGAATAGCACAGAGGCAGGGACTCCAGGCTCAGGGCTCATAGTATTAGATTCATGGTGGAAGGACAGGTTTTACTACAAGGATAGGCATGGAGATGGCTATGGAAAACCATGGGGCTTAGGCAGAGAACAGATGTGATGAGACAAGAGGGAGGCATGACAGCACAGAAGCAACAAGGATTCGAACATTAGTGGGATCCCAAACGTAAATAAATGTTACTTCCACAATAAATTCCAGCCACCTATCTTCTTCTGCCATAGCTGGTTGCCTCAGGCAACTTACACGATTTAAAGATACTCTGGCTCACAGCACAGGCAAAGATAAATGGGAGCCCGGGTAGACCTCAGTGTAGGAGCTCTATTATGGACAGGAAGAATAGGCCAAGAGTTAGGAAGGAGCACGGTACAGTGAGGAGAGAGAGGCCTTCTCCAATGCCAAGAGGCAGGGCCACTTCCACCTTACTAAAGGCATGAAGACACGCCAAAATGAGCTACAGGAATCACGACATATTCTACAGTAAATGCAACACATTATTTAAGCTCACAGAAATTACAACTGTATACATTCATTATGTGATCATTTTTCAAGACTAAATATGAAACCTTCAAAACTGTGAGGCCTGGGACAAAGACTCACCAAGTCCTTCCTCCACCACCTCCACCGGTTGACGACAAGCCCTGGCAGGGGACCAAAGAGGGGCCCCTTCTTCATCTGGGTGAAGGACAGCCCTCATGTGCATTTCTCACGTGTTCTGCCTTAGTCTGTCATGAGTCCCAATTCTCCGACCCACAGAAATACCCATTTCATTCCCCTCCAGCCACAGGAGAAAGACTGGCTCAAACACCCAGAAATTAGTTCCCTCCTGAATCTGGAGACCACAATTGCTGTTTCTGTTCAGCGTATGGTTGTTTTCTTCAGTACTTCCTAAATGGTTTTTGGAAAGTCAGCCAGCACTCCCACAGGTAACTGTCCTCGGTTGAAATCTCCCTGGGCTAAACAGTCCCACCAACAGAGGAACTTGCTGAACAAAGCTTTATATATATATGTGTGTGTGTGTGTGTATATATATATATATATATACACACACACACACACCTCAGTCTCCTGAGTAGCTGGGATTACAGGGGCACATCACTACCACCTGGCTAATTTTTGTATTTTCAGTGGATACGGGGTTTCACCATGTTGGTCAGGCTGGTCTTGAACTCCTGACCTCAGGTGATCCATCTGTCTCAGCCTCCCAAAGCGCTGGGATTAGAGGTGTGAGCCACTGCGCCCAGCCTAATGTATTTTTTTAAGTACCATCTTAACTTAAAACATTATTTTGTGATTTATTCAGAAAAGTGGGACTCTGAAAGTACTACATTCAGGTCCCCCTACACCCTTTTTTTTTTTTTTTTTTTTTGAGACTGAGTTTTGCTCTTGTTGCCCAGGCTGGAGTGCAGTGGCACAATCTTGGCTCACTGCAACCTCCACCTCCCTGGTTCAAGCTCCCCAGTCGCTGGGATTACAGGCACCTACCTTCATGCCTGGTTGGTTTTTATATTTTTAGTAGAGACAGGGGGTTTCACCATGTTGGCCCGGCTGGTCTTGAACTGACCTCATGATCCACCTGCCTCGGCCTCCTAAGTGCTGGGATTACAGGTGTGAGCCACTGTGCCCGGCCTCAGGTCCCCTTCTTAAACGAAGCGTGGCCACAAACACAAAAGTAGCTCACGGTTGCATGAATTTTCAAAAGCAGTCCCCACTTCTGACAAACATTAGTCTGGGAGTGGCATGGAAGGCACAGTGTGAAAGAAGTGGATGGGACTATTATATAAAACGAGAAGCACTGCCTCTATACCCTTCCTGACTTAGGAGACCACCTTGGGAATATCAATGCTGACAAGCAGCAGCTTTACAAGAGAGGTCTGACAATGGGAACAGATTCCAACATTTCCTTCCTGGACAAACAGGATGCCGCATGGCTACTCAGTAGGGGAAGTGCTACGTACATCAAAGAGGGCAGAAAGGCTGTCCAGAAACTGGCTCTGTGGGTGTGCACATGCGTCTGTGCCTGTGTGTGGTGAGTCCATAAGGGAAGCAGTTTTATCTGAGTAGTGGTGACTGCCATTCCCGGGGCTCATTTCCTGGGTATCACTAAAGTGCGGTGTCTGAGGACTGCTACTGTTAACAATTCATGTTTTGATATACCCTCCTTCTTTGCCTTCAGTACAGTGGGATTAATAATCATGGAAGATTCATAACCCCTTTGACTTCACAAGAGTTCAGCAATCCTTCCCTCTTAAATCATCAAAATCGCTGTCGAATAAATAATTTGAATATTACTCTCATCACTGCCATAAGCTGTTCATGTAATAAAGCCCCTTCTGCTCCTTTTGTTTGAATTGGCTTGGCTCTTTTTCCTCTCCCAACCTCATCCAGGAGCGGCACTCCTATTAAAATTCATGATGTTTCCCCCAATGCAAGTGTCTGATTGCAGCTGTCAGTTTCCCAGTTCAAGGATTTTCATACTGCCTGAGAGGACAATGCAAGGCACTCACTGCTAAGGAAATAGGTCAAGCTCAATTTTTCTATTTCAGTTCTGCTGCCAAAAGTGGAGACTTTTCCTTCTAGAAAAAACACATCCTTGTGGGTAGGCTCAGCACTTCAAAGGAGGTGAAGAGGGCACATTTCTTTCCCTCACCAGAGGGAGCTGCCATGGCTTCATCACATGACGCCTCAGAATTCCTTAGGAGCCTTTATTCCATCGCTGGTGACACTCTGAAAGAGCAGGTCTGTCTGCTCTTTGTCTTATTATGCTTCACAGACATCGAGACACCAAACAACCCAGACCACAAGAAGAGGGAAAGTGAAGACAGGGCATCCAACACCAAAAAGATACTCAATGTCCAAAAGTCAGAGACTATCCTGTCGAGTCAGCTCGTTTTTTGCATCCCATGCTACCACTGCAGAGTGAAGGGCAGGAGGAGAGTGAAGGGCACTAGGTCTGCTGCACACCATAGCCCAGATCCATCTCCCTCACCCCATCTCTGCCCTCCCCCTCACTCCCACACATGTTTACACCCCTCTACTTTTAGCAAAAACTGTGGAAATGTTTTCTAAGAGGGAAGGAGGAGAACAGAAGATCCTTGGATCCTCAAAAAGTCAACAGAATTCAGAACTAGTGCTAAATTACTGAATACAACTAGAAGAGACCTAGCATTCGCATGAGGCCTACCCCATTTCTAAAGATGGAGAAACAGAAATTTGGAGAAATTAAGTGAATTCTCTAAGACACAAATGTAGTACAGGGTTAAGAAGCAGCCAAGTCTTCTGACTTCTAGGTGTTCCTCTACTCCATTCCTATGAAAAGGAAAGGGTAGAGATGGATAACTGAACACCCTTGGATCTAGCAAAATTTTTTGTACTGCCAGGCAAAGATAAGAAAGAGCAAGGTATCCCCCTGCCCCCCACAAAAGAAGAGCACTCTCTAGAGTTATGAACTATTCTGGGTCTCACTTCACTCATAAAACTAGGGGCTGGGGGGGTCCATGATATATGGATTTCTTTTTTCTTTTTTTTTTTTTTGAGAAGGAGTCTTGCTCTGTTGCCCAGGCTGGAGTGCAGTGGTGCAATCTCGGCTCACTGCAAGCTCTGCCTCCTGGGTTCACGCCATTCTCCTGCCTCAGCCTCCTGAGTAGCTGAGACTACAGGCGCCCGCCACGATGCCCCGCTAATTTTTTTATTTTTATTTTTAGTAGAGATGGGGTTTCACCATGTTAGCCAGGATGGTCTCAATCTCCTGACCTCGTGATCCACCCACCTCAGCCTCCCAAAGTGCTGGGATTACAGGCGTGAGCCACCGTGCCCAGCCAGGATTTCTTTAGTTATACAGGCCACACTGCCAAATATAGGTTTGCTGAGAGCTGCTGCATATGGGCACAAAGAGAATTAAAAAAGGATGAATAAGAGAGGGCCTCTTTCATCAAAGAGCATTTCCATTTCTTTCATATTATCTACTAGGTTAAGCCAAGTCTTCAAGCATGTGGAATAAATGACTCAGAACAAACTATGTTACTCAACTCAACAACTACCGTGTACAAAGCTCAAAGCTAGGCACTGGAGGAGCAACAACTAAAAAGAGCTTGAACAAACTGACAATCTCTTTAAGCAGAACATAAGAGACACGCATATGAGAAGGCAATAATTTAACAACATTATTGAGTCATATTCTGGACATGTCACAAGATGCACGCATTTGTCAATTTATCTTTTACCCAGTCAGATGAGGGAGTGGCTGGGAGGACCCTGAAAAAGCTTCCTTAGAAAAGAAGTGGAATGAGTAGACCAGCCAGTGTGAGGGATTCAAGTATAATCGTGGAAGAACTAAGAGCATGGACAACGGAAGTTGCGGTAATGCTATTTGACACTATTTCCAAGCACAAATTTTACGCGGTAGCCAATGTTTGGTTTTCTTAAACTCTCCTCTCCTCCTACCCTCAACCTAAGTCCTCAAGTTCTTCTGCTACCTCAAGGTTGAGTTCAACTCATATTCTCCAAGAAGACTCACTCCAGTTAACCCTACAATCCCTTAACCCCGACAACATTTGCTTTCTGCATTAAATATGCTGAATTTTAATTTTGAACTTTTTCTAAATAAACAGCTGCAGCAAAGCCCAACTTTTAATTGATCTTAGTCAACTAAAATTAATTTTTTTTTTTTTTTTTTGAGATGGAGTCTCGCTCTGTCACCCAGGCTGGAGTGCAGTGGTGCAATCTCTGCTCACTGCAAGCTTGACCTCCCAGGTTCATGCCATTCTCCCACCTCAGCCTTCCAAGAAGCTGGCACTACAGGTTTCCACCACCATGCCCAGCTAATTTTTTTGTATTTTTAGTAGAGATTGGGTTTCACCGTGTTAGCCAGGATGGTCTCAATCTCCGGACCTCGTGATTCGCCCGCCTTGGCCTCCCAAAGTGCTGGGATTACAGGCGTGAGCCACTGCGCCCAGCCAACTAAATCATCTCTATTTTATGTGGGTATGTCTGAAATCAGTAAGACTGGAAATTCCTTAAGAGAGATTCAGACAATACAGATTTCTGAGTCATAGACTTAGAAGTTACCATTGAAATCATTTAATCCAAATTCACTTAGTTTATAGGGATGCTACCCATAGAAGACCAAATAAACTAAGAATGTATGCTGAGGGCATTGTGAATCTGGCCACTACAAGAGGGAAAGTGCAATTTCTGAAACTGAGCAGAATTTTTTTTTCAGTGACTGTTACTTCAATTTCTGCAGTAGTTACTTTTACACAAGAAAGCTCAATTTAGATGTCTCCATTATTGAAAGCACTTGATTTTACATGGATTGCCTCTAAACTTATGGTATGTCAGAGTTATGTTGTACAGGTTTTTTTTCGAAGAATGAAGGATCAAATAAATACCAAGATTCTGGTCTTTGTTCAGCCTCTAAATGATGATGAAAATGTGGTCAGGTAACTCAGCCTCTTAATATTTCAGTTCCAATTTCCCCCTAGGGGAAAGGAAGATATCAGACCAAGTAAACTATAAAGAACTTCCCCAGCTGTAATATTCTATTTTTCATTTCCCAGTATCAGAGGGAACATCTTCTATGAACCTCGCCACTCACACTGCAAATGTATATCCTCCTCGTTTCCCCTACTGTTTCTAGCATAATTTTGAAAATGTTTAGCTTGTTGTGAACTGGAATGCGGTCAATTTTCCTCACAGTTGTGCTACTCAGGAAAACACTTCTACTGCTTTTCCCCTCCCACCTTATCCTCACCCCAACTAAATATCAGCAGGGTTATTTCCTTTATCTTTTTCTTTCTTTTAAAAAAAACTGGCCGGGCATGGTGGCTCATGCCTGTAATCCCAGAACTTTGGGAGGCTGAGGTGGGTGGATCATCTGAGGTCAGGAGCTCAAAACCAGCCTGGCCAACATGGTGAAACCATGTCTATAGTAAAAATACAAACATTAGCCAGACACGGTGGTAATCCCAGCCACTCGGGAGGTTGAGGCAGGAGACTCGCTTGAACTCAGGAGGTGGAAGTTGCAGTGAGCCAAGATCATGCCACTGTACTCCAAGCCTGGGTGTCAGAGTGAGACTCTGTCTCAAGAAAATAAATAAATAAAAATTTAAAAACTACTTGCATCTAGGGTTAGTTAGGTAAAATACTGGACACCTAGTTAAATCTGAATTTCAGATAAGCAACAAATCATTTTTTAGTATAAGTACATCCTGTTAAATAAATTTGGCCTGCGGCTGTTCTGTATTTTAAGTCCCTACTTCAGGAATTATAACCTAACTTAAATGAAAGCCTAACTTAGGTGTACTGTATACTTTTGTAACAATTAGCTGTCAATCACAGGTCACCAATGGATTAGATCATGATCAAATAAAGCCAATGCCCAGCCGTAACCAATCAAACTGTTTCTGTACCCTACTTCTATTTCTGTCCATAAATGCTGTGTGCCCACACTGCAGAGTAGAGCTCTCTGAACCACACTTTTTTTTTTTTTTGAGATGGAGTTTCACTCTTGTCACCCAGCTGGAGTGCAATGGCGCCATCTCAGCTCACTGCAACCTCCGTCTCCCGGGTTCAAGCGATTCTCCTGCCTCAGCCTCCCAAGTAGCTAGGATTAGAAGTGCCTGCCACCACACTGGCTACTTTCATATTTTTAGTAGAGATGGGGTTTCACCATGTTGGCCAGGCTGGTCTAGAACTGCTGACCTCAGGTGATCCAACCGCCTCAGCTTCCCAAAGTGCTGGGATTACAGGCATGAGCCACTGCACCAGGCCTCTGAACCACTTCTTGTTCGGAAGGCTGCCTGATGTACGAATCATTCTATGCTCAAATAAATTTTTTAATTTGTCTAAAGTTTTTAACAGTCCGTTTTTTTCCTTCTAAATATGACAACCCTAAAGTATCAGTCAGTTCAGTCCTGTGCAGGGATTTTTAGAAGTTAATTTTTATGTTGGGAATATTTTTGTCATTTTCCAAAAGGAAAGGTCCTACTTGTGTCAAATGAGAGTCCTGGATAAGAGACTGTGCCTTAAGCTAAGGGAAGAACAAAGATGTGTGAAATCTAACCAACAGAAACACAAGGACTTATGGGGGCGGGGGGGTGGGGGGGTGCGCTTTGGCTTCCAATGGTAGTGGGAGCAGAACTTTGCAGCATTAAGGAACATACTCTTACTGAGCCCTAGGACGGACTGCTCATAACATGTATTAAACACTGCATCTCCAGATCAAGCCAAATCATATACTTGATATTGAAAAGCAAGATCACCTTGGGGAAACTAAGCTAACTGGCTTGGTAACTAGCTCAACAGTCAGAATGAACTAAAATACAGAACTCATCAGTGAGAACTGTGGATTGGCCATGTCTGGAGCACTCACTATATGAAGGAAAATACACGCAATGCTAAGTGTCACTGCCAGATTGTTGCAAAGTTATTACCCAATGAGTATTAAAACCCATCACTACTTTGGGATTGCAATAGTGGCCACACATTCAGAAGTATAGACCTTGGTTCTGTTAGCAGCAGAACGTATCCAAGTCACAGAGCGCCAAAGTATGTTCCCGGTGGTGAATCCACATGGGTCTGCAGCAAACTCAATTCTTACCTCCCCAGAAGAAAGAATTCAACTAAGGGGCATAAGGCAGAAGGAGAGACCAAGGCAAGTTTTAGAGCAGAAGTGAAAGTTTATTAAAAAGCTTTAGAGCAGGAATGAAAGGAAGTCTTTACACTTGGAAGAGGGCTAAGTAGGTGACTTGAGAGATGAAGTGCACAGTTTGACCTTTGACTTGGGTTTTTTTTTTTTTTTTTTTTTGAGGTGGAGTCTCGCTCTGTCGCCCAGGCTGGAGTGCAGTGACACGATCTCGGCTCACTGCAAGCTCTGCCTGCCGGGTTTACTTACGCCACTCTCCTGCCTCAGCCTCCAGAGTAGCTGGGACTACAGGCGCCCGCCACCACACCCAGCTAATTTTTTGTATTTTTAGTAGAGACGGGGTTTCACTGTGTTAGCCAGGATGGTCTCGATCTTCTGACCTCATGATCCACCTGCCTCGGCCTCCCAAAGTGTTGGGATTACAGGCGTGAGCCACCGCACCCGGCCTGACTTGGGGTTTTATATGTTGGCATGCTTCTGGGGTCTTGCGCCCTCCTTCTCCCCCAGTTCTTCCCTTGGGGTGGGCTGCCTGCATGCACAATGGCCTTTCAGCACTTGGGAGGGCCTGCATGTACAGTGTGTTTACTAGAGTTATACGCATGCTCACCTGAGGCATTCTTCCCTTACCAATCTAGCATTCCTAGAGGAAGGTCATATACCAGTTAAACTCTGCCATTTTGCCTCTTAGTGCACCTGCTTGAGCCCACTCACCCAACTTCCAATATCTTATGGGGAAGCTGCTGATCACCAGTTTCGGGTGTTTTCTATCTGTTGGGAGACTGTCTTTCTCTGGCGCTGGCTGCAACCAATCATTATTTTACAGAAACAGCTAACAACTGCCTGACCATCACTTGATGGTCGCCTGACACTCCTGGTGGAGGTTGGGGAGAGCCATCTCTTGCCCTGCTCATGCGTGACTAGCTACCTACTGTAATGGTTCCTGTCCTGGTCAGCTAATAATCTAATGGTAGGACTGCATCGAATGAGCCCCTCTCCCTTTTTTGCTGGTAGGTGTGGAGAACCGTAAGATCTAGCTTTCCCACTCAAGTACTAGATTTAGTCTCGACAGTTAAATTCTATTAAGGCCTAAATTGAGGTCTGTAGTATGATCTGGCTGACACTGGTGCAAAGTCAAAGGGCAGATACAAACTATTTCCTCCTGCAACTTCATAGGAAACCTTCCATGAATATGAAAAGTCTCTTTAGCAGTCACTTGTGTAGTCACAAACAGCCTGTCCTTCATAAGACAAGGACATAACTACTGCAAAAGCCCAAAGAGCTGCTTGTCTGCAGGCCTGCTGCCAGGCTTCCGAGATGGCTTTTCTCTCTCCTCCTTCCAATTGAAATAGATACTTTTTTTTTTTTGGCATTTTTCCCTCTTAAAATCAGGAAAGCACATTTTAGATTGCCTTTAACTAACTGATGGGGTTCTGATGAGTACAATTTATCTCCTGAATACCAAAGAGAATTACCTCGACCCCACCCCAGTAACGTGCCTCCCAATGAGAATAATGCACCCAGGCGAGCCCAGTGAACTACTCTTTAATCAGTGGCTATTTTACATGATCACAGTTATCATTAGGCAGTGTCCCGCCCACCACTTATCCTTACGACAAGGAAGATCTCTGAAAAGGAGGCAAGGCTCCCTGCCACTCAGAAGGATCTGAAAAAAGTCAGAAGTGCTGCTTTTTGAGGGTTGTCTCCTAATCAGAAAAGGACCAGCAATCAGCCCAGCAAGCACCCACCTCTTCAGGACAGTGCACAAAGATTGCATGAACAAAAAGGACTTAATCACTGCTTGGAGTGCCTTGCTCTAATTACAAACTCAGATAAATTATGCATTAACATTTGCATCTTAGGTAATCATTTGTCACACAAAGAAAACAGGAAAATGTGTACTCATCACACAAGGCAGCTCCCAGAACTTCACCCCTTCAGAGATAAAACAACAAGGATATACTCGCAATTTCACAAGTAATGAATGAAGAATGCTGGGGACAAGTAGAATATCGGTTTTTGGTTTTTGTGCTTTTTTTTGAGACAGGGTTTCACTCTGTCACTCTGGCTGGAGTGCAGTGGCACAATCATAGCTCACCACAGCCTTCATCTTCCAGGCTCAAGTGATCCTCCCAACTCAGCCTCCCAAGTAGCTAGGACTACAGGAGCATGCCACCACACATGGCTAATTTTTTAAAAAATTTCATGTAGAGATGGGGTCCCGCTATGTTGCCCAGGCTTGTCTTGAACTCCTGGGCTCAGGTAATCCTCCCACCTCAGCCTCCCAAAGTGCTGGGATTACAGGTGTGAGCTACCATTCCTGGCTGTGTTAGATTTTTACATAACTTCTGTGTTGGTATTAACATCTAAATTATCTCCATTAAATGATTAGAATCCAAACTCGGACACCTGGTGTCTTAGTTTTGTGTGGCTACAACAGAATACCACAGTCCGGGTAGTTTATAAAGAAAAAGCATTTATTTCTCATGGTTCTGGAGGCTGGGAAGTCCAAGGGCTTGGCACTGGCATCTACAGATGGTCATCCCACAGTTGAAGGGGGAACGTGGAAGTGAACACACAAGACAGAAGCACCAGGAGCCAGACTCACTTTATAACAACTCACTCTCATAACTCACCTACTCCCATAACAATGACATTAGTCCATTCATGAGGGCTCTGCCCTCATTATCCAATCAGATCTTATTAGGCTCTACTTTTCAACACTGTTGCACTGGGGATTAAGTTTCCAGCACATGAACTTTTGGGGGATACATTCAAACCACAGCATCAGGTGAAACAATTAAAATGAACCTAGGTAACACTGTAAATGTAACAAGGCAGCCCTTCCATCAGTTCTAAGCAGAGGACTCACAAACCTAACAACCTAAGGTTTAAGGTTTGTGCTTATTTTTTTATATGCCAATTTATGTTCTCTTTGAAATAGGTTCTCTCCTCCAGCGATATTCACTATTCCAACCATAAAATGTTTATTGTGTATTCAAGCTAATATGCAGCATGCAGCTGCTTATGGCAACAACCGTGGCTAATATGCTGCATATTTAAAAGCAATCTTTAGCAATTGGAGCAAATTTTCCAATCTAACCAACTTCATGTGGGAAGACATATCAAAAAAAAAAAAACTCAACCCTGGGCAACCCAATCAGCAGTTATTGTATATAAAATCACCACCCAATTCTCAGCAAACATGCACAGCATTTCTAACAGCTGCCAGATCTATAGACCAGAAACAGTGCTGGTGTACTCAAAGGCAGACAAAGATCAGAAGAAACCACAGAATTAAACACTCCACAGCTCAATGACCACTTTAATTTAATCACAACACCCATAGTCCTCAGCAGTTGTTAAAAGTGTTTTTAAACAAGGAAGTTCCTCTCCTGAAGGTATATTCCATCATTACAGGCATATGGAATGTTCATGCCCTCAGGGAATCTTTTCTAAAGATTACGAATGAATTTGTCTCAGGATGGTTAAACCCATTTATTCGCTACAAAATCAGAGATTACTCATGTAAACCAAAACAAGTGTTTTCATAAATTGGTGTGCTCAAAATCTTTAAAAGGAGAACAATAAGGGTCTTACAGTGTGACAAGAATCAAGATAATTTTTGTTTAACCTATATAATGTTATGGCAACTCCAAATAAATTTTTAGTACTCCAGGAGATATGTTACGGTTAATCTGTACTACTAAAATATAACTGGACTTAATTTTTTTTTTTTTGAGACAGCATCTCACTCTGTTGCCCAGGCTGGAGTGCAGTGGCACGATCTCAGCTCACTGCAACCTCCACCTCCTGCGTTCAAGCAATTCTCCTGCCTCAGCCTCCCAAGTAGCTGCAACTACAGGTGTGCACCACCACACTCAGCTAATTTTTGTATTTTTAGTAGAGACGGGGTTTCATCATGTTGGCCAGGCTGGTCTCAAACTCTCGACCTCAGGTGATCCACGCACCGGGGCCTCCCAAAGTGCTGGGATTACAGGTGTGAGCCACCACACCCAACCCTTGAAATATTTTTAAACGATATATGTACTTAGCTAATTCATTTATCCACAAATTAACAGCTGTTAATCTATAGACTATCTGGAATTGTTGCAATTTGCTGATGAGCTACAGGCTTTTAATTTGGGAGCAGGGTATGGGGGTAGGGGGGTAAGTAAGTAAACTAAAAAGTATTCCTTAGAGCAGCGGCTGCACAGTTCAAAAATGCTGATGCCACAGGCCCAACCCAGACCACTTAATCAGACTCCGGGGCATGGGGCCAGGCATCTGTATTTCATCAATAACAGCCAAAGTCTCTCCCAGGTCATCCTAATTAGCAGCTGGGGTTAAAATCAACTGTCTTAAAGAGACAGACATTATACTCTAACTTCCAAGGAAAACTGAGGGTCAACTTTATATTGCTGGCCTAAAAACCATAAGGAAATGTCAGAAATAAAATGGGCTGTGTTAGGCTGGTGCAGTGGCTTATGCCTATAATTCCAGCACTTTGGGAGGCCAAGGCAGGAGGATGGGCCCGGAATTTGAGACCAGCCTGGTCAACATAGTGAGATCACAGCTCTACAAAACAAAAAATAAAACAGATGTTGCAAAGGTTGGTACTGTCCGTAACCATGGAAAGTAGAAAATAATTATAAATAAAATAACTAACTTCCTAAAACTGGTAAGAACTTTGGTGACTCTTCATCTCAATCATAATCATTCATTTTCTTGAGGTCCAAATGAGAATGCAAGAGAACAGCTTTTAGAAATTGAAAAATGTGATACAAATTAAGTGCCTCTCTAAAACATATAATCTTGAGCATGCCTGCACAATATAGTAACTGCTTAATAACTAATGCTTACTGAATTCTTACTGAGTTCTAAAGCCAGAGAGAATATTTTCTAGATAATATCTTACTTAATTCAGACAACTGAGCTCTATAATTATCTTCATAGTCCAGACAAGGAAATGGGCTCAGAGAGATTAAGTTATATAATGAAGTCACACACCATGGGGTGGTGGTTGGGCAAGGATCCTAGGCTCTGAACTCCTCTATAATGTAGTAGTTATTGAAGAAAAAAGGGAATGAATGATTATTTAAATGGCTGGTTTATTTATTTATTTATTTTGTTTATTTATTATTTTGCCACTGCACTCTGTCACCCAGGCTCAGCTCACTACAACCTCTGCCTCCCAGGTTCAAGCGATTCTCCTGCCTCAGTCCCCCAAGTGGCTGGAACTATAGGTGCCTGCCACCACGCCCAGTGAATTTTTGTATTTTTGGTAGAGACAGGGTTTCACCATGTTGGCCAGGCTGGTCTCAAATTCCTGACCTCAGGAGATCCGCCTGTCTCAGCCTCCCAAAGTGCTGGAATTACAGGCGTGAGCCACCAAGCCCAGACTTAAATGACTGGTTTCAAAAGATAGGACTCCATTTGCTTAGGTACCGCCCTGCAGAATGATTAACCAACTGTCGTTTTGCCAATTTTGGAAAAAAGAAAGATATGTTGTGCAGTCACAGTCAATTCTCAGTACCAACATTTGTTAGACAATTCTAATGTCATATTAAATAGTAAGCTAAACGATAAGGCCAGGAGGCAGAATAAGGGAGTGAAAAGAGAAGATCTGTCAAATGTGGGTCTGAGTTATTGTCCTCTATGTTGCAGCTACTTCTAGGTTAAACTTATCAATGTCCCAGGAAGCAAAGAGTACGTACAGTAAGGAAGGCCTTTAAAATAGAAGACTTAGGCTGGGCACAGCACTCATGCCTAAAATCCCAGCACTTTGGGAGGCTGAGGCAGGAGGATCAGTTGAGTCTAGGAGTTTGAGACCAGCCTGGGCCACAGTGTGAGACTGCATCTCTATAAAATAAAAAAATTTAAAAATTAAAAAAAATAGAAGACTTAGAAAAAGCTCAGAAACATAATTAAGACATATATTTAATTTGAAATTACATTCAATAAATTAACTTAAAATATCTAGATATTTATTAGGTTAACTAAAATTAACATTCTGATCTTTCACAACATGGGATAGAAATTTTATGAGGGAAGTTATACAAATATATATGGAAGATAATACTACTTAATAAAGTTGGCCCTAAATCCCAATACTTGAAGTGCAGAGAGTCTAAAGTTGCTCCTCTGTCCTTACTAATTCAACTTTAATGTATTAAAAATAAATCAGGCTGGATGCAGTGGCTCATGCCTGTAATCACAGCACTTTGAGAGGCCGAGGTTGGAGGACTGCTTGAGGCCAGGAGTTCAAGACCAGCCTGGGCAACATAGCAAGATCCCATCTCTACAAAAAAATACAAAAATTAGCCAGGCATGGTGGCGCATGCCTGTGGTCCCAGCTATTTGGGAGGCTGAGGTGGGAGGATCATCTGAGCCCAGGAGGTTGAGGCTGCAGTGAGCCATGTTTGTACAACTGCACTCCAGCCTGGGCAACAGGGCAAGACCCTGTTTCAAAATAAGTAAATAAATCAAAACCAATAAACCAAAGGTGGTGACATGAAGAAACTCACAATAAGGTCAGAAATGTTCATGACCCTGCTGAGGTCTGACCAATCCTGGGAAGAATTACAAAGCCATAAGCCCCTAGCAGTAAGGTTACAAGATACAACCTTGAAGCAACACCCCTCTATAAAGGTAAGAAGTCAGACACAGACATCACACAAAATGTCTTATTATTTTCTTTTACATTGAAGTTCCCTGGACAATTCAGCTCTAAAATAATAGTTTCACAAATTGCAATCTCTCATCTCCCACTTTCCCAGCCCTTTGTAATTTGCCAATGTAATAAAATACTTACAAATGGAAACACATCTCTGTGGATTCCGGGTGCATCTGTGCATACTTTTCAATGTATATAACCTGGCTTCCTTCCTTTCCTCACAAACTGTTAATATATTAGAAAACCAAACTGATTCCAGAGATCTTCTGTGAGTTACTGTATTGAATTATGGGTTGTCACATTGTCTTTTATCAGTCTCCTGTCTCATAAATTATCTGATATAATCTAAAGAAGTGGGAACCATCTTAGACCTCTGGGAACCAAAAAATTTGTATTTTGTCTCTTTGTAATGCACATCCTAGATATATTACCCTCTGAACGGACAAACACAGACTTGTATCTGGCTCTTGAGGGAAGGCCTATCAAGTAGCTCTGCAGGTGTCTGATTCACCAGTATCCATTTATTTTTCTAATTTATAGAGGTTAGCTGAAACTGCAAATAGAAAACACATTTATTACTGGTTTACAAGACCCTTGTGAGTTAAAAGATAGCCTGTATCTGGGCAATTCTATTCTGATTTACATCACAAAAGAGATGCTTCCTCACTTACCCTGAAAGTAAGTTTTCTATATCTTCATTGACTAACTTTCAGTCCCTGTTCACAATCTATATACTTTAAAGTTCATACAAAGTAGTCAGATGTTTACCTTAAATTGTGTCACTCCTTTTTGTCATTTCTTTTTGACACAAATGAATTTACCTCTTTGAGATTTTGTATATTTGTTTTTTTAAGTTATAGGGACAAATTATATATTAATTGAAAAAACATTAAATTTGGAATCAGGAGTCCTGCTTCCTGTCACCAAACATCTGTGTCATTTAAGTCACAGCCTCTCTGGAGCTTTAATTATCTCACCAATAACATGGAGGCACTGGGGCAGAGGATTTCTGAGGCTGTTTCCTATCCATGACCCAATAACACAAATGTTTTCAAATATCCGGAGCAAAGAGGCCCTTTCTTTTCCTTCTCTCAGAACAGAGTCCAATAGGAATGAACCTGATGGTTGGATGGGACAGTCTACCCAATTAGTTCCTTGCTCAACTTTGGAGTCTTAGTGGAACACAGTAATGATTATAAATCTTGGCTCTATCCCAATTTACTGTGAAACAAAACAAGTCATTTAGCTATTTAATACTGCCATTTCCTCAGCCATACAATAAACTTGTAGAAGCTTGAACAAGTTATTTAACCTCCTTGAGTTTTGGGTTTTTAATTGCCCAGGGACAACAACAATCTCAAAATATACAGATGAACTTCACTGGCATCCTTGGGACCTCCTGATCAACATGGTGCTTGAATACTGAAAGTAAATTAAATTCTAAAAGCTGCAAAATAACAAACATGTAACTATCAGGGGAGAAAAATGCTGCTCTTAAAGCACTCGCCACAAGGAGTCATCAAAATTGGGCACGGTGGCTCACACTTGCAGTCTCAGCACTCTGGGAGGCCGAGGCAGGTGGATTGCTTGAGCTCAGGAGTTGGAGACCAGCCTGGGCAACGTGGTGAAATCTTGACTCTACAAGAAGTACGCAAATTAGCCAAGCATGTGGTAGCACATGTCTGTAGTCCCAGCTACTTAAAGAGGCTGAGGTGGGAAAACCACTTAAGCCTGGGAGGTCAAGGCTGCAGTGAGCAGCGATCACACCACTGCACTTCAGCCTGGACGACAGACTAAGACCCCGTCACACACACACACACACAAATAATAAAATTTTTTTAAAAAAAGTCATCAAAGAGGGTTTGCAAACAAAAGAGTAAAGAAGGCAAAGGAAGTCACACTTGCTTATTACCTTTTATATGCTGGATCATTGTGTGTTTTACGTTTCCCTCATTCCTAAGTCACGTGCCCAGGGATTCCTGTTCTAGCAAAGCGGAACATATGAAAACATGTTCTCTTGGCCACCTCCCCTCTCACTGTCCCAACTCCCATCTAATCCAAATTTCATTTTGCCACTAGGATTATTTTTCTAAAAATAGTTTTCTGATCATATCACTTTCACTGTCATGACCAATTCAATTTACCTTCCTGCAAATTGGGTAAGGCTTCTCTTCGTCAATGAAGATTTTAATTATTTATTATATTACTGCACATCATGAAAGCCCTGCTTAAAGGGGTCAAATGTTACAGCTTTACCTTCATAAAGAGAAGCCCACACTCTCAGCTTTTCACAACACCCCCACCACATGCCAGGGCACATGTGCTGTAAGCATGTACATTTAATTGGCCCATGCCTTCTAGGCAAGGCGACTGTGTCAGGTTTCAAAGTGGGTGAGAGACAGGGATTAGGAACCTAAGAGTGGCAGAGAAGAAGTGACAAGAGAAGCCACCTTTGGGGACATCCAGGAGGCAGATGCAATGGTGCAGCAGACACATGTATGTGTGCCATAAAGTGGTGTGTGTATGTGCATAGAGGGGTAAGCTGGTGGAATTCATGAAGGAAGAGTTCTCTTCTGCAGCTCCAGGATTCAACTGAGAAGCCTGAAATCTCTACACCAGCCACTCTCATGTTAGCTCATGTCTAGGATGTGAATGGCACTCCCTTTGATGTGGTGTCTGTCGTTCTGAAGGGCACAATATAAGGATTTGACATGGACTCCTGGAGTGTCACACTCCTGCTCACTTTGTTAATTCCTCATTGCTCAAAGAAAAAAATTCAAATCCCTCAGCAAAATCGTATTCAACATCCTTCAGAAACTGGCTCCACATCTCACTATTTCTTCTTCTTAACATACTCCCTAAGGTTTCTAAATACTACGCTTACTACGCTATTCACGATTCCTCCAGTAAGCCCTGCATTTTCATTCCTCCATGCCTGAGGCACCTTCAGTTGTTTTTCTGCTTGCATTTCTTTATTTTTTCTTTTCTTTTTTGAGATGGTGTCTTGCTGTCACCTCAGCTGGAGTGCAGTGGCCCGATCACAGCTCTATATTCAAAAATCCAATTCATCCACCTCCAACAAACGCCACCTTTCCTGTGCAGTTTTTTCTAACTACTTTCAGCAGAATTAATCACTACTACTTCAGTTATTCATTCAAGAAACAGTTAATGAACATCTCAGTCTGTTATGAGTGTATTTATCATTGTATCACAACATTTTAGTTTATATGTTGAAGAATTCCTTCGAGATATTTATATTCCCAGAGACTGGTATGGTACCCAACATATATTAGGTACTCAATAGAGGAATGCAACTTTACATCCCCAGTACTCTATCCAGTAAGCAAAATAGAGAGTAACCTTTATCAATTAGCTCATGCATTCTCAAAGAAGCAGTGTGCCTCTGCGGTGGAGGGGAGGCAAAAGTAACTTATTGGGAGGTGTTATAGACCGAATTATATCCCCCTAAAATTCATATGTTGAAGCCCTACCCTCTAGGACAGCAGAATGTGACTGTATTTAGAGACACAGTCTTTAAAAAGGTAATTAGGGTTAAATGAGGTCACATGAGTAGGCCATAATCCAATGTGACCAGTGTCCTTATAAGAGAAAATGTGGACACACACAGATGCCAGAGTGTGCATGCATAGAGGAAAAGTCACGTGAACACACAGCCAAAAGAGGGAGGTGCCTCCGGAGAAATCAAACCTGCTGACACCTTTATCTTGAACTTCTTCTCATCTCCAGAACTGTGAGAAAATAGATTTATGTTGTTTAAGCCACCTAGTATGTAGTATTTTATTATGGTAGCCTTAGCAAATTAACAATAAAGGGGGCTAAAGATCGTAGATATTACAATGATTTGTGGCCCTCCAAAGTTCAACCCTTACTATTTATCTCGTTAGAATAAAATTAAAAGATTCTGGGCCAGGCACGGCAGCTCATGCCTATAATCCCAGCACTCTGGGAGGCTGAGGCAGGCAGATCACTTGAGCTCAGAGAGTTCAAGACCAGCCCGGCAACATGGCAAAACTCCATCTCTGCCAGGAGCGGCAGCTCATGCCTGTAATCCCAGGACTTTGCGAGGCCATGGCAGGCGGATCACTTGAGGTCAGAAGTTCAAGACCAGCCTGGTCAACATGGTGAAACCCCGTCTCTAATAAAAGTTCAAAAATTTGCTGGGCATGGTGGTACATGCCTATAAGCCTAGCTACTGGGGAGGTTGAGGCATGAGAATCACCTGAACCCGGGAAGTGGAGGTTGCAGTGAGCCGAGATCACACCACTGCACTCCAGCCTAGACAAGAGACAGAGACTCCAGCTCAAAAAAAAAAAAAAAAGAAACAAAAAAATCATCTCTACAAAAAATACAAAATTTAGCTGGGTATAGTGGCACATGCTTGTAGTCTCAGATACTCAGAGAAGGGGGTGGTGGGAGCTGAGGTGTGAGGATTGCTTGAGCCTGGGAGGTTAAGGCTGCAGTGAGCTGAGATCATGCCACTGCACTCTGGCCTGGGTGACAGGGCAAGACCTTGTCTCAAAAAAAAAAAAAAAAAAATTCATAATCTCAAAAATGTAAAATTTTAAAAAATTTTAAAAAGATTTTTAGTTAATAAATATAACTCATTTAAATTTAATTTTCCTCCTTAAAGGACAGTAACAAAAAAAAAAACGGTGAGAAACACTAAACCAGCTAACGCAGAAATGTATTTTCCATCACGGTGTTTGAGTTTGGACTGATACATACACACTAGAAAATAGTAACTCCCGGCTGTGCGCAGTGGTTCAAGCCTGTAATCCCAGCACTTTGGGAGGCTGAGGAAGGCAGATTACTTGAGTCCAGGAGTTCGAGATCTGCCTGGGTAACATAGCAAGACCTTGTCTCTACAAAAAATAAATAAATTAGCCAAGTGGGTGGCACACATCTGTGGCCTCAGCTACTTGGAAGACTGTGGTGGGAGGATTACTTGACCCCAGGAGGTCAAGACTGCAGTGATCACACCACTGCATTCCAGCCTGGGTAGCAGAGCAAGACTCTGTCTCAAAAAAAAAAAAAAAAGAAAAAGAAAAAAAGAAAAAAAATAGTAACTCCCTAAAACCTATAAACATCATATTCTTTTTGTGTGTGGACATGTGTGTATGTGCGTGCGTGTGTGTCAGAGCCTCAGTCTATTGTCGAGGCTGCAGGTGCAGTGGCATGATCATAGCTCACTGCAGCCTCAACCTCAGGGCTTAACTGATCTCCCACCTCAGGCTTCAGAGTAGCTGGAACTACAGGCATGTGCCACCATGCCCAGCTATTTATTTATTTATTTATTTATTTATTTTGGTAGAGACGGCCTCACTATGTTGCCCGGCTATTTATTTATTTATTTATTTATTTATTTATTTTGGTAGAGACGGCCTCACTATGTTGCCCCATCTGGTTTTTAACTCCTGGGATCAAGCAAGCAAGCCACCCACCTCAGCCTCACAATGTGCTAAGATTACAGGCGTGAGCCACAACACCCAGCCCCTACATCCCTGCTCTTTACACCTTCCTTCTTGTTACACAGGGTCAGTGTGTCCTCACTGCAATGAGGTCTGAAATCCACCTTCTCCTGCCTTCTCAGGATCTTGTCAGTTTTTACTTCTTGATGGGATCATTTATAATAACATTTAGATATTTCTGAAGTTTGTCCCACCTCAACAAACATCTAACACGGCTTTTGCACCGTCATCCTTCGCAGAGGTTCCTGATCACCAGCAACCTCCACTTGGGTCAAGTCCAATGGGTGGGTCTCAGTTCTCACCTTACAACGACCGCTTGGCAGAATTTCTCCATTTACCTCCTTCCTAAAAGACTCTTTTCCCTTGACTTTTACCTCACATTCATCTGTCTTTCCCTGACTACCCAGGCCACTCCTCTCCCACCTAGCTTCCTCCCTCTGGCCATTACTAGTGGAATTCTTCAAGGCTCAGTCCTAGCCCCCTTCTTCTTTCCTGCTTTACATCTGTACAGATTATTTCATTCATGACATCAATTCCCATGTTTCCAACCTTCCTGTAGGCTTCCCGTTTTCCTCAATGTACCCCTATCCACCCATTTGTACAGTCTTGCCTCTGCCCTCTTCCCATTGCTCCTAGGGTAAAAACTCAGAAATCCCAATCTTATTGATGTACAATGCCCACCATAAGCTACTCCCATGGATGTCTCAAGAGTTTTACCCATGATGACTGCAAGCTTTTCTCAACACCTGCTGGCAGTAACCAGACATCCTCTCTATTACCCTCTTGCTATTTCTGACCCTCCAGAGGGGACTGACTCCCTGAGGCCACGTTTCCATGGTCACTGCCAGACACATTTTCAGACAGGATACAAGTAGTAGTTTATTCACTTATCAAATATCAGTACAATCATTCTCTTCCTTTCATAAAGTAGTGCTTTGCTGCATACAAAAACCGAACCTTTTGAAACACATATTCCAACTCTATAGTTCATATGGACTAATTATATACTTCAGCTTGTATACAGAAGGAAAATACATGTTTTGATCCAGAAGAAAATTATGCGGCATATTCTTATCTGTAGGTTGTTAATGCTGGTGAGTTCAACCTTCTGAATTCATTTTAAGTCATTTTCATGTGCTACTGTTACTTATTTTTACTTTTTGGAGACAAGGTCTTGCTCTGCTGCCCAGGCTGGAGTGCAATGGCGCAATCATGGCTCACTGCAAGCTTTGCCTCTGGGCTCAAGCTATCCTTCTACCTCAGCCTCCTGAGTAGCTGGGACCACAGGTGCATGCCACCACACCCGGCTAATTTTTGTATTTTTTATAGAGTTGGGGTTTCTACATGTTGCCCAGGCTAGCCTTGAACTCCTAGGATCAAGTGATCCACCCCCCTAGGCCTCCCAAAGTGCTGGGATTTACAGGTATGAGCCACTACACCCAACCAGCTACTGTCACTTAAATGAGAAAGTACATTCACGTTGTGTATTGCTCATAAAAATCAGCTTTCTAATGTTCTAAATAATGAATTTTAGAGGTGGTCACATGACTATACACTTGTCACAACTCGTTTAATTGTGTAGCAAAAATTGGTACATTTTATTGCATATAAAATTATACTGCAGTAAAGCTCATAAAAGGTAAAATTTTTAAAAAATAAGCTTCCTACCATGACAAAGGCAAAATCAAAACATAAAAACCCATCACCGCACTTCCCTTTCTGTCCATTTGTCTAGTGGAGGCTTCAACAAATAGTTCACTAGCTTCCTTTAGGTGTTTAAAGGCACATAGTAATAATATTAAAAGCTTGCTTCTAAAAAAATCAAAACAAGGAAATAAAACATACAACAATATCTCACATAGAAATTCATAGTGGATCTAAAAATTTATATCTTTATAAAATGAAGTGTCCAGGTATGAAGTCCCACAAGTACACTAGAGTACTTAAATCACATTTATGACCCAAGTCCCTCATCAAGATAAGCACCTTAAAAGAACAGGTTCCAATCTGGTTTATCTTTGCATACCTAATACATAGCAAGATTCTTGGTACAACATCTGTGTTAATGCTGTTGACGTGAAGGGATGAATCCTCGATTTCAAGGAGCTCACAGTCTAGTGGAGCGGGAAACAGTAACTAAAGGACACTCTGGTCAATGTTCACTGGCAAGTGAAGAGAAAGAGTGACAAACGTATTACTCGAAAGATTAAGGATGAGGAGCCCTTATGAACCAGGTCTATGTTGCAAGTTGGTTTTTGTCAAAGGCAAACAAGCATGCATAGCAACGGTGGGATCTACAGTGGTAGATCCTTCAATGGTGGCCAAGTACTCCACGGACTTTCACGTACCTCTATGCCTTTGCTTAGACCAATAAAATTCTCATTTACTCCCTCACTAATTGAAGTCCTGCTCACTTGTCAAAGCCCTGCTTTAAATGTTCCAACTCTGGAGAGGAGAGAAGATTCTCTCTCAGTCAGATTGAGTCATTCCTTTGTTCTAACAGTATTTTGTTTAACATCTTAAAGCATTTGCCAAGCTCATTATTCAGCTGTTCGTACTCACAAATGAATGATATTGGCCTTGAATTTGTTCCACAAGCCTATTCCACTTAAAGCACCATTTTGTATATTCAAGCACCAGCATGATAAGTTTTTCTTCTTTTTAAATAAAAGAGGTAGGATTTTTAAAAATTATTCTTTGAACAGTAATAATGCATATTTTGGGTTGTATCTTAACCATTAACTAAAGTCACCTCCAAAAAATAAAATTTAAGTCAGCATTCAGCTTCTCTCAGGGCAGTATATGGGTCATTTATTGTTTTGAATCAGTTACTGGGCTTTCACTTCTCTATTCTGAATATAGAATTAAAAAATCAGGCCCGGCGTGGTGGCTCATGCCTGTCATCCCAGCACTTTGGGATGCTGAGGCAGGGAGATCACCTGAGGTCAGGAGTTCAAGACCAGCCTGGCCAACATGGTGAAACCCCATCTCTACTAAAGATACAAAAATTAGCTGGGTGTGGTGGTGGGCACCTGTAATTCCAGCTACTCAGGAGGCTGAGGCAGGAAAATCTCTTGAACCAGGGAGGCGGAGGTTGCAGTGAGCCAAGATCGTGCCACCGCACTCCAGCCTGGGCAACAGTGAGACTCCATTTCAAAAAAATAAAAAATCAATCAATCAATCCATTATTTTATGTCATAAGTGCTTTCAAATTACGTGTGTTTTTCTCACTGGGTTTTGTTATTTAACAAAGGCTAACATCCTGAAGGTTCATGGGATCCAAATCTTGCAGATGCTACACTTTCTGTTGCCTGTTTTTCCTCCTGGTTCTTATACAATCAATGTATATTATTTTTAATGCTTTCTACAGTTTGGTGAACATATGTGATTTCATATGTGACTCAAACTAATGCAAAATGTCAGTTGAATATGCTGTATTATACTAACAACCTTAATACGGTGCACAGTACCTCATTTTGTGGTCTTTACATTTTAACCAGAGCCACATAAATTTTTTTTTTTTTTTTTTTTTTTTTTTGAGACAGAGCCTCACTTTGTTGCCCAAACTGGAGTGCAGTGGTGCGATCTTGACTCACTGCAACCTCTGCCTCCCAGGTTCAAGTAATTTTCCTGCCTCAGCCTCCTGAGTAGCTGGGATCACAGGCGCCTGCCACCACATCCAGCTAATTTTTGTATTTTTAGTAGAGACGGGGTTTCACCATGTTGGCCAGGCTGGTCTCGAACTCCTGACCTCTGGTGATCCACCCACCTTGGCCTCCCAAAGTGCTGGGATTACAGGCATGAGTCACCGCACCCAGCCCAGAGCCACACAAAATTCTAATCAATAATTACTAGTAAAACTTCACGGGAGCTTTTGAGACCATATCTAGAGACACATTTTCCTTTTCAAGCTTCTTGTGGAATAAAATAAAGCATTCAAAATGCTACTTTCCTAGACTTCCAAAGGAATTAATTCAATAGTCCTTATCTTCAGAGAAATGCCAGGGGTGCAGGAAAGGCTAACCTTAGGCAAGAAGTGAGTTCACTCCAGGCTTTTCTGGGGCATGCAGAGGTTCTAATTGGCTGTCCCAACACATGATGTGAAGATTTCACTCTTCCATGGGCTTAGATAAACTGACCAAGATGCTTCCCCAGACCCATCATTCACTGAGTCCTCTGCAAATTCTTTATGTTGGTTGGTTACCCTTTCCAGAAATAAAAGTTGCATAAATGTTGTAAATAATGGTTTCCCTCCCTCCTATATAGCTGGGATGTAATGTGGGAGGGACGAGAAAGGACTAGCAAACAATTCCTTTGGGAACATTTCTTCATGATATAGTTAGCCACACTAAAAACAGAACAAAACAAAAATAAAAACCACCTAGGAGGTCTGACGCCTGGGATGTGGCAGGAGAGCTGGCGACAAGCAGGGCAGTAGGTGCTGAGGCACTGCCAACCCAGAGAAGTCTTCCCTGCAAGAGCAGGTGCCAGCTATTGGAACTGGGAGGACTGTGTAGCCACAGTCACACTGCTGAGAATGGAAGGGAGAGAAGAAAGGAGCCTGTCCAGCCTTTTCAGTGCTGCTCTCCTTTATTTCAGCTGGAGAAAGTTCCCACACAGGGCTTCACAGGATACTCACAGCACATTAATTGCCAGCAGTTCACCAGGCAACAAAAGCCAAGGTGCAAGTAACTGGCTATTAGTCTCTGAGCTATAATTTCACTCTATTTTGGGGCATTAGGCAGGACATGGAAGGAAACAGGTTTGAACAACATGTCCAAGAGTGCTATTACTCCGCAAGAGGGCATTAAGCCCAACATAAATAGAAGCGTCGGGCTCAAGGGTAATAGCCTAGAGCATTCATTCATCTCTGCATTTTTAAAAAAATAAATGTTACATTTATCAAATACTTACTCTGTGACACAGTGCTAAATGCTTTTAATAGGTTTTATTTTTATTTTTCTCCTGATTTTATAAAAATTATTTTTTAGTAATAAAATGATTATCTCTTTTCTTAATTGCCTTTAATAGATCTCACTGAATCCTGACAATAGCCCTATAAGGTAGGTATTACTGTCCCCATTTTGTGGATGAAAAAGACCTATCACCATCACTTCACAGGAGAAACTGAGGTTCAGAATAATTAAATGCTGCACCAGACATCAATCAGGCCAGGGTCTGAAACTTCAGCTTCTGCCTTCAATTCCAATGCTCTGTCAAGGTACAGCACATACTCTCTTCATTAACGGAGTGACAGTAGTATACAATACTTTATCTTGACCTTTCTGAAATGGCAAGAATATGCATGACTTAAAGTATATAAACTGTTTTATATTTTTTTAAATTTATTTCATACACATTTAGTTAAACTTCCCATTAAATGCTGGAAACTAGGAGAGGGGGAAAATAACCTCCATTTTTAAGAAGTCAATATATTCTATACACACTCCCATACACTTCAATTATGTTCTTTGTCAAAATGCTCTTTAAACAAAAAAGCAAAAAGACATTCATTTAAAAACATGAACAAATTTAAAATGTAAAGTTTTATTTGCTCTAAAATTTGGGTTCCTTTGGTTTTACAAAGACTGTTATGTAATTCAGTAGCACTTTGAAAATTACTAGACCACCTCATTTCCATCCCCAATCAACCTTATAGAATCTCCTTCAATGAAGTCCAGAATCAGTGCAGATTTTATGTATTAAACACAATTCCAAAACAGAGCGAGAGACATTCAGTGGCAAAGAAAAATGTGTTCTTGCTTCCTTGCCTCATGAGAATAGAAGCTTTTATGTTGTGAAATAACACGTTTGCCAAATGACCTTAAGTTAGTCTTCACAAAATGTTAAGCAAAAAAGCTCCATAAACCAAAAACCAAAATACCTCCCTTCATGCCAGGCATCTTTACAGCCAATTGCCAAAACAAATGATGCAATAAAACCTTGCTGATTCTCTCTCCACAATGCTCTCTATTCCCTCTGTGAAACATTCTGGCTGAAGGACACTGGACACCCAGGCCTCACAGACTACTTTCTGATACCCAAACACACCCACTTCCACCAGCTGAGTTTAATATATACCAAGAGTCAGTTCTATTTTCTCCCAAACCTGTTTACACAAGTTGTGCCTGACAACATTATTTAATTCTATAAATTGAGAAAATGAATATAAAAATGAAGTTTTTCAATAGAAATTAACTTGAATTATTTGGAAAAGCTCCATAATTACTAAAATAAACTGCTACTGAATTAAATGTTGTCAAGATATCTTACATTTGGTGGGTGGGGAGTCTGCAAAAATTTAAATGGATTCTGTCCTCAGATTGGTTCACAGGTATCTATGGGCTCCATTTCTTTCTTTCTTTCTTTTCTTTTCTTTCAGGTATCCATGGTCTCCATTTCTTTCTTTCTTTTTTTTTTTTTTTGAGACAGACTGTCACTCTTTTGCCCAGGCTGGAGTGCAGTGGTGCAATCTCGGCTGACTGCAACCTCCGCCTCCATGGTTAAAGTTATCCTCCCATCTCATCTCAGCCTCCAGAGTAGGTAGGCCTACAAGCACGCACCACCACGCCTGGCTAATTTTTGTATTTTTAGTAGAAACAGGGTTTCACCATGTTACCCAGGCTGGTCGTGAGCCCCTGACCTCAACTGACCCGCCCACCTTGCCCTCCGAAAGTGCTGGGATTACTGGTGTGAGCTACCATGCCTTGCCTCCACTTATTTCAAAGAACTGAAACTAGGAATTATGAACTCTATATTTAGACGTAGGTCATACGAGATAGGTAAGGTAAAATCTTCTTCACTGATCACACTGAAAAAGCTTTAGATATACATCAAATATGTGGTGAATCAAAGTGTACTTACTGTTGTAAGTTAACATTCACTATAAGTAAGTGTAAGCCAGGCACAGTGATATGCACCTGTACTCCCAGCTACTCAGGAGGCTGTGAGGCAGGACGATTGCTTCAGTCCAGGGGTTTGAGTCTGCAATGTGCTATGATCACACCTATTAACAGCCACTGCACTACAGCCTGGGCAACACAGCAAGACCTCCATTTTTAAAAACATTAAAAAATAAAGACATGAATTTTCTTTTGAGACAGGGTCTTGCTGTGTTGCCCAGGCTGGAGTACAATGATACCATCTCAGCTCACTACAGCCTCAACCTCCTGGGTTCAAGCAATCCTCCTGCCTCAGCCCCCCCAAGTAGCTGGGACTACAGGTACATGCCACCACGTCCGCTAATTTTTGTATTTTTAGTGGAGACATGGTTTTGCCACATTGCCCAGGCTGGTCTCGAACTACTAAGCTCAATCTATCCATCTTGGCCTCCCAAAGTGCTAGGATTACAGGCGTGAACCACTGTGCCCAGCCACAAAAAATTACATGTAATTTTAATGATCCCTTCAGGAAGACTTTTCATTTACCAATAAACTATCACTAAAATAAGAGGATTTCTCCTGCAATTCTTTCTGAGGTAACTTTTTAACGCTATCATAGTTTACCTTGTAGGGCAACCCTAATTTCAACATCTACCCTATTCATCATTTGACAAATATTTTTTCAATACTTTGCCAATAAATATTGCCCAGATTGATATTTCAATTAATCTGTTTATTACAACTCTCCACCAAAAGTAAAAATAGGACTAAAATGCATTGGCAATGTTCTCCCCAAACTGGAGATGCCACGGAGTATACAGTGGATTGTACCTCTGACCCTGCATACTTCCAGCATCAGTTCCACAGGCAGCACAACTTTCTATGAAGTCCAGGTGTTTCTTTTATAGCCCAGTTTTTACAATACAAATTGTACATAATGGGACTGAATATTGAAGGGAATACAATTCGCATTATAAGGAATGACACTGGTCACGATTAGGTCAAGGTCAAAAACCAGCAAGCACCAGGTACATGGGACAAAATATCTGTACAACTTATTTTTGATGCTTGCGCTTTCTTACCATTTTATTTCAACCTGTTTATATCATAATAATGATATAGAAATAAATGATTTTGGTCTGGTCTTTCACATAGCCAGCTTTATGAAGGTAACTAAACTCCAGGCCCCCATACAAAAGGGGTCTGAAAATATCAGTTCCCACTTGCTGCCTTACAGTGTACAACATACTTTTACATTTATTCTTGTTTTCTTATTTTTTAGAGACAGGGTCTTGCTCTGTTGCCCAGGATGGAGTGCAGTGGCATGATCATAGCTCACTGTAACCTTGAACTCCTGGGCTCAAGTGATCCTCCTGCCTCAGCCTCCTAAGTAGCTGGGACTATTATAGGCATGGCACCATGCTTCGCTAACTTATTTTTTTTATTTTTAATTTTTTTTTGGTAGAGACAGGCCTCACTATGTTGCCCAGACTGGTCTGGAACTCCTGGGCTTAAGCAATCCTCCTGCCTCTGCCTCCCAAAGTGCTGGGATAATAGGCATGAGCCACCACACTCGGCCACATACATTATTTCAATTGATCCTCAGAAAACTCTATCAGGTAGCCATGGTATACATCATTATCTCCATCTTACAGACAATGTAGACAACCCTTAGGTAACTTTCCCAAAGTTATGCAGCCTCTTAGTGGTACAGCCAGATCTAGAACCCAAGACTTGAAACCCTATCTTCACTCTATGACTATTTTCTTTTCTCAAATACATCAAATCGTGCCACATTTTAAGCATTTAACTCTAATCAAATTACAGAATTCATATATCTGAGGATTCTTTAACAGTAAATAACCAACACTTATTGAAGGCTAACTATGTGGCAGGCACTATGCTAGGCACTGACCATGTGTGACGGCACCTGATCTTATTACAGCCCTTTACTAGGGATGCACCAGACTCATGCATCTAAACAAGTCAGCGAGCTGGGACTTGAACCCAGGCAGCTGGACTCCAACAACCAAGCTCTCAACTGCTGTACTACAGTGCTAGGCAAGTAGTTCATAAATGCTCTAAGAAAAGAAACTATGGTTTTGTATTCTTCTCTTCTGAACATTAATAATTAACACAATTGTTCAGGTAATTGCTACACAGTTTTCTCCAGTCTTACCTTCTAAAGCAGTGAATCTGAAATTTGTGCATACAAATAGCTGAGGACTTTGTGAAATTGTAGACTCTGAATTCAAGAGAGTTGAAGTTGAACCTGAGATTTTGCATTTCTAAAACTTCCAAATAATGCTGACGTGGCCCCATGGACCAGACCTTGAGTGGTAAAGCTCTAAAACACATGCAAAAATAAATAAGTAAAACACATGCTACTTTTCTCCTGCAGATCTTGTCATAGTAAATTACTTTCTTGGGTGAGGTATTTTACCGGTTTTATCTCAGAATGAGTCAAGGGCCCTTAATATCACCGATGGCAGGAAATCAGATGGCCTCCAGGACTTAAAGATGAACAGGAGGCTAGGAGGCAGGAAACTGTTTTGCTCAAAATTTTATTTCCAAATATTATTTGAATAAATCAATTTACTTGCGAAGTTGCATAAGCTCTTCAGAATCAGCAGTGTTTGAAACTGATAGTTTCTGTGTTTTTGGTAGAAAATTCTTTTTATAAAAAGCTTTGATACTCTACATTTTTGAGAGTCATTTCATAACTATTTCTGCGAGTTATTACAGAATACAAGCTTTGCAGCCAAAAAGATCAGGAGCTGGCATTCCAACTCTAAGCACATAGTAGTTGAGTGGCCTCAGAGAAACTGATGTTCAAAGGGGTTAAGTTACATTGCTATCAATCAAACTGGGCTAAGGCAACCTACCTCCTTAAATGTGTCACGAGAACTAAGTGAAATAACAGATCTAACCACCTAATGCAGTGACTGCCACATGGTAGGTACTCTTAATTGTTTATCATCCCTCTTCCCTTAGCATTGAGAAAAATTACTTCCTACAATGTCAGTCTGACTCAAGTGGCAAAAGTAAATAACAAAATACTTTCTGCCAACACTTGGGCTTTAAAAAAATATTAACAGTGTTCAAGTAGTAACAGCTTAACATTTACTCAACACCTATTAGGGGACTAGGCAATGTTGGGGAAGCTTTTTATTATCATCATCTTTTATATGGAAGAAAACAGAAAGATTAAAAAACCAGCCCAAGATCCCAACACTGCAATGCCATAGTTTGCTCCCTTAACAACTGACAGCTTGCCTCCCAGTAAACCCTGGGGGTGATGCCTGGTAATGCAGAGGAAATCAAAGGCAACCCCAGGGAGAGAGTGAAAGTCGGAGTCACCATTCCTTGAAAGATTATAGAGAAATCAAAGTTTTACTTTCAAGCTGAGAACCAAATCAAGAACTCAATTCCATTTACAATAGCAACAAAAAAATAAAATATCCAGTAATACATTTAACCAAGGAGAGGAAAGATCTCTACAGGGAGAAAACAAAACAGTAATGAAAGAAATTGTCAACAATACAAAAGGAAAAACATCTCACGCTCATGGATTGAAAGAATCAACATCATTAAAATGACCATACTGCCCAAAGCAAACTACAGATTCAAAGTAATTTCTATCAAGTTACCAACATCATATTTCACAGAATTAGAGAAAACAGGCTAGGCATTGTGGCTCACTCCTATAATCCCAGCACTTTGGGAGGCCAAGGCAGGAGGATCTTGAACCCAGGATTTTGAGACCAGCCTGGGCAACATGGTGAGGTCTCATCTCTACAAATATTTTTAAAAATGCAGATGTGATGGCACATGCCTGCGGTCCCAGGTACTTGGGAAGCTGAGGTGAAAAGATCACTTGAGCCCAAGAGTTTCAGGCTGCAGTGAGCTGTGATCATGCCACTGCACTCCAGCCTGGGCAACAGAGTTAGACTCTGTCTCAAAACAAAACGACCCTAAAGTTCATATGGAGCCCAAAACCCCCCCAATCAGTCAAAGCAATCCTACTCAAAAAGAACAAATCTGGAGGTATCATGTTGCCTAACTTCAAATGATACCACAAGACTATAGTAACTAAAACAGCATGGTACTGGTACAAAAATATGCACACGGATCAATGGAACAGAATAGAGAACCCAGAAATAAAGCCACATTACCTACAGACAACTGATATTCAACAAAGTTGGCAAAAATAAATGGGAAAAGGACATCCTATTCAATGAATGGTACTGGGGAAATTGGCTAACCATACACAAAAGAATAAAACTGGACCCCTATCTTTTACCATATACAAAAATTAACTCAAGATGGATTAAAGACTTAAATGTAAGACCCGAAACTATAAAAAATCCTAAATAAAACCTAGGAAAAACTCTTCTGGACATTGGCCTAGGCTTGACTAAGCTTGAAGTCAATTCTGACGCCAACAAATATCAAAGAATTTATGATGAACACCCCAAAAGCAAATGTAACAAAAATTAAAATAGACAAATGTGACTTAATTAATCTAAAAGGCTTCTGCACAGCAAAAGAGAGAATCAACAGAGTAAACAGTCAACCTACAGAATGGGAAAAAATATTTGCAAATTATGTCTCTGGCAAACGACTAATATCCAGAATCTATAAGGAACTCAAAACAGAAAAAAAAATTCCTATTAAAAACTGAGCAAAGGACATGAACAGACATTTCTCAAAAGAAGAAATACAAGCAGCCAACAAGCACATGAAAAATGCTCAATATAACTAGTCAGAGAAATGCAAATTAAAGCCCCACTGAGCTATTATCCTACACCAGTCAGAATGGCTACTACTAGAAAGTCAGAAAACAGATGTTGGCATGGATGCAGAGAAAAGGGAAGGCTTATACACTGTTGGTGGGAATGTAAATTAGTTCAACCTGTATGGAAAACAGAATGACGATATCTCAAATAACTAAAAACAGAACTATACTACTATTCGATCCAGCAATCTCACTATCAGATGTCTATCCAAAGGAAAAAAAAATCATTATATTAAAAAGGCACCTGCATTTACATGTTTATTTGGGTTGTAATTATTTATTAAAGTAGAGACTGGGTCTCACCATGTTGCTCAGGCTTGTCTGGAATTCCTGGGCTCTCGCAATCCTCCAGCCTCGGCCTCTCAAAGTGTTGAGATCACAGGCGTGAGCCACCTCACCCAGCCTGCACTTAGATGTTTATTGAAGCACTGTTCACAATAGCAAAGTCATGACACCAACCTAAGTGCCATCAACAGTTGACCGGATAAAGACAATGTGATATATACATATCATATTTTCAATGACTATTGAATGTTCAATATTGAATACACACACTATGGAATTGAATATATATACACGCACTATAGAATACTATGAAGATATTGAATATACAAACACACACACTATGAAATTCTATGCAGCTATGAAAAAGAATGAAATCATGTCCTTTGCAGCTACACGGATAGAGCTGGAGGCCACTATCCTAAGTGAGCTAACGTAGAAAGTTAAAAATGCTGCATATGCATATTCTCACTTATAAGTGGGAGCTAACTAATAGGTACATATGGACATAAAGACAGAAATAACAGATACTGGGGACTCAAAAAGGGTGAGAGGGGAGTGAGGGATGAAAAGTTACCTACTGGGTACAATACTATTTGGCTGATGGGTACACTAAAAGCCCAATCCCCACCATTATATAACATACCCATGTGACAAACATGTGCATGTTCCTCCTGAGTCTAAAATTAAAAAAAAAAAAAAAAAAATCAGCGTTTTAGTTTTCCTTACTGGGGCTGCTTCTTTACTTGGCCTATTTAAATGTAAGTTCACTAAAGGTACAAACCACATCCTAGGGATTCTCGTGTTTGTTAAACAGAGTCTCGGATCCAAGAGTATCGAATCAGATAGTTGATTTAATATATCATTTCCTCCAAACCTTAGCTCATTGTTAACTCCAGAACAGATTCCATAAATAAAAAGCTTGAAGTCAATTCTGACGCCAACAAATATCAGAGGAAACTGACTGCAATTTGGAATATGAGTGATGAATATTAATGCTTTAGAAACTTAGCATGCTAAATAATAAAGGAAGCAAAAGAAACTAAAAATATCCAGGTAAACACTATATATTTTTCTTTTAAATTGTACATTCTACTCAATTGGAAGGGTGCCATGGTTTAGAAACCATTATGTACTATTACGCTTCAGAGAAGAAAGATCTGGGGTCAATCATGACATCTCAAATTACCCAATCATTATCCCTGTTCAGTATTTCAGATGACACTACCTAAGACACTGTGTTAATTATATACATAATGATGACAGATGTGCTCCTGAAAACTGATTGCAAATCTAAAGAGGGAGTGAGAAGGGAGTGATGAATGAGAGATTCATAAAAGAATATTTGTCAATGCAAGGAATTAAATGGAAACTTCACTATTATTTCATTCACAATGACAGGTTCATAAACTATTTTTATTACTAACAAAAAAATCAGATATTTCATGATCTAAAAGAAATACACTAAAACAGTTTAATTTAATATAGTATGATTTCATTGTTACAGAAATTTTTCCTGAAAGAGATCTGAAGCATTTAATACGTCAAGCATTAAACTTCAAAGTAGGGTTTTGGCCAATTTAGTGTCTTATAATTATAGCTGTATGGTTTAGCACAATTACCATATTCCAGGGTATTAAATCACGCTACTCTCACGAGGAAAGATTCCTTGTCTTGGAAAACAAAGTTAACAAACTACGCAAACAAAAACATATTTCAAAGGCATCTTTCAAAGCTTTGTAAAGTAGTTCACATTTGCTCTGGAATCACACGTTGCTTCACATCTTTCTGCTAAAAAAATGAACATACACCTCAGGTTTATCATTGTCTAATCCTTAAGATCTTAAAAATTCTCTGTGCCATGACCTGCTGAGATACATTCAATGGGAACTCTCTGAAGAAAAGTGACAATGAACATTCCCAGAACCCTGGTCTTGTAGAGATGTTGATAAAATGGAAGAGTCCAATGTTCAGAAACTAACAAAGCCCTACCCACCCGGTGCCTTTGGAATGGTTTCCATCTCATAAGAACCAAAACTTTAAGTGCTTATTCTTCTGTTTCAGCACTCCCTTTTAACCCCCTTTTCAGATCTGCAAAATGAAACACCAACAGAAACACCTGAGAAATAAAATCTAAACCTGTCATCGCAATCACTGCTGGCAGAAACCAACTGAGTTTTCAGGGAACTATCCAAGTGCCAAACTCTAACTATTTCACCCTAACTTACAAAGCTTTTCAAACACAAGTTTGAAAATGAGTCATGATTTGGGAGAAGGAAGGCTAGCATGAATCATCCTAGAACTTTTTTTTTTTTTTTTTTTTTTTTTTAATTATTTTATTTTATTATTATTATTATTATTATTATTATTATTATTATACTTTAGGCTCTATGGTACATGTACGCAATGTGCAGGTAAGTTACATATGTATTCATGTGCCATGCTGGTGCGCTGCACCCACCAACTCGTCATCTAGCATTAGGTATATCTCCCAATGCTATCCCTCCCCCCTCCCCCCACCCCACAACAGTCCCCAAAGTGTGATGTTCCCCTTCCTGTGTCCATGTGTTCTCATTGTTCAATTCCCACCTATAAGTGAGAATATGCGGTGTTTGGTTTTTTGTTCTTGCGATAGTTTACTGAGAATGATGATTTCCAATTTCATCCATGTCCCTACAAAGGACGTGAACTCATCATTTTTTATAAGATTAAATTTCAGAGAATTTACTGACATATTGCCTAGTGTTAAGAATTACGAAATATTATGAAATTAAAACTCTTAGGCTAAGGAAATGTCATGCCAACTTCTGCCACCCTAAAACAAGAACACCCAAAGCCACACACAGTTGCCACTTTGGTTTCAAAACCATAAATAAAACAGCGGATTAGATGAATCTCCATACCTAAAGGAAGAGAATTAGTTAGAATGAAGTGGCATTATTCTTTCCCCTGACTAGGTAGACTGTTTTGTAGGAAAACACCTGAACAACAAATAAGTTTCCATCCAACTTCTTTATACATTCTGTAAAACTTTTGAAAATCAAGTACACAAATACAGTTAGTTATAATCTAGTACATATTTACTAGTACCAATCATTTCATCGTTATTCTCAAATGATTTTAACCTCTTTATAGTATTTCTTAATATCTAAAATAATACACTAACCTATAAAAAACTCATTTTAAAAAATAAAGTAGCACCTACATGGATTCCTGTGAAAAGTAAATAGGAAAAGAATAGGAAGAATAAGCAGAACATAGTAGGTGTCTCACTAGCACACTAACTTATCTTCAGTAAGATATGTCATGAGCATAAGGCAGTGCACGCTTCATGGATACCGCAAAGCCTTTTGTGAAAAAGTCCATTTCTTCCAAGCAGTGTGTTTTGTGAGCAACTCTACCACTTGCTCCTGGTCTGCCACACACAGCGTCACCATTGGGGTCCTCAACCCTGTGGACCCCTTTGCTGGTATTGTCACTGCTCCCCTAGGTGCTAGAGATCCTGGGGTCACAGGATGAGCCTCCATGCTTGCTGGGGAGGCCTATTACATACTTATTTCCTCTTCAGCCCCACTTAGCTAGAGAAAACAAGGTCAAAAGGTAGATAATCTCTTCAGTAGAAGCTCAAATTCCAAGGAATAAGGTATCATAATAACAATAATTAAAGAAGATAAGCTAACAAATCAACTTTCTGTTCAGTTTTAGACTTTCAAGTTACTTTAACAGATTGTTTCTGTGAAATTTATTATGTTTATGTTTTCTATGAAGGGAAAATTGGATTCTACATTCCCCTCTTTATACCAGTGTCCTTCATTCTATTATATATAATGGTTCATTAAAAATTTTTATGTCATTTTGAAATACAGACCAACACTCACCTTTATAGACTGTATGAGGCTAAGCTGTAACTAAGCAGTGACATTCTAGAAGGATAATTTGCCTATATTTGTCAAAATGTAAAACAAACCAACCATGTCACTTGGACAGAAAATAGGCAAACAAAATTAATTGCATATAAACTTTGAAATTATACATTTAAAAGGATGGAATGACAAGACAATAATGACCAAATATACTGGAATGTACACTTGACTCAAAATGGCATTAGCTTTGGCACTGCCGAGCCTCCCTACCCTAAATAATCCAGTTTCTGCTTTTCCTAGCAATAGTCAACTGCTTCATTGTTAATGATACAGGGTGCATTAGCTTTGGAAGGAGAACCACAGCATGTGCTTTTTTCTGCAATTTCCCAAAAGAAAGGACCCTTTCAGGCTTCAGAAGCACTTTAACATTAACTACAAAACTCCTCTTCTCTTTCTGTGGATTCTCACTTTGACTGCAAATGCACCCTGTAAGACCACAAATTAATTAACTGTGCTCCTGTGTAAGTTAGCACCTGACCACATTATGCTGTGGCTAACCAGGGAACAGTCATCTGAATCCAGGCTATCAAGTTAAAGGTATCACTTCACAGGCATTCGTCCAGGAGTTTGGACGGATACTCCTTTTACACACCTAGTTTGCCCTGTATCACACTTAGCACTGGCATCACTTCAGATGTGATCATTTTGCTTTTCCCAACTGCTTGTTGACTTCTTGAAGGTGGAGATCATATCTTAAGTTCTTTGCTAGGCATAACATCACCAACATGTGGCAGGTCCACAATAAATGTTTGACTGATTAATTTATATTTGTAAAATAATTCTCACATTTAAATAACTGAGACCTGGCCAGGCATGGTGGCCCAGGTCTGTAAAATCCTAGCACTTTGTGAGGCTGAGGCAGGAGGATCACCTGAGTTTGATACCAGCCTGGACAACATAGTGAGACCCTCATCTCCATTCAAAAAAATTTTTCAATGTATTATTTTCTTACAGGGAAAAACTTTTTTTTTTTTTTTTTTCATTTAAAAACTCAAAAATTTGAAAAATGGGCCAGGCGCCGTGGCTCACACCTGTAATCCCAGCACTTTGGGAGGCTAAGGCGGGCAGATCACAAGGTCAGGAGATTGAGACCATCCTGGCTAACAAGGTGAAACCCTGTCTCTACTAAAAATACAAAAATTAGCCGGGCGTGGTGGCGGGTGCCTGTAGTCCCAGCTACTCGGGAGGTTGAGGCAGAAGAATTGCTTGAACCCAGGAGGCAGAGGTTGCAGTGAGCTGAGATCGCGCCACTGCACTCCACCCTTGGTAACAGAGTGAGACTCCGTCTCAAGAAAAAAGAGAGAATAAGAGTCCCATCTGCCCAGTAAGGTGGTTATGAGGCTTAAATGAGGCCTAGTCTATGTAAACCTCTTAACTTGGCACAGTGCCTGGCCTGTTGTAAGTGCTGAGTAAAGGTCAAAAAACATTTTTTTTGCCACAATAATGTGAAGTTGGTGTTTGACCCATTGAGCCTCCCAAGTAGCTGGGATTACAGCCATGCACCATCATGCCTGGCTAAATTTTGTATTTATAGTAGAGACGGGGTTTCACCATGTTGGCCAGGCTGGTCTGAAACTCCTGGCCTCAGGTGATCAACCCGCCTCAGCCTCCCAAAGTGCTGGGATTACGGGCATGAGCCACTGCACCCGGCTGCTTATTCTGTTTTCAACAATGGAGGAACTGAAGCATCGATTACCTACCTTGCACTACATCCCACAGCTAGAGTGCGACAAAGCCAGGACACACCCAGGTAGTTGGGTTGCAAAGCCCAAGAGCTTACTTTCTATGTTCTTAGCAAAACTATTCCTATTTATTGCTGGTTTATGATACTCTATAACCTTGAAGCTACTTCCAAATACTTTATTACTTAATAACTAACCTCTGCAGAAGGGTAGACATTATTACAAATGAAGAGCAGGTGGAGATAAAAATTTCATGCACATAGCCCTAATGAAAGTACGAGATACAGTACCTAATTTCTCTATTTTGAAATCCAATGTGCCAGTGCTTCCCACAGGTTCCCCTGGATATGCAACTTTCGGACTAGATGGTAGCTGAAAAGGATGTGATTTTGGGATTTGATAACTTCATTTGACAATATACTTAGTTATGGAGTGGGATTTTAAGCAATATGGAAAATACAGATGGTCATCACATTTTATGAATAATTTTCCAAAGCTCATTTGAAACCCTATAAAAATTTCCTTATGGGGAAGAAAATGTTATAAATGGAAATAAGCTTGCAAAATCTTGTCCCCACCCCTATGGCCTATTTAACTCTTAATCCTTTATTTATAATCCTATAATTACTAATCCTTTCTATTGGGAAGTTCCTGGTAAATTTTCCTTGTCATTTTACCATTGAGCCTGACAGAGTAGGCTCTTCATCAACATTTATTTTCCTTTGTAGTCATTTAACTTTCACTCATAGAAGCTTATAGTTCAGGCTTCTATGAGAGACTGCACTATTCACTGTCCCCTGTTCTTCACCCCTCCCTGTATACATGTCCTTTTGCAGGGATTTCATCATCCCTTGTCTCAAGAGTTTGACCACTTGTCTCATTTTAACCAACAGAATGAGGCAGAAATAACAGTGTGCCAGTTTTGAGCCTGGGCTTCCAGAGGCCATATGTGTTTCCATTTGCTCCCTCGTGCTTCTGCCATTACCATGAGAAGGCCTGAGCCAGCCTGCCGGTGGAAGGAGGATGAGACATGTGGAGGGAAGCTGCCCCAGCTGAGCTGCCCCAGCTGACTCCACCCTACTCCCTACTATCTTGCGGCTCAGCTGAGAACAGCAGAGCTGCTGCAGCCATCATTTAAAGGATAATAAATAGATCGGGCATGGTGGCTCACGCATATAGTCTCAGTGAGTTGGGAAGCGGAGGTGGGAGGGTCCCTTGAGCCCAGGAGTTCAAGCCTGCAGTGAGCTATGACTGCACCACTGCACAGCCTGGGTGGCAGAGTGAGACCCTCATCTCAAAAAAAAAAAAAAAAAAAAAAGGAGAAAGATGAGAAATAAATACATTTTTGGAATTACAGTTATATGCTAGGTTCTCCATGATCCATTATGCACACAACTTCACACCACCAGCAGCATTCATCAAATTAATATTTATCTGGCTTCTTTATGAATTTGTGATTTTTTAAAAATCCTGTACCCTCTGTAACTCTGCTGCTAGGGTAAAGTGCCCTAGGTATAGAGTTGGTTTGAACCAAGTTTGGAGACTTGGTTTGAAGTTTAGTGTCTGTCAGTTGCTAACCACATAGAAAACTCACAGCCTCTTCAGACCACAGAATGATATGCTCAAACCACATTCCAGGCTCCCTGGAAGCTGTTCCTTCTCCCATATCTCATTTCCTCAGTTAGGATGAGAAGTAAGCACTTGCTACATGCTCACAGTGACTTTTCCAATCACTTCTCCATCCTTAATAAAAACAAAAACCCCATTCCTTTGAATCTCATGCCATCTAATGACACCAGTTTGTATTCTTCAGTTCTGACAATCCCCTCTTCAGTTAAGGCTTTAGAACTGGGTTCATGTCTTCTTCATCCCAGGTACTTCAATTACTGTGGGTGATATCACAGATCACAGTGATGGTCAGGCAACCTCCTCAGCTCCAGTGTGGTCAGCACCACTAAAATTCTTCTGCCACTGCAGCCCACTGCCACATCCTGGACTTTATCATTCAGAGGGACCGTACTTCTAAATCCTTTAAATAAAATATCCTCATGATTACAAACTTCCTGTTCTTCTGACTCTCTCAGCCTTATGACACCCATACATCAACCTCTGGAAATTTCAGTCTCTTACTTACATTCCTCCCTTCCTCCACAAGATTCCTCCATCCTTGGTTTCACTCCCCTCTCCACGGTCCACAATTTAAGGGGGTCAAAAATCCATGACTTGACTTTCCTCTCAGTGCCCACAACTGAGAACACTCCAAATCTTGATCAACACAATTCTCTACATTCTTTGTACTTTACTTGGGTCGGTGAATGCAACTGGAGAAACCCCACAAAGCTCTGTATGTTCACGATGCCACTAATAAGTCCACGGTTTCCATCTCACTCTCAAAGCTGCTTCCTTAAGCAAGCAGCTTCCTTAGTTAATAGAGCTTTCTTCTAACTAAACATCAGCTATTTCCTCATTTTCTTATAGCACTTTTCACTATGAAAAATGTTAAATTTAAGTTTACTTACCTATTATCTGCCTTGCCACACTGGAATTCAAGCTTTGAAAGAGGAGACACTTTGTCTTATTAACAGTTGTACACTCCATTCAAGTTTGTGAGACGGATGAACAAACCCTTATCCTTTCTTCAGGTGGCCTTCCCTGCTAAGTGTGGGTTAGGTACCCCTTTTACATTATTTCACTGCAGCATCCTGCACTTCCTCTTTCACAACACCTATCACACATTGTATTTTATTCTCCTTCATTGCTTTCTTCTTGAAGACAGTGATGGGTCTTAATGACCAATTGCATGTCTTGTACTGAACTCAGAGCTTAAAACAGATTTGAGTACTACTCATTATATTTGAGTAAATATTTAAGTGCTCACTTTTCTTCAGGGCAGCATTTTATGAAACACCAGTCCAAGGAGACAATAATAAGGTATTCTTGCATTAAAGGGTTCTGTGGCTGAGTAATATGAGAAATGTTCCAACAGATTTCTTCACTTCAGGACTTTTAAAAGTTTCTGATATGCTAATGTGCACTGTGAATCTCCAAGAAGCAAGCTTTTCTGAAATACAACCTGAAACTGAGAGACAGTGTGCGTGTGTGTGTGTGTGTGTGTGTGTGTGTACACATGTATGAGAGGCAGGTGTTTTTTTTCCACTGCTCCAGAGAACAAAAAATAATTTAGAAAGACAATCTTCCAAAATTTAGCCCATAAATTGTTCAAAAGCATACTAAGCAGACTTTTCATTATAAAATGAATTAAATCAGAATTTTCTCATGGCAAACAAACATTCTTACTTGGATTAGGTAAGTCAGCAAACAATTTTTTAAAAGATATACTCATCTAAAAGGCAAAACAGTATCAAAAGGGAGAGGGAGGTAATTGTTCACCCTGTCTTAGTGAAATGGAACACTGCAAGGAATAAAAAACACATCCATCTCAAACAAACAAACAAACAAACAACAACAGCAACAAAAAACAAAAAACCATGAGTTGGGAAACTACTGGCAAGAATAACTACAAACCAAAACTTTAGTCCAAACAGCACACCAGGCTGCAGAAAACAGGATGGATTTTTACAAGGCAGAAAGACAAATTTTTAAAAATATTTTTAAAACTTTTGCTGCAAGAAAGCAATTACACATGCTTCCTAGGCACTTCCATCACTGCAAAGAATTGTTTTCAAAGTAATATAAGCAACTTAGACCAAAGAAAAAAATCAAAATTGTAAAAACTCCAAAAGATTAACATATGCACCCTTACTTCACACAAAAAAATAAAAATAAACTGTTTCTTATGAATGACTAAAATTTTCTTCAAGACATTATTTTTGGTGAAGTTGTCAACACATCAAGCACTGCCTTATCTAATTTATTTCACAAAATAGACCCTACCATAACATTTTAAGAGTTTATACACAAAAATGGCTGGGCATGGTGGCTCATGCCTATAATTCCAGCACTTTGGGAGGCCGAGGCAGGTGGATCACCTGAGGTCAGAAGTTCAAGAGCAGCCTGACCAACATGGTGAAATCACGTCTCTACTAAAAAATACAAAAATTAGCTGGGCGTGGTGGCGGGTGCCTGTAATCCCAGCTACTCAGGAGGCTGAGGCAGGAGAATCACTTGAACCCAGGAGGTGGAGGTTGCAGTGACCCGAGATTGCGCCATTACACTCCAGCCTGGGCAACACAGCAAGACTCCGTCTCAAATAAAATAAAATTAAATTAAAAAAGGAGTTTATACACAAAAATGATACGCAGGAGAGAATGCTTTCAAAATTTCTAATTCTCATTTCCTGAATTTCAACATTGTATCACAACTACTAAATTCTGTTTTCCAAAGAAAGCCCTTTAGTTAGCAAATAATTAGAACTGGACAATATTTGGGGCTACACGAGTTTCCTTGAAAAGCATGCAAAGACCTTAGAACCCTTTTCCTATCCCAACTGTACTCTCTTCATTTCCCTGCTTTGCTACAACCCTTGTTTACATGAGATGACTCATGAACTGAATCTAATGCAACCTACTATTAGATGGACATTTTATGTTTACACATTGTAATTAGCTGACACTTAATGATTGTTATTAGCACAATCAGTTATCAAACCCACACACCTTGTTCACATTCTCTTATCAGAAAGAAAAATATACATTTCATGTTTAATTTGGAAATGTTGACACAGGAACTTTTTCCATCCTTGGAACCAGTTCTCCCAAATTTTAAAAAACACTGCCTTGGTTTATTATATATGAATGTACTATATCCTGCTACATCATCCCTTTAAAACCAAACAGTAAACTTACTTTGCCATGTTGATAGGTGGTTTTGCATTTGAGACCCGCTCAATGCTACCCATTAGTTGAAACTCAAAGTATGTTCAATGCTCATTATTCACAGATTCTGTATGTACAAGTTCACCCTACTTGCTAACATTTATCTTTAATCTCAAAATCAATACTTGTGGTACTTTCGGGGTCATTCTCGTACATGCACAGAGAGGTAAAAAATCTGAGTTGCCCTGTGCACCATCAAGGTGAGGTTAAGGTGATGTTCTACCTTGTTTCATTTCTCATATGGTAAATATGTGTCCTTCTCACGGTCTTGTCATGGTCATGGCACATTTCTTTGACCTTTTTGTTGGTGATTTAGCTGTTTAAAATGGTCCCCAGGCATAATGCTGAAGTGCTATCTGGTGTTCCTAAGTGAAAGAAGGTTCTGATGGACCTTATGGAGAAAATACATGTTAGTGAAGCTTTTTTAAGTCGTGAGTAATAATGATGTTGGCCATGAATTCAATGTTAATCGATCATCAATATACATTAACTATGGTGTCTTTAAACAGAAACACACATAAAACAAGCTTGTATGTTGACTGGTTGATCAAAATGGTAGCTGGGCATGGTGGCTTATACCTGTAATGTCAGCACTTTGACAGGCTGTGGTGGGAGGACAATTTGAGTGTAGGAGTTTGAGACTGGCTTGGGCAACAAAGTGAGACCGCATCTCTACAAAAAGTAAAATAACAGCCAGGTATGGTCTCTATAAGAAATTTAAAAATTAGCTGGGTGAAGTAGCATGTGTCTATAGTCCCAGCTTCCCAGCTACTTGGGAGACTGAGGCAGGAGGACTGCTTGAGCCCAGGAGTTGAAGGCTGCCGTGACCCATGATGGCGACACTGCACCCCAGCCTGGTTGACAGAGCAAAACCCCGTCTTTAAAAAAAAGTTGTGAACCAAAGGCTCTTAGGAACTGAACCCCTTATTTCCTCTAGAAGCAATGGCTTAGTATTTGTTAATTCAGTGTTTACACATAGAACACAACTACCATGAACAGTGAGAATCAACTGTACCATCCCTGGCATTGAAAGCTCTCTAATCTTTTGCTTGCTCTCTAAAATGAAAACTCTCTACACTGCATTCTGCATAGGGTTCAGTCCCACCAGCATACCTTGATTCACAGTCCACATTACCCACTGAATTTTAAATTTCCTCTTGTATTTTGTGGCATACAATCCAGCACTTGAACGCTAGCAGAAGTCAACCATTCCTCTGAGAATGATGTTCCCATTAACAAAACCACCTGTGTGCAGAAGGGAATGGAAGGAGCTGCCCCTCTTCTTAACACTAGATGGTTGGCAGGGGTATGTGAAGAGGAGGGGATAGCAGCAGCCAACTTGAATGCCCTTTCTTCCATCTAAGCAAAAGGCAAGGCAGCCCTTCTATGCCTCACAAGACCTCGAGAGAGCACAAGGATACCACAGCTTATCCTCACACACATGGCTGCCTTCATGGATGTGCAAATTGTACAGTCGTATAGAGCCCGAGGCTTGGTTTAACATACTGTTGCTGTCTTGAATGTCTTAGTAATTTCTGAACAAGGGGTCTGCATTTCCATTTTACACCGTGTTCCACAATTACATAGCCAATTCTGCCCACAGGATCCCTACAGTATTACAAAAGGGGTTAGTCTCAAGAAAGGGGGGCTCACTTCTGCTGAGGATGAGTCAGGGAGGGGCAGCACACATTACCCAGGGAAGGAACACAGGGACCTGCCAAGATGCAACAAGGAAGCGACCAGTGTCTGGGAATGTCTCCCTAGGACTCCTACAGCATTTCAACCTCTAATAAAAAGAGCTTTTGACAAGGAACAGTGACTCTGGGACCCAGTCTCTCCAGTAACACCCAGGATTGTCCCAGGCTCAAATAAGACAGCCAATTCAACATTAAGAGGGGACCTCAATTATTTTCTTACAAGATATTTTCATGGGTTCCACATACTCCATAAAATTTGCTCCAGTCACAATGTAGTTCTTTGTCACATTTTCTTGGGTCATATCAGCCTAACAGCAAAGTAAGATTTGCTATATAATGTAGGCTTACATTGTACTTAGGTAAAAACAATAGTTTTTCTTCATACAAAGAACATCTACTTTTTTAAAAACCTCCCACACAAGCAATTTGTGACATGTAATTCAACAAAAACATTTCTGTTAGGCCAATGTTAAAGTGAAGTATGTATTTTTAAAATCACATTTGTTTAATTTGCTCCTAGAAGAAAATGTATTAGGCTTTTTTTTCTGCCTTAACACAATGGTGAGCTGCCATGTGCTCTTAATAAAATGATCAAATGAAGCCAGGCACAGTGATGCATGCCTGTAATCCGAGCTACTTGGGAGGCTGAGGCAGGAGAATGGCTTGAGTCCAGGAGTTTGACGCTGCAGTGAGCTATGATCACACCACTGCACTCCAGCCTGGGCAACCAAGCAAGATGCTGTCTCTAAATAAAACAAAATGATCAAATCATTGTAGCAGCATACTTTTGGTCCTTGATATTTCCATTTGTTCAACATTTAGTGGCCTCTTAGGAAACCAGGACTTATTAAGAGTTTCTGTGCTAGGACCTGTAGCCAGCTATACAGGCTTGGCACCTGTATAAACAGCAACGAAGCTTTTTAAAAATTCTGTATTGCTCTCAGTGATCTCCAGTTTTGGTGGTCCAAGGTTAGAGATCTTGCTTTCAGTCTGGATTCTCTGCTCCATATCCTCTGCCTCTATCCCGCCTCTGCCACGCTAGTCTAGATCACATCTAGAGTAAGCATGTCTCCTGATTAGTTATGCCGGTGGTCTTCCTTCTCTTTTAGCCTCAGTCCAGCTGGCAGAATGACCCCAAAGCAGTTTTCATTAGATCAGTTTTGTCAAAAGCTGATATAGTCTTCACACAGTCCCCTGTTTAAACTTAACTCCCCATCTCCAAATTTCTCCCAGCTTATTTCCTACTATGTCCTCACATTATTCTCATTTCCCTTAGTACTGTCAACCATCTTTGTACTTGCTCTTCTGCTGCTGCTACTGCTGTACGTGCATGCATGTTTGTGCGCATGTGTGTGGGTACGGGTGTGGCTGGGTGATGGACGGGAACAGTCTCTCTAGTTCAGTCCCCGCAATTCTAGCCCTGTTTGCATTCTATTTCTTCACGAACACTTCCCGACTCTCCTGGCTCACACTTCTGCCTTCTGCCTGGCTAGTAGTATCCACGAGCCCTTTGTCACTTCTCTCATTATGTGTTTTAGATTTCCTCATCAAATAGAGTTTGATGCCTGAAGAACAGGGACCTCACTTCATCTGAATTCTGAATGAGCTAGGCAGGTAAGGGGGGCTCTCAGTGAATACATATTAAGGACTTCTGAGCTCCACAGCATTCCAGATTCATTAAATAGACTGGATGTTTGCTCAAATAAATTATCCTATTAAAAACTTCCGTGCAAAACATCCACAAATTTAATCTCGTTCTCTCATTTTCCTATAAAGTATCAGTGCTAAATTGCTCTAAATATAGCTCAAATAAGCCATTAACCAGGAACCATTATACAATATAATGTCACCAAATTTGCCTAAATATATTAGCACACAAACTGCAAATACAACTGCATGAAAAGCCAAATCATTAATGGAGATTAGGCACCTCTTCAAAAAAATTTCTTTTTCTATAGTTAAGAAATTTTTTATTTTGGGAAGAAACACTTCTGATTTTAAAAAATAAAGTATGGCTAGTTGTTCCATAGATCATTTTAATATAATATTTTAAATTAAATTACAGTAATTTAATTATTAAAATTATTATTATTTTTGAGACAGAGTCTTGCTCTGTCACCAGGCTGAAGTGCAGTGGCATAATCTCGGCTCACTGCAACCTCCGCCTCCTGGGTTCAAGCGATTTTCCTGCCTCAGCCTCCCAAGTAGCTGGGACTACAGGCACGTGCCACCACGCCCAGCTAATTTTTGTATTTTTAGTAGAGACAGAGTTTTACCATGGTGGCCAGGATGGTCTCCATCTCTTGACCTCATGATCTACCCACCTCAGCCTCCCAAAGTGCTGGGATTACAGGCATAAGCCACAGCGCCTGGCCATTAAAATTATTTTAATAAATTATTTTAAATAATCATTTTGATAACACACATGATTAGCCAAAGCATAGGAGCATTTTCACTTATGTCAATAAACTGTACCATGACCAGTCTTATGAATACTGGACCATTTATTTTCTATGGCACTCAAACAATTTTAAGGAAAAGTATTATTTTCCTTTGTTATCAAAAAGCGTGTTTGTATTCACATTTTTTGTTGTCACAGTTTCTGTTTTAAGTCATTCATAAATAAAATGTCTTGTTGGGGGTAAAACACTGCAGTACTTTTCATACTGCAATAGCAGGTTTTCCCAAATATCATTGCACTTCACAGACACAGATCATGAATAGTTATGTCAGGTATATGCTAGTGAAAAATGTTCACAAGCTCAGTAGCACATATTAAAAGGTAGTGTTTACCCACAATGCTAGCATTACTTCTGAGTAATAGTCCTGATATCTGTTCTGCCACAAACATCTCAAATAGTTTGATAACAAAAAGCACAGGGAACGTTATTGCTCTTTTTAAACCCTAAAATTAGAAATAAAATCCCACTCCTTTCCAATCCTTATGAAGATTTTGTAAAATCTCCAACCAAATAATAGTCTCTGTCCATGGACTGAAGAGACTCCCTGCCCTGACCCACTTTATCTTTTTCATTTCCTGCCAAAACCAAATCTTTACCCTATGAAACCAGTGGCATTTCTTTAGGAATGTCTGCTTCCTATCTGGAATACAGTTTAGGAGCTACTTCCCATAAGCATTTAGGAAACTGTAAAATATGTTAAAAGTTTGAAATAATATTGTCTAAAACAGCTTCCCACATTTGGGGACATTCCATCTTTCAGGATTTGATCATCTTTGTAAACTCATTTCATAATCTCCAGAGTACACTTTCTAAAATGCAAATTAATCCTCTTACAATTTCTCAAGGGTAACCCATAGCCCAATGGATGAGGTCCAAATCTCTTGGAAATGCACTGTATGCGCTACATAATCTTGTCCTTGCCTACCTATTTGATTTCAAACGCCCACATTCTATTACACACACATACCTACACTCCTTACCCTGGCCATTTCAAAACCACTTGCTTTTCCCTTAATACTCCCATATCTTTCCTCTTTATATCCATCAAATTAAGTCATGGTTTCCCAACCTTGGCACTACTGATGTTTTGGGCCCAGTAACGCTGGCAATTCTTTGTTGTGGAGGCCTGTCCTATGCACTGTAGAATATGTGGCAGCATCCCTGGCCTCTACCCATTAATGCCAGTAGCATACCGCACCCTACACCAGTCATAACATCCAAAAATGTCTCCAGAAATTTCCAAGTGTCTCCTCATGGGCAAAACTGCCTCCTGTTGAGAATCATGGAATCACGCAGTCATCGAATCTCTAGATGCCTGCAATACCCACAGCTCCTTCTGAGCCAAGTTCATTGCACTTAGGTTGCAGTGCCACATGACTCAATCCACAGCAACTGTTTAAAATAAAGTATGGGTGTTCACCTAAAAGCAGCCAGCTATAGGCAAGAATGTGGAGGCTAATGTTCTATAATGATGCTCTTATACTGGGCAATAACCAACCAACTCCATCAGACATATCCTAGTGTCTAGGGGCTTAATGCCAAACAGGCTGAAAGAGACAAAGAGTGGCATGGAAACCTGGAGATGTGTGTAAAGAATCAAAATCAGGAGTCTGTAGACACACACGGAGAGAAGATGCAGCATTAGAAGAAACCTGAGAAGAGTAAACCTTGAGCAGTCACTGAGATACAGAATTGCTACTGTATTTTTGTTGGTCATACGGTCTAATCATGAACCTAACAAGGTTCCCTAATCCTTTTACAAATTTAAGGACATATATATCCTTAAATATGTCAAAGGACACAGACTCCAACTTCAAGAAGCTCCCACTAACCACATCTGAGCCAGTAAAATGATAGTAAGGAATTATAACCCATAGAATAAAACATTCTTTCATCCATACTGACATAAATAATTGAATAAGTAAGTAAATAGGGGAGAAGGGATAGCTCTTCCTTATCAAGTCAATAAATGTAGAAGGAAATGTGGAAATATAAAACTACTATTTGGCAAACACCACAGTAATAACTGGTGTAGGCAAGAACCATGAGTGGATACCAACATTAACGGGTGAAAGTATGATGAGAAACAAGATATTGCACACTCTCAAAGTATTTCCCTGCAAGATATTCATTTCTATAAAAAATTATGAACGTACAGGTGGAGAAACCTAGAAGGCACTTGCTTAACCAAGTGACCAACACTAACTTCACCAGTGATGAGATATATTGAGATCATATACCTTCCATTATGATTCACTGAAAAGGCACAATATAACTTCCTTAGTATTCTTGCCAAAAATGCGTAACCACAATGTATTCACAGGGGAATACCAGAGAACCCAAAATTGAAGCAAACGGTACAAAGTAACTAGCCAGAACTCTTCAAAAAGATCATGAGAGACAAAGGAACTGTTACAAAGTAGAGGATATTAAGGAGATATGACAAGTAAATCCATGTGGGAACCTGGATTGGATGCTGTACTAAAACAAAGACATTTATGAGACAACTGGCAAAATTCAAATGAGGTCTGTAGATTAGTTAATAGCACCAACTCTGTTGATTTCCTGTTTTAAATAACTACACTATGTTTACAGAAGATATTAGCATTACGGGAGGCTGGATGGAGGGCATATATAATCTCTGTGTACAATTTGTGCAATTTTTGTAAGTCTAAAGTTATTTCAAAATAAAAGCCAAAATATATTTTTTAAAAATTGTAAAGACCTAAAAAAAGATCTAAAATACATATTACCATCTCCTGAGATATTCTTCCAAATTAAAGCACCAAATTAAAACCTATTACTCCACGGCCTGGAATACCCTTAACAAATCTGTCACCTCCTCTGTGAAGCATTTTTGATGCCTCTACAAAGAGTTAGCTTCCCTTTTTTGACCACAGTCTCTTGCATCACTGCTGGCTATTAACAGACTCACCCTGACTTAAAATTATTATTAGCTCTTGCATTTGTCTTTTCTACTACAATGAGAGTTCCTCAAGATACAGAGACCTTGTCTTACATATCTTTGTTCCTCATGTGTCTCGTAGAGTGCCTGCCATAGAATAGGCACAAAATAATAGCTGAATGAATTAATTCTTCATTAGCCAAAAAAACATTTTCTGTCGTATCTTAGCCCACTGCTCACAAACACTGTAAGAATGGCTTCTTAGAGGGGCAACTGGCAAAATTCAAAGGTCTGAAGATCAGTTGACTCCTTTGTGAGTCCACTCTCATAGTATCCAAACATGTTGAGATTGCCTAAAATACTGACTTTAATTTATTGCATAACTGTAACAATAAAGGAAATTTTCAGAAAGAGAAGTCATTCACAATCCTATCACTAAGACAAATTATTTTCTTTTTATATTATTTTATAGTATTGTCTACATGCATAACTATTTTTATTGTGGGTTTTGTGTGTGTGTGTGTGTGTGTGTGTGTTTTTGAGACAAAATTTCACTCTGTTGCCCAGGCTGGAGTGTAGTGGCTCAATCTCAGCTCACTGCAACCTCCGCCTCCCGGGTTCAAGTGATTCTTCTGCCTCAGCCTCCCAAGTAGCTGGGATTACATGTGCATGCCACCACGCCCAGCTAATTTTTTGTATTTTTAGTAGAGATGGGGTTTCACCATGTTGGCCAGGCTGGTCTTGAACTCCTGACTTCAAGTGATCCACCTGCCTCGGCCTCCCAGAGTGCTTGGACTACAAGAGTGAGCCATCGCACCCGGCCACACGTGCATAACTATTTTTAGATAGTCATTTTTAGATAGTTATAAACATAGTGTAGACAATTTTCAATTCAGTTTTCCCACTTACCAAATATTGGCTCAAAATAGTATATAAAACTTTGGAAATGTTTTACTTCTATATCATATTTTTTGATTTTTTGAATATCATTGATGGTTGTCACTTTTCATCATTTGAGGGTGAATACAATAAAAGTTCTGGAAAAAGTTTAAGAAGCTAGTCAGAGCCAAGTCTATTGAATAAATAATTATACCACATAACATATTCTGGAAAATAATTAGGAATAATTATAGAGTGGTAAAACTGATTTTTGAATCTTGGAAATGAGCCTTGAGAGCAAATAAAAAAATGTCCAGTGATTCATAAGATAAATGCATCTTGGTTATATCCAATATGACAAATCAAAACCAAAGGACAAAAGTTTTTGAATGTCTCTGCGGCATTCCTTATGTGGGAATACGACCATATACCTACCACAGGATGATCTTGAGAATGACATGACAACATGCATAGTCTGAAACAATACTGCCAGTAAACATTGGTGTCTTTACTTTCTCATCTCTAATGGCATTTGTCACTGTACACGTGTGAAACTTGTCTCATAACAGAATTGTGTGTCAGGGGAAATAAATATATTTAAATCAAATTTTAATTTGTATTTTCTGGACTCCAATGCATGTAACCAGCTCCTTGGGGGCACAAATCATACTGACCACATTTTTCAAGTCTTAAAAGCTCAAGAAGTAATTAAGACATTGATTGGTACTGCCTAGGTGGGAATGCTCTGCAAGAGAAAATCACTTTTAACTTCCAGAAAAACTTTTAAACTTTCATCTTCTGTCTACATGTAAAATTTGGGCTACTGTATTAAGCTGAGAGGCATATAAGATGTTAAAATTTGGATTAAGTTACTTAAGTGGGTTTTTATAAGTTTCCATTTATGCAACTTTTGGTTTTTGTAAAAAGAAAACCTTTTCAATTTGCATTTTCAAAATGGCATGTGTCAGCCATAATATTTCACCACAAAATATACAATGTAAAAGACTAGGTGTTTAATAAACTTAACGATTCAAAAATGCAACCATGTAACTAACGTCAGCTTCAGTATGCACTGATGCACGGATACTTAAATATCTTCCATAACTCATACTTAAAATGGCATTTTAATGACTTAGAATGTGGGCAAACTAAAAGAACAATATTTTCAAATATAATCAAATGTCTTTATGTTCACATTATGAGAAGCCTGCCATAAACCACTACAAAACAAAAAAAGCAAATTTTAAATAAAATCTTCTTGAAAGTCTTAAGAGCCTGAAATGCATAAAGAAAAGCGAAATGCTCCTTCTGGGTGGGCGTTGCTTCATCGCTAACAGTCCTCAGGCTCAGAGAATTAAACTTCTGTGGAGGCGAATGTCTAATGACTACAGAGCTTTCCAACACTGTGCTGAGAGTCTGGCAGCTGCATCATACTACAATTAAATGTCCTAAAAATACACAGGGAGAATATTCTTGAAAGTTTGTCTTGCTCTTTCAAGTGTGGCGCTCTTCTTTATTTAAAACCAAAAGTATGAGGTTAATTTTTTTTTTTTTTTTTTTTTTTTTTTTTTTTGAGACAGGCTGGAGTGCAGTGGTGTGATCTTGGCTCACTGCAACTTCTGCTTCCCAGGCTCAAACGATCCTCCCACCTCAACCACCCGAGTAGCTGGGACTACAAGCATGTGCTACCACACCCGGCTACTTTTTAATTTTTTGTAGAGATGAGGTCTCACTAATTGCCCATGCTGGTCTTAAACTCCTGGGCTCAAGCACTCTTCCCACCTTGGCCTCCCGAAGTGCTGGGATTACAGGCATGAGCCACCACACCCAGTCCAAGGTTAATTTTTAAATCTGAAAAACTGCAGAGGGTTACTGAAAAGGCAAACACAGGGATATCTCTGTACTTCACTTTACTGCACTTGACAGACACTGAGCTTTTTACGAATGGAAGTTTTGTGGCAACCCTGTATGAAGCAAGTCTGCTGGCATCATTTTTCCAACAGCCTGTGCTTGCTTCATGTCTGTCATATTTTGGTAATTTTCACAATATTTCAGACTGTTTTATTATTATTATAGCCATTATGGTCATCTGTGATCAGTGATATTTTTTGATGTTACTACTGTAATCATTTTGGTGCCCCAGAAACTGTGCTCATGTAAGACAGCAAACCTAACCTATAAATGTTTGTGTTCTGATTTTTCCACCAACCAGCTGCTCCCTCATCTCTCTCCCTCTCCTTGGGCCTCCCTATTTCCTGAGATGTTACAACAATACTGAAACTAGGCTAACTAATAACACTACAATGGCCTCTAAGTGTTCAAGTGAAAGGAAGAGTCAATCTCTCACTTTAAATCAGAAGCTAGAAATAACCAAGCTTAGTAAAGAAAACATGTCAAAAGCCAAGACAGGCCAAAAGCTAGGCTTCTTCCCCCAAACAGTTGAGTTATGAAGGCAAAGGAAAAGCTCTTGGAAATTAGAAGTGCTACTTTAGTTATCACATGAAATAAAAGGCATATTGCTGATGTGGAGAACGTTTGGTTGGAAGAAAAGGTCAATCCAGCTACAACATTCCCTTGAGCCAACGCCTAATCCAGAGCAAGGTCCTAATTCTGTTCAATTCTATGAAGGCTGAGAGTGGTGACAAAGCTCTTACCTGCTGCGGACACAGAAGAAATGCCGGAAGCTAGCACAGGTTGGTTCATGAGGCTTAAGGAAAGAAGCCCTTGCTATGACATAAAAGTGTGAGGTGAAGCGGCGAATACTGATGAAAAAGCTGCAGCAAGTTATCCAGAAGATTCAGCTAAGACAACTGATGAAAGTGGATACATTAAACAACCAATTTTTTAATTATACTTTAAGTTCTGGGATACATGTGCAGAATGTGCAGGTTTGTTACATAGGTATACACGTGCCATGGTGGTTTGCTGCACCCATCAACCCATGATCTACATTAGGTATTTCTCCTAATGCTATCCCTCCCCTAGCCCCCCACCCCCTGACAGGCCCTGGTGTGTGATGTTCCCCTCCCTCTGTCCATGTGTTCTTATTGTTCAACTCCCACTTATGAGTGAGAACATGTGGTGTTTAGTTTTCTGTTCCTGTGTTAGTTTGCTGAGAATGATGGTTTCCAGCTTCATCCATGTCCTTGCAGAGGACATGAACTCATCCTTTTTCATGGCTGCATAGTATTCCATGGTGTATATGTGCATTTTCTTTATCCAGTCTATCACTGATGGGCATTTGGACTGGTTCCAAGTCTTTGCTATTATGAATAGTGCTGCAATAAACATAGGTGTGCATGTATCTTTATAGTAGAATGATTTATAATCCTTTGGGTATATACCCAGTAACAGCGTATATACTCTGTTGTTGAAATGACAACAAAGGATTTAGAATATTCCATAAACTTAGTTGATAAAGCAGCAGCAGGACTCGGGAGGAATGACAAATTTTGAAAGATGTTCTACTGTGGCTAAAATGCTATCAAATAGAGTAAAAGAAGCCAATGCTCATTTACCATTCCCCAAATAATCCTAAGGCCTTTAAGAATTATAGTAAATCTACTCTGCATGTGCTCTATAAACGGAAAAACAAAGTCTGGATGACAGTGCATATATTTACAGCATGGTTTACTGAATATTTTAAGCACCACTGTTGAGACCTACTGGGAAAAAAATTCATTTCAAAATATTACTGCTCTTTGACAATGCACCTGGTTATCTAAGAGCTCTGATGCAGATGTACAGAGAGATCTATGTTGTTTTCATGACTGCTAGCTCAACATCCATTCTGCAGCTCCTGGATCAAGGAGTCATTTCAACTTTCAAGTCTGATGTAAGAAATACATTTTGTAAGGCTGTATTTGCCATAGTGATTCTTCTGATGGATCCAGGCTAAGTAAATGGAAAACCTTCTGGAAAGGATTCACCATTCTAGATACGATGAAGAACATTTATGATTCATGGGAAGAGGTCAACAACATATCAACATTAACAGAAGTCTGGAAGAAGTTGATACCAACCCTTATGAATGACTGAGGGGTTTAACACTTCAGCAAAAGAAGTCGTTGCAGATGTGGTGGAAACAACAAGAGAACTAGAATTAGAAGTGGAGCCGAGCCTAAATATATGACTGAATTGCTGCAATCTCGTGATAAAACTTCAATAGAATAGGAGTTGCTTCTAATGGATGAGCAAAGAAAGTGGTTCCTTGAGATGGAATCTACTCCTGGAATAGATGCCACGAACATTGTTGAAATGACAACAAAGGATTTAGAATATTCCATAAACTTAGTTGATAAAGCAGCAGCAGGACTTGGGAGGATTGACAAATTTTGAAAGAAGTTCTACCGTGGCTAAAATGCTATCAAATAGCATATCACACATCATATACAGAGAAATCTTCGTGAAAGGTAGAGGTAAACTTCATTCTTGTGTTATTTTAAGAAACTGCCATAGCCACCCCCACCTTCAGCAACCACCACTCTGATCAATCAGCAGCCACCAACATCAAGGCAAGACCCTATACCAGCAAAAAGATTATGACTTGAAGGCTCAGATGATCGTTAGTATTTGTTTTTTAGACGAAGTTTCACTCTTGTTGCCCAGGCTGGAGTGCAATAGCGCAGTCTCGGTTCGCTGCAACCTCCGCCTCTGGGGTATAAGTAATTCTCGTGCCTCACCCTCCCAAGTAGCTGGGATTACAGGCGCCTGCCACCACGCCCAGCTAATTTTTTTGTATTTTTAGTAAAGATGGGGTTTCACCATGTTGGCCAGGCTGGTCTCGAACTCCTGACCTCAGGTGATCTGCCTGCCTTGGCCTCCCAAAGTGCTGGTATTACAGGTGTGAGCCACCATGCCCGGCCTGCAGTAAACCTTTTTAAATTAATGTAGATACATTGTTTGACATAATGCTACTACACACTTAACAGGCCACAGTATAGCTCAAACATAACTTATCTGTGCTAGGACGCCAAATATTTTGTGTGATGTACTTTATTACAATATTCATTTTATTTTATATTTACTTTATTGTGTCATTAACTTTATTGCAGCAGTGTGGAACCAAACCTGCCATATCTTTGAAGTATGCTTGTATGGACTGTAGCACTATTTTTCTCCAACAAGCAATTTTTAACTTAGATTCAATTAATTCCTCTTCTTAAGGCTGACCACTAAGAATATAGACGCACATAGTTAGGTCTAGCCTTTTCTCTCTAGAGAAATCAATGACACTAAGGTTGAAAGTAAGCACTTCTTCCAACTAAACAGAACAGAGTAAAACAAGCCATAGGAGAGCTTCTTAAACCGCACAGTGACCTGCAAACTAGCTGATCACATATAAAATTTTGAGTTGGGGTTTTACATGGAAGACAAGAGCCACATTTTATAATAGGCTACCAAAAGCTATTGTGAGTCCTCAAACACTTCTCATTTACAAAATTAGAAAGCTGGACTAAATATTTTCCTGTATCAGTTATACATCCTAAAATACTATACTGACTTTGCAGCTGTCCTTGTTTTCAAAAGGCATGATGAATAAATGACCCCTTCATTAAATGTAATAAAATTTGTAAAGTAATATTATATATGACACATACTGGTAAAAACTGCTATCAGCAGGCATTCATAATAAGATACAAAAACAACAAAACAAATTCAGAAGTTAGCCATGACCAAAAGCATTAATTAACTTTTCAAAGCATCTATAACTCAATTCTGAGTCAAATGTCACAAAGCAAAAAGTCACTTGAATTCACTTTTAGGGCTTTTGGCATAGAGGCAAATGTTATAAAGCAAACATTTAATGAAATGGTAGGTCTTTCAGTTCAAGATTAAGGTGACAAAGTATCATAATGTGGGCTACTCACTAAAAAAAATTTTCTTTTTTTTTTCTCCCTGCTAAATATTTTCAGGATGAGTCAGTCGGTCTGTATTTGCTTTGGGCATAAAATCAACATGCTAGTCAACTAGCTTTTCTCTTTTCATTAAAGTAGTTTCTAGAGCAGAAAGTAGCAGAGGTGGAGGTGGTAAGAGGAATGTAGGCCTCAATTTACACAACAGGAATTTCACAGACTATGTATTCTTCCATAAAACAAATGAAGTGTGTGCACTGTACCTGGTTCATATCTAACCCATTTGTAAGCCTTTCCCAGGTACGGAAATACTGGGGCATATATCCACGACTTTACCAACTAAAACAATTTTTTGTCTACAGCTTTGATAGTATCTCTCAAATCACAAAATGCTTAAGAGTCTCTTCAAGTAACCCACCTCTAGGAATCTATCCTAAGGAAAGAAAATGATCTAAAGCATGTTGAAATCTATGGACAATAAGTCGCTCAGAGGATAAAAGAAGGAAAAACTAAAAACACCCCTAATATCCACAGACAGACTGAATAAATCACGGTATATCTAGCCAATTTAACATTATTCGGTCATTCAGGTATGCAATATGAAGATGATACAACAACATGGAAGAGTACAGTAAGAAAGAACTCCAGGATACATGATTACATGGAAAAACCATGCTATTTAAAAAGTATGTGCACGAATGTATGTAGCTGCATTAACACAATTGTTGTTATTATTATTATTATTATTATTGTTATTTTGAGACAGAGCCTCACTCATCTCTGTTGTCGAGGCTGGAGTGCATGATCTCAGTTCACTGCAACCTCCACTTCCTGGGTTCAAGTGATTCTCCTGCCTCAGCCTTCTGAGTAGCTGAGATTACAGGTGTGCACTGCCATGCCCAGCTAATTTTTATATTTTTAGTAGAGATGGTGTTCCCATGTTGGCCAGGCTGGTCTCTAAATCATGACCTCAAGTGATCAGGAGTTCATGACCAGCCTGGCCAGGAGGCCCACCTTGGCCTCCCAAAGTGCTAGGATTACAGGCATGAGCCACTGTGCCTGGCCAACAAAATTGTTATTATTGATCCCCTTTAAGAAGCAGAGTGGGATCAGGAAAGAAAGGCAGATGTGAACAGACTCTCAGTTTTCGTATTTCTGAATTGTTTACATTTTTCTAATGCAAATGTACTTGAGCATTTTTCTCTGTAACAAAAACATGTATACTGTATACGAAAATATGTATAGGAATAGTCAATTATAAAAATATAGCATTAAAATTGAAAGATTTTTTTCTGTATTTTCTAAATTTTCTGAAGCATCATATTCCCTAATTTTAAAAATGAAATCTATAAAATAACTCTGTCATCTTTTTGTGTAGCACTAATCACTCTTTAATCTACTTTTTCATTTTTCAGATCCTACTCAAAGTATAATTTTGCAACACAACTTATTACCCAGGTTTTTATCTGGTAAACACCAAGTGAAACTGCATCACTCTAAAACCTAAAACAATTTTTTTTTGAAATCACCTGATTAGCTTATTTGACCTGTCCCTCATCATTACCAATGAAGCCTCTCCCAGAGCCTGATCATAGGGGCTTACAGGACAGCCATGAAGAGTGTAGGGTCCAGAATCACACTTCCTGGGGATGAATCCTAGCTCCATCACCAGTTGTGTAATTCTGAATAGGTACTTGAATTTTTTTGCCTCAATTTCCCCACTGTAAAATGGGAATTATAGTACCTAACTCTCAAAGTTGTAAGGATCAGCAGAGAATATGAATATGCAATTGTTCCAAGATGGTGGATTGTTTGCATGCCTCTACCACGTGAAAAGACAAAATAGTGTGTGGTGATTCATGGTGTGAACTTTTTTCCAAGAAGCAACAGAGGCACTTAACATGAAAACTGAAAGAAACCACAGAGCTTCTGAAAAAGGCAGTGGGCTGCAGCCTACGCTATGAGCCAGGTGGAAAACTATAAGTACTTACCCCAGTGCTGGAGCTGGTTTAGTGAGCAGTGGGGAATATATGAGAAGGAGTGGCATCGGGACGGACTTTATATGCATTCCCAGACTCCAGCGGGGATGGAGGGAAGCCATTTCTGATCCAACCTCACAGGGGACCTTGCAGAAGTCGGCCAGCTAACTCAGACAGCAATCACAGGTTGAGAGAAGCTCCTGAGATCTGCGATATAATCTCAAGTGGGGATGAACCCCTTTGGCCAGAACCAAGGGGTGAGTGGAAAGTGTGCTGCAGCCATGAGCACAGGAGCTGGGCACCCCTGCTTCATGCGCAGACCAAGAAGGGCATAGCCTGAAAGCCCTGGTTTCCCTCTCCTCAAGGAAGGCTTATGGCCTGAAGCATTTTTGAGTTCTGAGCACAGATTGCCTGGAACCTAGCTAGCTGCTGCTAGTGGAACACTGCCTACGAGAGACCTGCCTTGCCAAGTGCGTGGGAGCTGGTGGGAATTACTGCCGTCTGCTATTCCCCACTCCCCAGGCAGATTCTTCTATACAGCAGAGGCAGCTGCACTCCTCCCTGGACCATTACCCCAGTGGCCAGAGAGCTGACCCCTGATCCCCACTGGGGCCACTGCTTGCACCTGCACATGAAAAGAAAAACCGGAGTGCAGTCCTGCCTTATCCAGCCCCCACCTGGCATTGCCCCTCCAACCACCCTGGTAGCTTAACACAAAGGACAGAAACTTTTGGAAGCCTTATGGCATTGTCCATCGCCTGAGACACCAGAGTATCTCCCCTGGGTAACATATGGCAAACACAAATCCCACCACCACCACCACCACAGCTGGCACTCTTTTGCACTCTGGGAGTCAACCAACATAGCCAATACATTACAGCATCTCCAGGTAGAAGAACACATCACCCAGGAAGGGAAAAATGTGTGTGTAATCTCAGCTATCACCATGGCCTTCATCACCCTGGCTAACCAAGAGGCCCTGACTCTGTCCACATAACCAGTTCATTACTACTACAATCTGGCATTTGAGAAAGCCAACACACTAAGGCTATTTATAACTAAGGAATCTTAGCATCTATGTCACTCCCCTGCCACCTCTATCAGCACTGGTGCTGGTACCTGCTGCTGGGAGACTTGAGGACCGGTCACATCACTGGATCCCTTGCAGACATTCCCTAGCACCAGCCTGGAGTACCCACTGGGTAGCTAGACCTAGAGGAGCAGCAGCATTCATAGTGGTCTGATCCTCAGGGACTCCTACTTCTAGGGGAAGGGAACATCACATGGGACAAAAGAATCCAAACACAGGCCTTGAGTCCCTGAACTTTCCGCTTGTGGGAAGTTTCGGCAGAGGCATAGGTGCAGTGCTGAGCTCAGCAGGGAAAGTCTGCAGCTCTACCCCAATAGCCAGGAAGTCCTGGTGCTCGTGAAGGATCTTGGAGAAGGGAGTGCTTCTTCTCCCCCTCACCTACTGCTGAAGACACAGCAGGGGCTTCTCCCATGGGAGCTCAGCATGGATACATACACCTGTAGACAGCCCTTCTGGAACACTTCAGGGTGTTCTGCATCCCCACAGGAGGTGACTGCATCCCCACAGGAGGAGTGCCCTCCAGGTTCAGGCTTGCACGAGGTATAAAGTCACAGTTCCTCTCTACATAGAACAGCAACATGCCTGCAGATGAAAAGAGGTGCCTGTCTGATCTGAATAGATGAACACTGGGTCAGGAATGTAACTGGGAGGTGGATCACTTTCCTGCTGGTGTGGCAGGGAAGCAGAGTTGGCTCCCTCCCTTCCCCTTGAAAAGATTTCAGCAGTTTCACTGAGAGCTCCCCTGGCCACCTCCATCAAGGTTGGGACCTCTGTTCACCACTGGATATTACATTTATCCACCTGCTTTAGCCACGACCAGTTTTTAACCATGGATACCTCCCCTACTGGCCTGAAGTCTGAACTGTTCGACTGAGTAAACAAAATATTGTGGAAAATAAATTAATTAAAAACTGTACACCACTAGGGAATGAGATAAGCTTCAAGAGACCTCTGCATTTCAATCCCACAACAATCAACCTGCTCACACACCAAGCACATTGCTAATACAACCATCTGAGAAAGCCATCATACAAAGACTCTCTATAACCAAATAACTCATATAGTATCTTCATCCCTGAAAGAACCAAAAGCCAAGTCAGACTACAACAAACATTAAAGTCACATTCTCAAGGGAAAAAAAACCCACAAAAGTAAACAACTGAAACAAAAATAAATTCAAGAATAATTAGTCTAACCAAATCAAAAGGAACCAGAAAAATAATTCTGGCAACAAAACAGGGTTCTATAACACCACCAAAAGATCACACTAGCTCTTCAGCAATGGATCCAAAATAAGACAAAATATTTGAAATACTAGATAAAGAATTCAAAAGGTTATTAGCTACACAAGGAGATACAAGAGAAAGGCAAAAACCAACAAAAAGAAATTTAAAAAACCACTTACGATACGAATGACAAATTTTGTAAAGAGATAGCTATTTCAAAGAAAGCCAATCAGAACTTCTGGAAATGAAAAACACATTTAGGGAATGACAAAATGCAATGGAAACTTTTAACAGACTAAAGTAGAATAATTTCAGAACTCAAAAACAAGGCTTTCAAATTAATCCAACAAGGAAAAAGTAATTAAAAGAAATCAACAAAGCCTCCAGAAAATACAGGATTATATAAAATGGCCAAACTTAAGAACCATTGGTATACCAGAGGGAGAAGAGAAAGCAAAAAGGTTGGAAAACTTATTTGAAAGAATAATTAAGGAAAACTTCCCTAGCCTTGCTAGAGATTTAGATATCCAAATACAAGAAGCTCAAAGAACTCCTGGGGGATTCATCGCAAAAAGGACATCACCAAGGCATATAGTCATCACGCTATCCAAAGTCAACACAAAGGAATGAATTCTAAGAGCAGTGAGACAAAAGCATCAGGTAACCTATACATGAAAACCTATCAAAATAATAGAAGACTTCTCAGCAGAAACCTTATAAGCCAAAAGGGAGTGGGGTCTTATTTTTAGCCTCCCTAAACAGAATAACTGTCAGCCAAGAATTCTGAATCCAGCAAAACCAAGTGTCATAAATGAAGGCAAAATAAAGTCTTTTTCAGACAAGCAAATGCTAAGGAAATGTCACTACCAGACCAGCCTGCTAAAAGAAGTTCTAAATCTTGAAACAAAGGGTCAACATGCCCCATAATAGAACCTCTTGCCAGCATAAAACTCACAGGGCCTATAAAAAAATACCACGATGAAGAAGAGTATCTAAGTGATAATCAACATGATGACTGGAACAGTACCTTACATTCTAGTAACAACAGTACCTTACTACTAGACCTAAGAAAAGAGATAGCAACACAACAACAGCGGGAGAATGCAACACTCCACTGACAACACTAGACAGGTCATCAAGGCAGAACGTCAACAAGGAGACACTGGACTTAAACTACACTCTAGAACATATGGACCTAACAGATATTTACAGAACATTCTATTCAATAACTACAGAATATACATTCTTCTAATAAGTACATGGAACATTCTCCAAGATAGACAGACCATATGATAGGCCACCTAACAAATCTTAATAAATTTAAAAAAAAATCAAAATTACTTCAAGTATCTTCTCAGACCACAATGGAATAAAACTAAAATTAACTACAAAAAGAACCCTCAAAGCTATACAAATACACATAAATTAAACAATCTTCTCCTGAATAATTTTTGAGTTAACACTGAAATCAAAATGGAAATTTAAAAATTCTTTGAAATGAATAATAGTGACACAAGTTGTCAAAACCTCTGGGATACAGCAAAAGCAGTGCTAACCGGAAAGTTTACAGAGCTAAATGCCTACATCAAAAAGTCTGAAAGATCACAAATTCACAACCTAATGTCACACCTCAAGGAACTAGAGAAATAAGAACTAAACCAAAAGCTAGCAGAAGAAAATAGACAATAAAGATCAGAGCAAAACTAAATGAAATTGATATAAAAAAGACAATACAAAAGATCAAAGAAAAAAAAAGGTTGGTTCTTTGCAAAGATAAACAAAAATTAACCATTACCTAGATTAACCAATAAAAGAGAGAAGATTCAAATACACTCAATTTGAAATGAAAACAGAAACATTACAACGGACACAACAAAAATAAAAAAGATCATTCAAGACTACTATGAACACCTCTATGCATACAAACTTGGAAATCTAGAGGAAATGCACAAATTCCTGGAAACATACAACCCTACTAGCTTGAATCAGAAAGAAATAGAAACCCTGAACAGACCAGTAACTAGTAGTGAGATTGAATCAATAATACAAAAACCGCCAACAACAACAAAAAACGGCTAGGGCCAGATAGATTTACAGCCAAATTCTATCAGACATTCAAAGAGGAACTGGTACGAATCCTACTGAAAGTATTCTAAAACACTGAGAAAGAGGGAATCCATCCTGACACATTCTATTAACCCAGTACTACCCTGATACCCAAACTAGAAAAGGACGTAACAAAAAGGAAAACTACAGACCAATATCCCTGATGAACACAGATGCAAAAATCCTCAACAAACTACTAACAAACTGAATCCAACAACACATCAAAAAGATAATTCAGGCTGGGCACAGTGGCTCACACCTGTAATTCCCAGCACTTTGGGAGGCCGAGGCGAGGAGATCACCTGCGGTCAGGAATTAGAGACCAGTCTGGCCAACATGACAAAACTCTGTCTCTACTAAAAATACAAAAATTAGCCAGGTATGGTGGCATGCGCCTGTAATTCCAGCTACTCGGAAGGCTGAGGCATGAGAATCTCTTGAACCCAGGAGGCAGTAGTTGCAGTGAGCCAAGATCACACCACTGCACTCCAGCCTGGGCGACAGAAAAAGACTCTGTCTGGGGGAAAAAAAAAAGATAATTCACCATGGTCAAGTGGGTTTCATCTCAGGCATGCAGGGATAATTTAATAAATACAAGTCAATAAATGAGATACATCACATAAACAGAATTTAAAAAAAATATGAGCACCTCAATCGATGCAGAAAAAGCATTCAATAAAAGCCAGCATCCTTTTATGATTTAAAAAAAAAAACCTCCAACAAACTAGACATAGAAGGAACATACCTCAAAATAATAAAAGCCATTATCAGACAAACCCACAGCCAACATTATACTGAATGGAGAAAACTTGAAAGCATTCCTCCTAAGAACTGGAACAGGACAACAATGCCTACTTTTACCACTTCCATTCAATACAGTTACTGGAAGTCCTAGCCAGAGCAATAAGGCAAAAGAAAGAAAGGGCATCCAAACTGGAAACAGGAAGTCAAACTATTTAAGTTTGCTGAGGATATTATCATATACCTAGAAAACTGTAAAGATTTCTCTGACTCCTAAATTTGGTAAATAAAGTCTCAGGTTACAAAGCACACAAATCAGTGGCACTGTTATACATCAACAATGACCAAGCTGAGAATCAAATCAAGACTTCAATCCTTTATACAATAGCTGCAAAAAATAAAATAAAATACCTAGGAATATGCTTAACAAAGGAAATGAGCGATCTCTAGAAGGAGAACTACAATACACTGCTGAAAGAAATCAAAGATGAGACAACAAATGGAAAAACATACCATGCTCATGGATTGGAAGAATATTATGAAAATGATCATATGCCCAAAGCAATCTACAAATTCAACGCAATTCTTATCAAAATACCAACATCATTTTTTCACAGAATTAGAAAAAAGAATCCTAAAATTCATATGGAACCAAAAAAGAGCCCAAATAGCCAAAGCAATCCTAAGCAAAAAGAACAAACCTGGAGGCATCACATTACCTGACTTCAAATTATACTATAAGGCTACAGTTAGCAAATCAGGATGGTACTGGTATAATCATACATAGATCAACAGAACAGAATAGGGAATCTAGAGATAAATTAAAATACTTAGAACCAACAGATCTTTGACAAAGCATACACTGGGAAAAGGAAACCCTATTCAGTAAGTGGTGCTGGGAAGACTGGATAATCACATGTAGAAGAATGAAACTGGATTCCCTACCCCTCATCATATACAAAAATCAACTCAAGATGGATCAAAGACTTAAATCTAAGACTTGAAGCCATAAAAATTCTAGAAGGAAACCTAGGAAAAACTCTTCTGGACATTGGCCTAGGTAAAGAATTTGTGACTAAAACCCCAAAAACAAAAATGCAAACAAAACAAAATAAATAAAATGAGACCTAATTAAACTAAGAAGCTTCTGCACAGCAAAAGAATTATCAGAGTAAACAGACAACCTACACAATAGGAGAAAATATTTGCAAAGTATGCATCCAACAAAGGACCAATACCCAGAATCTACAAGGAACTCAAATCAGTGAGAAAAACAAATAATCTCATCAATAAGTGGGCAAATGACATAAATAGATATTTTTAAAAGAGATATACAAATGGCCAACAAAAATATTTAAAAATGCTCCACATCATTAATCATCTGGGAAATGCAAATTAAAACCACAATGACACACCTACCACCTTACTCCTATCAGAATGGCCATTATTAAAAAGTCAAAAAACAATAGACACCGATGTGGATGTGGTGAAGGGGAACACTTATACAATGCTGGTGGGAATGTAAATTAGTACAACCTCTATGGAAAACAGTACAAAGCCTTCTTAAAGAACTAAAAGTAGATCTACCACTTGATCCAACAACCTCACTATTGGGTATCTACACAAAGGAAAAGAAGCCATTATATCAAAAAGACACTGCATGCGTATGTTTATTATAGCACAATTCACAATTGCAAAGACATGGAACCAATCTAAGTGTCCATTAACCAATAAGTGGATAAAGAAAATGTGGTATATATACACCATGGAATACTACTCAGCCATAAAAAAGACCCAAATAATATCTTTTGCAGCAACCTGGATGGACCTAGAGGCCATTCTTCTACCTGTAGTAACTCCGGAATAGAAAACCAAATACTGTATGTTCTCACTTACAAGTTGGAACTAAGCTATGGGAACACAAAGGCATACAGGATGGTAAAAAGGACTTTGGAGACTCAGAAGTGGGGAGGGTGGAAGGGGGTAGGGGATAAAGAACTACAAGTTGGGTACAATGTACACTACTCAGGTGAGGTGACAGGCGCAATAAAATCTCAGACTTCACCACCACACAATTCATCCATGTAACCAAAAACCACTGTGTCCTAAAAGCTACTGAAATTCTAAAATGCACATATTAAAAAAAAAAAGCACTAACATAATGCCTGGCATAGTAAGCTATTAGTTGTTATCTATTACCTAATTAAGCTGTTAGCTATTACTCTACACATTGTCAAATACATATGTAACAAAATTAATATTGTGACAACCATTATTATAATCCAAGAAAAATACATTTTATAACAAAATTTGGTAGTGTGTAAAATTTCAGCTTAATAACTAATTTTAACACTATCTTTATGCTGCATGCATTACTCCCCTTAGACATCAAATGAATAATTAAGGAAACAAGAGAGTTTGCAGTGATGTCATTTTTATCCCACCTACACTTTACATTGCATAATTTGTTGGAAGCTAAAATTGTTTCTCCTAAATATCTCTTCTAATTTGCAACTGACAGGATTTTAGTGTTTTCCTCCAGTTTCCCATTAAAAGGGAGAAAATATTTAAGGTCAAAGGAAATTGCTTTACAATGGATATCAAAATGGCAAAATGCAAGCTTAAAAAGAAGAGGGATATCTAAACGTTTCCTTCTTTCTTCACACTTTTCAGATTACTCTTTAAAAACGGGTTCATCAAAAGTGAAGATTTAAGCCCTACCTCCCTCCCCCTTTTGTTTTAATTTAAGGTAAGTCACCTTAGATCAGGAATCAAAGAAAAAAAATAACATTTTCCCTCCCTTTCTATACTTGTATTTTCTGCTGAATAGAAATATCCTACTAGTTGCTCTTAGCCTGTTGATTCTTGGTTGGGATAAATTTTCCATTGCTTGAGGCAGACCAGGGCTACCCACACTTTGCAGGTGTGAATGTATTTAGTAAGACAAAACTCAGTTGTCTATATTTCTATCACCTACAAAAGGAAATGCAACCGGGCATGGTGGCTCACGCCTGTAATCCCAGCACTTTGGGAGGCCGAGGCGGGCAGATCACGATGTCAGGAGATCGAGGCTATCCTGGCCAACATGGTGAAACCCTGTCTCTACTAAAAACACAAAAAAAATTAGCTGGGTGTGGTTGCACGTACCTGTAATCTCAGCTACTCTGGAGGCTGAGGCAGGAGAATCGCTTGAACCAGGGAGGCAGAGACTGCAGTGAGCCGAGATCGTGCCACTGCACTCCAGCCTGGCCACAGAGCCAGACTCCTTCTCAAAAAAAAAAAGAGAAATGCATACATTGAGAGCAGGGTGAGAATTAAAACCAAATTCTGTCCTTACCTACTTTAAGGAAAAATCATAACAAGATCAAATAAATTATAGAAAATGTTTATGAATAGTTATCAACAATTTGACTTTTATGTAGCAATTTTTGAGAAGAGATTGCTTTATCTAAATATGGGTAGGTGATTCAAAAAAATGAACCTTCACTAGAAAATGTGATTCCAGAAGGGTAAAGTACAAAATAAACATTATTTATGTTATGGTAGCCACGAAATAGCTAAACTTTTTAAAAAGTGAAGATGGCAAACTTCATAAACTCTAATATGACTGATAAGAGCAGGCACTCCAAGGAGCTGCCATGTTCCCCAAAGAGGATCCGCTGCATGTGAGCATCCTAAGGCTGGCAGTGGTCCCAAAGTCTGGAAGTGTTTTACCCCTAAAGCATCAACTGCAAGCAATTTCTGGGTCTGTTTTGCCTCTGCCCATGACAAGAATCAACTTGTTCCAAAATTCCACAAAATATGTTTCTTTTATGTTAAAACTCTGCTGTTTCTGGGAAAGCTAAAAGCTAGAATTTTTTTTTTTACACATGTGGCCAAAAGCTATATTTGGATCTTTTAATCTCTCAACAGAATACAGGCATTAAAAAAAATTTCTCCCTGCTGTATTTTATTATGAGAATGTCACTCTATCAAAAAATTTAAAAAGTAAATTTGTTTTCCTATACAATCCCTTTAACTTAAAAGTGCAAGAAGGTTTTATTTTTTATTTTTATTTATTTTTATTTTTTTATTTTTTTGAGACAGAGTCTTGCTCTGTCACCCAGGCTGGAGTGCAGTGGTGAGATCTCGGCTCACTGCAAGCTCCGCCTCCTGTGTTCACGCCATTCTCCTGCCTCAGCCTCCCGTGTAGCTGGGACTACAGGCGCCTGCCACCACGCCCGGCTAATTTTTTTTGTATTTTTAGTAGAGATGGGGTTTCACTAAAACCCTGTTTTAGTGAAAACTAAAGGTCAGGAGATTGAGCCAGGATGTTCTCAATTTCCTGACGTCGTGATCCACCCGCCTCAGCCTCCCAAAGTGCTGGGATTACAAGCGTGAGCCACCGCGCCCGGCCAAGAAGGTTTTATTTTTAAAAACATTTAAGTGAAGCATTTAATCAAAATTAATTACAAGTTAAAATAAAATTACTTGAGTGGGAAATAACCATGACTCCTCTTTACAGATCATGTTTTCTGGTCATCACATCTATAAACAACACAGGTTATATATTTTGTTTTTAGAAAATCAGTAACCATGATACCACTTTTAAGTACAGTACTTGAAAACTCATGAGATTAAATGATTCCTTACACTTCACATTCATTCATTGTTTGAGTCAGGATCTCACTCTGTCCCCAAGGCTGGCATGCAGTAGTGAGATCATAGCTCACTGCAGCCTCGAACTCCTGAGCTCAAGTAATCCTCTTGCCTCAGCCTCCCTAGTAACTGGGACTACAGGCAAACATCACCATGCCCAGCTAACCTTACACTTCACTTTCAATTCTCAGTAAAACCATTTGGGATGTCTTTATCTAATCCCCTGCAAAGCTGTACTACTCAGTCATATTTCAGCCTCACACAATGAAGACAAATAGATTTAAATCCAAGACAATAAAGACAACAAACTGGCCGGGCGTGCAGCATATCATGCCTGTAGTCCCAGTACTTTCAGAGGCCAAGGTAAGTGGATCGCTTGAACCCAGGAGTTCAAGACCAGCCTGGGAAACACAGGGAAACCCCATTTCTACAAAAATACAAAAATTAGCCAGGTATGGTGTCATGTGCCTGTAGTCCCAGCTACTCAGGAAGTCGAAGTAGGAGGATCTCTTGAGCCCAGGAGGTTAAAGCTGCAGTAAGCCGAGATCGCCACTGCCCTTTAGCCTGGGTGACAGAGTGAGATTCTGTCTCCAAAAATAAATAAATAAATAAATAAATAACCAAAAAACCCCGACAAACCATGACATTCTAACAATCTTGCATCAATCACATAAATAGATAAGAAATAGAGAGACTATCAGGACATCTATAAATTCTGAAATAAAGCTTAGCATATGGCCTAATAACCAAGTTAATATTTATTCAAACAAGCAGCACTTTCTTTTCAATCAGCTCACTTACTCTACACCAGGATTTCTGAATCTCAGCACTATCAGTATCTTGGACAAGAAAGGATGATGTCGTGGCTGTCCTGTGCATCGTAGGATGATGGGCACCAACCCCAGCTTCTACCCACCAGATGCCAGTGGAATCCCCAACCCCAGCTTCAACAATCAAAAAATGACTTTAGACAGTGCCATCCATGCCCTAGGGACAAAACTGTCCCTGGTTGAGAATCACTGCTCCACACTAAAGAAAACCCAAGAATACAGACAAAATCCTAAATATGATTTTATTTGAAGTCATTTTATAAACAGACATAAAATTTAGTTAGTTTTAATAATGAAGTCAGACCTTGTAAATGGAGTCATTGCTAGCAGTAAGATGTGTTCACCCATATTGAAGGAAGAAAAGATTCAAGAAAAGATTCACTGTTTTAGCCACATAAATGCTACTGGCACATGACATACCATCATGTCTTCAATCAGGAACACATTCAAACTCAAAGGATGACCAGCCCCTTAAAACTCTCACACAGGTGTCATGATGGAGTCAGTGATTGTTCATGGTGAATTGCCTAAAAGTTATTTAATTTCTATCCTTGTGTTAATGATCAGGAAAATTTTAAATGAAAACAACCAATCTGGGTAGGAAGTAACCAGGAAAAAACAAAATTTAGGCAGACAGTTTACAATTTTGTGCACAGACAACTTATCAACAGATCTTAGTTCCTTTCTCATTCCTTTCTCTTCATCTAAGGAAAGCTGTCCTTTCCTTGAGAATTCTCAGAACGCTGAAAGTTTTACATACATGTAGAATTGCTTCTTGGCCTTTTGGCCAAGATCAAGCGTGCATACCCATAGAAATTTTTTATTAAAAAAAGATCAAAATGAGCACTGCTCATTTAAAGGTTTGCAGATTTCATATTATCTTTATACTTACATCAACCAAAAACAGACTTGAAGTTTTGAAGATCAGCGAGTTCGCCTATATAGTACAACATGGACTCAGCACCAAGAAAACTACAGCTTTTAAGAATACCTGGTTCGCTGAAAATGCAATATCCAATGTTGTGTTTATCAAAAATTAAATCTAATTTTTCCAAAGAAATATTTTACTTGAAGGTCTTAAAAAATCTTTTTTTGGCATATGAAAAAATAAATAACTCATAATGTGTTTGAATTTCTAAAATCTGATTGAGATCAGTGTTTTCTCTCTCAATGCCTCAGTTTTTGTTTTTGATCAGATATGAGGAAGTAGTAGTGGATATCAGAACAGCAAATATTCAATTTCTGATGGCAAGTATAATCTTGTTTCCTTCTGAATTAGCTTTAAAAAAATACTTCTGCTGCTACTTTAACTGTACAAAGAATTGAAAATATTACATGGAATTTGTTTCTTGCTTTTTCCATTTAATATTTTCTCATGTCCTTAAATATTACTCCAAACATAATTTTCAATGGCCAGTACATATGAATTCCATGGTAATATAACAACTATTTTCTATTTTAGGGATTTTTATACTGCTTTCAATTTTTTGCTTTTATGCTGGGATGAAATTTTTATGTGTAATTATGTTTGCGTGTCAGGTCATTTAGGATAAATTCCAAAAGTTAATTTACTAGTTCAAACAGTAAGAACATCTGTATAGTTACACATATTAACAAACTGCTTTTCATAAAGCTTATGAATTTTACACTTCCATCACCATTTGAGAATATCAATTCACTGCATATTCAAAAACAGTGAATATTTTCTTTAAGAGCTTGTCAGTTTTAAATATTAAAACATCTCACTTCTTTAATTCACCTTTTTGTGAAACTGAACATTTTTTAATGTTCACTAATTCCGTGTTTTCAAATTATTTAGACTTTTATTCACCTTTTTCATTGTAGCACTTGCTGAACTCAATATTAAAGCATATAAACCCTTGCTTGGCATCCAGAAATCTTTCATTTTTATGTTGTCCATTCAACCTTACCCTTTGTGATTTTCCCATTATGTTATGCTTAGAAAATCTGTTCCCATTTCAACATAACTATTGACATACTTTTAGTTCTTTTGTTTCATTTTGACATCTATATTTCTAACACACCTGGAATTTATTTTTGGTGTGGTATGAGAATGATGATGTAGTATCTGGTAGCATGAAAGCCCATTAATCATTATTTCCAAAATTTTCCTATTTTTCCAGATTAACTTTAAAAATCACTTTGTTAGGTTCCCCATCTACCCCTCCTAAAAAATCTCATTTAGATTCTTACTGAAATTCTAGTAAAATATAAATAAAAATCAGAAAGAATATATAGAAGAATGTTGAATACTGGCGCCATCAGGCATCCTTATCTTGGACCTGACTGTCATAGAAATACTTCCGATGTTTATTTACTTTGTAATACATTGGGTTGTTGTTTCAGATAGACATTTTTTTTTAGTGTAATTTAAAAAAATCACCCATTTTTATTACTAAATATTTAACTGAATATAGAGTATTTTATCAAATGCCTTTGCAACATCTGTTTGGGATTATGAATATGTGCTATTATGCTTTATCCTATAGATCTCACGAATAAAGAAGTTTCTCGATAGTAAGCCATCCTTTAATTACCAGCATAAGTCCTATTCATCACACTGTATTGCTTTGAAATGTTGATTTTTTAGTTGCATGTGCTTTAGTTAACATTTTTACGTTTATAGTCTGGAACCTTTTTAAGGATAACTTTTTTGATAACTATTTAAATTTCAATGGTTACTATTTCAATTAGATATTTGAATTAGATGCTCGATTTTTTTTTTTTAGGAGATGTGGTCTTTTTTGTCACCAGCACCCAGGCTGGAGTGCAGTGGCACAATCATAGTTCAATGCAGCCCCAAACTCCTGGGTCTAAAGGATCCTCCCACTTCAGCCTCCCAAGTAGCTGGAACTACAGGAGTGCACCACCACACCTGACTACAACTTCTTTTATTTCACCTATATTTTCCCTGAATGTCATTCATTTGGAGATTTCCAAACTTGAGCTCTAATTTTTCAAATCACACCTGTATTTACTGTTTATATGCCTTTTTCCCCTAAATTGGTGAGTTTAGATTTTTTTCTTTGGTTAGGTATCTTAAATATTTGTCTCTATATGTGTCTTCCCTGTGCCCATCAAGAATCAACTATTTGATTTGTCAAATACCTTTTTCCTGTAGCCTAATTTATTTTTCCTTACTTGCAGAGTAAATCTTAAGGTGTTTTGTGTTCTACTGTGCTATTAACTAAATTATATGAAGCGTCTATCATCATTCACACATATTTGGGGGCAGGCGGCTATGAGGTACTATATACCTTATTAATTAATTAGAGATGTCATTCTAATTTTACCATAATCTACTGGAATCTTTAGAACGTATTTTTTAAAAATTGTTAATGTTTCAGCAAGCACTGTACTAACTAGATCTGGTCTTAGAAAATTGGAGACTAATTTGACTGTGTTTTTCCCAAAGATACTGCTCAGTGTTTTATATTATTCATTCTCAGCACTTCAAGAGCCAAACACTTCAAAATAAATTAAGTATGTTACAGGGAAAAGGCAAAATGGAACAAAGAGACAAATTTAATTTTGGAAACTATAATTTTAATACAATGTAAATATAAACAATTTATGGAATTTGGGGAAAAATACACTTCAGAAGCCACGCTTCTTTTTAGCAATGATAATCTGATTGTAGCAAAATTCAACACTTACATAACTGCTATTCATGTGTTTTTGCAATACGCCAACTTTTTTTGTCCCTTAGATTCCTTGATATATTGTTGCCATAATTTCAATTGCTTTTTCCTGTGCAATTTTTCATTTTTCAAAAATGCTGACTAATTACCTCCATTGCTCCCTATGAAACTTTTACGGACATTCCTATAAAAGTATTTTCTTTTGAAATACGTTTTCCCTATTATATGTAAGTGGGGAAGAAAAGGCTCTTCTAAGAATGTTAAATACTTTTAATTTTGACTCCTGTGATACCCAAGTCCATAATGACTTTACAAATCAGCAGTTATTCTTATTCATAAATAGATGACATGCCATTTAACGTAGGATGTCTCCTCAACTTATACTTTTCCCTCAGAAATTTACATTTTCCTTCCAATAACCAAAAGAAGTATATGATAGACTTCTCTATACTCACTTTTGAGGTACTTAAGTCGCTTACATTTTTCACAAAAAAGGTTAATTTTACATACACACATGCATGCACACACACACACACACACACACACACTTCTCAAGTATGACTCCTAGAAGGATTTCTAGCAGACTACTGAATTTCTACTGTTGACTATGTAGCCACCATGGCACAGGGAGTTTAAAAGTCAGATGGAGAGCTGGGAGCTAGAAGCATCTTACCTGCTTTCCATCCAGGGTGCAGAGCCTCTTGACGACTCCTGAGTCTAGTTTAATGGCTTCGGTGATATCTGTTAAGACTTGTTCAAAGGAATGAGCAGTCTTTTTATTCAGAAGGATCCGCACGGCTTTTCTAGGCTTCACTCCACTTCGAATCACAGTCACTAACTTGGGTTTGATGAAATCTTTACTTTCTTTTACTTCACTTTTCACAGAGGAGGCAGCAGCCAGGGCTCGGGATGTCCCACCCTTGATGTTCACAGACCAGTTTGGATTAATATTTTTGGTGTAATCGACTTTACGAAATGGTTCATTGGATGCACACACGTAACTCTCACCTAAAAAGCAAAATTTGATTTTATTAGCATGATTATCTCTACCATAGAAGCATTTGGTCTAAAGAACAGATGCTGGAGACCCATTAAGTGAACCCTTAACCTTAGCAGGTTCACTAAAAGGGGATGTTCACCCTTTTCCTTTGGCATTCTCCCACCTCCCTTTCTTTTAAATAGTCTAGATTGGTTTTGAGAGAATAGCAAGGATTACAGGGTGAGAAGCACTGGACCAAATATGTTGACCAAATATGTGTCACCTTGGATAATTCATTTCTCTACACTTTGGTCCTCAGTATCATTAGCAATAAACTGAAGTGGCTGAACCAGTTGAATTCTAAAGTACTTCCTGATTCCCCAAACCTCCTATTTATTAATTTAGTTTTAGAAATCTCATTCTGGTAGAAATAATTATATCACAACATATTGATATAAAGAAATAAAAATATCTTTCTTCCAATTATAGATTTCAGTCCTAATCAAAGAATAATCACAACATCTTCACATAGCTGACTCAATTATACTCAGGTACAAGGTCACTTATTAAATTAATGAAGCACCACAAACATTACGGAAGAGTTCTGGCAGCTCAAAGAAATATACCTCAGCTACTTTTCTTCTTACAGAATGTAAATTTAAAATAACTATTGTTTAAATATATGCTTTTCTGTATCTACTTAAAAAGGAGAGGACCTGAAGTAGTTAAAATGATGTGTTCATTACTCATGAAACCTTCTGCTTAATTTTTATTAAGTACAACTTAAGAGCTATATTATTTGCCAAGTGGCTTATTAATTCAATGTTTACTGATATTTTAAGTTCCAAAATTTCCAAAAATTATATGTTGAGATACCACAATTTTTCTTTTAGGAAAGTCAGAATCACCCAATGTTTTTATACTCCTGACTTTTTGACATACAAGATAAGAGGGTTATATTAAGGTTTTTCTGAAAAGAATCCATTATTTTTTCACATATTCAGTATAACACTCATCATTAACAATATTAACATGAACCTTAAATATTATAAATACCTAAAACAGAAGTAACCAAAATAGTGAAAGAGAATTCCCGAGAAAAACCTATTAATATCCATATTATATTTAACTATTATCATAATGTTCTTGAAATCCTGATTAATGGAGAATTGTAGAGCCTCCAAAGGCACATGAATAATTCAGTAACAGATCAGCCATACAAGAAGATTTTATTTTTATTTAATTAATTTATTTATTTTGAGACAGGGTCTCTGTTGCCCAGGCTGGACTGCAGTGGTGCAATCATGGCTCACTGCAGCCTCAACCCCCTGGACTCAAGTGATTCTCCCACCTCAGCCTTCCAAGTAGCTGGGATTACAAGAGCATGCCACTATGCCTGGCTAAATTTTTGCATTTTTAGGAGAGACAGCGTTTTTGTTATGTTGCCCAGGCTGGTCTTGAACTCCTGTGTTCAAGCGAGTTGCCCACCTTGACCTCCCAAAGTGCTCGGATTATAAGGCATGAGCCACCATGCCTGGCCCCAAGAATGGCTTAAAAAGAGAAGCAATGTCTTCTATTTAGGGGTATAATTAGGGCACTGCCCAAGATAACTGGGGAACCAATCACAGGCTTTAACACCATTTCTACACCAGTAAAGTGAAATCTAGCCCAACCACCACCGTTTAGAGATTTTTCATCTCTGTAGCCTTATCTAAGTCATTTTTCACAGTATGATCATCTGGGAAAATGTCATATAATTTCAAAAACAGTTATCAATTTAATAAAATGTAACTATAACCACACATATGCATTAATGGGCAAAATAGAATTTTGCTTTAACTTTATAGAGAAAGTAACTCACATCAAAAAGCTCTTACTATTTTTATCTATCATAAAACTTTAATTCTATTTTCGATTCAAAATATAAGATGGAAGAGAAAAAAGAATCTTAGCAAAAGAAGGTAATTTTTTTTAAAAAGGGCAGGGATAAGTAGTAAGTCAGCTGGGGGAAAGCCTGTCCCAACATAGAGTAACAATGAAAAAAGAAACAAAACAAGAGCAAATTTCATATATCAGATTTCCTTGGTCAACCTGTCTCTACACAGCTGACATATCCACAAGGAGAGATGCTTCTTAAATTTCTCTGCATTTTGTTTCCTTACACAGGTTCAGAATGTTAGAATGAAGTAGGTAAAGGAAGCTCCTTAATTTGCTTTTGTGCAATTACAGATAAATTTTAATTCCTTCCCATTCTCCCTTCTTCCTTTCATAATGTTTCCATTAAAAATCTGTAGGCTGGGCATGGTGCCTCATGCCTGTAATCTCAGCACTTTGGAAGGTCAAGGCAAGAGGAATGCTTGAGGCCAGGAGTTCAAGACAGGCCTGGGCAACATAGCAAGATCCTGTCTCTACTAAAAATACAAAAATTAGCAAGACATGGTGGCACACATCTGTAGTCCTAGCTACTCAGGAGGCTGAGACAGGAGGATCACTTGAGCTCAGGAGTTCAAGGCTACAGAGAGATATAATCTCACCACCGCACTTCAGTCTGGACAACAGAGCAAGACCCTGTCCCTATAAAGCAAACAAACCAAACTTGTAGACTAGTTCCATCATAAACTTGTATTAAAGTTTTGAGGCAGGCTGGCAAATGCCTGCAAGGTTAACAAATGCCTACAAGATAGGGCTCTCTACATCCATGGCAGACACAAGTAACAGTTCAATAGCCTCACCCTCTTCTCTGCACCCATGGCCCTGTTTTCTTTAAGCCTAGACAACTCATTACAATGTGCACTGAGTGCCTACTATGCACAAGCTCTCATGTTAGGTGCTGACATGGTATGAAACCCACTTTAGTAATCTTGGCATTCAACATTACAGCACACAGGTTCAGCACATGGTTTTAGGGTCAAACCTGTGTTTCTGTGTACTGACCACACAAATCCCTAAAGTATAGATGTCATATACCTTGATGACAACAGCCATCAAGATACCCAAGCTAGCTTGTCTTGTAATGTCCCCATCCAAATCAAACAATCTGCAGATTGTAATTTTGTCTCTTATATAGATTTGCCTACAAGGAGAGAATATGCTGACCAAAGAACTTAAGATGTTGGTTCCCTGGGCAGTTAGTTACAACTCTCGATGTTAATCCATCAGGTTGAGTGCAACGGCCCATGCCTGTAATCCCAGCACTTTGGGAGGCCGAAGAGGGAGGGTCCCTTGTGCCCAGGAGTTCAAGCCCAGCCTGGGCAACACAGTGAGACCATGTCTCTATTAAAAAGAAATCAATAATCATTCTTGGTTAGATACTATGCAACTGAAAGATTGATTAGAAGCGATCAGCCTCTCCCTACACAGATTCTTGCTACTGTAGGGATTCTTGTTTAAGATTTGTGACTCCCTTGCCACCTGTAGGTCTCCCCTTTCTTCCATTCTCACAGGGACATAGCTGAAAAAGTATATCCTGCATCCTAAAGTATTAAATCTTAATGTACCAATATAAAAATAACAGTGTGAGAGGCCAGGTGCGGTGGCTCATGCCTGTAATCCCAGCACTTTGGGGAGCCGAGGGATGTGGCTCACCTGAGGTCAGAAGTTCAAGACCAGCCTGGCCAACATGGTGAAACTCCGTCTCTGCTAAAAATATAAAAATTAGCCGGGCGTGGTGGCGGGCGCCTGTAATCCCAGCTACTCAGTAGGCTGAGGCAGGAAAATCACTTGAACCCAGGAGGCAGAGAGTACAGTTAGCCAAGACTGTGCCCCTGCACTCCAGCCTGGGTGACGAGAGTAAGACTCTGCCAAAAAAAAAAAAAAAAAAAAGAAAGAAAAAAAGAAAAAACCCCACAGTATGAGAGAATTTGTTAAACTCTTGCCAATGTATGTTAAAACTGCCCTCACCAAAACAAAGTGACAGGTGCACTAAAATCTCAGACTTCACCACTAGACAATTCACCCATGTAACCCATAAACCACTCGTACCCCAAAAGCTACTGAAATAAAAAATTAACAAAATAAAAATTAGAGTTCAACTAGGACCATGCATATGTATTTTTTTCATAAGTAGATAAAGCAGTCCCAGAACTGAGCTGACTCATAGCTAGACTTCAATGTTATTACAAGCTGGTCTGTCACTCAGAGTCAAGCCATTTTGTTCTTCTGTTGGACATAATCTCACAGACTATATCATACGAAGTCACTCTAAGACTTTATGATAAAGTGACACAAAAACAAGGTCACCGTGCAATCCACAATACCAAACATCCCCCTCTTGCATTAAGTGAGTGACTGCCATTTCTTTACCACCATAGTTTTTTCCTCAGTCTAGTCTGCCCTCCCTATAACTAAGATTTATAGAGATATCCAATCACAGGAATGTCCTGCCTTCTGACAGCACCCAAGACAGAGTGAGCCCCCGTTTCCTTAGATCCTCCCTAATATTACCCAGCCAGAGCCCAAATGCTATGATAGGTTCTAACACTCTCTTACTAAGACACCACATGGTATCTTATAAGGTGTGTTCTTCCTCATTGGAACAAGTAATAAACCCAACTTGTTCAACTACATGTGTGTGCCCAGTGGTCTTTGGCTAAAGGGAATTTAGATACACATATCCATATTCATTCTCCTTTCCCTGCCTTCTCTCTCTTTCAAGTTCTTTGGCCATAAAACCATAAAAAATTTAGGGGAAATCATTCTGCAAATCCTGATCATATGAGTACTACATACAAAGAGGGTTTCGGTTTCTGTATAGAAAGAGGAAAAACAGAAGCGTAAGGTGGTTATAAAACTTAACTGTTTTCAGGCATGGTAATGGAACAGAAAGTGTTCCTTCAATATCCTGTAAGACTCTTTCCAGAGGCACAGCTATGGCTTTTTACCTTTGAAGTCCATTCAAAGACACTTTGCATTACTGCATATTTAGCAGGTTGACTCAGTGTTTACAATTAGGTAATACAACTTGGTTGGGTATATGTTTAGAAGGCCATTAACTTTCATCCTTACTCAACCAAATGAACTGCCTCTTATTCAAGAAGAAAGAGGTCATTAAAAGCTAGGTACCTCCGGCCAGGCACAGTGGCTCATGCCTGTAATCCCAGCATTTTGGGAGGCCAAGGTGGGCAGATCATTTGAGGCCAGGAGTTCCAGACCAGCCTCACCAACATGGTAAAACCCTGTCACTACTAAAAAATACAAAAATTAGCCACACGTGGTGGTGCACGCCTGTAATCCCAGCTACCCGGAGGCTGAAACACTAGAATCACTTGAACCCAGAAGGCGGAGGTTGCAGCGCCACAGCACTCCAGCCTGGGTGACAGAGTGGGTGGGACTCTGTCTCAAAAAAAAAAAAAAAAAGGCTAGAAATTTCCAATTTCTCACTCTCTGCAAACCTTCATTCTTACACATTTATTTCCATCTGTGCCCATTTTTTGCACGTCCTTTTCCTTTCAGTGACAGAGTGCTCTCCTCCTATTCAAAGTTAAATCCCTCTAACAGGACATGGGTCCTTCTCTCCTCTCATGCTGAGGTTTCAGGGCCATTCTTTCTCTCTTCTCCAGCCCTCTTTATAGGATTATACACAAGTGTGTCCACCTTAAATACATGAACCGTCCAGCCCCACCCCATCCACTCTACTCTACCTAATGTGCTTTTGGCTTCCATTCACTGCCAGTCCTCATCTGTTTTTCCACTTCATCGCCCACTCTTTGCTTTTAAGCCACTGGAGCATCACTTGTGCTCCCTGGGCTCCACTAGCTGAAATGTGGCTCGCCCCAATCCCCAAGCACTTCTTACCTAACTGCCAAATGCAAAGCACATTTTCTGTCTAATTTCACTCAGTGTCTTCAGTGTCTTCTGAGGGCACTGGACACCAGTCCTAATCCTCTTCATGCAAATCCTTTTTTCCCTAGCATCTATGATCTCCCTTACCTTTACCTCACATTTCTTAGGTTGCTCCTTCTCAGTCTGCTTTTCAGGATCCTCTTTCCACACCCACCCAGGCACCCCTCATCCTCCTTAGACTTTCTCTGGGCAGCTGCATCTTTATCCATGGCTTCAACCACCATCTACACTCTGAGGAATCAAACACTGAGGACATTTCTGGCCTAGATCTTTCTCGAGTTCAATCCACTAACAGAACATCTCTCTCTAGATAATCTATGAATATCTCACATGCTACATGTCTAAAACGAATTTCACTCTCCATTACTGCCACCCTGACCTCACACTCTCCTCTTCCTGAAGTCCCCAACATATTGAACGGAATAACCACTGTTCCGTCATCTAAGCAAAAACCCAGCTTCCTTCTTCACTGCCCTTCCCCCACATTCAACAGAATTGGCAGAACTGTTGACTTTGGTCTAAACCTCTCTGGAAACAAACTCCTTCTACCCTGCCTTCTCTCATTTCTTCCCAGATTAGAGTAGTAAAGAGCCCCCACATCTGGGCCTCATCCTCCACACAGCTGTCACAAGTTTTTAAAAAATGTATATTTGATTTTCTTGTCTCTCTACTGCCCTTAGAACGAAGGCCAAACTCTTCAGCACATCACACACTTCCAGCCTCATTTCCCACCACTTCCCTGCAGGTTCCTACATTAGTGTCATATCAGCATGTTTGCAATTTCCTTCCAAACTTATCATACCCTCTTTATTCTCATTCCTTCTTGTATGCTGGAAATAACCTTCCTCCTCTCTTCTTGTCTCTTTTCCACTGACCCTTCAAGATTAAGCACCTCCAGCAAGGAGTTTAGTAAAGCAATAGAAACCTTCATACACTGAAAAGCTTTTAAATTGGTTAAATCACTTAGGAAAAACTGATTGGTTCAATCACTTAGGTTGGCATTATCTAGTGCTAAGTTAACAACACACATCCAATGGCCCAGAAATACACTCTAGGAAAACAGCCTGGAGAAACTCATTCACATAGACACTCTATACACACACACATGTTCATAGAAGCATTGCTCAATAGCCAAAGATGAGAGTCGGCCCACATGTCCAATAAGAGAATGGGTATACAGATTGTGGTGAGGTCACTAATGAACTACTACATACTAATGAAAATGAACAAATGAGAGCTATATGCAACAACTTGGATGAGTTTCATAAACAATGGTGAGCAAAAGATGGCAAAAGAATATGTGTGCTATGATTTAATTCCTACAGAGTTTGAAACAGAAAAAGTAAACTATATCGATTAGGGATGCCTTCATAGGCGGTAAAACCATGAAGAAAAGCAAGAGCCAGGCTGTTGTTGCCATGGGAGACAGAAGACTTGTAAATGGGAAGAGACACAGGGAGAGATTCTTAGATGCTGGCAATATTCTATTTCTTGACATGACTAGTAGTCACAAAGAGGTTCACTTCATAATTCTGGCTGTGTGTGTTTGTTTTATGACTTTCTATAGGTATATTATAGTTAAAAATTATGTCACTCCTCGCTGCTGTTTTTGTACTGAGCTTACAACATATTAATTTCTCATAATCACAATTTATTATTTGTTTCTGCTAGTGGTTCTTAGTGGAGAATTTCTTTAAAAATCAGGTGATTTTGCTGCATAAGTATAGACACCCAAGCCTCACCCCAGTTCAACTAAGCCAATCACTGGAAAGTGAGAGTGAACTGAACATGTGGGTAAGGTGTTTTGATTTCACAAATGACTCTGAAAACAGTCCCTGGTTACAAGCCACTGCCTAGACTAGAAGCTCCGTCAAAAAACTGACTGTACCTTCTTCATATTACCAACACCTAGCACAGGACCTGGAATACAACAGGCACTTAAAACATGTTTGTCAAAGTAATGAAGAAAATGCGTATTTCCAAAACAGACTTACACATTTCGTGGTTTGCATTTGCGCTGCATCTAGGCAAAATAAGTACATAGTGTTACTGTTTTCTTAGAATGACTTTGGGAGGCTCAGGGTCAGGCTCCTGAAGGGCCTCATGCATGGTCTGAGACACTCGTAGGTCATGCCAGTCCATCAAAAGTCAACTGAAGGCATCTAGGGGCACTAGCAGGAGATGAGGACGCCAAGTACCTACCAGTATCTTTTCCATTTCAGACCATTAAAACACCAAGAGTCCAAGGGCACTTTGTAGTCCAATGAATGTGATGTGCCTTTTAATCAATGGAATATGTGTGTATTTACATACTTTTTTTAAACAGCTGAAGCACAGTGATCTCTCTACATTTAAAACTCCACTGTTAGATATTAACCCCTTGTCAGACATGTTATCTGCAAACATTTTCTCTCATTCTGTGGGTTGCTTTTTCACTCTGTTGATTTGTTTCTTTTGCTGTGTAGAAGCTTTTTAGTTTGATGTAGTCCCACTTGTCTATTTTTACATTTGTTGCTGGTACTTTTGGTGTGATACTTGAGAAATCATTGCCAAGACTAATGTCATGAAACTTTTCCCTTATGTTTTCCTTTTAGGAGTTTCAGATCTTATATTTAAATTTTTAAATTATTTTGAGTTTTTATGTATAAGGTTCCAGGTTCCAGTTTCATTCTTATGCATGTGGATATCCAGTTTTCCCAAAACCATTTGTTGAAGAATCTGTCCTTTCCCCATTGTGTATTCTTGGCAACCCTGTTGAAGATCAGCTGACCATACATATTTGAGTTTATGTCTAAGCTCTCGGTTCTGTTACATTGTTCCATGTGTCTGTTTTTATGATAATATCATAATGTTTTAATTACTGTGTCTTTGTAATATATTTTGGAATCAGGAAATGTAATGCCTTTAGTTTTGTTCTTTTTTCTCAAGATTGATTTGGCTATTTGGATATTTTGTGGTTCTGCATGAATCTTAGGTTGTTTTTCTATTTCTGTAAAAAATGCCATTGAGGCTGGGCGTGGTGGTTTATGCCTGTAATCCCAGCACTTTGGGAGGCCAAGGCGGGTGGACTGCTTGTGGCCAAGATTTCGAGACTAGCCTGGCCAACATGGCAAAATTCTGTCTGTACTAAAAATACAAAAATTAGCCAGGTATGGTGGCACAAGCCAGTAATTCCAGCTACTCGTGAGACTGAGGCACAAGAATAGCTTAAACACAGGAGGTGGAGGTTGCAGTGAGCCAAGATGGCACCACTGCACTCCAGCCTGGGCAACAGGGCAAGACTCCGTCTCAATAAATAAATAAATAAATATGTCATTGGGATTTTTATAATTGCATTGAATCTGTAAATCACTTTGGGAAACATGGGAATTTTAACAATATTAAACCTTCCAATTCATGAACACAGGATGTCTATCCATGTATTTATGTATTCCATAACTTCTTTCAATGTTTTATAGTTTTCAGTGTAAGAGTCGTTCACCTCCTTAACTTTCCTGAGTATTTAATTTTGTAATGCTATCATACATGAAATTTTCTTAATTTCCATATTAGTTTGTTATTAGTGTATACAAACACTAATTGATTTTGTATCCTAAAGGTTTACTGAATGTATTAGTTTAACAATTTTTGTGTGGTCCTCAGGGTTTTCTACATATAAGATCATGTCTTCTGCAAACAGATAATTGTGCTTCTTCCTTTCTGATTTAGATGACTTTCATTTCTTTTTCTTGCCAAGTTGTTCTTGCTAAGACTTCCAGTACTAGGTTGAATGAAGTGGCAAGAGTGGGCATCCTTGCCTTGTTCTTGATCTTAGAGAAAAGCTTTTCTACTGTTGAGTATGATATTGGCTGTGGGCTTTTCATATATGGTCTTTATTATTTTGAGGTAAATTCCTTCTATACCTAGTTTATTGAGTGTTTTTATCATGAAAACATATTGAATTTTATCAAATGCTTTTTCTGCATTCTGCATCTATTGAGATCCTGTGATCTTTATCCTTTAATATTCAAAAAGTATAAGAAATAGTACAAAAACCCCAAAACAGACACATTTTTAAAAAGAGGATTTGAATAGACATTTCAAAAAAGACATACAAATGGCCAAGTATATGATGCTCAACATCAATAATTATCATGGAAATGCAAATCAAAACCACAATAGATGTCACCTCACTCCTGTTAGGATGAATGGGTTTTTAAAAAAAAGGTATTAGAGAAGACATAGACATATTGGAACTCTAGTACACTGTTGGTGGGAATGTAAAAGGTTATGGCTGCTATGGAAACAGTGTGAAAGTTCCTCAAAAAATTAAAAATAAAACTATCATATGATCTAGCAATTGTACTTTTGGGTATATATCCAGAAGAATTGATATAAGCATCTCAAAAAGATATTGGCACTCTCATGCTCATTACACCACCATTCACAATAGCTAAGATATGAAAACAACCTGAATGCCCAGTGATGGATGAACTGATAAGGAAAATGTGGTATATACATACAATGAGATATTATTCAGTCTTTAAAAATGAAGCAAATTCTGCCATATGCAACAACATGGACAAACCTGGGGGACGTTATGTTAAATGAAATAAGCCACAGACGAACAAATACAGCATGGCTTCACTTACACAGGGTATCTAAAAAGTCAAACTCATAAAAACAGAGACTAGGATAGTGTATGCCTGGGAGTGAGGTGAAAAGAAAATGGGAGGCTGCTGCTCAATGAGTATGAAGTTCCAGTTATGAAGATAAGCAAGTTCTGGAGATCGGCTGTACAACACTGTGCCTATTAGTTAATACTACCATACGCTGCACTTAAATTTGAAAGGGCAAATCTCATGTTAAGTGTTCCTAACACACACACACACACACAGACACACACACAAATGTTCCTTTTAGGACAAAGAACTACATGGAATCTTATGTAGGTGGAAATTTTAACAATAGCAATTTTAGGCTACTTTTCTATCAGTTACTATAAAGTCTCTCATACACCTCTGTTAAAGTATGTCCAGTAACTGCCTAACACAACTAACTAGTTTGTAATTATAAACTGTCTTGACATTTGTGGCAGATATTGAGTTGTATAAAGTTTGGACACTGAGACTATGCCTAACTCTAGGAGTAGAAGCAAGCACTGAACTTAATGATAAAAAGGAAAACTTATTTACAAATCTAAAGTGCAAGGACTCTTCAAACTTAGAGAAAAGGATACACACCCGCATACTTAAATATGGTAACACAGAAAAAGGAAGACAAAAAGGAAAGAAAAGGGAAGACACTTCAGGTCTAACATCAGTAAAATCTTAGGAACCTAGAGTTTTTCCTAACTTCGGAAACTAAGAAAAACATTGCTTCCAAAAGAATGTAACCAAGGAAAAGATATTTGCCTCTACAAGATGATTCGATACCCTTCATCAAGCGCGGCGTTTGTGTGAGACCGGGTGGATTATAATTTCAAGGTCCATTTTAAATACATCACAGATGAGTTCCCACATCCAGCTGGTTAAGAAAAAATACAGAGTAAGAAAAAGTAAGACTGATTAATTATTCTGTCATGGCAAACAACTTAATTGAGTTTCCTGGCCAAACCGCACAGAATGTAAACTTAAAGGAATTAGCAGACTAACACAAAGTGCACTGCTCTGGCCCAGATGCTGTTCCCACTCCATACTCATTTGCCTTGTCTCTGAACCATTACTGACATATTTGCTCAATGAATATAACACCTATTTCTGCAGAGCAGGACTGGGGACACAAAATAAGATCTTTCACCTCAAAGACCAGTGCTTTTTCAATACACCTACAGGCAAGTGACTGAACCAAATCATCTCCTAAAGTCACATCCAGTTGTACGGTCTGTGATAACTTCTACCGAGAAGGGGGTACAAAAGCTACTTTGACCCTATGAATATCTATGAAGAAATAGTTACATCCACAAATCCATGTTTGAGCACTGAAATCTGGGAGGAGTTTAACTGAAGGCCAAATAAATTAGCTAAATGTAAAAATGAAAATCCCACCCAGTAACCAAAAAGCTTTGTAGCTTACCCACTGAGGAAGAAATCGTATCTAATCTCCTGGGTAGGATGGAACCACCAGATCAGATCTGTGATCTGGTTTTTGCTCCTCATACGTGGGGCCAAGCATATCCCAAAATCTACAGGAGCTCACTATAGGAATTTTCATTGTGCGTTTTTTGTTTGTTTGTTTTTTTACATTATGTTGAGATGGAGTTTTGCTCTTGTTGCCCAGGCTGGAGTGGAGTGTAATGGCTCACTACAACCTCTGCCTCCCAGGTTCAGGAGTTTCTCCTGCCTCAGCCTCCCGAGTAGCTGGGATTACAGGCGTGCGCCACCACGCTCAGCTAATTTTTGTATTTTTAGTAGAGACAGGGTTTCTCCATGTTGGTCAGGCTGGTCTCGAACTCCCAACCTCAGGTGATCCGCCCGCCTCGGCCTCCCAAAGTGCTGGGATTACAGGCATGAGCCACCGTGCCCAGCCCATAGTGCATTTATTTTGATGATAAAACTTAAAATGTTTATGTAATCCTATTCTGGAACATCTGAACAACTACTTCTAAGTTAACAGTCTTTTGGCTTCAATTACTCTAACTATGCCAGGAATTAACAAGGAAAAAGGGAAGTGGACTTCATATGTATAAAAGACATGTTCACAGCAAGTTAAGGTGAGAAGACATAATTTTGCTCTACAGGAATACTCATTAGCTGTGCAAAACTGACTCATTACACAGCATTCCAACATACAGCACACCTAACTCAGCACTCAGTACCACAGTCACACTGGGAACACCAATTTAGTTTGAGCAAACAGTATCTCTAGCTTTATATTGCTATTTTGCATTTTTACTGGTAATGCACTTTTGTTGGTATTTACACTGTCAATATGTTTGGGTTGTATCACTATGTAAAACCTATATGCATAAGCATACCTAATTTTATATTTACAAACATTTAAGGGACAATGTAACTAAAGTAATTAAAGTAATTAAGGCAATACCTGGCTTCTGCAATTTGGATGTTGGATTTTTATATTGTTTTTAATCTTAAATGGCTAACATTGTTGAAGTTTGAGAAACAATGCAACCTTAAGGATACTGAGACAGAGAAACCTTCAAATTGAAACGTGGCCACCTAATATTTGTAAATAAACGGGGCATAGTACATATAGGGTCAGTCCTTCAACTGGTGCATTTAAATAGAGGTAAAACTTTCCTCAAAAGTTTCCTCAGCTTCTGAAGACCTTTGCTGAACACTCTCCTCCTTAATCTCTCATTCCTTTCTCCATTGTGCCTTTATTTTAATCTTGCTGTGAGTCAGAGGAAAGCTTAGCCCTCGGTTTCGAGCAAGTGATTGATAATGATGGTAACTCAAAAGTTTCAGTGCAAGTGATAAAGAATTCAGAAACCAGATGTTTATCCAAAAAAGAGGTGATGACGTTTAGAGGAAGAGAGAGAAGGAGAAATACAGGTTGGGTATTCCTTATCCAAAATGCTTGGACCAGAAAGGTTTCAGATTTCAGATTTTTTTCAGATTTTGGAATATCTACATTACCCTATGAGTATCATGCAAGTATTACTGATGTTTTCAACAGTATCTTTACACCACAGAACAGAGAATAAGCAACAAAGCAAAACAGTGAGTAATGTACATAGGTCTTAACCCCATGTAGAGCATTGTGGAGAACCTGCCATTGGTGCAGCCGGCCTACGCATGTGCCATTTTATTACTCCTTGTGAGTGTGCTTTCATGGGGGAACTGGGAATGCACAGAAAATATTTATCACAGCTGAAAGGGGCTGGAATGATCTTTTTTTCCCCCTTGGGGAGGCTGAATAAACTACATGTTGTGCACCTGCATTTTGACTGCAACCTGTCACATGAGGTTAAGTATGGAATTTTCCATTTGTGGTATCACATTAGTACTCAAAAAGTTTCAGATTTTTGAGCATTTTGGATTTTCAGATGAGGGACACTCAACCCGTAGCAGAGGAAAGCATGATCATCGTCTCAAAACTTCTGAAGGGTGTAATCCCAGCTGATCAGGAGACTGAGACGACAGGATCGGAGAGGCCAGGAGGCCAGCCTGGGCAACAAAGACTCTGTCTCTAGTTATAAAATGTAAAAAGAATTTTAAAAGAAAAAAGAAAAAAATCTGAAGGCTGCCATACATAAGCAGGATGAGACTGAAGTAGCTCTAGAATTAGAGGAAGAAGTTACAAGGACACACATTAAGAAAAAAAAAAAAGCTGAGGACCAACCACCATTTATCAAGCAGCCACTGCAGGCTAGAACTCTGCTAAATGTTTAAATACACTGTAAAATTTAGGTAGAACCTTCCAGAAACTGGCTTTGATCACTAAACTAAGAGACAAGTTTACATTGTACTATATCTCAAGTTCTCCCACACAGGTTTAATGAACAATACAACCAGTATTAAGTTTCTAGAACCCCTTTTTTTACCAGTATTAAGTTTCTAGAACCCCTTTTTTCTTGATTCTTCAGCAGATAAGGCAAAATACTATTAAATAAAGAGACCAAGATGATGAGCAAGGGCATTGGGGAGAGACTCTCAATGACTGCCTTTGAGAAATAACTGCATCTGTTGGGGCTCAGTAAACAATACCCCAAAATGAAGGCCTCAGTAGCATCCTCAGAGGCAAATGTTTTTCTCTGACTTTCTCCCGCCCCCCTGGCTGTTAGTCCCATTCACCTCCAAAGCTAGCCATAAAAACTAGAATCCCTCTTCTCCAAGGAAGGTCATAGTAACCCAAACCCTTTTCCCCCAAAGCCAGCCATAAAATCTAAAAATATTACTCTAATTTCCCCCTCACTTTGTATGTAAAAACTGGCTGCAAAGAAATGATTTGACCTACCTGGTTTGACTGTAGGTCACAAGACCCCCATTCCAGAGAGGGTCCTGCCCCACACCCAGAAGAAAGGAATGTTGCTCACAGAGGCCAAGAAGAATCTAGACAGACAGGCCTTGCTGGGTGTCCCAACTCAGTCTATTAACATTAAATGATGCTCTTTTGTCCAATCATACTTCTACATGGCTGTCCATACTTTGTTGAATGTAGGCATAAAAATGGACAATTTCCCCTATATCTTTGGGTCTTAATTCCAATGGCTCCTGTGTATACATGTTAAATAAATTTGCATGCCTTTTCTTCTATTAATCTGTCTCATCTCAGTGATTTTCAGCAAACCTCCTTGGCTTCCACACATTGCTATTTCAAAAGTTAACATAGTAATCTGAAGTTTTAAAAACATATAGTGAAGGAAGAGATCAATGAAAATATTTTAAAACATCTATTGTGAACATTTTGCATTTTGGTTGCAAGTAACTATAATTTAACAAATAAACAAAAGGTAACAGAGTAGGTCAAAATTGCAGATTATTTTAGTCCCTTAGTTTGAAAGTTAGTAAATGTTACAGTGTAATGAAAAGTACTTAGGGCGACCTCACCAAACCAGTATTTTACCATTCCTTTAGTCTATAAGGAAAAGTTTCTGACAAATTACAATATAATGACTTCTCCTTTAGGCTGCTGAAAACACAGCAAATAGGACAAAATATCCCAGGGATTAGGATCGAATTACAACGTGTTTTAAGGAATAAAAGAATATTCATTTAAGCTCTTGACTTTATTTCTGACTCACAAAATTAAAAAATTAAGATTGTGTTAAAATTAAGTATGAAAAAATTAGCAAAAACAATTGCTTAAAATTATAATGATAAAGATGAACACAACTAAGCCTTAGCTATGGCAGAGAACTCCCGTAGACACTGAAAATATTAGCGGGCTTAGAATAATCCTGGGATTTAAACACATAACGAGAAATAAATATGAAAGAATCTGGTTGTGGGCCAGGCACGGTGGTTCACGCCTGTAATTCCAGCACTTTGGGAGGCCAAGGCGGGCCGATCACGAGGTCAGGACATCAAGACCATCCTGGCTAATACGGTGAAAACCCATCTCTACTAAAAATACAAAAAATTAGCCAGGCGCGGTGGTGGGTGCCTGTAGTCCCAGCTACTCGGGAGGCTCAGGCAGGAGAATGGCGTGAACCCGGGAGGTGGAGCTTGCAGTCAGCCGAGATCATGCCACTGCACTCCAGCCTGGCAGACAAAGCGAGACTCAGTCTCAAAAAAATAAAAAGAAAAAGAATCTGGTTGTGATAGCTGTCCAAAGAGAAAACTCAAGTCAGACATCTCAATCTCAGATACTAGTGAAACTGATAAATTCTTGGGACATAAATATACTGCATCATTTTTCTTGAAGAAAAATATATTAAAAAATTGATAACACAAAGGGGCAAGGAATATTTGCCTTTAACCTGAACTTATGCTACCTCTGTAAATCTGGCTAACTGTCCAACTGGCTATCTTAATAAATAAAGATTTTTTAAAGCATCTACATCCACCTATACTCAACTATTAAAACATCTTAAATAGGGCACAAAAGTAAAATTAATTTAAAAAAATCACTTGCCAGAAGCATTTGTTTCACGGGATAAAGGGATAAACAAGACAATTGTGGTCCCACCCCCTGTTGGGTTTGTAATTTTCCCTTTCATGAGGACAGTCTATGGAAAAGATCCTCCTGTATGTTACTGAGGTGTTTTAAGAACTCCATCTAAATCTGGGTAACTACATCTGATCAAGTACCCAGCCAACTTTCAAAGAGAGACATGGAACCAGATAGAGCCAAAATCATTTCTCTTTCCCACCCCCAGAAGCATTTCCCAAGATCAATGAACTTTAGAGGCAAAAGAAGACTGTATTAGTCCATTCAAGTTGCTATAACAAAATACAAAAACCGGAGTGACTTATAAACAGAAATCAATTTCTCACAGTTCTGGAGGTGAGGACATCAAAGATCAAGGTGCTGACAGATATGGTGTGTAGTGAGGGCTCTTGGTTCACTCATGGTGACTTCTCACTGCATCCTCACATGGTAGAAGGGGCAAACAAACTCTGGGGCCTCTGTGGGCACTAATCCAGCCTATGAAGTCTCTGCCTTTATGATTTATTCACCTCCTGCTGTGGGTTGACCGCATCTCCCAAGCTTCAGGTGTTGGAAATTTAATTGCCATTGTAACAATACTAACAAGTGAGGCCTTGAAGAGGTGATTAGATCATAAGGGCACCACCCTCATGAATGGATTAAGGCTGTTATTGTGGGAGTGGGTTAGTTATAAATGGAGGGAATTTAGCCCCATTTCCTCTCTCTATATCCTACATTTGCTTTCACCTTCCACCCTTCCACCCTTCCACCATGGGATGACCCTCAACAGTTGCCAGTGCCGTGCCTTGGACTTTCTAGCTTCTAGAACTAGAAAATAAAATAAATTTATTTTCTTCATAACTTACCTAGTCTGTAGTATTCTGTTATAGCAAGACAAAATGAACAAAGACACCTCCCAAAGACCCCACCAACAGAATGGACTCCATTTCCTCTCAGGTGGTAGAATGCAGTAGTTAAGAACACAGAATTTCAGAAGCCAGGGAGAAAGGGCTTCTGAAAGGGTTTCACAGGTAAAGAAAATTTTGCAGCCCTAAGTTTCAATATTAACTTTCCAAGTCCAATCACCATGCATGACTTTAGTGTGCACCATTTTCGACTCCTATGTGCAAATACCTTGTAACTAATGAGTTTATTTCCTTCTTACCATAATAAGTTCCACAGTTTCTATTATAAAACTTATTTTTCAAGAAAAAACAACTAAGTACAATCTAGGTTCTTGTGGAAATTCATTTTTACTTCAAAACTCTCAGAAACGTATTTTGGTTTATTTAACACTTTCAAAGAACTGACCTAACCAAATAGATGCAGTATATAGGTTTGGTAGGAGGACCTCAAACTTCATGGGCTTGATTTCTTTAGAATCTTATTTTTCTTACATGTTCATGTTAACTTCATGAAGGAATGAAAGTATCATTATCAAAATAACCAAAACTCTCTCATATGCCAAAAAACAATCAGCTTATTGTTTATGAAGGGATAAAAAGTAGAAATAACAAAATGACATTTTATTTTGGAATGAGAGAGGCAGACATAGGTCGCTCTTAATGCCTTCAACTCTTGGCAAGCACTTCATCAGAGATATACACCCCATTCTGTGATTGTTATCTGGACATGTGCAGCCTCATCGATTTTCTGGAAGATGGGTTCTGGCTAGGGAAAGGCAGCCCAGGCCATCATATGCTCCACCAATAACCCCTCAGATAATTGAAGGGTACATACACATTTTTAAACCAGAAGAGACCTAACTTAGAGAGGTGGTCTACCAACTGCTCCTCCCAGAGAAAAGGACACCAAGGCCAGGGAAGTGAGGTGAAATTTTTCTCAAATCTAGTCAGTGGAACTCAGGAATCCTGACTTGGTCAGGCACTTTTTCTACTGTCCTTGGTTATATCTCTTTAGGTCATCAAAACTTTACAAATATTTCAAAATGCTCAGGAGAGAAGACAAATGCTCAGAAGGAGAGAAGACACATGGAACAGAACTAAGACAAGGAATTATGAATCAGTCCCTAATAAAAAAGCTAAAGAACAAGTCATCTGGACATCCTCTGTTGGTTATTACAGATACTGAGCTCAGCAGGCTCACAGCTTAAGACAGCTCAACTAATTTTCCCAATACTGATTAAGAGCCATAGTCCTGCCGGAAGAGGTCCCCCATCTAGTTTTAAAGAATACACAGGATTACAGGACTGCACAGCATCAACTCAAACTTAATCCAGCAAGGGTGCATAAATCAATAAATTGAAGGTGCTTGTTGGTTTAGTGTAGTGCTGGAGGAGTGCCAGCTCACACTAGAACAGCTTTTAGTCTCCAGAGACTCTCAAGGTCAAGGGCAGAAGAAAAAATAATTTGAGCCATGCAAATTTGTTTTGTCATCTGAGTTCAGTGAGATTGGGCCTCTGAATGAATGTTCATGTCCTACTGTTTTGAGTCATCACTTTCTATTCTTCACTCAAGACATTTCAGAAAAAAACATACCTCTTAAACTACAAGTTTCATGGGATCGAAGAAGCAGAGCCTAGTTGAACATGATGTAAAATACTGCCTGAGAGAGCTTTATTAAAAATAATCAACCAAAACGAAATAAAGCAGTCAATTTTGACAATGTGGTGAATATATTACAGACTTATTTTTACTAATGCAAATAACTTCACAGATAGCTGCTTAATTCTCCTACATGAAAAATCTGAGCACACAATTTTAGTTAAAAGTTGAAACTATTTACATTCTGGAATGATTGACAGTAAGCATTCATGACTATTTTTCTTTTTTCTTTTTTTTTTTGAGACATAGTCTTGCTCCATCGCCCAGGCTGGAGTGCAGTGGCATGATCTCGGCTCACTGCAACCTCCGCCTCCTGGGTTCAAGCAATTCTCCTGTCTCAGCCTCCTGAGTAGCTGGGACTACAGGTGCCTGCCGCCACACCCGGCTAATTTTTGTGTTTTTTTTTTTAAGTAGAGATGGGGTTTCACCTTGTTTGTCAGGCTGGTCTCGAACTCATGACCTCAGGTGATCCACCCGCCTCAGTCTCCCAAAGTGCTGAGATTACAGACGTGAACTACTGTACCTATATTTTCTAAAAAAAAAAAAAAAAAAAAGAAAAAAAAAAGGCATTACTATGGAGCATTCTACTAATTTGGGGGAAAATTGAAGAATTATACAAAGATCCACTGTCAGAGAGAATTCCATATGACAAAAAAAGTGACTGTCCAAGTTTTCTTTTTTGCAGTAATTTTATTATATTAAAAACTTCTTCAAAGTGGGCAAAGCCATAAAAAAAATTTTGGCTGTGCAACTATTTGTTATATTATTTATCATATTTTGGTATGATTTGGACTCCATAGATAATGTTTTTTTCAAATCCCCATCCACTAAAAATCAGTGAATGATTTGAAGGAAATTTGTTAACAGTCAATTTGTAGTTGAAACTACAGTTGCAGAATTAGACCCAGTGGCCACGGATGCTGTGGGCGGTAAAAGACGCAATCTATACTATGTACTCCTATTAATGGACATGCATAATGTCCATCTTATCATCTCTCCTATGAGATTCATCTTTACATTATGTCAATTTTATGTAGTAAATCCATTGTTAAAATTTCTTTAGAGAAGGTTATTAACATTGTTGACTCTGAAGAAACCATACCAGGAACAGTATCCCAAGGGCATGTTGAGTAACAAGTGCTTAAGCAAACAGGCATTGCCTTGATCCTGCAAATCTGATCTTGGGTCAGTCAAACAATTGGTTACTCTGTTTTAAAATAGCTAGGCAAATATTGCTTTTAAGTGTTTAACATGATTAAGAAATGCAACAAGGCCCTTTGAACATTGTATCTTCCTTTTTTACTTATACTCCTCCAGCTATCCCCTTTACCTCCTCAAGAAGCCCTTAAAACCAAAACACACAACTGACAGAATGGGTGAAGTCACAAGCACATATGTAGACTGGAGAGACAATTTAATTTTGGCTGGGTCACGTTCTAGGCAGGGCAACAAAAACTTCTGATGGCAGTGACTAAATAGACAATCTCAACCACCTTTAGTTTTCCTCCATGTGGCTACATTAGCTCAGTAGAGGTGAATCGTAGATGAGAAAGTATATGCTGCAGGCACTGTGAGGCAAGGCATGCTGCCTAAGTTTCCTCATCTAGAAAATGGGGATAATGCCTTCAGAACAGAAAAGCATGCTGAGATAATATAAGAAAAACATTTGGCTTGATGCTCAGCTTCCTCTCCCTGCCAAGCTATTGCTATGACTACATGGAATGTGCCATTTGCATTAAGAAAGATGCACAAGAGCGGACTGTATGTAAACATGCAGTCAGCACACACCTGGGTTCTGCCTGGTCTTTCTGAATGTTATTTAGAACTGGAAACAGGTTCTTAACTACTGATAATGCCTTTTCTACCTGAAAAGAATGAGGCATAAGTATTGCAGGAATTCAAGGATGACCCAACATCCAGCCAAGCAGTCTCTTTGACCGAGGCATGGTTGACACGGCAGAATTACTAGTAAGTCCCCACTGCTGAATCCAATGGCCTCTATCATTCTAATTAGCTACTCTTATTAGAGGATAAGGCAGGAGAGATTGACCTTGATTTACCTTTTTTCCAACCAAATGTGGAAAACCCTTTAGCACAGTGATTGTTAACCAGGGTCCCACATTAGAATCACCTGGGGCGGGGGGGCTTTTGAGACTCCAGGCGCCTAACCCACACCCCAAACCCAACCAATTTAATCAGGATATCTGGAGGTTGGGGGATCAGGGTCCCACATTTTTTGAAGTCCCCAGCGTGATCCAAGATGAAGCCAAGGTTGAGACCTGCTGTCTAGGATCATCCCTCTTCACCTCAAGTAACTTCTGCTGCAAGGCAAACTAGGAAAGCCAACCTAGAGCATTTCACAACCACAGCTTCCGACAGCAGTCACGACAGGACCCCGAATACTGGAACATGACAGGTGCCTGCACCAGGGTCCACACCGAGGGTCCAACAGAGCTTATTAGTAGGGGATTACCCACCTCCCCATGGGAGAACCATTTTCTCAGACAGTTTGCACTTCAATACAAATAAGTTCAACAATCTTAGGAGATGCCACCAGTGCCTAAATTGGCCTGACCATCAGGAAATTTTCTCCTTAAGAGACAAACCTCTTGGGAAGGAAAGTCAGTGTGTATGTGGGCACCCCACCGCCCCCACCCCCAGCCAATCTCTAGAGAAGGAGACAGAAGCATCAATTCCCGTGCTGCTTGGAAAGCACCCGGCAGGCTCCCCGCTGCGCGGGCTCGCGCCCACTGCACCTGCCGGCGCTCAGCCGCACCTGCCGTGCAGCGCCCTCCCTTCCTACCTTCCAGCAGCTCGTCCAGGCTGGTGACCTTCCGGCTGCCGTCGATGGTGTAGATAGTGCGGACACCCTGGGGCAGGTTCACGTTGTCCGACAGGGAGCGGGTGAGCTCTATGAGGAGCGCATCGAAGGACCGGAAGCGGTCGCTGGAGATGGCAAACACCAGGCCCTTGAAGTAGCGGTCCCCGTTCCGGTAGAAGCGCGCCTTCTTGGCCTTCTTCTCCGAGCTGAGGGCCTGCAGGGTCCGCGTGCGGTAGAAGCTGCAGTGGGCACTGTGCGCCGGGCTGGGGATGAGCCCGTTCCCCTTGGGGCCCGAGCTGCTGCTGCCCCCGGAGGAGCTGGGGGCCCCTCTCCGCGACCCCGGCCGCGGCCTTTTGTCCCGTTCCTCAAAGTGCTCCAGCTCGATACTCCTGGTGCTGGCCATCGCAGCAGCTCCGAAGGCGTCTGCAAAAAGACGTTCCGGGCCGACTAAGGGTGCGAGCGCTGGTGCAGGGACGTCTGACTGCGAGGGCCCTTAACGCGCCGGGACACCTGGCTCTGGCATCCCGCCCCCTCCGCGCAGGTGGGGCCAAGAAGCCGCGGAGGTGCCGACCCGCCCGCGCCCTCAGCTAAAAGTGGCCGCAGCGCCGAGCTGCCCAGCTCATTGTCCAGTGCGGCTCGCTCCGTGCCTCCCGCCTGCCGGGGAGCCCCACGCCCCCGCAAGCGCCTCCTCCACCCGGCCACGCCTCACAAGTCCCGCTCGGAAGCCGGCCGGGAGAGGCAAAGTTGGGCCACCCGAGGCTCGCGCTGGGCCCGCGGGCGCACACAAAGCTCGGGCGTCTGCCGAGCGCTCCTGGGAGCGTCGAGGGGAGGAAGGAAGGAAGGAAGGGTGGGGCGGGGCGCGGAGCGTGGGAGAAGCCCCCGGGGGAGTCGCGCGGGCCCCCGCCCACGCGCGCGGTCCCAGGCCCGGGGTGCAGCGCCGCCACCTCGGCCGCGACCGGATCCCGCCCGCCGGGCAGCGCGCGCCGTTCGGGGCTGAGAGGGCCGTGTCTGGCCCCTTCCTCCCCCGGAGCGCGGCCCTAGCGGGAAATAATGCAGCCCGCCTCCCACGCAGCCGTCAGGCCCGGCCCACCGGCAAGCATCGGCGCTCTGGCCTCCCTCCGCCGCCCGCCGGCTGTCAGCGCTGGAGGAGGCTTCCCGCCCCCGGGGATGCCAAACTGCGGAGCGGGGGAGGAGGGGGCGGAGGAGGTGGCCGAGCGCCGGCGCGGGAGGAGCGGCTCCTGCGAGTCCTGGGCAGCCCCGCCCGCCTGACGGCTCCTGCCCGGCGCCGCGCGCTAATGGGCGCAGCCGCGACGCGCGCTCCTCCGCCTGGGAAACGTAACCGCGCAGGCCAAAAACTACAAAGGAAGGAGATTCAAGGGCAGGGAGCACATCCCCAGCCAGCCTCCCAGTGAGGACCCCAGGCCACACTACCGCAGAAATCCGAAGCCCAGCATTGACTTGGGGCCCACCATTCATTTTTTTTAAAGAAAGATTTGTTGCTTTATTAGAAAATCCTTTGAGAAAACAGCCTCCACTGTTTCCATTGCAGATTCGCTAATATGGTACGTTCAGTAACTTTGAATGAATGATGAGAAGTTATTGGGTAGTAGAGGGGGTTATGTAATCAACGAATATTTATCGAGAGCGTACCATGTGTCAGGCATTGTTTCTGTCACTGGGATGCCCTAACAAAGGAAAGAGAGACTCTGCACCCACTCCCCCACCCGCATATTTAATGTTGTCAATTAAAGCTTCTTACCTAAGAGGCCTATCATTTGTGAGCACCCATCATAGTGGAAATCTTAATGCCGTAGTGTCTATTCAACAATAAAAACATCTTTTCCAAGACTTAAGAGAAATACTAGTTATTTGCATTTTGTTATTAGGAAAAATAAAGCTCAAATATGTTTGATCCCAATTTGGCACGTGAAACCTTAGAACATTCAACACCTGGTTTTCCAAGCAGCCCTAGACAGCAATCCAAACTGACCTTTCAGGAAGAAAGGCATAGTTGCTTTTTCTCGGGTTGAACTGAGTCCTGGAAGAGCATGAATAAAAGAACGTAGAAGCACATGCAACGGTCTAGCATCTGTGAAGTTGGTGCGCCCCACCAAACACACGCACACACACACACACACAAACCCTGCATGGCAGCTCCGGAGAGGTCTCCTGCTTGGTGCACAATACTACTCCTAAGGCAGTTCTGGGCATACACCTGGGCGTATCTAACTTTCTGCGGGGTTGGGGCATGCTAGGAAGTCAGAGCTGATCTGAGGCTTCAATGTAGTTTTTCTAGAGGAAAATCCTGCAGCATCATTAGGTCCACCACCTTAAAAGGCCTCAACCTAGATCAGTTAAATCAGAATTTCTGGAGATGGGCTTCTCCAACAGTATTTTTTTTTTAAAGTACCCCTAAGGCATATCCAGAGTTTCCAACCACAGGCTGTAACACCAGGAATCAAATAAATCAGTGCTGCTTCTCAAACTTTAATATATTTACATGTCATAGGGGAATCTCATTAAAATGCAGATTGCTATTTTGTAGCTCTGGGGTGGAGTTTGAGATTCTGCATTTCTGATGAGCCCCCGGGTAATGCCAATGCTGCTGGTCTTGGTACAAGACTTTGAGAAACAAGAAACTAAATTGCAAATTTATTGAGATAAGGTTCCATCTAAGTACTAGTAACTCCACAGAGCCCATCAACTTGCCTTAAGATGGCCATGTTCATTTGTATCACTGTTTGTATTTCTTAGGGGGAAAAAAGACTCTGTAAACTATTGCCGTAAAAACAAATTATCCTAAACTTAATGATTTACAACAATAAACATGCATAATCTCAGCATTTTTGGCAGATCAGAAATCTGGGAGCAGTTTACCTCAAAGCCTCATGTGATTGCTGTCAAGATGTTGACAGGGGTCACAGCCATCTAAAGGCTTGACTGGGTCAAGAAGATCCATTTCCAAGACAGCCCATTCACGTGAATGGTAAGGAGGCCTCAGTTCCTTGTCATGAGCACCTTTCCATAGAGTTGCTTAAGTGTCACCATGACTTGTCAGTTGGCTTCCTCTAGAGCAGGGGTGTCCAATCTTTTGGCTTCCCTGGGGCACATTGGAAGAAGAAGAATTGTCTTGGGCCACACAGAAAATACACTAACATTAATGATAGCTGATGAGCTAAAAAAAAAAAAAATCACAAAATCTCATATTTTAAGAAAGTTTATGAATTTGCATTGGGCTGCATTCATAACTGTCCTGGGCTGTGTGCTGTCCACAGGCCATGGATTGGACAAGCTTGCTCTAGAAAAAGCATCCAAGAGAGCACAAGGTGGAAGCCACAATGTGTGTTATGATATAGCCTTGGAAGTCATATACTGTTATTCCCACAATATCCTGTAGGTTACACAAGTCAGCCCTGTTTGATGTGGGAGGAGACTACACTAGGGTGTGACTAGGAGTCAGCAATTATTGGGGTCATCTTGCAGACTGGTACCACGGGTTTCAATCTTTCAGTCTTTAGAACACTAACACGCACTTCCTCACTCAAAGATCCTTGATAAGAGATTTGGCCCTTCTTAAATAGTGAATACAATTATACAATATGCCAGTATTTTTAACTCAAGGTGGATTAAAGACTTAAATGTAAAACCCAAAACCATAAAAACCCTAGAAGAAAACCTAGGCAATATCATTCAGGACATAGGGATGGGTGAGGACTTCATGGCGAAAACACCAAAAGCAATTGCGACAAACGCCAAAATTGACAAATGGAAATAAAGAGCTTCTGCACAGCAAAAGAAACTATCACCAGAGTAAACAGGCAACCTACAGAATGGGAGAAAATTTTTGCAGTCTACCCATCTGACAAAGGTCTAATGTCCAGAATTTACAAGCAACTTAAACAAATTTACAAGAAAAAAAAAACCCATCAAAAAGTGGCCAAAGGATATAAACAGACACTTTTCAAAAGAAGACATTTACATGGCTAACAGACATATGAAAAAAAGCTCAACATCACTGATCATTAGAGAAATGCAAATCAAAACCACAATGAGATACCATTTCATGGCAGTCAAAATGGTGATTATTAAAAAGTCAAGAAACAGTAGATGCTGGTGAGGCTGTGGAGAAATAGGAACACTTTTACACTGTTGGTGGGAATGTAAATTAATTCAACCATTGTGGAAGACAATATGGTGATTTCTTACGGATCTAGAACCAGAAATACTATTTGACCCAGCAATCCCATTACTGGGTATATACCCAAAGGAATATGAATCATTCTACTATAAAGACACATGCACACGTATGTTTACTGCAGCACTGTTTACAATAGCAAAGTCATGGAACCAACCCAAATGCCCATCAGTGATGGACTGCATAAAGAAAATGTGGCACATGCACACCATGGAATACTATGCAGCCATAAAAAAGAATAAGATCACATCCTTTGCAGGGACATGGATGAAGCTGGAAGTCATTATCCTCAGCAAGCTAACACAGGGACAGAAAACCAAACACCCCATGTTCTCACTCATAAGTAGAAGTTGAACAATGAGAACACATGGACACAGGAAGGGGAACAACACACACCAAGGCCTGTTGGATGGTGGGGTACAAGGGGAGGGAACTTAGAGGACAGGTCAATAAGTATAGCAAACCACCTTGGCACATGTATACACGTATACATTTGCACATTCTGCACACGTATCCTGGAACTTTTAAATTTTTAAAATTTAAAAAAATAAAAATATGTCGGTATTTTAACATTATTCCCTAACATTATATCCTTAAGTTAAAGAAAGGTTACTGCTTTTCAACAGGGGTGGGGGGGAAAAGAGAAAGTATTTACAAAGCTGTTACTTAGTTAAAAAATGTTTTTGTGATCCTACTCTCCACATTTGTTTTCTTGAAGAATCTTATTTGTGATCCTCTTGTAAGAATTGAAATGCAATCACTTTTCATAAGATATTTATGAATGAATATGATATAAAGACCCAGTTGGTCAACATTTGATTTGTTGAGGTAGGAAAAAATTAGTTTCAGTATTCAAATTCTAATGCAAACAAAATTTGTAGGTACTAGGTGACAACTATTACTTAACTTGGCTTACTTCATGATATTCAATTTATAGAACCGAAGCAGATTTTCTCCTTTCACGCAGTTGCAGAATTTGCAGAGTAAGATATTTTAACTGGCATTTTCTTTGTTGAGATACTCATTTTTTTCTAACGAAGAAATGCCATCTGATTACTAATCATTGGTCCTTCCAGAGATGGTCTAATTCTCTTTGGTGGTTACAAGATCCACCAACTCTGTCTGCTAAACCCTGATTTAAGGAGCTGCTTTAGGAAGAGCTGGCCACAGATGCCTCTTCACTATCTGGAAGCCCACTTTAACCCTAGATGGCTCTTGGTTGTAAAAAATGTTGTTAGAAAAACCCTCTTTTTAACTCCCCTTAACCTAACACTTATTTGAATAAAAACTTTTGTGCCAAGTATTTTTAAAATGGCTTCATTTTTCTGCTGAAGGCAATTGGAGAATTTCAGTCCAAAAACTCTTTTCCCCTTTTGTGTAATTAGAAATGACCCCTTTTGCTTTTTATTTATAATACTTATAAATCATGGAATATCTAGTGGATGTGAAAATTTTGTTGGCAGTATGCAAGAAGGGTCTTCTACAAACCACTTGGGGCAGAGAAACTCAACTGGGCATAAAGGAAAAGAAATTGTTCTCTTTGTTCTCTACACTTCTCTTTGTATCACACACCTGTGATACAATTTTAGAGCTGCTTTTAGCCAGGTAGTACCCTCTCCTGCTTACTCCCTCAACCCCACTCCACCTTGACTAAGAAATACAATGCAAATTTTTATCTAGCATACTTTGTTTAAATGAGACTTTATTAAATATTTCATTATGGGTCTTTACATAAGAAACTTGCCTTGAACATTTCCTGGTTTTTGCCTCATGCTGCTTTATTTCTCAAATGCTATGGCTAGTCTTCACTTTTGGCAAGAGACTTCTGTTTTTAAAGGCAGTTTTCCAGTGACTCCATTACTTATTACATAAAGGATGCCTCCGAACCTTTCAGATTGCACTGTGCTGAGACTTTTTGCTGTCTCATGTTTTCATTCCTGTTCACTATGTGCCAAGCATTTCTCCCAGAAGCAAAAAATGATGAAATAACTAAACTATTTTAAATGAGAGCACCTGGTGACTATAGACTTAAATTTTTGAAACTAAGCATGATTCTCATTTCAATCTTAATAATTATAAGTTCTAGTGCTTTCTGTTAAGCTTTAATGGGGAAGGGTATAAGGTAAGGCAGTTCAGAAACAGACTCTCCATCTCTACCCCATAATCTGTACCCAGACTGGAAAAAAGGCTCAAACTGTTTTCTCAATAGTTGTTCTGCCTTTGGAGCTTTGTTGTCCTTTTCACCCCTGATTCTTGTAGCACTTTACATAGATATTAATGATTTCTTCACAAATAAGTGAGGGAATGATTAAAACTACCTTTTCAGGTTCAAAAAATTTAAATGTATCTGTCTGGTTAAATCTTTCAGAAAATCTAAATTTTGGCTTGTGGCTCATACCTGTAGCCCCAACACTTTGGGAGGCTGAGGCGGGAGGATCACTTGGGCCCAGGAGTTCAAGACCAGCTTGGGCAACATAGGAAGACTCCCATCGCTACAAAATATTAAAAAAATAAATTAGCCCGGCGCAGTGGTGCGTGCCTATCGTCCCAGCTACTGCAGAGGCTGAGGTGGGAGAATTGCATAAGCTCAGGAGGTCAAGGCTGCAGTGAGCTGTGATTGCGCAGCTGCACTCCAGCCTGGGTGACAGAGTGATGAGACTCTGTTTTTGAAAAAACAAATTATAAGTTTAATTTTTAAATGAAAATATCAGAAGAATTGAAGAAAATAATCAAATATGCGTGCTTTAAATATATACAGCACACAACTACTTTTTTTTCCATGAGAAAATTCTGATTCTTTCTATGGTACATTTAACTTCCACAAAGTGTCTAGGACAAAGACGCCATACATATAATGTAAATTTATATGTCATGTAAATTTTATATATTCAAAATTATATTTTTATTTTGTCATTTGCCAGTTCAGATGCAACAATTGTTGATGAAAAATAACAACTTTAAAATCATATAGCAACTTTTTTCTTAGGAATTTGAATTTGTTCCTCTTAAATCTTCCTAAGAAGAAAATCTGGGCAGCTAGTCGAATTCATACTTTCCAGATGAGGAAATCTAGGCATAAAAGTGAAAGATCATGAAAAGTACCACAGTACTCTCATTTTGTTTCTGTAGGATGAAATTTCCCAAACCCAATATAAAATTTAATCTTTAAATCTAGACTTTTTGCTTAATTTAAAATTTTAAAAAATTATTTTTGTTAAAATTGATCATGATTTTAGTGGTTTCCTCCTCTCGGTAGTACCTTCAATGTTTATACAAATACTGAATGTGACAAACTATGTTCATGTCATTCTACATATTAGATTAAAACAATGATGGTCAAGAGTACTTAAAGGATAATAAATATTTTATAATGATTAATAAGTAGTTATGACCTAGTTAAGGAAACAGATTACAGACAAGGAAATAAGAAAGATTAAGCAGCAGAGATAGAAATTGCCTCCAGGGTATGCTAACTCCAGAAAATGTTCACTTCAAGTTTTCAAAATTCATTAATCACAAAAATATCTGTCTCTTCAGGAGTTATAGCTTAAAATTAATGACTTTTTAATTTGCAGTAAGTTTATATTGCAAATTAGCTGGTTATTTTAGGACAAATGTTCTGTATACCCTACACATATTTGAAATATTCAAATGTTAAAATATATATATCTTATTAATGAGAATAAGGATCTACTCAGACTTTAGTCAACACTCCTTAGCAAATCTGTACTCATTTGGCTATGTATTTAGTTTTTTTTGTTTTTTAGTTTTTCATTGGTACTTCTCAGAGTCCTGTCACCCTATCTGAAATAACTAAGTGATCATGATTTACCATTTATATGAAAGATACAGCAGAAACACTGTGTGTGTGAATATATATGTGTATCTGAGATTAAACACTTAAGGCAAAGAGATATATGCATGTGATTACCTGATTGTTTTTATCTTAATGTAACTGATATGTTCATCTTTAATAACTTGGTCATGATGTAAAGCTACATTTCATTTTAGTATTAAAATTAATTATAATTATTAGTTATTATTATTACTATAATAATAATATTTTTCTCCTTGGGCGTTCTCCCTTTAGTGATAAGCCCATGAACCTCTAGGATCTTAGTTGGTTCAAAATCTTAGCCAATATCCTCATGAAGAAAAATCTCTAAAATGAGTCAGTCCTCCAGGGAGCTCTGTTTCAGCTCCCATTGCTGTGTCCGTGCCCCACACTGTCTGACGCCCTCTTCTGACCAATGCAAGCGCTGGAACTGTAGGCCCAGAAACAGTTTCAGAAGGTATAGAGAAGGAAGGGTTTTCCCAAACACCTACCAAAACAAATAAATAAAATAAAGTCATCGTGCCAACTATCCATCTACTAACTGGAAAGAAAAATCTGTTCCAAGATGTTTATCTTCTTTACCACTTAGCTATGGAATGATTGGTTTTGGCCTTTAGGTTACAGGATTGCAAATACATAGAAAATAGGGTATGTTGAAGTAATTACAAGAAATTCTCCTTTAAATTCTTACTTGTTAAAAAGGACTATCTTAATGTCTTCAGCGTTCTCAGATTTCCTTAATAGACCTGGCACAACCAGAATATGTAAACGATAGGTCCCATAACAGTATGAAGATACCACAAACCACTATTAATAGCCTAGTTGTTTTTCTTGGAGTTGTCCTGAAACTACCTACTTCATTTCATGTAGTTTACCAGCTTGGTCACACAATTCAGTGGGAAATTCTGAAAGTAACTTGGAATGGTAAGTGAGGGTGGGCCAGCAGAGAAATGCAGTATGGCAGCCCTGATCTGTCTCTACACACAACTGCTTTATATTTTAATAAATCTTAATTCAAACAGTGTCTAAACTTTTGCTGTTAGACCTGTTGTTTGAATGGATAATAAAATTAGTCACCTTTTCTTTATTACTGGGTATGGTCAAAGACTTTCCCTGGAGCAAAAGTTTTACCCTAATGTGGGTTTTGTTAGGGGTGATAAAAAGTTGTTTGCTAAAGCTAATTTAAATTCCTCCAACAAGAAACTGTGGTCAATCCCCAGATCTCTTTCAGTGTGTGTTCCAATGCAAGATTTTCCAAGATGATATATAAAGAAATGTATCTTCATTCAATAACAGAAAAATTTATTGTAATAGAATTACTGGTAAGGTTGCTGCTGCTTTTTTTAAAACTCACATTGACAGAAAAGATGCAAGTTCAGTACAAAGAATTTTTTTGATGAATCATTTGAGAATAAATTCCCAACAACATGATGTCTCACCAGCCCTAAATAATGTATTGTATTTTTTAAAATAAATAACATTCTTCTACACAGCATGATATAACTACCAAAGTTAGGAAATTAACATCCATAAACTACCACCAGCTAATCTTGAGAACCCATTCAAATTTTGCCACATCTTAACAATGTGTTTTTCCGCAAAAGAATCCAGTCCAGAATCACAGTTTGTGCTTGTCATGTCTCTTTAGTGTCCTTTAGCCTGGAACATTTCCTTAGTCTTTCCTAGGCTCTCACGACCTTGACACATTTGAGGGTTACAGGCCAGTTATTTTGTAGAATTTTTCAATTTGGAGTTTGTCTGATTTTTCTTCAGATTTAGATTTAAGTTATGCATTTTGGCAGAAATATCACAGAAGTGATGCTATGTTCTTCTTATTGCATCATATCAGGTGTGGCTTAATTTCAGTTTGTCTCATCATTAATGTTCCCTTTGATCACTTGATTTAGTGGTCCCTGCCAAGCTTCTTCACTGTAAAGCTACAGTTTTTCCCTTTGTAGTTAGTACCTACTTTGTAGGAAGGCATTTTGAAACTTATGTAAATATCTTATTCTTCTCCAGATTTTCTTTCTTTTTCTTTTCTTTTCTTTCTTTCTTTCTTTTTTTTTTTTTTTTTTTTTTTTTTTTGAGACAGGGCCTCACTCTGTTACCCAGGCTGGAGTGCAGTGGCGTGATCTTGGCTCACTGTAGCCTCTGCCTCCTGGGCTCAAGCAATTCTCCCACCTCAGCCTCCCAAGTAACTGGGACTACAGGTGTGTGCCACCACGCCCTGCTAATTTTTGTATTTTTTGTAGAGGTGGGGTTTCGTCATGTTGGCCAGGCTGGTCTGGAACTCCTGAGCTCAAGCAATCTGCCTGCATCGGTCTCCCAAAGTGCTGGGATTACAGCTGTGAGCCACTGCACCTGACCCTTCCTAAGATTTTCAGTGTATTCATTTATTTTATTAGTTTGTATTCACAGTATCCTATTCAGTTACTATCATGATTTATTTTGATACTCAAAATATTCCCAATTTGACCAGTGGATCTGAGCTGACTCCTATGTGCTTTTTTTGTTGTCCCCATCATTTTTGAGCACATCCTTATTTTTGGTGGTATGCTCTGGACTCACGTTATACTTTTACTGCCTTAGTGCTGGACTTCCCATTTCTCTTTCTTTTATTGGAGAATATTTAGGAGCCAAGATTTGAGCAATAGATATACTCATTGCTGTTGGGTTACAAATCTTGATCCTTGCAGTGAACAGAAATAGTGAATATCTATATGTGTAAATACACACACATATATCTTGATAGCCATCAGTTCACACCCACAGCCACCTCCCTCACATCCCACTCAGACACTGACACCCTGGGTTGGGCTGCCTCCTGGCATGGGTGCTGTCCGCATCCCCCTGGTACTTGGATACCGCACTGGGCAGCCTCCCATGCATCACTCCTCCTTGGCCTCCTTGGGCTCTGATGTCCCTCAAGGTCAACTCTCCTATGCAGTGCCCTTCTCACCTCACCCAGTCTCCAACACACCCTGTTGGCTGCCACTGCTGCCTCTTGACCTGAATGCCTCCCTTGCCCTGGCTCAGGGTCTGACACCCTACTCAACCCCCTAACCCTGTGGCTACCCACCTTCTGCCACTGGAGGAGATGCCTACTTTGCTTGGCCCCACCTAATGGCTTTAGGATTGATTGTTTTGAAAAGGAAAGAGGAAGAGCTAAATTTTGTTCCTAAAGTTTGCAATTGGTAGCATGCCCTGATTTTTACTCGTGAAATATCCTCTGTCCCTTTGAGTACATGTGTTTTCAGCAAGATTGAGTTCACCTCCTGCTCCAGGGTGAGCACGTGGCTCAATCCCGGCCAGTTAACTGCATTCTCCTGGCAACAGTGATTAGTATTTGTTTTTTTGTTTGTTTGTTTTTTGTGGGTTTTTTTTTTACACTTTGCTGCTTAGATGAAAAACTCATGTATTTGTATGTGACTTATTTTTCTCATACTCCACATCCAATTCATCTGCAAATTGTCCTTCTTCAAAACATAACCCAGATATAACCATTTCTCTCTTACCTCTGCCATCTGTTTGTACCTACTTACAGAGGTGGCCGATTCCAAGCTACCTCATCTTGCACCTGGCATCCTTCCTACCTCTGGTCCTGTTCCGCTATAGGGCATGGTTTTCTAAATGCTTCAAGTGACCCTTGTTGTTGACTAGGCATAGTAGCCAAAGTGAGTCTTTTAAAATTTGAAGAGAGAAAATATTACTCCTCTGCTCAACAGCCTGCATCGGCTTCTGTCTTAGTCCATCTGCATTGCTATAAAAGAATATCTGAGTCTGGGTAATTTTTATTTTTCACAAAGGCTAATTTGTCTCATGGTTCTAAGGCTGTACAAGAAGCATGGTACTGGCATCTGCATCTGAGGAGGACCTCAGACTGCTTCTATTCATGGCAGAAAGCAAAGGGGAGCCAATGAGTAGAGAAAGATCACACGGCAAGAAAGAGGGAGTGAGAGAGGAGGAGTTGCTGGGCTCTTTTTAATAATTAGTTCTCGTGTGAACTAATAGAGCAAAAACTCACTCCTTATTGCAAGGACATCATCAAGCTGTCCATGAGTGATCCACTCCCATGACCCAAACACCTCTCACTAAGCCCCACCTTCAACACTGGGGATAAAATTTCAACATGAGATTTGGAAGGGACAAATGTTCCATCTATATCACCTTCTTCTTATACTCAGAACAAAATTTAATTACTTCATACACTGGTCAACCAGTGCCTGTACCACAACGAGGATTCCCTGAAGAACTTAGAAAACTACAAAGCCACTCTGATTTTATGGACCTGGATGGGACCTGGACACTGGTTTCTTTGAAAAACTTCCCAGTCATTCTAAAATGCAATCAGAGCTGAGAACCACTGCCTGCATGATCTGGTCTTGGCTACCTGTCATGCCTCATATATTATTACTCTTTATCACTCACTGCAGTCACCCAGACCTCCATGTGGTTCCTTAAGCATGCAAAGCAGGATCTCACCTCAGGGTTTTGCATTGCTGGATGCAATGACTTCTGACCCAAACTACCTGAAGGTGGGCCAAGCTTCCCTGGCTGAGGGCACAGTCCTCCATGAGACTGCCCTCACTTCAGATAGCAGCAGCAAGCTCAGAGGTTCCCCAGCCATCTACACTTCTGACCCACCAGCTACAATTCAGGAGTTTATACCATCTCTTAAGGCTTGATAATCTAGTAGAATGACCTACGCAATTCTGGAAAGCGGTATAGCCATGATTACAGGTTTATTATACCAAAAAAATACAAACAAGGACCAGCCAAAAGAATAGGTACATAGGGTGAGATCTGGGAGGGTCTCTGGCTTTTATGTCCTCTCCCTGCAGAGTTAGAATGCATCACCCTTCCAGCACCTTTATGTGTAGCATATGCACAAAATATCATTAAACAGGGAAGCTCATTCAAGCTTCATTGTCCTGAGTTTTAATTAAGGTTTCATTATGTAAGCATGCTAGATTGAATTTTTTGCCATATAATTGAACTCGAACTTCAGCCCATCTTCCTTCCCTGGAGGTTAGGCTGATATCATATGGCTCAAATCCCCAACCCTCTAATCACATGGTGGTCTCTCTGGCATGGTCAGCTCCCATCATGAATTACCTCCTTAGTCTGGACAACCTAAGAGACCACCATGAATAACAAAAACACTCTTATTACTCAGTAAATTCCATGGATTTGAAGGTTACCTCCCACAAGCCAGGGATAAAGGGCCACCAAATTATTGAGTATATAACACTGTATAAGGACATACCTGACCAGATCTACCCTGGAGGTTTTGTTTACAATCTAACAAAACTCTTACTTGCTCAAGCCACGTTGAGTTGCATTTTTGTCATCATCAAGAATCCTTTGTGACACACTAATCAATTGATTTTCCCCCATGTCTTTCCTCTCTAGTTCATTTTGTACATAATTGTGGGGCGAATCATTCCTCATAATGACAGTTCCGATCTTGTTACCCCTTTGTTAAAAAAGCTGCCAGCAATGAGTTACCAAGATGTCTTCTCTTTATCTAATAGTCCAAAATATTTAGTCTGACATTCAAGGCCTGCATAATATGGTTCTAATTTTCTTAATCTTCTGCAATTAATCCTTGTATATACATGTTAACCAGAATGAACTACACTTGCTTTTCCTCAAATGTCTTTTGCATTCTTCCACCCTGTGCCTTTGTTAGGTTATTTTGTTTACTTGGAATACCCAGCCCTTCTTTCTATTTGTCAGATTATACTCATTTATCTTGTCCATGAACTTTTCTATAATAATCCCAGCTCGAAGTAATCTTTCACTATAAATTCTTCATCAGAGAGAATTTTCTACTTCTCTAATGATACCTGTCACATCTTGCATATTAATATTTGTCCTTTATTGATATCTGAACACAAATTATGTTAATTAAATCAATATTTAATGAGCTCTAACAATGTTCTAAGAATACAAATATGAATAATTGCTTTGTGCTCCAAGGCAACCAGGTATTTAGTAAAAGAGTAAAATACATCTTTTATCAATACTTTGTATCAATCTGCCATTCTCTCCAAATATTTTGTTTCCTATACCCTGTCTCTTCTCTCCTTCTGGAATTCCTGTTAGATATAAGTTGGACCTTTCAATCTATTCCCCATGTCTTTTCATATGTTCTATTTATCTATCTCTGTCTTACTCAGCTATGGATAAATAGAACTTTATCTTTCAAATCAGTCTTCAAGTTTACTAATTCCTTCTTCAGCTTAGTCTAATATGCTGCTTAACTAATTTATCCATGGTAAATTTAAATGGCTATTTATTTCCAGAGTTTGAATTATTTCTTTTAAATTTTTATCTTTTTTTCACAGTGAATTGCCATTTGTTTTTTTAATGCCTTTTATATTTCAAAAATCTAAAACACATATTTTAATCATGGTCCTTTAGATTGCTTTCCTATATATCAAGTTTTGAGATGGAATGACTTACCTGAGTCTCTGTTAAGTCTTCTTTGTGAATTTTTATTTTGAGCTCCCCTTTAGTCAGGCTTATTTTTGTCTCTGCTCATCTCATGCTGCATGGGTGATGAAGTTTGGCATTGATATCCTTCAGTGTCCCAGAGGCACCACTGGCCCAGGACCATGATAATTTCTAGATATGAGATTTCTTTCAGAAACAAGTAAATTCAGACTATACGCTAAAGAAGGCAACAGGCTTGGAATATTTTTTCTCACAAAAGACTTATTTTTCCCCCAAACAGACTTAATTGTCATCTGCTTGATCTTGTTGGCTGAGATTTTTAGTACTCTTTGGCAGGGATTAAAGCTTTTGAGGGGCCTAGCTTTATATAGACGTCTCAGTTACTGGCCTCTGCTCAGGTGAGGATAAGAGGCCTTCTGGACCTGATGGCATTAAAACCCTAGTTGTTACCAAATCAATACTGCTGCTTCCATTCACCTCCCAAGGTTGTCGCAGTCTTACTTCTTATATTTATCAGTCTGGCTTTTAATTCCCTCTGTGTTTCTGGCCCTCTGGCCCTTGGAGACTCCTGTTTCTTCTGGACAGATCAGCTAAAAATTAACTTTTTTTTTTTTGGCTATTTTAAACCCAGTGTTCCTAAGGGCTTATAGTTTTCATAGTAGCTTAGTCTATCATGTTGCTGAAACCAGAAGAAAAAGTAGATATGTATCCAACTACATAATATCTACCCCACCAGATACATACCATAATAGGGAATTGAAGAAAATCCTGTGGAAATTCAGAAAAGGTAGTCATTAATTGTGATTGAGGGCTTGAGAAAGTCTTAATGGAATAACAGTTGAGTTGGGCTTTGAAAAATGAATAGATTTTAACATGAAGAGGGAGAAGCGTTGAGTACCTGGTACAGGAAATCCCAAATAAGGAATGAGCGATCATGAAGATGCTTGTCATTTTGTGAAGTAGATTATAGTCCTTTGTGGTTGGACTTACATGCAGCCTTATTGAAGGCCGTCTTTGGGGAATGTGTAAAACCTTGCTTACATACAAGGTCTCTCATGGTGCTTTGTGTGTCATACATGCTAGATATTTACCAGGCAAACAAATACACGTGAAAGAATGTCACCAAGAAAAGGAGTGGAGGCTGAGCATACAGAGTAATACTCAACCTCACTGTGTCTCAGTATTTTCACCTAAAAACAAGAGAGTAAAAAGGTAAGACTCTTCAAACTACTTTTGGTTCTAATATTCTGCAATAACAATTTCTATAACTTAATACCAATCCTAATTCATTCCAATTTAAGCAAGGAAAACATGTAGATAATGTTTTGTTAAGAGTAAATGAATTTGGTTGTCTATCTGCCATAGGGAAAGAGAGTGAAATGTAGTCTTGAAAAATGCTGTATAATCTGTTGGTCAGAACAAAGAGAATCAGGTTGATCCATTACAGGGCTATTATTTTATAACCTATTTGAAGTTGCTGCTATTCTGGGCTTAAAAAAAGAGACACTGCTTAGCACTTCCCTTTTAAGATTCCAGTTTTCAAGAGCTTTCTCTGTATGGAGCCTTCAGTTTCTAAAAATAAACAAAATAGGAAGATTTCTCCTTGGAGGAAACATTTAGCAACAACAACCACAAAAGTTCAAAAGGGAAATTCATTGTCCAACAAGAGGAAGGAGAAAAATCTAGCTTCCTTCCATTTAAAAAAAATTATTTTACTTGCTGAGTTTTCTAAAAGTTCCTTAGATTAAGAAGGAAAACGGGAAAGTCAAGAATATCACAGTTTGTATCTGAAAGGAGTGAACAACCAACCATCACTGCATCATTTAAGAACATATTTTTTAAAAAGCATAAAAGAAAAAAGCTATTATGGTTCATTTTTATGTTGTCCAAAATGCATTTATTCATTGATTCATTCCTTTATCTATTAAATATTTGTTGAGCACCTAATGTGTGTCAGATGTTGTGCCAGGCACTGAGCTGGAGATGTGACTTGACTAGTAGCTCCATAGTGGTCCCTCAGCATGGTAACCTCAGTCTTTTATTCTATGTGGTAGATATTGTGGACTGGCTAATGCCATTTGTAGTTCATCATTCTTCTAGTATGTTTTTCTCTACTGCAGAGTTTGGAAAGGTGAAGATTTCATTTCCCAAGACAGATTTTTCCAATTTGGTATACTTGCATGAGATCTGGGATGCAAAAGTGAAGTGGAGCCTATTTTCCTGACTTTTGCCTGATTTCATTGGCAAACAAAGTCATGAACTGTGAAGTTTTCTGATAGCAATGTTATTGTGTCTATTCTCCAGCTCCTTGTGGAGAGTAAGCTAAAGGCCACGTTCAGCTTCTTGATTCCCACTTCCTAATTTCTTTATTACAGCTATGACCATGTGTTCTCGAACACAATTGCTCCAGTGGTGGCCTCAGAGGAATAGTGACTTGATTCTAAGGAGTAGATCTAGGATTCATTTCTAGAGACCAAGCTCTGTCAGGGATTTTCTTTATTTTATTTTATTTTATTTTTTATTATTATACTTTAGGTTTTATGGTGCATGTGCACAATGTGCAGGTTAGTTACATATGTATACATGTGCCATGCTGGTGCGCTGCACCCACCAACTCGTCATCTAGCATTAGGTATATCTCCTAATGCTATCCCTCCCCCCTTCCCCCACCCCTCAACAGTCCCCGAAGTGTGATGTTCCCCTTCCTGTGTCCATGTGTTCTCATTGTTCAATTCCCACCTATGAGTGAGAATATGCGGTGTTTGGTTTTTTGTTCTTGCGATAGTTTACTGAGAATGATGATTTCCAATTTCATCCATGTCCCCACAAAGGACATGAACTCATCATTTTTTATGGCTGCATAGTATTCCATGGTGTATATGTGCCACATTTTCTTAATCCAGTCTATCATTGTTGGACATTTGGGTTGGTTCCAAGTCTTTGCTATTGTGAATAGTGCCTCAATAAACATACGTGTGCATGTGTCTTTATAGCAGCATGATTTATAATCCTTTGGGTATATACCCAGCAATGGGATGGCTGGGTCAAATGGAATCTCTAGTTCTAGATCCCTGAGGAATCGCCGCACTGACTTCCACAAGGGTTGAACTAGTTTACAGTCCCACCAACAGTGTAAAAGTGTTCCTGTTTCTCCACATCCTCTCCAGCACCTGTTGTTTCCTAACTTTTTAATGATTGCCATTCTAACTGGTGTGAGATGGTATCTCATTGTGGTTTTGATTTGCATTTCTCTGATGGCCAGTGATGGTGAGCATTTTTTCCTGTGTTTTTTGGCTGCATAAATGTCTTCTTTTGAGAAGTGTCTGTTCACGTCCTTCGCCCACTTTTTGATGGGGTTGTTCGTTTTTTTCTTGTAAATTTGTTGGAGTTCATTGTAGATTCTGGATATTAGCCCTTTGTCAGATGAGTAGGTTGCGAAAATTTTCTCCCATTTTGTAGGTTGCCTGTTCGCTCTGATGGTAGTTTCTTTTGCTGTGCAGAAGCTCTTTAGTTTAATTAGATCCCATTTGTCAATTTTGGCTTTTGTTGCCATTGCTTTTGGTGTTTTAGACGTGAAGTCCTTGCCCATGCCTATGTCCTGAATGGTAATGCCTAGGTTTTCTTCTAGGGTTTTTATGGTTTTAGGTCTAACGTTTAAGTCTTTAATCCATCTTGAATTGATTTTTCTATAAGGTGTAAGGAAGGGATCCAGTTTCAGCTTTCTCCATATGGCTAGCCAGTTTTCCCAGCACCATTTATTAAATAGGGGATCCTTTCCCCATTTCTTGTTTTTCTCAGGTTTGTCAAAGATCAGATACTTGTAGATATGTGGTGTTATTTCTGAGGGCTCTGTTCTGTTCCATTGATCTATATCTCTGTTTTGGTACCAGTACCATGCTGTTTTGGTTACTGTAGCCTTGTAGTATAGTTTGAAGTCAGGTAGTGTGATGCCTCCAGCTTTGTTCTTTTGGCTTAGGATTGACTTGGCGATGTGGGCTCTTTTTTGGTTCCATATGAACTTTAAAGTAGTTTTATTCAATTCTGTGAAGAAAGTCGTTGGTAGCTTGATGGGGATGGCATTGAATCTGTAAATTACCTTGGGCAGTATGGCCATTTTCATGATATTGATTCTTCCTACCCATGAACATGGAATGTTCTTCCATTTGTTTGTATCCTCTTTTATTTCCTTGAGAAGTGGTTTGTAGTTCTCCTTGAAGAGGTCCTTCACATCCCTTGTAAGTTGGATTCCTAGGTATTTTATTCTCTTTGAAGCAATTGTGAATGGGAGTTCACTCATGATTTGGCTCTCTGTCTGTCTGTTATTGGTGTATAAGAATGCTTGTGATTTTTGCACATTGATTTTGTATCCTGAGACTTTGCTGAAGTTGCTTATCAGCTTAAGGAGATTTTGGGCTGAGACAATGGGGTTTTCTAGATATACAATCATGTCGTCTGCAAACAGGGACAATTTGACTTCCTCTTTTCCTAATTGAATACCCTTTATTTCCTTCTCCTGCCTAATTGCCCTGGCCAGAACTTCCAACACTATGTTGAATAGAAGTGGTGAGAGAGGGCATCCCTGTCTTGTGCCAGTTTTCAAAGGGAATGCTTCCAGTTTTTGCCCATTCAGTATGATATTGGCTGTGGGTTTGTCATAGATAGATCTTATTATTTTGAGATACGTCCCATCAATACCTAATTTATTGAGAGTTTTTAGCATGAAGGGTTGTTGAATTTTGTCAAAGGCCTTTTCTGCATCTATTGAAATAATCATGTGGTTTTTGTCTTTGGTTCTGTTTATATGCTGGATTACATTTATTGATTTGTGTATATTGAACCAGCCTTGCATCCCAGGGATGAAGCCCACTTGATCATGGTGGATAAGCTTTTTGATGTGCTGCTGGATTCGGTTTGCCAGTATTTTACTGAGGATTTTTGCATCAATGTTCATCAAGGATATTGGTCTAAAATGCTCTTTTTTGGTTGTGTCTCTGCCCGGCTTTGGTATCAGGATGATGCTGGCCTCATAAAATGAGTTAGGGAGGATTCCCTCTTTTTCCATTGATTGGAATAGTTTCAGAAGGAATGGTACCAGTTCCTCCTTGTACCTCTGGTAGAATTCGGCTGTGAACCCATCTGGTCCTGGACTTTTTTTGGTTGGTAAGCTATTGATTATTGCCACAATTTCAGCTCCTGTTATTGGTCTATTCAGAGATTTAACTTCTTCCTGGTTTAGTCTTGGGAGGGTGTATGTGTTGAGGAATTTATCCATTTCTTCTAGATTTTCTAGTTTATTTGCGTAGAGGTGTTTGTAGTATTCTCTGATGGTAGTTTGTATTTCTGTGGGATCGGTGGTGATATCCCCTTTATCATTTTTTATTGCATCTATTTGATTCTTCTCTCTTTTTTTCTTTATTAATCTTGCTAGCGGTCTATCAATTTTGTTGATCCTTTCAAAAAACCAGCTCCTGGATTCATTTATTTTTTGAAGGGTTGTGTCTCTATTTCCTTCAGTTCTGCTCTGATTTTAGTTATTTCTTGCCTTCTGCTAGCTTTTGAATGTGTTTGCTCTTGCTTTTCTAGTTCTTTTAATTGTGATGTTAGGGTGTCAGTTTTGGATCTTTCCTGCTTTCTCTTGTGGGCATTTAGTGCTATAAATTTCCCTCTACACACTGCTTTGAATGCATCCCAGAGATTCTGGTATGTTGTTTCTTGGTTCTCGTTGGTTTCAAAGAACATCTTTATTTCTGCCTTCATTTCGTTATGTACCCAGTAGTCATTCAGGAGCAGGTTGTTCAGTTTCCATGTAGTTGAGCGGTTTTGAGTGAGATTCTTAATCCTGGGTTCTAGCTTGATTGCACTGTGATCTGAGAGATAGTTTGTTATAATTTCTGTTCTTTTACATTTACTGAGGAGAGCTTTACTTCCAAGTATGTGGTCAATTTTGGAATAGGTGTGGTGTGGTGCTGAAAAAAATGTATATTCTGTTGATTTGGGATGGAGAGTTCTGTAGATGTCTATTAGGTCCGCTTGGTGCAGAGCTGAGTTCAATTCCTGGGTATCCTTGTTGACTTTCTGTCTTGTTGATCTGTCTAATGTTGACAGTGGGGTGTTAAAGTCTCCCATTATTAATGTGTGGGAGTCTAAGTCTCTTTGTAGGTCACTCAGGACTTGCTTTATGAATCTGGGTGCTCCTGTATTGGGTGCATATATATTTAGGATAGTTAGCTCTTCTTGTTGAATTGATCCCTTTACCATTATGTAATGGCCTTCTTTGTCTCTTTTGATCTTTGTTGGTTTAAAGTCTGTTTTATCAGAGACTAGGATTGCAACCCCTGCCTTTTTTTGTTTTCCATTTGCTTGGTAGATCTTCCTCCTTCCTTTTATTTTGAGCCTATGTGTGTCTCTGCACGTGAGATGGGTTTCCTGAATACAGCACACTGATGGGTCTTGAGTCTTTATCCAATTTGCCAGTCTGTGTCTTTTAATCGGAGCATTTAGTCCATTTACATTTAAAGTTAATATTGTTATGTGTGCATCTGATCCTGTCATTATGACGTTAGCTGGTTATTTTGCTCGTTAGTTGATGCAGTCTCTTCCTAGTCTCGATGGTCTTTACATTTTGGCATGATTTTGCAGCGGCTGGTACCAGTTGTGCCTTTCCGTGTTTAGCACTTCCTTCAGGAGCTCTTTTAGGGCAGGTCTGGTGGTGATAAAATCTCTCAGCATTTGCTTGTCTGTAAAGGATTTTATTTCTCCTTCACTTATGAAGCTTAGTTTGGCTGGATATGAAATTCTGGTTTGAAAATTCTTTTCTTTAAGAATGTTGAATATTGGCCCCCACTCTCTTCTGGCTTGTAGGGTTTCTGCTGAGAGATCAGCTGTTAGTCTGATGGGCTTCCCTTTGAGGGTAACCCGACCTTTCTCTCTGGCTGCCCTTAACATTTTTTCCTTCATTTCAACTTTGGTGAATCTGACAATTATGCGTCTTGGAGTTGCTCTTCTCGAGGAGTATCTTTGTGGCGTTCTCTGTATTTCCTGAATCTGAATGTTGGCCTGCCTTGCTAGATTGGGGAAGTTCTCCTGGATAATATCCTGCAGAGTGTTTTCCAACTTGATTCCATTCTCCCCGTCACTTTCAGGTACACCAATCAGACGTAGATTTGGTCTTTTCACATAGTCCCACATTTCTTGGGGGCTTTGCTCATTTCTTTTTATTCTTTTTTCTCTAAACTTGCCTTCTCACTTCATTTCATTCATTTCATCTTCCATGGCTGATACCCTTTCTTCCATTTGATTGCATCGGCTCCTGAGGCTTCTTCATTCTTCACGTAGTTCTCAAGCCTTGGTTTTCAGCTCCATCAGCTCTTTTAAGCACTTCTCTGTATTGGTTATTCTAGTTATACATTCTTCTAAATTTTTTTCAAAGTTTTCAACTTCTTTGCCTTTGGTTTGAATATCCTCCCGTAGCTCGGAGTAATTTGATCGTCTGAAGCCTTCTCCTCTCAGCTCGTCAAAGTCATTCTCTGTCCAGCTTTGTTCCGTTGCTGGTGAGGAACTGCGTTCCTTTGGAGGAGGAGAGGTACTCTGGTTTTTAGAGTTTCCAGTTTTTCTGCTCTGTTTTTTCCCCATCTTTGTGGTTTTATCTACTTTTGGTCTTTGATGATGGTGATGTACAGATGGGTTTTTGGTGTGGATGTCCTTTCTGTTAGTTTTCCTTCTAACAGACAGGACCCTCAGCTGCAGGTCTGTTGGAGTACCCGGCCGGCCGTGTGAGGTGTCAGTCTGCCCCTGCTGGGGGGTGCCTCCCAATTAGGCTGCTCGGGGGTCAGGGGTCAGGGACCCACTTGAGGAGGCAGTCTGCCCGTTCTCAGATCTCCAGCTGCGTGCTGGGAGAACCACTGCTCTCCTCAAAGCTGTCAGACAGGGACATTTAAGTCTGCAGAGGTTACTGCTGTCTTTTTGTTTGTCGGTGCCCTGCCCCCAGAGGTGGAGCCTACAGAGGCAGGCAGGCCTCCTTGAGCTGTGGTGGGCTCCACCCAGTTCAAGCTTCCAGGCTGCTTTGTTTACCTAAGCGAGCCTGGGCAATGGCGGGCGCCCCTCCCCCAGCCTCGCTGCCGCCTTGCTGTTTGATCTCAGACTGCTGTGCTAGCAATCAGCGAGACTCCGTGGGCGTAGGACCCTCTGAGCCAGTTGCGGGCTATAATCTCCTGGTGCACCATTTCCTAAGCCCCTCGGAAAAGCACAGTATTCACATGGGAGTGGCCCGATTTTCCAGATGCCATCTGTCACCCCTGGAAAGGGAACTCCCTGACCCCTTGCACTTCCCGAGTGAGGCAATGCCTCGCCCCTGCTTCGGCTGGCGCATGGTGCGCTCACCCACTGACCTGCGCCCACTGTCTGGCACTCCCTAGTGAGATGAACATGGTACCTCAGATGGAAATGCAGAAATCACCCGTCTTCTGCGTCGCTCACGCTGGGAGCTGTAGACCGGAGCTGTTCCTATTCGGCCATCTTGGTTCCTCCCCAGGGATTTTCTTAACAATGAATTCCATGTGTTAAATCCTTTTCCGTTTAAAATATGAGGAGTGGTTTTTCTTTGCTGCATTGAACATGCCCAGTACACCCTCTACTGTTATTTAGGATAATGTTAGAACTCTTAGAGATGCAGTGTTTTGGGCCATTTTTGTTATATCTGATCCTTATATATATTCAGTTTATCTTTTCTTACCAAATATTGCAATGGAAATTGCAGGTGGTCACTGGAATTTGCAATATGCTACAAAGTTTAAGAGCACATGCTCCCAGCCAGACAACTTCATGTTCCCCAAGAGAATGTGAGCATCTCGAGAACAGGAACTTTGGTTTACCATGGATTCCCCAGGTTCTAGAACAGTGCCTGACACAAAATAGCCAGGCGTGGTAGTGGGCACCTGTAATCCCAGCTACTTGGGAAGCTGAGACATGAGAATTGCTTGAACCCGGGAGGCAGATGTTGCTGTGAGCCGAGATCGCACCACTGCACTCTAGCCTGGGTGATAGAGTGAGACTCCATCTTGAAAAAAAAGAATTCTCTTGAATGAATTATTTCCAATTCCTCCTCTAACACATACTAGCTGAATTATACACCCTCCTTGGGGAAGCCAGATTCCATGCCTGGTGGTACTATACTTTACCAGACGCAAAACTTCTGTGGCTCTAGGTAGGTTAGGCATGGGTCCCAGGACTGATGTAGGTCCTGTCATTATGGGTGTAATGGAGATTATGTTGAAGCCTGGCCTTCCCTCAAGGCAGATGTGGGATAGCTCAGGGAGTTGGGAAATGAATGGCAGTGGCTAGGATTCTTTATTGAGCAAGCAGGTGGAGCCAAGCAAATCTGAGGTATGCATATATGGAGTCTAACACACCCGTTTGTATTCACATGTGGGACATCAGTAGTCAGATGTACAGTTCTTCTGCCAGCCTAGCCTAGCAAAAATTCAATGTTTTCATTCCCTGATGAGAGGAGTGTTTATTTATCTACTGATGATCACCTGATTGCCATTGCTCAGTCACAAATGTTATTCCAAAGAGACAAAATTTTTTTTCGTCAGCTAAAATAGCTTCCTGGCATGATGTTGAGTAAGAGTTTGGAGTATGACAAGCAAATGGATCCCATATTAGCCATGTGACTTGAGCAAGTTTTCAGACTTCTCTAAGCTTCAGTTTCCTAATAGGCCAAAGGGAGAAAGTAATAGCAGATAGTTGTAAAGATTAAATTTATGTATGCAAAACACAAAGTCTTCCTGTCTTCTCTAGCTTAAAAATGTACCCAGTAATTAGTACTCTCCTCCCCTTCCTCTCTAAGGATTTCTACTCATTCCCTGAAAGTTATTGCTTTGTGTAGTACATCATTCATTTGGGATTCTCATGCATTATTCACTGAGCAGCTACGACTGAAAAATATTGTGAATAGAGGCTATGGAGGATACAGAGATGAATAATAAATAATTATTTGTGATGCAGTAATAAATACAATAGTAGTTAGTTGAATTACCCGAAATTGCTGTTTTTATACGTCAAAAGTGGCCTACTTGTTCCAATATCATAGAGTGCAACTTTACTGTTGGTGTGCTTCCAATCCAGTGATAAACACATAAGTACCTTAGGAAGTGTTACAACAGAATTACATGCTGCTGCAGCTTGAATGCCTCCTTCAAAACTCATGTTGAAATTTAATTGCATTTATGTTGGCATTAAGAGGTGGGATCTTAGAGTTGATTAGGTCAGGAGGGCTCTGTCCTCATGAATGGATTAATGCCCTTACTACATGAATGAGTGAGTTATTGAGGGAGTGGGCTCCTGATAAAAGGATGAGTTCAGCCAGATTTCCTCTGTCTTGTGTGCTCTGCTCACTTGCCCTCTACAATCTATCTTCTGCCATGGGATAGTGCAGCAGGAAGGTTCTCATCAGAGGCCATCACCAGACTCTTGGACTTGCCAGCCTCCAGAATCATGAGCCAAATAAATTTCTATTGTTTATAAATTACCTAATTTCTAGTATTCTGTTATAGCAGCAGAAAATGGACTAAGACACACACCAAGTGAGATGTGGGTTAAAGACAAAGAAAGATTACTTCTGGTGGGAAAGTTATGGGAAGAATTTGTGGAATAGGTGGGGTTAACCTAAGCCTAAAACTTCCAGAAAAGGGGCTAATCAGTTTTATAAGGTAGAAGCCTGAAGGCAGCATCACCCTGTGTTTTGACCCATTGAACTAGTGCACAGCTCACTTAGTGAGCTGCCAAAAGTGAGCTTGGTATGTTTATTTTAGAAGGGCTAAAGACATTCAATTTGGTTAAGGAGCCAGAGGAACAATTTTTATACAAGGGAGGTTGAAGACTGTGTGTCTGTGGTGAAAACAGCAAGGTGCCCCAAAGAGCTCTTAAGTTTCATGATTCATTACTTTGAATACAAATTTGATAAATTGATGAGAAAATGTAGTGATGGAATGCACTTCAGACTTAACAATTACAACCTGTAAACTACAAGAGCTACTTTTAAAAAAGTATGGTAAAATACACATGACATGAAATTTATCACTTTAACTATTTTTAAGTGTGCAGTTCAGTGGCATCAAGTATATTCACACTGTTGTGCAACCATTACCACCATCCATCTCCAGAGCTTTTCTCATCATTCCACACTGAACTCTGTACCCATTAGCAATAACTCCCCATTCCCCCTCTACTCAGCCCCTGGCAACCACCTTTCTACTTTCCATTTCTATACATTTGACTACTCTTCATATCTTATATAAGTGGAATCATATATTGTATTTGCCCTTTTGTAACTGGCTTATTTTACTTAGTATATGTCTTTTAAGTCCATCCATCTTGTAGCATGTGTCAGAATTTCATTCCTTTTTAAGACTGAATAACATTCCATTGTATGTATGAATGTGCCACATTTTGTTTATTCATTCATTTTTCAATGGATAGTTGCATTGTTTGCACCGTTTGGCAGGAGCTACTTTTAAACCAATTCCAGGCAGCAAAATCTAGGCTAGCTTCAGAGAGCTAGACACCTGCCAGCTGTGGCTGAGAGGATGAGATGTAAGCACTCATCATCTTCTAGATGCCCTGGGAAGCTGAGGTGAAGCTCATTACATATGTTTTTTTCAGGCTGAGATGGAGCCAGTGAATCTCTGAGCCTCCAGGCCCCAAGCCATGTCCTGAGATGCCTTTAGAAGATGGGGTGGGGAGACACACTGATCTGGGAGACAATATTCCACCAACAATATCACATCCCACCACTCTCAGCAGACTGTACTATTTCATTTTTTTTTTTCCCTGTGGATTATTTGGGCAAAAGCTTTATTCACTGAAAGTCCACTTAATTCTTTTAAAAAATAAGGCCTCAAGGACAATGGCTCTCTTTAGAAGTAGGAATACATGGCAACTCATTGACTTCTCCTGTTTATCTCATGCCTATTGCATCCTTTTCCTGGTAGCATCAAGCAGTCCCAGGAATGGATAGTGAGCAGAACCACACTCCAGGGGCACACAAAATGAGACAGCATTGCCTTTCCTATTGCTAACACCTCTTAATTTTAAAAATTGTGGCTAAAATCCTCTCACTCCTTCTATAGAGGAGAAGGGTGGGATTTTTCACTTAGTTTTGCAAAAATATGTTGGTATGACATATTTTCTAATTATAGCTTCACCATCATGGCATAATGGCTGCTTCAAAGCCCAAACAATAGTAGATCTTGAGGCATATAATACCCAAGCTCTGTTAATACATCTGTAATTACTGTATACATGCTTATTGCAATGCTTATCTTTCTTATCTAGGTGTTCTTGCTCAAAGAAAAACACAACTGTGCTTCTATTTTCAGCCTGTTTATACATTGAGGTCTAGACCTACCTAGTGATACCTGGGCTCTGCCGTGGATGTCACATCCAGCAGCCACTCAGAGGTGACAATGGTATGTAAACTGACAACACAGTGCAATTGTAATCTTTCATTATTTAAGATTTTGTGCGCCAGATCTCAAATCTTGGAATCTTAACCCTATGATTCTCTAGCAAAGTAACACCCTCCCCATCTGGGGAAGCAGGATAATTTCTACCCTCACTGCCTAACCTGCTTCTCTGGAATGTGAGTGGGCGGAGGGTGGAGAAAAGGCTCACAGGCATCAGAATGAGCTCACAATAATGTGTATCTATCTCATTAGAATTAATTCACTAATCTCATTGGCTAGTTTTTCGAAGATGAAGCAGCAAAAGTCATAAGTTATTTTAAAAACCTCTTCTGTATTTTAATGTTTGCCTAGTGAAAAGTGTAGAATTTACCCACAAAAGTCTAGCAAAAACTGGCACTATCCACACTCCCTAATGTTTCTGACACCTTGAGTACTGTTCCAGAGTGTGGGATTGATAAATTAAAAAGTAATGATAAAATATTTATAGCTATTATTTTGTTTCATGTCTTGAAAAAACTGAAATGGTGGGAAGAACACAGAAGGAAGAGTCAGAAAAAGAGAAGTAAAATCTTAACTCTGCCATTTACAAGTCCTTCAAACAAATCATTTAAGCTATTCTGAACTGCAGTTGCTTCATTTAAAAAAATATAGATGATTGTTTTCTCAGTGGTATGGTGTAGCAATTCTAAAATAATTTTCTATGTCTTCTAGGCATGAGCAAATAGAAAGATATATTGAGAATAATGGGAGGTGTATTAGTTTGTTTTCATGCTGCTGATAGAGACATACCTGAAACTGGGAACAAAAAGAGGTTTGATTGGACTTACAGTACCACACGGCTAGGGAGGCCTCAGAATCGTGATGAGAGGTGAAAGGCACTTCTTACATGGCAGTGGCAAGAGAAAAATGAGGAAGAAGCAAAAACAGAAACCCTTGATAAATCCATCAGATCTCATGAGACTTATTCACTATCATGAGAAAAGCATGGGAAAGACCGACCCCCATGATTCAGTTACCTCCCCCTGGATCTCTCCCACAACATTTGGGAATTCTGGGAGATACAATTCAAGTTGAGATTTGGGTGGGGACACAGCCAAACCATATCAGAAGCCAAGTTTTTTATTGTAAGTAAAGGGATTTATAAATATGGAAAGGGAGAAACAGGAATGAAACCTGCAGTGTTGGATTGGATGTTGGAAGTATCAGAATAAACTCACAAAATTTTTGTTTAAGATGTGGTCTCACTCTATTGCTGGCTGGAGTGCAATGGCATGACCATAGCTCACTGTAGCCTCAAACTCCTGGGCTCAAGCGATCCTCCCGCTTCAGCCTTCCAAGTAGCTGGGACTTCAGGTATGTGCCACCACACTTGGGTAATTAAAAAAATTTTTTAGAAATGGGTTTTTGTTATGTTGCCCAGGCTGGTCTTGAACTCCTGGCCTCAAGCAGTCCTCCTGCCTCAGCATACATTCATGGATTTTATGGGGGAGGGGAGTGGGGAGACAGACAGGCAGAGAGAGAGAGAGAGAGAGAAGGGAAGAGGACAAAGGAGGAAAAGGTGGAGGGGGTGGAGGAAGAGGAAGGAAGGAAGGAAGGAAGGAAGGAAGCTAAGTAAGGCTGATTCCAGGATTGCCATAGGAAAGTACAAAATGTGCCTGGAATAACTTCGTGTGTCAGAATGACTAAGCAAACTGAAGTCCCTGGGAATCTGTGGAAATCTTGAGAAGAGACTAGGCCATGTGGGATGAGTGGCTTGAGTTACTTGTATCTGGGTTAATATAGTGAGGCCAAACCAAAACATCTGAAGACATTCTTTTCCTTAGATTACAGTATGATGGGACTGAGATATGTTGGTCTTCTTTTTTATATCTACTATCTAGAGCATAATATAAAGCTAAAGAAAAAAGGAGTAGATTATATCACTTTCTATGTTGTAGATAATTCTAAACTGGAGCCCAGTGGAGCTAACTTGACTCTTAATTTTCATTGCATCAACTCCCTAGGCAATTTTAAGATTCAGTGATGGTGTCTTATCATTCTTAGAATGACAATGAAAGCCTTTACCATTGTCTACAAGGCCCTGTACAATTAGTTTCCAGCTTTGTTCCTACTCACTCCCAGACATACTTTTGGCCACCCCACCCCACCCTAACCTATCCTTAGGCTGACCTACAGGTTGAGTTTTGTACTCTGTTCCAGCCTTTGCTTATGCTCTTCCTTCTGCTGGGGGTACTCTTTTCTACCCTTTTTGTTGGCCTAACTCCTATGTTTTCTTCTAATGTCAGCTCAAAGTCACTTCATAAAAGGTGCCCTCCTTGTACTCCTAGTCTGGGTTCCTTGATCTTCTCTTTTATAGTATTTGCAAAATTGACATTTAAATATTTGTTTGCATAGTTATTTGTTTTATTTCTGACTCTACACAAGATTATATAAGCTACACAAAGTCAGGAATGGTAAAACAGTGCCTTATCCACTGTAGGAGCTTAGTACATACTTGAGGAAGGAAGGAAGGAAGGAAAGGGAAGGGAAGATATAAATAATTAATTGTTTTAAATAATAATTTCGAGATGATTAGTTATTGGTGGGTCTGACCTGCAGACCCTGGCCAAATGACAGATGAACAAATGCACTCAGACACAGATAACCAGTGAAAGAGCAAGCTAGGGGACTGGACTGCCCACAGGCACTGAGGAGGGTGCTGTAAAGAATCAGCAGCCATGGCCTTGACCAGCTGGTGCTGCAGGCATTTATTTGGTATAGATTTAATGACAAAGGCTTTGAGTCAACACACCTGTGGATAATTAACATGGTCGCCCTCCCCAGATCAGTTCTGTGCATGAATGATCAAAGATCGGTCTCAGGATAACATGAGTAAACAAGCTATTTAGATAAATTCCTCTACATTCCTTTGTTATTTGCTTTTTACTATTAGCTCAAAGTAAGAGGATGAGGCTGCCTTCAGCCATAACCCTTTCCTAAAGCTTTTGCAAAACCCTCTGGCCTTCCAAAAAGGTTTGTGTTTTTCCTATAATTTTCTCTTATACTTTCTCCCACCACCCTGACTGAACTCCTACAATTGTTTTATAACATAATATTACTTCTTTTGAAATACGTTAAATTTCCTGAATATTTGTTATATTTTTTCCTCTCTAAAAATTCTTAGTGTTATTTTATCTTTAAATCATTACAAATGAAAATATTTAAAACTAGTATTTCATCCATAATTTTAGTTTTTTAGTTGCTTCCTTACAATCATGATTGGTAGTTTTACATGCACACGTGTTGTTGTGCTGTTAAATGTTTAATAACTAGCTCTTTAAGTGTAGTTATAACACAAATATTAGTTGATATTTTCATTTACATTAATGTTTAAGATAAAGTGAGAAAATTTAAAAAGTATTGAAAGAACATCACTCATTTATCAATTAGAGGAGCAGATTTTTATTTTTTATGTTTTATTTTTCTTTTACTTTTTATTTGAGACAGGGTCTCACTATATTACCCAGGCTGATCTTGAGCTCCTGGGCTCAAGGGATCCTCTTGCCTTAGCCTCCCAAACTGCTGAGATTACAGGCGTGAGCCACTGTGCCTGGCCCTAGAGGAGCAAACTTTTTACTAAATTGGATAATAATTTTCCAATACTGGAGGGATGTTTCCTCAGATTTTTATGCATTCAAACAGACATGATACATTTTACAATTTAATTTGCATTTTACCATATTCTTTACCATTTTCTTAAGTCTAGACAAAGAACGAAACAAAACAAAAAGTCAATCCTGATTGTCAATTTCCTTGGCGTAATATTTGTCAATTTCCTTGGCATAAACACTCCCATTGTGGCAAATTTCAGACTATCAATGCGATATCAAATAAGGCAGAGTTGGAAGACGTGCACAGTATTATGCCCTGACATAGTAATGTTCGTCTACACAGATACAATAGATGTAAATAACTTGAGGGCTATAGATAATGCAGTAAAATAATTAGGACATGATGAATGTATTATTTACATTTATAATACAATTTGTTTCATTTGATTTTTAATAATGGTTGTGTTTGACAACTGGCTTGCAAAATTCCCGAAAATTTAACAACTGGTTCTTTTGTTTTGTTTTGTTTTTGAGACAGAGTCTCACTCTGCCGAGACCAGCTAGGTCAGGGAGACCCTAATCCAGCAGTGCTAGAGGAATTAAAGACACACACACACAGAAATATAGAGGTGTGAAGTGGGAAATCAGGGGTCTCACAGCCTTCAGAGCTGAGAGCCCCAAACAGGGATTTACCCACATATTTATTAACAGCAAACCAGTCATTAGCATTGTTTCTATAGATATTAAATTAACTAAAAGTATCCCTTATGGAAAACGAAGGGATGGGCCGAATTAATTGCAGCAGGAACATGCTCTTAAGACACAGATCGCTCATGCTTTTGTTTGTGGCTTAAGAATGCCTTTAAGCAGTTTTCCACCCTGGGCAGGCCAGGTGTTCCTTGCCCTCATTCCCATAAACCGACAACCTTCCAGCTTGGGCGTTAGGGCCATTATGGACATGGTATAGTGCTGCAGAGATTTTGTTTATAGCCAGTTTTGGGGGGCTTGCTCCCAACATCACTCTGTTGCCAGGCCTGAGTGCAGTGACACAATGTCGACTCACTGCAACCTCTGCCTCCTGGGTTCAAGCCATTCTCCTGCCTCAGCCTCCCAAGTAGCTGGGATTACAGGTGCCCGCTGCCACGCCCAGCTGATTTTTGCATTTTTAGTAGAGATGGGGTTTCACCATGTTGGTCAGTCTGGTCTCGAACTCCTGACCTCAAGTGATTCGCTTGCCTCAGCCTCCCAAAGTACTGGGATTACAGGCATAAGCCATCACGCCTGGCCACAACTGGTTCTTATAAGCTGATACAAATGACCTTCAGCACACGGCTGCAATATATGCACACAGCACATGCGCAATGTATACATAGTCATGCTTTTAGTGTAGATACAATTTGTATTCTGCTTTTTCCATTTAGCTTATTTCATTTTCTCATTATTAAATTTAGTAGCCCATTCATTAATAAACCAGACATATATTTAAATAGATCTCTTTTGTTGGAAATTTATTTGCTGTTTTAAATTATGATAAAGTCTATATTAAACATATTTATACAGTTTTAGTTTTTCCTCTGTGGAAATATTTACCAAGTATATGCTTCTAGTAGTGGGATTATTGATAAAAATATTTTATGATTTTTACTTCTAATTACTTAAAAATATCCACACTTTATTTAGTTTACATTTGAGGGTAAATATATCCAGGAATGTTTTTCAGTGCCTGAATAGTCGGAAAGAAATAATAAATTTACAATCCAATAACAGTGTAGGACCACACTGATCATTGATATTAAACTTGCCATGTGCAATACTGATTACACTGGTGCACAAGTGCTTGTGTTCTTGTTTGTTTTGGGAAAAGAGACAGAGCATTAATATTTGCAGGAGTATGGAGACAGCCTTTCACACACTGGCAGCAATGGGGATCACTTACCAGTTTCCCTGTATCCATTGTCACATGACCCATACTGGCTAAATGACACTATCTGCCCAAGGTACAAATGTCTTCTCTGTCCTGGGATAGTTTCTTCCTGAGTTTAAACTCCTACCTAGTTCCTATAGGAAGTGAGCCCCAACGCTGCCTCACATCCCAGAATTCACATAATAGGGAAACTGATAGACTTGGGCTGTTCATGGCTTGATTTTTAGCCACTTGCTATAGTCCTTTCTCCAGAATCTGCCGTAGCCTGTTGTATGCCTGCTTTGCTTCTGACCTAATTGCTCATTTCCCCATTTTCTGCCTTTCCTGATGCTTGGAACTATCTTATGGGCCACCCTGGACATGATTTAATTTCTCCTTTATTTACAACCACTTGGAGTGGCTTGGGTAAAACTTACTTTCATATGACTGAATGTGAAGATTCTGTATTTCAGAGTCTCTCTCCATCTCCTCCTGCATTTCATACCATGTTTCTGCCCAGTTCTTCATGTAAGCGTGCATGTGTTCAGCTAACAAATAGTTATCCTGGACACAGCTAAGGATATAGTGAAAACCAGACAGACAAGCTCTATGCTGTAATGGAGCCTACATTTTAATATGCAGAAAAACAATAAAGGGTAAGGGATATTAACAAAAGGCAAAAGGCATGTAGAGCAGAAGGGTGAGGCTGGGTAAATGGCGTACCATGTCAGATGAGACGATGAGGTGGTAAGGGGAGGCTCTCGGAGGTGGTGACATCTGACAGACATAAATGGCAAAAAGAGACCAACTAGGTGATGCTCTGGAGGGAACAATGCTATAGATGGAAATGCAAGAAATCTGAAACAAAAATGAGCCTGATATGCAGAAGGAAGAGAAAGAAGCCCAGTGTAGCTGAAGTATAGCCAGAGGTGGAGAGGGAGGTATGAGCTAAGGACGGAGAGGTAGGTAGGGTCTACATCTCAAAGAGCCTTGCAAGCCATTTGATTTGATTTGTTTCTTAGCAAAATTGGAAGCCAGTGAAGGACCTTCTGCTGGCTTATATTTTTAAAAGTGGGGCAGGGGAGTGTGAAAGCTGGTAAATCAGTTAGGTGGTGTCTTAGTTTGTAGGGGCTGCTATGACAAAATACCACAGACTACATGGCTGATAAACAACAGAAACTTATTTCTCATAGTTCTGGAGGGTGGAAAGTCCAAGATGAAGGCACTGTCAGGGTTGGCATCCGGTGAGGGCCTGTTTCCTGGTTCAAAGATGGTGCCTTCCTGCTGGGTCCTCACATGGTGGAAGGGGTGAATGAGCTCTCTGGGGCCTCTTTGATAAGGGCACACATCTCATTCCTGAGGGCTCTGCCCCATAACCTAATCACCTTCCAAAGGACCCACCTCCTAATACCGTCACCTTGGGGATAGAATTTCAACATAAGAGTTTGGGGGAAACATGAACATTCAGTTCATTGCAGGCAGTTAGTTCTGCATTCCAGGTGAAAAATGGTGTTGGTTTGGAACTTTGCACCGGGGTAGCAGCAGTGGAGGTAGAGAGAAGTGGGCAGATTTGGAATATGTTTTAGAAGTGGAACTAACAGCATTCTACTTGTGAATTGAATGTCTGAGGGTGGAAGAGGAACCAGAGCCAAGACTACTGGTGTTAAGGCTTGAGCAACTCTGTGTAGATGGTTATTCATTTACAGAGGTAGGGAAATCTGAATAGCAGTTGCTTATTGTTCTTATTTTATTTAGAAATCAAGAGTGTCATTTTGAACAGCCTGCATTTGAGATCCAATGGGTAAGCGTTAAGTAGACACTTGTAAACATAGCTATCTAACTCAGAGGAAAGGTCGGGCTGGTGATGTGCTTTTAGGAGTCATTAGAATGTAGATGATATTTAAAGCTGCAGATTGTATATGTTCACTTGGAGGGAGTATGTCGTCAAAGAAGAGGGCAGAGAAGAAGCAATCGGCAAAGAAGACAGAAGGAATAGGCAAGAGGTTGCAGGGAAACCAGGAGAATGTGAGTGGTAAGGCCAAGGGGGGAAGGTCTCAAGAGGGAAGGACTGGTAAAGGGTGCCATGTGCTGCTCAGAAGCAAAAACATATGAAGATGGAAGCATTTCATTAACGTGGCAATTTGGAAGTTGGTGACTTTGACAAGAATAGTTTCAGGGGAGTGGAGGCGGTTGAATACTGAGTGAAGTAAGTGTGAGGAGCATGAATATCAACTACTCTCCTTTTCTGACAAGTGTTGCTATGTGTGAAGGCGTGGAAAACACACTAGTTGCCTTCTTAACATCCATCTTCCCCTTTTGTCTAGAAGCAAAGCCTCACATTTTTCCTAGACTTTGCTATCTAGACTTCATTTCCAGCCACCCTTGTGGTCATATGACCAGGTGCTTGACAACGTGTTTCCAGGCAGGTTTCTTAAACAGTAGTGATTCACCTGGGAGTAGTCCTACTTTTGCCCTTCCCTTCTTTCTTTTTCCTACTGCTTGGAATGTGTCATGTGATGACTAGCACTGCAAAAGTAGCCATTCTGGGCCATGAAGTAACTTGAGCATGACATCCAAATCCAATTCAGTGGGAAAAAAAAATGATAGAAGGATCCAGGTGTCTGATAACTCAATGGATTGCCTATATTTGGACTTCTTTAACATGAGAGAAGAAACACTTGCATTATTCTCCACTCGCCCCCACTGTTAACCACATCTATTCCTAAATAATGCAGAATCAAAGCAGAGAAGTGGGCATTAGGTTGGATAGGTACAAGGTCAATATTTTGTTAATTTTTAAGTTGAATGGTTCAATGAGTAGGAATTCGATACTGTAATCTTTGGGAAAATTCCACTGTTCTTCAACATAGCTATTATAAAATGTCATTCAAGTTTTCATTTCTAAATTTAAATTTAGTATATCAGTCAGGGTTCTTGTTTGCAAAAAATAGAAACTGACTCTGGCTGATTTAAGCAGAAAAGGAATTGACTCAAGGCAATCAGTGCCTAATTGAATTGTAATGGCTAGAAAGTCAGACTTGCACAATAGGCAGTACACAGGACCACAGATAAGAATTATGCCACAGAATCAACTGCTGTCAGATGAACTCTGGATGTGCCTTCTGTCTGCACCACTCCTGGAGGCTGGGGGCTATTGCCAAACAGATTATTCCCCACCCCCTTTCTTTGTGTCATAAATGTCTGATTAAAAATCTGCAATAGGGCATTTGATTGACAGGACCTTCTTCGTGTGCTTTTCCCAGAGCTGCAGGGGTATTTGAGAAAGTAGCCATCTGGCCTAGGCTTCTAGAATGAGAAGTGCCTCCCACACAGACCTATACGGGGGTTCACATGCCAGGTGGACAAAAACAATCATTAAAAACACCAGTAAATATCTATTCTGTTTAGTTTCTCAAATATAACTTCTAGTATTTATTTTTAAAACAAGTAAGTGACCCATATCTTGGTAATTTCAATATGGAGGGTTTTTTTTTGTTTTGTTTTGTTTTTGAGACAGAGTCTCACTCTGTCACCCAAGTTGGAGTATAGTGAGTGGCGCGATCTCAGCTTACTGTAACCTCAACCTCCTGGGCTCAAGTGATTCTCCTGCCTCAGCCTCCAGAGTAGCTGGGACTACAGGTGCACACCACCATGCCCAGCTAATTTTTGTATTTGTAATAGAGACAGGGTTTCTCCATGTTGGCCAAGATGGTCTTGAACTCCTGGCCTCAAGAAATCCTCCCGCCTTGGCATCCCAAAGTGCTGGGATTACAGGCATGAGCCACCATGCCTGGCCCCTCAATGTGTAGTTTTAAAGTATATTTGGATTATGTACATAAAGATAAAATGTTTGAAATGGCAGTAAATTACTAAAATGTATAGAAAAAATTAAAGAAGTTACATTCGGGTAGTAAACTTAGCTTCTGGATCATAAGAGCTACTGCTGAGATAAGGTGGGAAAATATGAATGTTCAATAACTATTTCTTTCAGCACCATACTTACCTAATTTTAAAATTTAACATGAATGTTTAAATTTTATAAAACAAGAATATCCTTGTGTGTGTCTTTTGAGTGCAGGGTAATGTCCACGGCAAGGGAGAACAATTGGGAAATTCATCCATTGTCTTTTGTAAACTTTTTTAGCATTAACAATTTATCATTTGTTGAGTACTTAATATGTGCTTAGCATTGTATGGGGCACACACATTTTCCTATTTAGTCCTTACAACAATCCTTCAGGTCACCCCACTCTACAGATAAGAAAATTGAGGCCCAGAGAAGCCAAGTAACTTGCGAAAGTTCTCGCAGCTAGTAAAAGCCATAGCTAGGACTTTAATTCTGGTGTAGTGAGGGCAAATGTGAACAACTCAGCAAAGGGCTGCCATAGGGCACTGAAGAAAGCCCAAAGCCTTGTGCAGCTTAATTCATATCAAGGATGATTCCAATTTATGCATTATACTGGGAGACTAGATGCTAGCTAGATTTCCACATGATTTAGGTAAATGTCTACATGATTTAGTATGTTAGATGGAACATAACAACAACAAATTTGATTTGACAGTTCTGTTGAAATACTTGCAACTCTGTGTTGGTAAATGTGACAATTTTCACATAATTCAAGCTGAAAATCTATTTATAAATAGTGGCTTTGGCCCAAATTTTCTAGATTGCATGTTTATGCTGACAAAATTTATCCATTTACTTTATGAGTAGTTCGCACAATTAGTAGAATAAATAATCAAATTTCTAGTTTAAGTAGAATACTGTCTAAACTGATTTAAATTAGTCATTTAAATGCAAGTTGAGGAGACATACTGACATCTCATTTTGTGTGAGTATATATATATATATATCTGATTGTAAATATTATATAACCTTCATGTTCATATTTTTGTTGTTTTACAGTAGAAACTAATAATGAATGAATCATCATATTGGATAGTGTTACCATCAAGAATTTTTAAAAAGCCATTTTTACCAAAGGAAATAAACAAGACAGAAATACATTAATTCTCATTCCAGCGTGACATGAGGAAGAATGCTTACTGTTTGATAAATTGAAAAACAAAGGATCTTTGGAGGGATAAAAATGAAATTTTTAACCTTCTAAGAGGATGTGGGGTTTTTTTTCCTCTCCTTTTTTTCTTCTCTACTCGTGCCTCGGATTTTCTGCTTTCATTCATTTGCGACAGTGAACTCTATTGAAAGTGACTTTTCCCTTTCTTCTCTTAATAGAGAGAAGAGCTGGAGGTTACTAAGCCCCTGGGGGTTCTCTGTGTCTTGAGCTAGAGAAGAGGTTCTTTGCTTGTTACCTGTATGGGCTTCAGTGGGTTTATGGAGTCCCTGAAATCACATGCAAAATGTTGTGTGTGGGAATGTGTGAATGTTTTTTGTGGGAAGAGTTCCCCTGGTTTTCATCATTGACTCAGAGGATGCTATGACTCTGAAAGGGTAACAAACATTGCTCTAAGAAAGAAAAAGCCCCTTTGAATTGCAATCCAGTCACCTGAGCACCGAAGCAGTCACACTGGCTTTAAATCAAAAAGGTTGTTCGAGAGAAGACTCAGGGTTGGAGTCAACATGCTATTACTTGTTATTATAAATAACAAATAGATTGCTTTTGAGTACTGTACTATAAATAATGCATTTAAAGAGAACTTTATTGTTTCCAAATCACTTTTACCTATATTTACTAATTTAAAAAATCACAATAATCCTCTGCTAAGGTTAGATATTATAATTGTTGTTATCTTCATTTTAGAGCTAAGCTCTGGGTGATTGAAAGATTCAGAGATGAGCTCCTCTCTCATAAATGATTGGACTCGAAGTGGGTATCTGCCTCAAACTAGGTCAGAGGGTCTTCTATGAGAATTTAGAATTGTGACCGAAACCCAAACTGTCTGCCCCACAGGGCTCGGAGATATTTGTCTTCTACCTATTATAATCAGCAAGCTGTAGAAAGAGGAGGAGGGGGAGGACGAGGAAAAGGAGGAGGAGAAGGAAGGAGGGGGGCGGGGGGAGAGAGCGAGACAGAGAAAAGAGGACTGCTGTGGAGTCCTGTGTTCAGAGTTCAAACTTTATAGATGCACTTAGGTTCTTGAGACAGGCATCTCTCACAGCATCTGTGAGACAGCTTGGAGTACACGTGGGGTGGACTAAAGAAGACATTTAAAATTTTTGTTGAAATGTAGTGCTTGAAAATGAAGTAAAGAGCTTATTGAATTTAACTCCGATGGAAGAAGGGCTTCCACTTGACCCAGTGTCTGCAAGAATCATAAAGAAGCACATAAAAAGTAATCTAAAAGGAATTCCTATCTTTCTTGGGTTTCTTAAGTATCGATTTGTAACCCCTAGGAACATTTGTTTAAAAACCACTTTCATCTGATTCCTAGTTCCCCAGTCCTATTTTGGAACTACTCAGAGGACACATTGAAAAAATTCTCCCTTCCACTCCAACAGGCATGGATTTATGTCTCATTGTTCCCACTTTGTTTTCTCCTTTCTTTCTTCTCCTGTTCTTTCTTCTCATTATCTTCATTGTCCAGCATAAAAATGTGGAAAGTTGGGAGAAGGGTATGGAGGGAAGAGGAGAAGTTTTGAGAGAAACTGGTAATATTTGCATGTTAAGAAATATCATCCCTACCATATGTATTAGTAAATTTCCATTATTTTTCCTAAACTGATATGAGTTGGTTCCTACCATTTCTAAAAAAGGATCTTAAGTAAGATGTTAATGGAGATAGTGGTGGAATTGGGGTGAGAACAATATCTGGCCTTTTGACGTAAAATCTATTGCTCCTTTTAACCTCCCTGGCTATGTTTGCATAGACTTCTACTGACAGAAATGAGGATTAAAGACTGGATACTTTAAAAACGTTTTTGTATTTATTAGTTTATGAGCTCCATGAGGGTTAGCATTATGTCCGTCTTATTTATTTCTGTATTTTTTTGTGCCAAGCATATTGTGGATATGTAAAAAATTGTTTATGCTAAATAAATGGATTAATCAATGAAAGAATTAATGAAGCCTCCCTCTTCAGTTATTTTTAAAAATAGTTTAATCTTATTTACATTTATGGAGTACCTTGACAGAAAATTATAATAGATAAATATATACCATATAATTCCCATTGCTATTAAATTTATGTTGCCTTTTAGGATAAATATTAAATTTCTGATAACTTTTTATTGTAGTGCCTGGTTTTTCCCCCCTTTGGTTTATATCACAAGGGAAACTTTTCCAATTAACTGTGATTTCTGTTGAAAGCTTTTTAACCAAAAAGGGCAATCAGTCTTATCTTCAAGTTAAGCCTTTTGTGTTACATGTTAACCCACAAGGGAGGGAAGCTAATTTTGCTAATCAGAAACAGCTAGCTCCGTTTACATAGCTCAGGCCTGAAAAATGTGGGATGGAATAGGAGCATGGGAAAGAATTGATGAAACAATATTTCAAGTCAGGTTTTCTACATGTGTTGCGATGAATCTGTATTGGCATTTCAATGAATACAAATCATAATTGACTTGGTTGAAAACCTGATGAGTGTATCGTATCACAGTGAGAATAGCATTGGGCTGTGGGAAAACCTTGACTTTCTGTTCTTAACAGCCCAACAACATTTGTAGCAGGGGCTACTTAACCTTAATATTCCTGATTGATACTCCTAAGGAGCTGAGTTTTTTCTCTTAGAAACTCAAGCCTTTCTGCTTCCATTCCTCACCATCTTTTGATTCGGAGGAAAGTGAAGGCATTATTCCTGGGGCAAGAGGGAGGCACAGGAAGCACCATTTCCTTCTTGATTACTTAAACTGGGTTGAGATGTCAGCGTGGAGCAGAGTGCAGGGGACTGAAAGATAGGGTTCAAAACTTGACTCTGGCACTTTCTGGCTTTGTAACCTTCAGCAAATTAATTCTTTTTTTTTATTTTTTATTTTTTATTTTTTTTGGTTCTATTCATGTACTGTTTATTGTATTCCATTGATTTATGCCTATTTTATGCCAATATCACACTGCTTTTATTACTAGAGTTTATAGTAAATATTGAAATCACCCAATATGCATCCTCCAAATTTCTTCATTTTAAAAATTATTTTAGCTCTTCAAAGTTATTTTTATTTCCATAGAAATGGTAGCTTCAGCTTGCCAATTTCTTTTTTTTTTTTTTCTTTTTTTTTTTCTTTTTACTGTCTCTTTTTTTTTTCTTTTTTTTCTTTTATTATTATTATTATTATTATTATTATTATTATTATTATACTTTAGGTTTTATGGTACATGTGCGCAATGTGCAGGTAAGTTACATATGTATACATGTGCCATGCTGGTGCGCTGCACCCACCAACTCGTCATCTAGCATTAGGTATATCTCCCAATGCTATCCCTCCCCCCTCCCCCCACCCCACAACAGTCCCCAGAGTGTGATGTTCCCCTTCCTGTGTCCATGTGTTCTCATTGTTCAATTCCCACCTATGAGTGAGAATATGCGGTGTTTGGTTTTTTGTTCTTGCGATAGTTTACTGAGAATGATGATTTCTAATTTCATCCATGTCCCTGCAAAGGATGTGAACTCATCATTTTTTATGGCTGCATAGTATTCCATGGTGTATATGTGCCACATTTTCTTAATCCAGTCTATCATTGTTGGACATTTGGGTTGGTTCCAAGTCTTTGCTATTGTGAATAATGCCGCAATAAACATACGTGTGCATGTGTCTTTATAGCAGCATGATTTATAGTCCTTTGGGTATACACCCAGTAATGGGATGGCTGGGTCGAATGGAATTTCTAGTTCTAGATCCCTGAGGAACCGCCACACTGACTTCCACAAGGGTTGAACTAGTTTACAGTCCCACCAACAGTGTAAAAGTGTTCCTATTTCTCCACATCCTCTCCAGCACCTGTTGTTTCCTGACTTTTTAATGATTGCCATTCTAACTGGTGTGAGATGGTATCTCATTGTGGTTTTGATTTGCATTTCTCTGATGGCCAGTGATGGTGAGCATTTTTTCATGTGTTTTTTGGCTGCATAAATGTCTTCTTTTGAGAAGTGTCTGTTCATGTCCTTCGCCCACTTTTTGATGGGGTTGTTTGTTTTTTTCTTGTAAATTTGTTGGAGTTCATTGTAGATTCTGGATATTAGCCCTTTGTCAGATGAGTAGGTTGCGAAAATTTTCTCCCATTTTGTAGGTTGCCTGTTCACTCTGATGGTAGTTTCTTTTGCTGTGCAGAAGCTCTTGAGTTTAATTAGATCCCATTTGTCAATTTTGTCTTTTGTTGCCATTGCTTTTGGTGTTTTCGACATGAAGTCCTTGCCCATGCCTATGTCCTGAATGGTAATGCCTAGGTTTTCTTCTAGGGTTTTTATGGTTTTAGGTCTAACATTTAAGTCTTTAATCCATCTTGAATTGATTTTTGTATAAGGTGTAAGGAAGGGATCCAGTTTCAGCTTTCTACATATGGCTAGCCAGTTTTCCCAGCACCATTTATTAAATAGGGAATCCTTTCCCCATTTCTTGTTTTTGTCAGGTTTGTCAAAGATCAGATACTTGTAGATATGTGGCATTATTTCTGACGGCTCTGTTCTGTTCCATTGATCTATATCTCTGTTTTGGTACCAGTACCATGCTGTTTTGGTTACTGTAGCCTTGTAGTATAGTTTGAAGTTAGGTAGTGTGATGCCTCCAGCTTTGTTCTTTTGGCTTAGGATTGACTTGGCGATGCGGGCTCTTTTTTGGTTCCATATGAACTTTAAAGTAGTTTTTTCCAATTCTGTGAAGAAAGTCATTGGTAGCTTGATGGGGACGGCATTGAATCTGTAAATTACCTTGGGAAGGATGGCCATTTTCATGATATTGATTCTTCCTACCCATGAGCATGGAATGTTATTCCATTTGTTTGTATCCTCTTTTATTTCCTTGAGCAGTGGTTTGTAGTTCTCCTTGAAGAGGTCTTTCACATCCCTTGTAAGTTGGATTCCTAGGTATTTTATTCTCTTTGAAGCAATTGTGAATGGGAGTTCACTCATGATTTGGCTCTCTGTTTGTCTGTTATTGATGTATAAGAATGCTTGTGATTTTTGTACATTGATTTTGTATCCTGAGACTTTGCTGAAGTTGCTTATCAGCTTAAGGAGATTTTGGGCTGAGACAATGGGGTTTTCTAGATATACTATCATGTCATCTGCAAACAGGGACAATTTGACTTCCTCTTTTCCTAATTGAATACCCTTGATTTCCTTCTCCTGCCTAATTGCCCTGGCCAGAACTTCCAACACTATGTTGAATAGAAGTGGTGAGAGAGGGCATCCCTGTCTTGTGCCAGTTTTCAAAGGGAATGCTTCCAGTTTTTGCCCATTCAGTATGATATTGGCTGTGGGTTTGTCATAAATAGCTCTTATTATTTTGAGACACGTCCCATCAATTCCTAATTTATTGAGAGTTTTTAGCATGAAGGGTTGTTGAATTTTGTCAAAGGCCTTTTCTGCATCTATTGAGATAATCATGTGGTTTTTGTCTTTCGTTCTGTTTATATGCTGGATTACATTTATTGATTTGCGTATATTGAACCAGCCTTGCATCCCAGGGATGAAGCCCGCTTGATCATGGTGGATAAGCTTTTTGATGTGCTGCTGGATTCTGTTTGCCAGTATTTTATTGAGGATTTTTGCATCAATGTTCATCAAGGATATTGGTCTAAAATTCTCTTTTTTTGTTGTGTCTCTGCCAGGCTTTGGTATCAGGATGATGCTGGCCTCATAAAATGAGTTAGGGAGGATTCCCTCTTTTTCTATTGATTGGAATAGTTTCAGAAGGAATGGTACCAGCTCCTCCTTGTACCTCTGGTAGAATTCGGCTGTGAATCCATCTGGACCTGGACTTTTTTTGGTTGGTAAGCTATTGATTATTGCCACAATTTCAGCTCCTGTTATTGGTCTATTCAGAGATTCAACTTCTTCCTGGTTTAGTCTTGGGAGGGTGTATGTGTTGAGGAATTTATCCATTTCTTCTAGATTTTCTAGTTTATTTGCATAGAGGTGTTTGTAATATTCTCTGATGGTAGTTTGTATTTCTGTGGGATCGGTGGTGATATCCCCTTTATCATTTTTTATTGCATCTATTTGATTCTTCTCTCTTTTTTTCTTTATTAATCTTGCTAGTGGTCTATCAATTTTGTTGATCCTTTCAAAAAACCAGCTCCTGGATTCATTTATTTTTTGAAGGGTTTTTTGTGTCTCTATTTCCTTCAGTTCTGCTCTGATTTTAGTTATTTCTTGCCTTCTGCTAGCTTTTGAATGTGTTTGCTCTTGCTTTTCTAGTTCTTTTAATTGTGATGTTAGGGTGTCAATTTTGGATCTTTCCTGCTTTCTCTTGTGGGCATTTAGTGCTATAAATTTCCCTCTACACACTGCTTTGAATGCATCCCAGAGATTCTGGTATGTTGTGTCTTGGTTCTCGTTGGTTTCAAAGAACATCTTTATTTCTGCCTTCATTTCGTTATGTACCCAGTAGTCATTCAGGAGCAGGTTGTTCAGTTTCCACGTAGTTGAGCGGTTTTGAGTGAGATTCTTAATCCTGAGTTCTAGCTTGATTGCACTGTGATCTGAGAGACAGTTTGTTACAATTTCTGTTCTTTTACATTTATTGAGGAGAGCTTTACTTCCAAGTATATGGTCAATTTTGGAATAGGTGTGGTGTGGTGCTGAAAAAAATGTATATTCTGTTGATTTGGGGTGGAGAGTTCTGTAGATGTCTATTAGGTCCGCTTGGTGCAGAGCTGAGTTCAATTCCTGGGTATCCTTGTTGACTTTCTGTCTCGTTGATCTGTCTAATGTTGATAGTGGGGTGTTAAAGTCTCCCATTATTAATGTGTGGGAGTCTAAGTCTCTTTGTAGGTCACTCAGGACTTGCTTTATGAATCTGGGTGCTCCTGTATTGGGTGCATATATATTTAGGATAGTTAGCTCTTCTTGTTGAATTAATCCCTTTACCATTATGTAATGGCCTTCTTTGTCTCTTTTGATCTTTGTTGGTTTAAAGTCTGTTTTATCAGAGACTAGGATTGCAACCCCTGCCTTTTTTTGTTTTCCATTTGCTTGGTAGATCTTCCTCCATCCTTTTATTTTGAGCCTATGTGTGTCTCTGCACGTGAGATGGGTTTCCTGAATACAGCACACTGATGGGTCTTGAGTCTTTATCCAGTTTGCCAGTCTGTGTCTTTTAATTGGAGCATTTAGTCCATTTACATTTAAAGTTAATATTGTTATGTGTGAATTTGATCCTGTCATTATGATGTTAGCTGGATATTTTGCTCGTTAGTTGATGCAGTCTCTTCCTAGTCTCGATGTTCTTTACATTTCGGTATGATTTTGCAGTGGCTGGTACCGGTTGTGCCTTTCCGTGTTTAGTGCTTCCTTCAGGAGCTCTTTTAGGGCAGGCCTGGTGGTGACAAAATCTCTCAGCATTTGCTTGTCTGTAAAGTATTTTATTTCTCCTTCACTTATGAAGCTTAGTTTGGCAGGATATGAAATTCTGGGTTGAAAATTCTTTTCTTTAAGAATGTTGAATATTGGCCCCCACTCTCTTCTGGCTTGTAGGGTTTCTGCCGAGAGATCTGCTGTTAGTCTGATGGGCTTCCCTTTGATGGTAACCCGACCTTTCTCTCTGGCTGCCCTTAACATTTTTTCCTTCATTTCAACTTTGGTGAATCTGACAATTATGTGTCTTGGAGTTGCTCTTCTCGAGGAGTATCTTTGTGGCGTTCTCTGTATTTCCTGAATCTGAATGTTGGCCTGCCTTGCTAGATTGGGGAAGTTCTCCTGGATAATATCCTGCAGAGTGTTTTCCAACTTGTTTCCATTCTCCCCGTCACTTTCAGGTACACCAATCAGACGTAGATTTGGTCTTTTCACATAGTCCCACATTTCTTGGAGGCTTTGCTCGTTTCTTTTTATTCTTTTTTCTCTAAACTTCCCTTCTCGCTTCATTTCATTCATTTCATCTTCCAGGGCTGATACCCTTTCTTCCATTTGATCGCATCGGCTCCTGAGGCTTCTGCATTCTTCACGTAGTTCTCGAGCCTTGGTTTTCAGCTCCATCAGCTCCTTTAAGCACTTCTCTGTATTGGTTATTCTAGTTATACATTCTTCTAAATTTTTTTCAAAGTTTTCAACTTCTTTGCCTTTGGTTTGAATATCCTCCCGTAGCTCGGAGTAATTTGATCGTCTGAAGCCTTCTTCTCTCAGCTCGTCAAAGTCATTCTCTGTCCAGCTTTGTTCCGTTGCTGGTGAGGAACTGCGTTCCTTTGGAGGAGGAGAGGTACTCTGGTTTTTAGAGTTTCCAGTTTTTCTGCTCTGTTTTTTCCCCATCTTTGTGGTTTTATCTACTTATGGTCTTTGATGATGGTGATGTACAGATGGGTTTTTGGTGTGGATGTCCTTTCTGTTAGTTTTCCTTCTAACAGACAGAACCCTCAGCTGCAGGTCTGTTGGAGTACCTGGCCGGCCGTGTGAGGTGTCAGTCTGCCCCTGCTGAGGGGTGCCTCCCAGTTAGGCTGCTCGGGGGTCAGGGGTCAGGGACCCACTTGAGGAGGCAGTCAGCCCGTTCTCAGATCTCCAGCTGCGTGCTGGGAGAACCACTGCTCTCCTCACAGCTGTCAGACAGGGACATTTAAGTCTGCAGAGGTTACTGCTGTCTTTTTGTTTGTCTGTGTCCTGCCCCCAGAGGTGGAGCCTACAGAGGCAGGCAGGCCTCCTTGAGCTGTGGTGGGCTCCACCCAGTTCAAGCTTCCAGGCTGCTTTGTTTACCTAAGCGAGCCTGGGCAATGGCGGGCGCCCCTCCCCCAGCCTCGCTGCCGCCTTGCTGTTTGATCTCAGACTGCTGTGCTAGCAATCAGCGAGACTCCGTGGGCGTAGGACCCTCTGAGCCAGGTGCGGGCTATACTCTCCTGGGGCACCGTTTCCTAAGCCCGTCGGAAAAGCACAGTATTCGGGTGGGAGTGGCCCGATTTTCCAGGTGCCGTCTGTCACCCCTGGAAGGGGAACTCCCTGACCCCTTGCGCTTCCCGAGTGAGGCAATGCCTCGCCCCTGCTTCGGCTGGCGCACGGTGCGCTCACCCACTGACCTGCGCCCACTGTCTGGCACTCCCTAGTGAGATGAACACGGTACCTCAGATGGAAATGCAGAAATCACCCGTCTTCTGCGTCGCTTGCGCTGGGAGCTGTAGACCGGAGCTGTTCCTATTCGGCCACCTTGGCTCCTCCCAATTAATTCTTTTGATCCTAAATTTCCTCAATTACAAAGTGGGAATAACAGCACTTTTACAGGTTTATTTTTAAATGAGGTAATATGCTAAATATTTGGTATACAGTATACCTCTAAAAAAGTAGTCCTTTCTTCTTTCCGACCCAATCTCTCTCTTTCACTTAATTTTCCATCTCCATGAAGGAGAGCCTGTGACCTTACCAGGCCTTCTGAGATTCCTTTGGCTTTTGGGAAGAATTACAGATGCTGCAGCAGTTTACCTCTTCCCTGCACCTGTGTCTCCAGGAGGACTGGGACGCTATGGTCTGGTGAGTTTGCAGGGAAAAATGTCACACTCGGCAAATCTCTACCTACCTTGCCTGCTCCAGCTCTTGAATACCAATTTATAGGCCTATGGTCAACCATTTTGATGCCTATCCTACTTTCCTTGCATAAGGAACTCATAGAGCACCCACCATAGAATCATGGATGACAACAGGAAATGATACAGTAATTGAGCAAAAAGATCATCTTCTAAATATTTTAATAATTTAGACTTGTATGTCAAGATAATTTGCCCAAACCAGGATAAATTTTTAATAGAAAGTGGATATTGGATAAATGCAAATTTTGCATTGTGCCAAAAAAAAACCCCTTTAAATTATTTTCACATATGAGAAAAATACTTTATTGATGGCTATGGCTTATTACATTTGCTAAGTTACAAGCAAAAAATTCTAACTATTAATTTGAATTGGAGTTACTTATTCTCTCAGATTCTGTGATTCTTTGTTAAAGGGGTGAATTGAATCTCTGTCAAAATAAACCCGTCCTTGACTTCTGTAGTATATTTTAATCTTTCTACCTCAGGTAGCACGGCCAAACATCTCAGTTTGCCCAGAATGATAATTTGGAGAATGTTGCTCTGGTGTAATTATTAATATACTGTAAGTATATTAATATGTCTGTTTTTGCTTCCAAAGGTGGTTTGGACAATGAAAATGTATGGGTATTACATTTGATATTTTTTCTTTGGAATTTCAGAAGTAAACTTGTAGTCTCAATTACCTTTAGCATAGGGCTTCTGTGAAAAGAAGTCAGAATTTTGGGGGCTTATGAACTTGGATAGAAAAAAATACACATTTGTGATCACTAACTCTAACTGCCCTTCAATTATGAGCTTAGTTATTAATAATAAACCACAACAGTATAGGTATACCTGTGAGTTTGTTACCAAAAAAAACTCAGACATTTTCATATCACATTACAATTGTTGTGGATATTGCAAAAATATACTCATTATTACTTTTAAATTAGAAAGACCACATGAAATCATAATCTTTATGACTATAAATAGTGTGCAATGTTGTTGGCCAGCTATTGATCAACTCTACCATCCTCAAACATGAAGTCGTGTATTCTCAGTGGTGCCCTGTACATTCATGCTGCTTTACAGTATTTTGTGTCTACAATTATTTGTTGATCAATATGAGGAAGAGATGAGTAATTTTTATTGCTTTAAAACTTTTTTCAAAACTAGTTTAAGTAGAAATTCTTAATGGTCTATAAGACAAGGGCCTTTTGAATACAGTACGTGTGTCTTAATGTCACCATAATGGATACCCTTGGAAATATACAAACTTTCTTGCCTAAACTGCTAATATGGAACATCCTTGCCAGCTGTCAACACTGGAGGTGATGCTTTACCCTCTGAAGATGAGATGCAGAATTCTTTGCCAATTTCTTTAAAAGAGAAATTTGGAAACATTCCAGAAAGCTTTACAAGTAATTTTATTTTGATGGCATCAAAGTTGAACCATGGACCATCTTTTCTTTTTCTTTTTAATATAAAGCATATTAAGCTGATAATCTACCCAAAGAGGAATTTATTAGTCTTCAGTTGAAAAACTGAACTACAACTGAGATATAACTAAAAAAAAATCATGGAGAATTCATGGGTTTCTTGAAAAAAGCTATCTCTGTCTTGTAAAGTAGCTATGAAAGCTTCAATCCATTTGTAGTAACTTACCTTTGCAAATCAAGATTTTTAATACCTGTAACACATAATAACAAAAAAATTAAAATCAGTTTTTTTTTTTTTTTGAGATGCAGTCTCACTCTGTTGCCAGGCTGGAGGGCAGTGGCACAATCTTGGCTCACTGCAACCTCTGACTCCCTAGTTCAAGTGATTCTCCTGCCTCAGCCTCCTGAGTAGCTGGGACTACAGGTGTGTGCCACCACACCCAGCTAATTTTTGTATTTTTAGTAGAGATGGGGTTTCACCATGTTGGCCAGGATGGTCTCGATCTCCTGACCTCGTGATCCTCCCGCCTCGGCCTCCCAAAGCACTGGTATTACAGGCGTGAGCCACCGCACCTGGCCAAAATCAGTTTTTTATCCAACATGACAGGCCTATAGCTTTTTCAAAGACTTCTCCACAGCTTAGTATTCTTATTAAGAATAAAAACATCCTCCCAAGTCTTTAAAAAATAAATTTATTTTAATTTGTCTATATTTTAAATATATTTTATTTGATACATTGATATAGAATCAAATGGTGTTATATTACAAGTTTGTTTTTCAAAACTACTTTGATAACTATATTTCAGTATAAATGATTTTTTAAAATAAATCTGTGAATTTTATTTTATACATTTAAAAACATTGTTCTAAATGGGATCTGTAAGCTTTACCAGATTGCCAACACGATCCAGACACACAAAAAGGATTAAGAACACTGGCTTTGAACCAATATCTCGGAGTAGGAGCTTCCAGGAGGCATAATAGCTGAACTTTCATTTATTCACCAAACAGAATTTTAAGTCCTTAGATATGAAAGAGATTTTAATGGATCACCTACCATATAGATTCATGTGTGCATTATTTGAGTAAATGGCTAGAAATATTAAATACTACAGAGAAATAAAGGTAAGTTTCTATGGATGATCAGAAGAAGAGATCACTATTGGGAATAGCAGGGATTGCATGGAAGAAGTGATGTTTCTGCTGGTTTTGGTAGGATAGAGTATTAGGTTTTCCAGATAAACAGAATAAATAGGATATGTCTATAAACAGGAAGAGATTTATTATGAGGAATTGGTTCATCTGATTATGGAGGCTGAGAAGTCCCATGGTTTGCAGTCTGCAAGCTGGAGCACGAGGAAAGCCAGTGGTGTGATTCCCATTCTAGTTGGGAAGCCTTCAGAACCAGGGGAGTCAATGGTGTACATTCCAGTCCAAGGGCAGGAGACGATTGATGTCCCAGCTCATGCAGCTGGCAGGAAGCAAAAAGGGCTAATTTCTCCTTTGTCTCCCTTTTCAGAATCTCAAATATAATGCCTGCTCACACTCGGGACAGCAGCCTACTGAGTTCAGCAATTTAAATGTGAATCTAATCTGGAAACATCCTGCTATGGACTGAATGTTTGTGTCCTCCCCACCCACAAATTCATATGTTGAAATCTAACCCACAAGGTGATGGTATGAAGAGATGGAGTCTTTTGGGAGGTAATTAAGTCATGAAGGCTCTGCCCTCATGAATGGGATTAGTGCACTTGTGAAAAAGGTTGCAGAGAGCTCATTCACCCTTTCTGCCATGGGAGGACAGAGCAAGAAGTTGTCACCTAAGAGAAAGTGGATCCTTACCAAGTGCCAAATCTGCTGGCATCTTGATCTTGGACTTCCCAGCCTCCAGATTGTGAAAAATAAATTTCCGTTGTTTATATGTTAACCGGTCTATGGTATTTCAGTATAGAAGCCCAACCAAACTAATACACACCCTCACAGACATACCCAGAAATAATGTTTAATCACCTCTTGGCCCAGTGAATTTGACATGTAAAATTAACCATCACAGATGGGTGAGATCTGAATATTTTTAGGTGGGAAAATTTATGCTAGGTTCATCCACAGAATCATTCAAACCACCTCTCAGCCACTGTTGATTTCTCCTTCTCCTTCTTTCATCTGTGATCAAGTCTTGCCACTTCTGCCTCTTTACCATTATCTTATATCCATCCCCTTCTATTCATCCCCTGTGATACTGCCTGTCTTCATGGGGGCTTATTACCAGGACTACTGGAGAAATCTTCTACCTAAACCTCCATCCCCTTTCTCATGTCTTTTCCACACAGGCTATCCTAACTTCAATGACAATAATAGTTTGGTTGTGTGCAGCAGTAATGATAAAGAAACATTGCTTGAGTTATGGTATTACGTATATATAAGCCCCACACCAAATGTTGAGTATTCATATATAATATGCATGCTACGTTGGAAAGGATGCGGTAGGGCAGTAGTTATCAATCTGGGCAACACATAATAATCATCTTTACAGCTATTTAAAAGTCCTGATGCAGGAGCCTTATCCCCAGTGATTCTCATTTTATTCCCAATCAGACCAGCCTCCTGAACTGTCACTCCCTGTTCCTGGCTAACTCTCTAGTTTTCACATTTATCTTGCCCACCTTGTAGCCTATCAAACTCCTGGTGGTTCCTCCAATACCCATGATATCCGCCTTGTATGCAATGCACTTTTCCACCTTGTCTATCCATTTTTTAAAAAAGACTCAGTCCATCTCTGCTAGGATAGATTTTTAGTCAAGTCCAGGTAAAATTATTCATTCTCTGCTTTTTACTCCCTTTTCAATCTGTATATACTAGAATCATAACTGTGCATTTTTTTACGTGTTTCTCTCTTCCCCATGTTCCTAATGGCACTGAAAAGGAAGCTGTTTTCCTCATGTCATTTTCATAAAGATATTTTCAATGATCTTAAAACCAGCATTGGGAGATATACCTAATGCTAGATGACGAGTTAGTGGGTGCAGCGCACCAGCGTGGCACATGTATACATATGTAACTAACCTGCACATTGCACACATGTACCCTAAAACCTAAAGTATAATAATAATAAATAAATTTAAAAAAATAAAAAAAAAACAAAAAAACACCTCACATGCATAGCTACTGTTATGTGGAAGTAGCACACTTAAATTAGGTAAAAGTTTTTTCCTGTATTTGCTTATACAGCACCTTATCAATCCCATTTGTACTAGCATAAGTAATAAGATCCTGTTTCTCTGTTACAGACTTATTTGTAATAAAACATGTATGAGAACTTGAGGTAGGAGGCAGGTGGAACTCATCTCCAGACCAGATTGAAGACTGACTGAAACAGGGAAGTGGTGCTGAACGTACCTCCTGCTGCTCATCACCATAAGATGCTCCCACCAGTGCCATGACAGTTTACCAATGCCATGGCAACACAAGGAAGTTACTGCCTATTTTCTATTCCTGAATAACCCACCCCATAATTAGCATGTCATTAAAAGTGGGTATAAATGTGACTGCAAACTGCCCATATGCTGCTACTCTCAACACACTTCGTCTGGGGTAACCCTGCTCTGCAGGAGCAATCCCAGAGCTGCAGCACTGCTGCTGCCTCAGTAAAGCTGCTTTCTTCTGCCACTGGCTCACTCTTGAATTCTTTCCTAAGCGAAGCCAAGAACCTGCCCTACATCAAACTCAAATGGGAATTTTGGGAAATGCATTCTTCTCATTAATTATTTCAAAAATCCCCCCTGGAATCATTACAAATATAGCACGAAAAAGTGTCCATCAAAGTAGAATTAAGCCCAGATGCCAATATTTTATTTTGCTCAAGAGTTTCACATCAACATAAAGAAGTGGCAGCTGCTACTTTTACACAAATGGTAGAATCCCCCTGGCAGATGGGACAAGCTCAGCCATGGACCCCTTGGAGGCTGTGGGAGTAGTACTTTCTGAGCTCACATTTGCAATTCTGGGCAAAATTTGCAAAATCAGTTCTCAGCAAGGAGTCTCTATTTGCATACTAAAATTAGATCAGTACAAATATGAATGCCTCTGACCTGGTTTCCATGTCAAATCATCACCCTCTGGCAACACTGATCTATCCATCTTGATTATTTATTATAACCGCTGGCTTTGAAAATGTAACCTTAAATTTTATATTATGTTATTTCCCGTATTTCTTCATGACTTTCAGGTCATTAATCATAGTCCAGAGAAAATTAAGTTCTCACTGCATTCTTTTATATACTCTAAAGGATATAGACCCCCTCAAATAAGTAAACTCCAAAGAAAACATTTTAAAATAGATTTATTCCCAAAATGAGAATTTTGCTGAATCTTTGTTTATCTCAGTCTTATCACAATTAGGTTATGTAGTAAAGTTATAACAACAAATCACAACTATGTAAGAATCTCTCCTTTCTATGTGCTACTTAAAAAATATGGTTAGAAGGCCACCTGCATTAGAATCAAATGCAGATCTTATTCCACCCTTAATGAGGAACTGATACTTCTAACAAACACCCCAGGTGATTTCTGTGAACCATAAAGTTCGACAACTACTCTATGTCATTTCGACAACTACTACTCCAGATAGAATGGCTTTCTGAATTCCTCTTTTGATAGTCTGCTGGGTGCAACTCTGGCTTCTGCTGGCATTTATGCTTCTCATGCTGGTTTGACTATGTTTGTCCCTCAAGGTCTAATATTAACAGTGAAGAAATTTAGCTCCCTGTGCCCACAGACAGAATCCAGTTATGATAAACCTCATAATGGATTGTTTTTATTTTTCTTATTGCTTCCACATTTGACATCTTTAACTTCTAATCTTAGGCTCTTAAAATGGGGTTATTCTCTTGCTTACTCAGCAAAAAGGATTATTGTAGATACACTAGGCACTCTTTTACAAAAGTCCGTATGACCCTCTGCTTAGTATTATAATGTCTGTCCAGTCCCTGCCTAGATTCGGTTAAATAACGTTTGGATAATAATGGTAAATGCTTGCAAGAATTACAATGATTATTCAGTATACAAATACTTTACTATTCTCATTTTCATAATGTTAATTATCTCCTTAATCCTAAATATATGTCCAAGATATATTCATCAAAAGTTTAATTTATCATTATTGCCAAGTAATTTATAAGAACTGTCAAAAGCCTGCAGAACGTGTAGATGACCACAACTTTATAAATATTTCTCTCTTCCTTTCTTAAGTGAACATGTCTGGAATTGCATATTCTCAAAAGAAAAGACTCTTATTCTCATATTCTCATAAGAAAAGACCCTTAAAACCAGAGTATCATTACCTCGCAAAGGAGCACTCAATAACAATTTTAACGTTTCCTGCCAAATACCCTAGCTTGTGGTAATTTTTAAACATCGTATAAAATGACACACATTCCACATATGAGGTGTAACTAAAACATAAGACAAGTCACACATGAAAATGGTTCTCATTACTTTATAATCACACCTCATACATAATCTCAGGCAATCAGTCATGGAATATAATTTTTAAAACCCTCACCCTATGGCCCACCTACCTCTAATCCACTTCCCCTCTGGCCACCCCAAGGTGAGAGAAAGTAGATTGCCATCCAAAGACATCTGGTTTGGAATACAGCAGAGCAATCAAATATCCTCGGGTGGGATGTCAGCAGGGATCTGCCACCACTAAAAACTCAGCACATATGTGGTCTTGGAATTATTTCTGGCTGTTTCATGTAGGGCAGCTCTAGGCAAGATGGTGTGGTAAGAGAAGGCTGGTTTCTGTACTTCATCTCTCCACAGTTTCCAGAGCTGTTCTGTTGTTTCCTACAGCTGAGAGTCTTCTTCTTTGGCTTATGCGCCACAGGCAGTTCTGAATTAATCTTCTCATCTCAGTTCCTACTAATCAACATGTATCCATCACATGTCCTATCCCATCCTTTGGTTCATTTCACATCACAAGAATTTGTGCTGATGAAAATCCATGACTTAACTTCAAGGAATTTGTGGTCTAGCTTGAAAAGGCAAACTATCAAATTTACATGAAGATGGTTTGTTTCGGCTAATTGATGTATTTTAAGGACCGAAACAGTGCTTGGCACGTAGTAGACACTCAAAAAGTATTTGCAGGTGAAGTAATGATATGCTCAAAGCTAAGTCTGTAGTGGGTGCTGTGGGAATGAGATGGTTCAAGAATCATGTCCTGAAAAGATGACACCTGAGCTAAGTCTGGAAAGCATGAATAAGTTATTTAGGATAAGGCAGGCAGAAAAGGCTTTCTAGGCAAAGGGAAGAGTATGAGCAAGGCATGGAGATTTTAAACAACAGTGTTTGCAAGGACATTTTAATAATGGGTTTTTACAAGACTTGAAGGTACAATGCAAGGAGTGGTAGGAGGCTCCTTGGCTCCTCGCTTGGGAGGTATATATAGGTGAGGTTATGTAGAATCTTATTTGCTACTCTATGAAGTGAAGTCTGGATTTTATTTGTAGCCAAGAGGGAATCATTGTAATATTTACATTTTTCATAGATCTCTGATTAAAAGTAAAGAAATAGGTCGGAGAGGGACATGTGTAGAGGCAGAGTGCATATTTGGGAGGCGACTGGTAATAGATGAAGCTAAAGATTAATGATAAAGATGAAGACAGAGCTAGTTGTAAGCTGATACATAACTAATCTGATATAGTTACCCTTGTTCATGTGTTAACAAACCTTTATATGTCAAAGATGTTTTCTCTTAGGTAAAATATGGACATGCCCTTGATCTTAGTTTACAGGAAGCTCAAAACTGAATGTTTGCTGACTATTGTACAGGTTGGTTAGAATGGCTAGTGGTAAAATTATTCCAGCTACCACATATAGTTTCAATATGTATTTTTTAATTTTAGATTTTTTTGTTGAGCCAGCTTATATACAATAAAATGCAAAGATGTTAAATTCATAGTTTTATGATTTTTGAAAATTGTATACAATTATGTAAGCAACACCCAAATTGAGATCTAGAATATTTCTATTACCCAAGAACATCACTTTATTCTGTGCTTGATTTTGCAGGTATGAAGATATCATTTCCCACAGATCCTCTCCGCTTTGGGCAACCACTTTCTGATTTTTATTACTATAGCTATAGTGGTTACCATGGTTCTTGTACTTTGTAAAACTGCAGTCATATAGTATTTACTCTTATGTCTGGCTTCATTCATGCAATATGATTTTGTGAGGTGCATCCATATGAGGTGCATCAATAGTTTGTTCCCTTTTATTAATGAATAATAGGTATTTCATTCTCCTGTTGATAGACATTTGAATTGTTTCAAGTTGAGAATAAGGCTGCTGTGAAATTTCTAGTAAAGATCTTTATTTTTGTGTACACAGTTTTAATTTCCTTTGGATAAATACATAGGAGTGGAATTAATTGGATATAGAGTAGGAGTATGTACAGTTTTGTCAGAAATGCTAGGTGGCTCACGCCTGTAATCCCAGCACTTTGGGAGGCTGAGGTGGGCGCATCACCTGAGGTGAGGAGTTCAAGACCAGCTGGCCAAGATGGTGAAACCCCCTCTCTACTAAAAATACAAAAATTAGCCGGCCATGTTGGCGGGTGCCTGTAATACCAGCTCCTCAGGAGGCTGAGGCAGGAAAATTGCTTGAACCCGGGAGGCAGAGGTTGCTGTGGGCCAAGATCGTGCCACTATACTCCAGCCTGGGCAACAAGAGCAAAACTATCTCAAAACAAAAACAAAAACAAAAACAAAAAACTGTTGATTTCTCAAAATGGGTGCAACAGTTGCTCCACATCTTTGTTAATATTCATTTATTGCCAGTCATTCCGATAGCAGCCATTTAGTGAGTATGATATTATACGTCACTGTGTTTTCAATTTGTGTTTCCCTGATGACTAATGATATTGAGTACCTTTTCACGTACTCATTGGCCATTGTATACCTTCTGCTTGCCATGTACTGAGTGAAGGCTCAGTTTTACTCAGGGGGATTTCTGAGCTTTCTGATCTCGTCCCCGTTGTTCACTGGTCGTTCCCTTCCTCTTGGATAATACTCAGTATACCTCACAGGTACTTCTCCTAGCTCTCTTGTTCCGCTCCTAGCTTTCCAAGTTGTACCCTGTATAAAAGCTTTGTAGGAAAAAATTGGCAAGTAAGCGTAAAGTTATTGTATTACTGGGGCTTTCTGGTCTCCTCCTCTGAAATGCCAGCACATATATAACCATTCAAAATTTGTTAAAAGCTAGGTTGGTTTTTCCATGCCTTTATCAGCGGCAGGTTTACTGTTGTTTTCCTAACAGGGATATAAGCATTCATGGATCTCCCATCTCTTAAAAAGACTGGTTCCTTTTTGGAATTTAGTTCCATATAAGCTCAAGTTCATTTATGTTCACTTCTCAGTTCTTTGATGATTCCTAAAAACTATGATTTATTTTGATACTTTAGCTTACTCAGCTTGTTCTTGTTAGTGTGAAAACAGTAGTCATTTGAGACTTTCTATACCCTAACAAGAAGCAGAAGTATATTAATTTTTAATTTTAGCGTCTTATTATTGAAAACATTTTTTGTATAATTAAGCACTGCAATTTTTTTAGAAGTGGCTTAATTTTATTGGTAGGAATGATAAATGTCTACATTGTTAGACTGGTAGAGTTAGAGCTATTCTTCAGGTATAGTGAACTGGGAAGACAGTCCTTCACCCAGGACTTTTCAGGTATCTGAGTAATGAAGCAGGGAGGCAGGAGATGGGGAAAAAAAGTTAAGAGGATAGTTCTGTCAGCTCATACTGAAGAATACCCATGGTTGCGCATATATTTAAGGAAATACTTCCATCCATATTACAAGTAAATGAGTTTGCACTGTAAGTGGAATTTTCTGGAGGGGAGGGACAGCAAGACTATACTGCCCAGGTCTTGTATTATATCCCCTTGGAATCACCTAATGATTACTGCTGTCATTGTGATGGTCCTAGAGCACTACTTCCTCACTTAATAAGTGCAAGTGTGGAAAAAATGATTTGTGGTGGATTTGTATTGTGTCAGCCTAGCTAAGCTGGAATTGTATTCCCCAGAAGTCACTTCCTTGCATACTTCTGAGTTAGGGGCCCATAAAAGATCATTTGCATGAGATTTGAAAGGTGAGGAAGTAGCTAGCTGTGTTCTTTTTATGTCTGGAAGGCCAATCCAGAGGCACCAGGTGCTCCCCTGCTCATGCATATTATTATTTATCTTCTGGCTCATTTTCTTGGCTGGGCATACAGCCAAGGCTGCAGTTCCTTTAGTTCCCGCTGGATCCTCATGCAGTTTCTCTGACTCCTGGACCACATGCATATTGAACTCTGTGATAAAGGGCACCAACTTCTGTAGGATACTGCATCATCAAAATGGAAGGCTTGGAGGCAGTGAGAAAACAACACAGCTCTGGTGAGTCTCTGTGAGTTCCAGCTTGTCTTTGTTCTCCTTCACTTCAGATCAATCTTCCCCATCCAACTTTCTGTCCTGCTTACTTCAGGATCTAGCACCAAATGCAAAGCCAACAGCTTCACATAGACTGGTTAATCAGATCCCACAATTGTCTATGGTCAAATCCTTATAATATAGCTCTTTCTCTCTCTCTCTATATATATATCCTCCTAATTGTTTTGTTCCTCTGATGGAGCCTTAACTGATACATGAACCTTCTCTTCACACCCTATAGTTCAGCTGAGATAAGCTGAGATTTGCTTAACTATTTAGTTAAGCAAAATTTTACCCCAAATGAGGAATAACAAAAGGAAACTAACACTAGAGCAACATGAATCCAGATAATGTATGCAGCCTTTTTTTCCTAACTCCAATTCTCCCTGCACAACCTCCTTCCCAAAATCCCATTTCAAAGATTTTCTTTATTCTCCTCTACTTGGGAGGATCTTTATTAGCTACATTGATTTATCAAAATATAGGACAAGAAAAGGACAAGAGAGCTGGCTTGAATGTTCCTTCCTCACTGCTTAAGGCCTGTTCTTGTGGTCCCTAAGTCCTCCTAAAGCTCTGTCTTCTTTCCTGCATGAAGTCAGGAGTTCAGGTGGCCTTTCAGAGGGAGATGGGTGTGAACTAGCTGTTAAACAATTCGACAGGATGACCAAAGTAATGCAAAAACCACCGCAGTCAAATAGCAAAATCTACACATTCCATAGCAAATTTTCTTTACCACATGCTGTCAGTATTATGTGCAGTCCATTACCAAGGCAAATTATATAACATACTGTCGGTATTATGTGCAGTTCATTACCAGGGCAAATTATATAACATGCTGTCGGTATTATGTGCAGTTCATTACCAGGGCAAATTGTATCAACCTGCTCTCCCTCCTTCCTCAGGACAGATGACATCCTCCCTCGTTTGTGATCTCTTTCTGCCCTTGATGTTTGTTTTAGCCTAGCTTTATGGGTGTAAAATTTTTGGTGGTTGGGAAGAACATGATGTGATTTTCCAGGTTCTATGCCCCCTCCATTGACAGAAGCTTTGGTAGGAGAGATATTTGGGGTGGAGAAAATTTGTGGTTCTCCTATTGACATGCTATGTAGACAATGCCTACTCCTCCTGTACTGTTGGTAGGCCTTAGTCTGCTTTCATGCTTTATATTCCACCCCCCGCCACCACCATGTTCTTACCCCCACCCCTGCTAGCTCAGTTATATTTAGTGCTTGCACAAGGTAAGATCTTAACAACACCCAGAATTCAGGCAGACATCATCACAGAGCTGGATGAGACCATAGAGTAAATATAGCCCAACCCAGCCATTCTACAGATAAGAAACATGACTCAGGGAAGTTAAGTCATGTCAAGCAGTTAGTTGTAGAATAGTAGTGGCAAAGGGGGTGTATAATGGGCATTAGTCAGCGAACCTGTGGTGTCTGCCGCAAAGACCACACTTGTTTCTATAAACCATTGATTATATCCTCAATGTACAACATAGTCGCTGGCACAGTGTAGGTGCTCAAAAATATTTATTGAATGAATGAATAAATGAATGAGTATGTAAAATGTACTGAAAGGTACCTTGTCTAAAGTCACAGTAGATAGTAGATAACTGAGACAGCATATAGATCGAGGCCTAATGTCTTAGCCACCACTATTACCAAAAGCTTCCTGGTTTGTTTGACTTTGCAGAAGTGTAAGCCTGCCCTGCAGAGACAGCAACACAGGGTCTGCTAGCAGGAGTCTGGGGTGTGAAGGGTGAAGGGCTGGCCTTTACTGGGATGGCTGTGCTGCTTCTCCTAAACTGATTCTATTGAACTCCCTGACAGGGGTTTCACAAGTTTGTGGCCATTTAATAGTAGGCTCTTCCCTCAAAATTTATTACTCTAGACCTGTGGTTCTAAGTGGTTTTGACAGGATGCAAAATTTTAAAATAAGTTGACATCCATCACACACTATAAATGAACAGCTGCATTATTAAAGCAAATATTTTATCTATGTCATAGATTTTGAATAAATATTGTTATGAATTCAAATTTATTTCATTCAAACTTGGAAACATAAATTGTTGATTTTCGTTTGCTATACACTTTCAAAACAAATTTTTAAAGTCCTGAATCACTTCCAAATAACAATTATGGCGTTTCCAGAATCACTGAGCACAAAGGAAATCATTTCTTGGAATCCCTTCTGTTTTAAGCCCCCCCTCCCCGCTTTACAGGTGTCCTTAAGCTAGGGCCAAGCACTTTTGCATTTATTCTTTAGCTGACTCTGATTTTCACTTTCCATTAAAAAAAAATTTCCAGTGGAGAGAAAGTCTACATTATTCTAGCGTGCTTTTAAAAAATTCACACAAGAAAGGAAAAAAACAACTTCTGAGAAATTATTCTGTGGCTTTGATGCAATTTAAATAAAATGAAATTATTTTAAAAGCTTTGCTAACATTTTTGCTAGCTTCTGTAGTGAGTAAAAAAGAAAAGAAGATATTAGTCCTTTAGAGGAATAATTTGGTCCAATATGTAGATATAGATTTGTGGACGGCTGTCTAGATGGGCAAATTTAGGGAAGATCTACAAGGGAAAATAAAAAGCCAGGGTATAATTATGGTCTTTGGAAAAACATATATCAAGGAGAAGACTGGAGCTTGTTGAAAATAATGATAACAGGCCTGGGTGTGGTGGCTTATGCCTGTAATCCCAGCACTTTGGGAGGCTGAGGCAGGAGGATCTCTTGAGGTAAGGAGTTTGAGACCAGCCTGACCAACATAGTGAAACCCCATCTCCACTAAAAAATACAAAAATTAGCTGGGCGTGGTGGTGCACACTTGTAATCCCAGCTGCTCAGGAGGCTGAGACATGAGAATTGCTTGAAACTGGGAGATGGAGGTTGCAGTGAGCCATATCAGCCACTGCACTCCAGCTTGGGTGACAGAGTGAGACTCTGTCTCAAAAATAATAATAATAATAATAACAATGATAATAAAAGTCATGATAGCTAATAGTAATGATGAAGCTCTTTCTGATGTGCCAGGCTCTGTGCTAAGAAGTTACTATTAGTATCTTTACAGATGAGGAAACTAAGGTCTGATACTGAACAAATGACTACCTAGACATTTTCTGTCTCAGAAGAGAATTAGTACTAGATGCAGAAAGTCAGGCAGAACCAGGAGTGAGCAGCAAAAAGAGCCTTGATACATTTGAGTCTTTGTGGTGTCAGCTAATATTAGGATATAACAATGCAGAAATTAATGCACTAAAAATTAACAGAGTAGCATCTGGCATAAGCTTTGACAGTACTTGCTTGTGAATGTTATTTCCCACTTCAGAATGTCATTTAGATTTAAATTTCTGCCTACAGAAAAGGCAGAACAAATCATTCTAATTGTGATGAAAATAAGTGTTACAGAGCTGGGGAAAAATGGAGAAAATAAGAAAATAAATGTGAAGTTCACTTCCTTCTAAAATTATATCATCCTGAGCCAGACACAGTGACCTGGCTCCCATAGTCTTAGCTACTGGGAGGCTGAGACAGCAGGACTGCTTGAGCCCAGGAGTTTCAGGCTGTAGTATGCTCTGATCCTACCTGTGAATAGCCACTGTACTCTATTCTGGGCAACACAGAGAGACCCCATTGCTAAAAAATAAAATAAAATAAAATAAAAAAGCCATCTGAGTACTGGGCATAAACAAAAGAAATAACAAACCAACATTTAAAAATACTTTAAAAACGTAGGCCATTTCCTCTTTCCCCAGGCTATAGAAACACTGTTTATTTTAAAGCTGTATTAGTCTGTTTTCACACTGCTGATAAAGACCTACCCAAGACTGGGTAATTTACAAAGAAAAAGAGGTTTAATGAACTCACATTTCTACATGTGTGTGCCACTGGGTCCCTCCCACAACATGTGGGAATTATGGGAGCTACAATTCAAGATGAGATTTGGGTGGGGACACAGCCAAACCATATCAAAAGCCAAAATCAATTTATTGAAAAAGATTAATAAAACCAAGAGAAGGTGCCAATAACAAAACACAAATTAAAAATGAGAGATAATGAATATTTTAAAATTTATAGTAAAAATAGAAAGAGAAATATACGTTGTTGATTAAATGAATAAATTTATAAAAATATAAAATTCCAGAACTGATGCTGGAAAAAAGAAGTTTTACAGACATTGAAATAATAGTCAAAGGCCTTTCTTTCCTAAAAATCATCATCACCTCAGCGGGTTTACAACTGAGTTCTATTAAACTTATCTTTTTTTTTTTTTTTTTTTTTAAAGACAGGTTCTCACTATATTGCCCAGGCTGATCTTGAACTCCTGGCCTCAAGTGATCCTCTCACCTCGTCTCCCAAGTGGCTGGGATTCCAGGAATGTGCCACCATGCCCAGCTTGAGTTCTATTCAACTTTTAAGGAACAGTTGATTAGTATGTTATACAAGATCTTTAAAAAAGTAGAAAAAGGATGTGAAATCTGCCCAGTTCATTTCGTCAGGTTAACGTAATCTAAACTTAAAACCAGGTAAGAATATTTAGAAAAAAAGATAATTCTAGTTCCGTTTCACCTATCCAGGCATATTTTTAAAAAGATTTTTATTTTTGTGTGTTTTAAATTTTTATATTTTAAATTAATGTTAGCTTTTAATTGATAAATCATAATTGTATACTTTAATGGATTAATGGCATACGAGATATTCTCAGATATATATATACACACACATATGAGATATAAATGTATACATATATGCATATATATGAGATATATGTATATACATATATCACATATAGGAGATGTATATACATATATGAGATATATACATATATGCACATATATGAGATATATGTATACATATATACACATATATAGATATTTATACATATATGAGATATATAGTGTATATATATCTCTCAGAACATCTCCTTGATTTACCTGGTTTTAAATCAAGATTATATTATATCTCAGATATATATACATATACACCAATATATATGTGTGTGTGTTTGTATATATATATATGTGCATATATATGTATACCAAAGGAGATGTTCTGAGATGTATATATTTATAAACAAAAGAGGTTTAATTGACTCACAGTTCCATATGGCTGGAAAGGCCTCAAGATATTTACAGTGATGACAGAAGGCAAAGAGGAAGCAAAGACCTTCTTCACATTGTGACAGGAGAGAAAGATAAGGAGCAAGAGCAGGGAAAACTGCCTTATAAAATCATCAGATCTCATGAGAACTCACTCACTGTCATGAGAACAGCATGGGGGAAACCACCTCCATGATCCAGTCACCAATTCCCACCGGGTTTCCCCCTCAACATGTAGTGATTATGGGAACTACAATTCAAGATGAGATTTGGGTGGGGACACAGAGCCAAACCATATGATTCTGCCCCTGGCCCCACCCAAATCTCATGTCCTTTATACATTTCAAAACCAATCATGCCTTCCCAACAGTCCCCCAAAGTCTTAACTCATCCCAGCATTAATCCAAAAGTACAAGTCCAAAGTCTCCTCTGAGACAAGGCAGAGCACTTCTGCCTATGAACTTGTTAAATCAAATCAAGTTAGTTACTTCCAAGATACAATGGGGTTACAAATACTGGATAAATGCTTCCATTCCAAGTGGGAGAAATTGGTCAAAACAAAGGGGCTACAGACTCCATGCAAGTCTGAAATCCAGCAAAGTAGTCAGTAAATCTTAAAGCTCCTAAATAATCTCCTTTGACTGTATGTCTCACATCCAGGTCATGCTGATGTAAGAAGTGGGCTCCCACAGCCTTGGGCAGCTGTGACCCTGTAGCTTTGCAGGATACAGTCCCTCTCCTGGCTGCTTTCACTGGCTGGTGTTGAGTGTCTGTGGCTTTTCCAGATACACGGTGCAAGCTGTCAGTGAATATACCATTCTGGGGTCTGGAGGATGGTGGCCCTCTTCTCACAGCTCTATTAGGCAGTGCCCCAGTGGGCACTCTGTGTGGGGGCTCCAACCCCACATTTCCTTTCTGCATTTCCCCGGCAAAGGTTCTCCATGAGGGCTTCACCTCGCAGCAAACTTCTGCTTGGACATCCAGGCATTTCTATACATCCTCTGAAATCTAGGCAGAAGTTTCCAAATCTCAATTCTTGACTTCTGTGTACATGCAGGCCCAACACCACATGAAAGCCGCCAAGGTTTGGGGCTTGCACCCTCTGAAGCAATGGCCTGAGCTGTATCTTGGCCCCCTTTAGCCACTGCTGATGCAGCTGGGATGCAGGGCACCAAGTCCCAAGGCTGTGCACAGCAGGAGGGCCCTGGACCAGGTCCAGGAAACCATTTTTCCCTCCTAGGTCTCCAGGCCTGTGATGGGAGGAGCTGCCGTGAAGATTTCTGACATGCCCTGGAGATATTATCCCCAATGTCTTGGTGGTTAACATTTGGCTCCTTGTTACTTATGCAAATTTCTGCAGCTGGCTTGAATTTCTCCCCTGAAAACGGGTTTTTCTTTTCTACTGCATCGTTAGGCTGCAAATTTTCCAAACTTTTATGCTCTGCTTTCCTTTTAAACATAAGTTCCAATTTCAGATCATCTCTCTCAAGTTCAAAGTTCCACAGATCTCTAGGGCAGGGGCAAAATGCCACCAGTCTTTTTGCTAAAGAATAACAAGAGTGACCTTTGCTTCAGTTCCAAAGAACTTCCTTATCTCCACCTAAGACCACCTCAGCCTGGACTTCACTGTCCATATCACTATGAACATTTTGGTCAAAGCTATTCAATAAGTCTCTATGAGGTTCCAAACTTTCCCATATCTTCCTGTCTTCTTCTGAGCTCTCCAAACTGTTCCAATCTCTGCCCATGACCAGTTCCAAAGTTGCGTCCACATTTTCAAGTATCTTTATAGCAGTACCCCACTCTCTGAGGTATCAATTTACTGTATTAGTCTGTTTTCACACTGCTATAAAGATACTGCCCAAGACTGAGTAATTTATAAACAAAGGAGGTTAAATTGACTCACAGTTCCACATGGCTAGGGAGGCCTCAGGAAACTTACAATCATGGTGAAAGGTGAAGGTGAAGAAAGGACCTTTTCAGCAGGAGAGAGAAGGAGCAAGAACAGGGAAAAGTGCCTTATAAAACTACCAGATCTCATAGAACTCACTCACTATCACAAGAACAGCATAGGAGAAACTGTCCCCATGATCCAATCACCTCCTACCATGTTCCTCCCTCAACATGTGGTGATTATGGGGGTTACAATTCAAGATGAGATTTGGGTGGGAACAGAGAGCCAAACCATATCATCTATACAAAAATAATTTTATTTGTTTATTTTTATTTATTGATTATTGATTATTTTTTTCTCTCATGAATCCTTGCCTATATAGAGATAATCCTAAAAAGTGTTGTATTACTTTGAGAAATCAGATAGTATCTGACTAGAAAGAACTTTCGGGAAAAGGACTAATAATAATAATAATTATTATTGTTATATAGAATAACCTAAATAAAGCACGTGAAGTATGTTAAGCATTGTGCTAAGAGCTTTCCATGAGTTATCTCAGTTATTCTTCACAGCAAGATCTTACAGATGTGGAATTATGACTTAGAGAAGTTAAGAAAGTAGTGCCCAAAGATAATAAAACTAGTAACTTAGTGGAGCTGGAATTAAACTCAGGCAGCCTGAGGCTGAAGTAGAATCGCATTCAAATAATTCAACAAGTATTTAATTAATGCCTGTTGCCTGCAAAGCAGGGACTGGCGCTTTTCTTCTTCCTTTCACTTTAGTTTAGTCACTATCTGGGGTATTTAATAATATAATTTTACTTGTTTTGTTTTGGTCATTCAGGCTAATTTCCTCTTAAGCCAAAAGCTGCCAGTTTAAGTCTGTCACATTGATTCTCTGATGGTACGACCCAGGACGGCCTCCATGAACTGCCAAACTTTATGAGAAAATGAAATGCTAGAGATAGCCCAATCTCTAGGTGCTTTCCTATTTGAATCTCTAAGCTATATGAAATGAGCACAAATGAATTTACCAGCTATATCCCCAGGTACAAAACACTGCACTGGCAGATTATCTCCCTGAACAAAACTTAGTCAGACTCTTCTAGGCTCTTTTTCAACTAGGCTCCTTTTCAACTAGGCTCCATCCTTGGGCACATCCTTAAGAGCCCAGTTTTGGCAAGAATTCTTCTAAATCAGTTTAGCCAGAATCCCTCACCCTCGATATCCAGATCACCCTTATGGTGATCGAATTTTTCATTCTCTACCAGCCTCCAGGTGATGCCTGATCACCCTGGCCTGCCTGCTGCAGGAATACTTCATGGATGGGTTTAGGCAGAATCCCCCTTACCCCTGATGTTTCCACTTAACAATTTTCTATCCACTGACTCCCTCCCTGCTCCTTGGCTATAAATCCCCACTTGCCCATGCTTTATTTGGATTTGAGCCCAATTTCTCCCCAGGTTACCCACACTTCTGTCTGATGTGGCTACAAAGCTGGGATTTCCCACAACCTCCCTTTCAGGCTTGATAATTTGCTAGAATGGCTCACAAAACTCAGGGAAACACTTGGCTTATATTTACCAGTTTATTAGAAAGGATGCAAACGAATAGCTAGATGAAGAGGTGCATAGGCCAAAGTCTGGAAGGGTCCCAAGCACAGGAGCTTCTGTCCCTATAAAGTTGGAGGTGTGCCACTCTCTCAAAACATGGATGTGTTCCCCAACCTGGAAGGTCTCTGAATCCTGTTGTTTAGGGATTTTTATGAAAATCTCATTCCATGGGCATGATTGATTAAATCATTGATCATTGGTGATTAGCTTAATCTCAAGCCACCCCCCTACCTCCCCAGGTCACAAGAGGCAGGAGCGGGGAGTAGGAGTTGGGGAGTCGGGGTGAAGCTGAGAGTTCCAACCCTCTAATCACGCCTTGGGCTATCTGGTTCCCTGCCGCTTTCCTGAAGCTATATAGGGTCCCCCAGCCACCAGTCATCTCATTAGCATACAAAAGACATCACTCTGGAGATTCCAAGGGTTATAGGAACTGTGTGCCTGGAACTGGGGACAAAGGCCAAACATTTAATTTTTCATTCTATCTGAATATATATTTGCTAAACTGCATACAATTCTACCCCACAGAAGCAATTTCCAAAATGTCCTTTTATAATTATAGTTTTTAACCTTGAGAAGATAAACTTCTTCTGTTTCAGAATCTAGTTGAGCAGCTTCTGTAGCAGAATTAGTTGGGAATAGGGAGTACTTATTAGTGGCAGTAGGGATACTTGGAAACTGTTATATTTGAGATTTCTAATAAAAATTCCAGGAAGTCTACAGACTTGGGTGGGACATAAATTAACTTGAGGAAATCATGTATTTCATCTTCAAAAAAATTTCAAATGCCAAAGCATGACTTTCTTTGTATTTTATATATTCTCTGTGTTCTCTAGAGCTGACATTCATTAGGTTAGAGGAAAAATCAGCCTTTTTCCCTTAGGATTCTTCTGTGGAATTCTCAGTATGGCAGATTTCCTACCATGTATGCATAATTTTCCATTTCCTTTCTCCACCCAACCCGTTAGAGCAGTGGCTTCCCAAAACAAAATTTCACAAGATACACTCATCTCTTCTAGTCATTTAAAATGGTGCTGGCCAAGATCCACTCAACTGCTTGAATTGATTTTACATCCCACCTATGGTTCTCAGCCCCATTTTGAAACAGTGGATTGATATTGTACACTGGGTTAGAGAATGTCAACATGAAATGAAAGTAGAACCATTTGAAATTTTTCCCCTTGTTTTTTTATTGCACACTGGGATTAACTCTTTTCTAGTTCCAATAATTGGTTTTGTGTGAAGATATCTGGTATGATATTTCTTTTAGTCCCCAAATTGTTACTAAGATCAAGAACTAAGGATGAAAGGTGTCAAATAGTCTACATTCTACATACACAATTAGGAACAGCCTCCTTACCGTGAGCTTTTATAAACAGTCCAGGACTGGCCCTTCTATCACACCCAGAGTCAGTAGGAGAGGCTAGGGAGGTAGAAGAACACTCAGTCTCTCAGGGAAGTGGGGCGTTGGCTGGTTCTTTACAGTCACACTCTGGATGGAGACATGAGGAGGATTAGAGTTAGATGACACCAAAGTCCTCCTCTGCCTCTTTTATTTCCCGAAGAAAATTACACTTCCATGGGAGGAGGGAAAAAAATCATAAATACTTTCTCTGATTTTAGGGACGTTGGAGATATGCAGCTAGGAGCTTTATTTTTCCTGTTTTCAAGATGTTTTTATTTTTCTAAAGCCAGAAAGGGTCAGCATAGGGTCCAGAGGAACCAGAGATAGATGGGCCCTGGGCTTTAGGGCTGGAGGAGGTGGAGGTGACCTGCTGCCACAGAGCCCTACTTGGCTCCTCGCAAGCTGGCAGAGACCCAAGGTAGAAGCCTCCCAGCATCAAAGGTGGGAGGTGACTGGACAGGGTACTCAATCTGCAGTAGCAGGAAGGAACCCCTACACTTTGAGATGGGATCAAGATTTACATATATGTGAACTTTTCTTTTTATCTCCATTTGTTTAGGTTTTTTGTTGTTGTTGTTTTGTTTTGTTTTATCCAAGAACAATTCTGTTTTGTTTTGTTTACAGAATCAGGAGAAATGGATTAGGGGAAAACATTTGCTTAGCTAGGCTGGAAGAAATTGGACAGGATGTAGACACAGAGGTTAATTCAACCAATATGGTAAAGAGATTTGCTATAGGAGAGAGAATAAAGATGGTGGAACTGAAACTTGGTAGCCTGGAGAAGTTTATTGGAGGGTGTTGGTGAATGAGAAGCTTAGGAACAGCTGTGGCAAGTGAGAAGATTGGAGAGAGGAAAGGATGTGGGAAATGTTGCTTTGTATTATGAATCTCAACCCTTCCTAATGCTTTTCAGGAGCACAAATAAAGAATGGAGTCCTCTTTAATTTATCTTGGCAATTGGACTGTAAATCTTCACATGCAACATCCAGCAGAGAGGAGCCACATGGGACCCCAAGAATTATTTGGGTTATAGCTATGCACTGACAGTGTACAATACCAACTCTAAGTATCCTAATCAAAGGCATGAGAAGTCTTTTGGGTTAATAAAATTACCTATGTTCCAAGTACTGTGCTATACCTTTGGGAAAATGTAATCAAAACTGGATTAGCTCCTGTGAATTAAAAATATAAGAATTGCAAAAATGTTGAAAAACTGATATTAGAAGATAGTAAAATGTCCAAGCATATAGGAAGAACAGAAGCCACATGGTATAGGATGAGGCCATATGGCGCAGGAAGTTGGCAAAGAAGTGATAGCACCCTGGCGAGTTAAGTGGAAAAGTATGTCCCTGAGATTAAGGAGGTTAACAGAATGCTCTGTCTGGCTTCCCGCCCTGATACCTGTTCTCCTTCAAGCATGGGGCCATGTAGCTCCTCATGAGGTTTGGCTCAGACCAGGGCTAGTAATTTGCCATCAGAAAAATGAAAGAATTCCTGAAATGGTGCCTCATGATCTGGAATAATGTAACTGTAGCTAATACATATTGAGCAAAAAAATACGTGCTGCACAATAAGATTTTGGTCAATGATGGATGGCATATATGATGGTGGTCCCATAAAATCATAATGGAGTTGAAAAATTCCTATTGCTTAATGATATCATAGCCATCCTAATGTCATAGCGCAACAAATTACTCACATGTTTGTGGTGATGCTGGTGTAAACAACCTAATGCACTGCCAGTTATATAAAAGTATAACACATAAAATTATGTACAGTACATAATACTTGATAATAATAATAAATGACTATGTTATGGGTTTATGTATTACTACACTATACTTTCTTTTTTTTTGTTTTGAGACGGAGTCTTGCTCTGTCGCCCAGGCTGTAGCACAGTGGCGCGATCTCGGCTAACTGCAAGCTCCTCCTCCTGGGTTCATACCATTCTCCTGCCTCAGCCTCCTGAGTAGCTGGGACTACAGGCGCCCGCCATCACGCCTGGCTAATTTTTTGTATTTTTAGTAGAGACGGGGTTTCACCATGTTAGCCAGGATGGTCTCGATCTCCTGACCTCGTGATCCGCCCGCCTTGGCCTCCCAAAGTGCTGGGATTATAGGCCTGAGCCACTGCGCCTGGCTGCAGTATACTTTCAGTAGTTATTTTAGAGCGTACCTTTTCTACTTTTTTTTTTTTTGGACACTGAGTCTTGCTCTGTTGCCCAGGCTGGAGTGCAGTGGCGCAATCTTGGCTCACTGCAACCTCCACCTCCTAGATTCAAGTGATTCTCGTGCCTCAGCCTCCCGAGTAGCTGGGATTACAGGTGCCCACCATGACACCTGGCTAATTTTTGTATTTTTAGTAGAGATGGGGTTTCACCATGTTGTCCAGGCTGGTCTGGAACTCCTGACTTCAAGTGACCCGCCCGCCTTGGCCTCCCAAAGTGCTGTGAGTCCTGAGCCACTGTGCCTAGCCTCTTTACTACTTATTTTTAAAAAAGTTACTTGTAAAACAGCCTCAAAAAGGTCCTTCAGGAAGTATCCAGAAGAAGGCGTTGTTATCATATGAGATGATCGCTCCACGCATGTTATTCCCCCTAAAGACCTTCCAGTGGGACAAGATGTGGAGGTGGAAGACAGTGATATTGATGATTCTGATCCTGTGTAGGCTGAGGCTAATGTGTGTCTTTGTGTCTTAGTTTTCAACAAAAAAGTTTAAAAAGTAAGAAAATATTTTTTAAAATTCTAAAATAGAAAAAAGCCTATAGATTAGGATATAAAGAAAGGAAATATTTTTGTACATCTGGACAACATGTTTGTGTTTTAAGCTAAGTGTTATTACAAAAGAATAAAAAGGTTAAAAAGGTTAAAAAGTTCCCATAACATCTCTCTGAATCAGATATTACTACTCTTGTTTTATGTGAGAAACCGAGACTTAGGAAGTTAAGTGGAAATGTCACATTGGTGGTCAGTACAGAAAACAGCAACAACTTTGGTGGTTTCAAGCAGAAAAGGATTTGATTTTCTGCATTTTGAATATGAGATACTTAGGTGTAGGTCTTTTGTTATTTATCCTGCTCAGCATTTTCTTAAGCTCCTGAATTTTTGGTTTGGTGTCTTGTCATTAGTTTAAAAAAGTTCTCAGCCATTATTATTCCTTTTGTTCCTTTTTCTTTTTCTTGTCCTTCTGGCATTTCCATTATGTGCATGTTAAACTTTTGTAATTGTGCCACAGTTCCTGGCTATTTTGTTTTGTCTTTTTCTTTCTTTTTTCTCTATGGATTCAGTTTTAGAAGTTTCTATAGACATTTCTTCAAGCTTGCTGATTTTTTTCCTTAGCTGTGTCTAGTCTGTTGATGAGCCCATTAAAGGCAATCTACATTTCTGTTACAGTGTTTTTTATTTCTAGCATGTCCTTTAAGGTCTTTCTTAGAGTTTCTATCTCTTTGATCTTATTACCATCTGTTCTTGCATATTGTTTGCTTTTTCCATTAGATGCCTTAGCATATTAATCATAGTTTATTTAAATCCCGGTCTCATAATTCCAAAATGTCTGCCGTATCTGAGTCTAGTTCTGATGCTTGTTTTGGCTCTATAGACTATATTTTTTGCCTTTTAGCATGCCTTGTAATTTTTCCTGAACATTGGACATGATGTAACAGGTAAAATGAGTGGAGATAAATATGCCTTTAGTATGAGGTATTATGTTGATTTGCCCAGAAATTGGGCTGGATTTACTGTTTGCTGTAGCTACAGGTGTTAGAGGGTAATATTTTCATTAGTTTTCATGTTTTTGTTTCTCTTCTCATATTTACATTTTCCTAGAGACTCCTGAAATAAGGTGTGAGGCTTGCAGTTCTCTCAGTTATAATCCCCTGCTTTTATAGAGGAACCCTATTGATATTGGTGAGGTATAGAGAGAGGGAAGACATTCTATAGTCCTATCATTAGGTCTGCTTCTTAGTGTGCTGTGTCCCTGGGCCATGACCTTCTCACTTACTTCTCAGTTTCTGCTCCCCTGCCTTAGATGAGACAGGAAAGGCACAGGAGGCTGGAGCTGGGTATTTCCCTTCCCCAGGATCAATTTGGCTTTGGTAAAACTCTAGTCCATTGCAGGTTGAAAATATCATAAGTTGAAAATGCAATTAATATACCTAACCTACTGAACAGCATAGCTTAGCCTTGTCTATCTTAAATGTGCTTAAAATGCTTACATTAGCCTATAGTTGGGCAAAAGCATCTAACACAAGGTCTATTTTATATTAAAGTATTGAATATTTCATATAATTTATTGAATACTATATGTTGTGTAGAAATTGCAATAGTTTTACACCATCATAAAGTTAAAAAATTGTAAGTCACACCATCATAAGTTGGGGACCATCTATAGTTTCCCTTAAAGGCAGGCTTTATTAAGGAAAATATAAATCTCCAGGTGTATTTCAGAATGATTACTTTGCCTTCCTCCTGCAGGAAGCACAAAGGGATTGTTCTGCGATCTTCAGAGTGAGAGCCTGCTGGGGCTTCTAAAGGTAAAACTTATAAAAGTGGGAGCCCCTCTAAGACTGCCCACCCTGGAAGTTTGTAACTTTTAAAGCTAGTCTATGCTGAGCCTCTAGTAATTCCTCCATTACAGTGTTAACTGTTCCTACCAATACTGGCTTCAGCTTCTAGTAAGCTGTGAATTTCTGATTCTACTGTGTGTCTCTGAAGGTTTAGGGGCAGCAGTTTGTCCTGTGATGTCAATTCTCTGATGGATCTAAGCAGGGTCATTGATTTTAAGTTTGTTCAGGTTTTTCCCTGTTGTAAGGACAGGAGTGACAAGGTCCAAGTTATTTACTTGTCAGACTGGAAACCAGAAGTTTCCCAGACAGCAAATTAATACAAGGGATTAGGTACTTACAGGTTCTTGGAAGAGGCTGGAAGAGTGGAAGTTGGGGCTACCACTAAACTCTTGAGGTCAAGTTCTCACCACCATAACTTTAATCTAGAGGTTAAAAAGATGCTGCTGCTGCTGCTGCCATAACTGCTTCCACTCCAAAGGCAATTCAATGCTGAAGTGTGGCATCCAATCCCAAATCCTCACATCTATAAGTCTGACCTTGCTTGCTCACCACCACAGGAGCATCTGTTACTCTAAACATCAGGACAATCTTGTTACTAGTCTCAAGTCTAATTAATAACTGCACTCTTTTTTTGTTTGTTTGTTTATTTGTTCTTTGTTTTGATTTGCCAAATCTCTAGTTTGTGTTCCATTTTCAGTTATTGGGTCCCTGTCTCCCTGTCTTATTTCCCAATGTCTAATTCTCGCTCTATCTTGCAATCTTGTCCTGTATCTCTGCTCATCCTGCCCAAGGTCCTGCCTTCCTCTGACCATTCCTGCCAGTCCCTCGAGAGAGTCCCCACAACCTACGACTTGTTTGACATGATCAACACTTACTACTTTCTCTGAAGATTTGTCTGTTTATGACACCCACTCTGAGTGGGAAAAGACTCATGATAGATTAAGTAAAGAGAGTATATTATCAAATAGTATGCCATGTATAATCTTAATTTTGTTTGTGTGTGTGTGCATGCATGTGTATGTATGTATATACACATGGCAGGTATGAAGACTGGAATTATACACATCAAAATATTAACAGTGAAACTCTCTGTGTGGTTTGGCTTAAGACAATTATATTTTACATTGATATGGGAAATATTTTTAAAATTTTCATACTGAATATATGTTACTTATGTGAAAAACATAAATGATTGTCTTGGGAGCATATTACAGATTTTAAGTTGATCAGCTATCTCCTGTGGTTGGTAGAATAAAAACTTTCATTTTTTCCCCAAAATAAACCAAATAGAGAACAAAAGACAGAAATCTGCTATGCCATTGGCACTCTTTGTGTGCAAATTTCAAGGCTAATAAGGTCCATCACTACTCCAACTTTGCTTAAAATAAGTAGAACAGGACTGTAGAAATCACTTTGTGAGATAATTGATGGGTAGCTCTTATGACACCTCCAGTCATTCTTCAAAGATTTAAATTTCACAAATGGAATCATCAAACTGATAAATGCATCATTTTATTTTGGAAAATTGCATTATCTTTTCGTGTAACATGGTTTGGCTGTGTCTCCACCCAAATCTCATCCTGAATTGTAATCTCTATAATCCCCACTTGCTGAGGGAGGGACCTGGTGCGAGGTGATTGGATTGTGGGTGAGGTTTCCCCCATGCTGTTCTTGTGATAGTGAGTGAGTTCTCAGGAGATCTGATGGTTTTATAAGGCAGTTTTCCCTGTGATATTGTTTGGCTCTGTGTCCCCACCCAAATCTCATTTTGAATTGTACTCCCATAATTCTCACATGTTGTGAGCGGGACCTGGTGAGAGATAATTCAGCCACAGGGGTGGCTTCCTCCATACTCTTCTTGTGGTAGTGAATAAGACTCAGGAGAGCTGGTGGTTTTATCAGGGGTTTCTGCTTTTGCATCTTCCTCATTCTCTCTTTGCCTGCTGCCATCCACGTCAGACAGGACTTGCTCCTCCTTGCCTTCTGCCATGATTATGAGGCTTCCCCAGCCTATAAGTCCAAATTAACCTCTTTATTTTGTAAATTGCCCAGTCTCGGGTATGTCTTTATCAGCAGCGTGAAAAGGAACTAATACATCCTGCTCTTGCTAGCTCTCTCTTTCCTGCGCATGGGAAGAAGGTCTTTGCTTCCCCTTTGCCTTCTGCCATGATTGTTAAGTTTCCTGAGGCCTCCCCAGCCATGAGGACCTGTGAGTCAATTAAACCTCTTTCCTTTATAAATTACCCAGGCTCCAGCAATTCTTTATAGCAGTGTAAAAACAGATTAATATAATAATTGGTACCACGCAGAGTGGGGTGCTGCTCTAAAGATACCCAAAAATGTGGAAGTGACTTTGAAACTGAGTAAAAGGCAGAGGTTGGAACAGTTTGAAGGTCTCAGAAGAAGACAGGAAGATGTAGGAAAGTTTGGAACTTCCTAGAGACTTGTTGAATGGCTTTGACCAAAATGTTGATAGTGATATGGACAATGAAGTCCAGGCTGAGGTGATCTCAGATGGAGATGAGGGACTCATTGGGAACTGGAGCAAAGGTCACTCATTGTATGCCTTAGCAAAGAGATTGGTGGCATTTTGCCCCTGCTCTAGAGATCTGAGGAACTTTGAACTTGAGTGAGATGATCTGAAATTGAAACCTATGTTGAAAAGGGAAGCAGAGAATAAAAGTTTGGAAAATTTGCAGCTTGACAATGTGGTAGAAAAGAAAAACTCAATTTCAGGGGAGAAATTCAAGCCAGCTGCAGAAATCTGCATAATGAGGAGCCAAATGTTAATCTCTAAGACAATGGGGAAAATATCTCCAGGGCATGTCAGAGGCCTTCATGGTTGCCCCTCCCATGGTTGCCCCTTAGAGGCCTGGAGGCCTATGAGAAAAAAATGGTTTTTGTGGGCTTGGCCCAGGGACTTGCTGCTTTGCGCAGTCTTGAGACTTGGTGCCTGGCATCTCAGCCGTGGCTAAAAGGGGCCAACGTACAGCTCAGGCCATTATTTCAGAGGGTGCAAGCCCCAAGCCTTGTCAGCTTCCATGTGGTGTTGTGCCTATGGGTGTGCAGAAGAGAAGACCTGAGGGAACCTCAGGTTTAGGAACCTCCACCTAGATTTCAGAGGATGTATGGAAATGCCTGGATGCCCCAGCAGAGGTTTGCTGCAGGGGCAGGGCCCTCATGGAGAACCCCTGCTAGGGCAGGGTCGAAGGGAAATGTGGGGTGGAGCCCCCATGCAGAGTCTCTACTGGGGCACTGCCTAGTGGAGCTGTGAGAAGTGGGCCACCGTCTTCCAGACCACAGAATGGTAGATCCACCGACAGCTTGCGCCATGTGCCTGGAAAGGCTGCAGACACATGCCAGCTGTGAAAGTGGCCAGGGAAGGGGTGTGGGGCTGTTATCTTCAAAGCCACAGGGGTGGAGCTGCCCAAGGCTGTGGAAGCCAGCCCTTTGCATCAGTGTGCCCTTGATCTGAGACGTGGAGTCAAAGGAGATTATTTTGGAGCTGTAAGATTTAATGACTGCTCCACTGGATTTTGGACTTGCATGGGGGCTCTAGCCCCTTTGTTTTGGCCAATTTCTCTCATTTGGAATGAGCACATTTATCCAATGCCTGCAAACCCCATCGTATCTTAGAAGTAACTAACTTGCTTTTGATATTACAGGCTCCTAGGTGGGAGAGACTTGCTTTGTCTCAGATGCAACTTTGGACTTGAACTTTTGGGTTAATGATGGAATGAGTTAAGACTTTGGGGGACTGTTGGGAAGGCATGATTGTGTTTTGAAATGTATAAAGGACATGAGATTTGGGAGGGGCCAGGAATGGAATGATATGGTTTGGCTGTGTCCCCACCCAAATCTCATCTTGAATTATAATCCCCAGGTGTTGAGGGAGAGACCTGGTGGGAGGTGATTGGATCATGGGAGCAGTTTCTGCCATGCTGTTCTCCTGATAGTGAGTGAGTTCTCAAGAGATCTGACGGTTGTATAAGGCAGTTTTCCCTGTTCTTGCTAGCTCTCTCTTTCCTGCCACAATACAAAGAAGGTCTTTGCTTCCCGTTCACCTTCCACCATGATTGTAAGTTTCCTGAGGCCTCCCAGCCATGGGGAACTATGAGTCAATTAAACCTCTTTTCTTTATAAATTACCCAGTCTCAGGCAGTTCTTTGTAGCAGTGTGAACACAGGCTAATACTTTATGTATTTCAGTTTTGAGGATATCTTTAATGACATGAAGTTGTCAGCATGTTTTCCAAGAATGAGAAACTTAAAAGCAGTTTCTCTCAAGAATTAGAGGGACTTCACTTGAAAGTCAGAAAAAAAAATATTTTAAAAAGTGGCACAGTTATTATGTGCCAAGAGCTCTTCCAAGCACTTTGCGGGGATCAGTTAATTTATTTCTCACACTAGCTCTAAGTTGTAGTGCTATTATTATCCCTGTTTTTATAGTTAAAGAAACTGAGGTATAGAAAAGTTAAGTATCACATACAAGATAATATCCCCAACATCTGGACATATGTTTTCAATTCAGTTTCACAAGCCTGGGGGTGCTATATCAACTATGCTTGTACCAAAGTCACATGAACTGAGACTGTAATTGAATAAGGCACTTAAGTAGTACCTCCGCATAGAGGCTACTCTCAATGAAATTCTGATTTTTTTTTCCCTCTTAAGGTGAAAGCCCTTGCAAAACTTAACCTCAATAGCTTATCAACAGTTTCCCCCCAACATTGACACTGAAATTAACAAGTTGTTTATCAAGGAGCTTCTGGAGTCAAGTATCAGAAATTTCCATAGTACCTGGAATATCCTATTTGTTAAAAAATCAGATTACAGTTTCTAGAATTCCAAGAATTATATCTAATGTTGTTTGTGATATTAACATGGTAACAGCAGAAAGTGAACTTACAGAAAGTTTTTATTTCAATACAGTGATAGAGGAAAAATACGTTTCTTAGGCAACTATAAAAATGACCCTGGTCATCATCCTACTGAATAGAGAACATGGAAAACCCATGATGTTCTTTACAAAAAAAAAACGCTTCCAAGCTTCTAGGATTATTTGGTTTCTAACATTTTTTTCTTCTTCTTCAAAATGTGTCATTTTTGTCACACATTCTAGAAAGACCCTCTGTGGTGTTGGGCTTCCAGTAGAAGGGCATTGTTCATAATCTCAAGTTAGTATTCATTTCTGAGTCAGAAATGGTACATTATGATGAGCATGAACCTGTTTCTTATTACTGCTGCTCTCCCAGCAGAGATAGAGAAGCACTAAGGCACAAAATGTGAGAGGCACTGAGTTCTCAATTGCTTCCTAATCAAAACCAGTGTCATCCATAGAACATAAGGCCAACAAAGAAATCCTTGCTGTTATCAGCAGGGCCAAGAAGTCCTACAATCACTTCTGTATTCACGCTTTTAATTTTGTATTTATCACATGCCTCTTTGGTGATCCTTTTGTAAGGATAATCCCATGCCCTACATTAGGTCACTGCGTAAGGAGCTCTGGAGTCTTTTGTTAAGTGCATACATCCTTGAGCTTGTTTATGAGCTAGAGAGAATTACTTTAAACGCTGCTGTCCTAATCCTTTTGCCATAAGTGAACTTGGATTGTACTTTACTATACTGGCTGGGAATTCTGACATTTTATAACTGCTCTGACTCACTTTGTCCAGATGACTAAATAGATGATGGTAGGTTTTTCAGATCACCTCTATCTTACACTGAATGTGGATGGGGTGCCTGAGAAATCTAAATAACCAAATGTATATGCTCCAAATAGATGCCTTGTGTGGGAAAATTACATTGTTTCTCAGTGCCTGTGAGGGTTCAATAACTGTTGACTAAGTGTATCTAAGAGGGAATCTTCACATTACCCTAGTAATATGATAAGACGTATATCAAGACATTATTTCCTTGAGCATTGGCTAGAATCTACATCTGGTAGCCTGGCTTTGAGTCAGATTTTAAAATGGATGGTAAACCAATGTAGCTAATCTATTTAATAAATATTTATCAAGTACCCAGTATATGCCAGGCTACTTAATATAAGTCATCAATGTATTAATTTTAAGTAGTAAGAGACCAAAGTCTTTTGATTATTGCAGGGAAAGGGCTTTACTGAATTTTGGTATATACCTAATTAAAAATACATAAAATACTGTGAGCTTCATCTCAAACCTATGGAATAAAACTGAATAGCTTTGAGGTAGGCATGTCAGACACTTTTGTTTGTTATTCTTTATATTTTATCCCAGTTTAATCATCCTCAAATAAATAGTCATACAAAGTATAGCACGGATTCTTAAGGTAGGTCTTAAATTGAACTTATTAGGTCTTTTATGTTTTGTTCAGCATTTCCCCATAAATTCACTAATAGGATCTAGTATGACCGTCCTGGGTTTAAATTCTGGCTCTGTCGCCTAACCTGGGGTAACCACTTAAACTTCCTGAGCCTCAGTTTCTTCATCTATGAAACGGTTAAAAATAAGTTTATTACTCTTAGGCCACAAGTAATGTACAGAAGTTGTTGGGAATTTATTAAAATAATAGGCAACTTTTTAACTGGGTCTTAAAAATGATAAAATTTTTAAAAATGTACTAATACACACACATGCAAACACACATATACACACACACAAAGGTGATAGACTTTCTCTAGGTAAAGAAGAAGAACATTCAGGTGGAGGAAATGTCACATGTTATGTAAGAGGAGAGTATAATATTTAAAACTATAGGCTTGACGTGGTGGCTTACGCCTGTAATCCCAGCACTTTGGGAGGTGGAGGCGGGTGGATTACCTGAGGTCAGGAGTTCAAGACCAGCCTGGCAAACATGGTGAAACCCCATCTCTACTAAAAATACAAAAATTAGCCAGGCACAGTGGTGCACACCTGTAATCCCAGCTACTCAGGAGGCCGAGGCAGGAGAATTGCTTGAACCCGGGAGACAGAGGTTGCAGTGAGCAGAGATGGTGCCACTGCACTCTAGCCTGGGTGACAAAGTGAGACTCCATTTCAAAACAAAAACAAAAACAAAAAACCTATACTTTAGGGGTCAACTGGTGACCCCTAATTTGGATTATGCACACCTAAGGGGCATGTACACTGCCATTTAGTCACAAGGCTGTACTCTAAGGGTATAGAGAGAAAGCTTTAGCTATTTTTATCTCTCTTCATTACTACAGGCTTAAAATACATGTATATTATAATATTAGTTTCATGCTAGTAATATCGACTTTCATTGGTGAAATTAGTGGCTAGCTAATTAGTCACTAATTAGCCATTCAAGATATTAGAAATGGGCTTTCAGTAGTTATATTAGTGGTGTTCAAGGTATGTAGTTTGGTGAATATATTTTTGAGACACTCCTATCTTGCATGATTAGGTATAGAAATTTAGCAAGGTCTCTATCTCTTACTCTTAAGAATGGCATATCAGATGTAACCCTCAATCAGTTCTGGGTGTAAGGGCTTATTCTCTGATTCTTGGTTGCTAGAATTGGAGTAAATACAGTATATTCAGTATACACAATATATTCAGTTAGCTGAATCCTGCTACCAGAATGTTGTTTCATTTGCCTCTGGTGAGGTATTACGGACAAAAAGCTCAAACTGCACTGAAGTTCAAGTTAAATATGCTGTTTCACTCTTATGTCTGCTTGCTAATTAATGTCTGTTGTGGAAGAATTTGGTATGAGACTTACTTTAATTATAACCAAGAAGCCAGGTTGTGGGGTAGTAGGTAACTCTCACCTACTTCAAATGTTTTCTGGAGCTATCATTAGCTACCAAAAAGCACCAGACTAGGTTAGCTTGGGTCTAATGTGAATGAGCTTGGAGCCAACTAAAAGGCACAGAGCATGAGCCCTCAGGGAACAGCCAGCAGTTTAGAATGCTTGGAGTCTGGGAACATTGTGTGCAGGGAGAAAGGTAGTACGAAATAAATTTAGAAAATAAGTTTGGGGCCACCTGGTGGAAGAGATGTGTGTTTCAGTCTCATAAGTGTATTCACAAAGGAAGGAGTCAGGTTTTTTATAAGGTGAGTTCCATGCTTCAGACTTGCTCTCTGGCTGCCATGTGGAGGGAGCGAGCGCCGTTAGACCAGGGTTTAGTAAACGATGACCTGAAGGCCAAACCTTGCCTGCTGTCTGTTGTGGTACAGCCTGTGAGCTAAGAACGGCGCTTGCATTTTTAAGTGGGGGGATTAAAAAAGAAGAAAACTATTTCATGCCATGTAAAAATTATATGAAATTCAATCTCTATGTCTACATATTAAGTCTTGTTGTTGGATTACAGCCATGCCCATTCCCTGTCTATTACTGCTTTAGCTCTGCAACCGGGGAGTTGAATAATCACAGGAACAGGATGGCTCTCAAAGCCTAAAATGTTTGCTCTCTGGTACTTTACAGAAAAAGGTCACCAGTCCTTCAGTTAGACCAGGATTGCCATAGTCCATGTGAGAAGTGAGAGAACAGGTGGTGAAGGAGTGGGGCAGGGACTTTCCTGGGTAGAATTATTTAATGTAAGAATTAGATTGAATTTTGGTGATGAGGGAGTGCCTGATGACTCCTCATCCTCCTCGTTTGTCTTGTGATGCTATAAAATGAAGAAGCATATTTGGGAGAAGAAATAATTTGGTGAGAGAGGAGAGGTAGACATTAATTTGGGTTGCGCTTATTGAATCTGAGCTACCTGTGGAAAATCTAAGTAGGGGAATCTCATATGTATGTCTTGAGGGATGTTGGGACAGGAGAACTGAGGTTTATTCATTTAAGGTCCTATCTGAAAGTCAGATCTTTTAAGGTTAGGCAGAGGAAGACAAGCCAGAGAAGGAAGAGAACTGGAGGAGAACACTGTTTTAAATAGAAATCAAAGATTAAGAGCTCTTGCTTCAAGAGAGGAATGACTAATAGTGTCAAATGCTGCAGAGTTCAAATGAGCTGAATATGGAAATTGATTTATTACACTCAGCAAATGGCCAGTTATTGGCAGGATTGAGCAGTTTTGCTAAAGTTAAGGATTGCCTGTTTAGCAATTCCACTTGATCTCATGGCTACCTCAAGTCAACATATTCTAATTGGAACTCATCGCTTTTCTGATTCTGACACGCTACCACTGAAATCAGTGTTTCCTCTCTTGGGGATGACACTGTCATTTATCCAACTGTCAAGCCAGAAACCTGGGGGTCAGGCGGGACATGTGGTTATCCTTCACCCCAGATAGCTAATCAATTACTAAGTCACATTGATTCTATCTCCTTAATATGTCTTCAACATGCCCAGGACTCTATTTCCACTGTCATCCCTAGAATGCAGTTATAGAGTCTCTCTGCTGGACTCCTATAACAGTGTCTTAACTGTTCTTTCCCATCTGTCCTCCTCTCTCCTAATTTATTCTCTACTTATGGCCAGAAAGATCCTTTTTTTTTTTTTTTTCCAGACAGAGTTTCACTCTTGTCGCCCAGCTTGGATTGCAATGGTGCAATCTCGGCTCACTGCAACATTCGCCACCTGAATTCAAGTAATTCTCCTGCCTCAGCCTCCCAAGTAGCTGAGATTCCAGGCACATGCCACCATGCCTGGCTAATTTTGTATTTTTAGTAGAGACAGGGTTTCACCATGTTGGTCAGCCTGGTCTCAAACTCCTGACCTCAAGTGATCCACTCACCTCGGCCTCCTCAAGTTTTGGGATTATAGGCATGAGCCACTGCGCCCAGCCGAGAGATCCTTTTAAAAGCAATGTGATCAGGTCCCATCCCTGCTTAAAGCCCTTTTCCTACCACCCTAAAAGTAAAGAACAAATCCTCGGTGTGGCTCACTGGGTGTCCCACAAACATCATTTTGTACCATTTCCGCCTGAGTCTCTACGGTAAACTCACACCAGCCCTCTTCCAGTTCCTTGAAAACACATTTCCTTCTACTTCAGGGACTTCCCATCCATTAATCTTAGCTTGGAACATTTTCCCCACTTCCCTTTTGTGTAGTTAATACTTAGGAACTCTTTGCCTATTAGTTTATGCCACATCGTCTGCAGGGAATCCTCCAATTTCCCAGTCTAGTCTTGTCTTCTTATGCACTCTCACAGCTCTGGAGCTTCTTTTCTACTGAGAAGCGAAGGTATTGTCTAATATCTGTTTTCTCTTCTTGAAATCAGGAGCTATGTCACCCGACTCACCTCTGTGGCTCCAGTGCCAGGGTCAAGCAGTGCCTTTTCACTCAATGATTCCTTGTGGAATGGACACGTAGCAAGAACGCAGAAATGGAGAGTTCCGTACGTTTTGGTCCCATAAGTTTTCTATAAGTTTGGATTCCAAAGGGAAGGAGAACAACTTAATAATAGCAAAAGTAGATTCAAAATAGCAAATAAATTCAAAATAAAGGTTTTTTTTTTTTAAATAGATGGGGAAGACTTGAATCTATTCTAGAGTAAAGGAATTCAAAAGGAAGAGAAGTGAAGTTCTGAGAGAGATGGAGAGAGGGGTAACTGGAGAAGCAGGGAGGGGAGGGAACGTAGAGGTCAGTGGGAAGGTGCAGCCCTGGGAGGGAGGAGAGAGCTGCCTCCTGATGCTCAGGGAAGTGCATAAGAATTAGGGTCACAATGGATAATTGAGAACATATTATGAAGACATTTGGAAGCAATTAATACTTCGGCTCAGTTTTCTCCTAGAAGTGGGAAGCTGTTATGGATTGAATCGTGTTCCCCAAAAAGATTTGATAAAAGTCTAAACTTCTGGTAACTATGAATGTGACCTAATTTAGACATAGGGTCTTCATAGGTGTAACTTCATAAGGTCATTAAAGTGGGACCTAATCCAATACAACCTATGCCTTTATAAAAAGAGGAAAATGCCATGTGATGACAGAGGCAGGGACTGGAGTCATGCAGCTGGAAGCCAAGGAATGCCAAGGATTGACGGCCACCACCAGGAGCTAGGAAGAGGTGAGACAGGATTCCACGCAGAGTCTCCCAGGGAGCATGCCTGTGGCCATCTTCTTCTCAGACTTCCAGCCTCTAGAACCATGAGAGAATACAGTTCTGTTGTTCTAAGCCATCCAATTTAAGCTACCTTGTTATAGCAGCCCTAAGAATCGAGTACAGATTTATGACAATTTTTTTGAGTGGCATGGAGCATAGTGTTGGCTTGGGGACAGTGATGAAGATATAGAAAAGCCACTGTGGGAAAAGACAGAGGGAGCTGATTTAAATCTAGCTGAATATTTCCTGAACCTTTAAAGCCATGATAGGGTGAGGAAATAAGAAATAGAAATTTAAAAGACCATGTGGAACAGTGGAAAACAACCAGGTAAATATCATTGTTAAAGAATTAACTTTAGCTATACCGGTTGGTCACGGTGGCTCACGCCTGTAATCCCAGCACTTTGGGAGGCTGAGGTGGGTGGATTACCTGAGGTTAGGAGTTCGAGACCAGCCTGGCCAACAGGATGGAACCCGTCTCTACTAAAAATACAAAAATTAGCTGGGTGTGGTGGTACATGCCTGTAATCCCAGCTACTGGGGAGGCTGAGGCAGGAGAATTGCTTGAACCCAGGAGGCAGAGGTTGCAGTGAGCCAAGATCATGCCACTGCACTCCAGCCTGGGAGAAGAAGTGAGATTCCGTCTAAAAAAAAAAAAAAAATTAGCTATACCCTGTCAGCCAAGTCTAAAAATACATAATGTGGACACTTCTCTTTATTTTCAAGAAAGAAGTGTAATGATTCTTAAAAAAAAACAAAAAACAAATATTTTCTTGGTGTTGGTTTCTTATTTGAAGAACTGAGAATAACATAGTAGCAACGGATTTCATACAAAATGTAGATTCAACTCTTTTAAGCATCTACTTTGTGTCAGACTTCTATGTTATCTCATTTACTTTAATCATGACTTAATGTAGGTACTTTGTTCTCTTATTAATCTGAGAGCTGAATTTTAAAGATATTACCCAGGCAGCATGAGGATATTGCTGACCCTGAAATAAAGGTCTCTGAACTCCCTTTAATTTCTAATACCTTCAATTCCTCTTTCCACCATATAAGGTTGCAGGAATGTTTTTCAGGTAGGTATTTCTTAAAGGAATTGCTAAATGCATAACAATAAAATGTAAATACAGTGAAGATAGGTCTTCAGTGGTTTAAGTCTATGTAGTCCAAGTAAATAGCTTTCTGGAGATCTATTTTGATAAAGAAGACAGTTTAGAATACCTAAAGAGAGGAATGGATAAATCATCTTGCTCAAAAATCGCTTCTCTCTGTTGTATTTTGACAGAATCCATGGAGCAGTCTGTTCAAATTAAATTCTGGCAAAAATCCTAGAGTGCAAATATCTGGCATTATTGCTTGAAAGGAGACTCACATGGTTCAGATACCAGAATGCACTAAGCCAGTTTAACCTTCTATTGAAAGTTGAAAGCTGGACTTGTGTTCTTGCTTGGATGGAGGGTCATCTCACCTCTATGTCCTAATTAAAAATTTATTGAGTGAATAAGTTGATTAAAAAATTCTATATTAGCAATATTAGCTCAGAGATCATATGATGGATGCTATGTTGTGGCTATTTAGAGCAGCATAAATGTTCCTAGTCTTGCTGCTATTGAACATTTCTGATTTCATTGCCTGATCTGAAGGTCAAGGGCATGAACTTGATGGAAAAAAATCCTCCTTTGGGGAATCATTAGAGGAAGTTTGCCCCAGTTCACCACCAGTGATCACAGAGGAGGGGGTACAAATGGTGCACAAAGCATACTTGCCCTTCAGTGACCCTCAAAGCACCCTGTGGCTCCATGTGTCTTTGACCAAGTTTATAGCCTTCCATTGCCCTTTGTAGCTATTGTGAAGCACCCGGGGGAGAAAGATGATCTCAGGTAGCCAGGACCCAAACTGTGCAAAGTTGTCAAGATCACAATCAACAGTGCTGATTATTTACATGCAGCACCAACCACGTGATCTTTATCTGTGGGATCAGGAACCATATTGACATATATCATCCAGTGCTGCTTTTTGAATTGCAGCTCCTGGGCATTAAGATGGAAAGTAATAGGAACCCCATAGGGCTGTGGATTGTATAGCAACATATTTTTTTCCAGAGCTCTGTAAAGTACTGTTGAGTAAGCTTAACATCTGATTAAATCAGAATATCTAATGAATTATTAAAATAAAAAACACCCCATGCAGGCTTCTTGATGACTCTGAAAACTTCTCAGCTACAATATAAAGATCTCCTCCATACTTACAATGCTTTAATAGCCAAAAGCATGCTACCAACTACTCTTTCACTATAACTCTTTTATAATAGTAATAAATTATATCTGAATTTTAAAAGAAAGAGCTTTGACATTTATTTTACAAATTCATGTAATTTTTTGGTTTCTCTCTCTTTTGTTTTGCTCCCTATAGGGGAGCATGGATTAATGGGACGGAGGTAGGAGTCTGGGATTTTCCACTATACGTTATCCTAAAATGCCAAATATATTTATTTACTCAAATGAAATTCTTGAGATGGAATAAAGAGTAGGCAGGAGAGAAAGAAAAAAAGTGAGAATGTGATAAGTTTCTATCTGAATCAAATAAAAGGACATGCCCATTTTACAATGGGTATTATGTAAATGAAACAACACAATAATTGTTAATTAACAAACAGTTTTTGCAAACAGCCATGAAAAGATTGAATTCTTTAAACAAGATTGTTGTTATTGAAATCAGTAGAAACTATCATAAAGAAAGCTGAATAACAATTTGGTGAAAACTAGTTAGCTTTTCTGTTAACAATATGAAAAATTTGTAAAAGTGATGTATTTTGTAACCATTTAAGGTAAATTTGTTACATTTTCCACAATGAGAGGTAAGGAAAATCATTAAAGAAAAATATCAAAGGTAGACAAATTTTTTGGTGTAACCTATTGTGAAAAAAATTTAATTCAGAGTACATAGCCTTTTGACCTTTATTCCCCTGACTGGGTTAAAAAAATATGAGCAGGCTAGACTGTCCAGCTGATGACTTGGGGAAGGAATGTTGTTATTTTTAACTAGGCAAATACTTACAGAGTCATCTGTTTTGAACAAAGAAGACTGATAGTCCTGTTCTGCATTTTCCCTGCGTCTGGAGTCTGAACTTGGCTGACTCCAAATTAGGAAGAAACACCCCTGACTTCAATACAACTTTACAATCAGTTAAGAACCTCTGTTGGCTATAATGTTTAAGTTTTCACTTAAATTCTATTATTAAGACATTGACACATTTTTAAGAACAAATGAAGGAGTAAGACCACAAAGAGGTGTCTGATGAAACCCATACTCCAAGTAAATATTTTCAGTAAACCATTAAATGGTTTCGGAAATGCCACTTCCAGAAGTCTGAAAATGAACAAACACCTAGCTTTGCAGAAAGAACTAACTGCACTGCATTAAGTGTCGGCATTTGGAAGAATGCTGTAAAAAAATCAGTTGTTATGAAAGTTTATTGCTCATTTCTGATTGTTTATGTTTCATTTTGAGGATCTATAACTTGAAGCAGTAGGTTCAGCAAAGAGAAAAAAATACTATTTTTTTTAGATAGGTCATACTTTGAATCTAAATTTATACAAATATGGGCTACAATTTTTAGCTTAAAATTGTTAGGAAGTCCTATTTAGTTTACTTCTCCAAATTTAGGTCTGCAGAGGCTGGGTTACATTCTGATGAGACTCACTCTGCTTCTGATTATCCCTTTTCCTAGGACATGGCCCACCTGGGCTTTAATTCGGAGCGTGGTAAGTTTTTGTTTCCTCCACTCCGAGAGAGACAATAAGAATGTCAGCTCTGCTGATCAGAGACTTCAGACTTAGGTTTTTAAGTTCTTGCCTCATGCAACTTCACGATTAGTGAAGTCTTGGATGGTAAACTGGCCACGTGTTTGAGGCCCCCAAAGTTTCCGGTCTTATCGTTCCAACCCTGGAGCAACTGCCAATTGTTTGCCATTTTCTCTGCCCCACAGCATAGTTTAACCCCCGTTTCTGTCTCCAGCCCTATCCATCTGGAATTGGTAAAAAGCATGGAAAAAGAGGCTCAGACCTTCAGCTTACCTCTGAGAGGCTCTCTCCTCTCTAGAATTTTAATCCTTGAATTAATTCCCCTTTACTTCTGCAAATCTTGGATGCTTTAAAAAAATGTGTGTAGTATTTTGTCTAGCTTTCTGGTTGTAGGTACATTGGCCTGCCTGAAAATAGTCTATCCATGCAATTGTTTTTCAGTTTCATCTCATTAGGGTTCAAAAAGTCTACAGCTCATCCGTGGTCACTTGTCATGGACCAGAGCTGGAGATAGCAGAGTCTAGAAGGAAGAGCTTGGAACTCTGCAGTGAGGCTGGGGTTCTCATTCTGACTCTCCTACTCAACCTGCCAGGACTATAAAGAGTTGTCATGCAGTGATTGGGGGTCCCAACTCTTGTTGGCAGATGGCTGGGGCTCTATGTTGGTTCCAGAGCTAGTTGTGTGAAATTGCAACATTCGCTTAGCCTCCCTCACCCTCTGTTTCCACATTGTAGAGTATGAGCAATAATAATACCACCTAGGATTTTTATGAAGATTAAAAAAAGTAATGCACAGTATTTGTATCAATAAAAGCTAGCTGTTGTTATTCCTAGTTTGAAAAACTTACATAATCTTACTAAGTTGATTTCCTCATGAACAAAAAAATGAATATAATGCCTGTCTTACAGGGTGGGTATAAGGATGAAAGGAAAATGAATGTTGGTTTATATGACAGTTAGTATACCATAGTACTCTAGACATGGTGGGTATTCAATAATTAATTTACATCTCATCTTACAAACTTTCCTTGAGATGTAATAAGAGAGTTTACATTTCAAATTCTGCTGGCTTATTTAATATAGATTCAGATTTTTGAGGTACTGCCCATATCTTATTCCTCTGTACCACAAGGCACCTGGCCCAGAGCCTATCATGACAATGCATGTTTGTTGAAGTTCATTATTCACTCCAGCTCCCAACACATCTCTTTGTTGGGAACACATACTTTGTTCAAAGTATGAGCCAAATAAATATTTGTTGAATAGATGAATTATTCAGAATCATAAAATGCTTAATAGTTTATTCAGAGACAGTATACATCTTTTTCTCAACCTGATTTAGGAAACTATTTCATTTGGATAGCAACCTACCTGGTTCTGATCAATGTGGTCGGGTGGTTACAGAGGAAGTGGGGCTAAGAATATTTACCCATCCAAGGCAAGGTCTTCACTTCCACTTATCAGTTCAGGTCACTAAATACATTTTCTTATTCTCCCTGATTGTAGGTTGATGCAGCAAGAATGTAAATTTAGATGATGGAGCAGGATATAGCTAGATTCGGGGAGTAGAAGCAAGATGGCTTTTATACTGAAGGATAAAACACTAAAACAACAGCAATCAAAAACTGTTTTTTAAAGTGCACATACCATACATACTCTCGATAATATTATGTGAGTCCAACATTCAAAAGATAGATACTGCAAAGTACACTTCACCTAACTAGGAAATCATTGCTAAACCATGATCAGTTGACACTTTAACTGAAAAATAATAAAATTACATTTAATGAGTTTTTATGATGTTCTTGGTATTGTGCCTTACATTTCCTGAATATTATCTCAGTTAATCATTGCAGAAATGACAGTAGTTCTGTTGCTGGAAAAGGAGTCCTGATTCAGACCCGAAGAGAAGGTTCTTAGATCTCACACAGGAAGGAATTTAAGGTGAGTCACAGAGTGCAGTGAGAAGGGATGGTTTATTGAAAGCTACTCAGATACAGCATACGGCATTCTTCAAAAAGCAAGAGGAGGAATGCCTCATCTTTAAGGTTTTCTTATACAGGGGTACTATCTATATGAAAGCTCTGCTATGTATACGTGTGGGTGGGCTGACTGCATGATGAAATTTATTATTTTGCTGATTCAAAGAAAACTATCTGATATGGTTTGGCTCTGTGCCCCCATCCAAATCTCACCTTGAATTGTAATAATTCTTAGATGTCAAGGGTGGGACCAGGTGGAGATAATTGAATCATGGAGGCAGTGTCCCCCATGCTGTTCTCGTGCTAGTGAGTGAGTTCTCCTGAGATCTGATGGTTTTATAAGGGGCTCAGCACTCATTCTGTCTCCTGCCACCCTGTGAAGAGGTGCCTTCTGCCATGATTGTAAGTTTCCTGAGGCCTCCCCAGCCATGAGAAACAGTGAATCAATTAAACCTCTTTTCTTTATAAATAACCCAGTCTTGGGTATTTCTTCATAGCAGCATGAGAATGGACTAATACAATATCCTTGACATTTTAGTGTGTAAGTACATCAAAGTGTAACTATAATTATCTTGAAAGCATGTATTGTTATAGGTATCAGGACACCCGGACTATCCGTTGTTGTGGGAGTATGTCCTTTCAGGTATCTTCACACCATTTCCGCAACTCTAAACATGTTATGACCATGGGTTGTGACTGGCAAGGATGAAGTTATTTTAAAATGGTGTCACCCTAGCTCTCATATCCTCCTGTTTCCTTAATGTTTCCTTGAGATAGGTCCTAATGGTGTCTCATTATATACATGAAGACAGTGGAATGAGTTTAAGAACTTGCGCATGGTCACACAGACAACATGTGGGAGCAGGTTTTTAAGCCAGAAGTGGCTTTCTGCAGGCTTCCTTGACTAGTAGGCACTACTACTGTGATTCTCCCCATCAGAACCAATGTCTTTTTTAAGAAAAGTATCACATAATATCTTCTTTACTACTCTGACATGAAATTCACAGAAAACATAATACCCCCCAATTAAAAAAAATAAAAGTCCCTGACTTTAATATAAAGGAGAAATTCAAGGCAGGTATTTTTTATGAAGTAATATGGTTTTCAATAAGTAAATACTTTGACTTGATGACACTAGAAGACATCATGAAGTGGTCAGATGCTTACACTCATCTGCAGAATCTTCATAAATGTGTCAGCTGGAAAAGCAGAATGGGATAGGTGTGTAGTATCAGGATTCAAATACAGGTGAAAGAACTTTCCAAAATGCTTAACAATTTTTGGGAAAGTTTCAAACTAAATAAAGCACAGTTTTACTTCAATTTATGCTATTGTTTAATTTCTGTAAAATTCAGTTTGCATGAAAATCATGCAAAACACTTTGTGTTTACATGTAAAACATGAGATAAGTATAAGCAGGCAGTTCATGTAGATGAATGACCAATGGGACATTGGAAAGACGTGAGGGATGGAGAGAGAGTCAGTTTCCCAGGGCAGGATTGTTCCACACCTGGTCAGATGCCCAGGATTCTTGGCCCTCACACATTAATGCCAGGAACACCTTCCAAATCATTGTGAAATCCATAAAATGACCTCCACAAATTTCTAAATTGCCACTAGGGTGGTCTTGCTCCAGGTGAGAACTACTGCTCTATTGAATACTTGGAAGAAACTAGCACTGCAAAGCCAAGGGAAATTACACAGTGCTAGATGAGTTAATGGACTATGGAACAGAAGTGTAATAGTGCAATTAATTATGGAGTGGTATTTAAGAATGGAAACAGAAATAGGGCCTAGAAAGAATGACATACGAGAAATGAAGAATAAGCACTTTCAGGAAGAATGACTCAAGGAAGACCTCTCTCTCTGCTGCCACAACTGCGTCAAGTTCTCTTTTAATACCCTGTCATAGCAACCTGTGTCTCTGCTTTGATACTCAGGACAATTGTCAGTAAATAGCTAATTGCCTATGGCTCGTTTATATCTGTCTCTCTCACTAACAGATAACTTTCAATATCTGTATTGTTTACTGGGTATTACTAATATATAGAGAGGGTATTTTATGCAGTATTAGGGACTCAATAAATATCTGTAGAATGATTATTTAGTGGCACTTGTTTGAAGGATTTGGAAGAGGATTCTGAGAATTTTGGTTAATATGGCCTTGATTCTGATTCAAAGACTACTAACAGTACATATCCTGATTTCCATGCTAGCCCTCTGTTTGAAGTCTGGCCAATTAAACACTGCCTTTGCAGACATTTTGCACTGGTTTTGCAAGCATAACTCTAGTGCCACCTTCTGCCAGGCAGAGAAACATGCTCAGATAATTTCCATTATGAGAATCTGGATTTGATGCTCAAACAGTTCTTTATGCTATAGAATTTATTAGATAATTTTTAAAATGCTAAAATAATGGGAGGTCTATAAATTCCCATTCAAAAATGCAAATTTTGGGCAATCTATAAATAATGCTGGCTGGAGTAAACAAAATCCCTATTTTCAGCATTTGAAATATGGGGAGTTTTCTTAGAGAAGAGAGAAGATTTAGGACTTTTGTCTTACTGATTCAATGTCATTGTGTATAAGTTTAAAAATTATTACAAAAATGCTCCAATTATTATGAAAACATATGCACAGGTACTTGCTACAGAAAAGCAGCTTTGTGTATAGAATTCTCATTGATGTTATCAAGAATAGCTATTGTGAAGGAAACAGTTGGAACCCAGATTCTGAAAATACTTGATCAGAAGTTCTGCAAATCAACAAAACATTTTGCCTATCATAAAAATAAAACCGATTTTTAAAATACATATTCATGGGTAATCACAAAACCTGCAATGCTCCTTTTCTCTCGTAAGACAATATCTTCTTTTTGCACAGCACTTTTTAATAATCTGTATGCTGTTGTACATTATGTGAATAAACAATAATATCTCAAGACACGAACAGTGTTGGATAGTGGTAACACTGTTATGCAGCAGGTGATTTTGTGTTGCAAGCACAAAGGAACAATTTTCTTATTTCTTTTTGTTTTTTTCGAGACAGAGTCTTGCTGTGTTTCCCAGGCTGGAGTGCAGGGGCATGATCTCAGCTCACTGCAACCTCTGCCTCCCAGGCTCAAGGGATTCTTGTGGCTCAGCCTCCCAAGTAGCTGGGATTACAGGTGTGCACCACCAAGCCCGGTTAATTTTTGTATTTTTTGTAGAGATGGGGTTTCACCATATTGGCCAGGCTGGTCTTGAACTCCTGGCCTCAAGTAATCTGCCTGCCTCGGCCTCCCACAGTGCTGGGATTACAGATGTGAGCCACCAGGCCAGCCAGAACAACTTTCAATTTTCACTCTGAACAGAAAGGAAGTGTCTCTTCCAATGGAATAGGGGTCAAAACCCTCTTTTGATAGCCATAAAATCATAGAGCAAAAGCCACCAATGTTTTTCTTAATGTTTCACATAGTAAATATTTCAGATTTTGCAGGCCATAAGACCTCTATCACAACTACTCAACTCTGAAGTTGTGGTTTGAAAGCAGCCATAGACAACTTGTAAACAAGTGAGGATGGCTGTGTTCCAATAAAACTTTACAAAAACAGGTAGTGGGCTGGATTTGGCCTTGGGCTGTAATTGCCAACTCCTGGCACAGATCACTGAGTATGCAGTTCAGAATGGAGAACTGCTCTTACAGGGACAACCAGAAGACTTGCTCCAGAAAGAAATGCAGAGCTACAGAACCTGGCATGGAAGTAGAGGGAAGCAGGACTTTCAGGAACAATGATTCAGTAGCTACAAGACTGCAGTGTGAGAGAGTAAATGAGCAAAGACTAAAATACTACTGGATTCAAAACTGCAAATGACACAGATGAGCAAACATGGAAGGCGGTGCCTGATGAGTCAGCAACAAGCAAAGTGCTAACAGAGAGCTAGTGTTCAAATAAGATGAAACCCTCACACCTCTGCAGGAGTGAGGAATAGAAGGCCTCCTTATTGTTGGTCTCTAGGGTCAGCCTCATGTTCCTGGAGACACTGCCACTGTGCTCTGTCTCCTGTGTGGAGTGTGGGCATAGACAGTGAAAACGTGAGCAAGTGAATGTGCAATATAGCCACTTGGAATCATTTTATCTGGATGAACCCTTTAAATAATTTTCATGTCTCAGGGAAACTTTGCACAAAAATTTTCATATCTGCAGCTCGAGGTGCTTTAGCAGGGTCAGTAATTTGTAGGTATGATAATCCAAGAATGATTGTCAATGGTCTTTTGAATAGAGAATGCAGTTTTCCTGGAGATCCATTTATTTTGGCCAACCTATTAACCTACTCATTTTGTTGTTCCCCCTCTCCACCAAGCATATAAACCCCACAAAGCAAATCAGTAGTTGTAGGTGGATGACACTCAAGTTTTTCTTTCCTGTTAAAAAAAAATTACCTGTTTGATTGTGTGTGTGTACATGTGTATACGTGTGTGCTTTCACCTTGTCCAATTAGGCCTATGTATTTGTTTCCAATTGTTGCTGTAAAACTACAACAAACTTAGTAGCTTAAAACAACCCTAATTTATTATTGTGCTATTCCGGAGACTAGAAAATCAAAATGGGTTAGTAGGGCTGCATTCCTCTGGAGGCTGCAGAGAAGAATCAATTTCCTTGCCTTTCCCAGCTTCTAGAGGCTGCCTGCATTCCTTGGCAGTGGCCTCTTCCTCCATCTTCACATCTTGCATCTTAACATCTTCAAATCATTCTCTCTCCCTCTCCTCCAACCCCAGATTTTCTGCTCTTTCCTATAACAACCCTTGTGATTACATTAGGCTCACCTGGAAAATCTGAGCTACTCTTTCTATTTTAAGATCCTAAATTCAGATCAATCTGTTAACTCTCTTTTGCCATGTAAGATAACATATTAATAGATTCCAGGCATTAAAATGTGGACAACTTTGGGGGCCATTATTCAGCCTGCCACAGCCTAAAACTTTTATCACAAATTTTTATGGGACAAAAAACAGATATGGTATGTGCAAGAGTAGTTTCTTCTTATTTAGAGAAAAAGTGACTTTTCAGAGAAACTTTTTCCTTTTTTTTTTTTTTTTGAGACAGGGTCTCACTCTGTCGCCCAGACTGGAGTGCAGTCGCGCTATCTAGGCTCACTGCAACCTCTGCCTCCCAGACTCAAGGGATTCTCCTGCCTCAGCTTCTGGAGTAGTGGGGATTAAAGGCATATGCTATTACTGCCAGGCTAATTTTTGTATTTTTAGTAGAGATGGGGTTTTACCATGTTGGCTAGGCTGGTCTTGAACTTCTGACCTCAAATGACCCACCTACCTCGGCCTCCCAATGTGCTGGGACTACAGGTGAGCCACTGTGCCTGGCCGAAACTTTCTTGAAAAATATAGGCAGTTAAACTTAGATTACTTTACTTAAAATTAATTTCTTTCCTTTCATAAATTTTTAAAGCTCATGAGACAAACATAATAAATTTCTGCAAATAACTGTCTTGAGCCAAAATGGGATTTAATTTCCTAAAGGTAGGCTGTGTAGACTTAATTTAAATACAAGCTGTAAATTAATTTTAATTAATGTTTTCAACTTGAACATTGATGATGCTGAATAGTAAAGCTCCTAATGCCATAACCCAAACAATATGAATAAAATATAGTCTAAGACAGTTTTAGTCAGGATTTTGAAGAAATAATTTGTTACTGATTGACATGATCAGGCTTAAGTATAGTTACAAAATTATTACAAACATATAGAGTTACAAAATTATTACAAACATATAGAGTTACAAAATTATTATACACATGTTGGTTTTGTGGTTTCTTTTATAGGTCTATATATGTACAAAGCATTATTTTTGAGAGCAAAAGCAAAGAATGATATGTACCCCTTTAATATGATACTTGTAAAAATGTGATACTTATGTTTGAGTTTTTTGCTGCATTATCAATTCACTGTTGAGATAAGCATACAAATTTTGTTTTTGAATGAAATGAGATTATTTTTATCCTTGCTCTTGATATTTGTTTTCTTTTTGTATTAGCCCACTCTTGCATTACTGTAAAGAAATACCTGAAGTTGGGTAATTTATAAAGAAAAGAGGTTTAATTGTCTCACAGTTGTGCAGGCTGTACAAGCATGACTTTAGCATCTACTTCTGGTGAGGGCCCCAGGAAGCTTCCAATCATGAAATAAGGCAAAGGGGAAGCAGATATCTCACATGGCCAGAGCAGGAGCAAAAGAGAGAGCGGGGAGGAGCCACACACTTTTAAACAACCAGATTTCAGGATAACTCATTCACTGTGGTAAAGACAGCACTGAGCCATTCATGATGGATCCACCCCCATGACACCACTCACCAGGCCTCACCTCCAACATTGGGGATTACATTTCCACATAAGATGTGGGTAGAACAGACATCCAAACCATGTCACCTTTCTTTCATTCTCTCCCTTCTTCCCTTCCTTCCTTTCCTTCCTCCCACCCTCCTTCCCTCTCTCTCACCTGCCTGCCTGCCTACCATCCTCCCTCCCTTCCTCCCTTCCCCCCTCCTCCCTTCCTCCCTCCCTCCCTTCCTTCCCTCCCTCCCTCCTTCCTCCCCCTCTCTCCTCCCTCCCTCTTTTCTTTCTCTTCTTTCCCTTTCTTCCTTCTCTTTTCTTTTATTCTTTTATTTCCTTTCTTTTTTCTGTTTTGCTCTTTTTCTTTCTTTTCCTCTTTCTTTCTTACCCCCTTCCTTCCTTCCTCCTTCCCTCCCTCCCTCCTTCCTTCCTTCCTTTCTTTCTCTTTCTTTCTTTCTTTCTTTCTTTCTTTTCTTTCTCTTTTTCCTTCCTTCCTTCCTTCCCTTCCTTTTTTCCTATTGTGTCACTTATTTAAACCAGAAAGTGAAATGACTCAGAAGACTACAATTCGTTGTTGTTAACCTTGTGCAAACTCTCCCTATAGATCTAGAATCAACATGTTCTATCTCTCATTTTCAAATATCACCACATTGGATTATCAGTCATGTTTACAAAAAAACGGCTAATAAAATAGAAAACATAAGATCATAATAAACAAATAAATAAATAAATAAGAAAGGAGCCAAGACTACAGAAACATCCAATGCAATTTACCTACACAATCCTTGCAACATTTACAATAACGGCAAATTAACAAGCTGAGTTATGGTGCATAGAAAGTCCTTCTTCAGAATACAAACTTCCCTCTGATTTTCTTTTGCACTAGTGGAGTTATTTTTTTCTTCCCTAGGTCACTTGGTATGTGTAAGGGGTTGTTGAATGTAATTCTGAAGAACTTCTGCTATGTGCAACTCTGTGCTCAATAATTATTAATGACCACCTGTAATTCAAATAGAAAATTAAAAAAGAATCCAATCAAATTAAATGGTCTTACTCTATACTGCCAGATGGGCTGAAAGACTGCTAAAAAAACTTCTAACAGGGCTGCTTGGTCATCCTCCGTTACTATGAGTGTTAGAATTCCATGGCATGCAAAATTTAAAAATCAATGTTTACTTTTCTCATTTATGTCTCTTGTAGAATCCCTAGCAACATGTTATAGACTCCTGGGATTCTGTAGAGCCCCAGTGAAGAAACTGATAAGTGATGAAGAATACACCAAGATAAGGTGGGTAGATTGTGCTGGCAGGTAATGAGAGTTGCTGTGGACAACTATGTCAAAAATAAATCATGAAGAAAAAAGTGGCAAGTGATGGAGAGTGAGCACATCATATCTCTTTTTATACAAATGGCATTGTGTTTGGAGGCAGAAACACATCTTGCTTTTGCAGTTGAGGATTGTATTGAACACGTGGTAATAATGATACATTCGAGTGCCATGCTTACGTCCACTCTTTCCTGAAATCCCCCTAAATGACAGTAAAGGAATAAAGAACATTAAAAAGAAGGAAAGAGGTTATAACACCAAATGATAATTGGCAACAAGGCCGGGTACAGTGGCTCACGCCTATAATCCCAGCACTTTGGGAGGCCAAGGCGGATAGATCACGAGGTCAGGAGATTGAGACCATCCTGGCCAACATGGTGAAACTCCATCTCTACTAAAAATACAAAAATTAGCTGTGTGTGGTCATGCATGCCTGTAGTCCCAGCTACTCAGGAGGCTGAGGCAGGAGAATCGCTTGAACCCGGGAGGCAGAGGCTGCAGTGAACCAAGATCACGCCAATGCACTCTAGCCTGGGCATCAGAGCAAGACTCTGTCAAAAAGAAAGAAAGAAAGAAAGAAAGAAAGAAAGAAAGTAAGAAAGAAAGAAAGAAAAGAAAGAAAGAAAGAAAATTGGCAATGAAAATTTGAAAGACAGAATTCTGGCTGGCTCTGGAACTCTCCCTATGCTCTTCTGGCTTAGCAGGACATAGGAAGATGAAACCTGATGACACGCAAAGGGAGAAGTCAACAAGAAAAACAGTGACTAACACTGCACATTCCCAGAAACTGGAGGCAGCAGCAGGTATCTCTGAAGAAAGGTGAGAGTGAGGCTGAAATGAAAGGATGGTCAAAATATGTATAAAGAGCTGTGTGTTATTTGGCTATTACTATATAACAAAACACCTCAAAATGTAGTATCTTAAAATAACAAGCATTTTTCTAGCTCACAAATACTCTGGTCACCAGTGGGCTGGATGTGAGGTCATCTGCCAGGTTGGGTGAGTGGCCTTGTTGATTGTGGCTTGGCTTTCTCACATCTTTGGGGCTTTGGCAGGTGCATTTAGGCTGACTCAGCTCTGGTCTGTGTGGTCTCTGTCTGGTCCTCTAACAGGCTTACTTATTAGGCAGAGGCAAGGTCCCAAGAGAATGGGTAGAAGCTTAAACTACTTCTGGATGACGAGGCTCTAACTGGTATCTAACTCAGTCATTTTCCCTGTATATTCTAGTGGTCAAAGCAAGTCACAAGACCAGCTCAGATTCAAGGGTTGGGGAAATAACTCTATAGCTTCATGAAAGGAGTTACAAAATCATATTGCAAAGGGTATGGATACAGGGAGGAGAGAAGTATTAATATTTTTGTTATCAATTGTAAGGAAGCCCTCAGATTATTTTTTCTTCCCTTCCTTCATAATTAGACCTGGACACAACTGACATTTGAAAAAGTATTCAAAGAACAAGAATAATAATCAGAAATTAATATAATACAAAAATTTTAAAACTTTAATAACAAATTTGCTAATAAAGTTGAAAAAATCCATTGTATTGTTTTTTTCTGTTGTTGGATAACAAATTGCCGCAAGTCTACTGGCCTAAACAACACACATTTTTATCTTTTTATCTTTTATCTTTTTTTTTTTTTTGAAACAGGGTCTCACTCTGTCACTCAGGCTAGAGTGCAGTGGTACAATCATGGCTCACTGCAGCCTTGACCTCCCTGGGCTCAGGTGATCCTCCAGCCTCAGACTCCCGAGTAGCTGGGACAACAGGCACGTGCATGACATTTTATCTTAGTTTCTGTGTGACAAAAGTTCAGGCACAGCTCAGCAAGGCTCTCTGCTTGCAGGTCACCCAAGGCTACAATTTAGTTTCCAAATTGGGCTGCAGTCTCATCAGAGACTGAACTTGGGAAAGAGCTGATTCCAAGCACATTTAAGTTGTTGGCAAAACGATTTCCTTATCGTTGTATGGCTGTGGACCCCATCTTTTTAGCTGGCTGTCAGCTGCAGGCTGCCTTCAGGTCCTAGAGGCTGCCTACACTACCTAGAGACCACTTACTGTTGCTTGCTAAATGAGCTTCTTCAGTGTGGCTGCTCACTTAATCAAGCCACCAAGGATAATCTCCCTTTCAAGTTAGCTAAGACAGAGTCTTACAGAACATAATGAAGTGATACTCCATCAACATTGCAATGTAATATAACTTAATTAGGGATGAGAGCTAGATTCTTATCTTCTGTTGAAGGAAGATAATAGCAAGAAATAAGTTGAACATATTATTTGGAGATATGTGGGTATTTTAAGGTTCTCCAGAGAAAGATCCAATAGGGTGTGTGTGTGTGTGTATGTGTGTGTGTGTGTATAAAGAGACTGATTATAAGGAATTGGCTCACACAGTTATGGAGGCTGAAAAGTCCCCAAATCTGCAATTAGTAAGCTGGAGACTCAGGAGAGTCGATGATATAGTTCCAGTCTGAGTCCAAAGTCCTAAGAACCCGGAGAGCTTATGGTATAAGTTCCAGTCCTAGTGATGGCAGGCTGGAGACTCAAGAAGATCCAAGGTCAGCTTGGGTCTGAAGGCAAGAAAAGACCAAAGTCCCAGCTCAGGCAGTTAAGCAGGAGGACTCTTCTTTTATTCAGCCTTTTTGTTCTATTCATTGAGATATAATTCACAAATCACATTATTTGCCAATTTAAAGTGTATAATACAATGGCTTTTAGTATAGTCATAGAGTTGTGCAAATATCACCTCAGTCTAATTTTAGGACATTTTCAGTGTCTTACAAGTAAACTTTATAGCCATTAGCAGTCACTATTTGACTTTTCTTTATTTTTTCCATTTTAATTCTTTTTAAACCTGCCCCCAAGCCCACTATTTGACTTTCAGAAAATTATTTTTAAATTAAAAACATTTTAATTGTCATGAAATACACAAAACATAAAATTTACCTTATGGTTTGGTTTGAATATTTGTGTCTCCTCTAAAATTCAGACTGAAATGTAATCACCAACATGATAGTATTACAAGGTGGGGGCTTTTAGTAGGTGATTAAGTCATGAGGGTAGAGCCCCTATGGATGGGATTAGAGCTTTCATAAAACGACTTGAGGGAGTGAGTTTGCTCTCTTTTGTTCTTTCACCATGTGAGGATACAGCCTTTGTCCCTTCTGGAGGAAGCAACATTCAAGGTGCCATCTTGGAAGTAGAGACCAGGTCTTCGCCAGACACAAAACCTGCTGGTGCCTTGAGCTTGGCCTTCTCAGCTTCTAGAACTGTGAGAAGTAAATTTCTGTTCTTATAGGTTACCCACTCTCAGTTATTCTGTTATACCAGCACAAGCAGACTAAGACAGACACCATCTTGACTATTTTTAAGTGTCCAGTAGTGCTAAGTATTTTCACACTGTTATCTAATCAATCTCTAGAACTTTTTCATTTTGCAAAACTGAAACTCTAGATCTATCAAACAGCTCTTCATTTCCCCCTCCAGCCCTGACAACCATCATTCTAATTCCTGTTTCTATGAATTTGACTACTCTAGATGCTTCATATAAGTGGAGTTATGCAATATTTTTTTTGAGATGGAGTTTCGCTCTTGTTATCCAGGCTGGAGTGCAATGGCACGATCTCGGCTCACTGCAACCTCCACCTCCTGGGTTTAAGCGATTCTCCTGCCTCAGCCTCCTGTGTAGCTGGGATTACAGGCGTCTGCCACCATGCCTGGCTAATTTTTATAGTTTTTTTTAGTGGAGACAGGGTTTCGCCATGTTGGCCAGGCTGGTCTCCATCTCCTGACCTCAGGCGATCCACCTGCCTCGGCCTCCCAAAGTGCTGGGATTACAGGCATAAACCACCGTGCCCAGCCCAATACAGTATTTTTTTGTGACTGGCTTATTTCACTTAATATAATGTCCTCAAGATTCATCCATGTTGTAATATGTGTCAGAATTTACTTCTTAAAGGCTGAATAATATTTCACTGTATGTACATACCACATTCTGTTTATGTATCCATCTGTTCATGAACATTTGCATTGCTTCCATCACTTAGCTTTTGTGAATAATGCTATGAGCATGGGTATACAAATATCTCTTTGAGCCCTTGCTTTCATTTCTTTTAGATATATGGCCAAAGTGAAATCGTTAGATCATATGGTAATCCTAGTTTTAATTTTTTGAAAAACTGCCACACTGTTTGCCAAAGTGCTGTACTATTTTACATTTCCATCAATAGTACACAAAGTTTCCAATTTCTCCAGATTTTCCCTAACACTTGTTATTTTCTTTTATAAAAATAGTAGATATCTTAATGAATGTGGGATGATGTCTCATCGTGGTTTTTATTTATATTGTTTTAATGATTAATGATGTTGAACATCTTTTCATATACTTGTTGGTATATTTTATTTGAAGAACTGTCGATTCAAATTCTTTGCCCATTTTTAAATTGAATTATTTATTTCTTATTGTTCTTGAGTTGTAGAAGTTCTTTACATATTCTGGATATTAATGTCTTATCAGATATATGATTTGCAAATATTTTCTCCCATTTTGGAGATTGCCATTTTACTCTGTTTATTGTGTTCTTCGATGCACAGAAGTTTTTCATTTTGATCATTTTGATGTGTTCAACTTATCTATTTTTCTTTTGTCTTTGTTTTTGGTGTCATATCCAAGAAACTGTTGCCAAATCCAATGTCATGAAGACCACCCTATGTTTTCTTCTAAGAGTTTTGCAGTTTTAGGTCTTATGTTTAGGTCTTAGATAAATTTTAAGTTAATTTTTGTATGTGGTGTAAGGCAAGGGTCCAACTTCATCCTTTTACGGGTACTACTTGATTTTTAAAAATATGTATATATATTACTTTGATAGAAATGAAAAATCACACACTTTAAAAGGGAAAGAAATATAAGCAATATATTTTTTGTGTGTACACAAATGTGCTAGGATTTGAAACTCCAGTTCATTTTATGTGACTTCTTGTTTCATAGTCCTTAGATTATTGTGGAGATGGTGGTAGTAAAGTTTTAAGTAAAGTATTCAATGTCTGATGACCTTATCTTAAATATTTTATTCAACATTTAAAAAATGGGGATCTAAAACTTTTCCGTTTTGGCTATAAAGCCTTTTAAAAAAAATCCCAAACTGCTCCCTACACCTTACTCTCATAATGTTTCTGAATTTTTTTAGGCCCTTGATATTATAATTTCATCACTGTGAAAATAAATAAAAGAACAAAAATAGATTATAAAATTTGCTTTAACTGGGCATGGTGGTTCACGGCCATAATCTCAGTATGCTGGGAGGCTGAAGTGGGAGGATGGCTTGAGACCAGGAGTCCAAGACCAGCCTGAGCAACATAAGAAGACCCTGTCTCCACACACGCACACACAATTTAAAAAATTAGCCAGGTATGAGGGTGCACACACATGGTCTTAGCTACTCAGGAGGCTGAGGTGGTAGGATTGCTTGAGCTCAGGAGTTCGAGGCTGCAGTGAGCTATGATTATGCCACTGCACTCCAGTCTGGGCAATCGAGTGAGACTCTGACTCTTAAAAAAAATACTTTAAATTATATGAAATGGGAATAAAATATTATTTGCTAATTAATAAAACCTAACAAGTTATTTTATAAATTATTAATAGTTTTTTCTCTATATAATTATAATTCTCAAATAAGTGGGTGGGAGGAAGAACTGGGAAAAAGGAGGAGGAAGAAAGTGGGAGGGAATTAAATGTCTTGCATACAGAAATCACTATTCCCTATCCTTTCAAGAAGGATTGAGTTATTTTTCCTAAATGATTTTCCAGAAAGGATATCTTAAATATTTTTAAAAATTTGTTGCAAAAAGAGCTCTGATTTTTCTGAATGTAATTTCTCTTTAAAAAGCCAGTGAAATGCGTTTTAGGCCAAAGGAAAAGAAAATTGTTGTTGTTTCTACTATGTTGGTGGCAGAACTCAGGAGACTGCATATAAATCTTTTCTTTAATGCAAAATTTTATTGCAAAGCTTTATGCCTAAAATCTAGACAATTACACTCCAGGATTTCTACTAATGAATACCACATGTTAGACTCAATAACTTCAGCTGCAGGGTGGAGAATACTGTGTTAAAGCTATTCAGATAATAAATAGCTATCTAGGCCCATTTCAGCTGGAGCAAGTCAACTGTATTGAATGTGAGTGAAACATTAATTCTTTATAAGAACATACCCAATTGGCAGACACTTTGACATGTAATATACATTAGTTCACCATTCTACCCCCATGGAATCATTTTATCCTTTGCTCGAGTCTGCACTTACGTGCATGCCTATCTCCAATCTCCTGAATCTGTCTTTGGGGTATCACTTACATGTACTTACAAAACATACATTTTTAAGCAGACACATGAATGAGAATGGTTCTAGTTTTTTGAAAGTGTTAGTTTGTCATTATTTCTGTTTGTTCTGCAAATATCACATGGCTTCTTCCTCCCTCTGGGACCACGCCTGGGTTCACCTTTTCTGTCCTTGGGACTTTGATAACAATCCCCACCTTCTTCTTTTCTAAAGTCTTATAAAAACAAAGGAAAGAGAATATTACATGTTTGTATTGGACACAGAGGGCACCTGGGGCTTGTTCTGGGGCTCTGGAATTAAAAAAAAAAATCAAGAAATGAAAATGGAGAGGCTGATCTTTCTCAGAGAGGGCTGCCATGCTATAGCGGTTATTCTCATGGGACAGTCTTGCTTTTGAAAGCCTACCTTGGGAAGCAGCAACAAGAAATGCAGAAAGGAATAAATCTGTCAGACTCATTTTCCTTTCTGTTTTACAGTGGAGTTGTTTTTGTTTTCTTCCCCCTCCTCTTGGATGGAAGCCAAATTTCCTTGTGACTGGCATGAATCCCTTAACCAGAAACAGTGAGTGGCTGAGGTGGGGGACAGAATGCAATGCTTTCCAGGTCCTGGCGGAGACACTTTATCTAACTGCAATGATGAGGGAAGTTTCAGACTTTCATAATGTAGTTACCTCTTTATATAGCATTTCTATCATTTTTTAAAATCATGTTATTGTGAATGAATTTCATTTTGTTCCAATTTTGAAATACATACAAACATATATATGTGCACACACATACAAACACACACACTGAGTAGTCTTTGTGCCTCCAAGGATCTCTTGAGGCCGCCTGCTCTGGATGGACAGGAGAGGTGAAGTGAAGGTCCAGCCCACTCATTCTTATTCCCTCCCCTTCAGAACAACGCCAGAGGTTACTTGTTTTGTTTGTTTATGCTTCTGCGTGACATTTTAAAGGACGGTAGATTCCAAGTCATGTCTCCTTCCCTGTTTGAAAACCTTTATGCTACACCAAGCTTAGCAATAATTCAGGTAGCAGATCCTTGCCTTTCACAGAATGAGTCTTTGCTTTGACGCTTCTCTCCTTTGTTAGGAGGCCTGTGGTCATTTGAAATTTTGCTGAAACACAAATTTGAATTTCAAGTACTGGGAGCCTTCTTGGGATCTAGTGAGAGAACCTACTTTAAAATATAGATTCTGTATCTCATCTTGGCTTTGTTTTTTATGATAACCTAGGTGGGTCTTGCCTTCAGGTCAGGGGTTGGTAAATTTTTTTCTATAAAGGGCCAGATAGTATTAATAAATATTTTAGACTTTGCAGGCCTCATAAGAACTCTATTGAATATTCTTTTTCTTCTTTTATTTTTTTGCAACTCTTAAAAAATGTAAAAATTATTCTTCTCTGGAGGGAGGGTTTTAAAGAACAGTCCGGAGGGGCCATATTTGGCTCATGGTCATAGTTTTTCAGCTCTGTTTTAGGTAATACTATCCTTACTTTAAGATTAATCATCATTGCTCAGAGAAGGGAAGTAATTCATCCAGGTAACACAGCTTACAGTGAGGCAAACCTTGGCTTGTTTGATGCCAAGTTTATTTATTTTCCACTATAACATATATTATAATCAATTTCTTAAAGAATTTCCTTCCACATTTCTCAGAAAATTAGAGACATCAGATTTTTTTTTTTCATTATCATTTTCCCTGAACCTGTTACTACAAGAAACACATTCAAAGGAAAGGCCTCATTTCTCAGAAACATGATTAAAAATCAATGTGAAACAGAATATAGAACCTACGTTAGGTACCAAAATTTTTGTCTTGAATTGTCAGCCAACGAAGATGATTCTAACAAACGTGACTCGGAATAAAGTCACTTTTAAGTAAATTGCATTCAATCAACATTTAAAAAAAATTTTAAAAAGCACATTCAACAATATTAAACAAAAATTCCCAAGAAGCAGGTTAAGGAAGAAGCATGACATGGTATCTGGGGTGCCTCCTTGAAACACTAGACTCCAATCTAAGCTTAGGAGTTCTTGTAGTTCGCTTGTTTCCAGAGCATAAGATGAGGAGACTGAGGCTATTTCCTGAACCTACTTATTTGTTCTGTTCTCTGTAAGTGGGAGACAGTATTGCTCAGTGGTTCAAAGCCTGCCTGACCTGGGCTTGCTTCCTGGCTCTATATTATGTAACAGTTGTGTGTCATTGGGCAAATTACTTAAACATCTATGCATTCTCCTATGTAAACTGGGACAAGAGTAGTGTATGCCTCATATACTGTGTAGATGAAATGAGATGATGTATGAAAAGCACTTGGCAGTAAGTGCAAAAGTGTCAGCCATTATTGCTATGGTGGTTAACATCTCTTCTTCCCAACGAGTACACAGGAAGGCCTTGTAGGCTAGGGTGCTTCAGATAGGCTGTTTAGCTGCATTGTCTGCTTGACTTCCAAATATAGTTTCACTTTTTATTATTACTTTTTGTTATTGTTTTTGGATTGTCCTAACCTCCGTGTTCTGTGGTCTCAAGACCATATGATCTCCTCTATGCCTAGTCCCAGTTCCTGCCCTTCCAGAAGGGAGGGGAATTCAAACAAGAATAGTACACAAATGACGCAACTGAGAACATGTAGCCAGGCTGTGCTAGCCAGCAGAGAGTGGCATAATGGATATAGGAAGTGGGAAGAGTGTTCTAGAAATAATGTATGTGATGAATTGAAGCTGGGTGAAATGGTAAGACTGGAACTGAGAGGCTGTTTTAACAATTTAGATTCTAGAGCAGAGTTTCTCCAACTTGCCAAGTCATAAGGACCACCTGAGGTGCTTATTGAATGTACGGCTTCCTAGGCTGTAGTATAGAGACCTATTGAATAGAACTAGGAAGGAAAAGCCTGGAATCTCTAGTTTGAGGAAGTTTCTCAGGTGACTGTTATGATTATGAGCTTTGGAAATACTGTACCAAAGCAAATGGTAATGTAATCAGACTGAGACACAAGGATGAAAACTGCTCCCATTAACTTTTAGTCATAACAGCTGCTACTTCAGTGGCCTTCACGTGAAGCAGTTGCTAGGAGACCATTGTGGTATCTGGAAGCTTTGGGATCCTGTATGAGGTGTTTCTGCGCTTCTGCTCTTTGGATAGATAGAATCTTTCTCTGCGTATTTGTAATACTGTGGTTTTAATCAGTTGCTTTTGTACATTAGAATCACATGGGAAACTTAAGGAACACTGATTCTTCAACTCCATTCTGCACCAATTAAAGTAGAACCTTTTTAGTTAGATTCTTGACTTTTTTTTTTTTTTTTTTGGGAGATATACCTAATGCTAGATGATGAGTTAGTGGGTGCAGCGCACCAGCATGGCACATGTATACATATGTAACTTACCTGCACATTGCGCACATGTACCATAAAACGTAAAGTATAATAATAATAATAATAATAATAATAATAATAATAATAATAAAAAAGAAAAAAAAAGATTCTTGACTTTTTTTAAGTTCCCCAGTCATTCCAATGTGTGGCCAGGACTGCACATAACTGCACCCAGCACCTTGTGCATATTTCTTGTATTTCAGTTATTATTTTTAAAATGAACTGTATTAAGATATTTTACATGCAATTGGTTCTAGTTGTTTTTACACTCTAACAATTGGTCAGGAGCTCAAAACATGTGCTCCTGGTTCACATTAGCTCAGAGTTGGGAGTAACTGTGAGAATAAATGGTGTTTGTTCTTCCCTCCCTCTATCGTGATTATACAACCCAGGATTAGGATAGTGGCTTTAGAAGTGTTTTCAAAACAGAAAAGCCCTCTCTTGAGAATCACTGGAAGTGAGATTCTGGATATTCCTCCATCCTCTGGGTCCTCACAAGGCCGCTGAGGCACTGTAGGAGAACCTCAGGCATCGCAGGAAGGAGCTTTCAGACCTGGCCAGAATCTTCCTCTGTGAAAAGTAGAAGGCTCTAGGGCATAGCACCCCCTGTATTTTGCCTACCAAGGGGATCCGGCCAGGCCTCTGGGACAGTCCTTGAGTAATCAAGTACCGGTCACCTCTGTTCTGTGTTCTGTTATCCACTTTATGGCCCCAAGAAGCCCTCTGAGGGATTCAGGTTTGTTAAGCAATGACTAAAGATGTCACAACAGTTAAACCATTAGGGTTTTTATGTAAAAATGGGCCCTCAAATGGTGATGTCACTTAAAAATAATATAAAATTTGAAATATCTAGATGGCTGGAGACTATACTTTTTCCTCCTGATATATTGATTTTTAAAAATCTTTAACTTTATCCATTGGGACTGACTTATTGATTTTCTAGGACACTGGGTACTTTGCAGCAAAGAGTATAATCGTACTCAAAGGTTGGGTGGCACTTATAATCATGTCCTTTGGAAGGCTGGAAATATTAACACCAAATCCACTTTAACTGAAGAAACAGGAGCCACTGGGTTAGGAAAACTAATGTCAAAAAGGTTAATACTGCCTCATCCAGCAGATTCACACACAGGCCTGCCTGCTTAATGGACCAGGGTTAGCAACTGTCACATTGAGAGAAAGCAGAAACAACATGTACGTTTTAACTTGAATGTTTTGGTCATAAAACTTATAGCTGAGGCAACTTTCTGTTAACTGTGATTAATATTGTAGCTTCTCTTTGTCCTTTCTACCAAAGTGGTCTCCAGCGTGAGTCAATGATTTTCTGTCAATAATTTTCTTTTACAATGATCTTGTTTTAGCTGCGAGTTGTAGTTACTTTAACAACCTTTATGCCCCATGTTTTGCATACTTTCTGGGGTGATGAGGCAACTGATTTTGTTTACGTTGAATTTTGGGAAAAGCTAGAACATGTCAAAATTGAGATATGAAAAACAGGTTATAGGTTTCAGATGTTGAATCGGGCAGCCGACCTTCTCTCATAAACCCAATGCAAAGTGTATTCTGATTTCATTTTTAACTCTTTCTCGCACTTTCTGTATCCCCAACATTTTTGCAAATGGAAATTCAAAAGGTAGTATTTATTTCATAATAGAAAGTTTTCAGCATAATCAGTCCCAACATGGCAATGTACTCTCTCCCTCCTTATCTCTGGCATACAGGCCTGCCTTTGCTTTACATTCAGTAAAAATATTGGTAATGATTACAGCCGTGCTTATGTGCCCAGTCCTATTTTAAACTCTTTGCATATGGAGTTCTTAGTTTCTATAATGAATAATACTTTAAATACCTGAAAATGATTGTATCCATTTGTCCCTTAAATCTCACACCTTTTTAACCTTTAACTTCTAGTCTAGGCTAAACTATGAGGCTTACTGTTCCAGGTAAGAAAAATGTCATACTATGCAGAACAAAAAGGTAACAGTATATTTCCTCACTGTTTTAGGTGGAGTGGGGGGAGGGTCTTGAAAGTTGGGCTTTTTGGAGAGAGATGGGATTTAGAAAGCCCCAAGACCCAACTTTTGGTATCAAGAGTCAGGTCTAGTTGAATAAAGTAGTCCTAAAGTCATGATTGGCTCTGATAGCTGAGCAGTGAGTGTAATGCCCCTGGAAGGAGTGAAGATGATACTAGGTGCAAGGTAGGGAGGAAGAGGAAGTAGAAAGCCTGTGCCTTTATATAAGGTGGTCAGACTAGGAGGAGAGGGAAGGAAGGAAGGGGGCAGGGAAAGGGTCAGATCCAAGCATATCATGGCTTCCCTGCAAACATCCCAGGATGGTTTTGCGTGTGTGTGTGTATGTGTGCAAGTGTGTGTAAACACTACAGAGATCGAAGCCAAAGGCCAAACACAAAGAGGTTTTTGTCTCTTTTTGCATTTGGCACTCCAAGAGCAGAGCAGCCACCCCATGGTGAAATTCAGGGTGTAACTTGGTTAAGCAGAGGAAGAGCCTGAGTTTGGCCCCTCCTTGAAGACTCCTTGATCTCCTTGACATGGGGCAAAAGGCATCTCGACGTCTCTGCTTGTCCCAGGGAGGGTGAGGAAGGCTGGGAATCTTACCAAGGTCGTAGATGCCATGGGGGTAAAATGATGTTGAAACCAAAGGGTGCTGGGAGGACCATTTGGACTGGGAATCAAAGCCTGATCTCAGGGGTAATGTTCAGCTGAGGAAAAATCTGGGGCTGGTGTTGTGAAACCAGTAGGAAGGCCCTCAGGACTCTGAGGAGATGAAGAGAGAATGGATGTCAGCTGTGGATGTCAGCAGGGTAAGTCTGACCAGGTTCATAATATACACCCTTCCCTTGAGGCCAGCAAGGACCTGGGGAACGCCCCAAGGTCTCCAGGAAGGGCCAAGTTTTCTTCCCCCATCTCAAGAGGCCACTTTAGGGAGGAGAAGGGGCAGAGAAGGAAATTCTGAAAGACTGAGCTTTTACCTGAAAAGAGCTTTAGCAAACTGGAAACGGACTGCTTAATGAGAAGTGACTGGCTGGTATTTCTCAGCAGGTTTAAAGTTTTCCTCTATCCGCAAGGAAAATCCCTAGATAAGAGAAAAATAAAGACACTATATGTTCTGTGCCTATCCTAGTGTAGTGTGACTAAGTCGTGGCCCACTACAATTTTATAATACAATAGAACAAGCAGAAGAAACAACCTTAGAAATTTGTTTCAAGGACAGATACAGGTCGATATTACTCAATATTGATGATTTAGACAGTCAAGAAAGGTTGGAACTTCTTCAGATGCTATATTTGTGTCTTTCAATTTATACATTCATTTTAGAGGTTGTTATAGATGTTAAGACATGGAATATATTACCCAGCTCCTTCCTTTTGTGCCTCCTAATACTTCTGCAAGTGTTCTGCATCTTTGTCCCTTGCCCAGAGAGGGGTATGTCATTAAGCATGGGAAACAGGCTTTCCACTGCAGTGACCACATTGTGGGGCCTCACAGGAAAAAGTTCCTTTTGAACACACTTAATAAATGACTCTGTGAGGCAGGACATCAGGAAAGATCCCACATATGTAACAGCAGATGATAAATTCTGGTAATTTACATCCATAGGTCACTCTGAGGACATTTCTGATTTATGACTTCGAACTGAGAAAAATCTAACTCAATTCAGAATCTCAGTAAGGCAGAAGCGAAGTAGCGCTCATGTCTGCCATCTGGCGAAAGTGAGCGGTAAATACAACTGTGTCTTCAGGACTGAATGCAATTACCTTGGCACTTTGTGAATATTCTTCCTGATGCCTTCTGTTAATATTCTCAGATTCATAGAAAAACAATTATTTGAATTCTAAGTTCTGTGATGTAAGAATTTCCCATGTACATTTTATTTTGCAGTCAGACTGTTTTTTTAAATTCTTGTTTACTAATAGGCTCTTGAAAACAGGAGGGGCTAAAGTTGATAAAACAAGGAGCAGAAAAAAATAAGAATGATTTTCTCATGCTGATATTTTCCTCTTGACAATTAACTTCTCTTTTGAATGAAACATTGTGGGAGTGAAGGAAGAAGCAAAATGAAAGAAGCAGAAATATTTCTGGGAGGTGAGAATCAGGTTTGGGTGTATAGCACAACAGAATTCAGGCTCACGTCTGGAAACCCCTGTTCTGGTGCTCCAGGGACTGAGGGGCTTCCCAGGATGTGGGATTTTTGGTGCTAAAACGGGGAAGTCCTGGGCAAACCAAGATGAGCTGGCCATCCTAGGTCAGAGTCTCAAATAAGGTACACTTATAGAACCATTTGGTTTCAAACTGAGAAGGCACACGAGCAGAGGATATATGCAGATATTTTCTACTTTCTATTGTCACTTTTTCTGTGCTTACTTTCAGCAGATCTTTTCATAAGGGTATGAGAAAACCACTTTCTGAGACACTGGGAAGCTGGAGGCTGATTTACCATTTGGTGACATCTGGTGCTGACTCCACATTCTTCTGCCGGATAAAGATAGGACCTTACTGAATTTGGTTCAAGAACTAGTAGATCCTAATATTTGTTAAGCTTTTAAAAATAGAAATACATGATTATTTGTATAAGTTGTTTAAGAATAGTGATGTAAGTGTGAGTATAACACAACTTAGGAAGAATTTAACCACAACTGACACTTAGGAAGAATTTAACCATTTCTCAGGCCTACCAGAACTCTGCTAGGGAAATGAGTTACCAGCCTGTGATTCCTGTTAGGGAAGCAAGGGGCCAGGAAAAGATTGAAGATATGCTGCATCTGCCCTGTTCTCAGTAACCATTCTTGCTGCTTAGTTTAAGTTTAGTGTCTTTGGTTAAATAAAGCAAAAACATGCAGTTCATATATTTACAAATGCGTGTGTATGTCTGTGTCTGTGTGGTCTCTCTTTTCTCAACTTCTAACCCACTTGAATAAGCAATGTGATAAAAATTACAATCATTCGTCTATTTTTGCTACCTAGATTTTTTTAGTTTCCATCTTCTAATTTGTTCCCAAATAGAAAGATGTAGAATGAGAAGGAAAAGCCCCCTTCATATCCAGTCTAGCTCAGTTGAGATAACTTCTGTAACAATTTCTTGCATAACCTTGACTTTTTAAAAAATTTTAAGTTCTGGGATACATGTGCAGAACATGCAGGTTTGTTACATAGGTATACATGTGCCATGGTGGTTTGCTGCACCTATCAAATCATCATCTAGGTTTTAAGCTCCACATACATTAGGTATTTGTCCTAATGCTCTTCCTTCCCTTGTCCCCTACCTCCTGACCCTGGTGTGTGATGTTCCCCTCCCTGTGTCCAGGTGTTCTCATTGTTCAGCTCCCACTTATGAGTGAAAACATGTGGTGGTTGGTTTTCTGTTCCTGTGATAGTTTCCTGAGAATGATGGCTTCCAGCTTCATCCATGTCCCGGCAAAGGACATGAGCTCATTCCTTTATAAGGCTGCATAGTATTCCATGGTGTATATGTGCCACATTTTCTTTATCCAGTCTATCATTGATGAGCATACGGGTTGGTTCCAAGTCTTTGCTATTGTAAATAGTGTTGCAGTAAACACACATGTGCATGTGTCTTTATAGAAGAATGATTTATAGTCCTTTGGGTATATACCAGTAATGGGATTGCTGGGTCAAATGGTATTTCTGGTTCTAGATTCTTGAGGAATTGCCATACTGTCATCCACAATGGTTGAACTACACTCCCACCAACATTGTAAAAGCATTCCTATTTCTCCACATCCTTTCCAGCATCTGTTGTTTCCTGACTTTTTAATGATCGCCATTCTAACTGGCATGAGGTGGTATCTCATTGTGGGTTTGATTTGCATTTCTCTAATGACCAGTGATGATGAGCTTTTTTTCATATGTTTGTTGGCTGCATAAATGTCTTCTTTTGAGAAGTGTCTGTTCATATCCTTTGCCCACATTTTGATGGGGTTGTTTGTTTTTTTCTTGTAAATTTGTTTAAGTTCCTTATAGATTCTGGATATTAGCCCTTTGTCAGATGGATAGATTGCAAAAATTTTCTCCCATTTTGTAGGTTGCCTGTTCACTCTGATGATAGTTTCTTTTGCTGTGCAAAAGCTCTTTAGTTTAATTAGATCCCATTAGTCAATTTTGATTTTTGTTGCAATTGCTTTTGGTGTTCTAGTCATGAAGTCCTTGCCCATGCCTAAGTCCTGAATGGTGTTGCCTAGGTTTTCTTCAAGGGTTGTTGTGGTTTTAGGTTTTAGATTTAAGTCTTTAATCCATCTTGACTTAATTTTTGTATAAAGTGTAAGGAAGGGGTCCAGTTTCTGTTTTTTGCATATGGCTAGCCAGTTTTCTCAAAATCATTTATTAAATAGGGAATCCTTTCCCCATTGCTTGTTTTTGTCAGGTTTGTCGAAGATCGGATGGTTGTAGATGTGTGGTATCACCCTTGACATTTTGATGCATATAAAAGCAGGTCTTTTAAAAAACTCACTATGCAAACTATTTTACAACATTTTAAGTGTATCCTGAGTATCTTTATAAATATATTTTTATTCTTTTTTAAAGGCTACATTGTATTCCACTGTGTGAGTGCTGACTACTTTTTAAAAATCAGTCTCCTATTGATACACTTTAAGATTGTTTCCAACATTTTTTACTTACAAATAAAACTTCAACAAGTAGCAGTGTACGGAGGTCATTCAACATATGTATAAAAATACTTGTAAGATAAATACCTGGAATTGAAATTGCCAGGTCAAAACACACATGCATTTGTAATTTTGAAAGATATTGGCAAATACTTTCCACAGAGATTGTATACATTTATACTGTTATTGACAATGTCTGATAAGGACTGTTTCCTATACCTACACCTACACGGTTGCATTTCTTTGCAAATCTTATAGGTGAAAAATAGTATTCTAGTGTAATTTTTAAAAATCAACTTTGTTGAGGCAGGTTTACATATAATATGAGGGGTCTTCAAAAAGTTTGTGGAAAATAATACTATGAAAAAACTATGCATGGATTTCAGAAATTTTTTTTTGCACCAAAACAACCTTGTACTCACTTGTTAAAACATGCCTGAACAGGATCTCATTTGAGCTAATATGAAGGATAAGATATTTTTTGAAAAGAGCCCCTATCAGAGCAACATGAATTCTGCTAAAATTGAAGCAAGACAAACTTCAAATTTATGGTGAAGCTTGGGTAAAAGAATGGCAAAGTCATTAATGCTTTACAAAAAATTTATGGGAACAATGCCCCCAAATAATTCAACAGTTTATAAATAAATAGCTCATTTTAAGAAAGGATGTGACAATACTGAAGATGAAGCCCACAGTGGCGGACCATCCCCATCAAATTGTGAGGAAAAAATTCATCCTCTTTGTGCCCGAATTGAAGAGGACTGACAATAGCAGAAACAGTAGGCAACACTGTAGACATCTCAACTGGTCCATCTTACACAACTCTGACCAAGAAGTTAAAGTTGAGCAAATTTTCTACTTGAGGGGTGTCAAAACTGTTGTGCTCAGATCAGCTGCAGGCAAGAACAGAGCTTTCAATGGAAATTTTTAACAAGTGGGATCAAGATCCTCAAGGATTTCTTCAAAGAATTGTAACAGAGGATGAACCACGGTTTTACCAGTACAATCCTGAAAACAAAGCACAATCAAAACAATGGCTACAAGAGGTGGAACTGTCCAGTCAAAGCAAAAGCAAACCAGCCAAGAGCAAGGGTCATGGCAACTGTTTTTTTTTTTGTTTTTTTAAATGCTTAAGGTGTTTTGCTTGTTGAATTTCTGGAGGACCAAATAACAATAATATATTTTTATTATGAAAGCGTTTTCAGAAAGGTAGGCAAAGATTTAGCAGAAAAACACCCAGGAAAGCTTCACCAGAGAGTCTTTCTCCACCACAACAATGCTTCTGCTCATTCTTCTCATCAGACAAGGGCAATTTTGCAAGCATTTTGATGGGACATCATTAGGCATCTGCTTTCCCATCCTGATTTGGCTCCTTCATATTTTTGTTTTCTAATTTTAAAAAATCTTTAAAGGGCATCAATTTTTCTCCAGTTAATAATAGAAAAAACACTGTATTTATATGATTAAATTCCCAGAACCCTCAATTCCTTAGGGATGGACTGAAGGGCTGCTATCATCACTTACAAAGGTATCTTGAACTTGATAGAATTTATTGAGAAATAAAGTTTATATTTTTATCTTTTAATTTCATTTTACATGAACCTTTTGAAGTTCCCTCATACAATATACCCATTTTACTTGTACATTTTGAAGAGTTCTGAAAAATTTATATCCCTGTGTAACCATCATCATGATCAAAATATGGAATCTTTATAACACCCAAAAGGCGCCTTTCTGATTTCTTGTGGTCAACCCTTCCCACTCCATCCTAGGCAACAATTAATCTGCTTTCAGACACTATAAATAGGTTTATGTTTTTCAGAGTTTCATATAAATGGAATTATACTTTATGCACTCTTTTGTGTCTGGCTTTCTCCATGCAGCATAGTGTTTATAAGACTCATGCATATCGTTGTATCAGTACTTTATTACTTTTTATTGCAGAATAGTATTCCATTGTAAGGATATGCTTATCCATTCACCTACCACCAAACATTTGGATAAAGAAAGCTTCTATGAACATTCATGTAAAAGTCTTTGCAGATACATGTTTTCATTTGTCTTGGAGCAGAATTGTCAAGTTATATATGTTTTGCTGTATAAGAAACTGAAAACTTTTTTCCTACTTGGTGTACTACTTCTACTAGCAGTGTAGGAGAGTTCTAGTTGCTCTATAACCTTGTAAAAACTTGTTATTGTTAGTATTTTTAGTTTTAGTAATCCTAGGGATGTGCAGTGGTGTTTCATTGCATATCACTGGTGACTAATGACGTTGAGTACCTTGTCGTGTTTTTATTGGTTATTCATCTATCTACTGGTATACAGTATCCATCTGAATCTTGCCCTGGGTTGGTTGTTTTATTATTGTGTTATAGGACTTATCTATATATCCTGGATACAAGCCCTTTGTCAGATATATGTTGGTAAAATTTTTCATGACCTTATGATAGGCAGACTTCTCAGAACACAAAAAATATGAACCATAAAAGAAAAAAAGGAAAATTATGCTTCATCAAAATTTAAAAAATTCCTTTGTCAAAAGATATTCTTTAAAAAGTGAAGAGACAAGCCACAGATTGGGAGAGGATATACATAAAATGTGTATCTGAAAAAGAACCCAGTGATTCTGCTCGAGGTTAAGGAAAAACATGTGTCCACAAAACATTTTCCATAAATGTTCATAGAAATTTCTTCTTTATTGATATATGACAATTTTGGAAGACTCAGGAAAATGCTGAGTCTTCTAATCTATGAACATGGCATCTCTCCATTTATTTAGGTCTTCTTTCAATTCTTTCAGCAGTGGTTTTATAGTTTTCATTGTACAGGTCTTGCACATACGTGTTTAATTTAAACTTATGTCATATTTTTATGCTATTATATATGGTATTTTTTGGTAATTGTCATTTGATAGTATATAGGAATACAATTTATTTTTATTTACTTTGTAACGTATGACATTGCTAAAATCACTTATAAGCCCTAGAAGTATTAGGATTTTCTGCATACATACTCATGTTGTCTGCAAATAAAGACAGTTTTACTTCTTCCGTTCCAACCTGTATGCCTTTTATTTTTCTATTTTTCTTGACTTATTTCAATAAATAGGACTTTCACTACAATGTTGAATACAATTGGTGAGATGGACATCCTTACTGTGTTCCTGATCTTACGGAAAAACTGTTGTGTGTCACGGTAAGTATGATTTTAGCCATGGATTTTCACAGATCTTTTTTTTTTACACTAAATTGTGAAATTTCCCATTTATTGCTAGTTTGATAAGTTTGTTTTTTAAAAAATAAAGAATGGGTGTTATATTTGTGCAAATGCTTTTTCTCCATCCAGTAAAGTGGAGATTCTTATGATGGTTCCTATGATGATTCTTATTTATTCTATTAATAGCCAATTATGTCAATAGATTTTTTGAAGATTAAATTGATCCTATAACCCTGGGATAAACTCTATTTTATTAAAATATGTTATGTTTTTTATATATCCCTGGATCTTTGCTAATATTTTGCTAAGAATTGCATCTATGTTGATGAGGGATATTAGTTTACATACTTATTTGCAAAATGTTAGTCTGATTTTGGTGTCGGGGTAGTTTAGATTTTCCCTTTACTGTTGCATGAGCTTTGGCAGTTTGTATCTTTTAGGGATTTGCCTAACTCATCTAAGTTGAATTGTTGGCATAAATTGCTTGCAGTATTCCCTAATTATTTGTTTAATATTTATAGAACATTTCTGATACTGAATACTTGTGTTTTCTCTTTTTCTTGACCAGTCTAGCTAGAAATTTATCAATTTTCATTGATTTGTTTCAAAGAACTGTCATCTTTTTGGTTTCATTACTTTTTAAAGTTGCTTTTGGCTCCTCTATTTCAATGATTTCTACTGTTACTTTCATTATTTTCTTCTGCTTACTTTGAACTTAATTTGTTTCTCTTTTTCTAGTGTCTTAAGAAGGAATGAGAGATTTAATTTTAGGCTTTCCTACTACTTTCTTTATTTTCTCATTCTTTATAAGCATCTAAAGCTGTAACTTTCCCTTTAAGTATTACTTTAGTTACATATCACAAATCTTGATATATTGTGTTTTCAGTTTTATTCAGTTAAACATGTTTTCTAATTTCCCTTGTAATTTCTTCTTTGGTCCATTAGTGATTCACAACTATGTTCTTTAATTTTCAAATATTTGGGGATTTTTAAAAATATCATTTGAATTTGATTTTGAATTTGATTCACCTGCATTCAGAAAATTTACTCGGCATAATTTCCTTTGAAATCTATTGAGACTTGTTTTATGGCCTAATGTGGTCTATTTTGTGAGTATTCTATGTGCACTTTAAAGGAGTGTCTGCTCTGTGGGTTTTAGATGTAGTGGTCTACACATACCAATTAGGTCAAGCTGGTTGAAAATGTCATTCAAGTCTATGTCTTTATCAATCTTCTGTATACTGTTTTACCAATTGCTGGTTGAAGTGCGTGTTGATGTCTTCAATGGTAAGTTGTGGATTTGCCTATTTCTTCTTTTAGGTCTGTTAGTTTTTGCTTCATGTATTTTGAAGCTCTCCAGTGTAATTTTAATTTTTAATATTATAGTGTATGAGATTTCACGTTTAAGAACTATTTGTATTTCCTTTTCTTTGCACTGTTTATTTTTCCCATTTTTTTCTAGTAGTTGATATTTGCATAAGAAAATTCGCCCTTTGACTGTGATGTTTGTTGTACATATTTTACCTTTGTCATGTTTACGGTGGCTTTTACCAAGCAGCAGTTTTTGATTATTTGTAATAGAATTTATTTTTAGAGCAGATTTAGATTCGCAGCAAAATTGAGTGGAAATTACAGAGATTTCTCTATAATCCCTGCCCCTACACATGTACAGCATCCCTATCAATATCCCACACCAGAATGATACATTTTTTACAATTGATGTACCTATATTGTCACATCAGTATCACCCAAATTCCATAATTTACATTAGGATTTACTCTTGGCGTTGCTATACATTCTGTAGATTTTGACAAATGTACAATGACGTGTATCCAACATTACCATGTCCTTCAGAATAGCTTCACTGCCCTGGAAATCCTCTGTGTTTTGCCTATTCACCCCCCTCCTGCTCTCTCGGCCCTCACAACAACTGATCTTTTTACTGTCTCCATAGTTTTGCCTTTTCCAGAACATCATATAGTTGGAATCACATAGCTGTAGCCCTTCCAGATTGGCTTCTTTCACTTGATAATATTCATACTAAGTTTGCTCTGTGTTTTGTATTGCTTGATAGCAATATAATTCAATGCTTATTTCATTTTAGCATTGAATAATATTCCAATATTCTGTTGTCTGATGTGCCATAGTCTACTTATTTATTCACCCACTGAAGGACATCTTAATTGCTTCCAAGTTTTTGGCAATTATGAATAAAGCTGCTATAAACATCCATGCGAATGCTTTTGTCTGGACATAAGTTTTCAATTCATTTGGGTAAATACTAAGGAGCACAGTTGCTGGATCATATTACAAGAGTATGTTTGGTTTTGTATGAGACTGTCAAACTGTCTTCCAAAGTGGCTGTACCATTTTCCATTCCCACTAGCAATGACTGAGAATCCGTGTTGTTCTTCAACCTTTCCAACACTTGGCATTTTCAGTGTTTCAGATTTTGGCCATCCTAATAGCTGTGTAGTAGTATACCATTGTTTTAACTTGCAATTCTCTAATGACATATAATGTTGAGTATTTTTTCATATTTGCCATCTGTATGTCTTCTTTGGTGAGATGTCTGTGAAGGTCCTTGGCCTATTTTTTAAATCATGTTGTTTATTTTCTTGTTTTTGAGTTTTAAGGATTCTCTGTGTATTTTGGATGACAGTCCCTTATCAGATGTGTTCTTTGTAAATATTGTCTCCAAGTCCATGTCTTGTCTTCTCACTCTTTTGACAGTGTTTTTCACAGAGCGGAAGTTTTAAATTTTAATGAAGTCTAGCTTATCAATTATTTTTTTCATAGACTGTGCCTTTTTTTATTGTATCTAAGAAGTCATTGCCATATGTAAGATTACCTAGATTTTTTTCCTATGCTATATTCTAGGAGTTTTATAGTTTTGCATTTTGCATTTTGCATTTAGGTCTACAATCCATTTTGAGTTAATTTTTGTGAAAGGTGTAAGGTCTATGTCTAGATTCGCTTTTTAAAATGTGGATGTCTAGTTGTTCCAACACCATTTTTTGAAAGGAATATCTTTGCTCCATTGAATTGCCTTTGCACCTTTTTGAAGATCAGTTGACCATTTTTATATGGGTCTATTTCTTTTTCTTTTATTTTGTTTTTGAGACAGGGAGTTGCTCTGTTGCTCAGGTTGGAGTGCAGTGGTATAATCACGCTCACTGCAGCCTCGAACCCTGGGCTCAATCAATCCTCCCATCTTAGCCACCTGAGTAGCTGGTACTACAGGTGCATGCCACTGTGCCTGGCTAATTTTTATTTTTAGTTTTTGTAGAGAAGAGGTCTTGCCATGTTGCCTAGGCTGATATTGAACTCCCAGGCTCAAGCAATCCTGCTGCATCAACCTCCTGAAGTGCTGGGATCAACCGAAAGCACTTGACCCATGTAAGCCACCATGCCTTGTCTATATGGGTCCATTTCTGAGCTGTATTCTGTTCCATTGATCTATTTGTCTATTCTTTCACCAATACCACACTGTCTTGATTATTGTAATTTTCTAGTAAGTCAAATCTGGGTGGTGTCAGTTCTTCAACTTTTTTATTTTTCTTCAATATTGTTTTTACTATTCTTGGTCTTTTGCCTCTCCATATAAACTTTGTAATCAGTTTGTTGATATTCATAAAATAAATTGCTGAGAGTTTAAGATTTTTTAATATTTCATTTAAATACTTTTTTTGTTTCAGTTTTTTGCATTAGAATTTTGATCCACATAGAATTTATGATGCAGGATATAGTAACAAAATCATATTTTTCTACATGGTACCCAGTTTTTTCTATGCCAATTTGAAATAATGCCTTTATTATGTGACAGATCCTTGCATGAGTTTGGAATTTTTTCTGGCATTTGTTTTTCTGTTCAGTTGCCATGTCTGTTTAATCATGCTTCAATATCTCACTTTTAATTGTTACAGTATTATATGTGTACATTTTAATATCTTTAGGGCTAGTCTTCTCCTTTTCTTCTTCTGTTTAAGAATTATCCTGCTTATTTTTGTGGATTATTTTTCCCATTTGAACTTTAGAATCAACTTGCCTAGTTAAAAAAAGTTGTTTTGGCATTTTAATGGTGTTATGTTAAATTGACATTTTCATCATCTTCATAATATAGAGTCTTTCAAAGAATAGCATATGACTTTCTAGTTGTTCAAATATTTTTTAGGACTTACATGATTTAAAACATTTAATCATGTGGATTTTGCACATGTGAATGTGTATTTCTATTGTAATGTATTTCTGTTGTAAAAATAGCCACACTTTCTAACTGGTTGTTGTTGTTCTAAACAGGAGCTATTTATTTCTGGATATTTTATTTGTTCACTCTACTGAATTTTATTGTTGTTTATAATAACTTTTTAGTTGATTCTTTTGGTTTTTCAGGTATATGATACAACCATATGAAAATACTTCAGCACTTTTCTTCCTAATTTATATACTTTATGTCTTTCTTTTCTCTAGTTGTCTCGGATAATATATGCAGGAAAATGTTGAATAGTGGTGGTGGTAATGGACATCCTTATATATTTTTTTTCCAGACATCTCTCTCACATTCACCTTGTATTGTTTTTGGCTTTAATGAGATACTCCTTGTGCTTCCTCACTAAGTATGATGCTAGCTTTGGAACTGGGATGTATATATTATATTATGATAAGAAATATATATTCTTTTTTTTTGCTGGTAAAACATTTATTTCAAAAATTCATTTGGCGTCCAGATAACAGGAATTAAAAGCCAGTATCTTTCTTAAGCTCTAAAAAACAGAAATAAGATACAATTTCATACATGCATACTTTTGAAGTATGAAGTAATGTTTAAAAAATAGCCAAAATAATAACTGAATGTTACTCTTTCTTCTAGTAGGTATGATTTATCCAGCACTTGCTTATGTGCTTTGATTTAGTATTGTAGAATATCTCCTGTATGCACAGCACTCAGAGCCATGAGTCCTCGCTTCTAACATTGGATTGCTAGGCCTCCTCATGGAGAAGCCAATAAGGGCTCTGTGTACAGCCCTGTGCTTACAGCCTGTGTGTCTACTGCTCTTGCCCTTGGGCTAATGGCACTCCTTGTCTGGAGCTTGGCTTTTCCCCTCTGAGAAGTGATTTGCTATGATATAGAAGCCATGCCAAAGCACAGCCATTCATTCTGTGCTCACCAATGGGTTGGCAGCAAATCTGAGCTGAATCTTTCATCAGGGGTTTTAAGTTTTGAGGGAAAGGACATCTTATTGTCCTTAAAGAATGATAATGCCATGACAGATTTCCTTTAGGAAAGAAAGGAATATTTCTGATTCATTGTCAACTGTCACTGCAGTATGTGGGATTTACTGGCTCCTAAGGTCTCAGGATTGAGTCAATTTAGGGAAGGCAGCAATATTGTCAGCCCACTCTAGGCCAGGGAACATGTGTCTTCTCTACCAGACCTCAATGTGTGCAAAGAAGGTAAATTCATATAACTTAATGGCTGGCTTTGGTTCGTGGGCAAAATATATAATTTCTTTCCAACAAATGAAGTTAATGCAGAAATGGAGAACTAATGTACGGTAATGTTCTTCTCAGGTTTAAAAGTTGCTTTCAAAAATAGTGAATACACTAGAAGATTTTCAGAAGAAAAGAATCATTAAAGAAGGAGCAACTGAGTATTGGCACATACAAGCCTGATTCGGGGCAGGGCAGTGCCTCTTCATCCTGGCTCTCGAGAAAGGAGCCTGCTCATAACCTGCTCATAACCTGGTAAGCTCATAACGTGGTAAGCTAAGGCTCGGCACAGAACTTGCTGGCTGTCCTGTGGCAGGAGGCATAGTTGGGGTCCTTCAACAACTCTTTATCTGGTTAGTTGACCAGAGTAATGTCTGGTGACTTTATTATCTGTCTAGTGCGGGTAGATTAGACATCACACTGATGATCTTGGCTAAGACCTCTGCAAAGTTAGTCTGGGCTGATCTTCATCTTCTGTCCTAAAGGAGACCCAGGTTCACTTCTTGCTCCTGGAACATGAGTGTAACCTTGTCATAATTTCATACACTCTACATATCTAGCTATACTCTTAACATTCACTGATCTTTTTTACATTTCTAGTGGGTATTTCATAATTTACTCCAGGAAAGTCTATTCTATAATATAGCTCAATTAAAATCAACTAAACATAGATTTTCTTTTATCTGCAAGGATGCTGCCTACCAAAATAAACCATATGGTGCCACCGGGCATCTCATACAAACATGTTTTTATTTTATTAAAAGCTGTTTTAATAACAGGAGATCTTAAAATTCATGAACACTTTTAAAAAGAAATTTTTGAGAGTGATGCTTAGATCAAACAAGAAGAAACACCATGTGAAATATTGATATATTTGACTAGATGAAAATTTAAGACTGCTTGTTTTCAAAATAAATCATAAGGAGAATTAAAAGACAGACTACAAACTAGGAGAAGATATTTGCCACAGAGGAATTATATATAGACTATACATAAAGGACTCTTACAAATTAATTTTTTTTCCATATGAACTTTACAAATTAATAAAAAATGACCAATAACGCAATAGAAAAATAGATGAAAGATATGAACAGAAATAAATGTTGGCTTTTACCAAATACCTTTGCATTTTTTTGTGCTGCTATAACAGAATACCAAAAACAGGATCATTTATAATGAATAGAAATTTATTTGGCTTACAGTTTTTCTGGAGGATCAAGGGGCCACATCTAGCAAGGGCCTTCTTTTTGTGTCATCCTATGACAGAAGGTGGAAGGGCAAGAGAATGAGGTGGGGGATGGGGAATTGAGAGGAGAAGGAAAGGGGCTAAATTGATGCTTTCATAAGAAACTCATTTCCTTGATAATTGTGTTAATATTAATACATTCACGAAGGCAGAGCTCTTGAGGACCTAATCACCTCTTAAAAGTCCCACCTCTCAACATGGTTGCATTGGAAATTAAGTTTTCAACATATGAACTTTGGGGGACACGCTCAAACTGTAGCAATGTTCCTTGATAATTTTCTAACACTTTTTTTTTTGAGACAGAGTCTCACTCTGTCACTAGGCCAGAGTGCAGTGGTGCCATCTCAGCTCACTGCAAGCCCCGCCTCCCAGGTTCACGCCATTCTCCTGCCTCAGCCTCCCAAGTAGCTGGGACTACAGGCGCCCGCCACCATGCCCGGCTAATTATTTTTGTGTGTGTGTATTTTTAGTAGAGACGGGGTTTCACCGTGTTAGCCAGGATGGTCTCGATCTCCTGACCTCGTGATCTGCCCGCCTCAGCCTCCCAAAGTGCTGGGATTACAGGTTTGAGCCACTGCGCCCAGCCACGTGTTGATAGTTTTATTAGGCATTTTGCATTGACGTTCTTGAGATGTTCACCTATGGTTTTGTATTTTTTGATGTGCTCTCTCAGGTTTAGGTGTTAATGTGGAGTTTCATTTATACATGCCTCTTTCTATACTATGAAATCACTCAAGTAGCATTGGAATTACTTGTCTTTAAAAGTTTGGTAGATTTTTTTCCCCTATAAAACTATTTGGACAAGGTCCTTTTATAGATGGTTGTGTGTGTGCATAGAGGGTGGGGTGGGTGATGAGGTAGTGAGCTCTTTGACAACTTTTTCTTTTTCTATTTTAATTTCTCTTTAGATTTTCTATCTGTTTTAGTCAGTTTTGTGAATTCGATTTCTTAAAAATTACCCAATTTCTACCTTTGCTTCCCTGTTGTATTATGTTTTCACTGTGAAAATCGTCTTCTAAATTGTCCCTCTGCTTTCCATTTCCCTCTCCACACCAATTCTTCCACAGTGCTGCCAGAGTCCTATCTCTAAAATATGGCTCTGGTACTGTCATTCTTTCACCCCAACAAAAGCCACAAAAACCTTTCAATGGCTCCTAGTTTCTCATGGACAAATTAAGACCAACTTGACTCCTATGAGCTTTACTATTACCTGGAGTAATAGTAGGCAATTTTGTCTCCTGCAGTCATGTGTTTTACTTCACCTGAAGTATCTTCCTTATTTTCTTCTCTATTCCTCAACTGCTGAAATATTTTAAGATCTAGATTCATTGTGAGCTCCTGAAGTTACAGCTTGTGTCCTATTCATTGTCATATCTCCAGTGCTGATATCTAGGACATGCATGCTCATAACATAAAAGTGGCCCATACATATTTGCAGAATCACATTGGCTGTATGTGATACATGTTTATTGGATGTGTGTGTGGTTGTTAGTGTGTTCCTTTATAAGATAAATACATCTGAAAGGTGTTTGTGTGGGGAGGTGAGTATAGACATGGTTTATAGATATGGCCAAGGATCTGGCTTCCTAGCATGTCTGCTATTTGATCAAGGGTGACAAGATTTCTCCCCCACCTAAATATCAATACAGACACATGTGCACACATGCACATACTAACATGAACACTTCAGGAGGCTAGGATAGTAATTCAGTCAATTTATTAGTCTGAGTCCACTTAAATGTCTGCCTGAAGTTGGTGATCCCAGAAAAAGGTAAAATGTTAAAGAGTTTTTTTTCTAAGAGCACTACCAACCTTTTCCCAAGCACCTTTCCTAAGCCAGAGAATATCTGCTAGTCTGTCCATCAGCACTAAATGAGCATCTGAATCAAGGCAGCTAGAGTCAGGCTAATAATTCCTGTTGGCAGCTTTTTTTCCTCTAAGGACATAAATCTGTGGTCTTAAGTACAATGTAGAGAGTTCAAAACGAAATGCCGCATAGAAAACCAAATACTTCACTCTGCTTCTCGACAGTATAAGACTCTGCCAGTATTGCCAGGTAGCTACTACAGTAACAGTGATGCTAACCTAGTGCCAATATTTGTACAATATTTGTTCACCTGGAGAACAAAAAATGAAGAAATTTTGTTTGAAATAACATTCATAAGCAGGCCATTTTAAGCTAATGCTTTCTTTAGTTCCAGAGATGAGAAAAAAAAGTATATGAGCTTCACAGATTCTCAACATTTTATTTCCATCAAATGAAATCACCTCATCTTAAAAACTGTATTCACATGTTTTCATACTCATTCTACTTGATAGTTCCCATTGCAGCCTAGATAAATTGTGATTGTGTTTTTTACAACTGATTAAAATCTAAAGTCACTATAAATGTGTACACTAGAATTTGGAAAATATTATTTTCTGGAGCTTATATGTCCTTTGTCTAGAATAGAAAAACAAACACTAACACAATCTTCTTCTCAACTAAAATTATGTTTTGGCTTTTCAATCTTTATCTGTATACTTTAGGAAATTGTTCCTGTATGAGTTCCATACCAGATAACAGAAATAGTGTATCCACGGTAACTCCTGGCATCTTCCAGTGTTTTCTTCCCTCTTGTTCCCTTCACAGCCATCTCAATTTTTTTACTGCAGCTGCATAAATGTTTTACAGGTCTGACATGCCCCCAAAGTCGTATTAGAATCCAAATAAAATCATATGAATACAATAGCAATAAGATCTTGAAACAGAGTAATATATCAGTGGTAGAGCTAAAAATGTTTCCTTTAGACTGTTGAGTCCAAAGATTCTGCCTATAACACTGTAATAAAGGAAGTAGGCAAATAGTGGTTTTGAATTTTCTTAGCACGGTATGGCTGGCACTATACATTCTCAACATTACACTTGTAAGATAGATGTTCAGGTTCTTTGGGAGAACATCCTGCTTTGGTGATTGAGTATTGCAGAAGAAGTTTTGGTACATGTAAGAGGGAGAATCAGAGAGGGGCAGATATCGGGGGAGAGTTAGAGTAAATCTGGGAGGCTGACTAGGAGGGCAGAAGGAAAAGAAACAGCAATGGGGGTGGAAGAGAAAGGGGGACTTGTGTCCTTGGGATGGAACACAGCTCCCAGGGAAGCAGCCCCAAGTGGAGATCTGCCCGGCTTGTTTCCATACAGATCCTGGGCTCAGCTCTGGACTTGGCCACTTACTTCCTCCCTTGAGAAAGTTACTTCACTTTTCTGTATTTTCTTTCCATGTTTTAAAATGAGAAAAATAATGCCCATTTCCTGGGGTCTTGTGCAGATTAGAAAAGATAAACACAGATAGCATGTGTAAAACTCTCAGTCTAGTGCCTGGCACATAGTAAACACTTGAAAAATGTTAATTTTCTTTCCTATCTCTGGGTTACTTTCTTATCCTCCTCCAATGCCCAGGGGTTAATGGAAAAAGGTTTCCAAATGCAGAATTGGAAATCCAAATGCAGATTGTTTTCCCATTTACTTTTTAAATACGGCCCCTTCATGGCTTTCGTTCCAGTAGAGGCCAAACTGTGTTGATGTAGACCCAAGAAATTATAGGAGTGAATGTTCGGAAGGATCCTGGTACTGTTCCCAGAATGTAGTTGGGTTGGGTAAGTGGAGCCTATTGTGATTTTACAGGTGCTCAGTCTCACTGACTTGGTGAAATGCACTTGAGCTGGCTGGAAGCCGTCATCTTCATATAGAACACTTCAGGTAGATGGGTACTTCCTTTAGTTTCCACCATCACCCTGAACTTTCTTGATGGTGCAGCTTTACTGCCCCTCCCAGTGTATGAGGTCAAGCTGTTTCTTTTAGCTCTTGGCAAATGTGGTTTGCTTGATTTTTAATCTCATTTTCTTCCTCTTCATTAAGCCAAGTTTGACTCATTCTTGAAACCTCAGATCACCTGATAGTTAATCAGGAAAACCTTCCCTGATCCCCGTGGACCAGGCTAGGCCTACTGCTGTGCTATCTTAGCACTCTGTACATCTTTTTGATAATGCTTGCTACAATGACACTAAATATTTGCATATATAGTGAGCTCCATGTCTTATTCTCTAATCTATTTCTAGCACCTGGTACAGTTCTTGGATCATGAGAGGAGAAAATAAATGTGCATTAATCAAATGCACACATAAATAAACTGACCAGTCTCAGAAATGGTAGGCTAAGGTATTATGTGGCTCTTCATTTAAGTTTAATATTGGCTTTAAATTTACAACTCGGGTTTAGTTAAAACTCTGAAGCTTTTTGGAGTTTTATATGCATTGCTCCCTTATATGCATATGCATTGCTGCTTGAGATACACCTGTATCTATGGGAGGAGTTGTGGGGCAAATAATTAAAATAATAATTATTTTAGTTACATATGGGAACACAGGGTGAGAACTTCCCTTGTCTTCCTACCTTCCTAACTCAGAATATTTTTTGTACTGCCTAAAAACAGTATCAAGTTATAAAATAAACCATTCTAATTTACAGTTTATAAGAAAGTGAAGTTTTATCCAATGCAACAAACTTAATTGAATTATTCTACTCTAGGCCAGTGGCTCTCAAACTTTAGTGCACATTAGAATCACCTGCAGAGCTTGTTAAAACTCTTACTGTATTTGATTGGGACTAACACCACCCCATTCTCAGGAACTGATAGAACTACTAGAAAGGATATTAGCAAGGCTATGCAACTGAACAACACCATCAAACATAAAGATCTAATGGCCATTTATAGAACATTTCAACTGACATAAACAGAATGCACATTCTTTTCAAGCACCATAGAACATTCACAGAGATAGACTATGTCCTGGGTCATAAAACAAACATTAAGCAATTTAAAGAATTAAAATCACAAAGAATGTGCTTTCTGACTATAATGAAATTAAGCTAGAAATTACGCATGAAAAACAACTGGAAAGTCTCTAAGCACTTAGGAATTAAACAACATACCTCTAAATAATCCGAGTCAAAGCTAAAATCTCAAAGGAAATTTAAAAATACATAAAACTGAATAAAAATTAAAACACATATCAAAATTTGCAAAATGCAGATAAAGCTGGGATGAGAGGGCTTACTGCTTCCATTAGAGAAGAATGATCTCAAATCAATAGTCTAAGTGTATTAGGGTTCTCCAGAGAAATGGAACCAATAGGAGATCTATCTATTGATCTCTCTCTGGATATATATATGGTTATCTAGATATCTGTGTATCTAGAAAGAGATTTATTGTGAATAATTGGCTCTGATGTAATTATTGAGGCTGAGCAGTCCCATATTCTGCCACTTGCAAGCTGAGGACCCAGGAAAGCCAGTTCTAGTCTGAGTCTGAAGGCCTGAGAACCCAGAGAAACCAAAGAATCAGTGGTGTCAGTTCTAGTTCAAGTCCAAAGGCCTGAGACCCAGGAGTACCAATGGTGTAAGCCTTAGTCCAAGGGCAGAAGACTGATGTTTCAGCTCAAGCAGTCATGCAGAGAGAATTCTCTCTTCTTTTTGTACTTTTCAGTCCTCAGTGGATTAGATGAGGCCCACCCACACTGGGAAGGGCAAACTTCTTTATTTTACTTCTGCTTTAGAGCCTGCAGATTTAAATGCTAACCTCCAGAGAAATCCTCACAGACACACCTAGAAATAATGTTTAACCAAACCTCTGGGTACCTTGTGACCCCATCAAGTTTACACACAAAATTAACCATCATCCTAAGTTTCTACCTCAAGAAATTAGAAAAATGGGTAAAAATAAACCCAAAGCAAGCAGAAAGATGGGCAGCAGATATCAAGATAGCAGAAATCAGTGGAATTTAAAATAGGAAAACATTAGAAAAAACTAATGAAGCAAATCTGTCTTCTTTTTTTTTAAATCAATGAAATGGATAAACCTCTAGTAAGAGTGACAAAGATAAAAATAGAGAAGAAGGCCAGGCATGGTGACTCATGCCTGTAATTCTAGTACTTTGGACATCAAGGCAGGAGGATTACTTCAGCCTAGGCGTTCAAGACCAGTCTGGGCAATATAGTGAGGCCCTGTGTCTACAAAAAATAATTTAAAAAAATAGGGAAGCATGGAGGCATGCACTTGTAGTCCTAGCTACTTGGCAGGCTGAGGTGGGGGATTGCTTAGGCCCGGGAGGTTGAGTCTGCAGTGAACTGAAATTGTACAACTTCACTACGGTGTGGGTGACAGAGCAAGACCTTGACTCAAAAAAAAAAAAAAAAAAAAAAAATTAAGAAGAAAAACATCACCAATATCTGTGTTGACAAGAGATCCCATTATACATCCTGCAGCCATTAAAAGGACAGTCCAGGCTTACTAGGAAAAACTTTAAACTAATAAATTCAAACAACTTAGAAAAAATGGACTAACATCTCAAAAACCACAATCTCCTAAAATTAAGCCACGATGAAGAACACTTTAATAACTAAATAAATTAAATTTGTCATTTAGAAATTCTTTAAAGAGAAATATCCAGGCCCTTTTTTTGTAGGATTTTTACCAAATATTTAAAAAATTAACACGAATTTTACACAATCTCTCCTAGAAAATTAAGGGAGCATGTTTCAGTTCATTTTATGGGGCCAATATTACCCTGATGCTAAAACTAGACAAGTACCCCTAAAAGAAAACAACAAACCAATATCTTTTGTGAACTTCGATCTAAAATTCCCCAAGAAAATCTTAGCAAATCAAACCCAACAATGTATAAGAAGAATAATACACCACATCCAAGTGGAATGTATTCCAGGTTACAAGATTGGTTTAATATCTGAAACTCAATCAATGTAATACACCATATCAACAGACTAAACAATAAAAATCACATAATCATATCAGAAAAGGTATTTGGCAAAATTCAGCTGTTATTTATGAGAAAACTCAGTACACTAGGAATATAGTACTTCTTCAAACTCATAAAGAGCATGAACACAAAACCTCAGTTAACATCATACTTTTGCCACTAAGTTAAGGATGTCTGCTCTCACCACTGTTCTATTAAACGTCATGCCTGAAGTTCTAGTCAGTGAAATAAGCCAAGACAAAGAAAGAAAATGCATAGAGATTAGAAAAGAAGAAATAAAACTGGCTCTATTTTCAGATGACTTGATTGTCTACATAGAAAATCCCAAGTAATCTACAAAAATAAACAAAACTCCTAGAATTAATTGAATTCAATAAGGTCACAGAATACCAGAACAGCATAGAAAAAATAATTGTTTTTCTGAATATTGACAATAAATAAGTGGAAACCAAAATTAAAAATGCCATTTATAGTTGCTCCAAAGAAAATGAAATACTTAGGTTAAATCTAACAAAACACGTACAGGATTGGTTTGATGACTATTATAAAATGCTTCTGAAAAACATCAGAGAAGTCCTAAATATTTGGAGAAACACGTGTTCACGGATTAGAAGACTCAGCATAGGAAAGAAGTGAATTCTTTCTAAGTTGATTGTTAGACTTAATGCAATTCCTATAAAATCTTAGCAAGGTTTTTTTTTGTAGACATAGAAAAGCTTATTCTATTTAGAAAGAGAAAGGTTGTAGAATAAATATAATTTTGAAAAAGGATAATAAAGTAGGAGGAATTACTCCTCCCTTGTTTTGTCTTGACATCAAAAGCACAATACATAAATATGGGAAAACTGGTAAACTGAACTTCATCAAAATTAAAAAACTTTTGTTCTGCTTAAGACCCTGTTAAGAGGATCAAACATAAATTACAGATGGGGAGGAAATATTTTAAAGGCACATATTTAACAAAGGTCTTGTATGTAGCATATATAAATAAAGCTTTAAAGTTCAACAGTAAAAAAAGCAAACAATCCAACCAGAAAATGGGCTAATAACATACACAGACATTTCACAGAAGAGGATATACAAATGGCAACTAAGCAGATGAGAAGATGCTCAATATCATTAGGCATTAGAGAAATTCAAATTAAAACTGCAATGAGATATCATTCCACTCCTATCAGAACAGCTAAAAGCTAAAAGTAAAAAGTAGTGATAAATGCCACTGGCTGATGTGAATGTGAAGAAACTAGATCACTCATGTATTGCTGGTCAGAATGTAAAATGGTACAGCCACCCTGGAAAATAGTTTGGTAGTTTCTTTTACAGTTAAAAATGGACATACCCCTTTTTAATGATTCAGGAATTACATTCTCAGGAATATACCCCAGAGAAATAAAAACCTATTTGTACACAAACTTTTCTATGAATGTTTTTAGCAGCTTTGTTCTTAAGAGCTCCAAATTAGAAACAACCTAAACTATCCTTCAATAGATGAATGATCAAATGACCTGCTGTATGTCCATATCATGCGTCTTAGTTTGATCTGCTGTAACAAAATACCATAGACTGTGTAATTTGTAAACAACAGAAATGTGTTGCTCATAGCTTTGGAGGCTGGGAAACCCAAGATCAAGGTGCCGGCAGTTTCAGTGTGTGGTGAGGCCTTGCTCTCTGCTTCATAAATGATACCTTCTACCTGCATCCTCAGATGGTAGGTAGAAAGGGTGAACTAGCTCCCTCCAGAAGCCTTTATAAGGACACTAAGCACATTCATGAGGTTGGAACTTCATGGCCTAATTCATTATTCTCATAGGTCCTATCTCTTAATACTGTGGCATTGGGAATTAGGTTTCAAGATATGAATTATGGGAGGACACAAACACTCAGACCATAGCACCATGGACTACTATTAAAAGTAGAAATGAATGGACTATTGGTACACACAACTTGAATGAACCTCAAGGAATTTATGCTAAGTGAAAAAAAGCACATACACTACATGAAAAAGTATACATACTGCATGATTTCACTCATGAAATAATATAGGGAACATATTAGTAATTTCCAGGAGTTCAGGATGGGTATAGCTATAAAGGGGTGCCACAGGGGATCTTGTGATGGTATGGTTAAATATACATACATATATATATATATATATACACACACACACACAAACACACACACATACATACATATATATATATATTTGAGACAGAGTCTGGCTCTGTTGCCCAGGCTGGAGTGCAGTGGCGTGATCACAGCTCACTTCAGCTTTGACCTCCCAGCTCAAGGAATCTTCTCACCTCGGCCTCCTGAGTAGCTGGGACCACAAGTGTGTGCCACCACACCTGGCTAATTTTTGCATTTTTTTGTTGAGACAAGGTTTTGCATGTTGCCCAGGCTGGTCTCAAACTCCTGGGCTCAAGTGATCCTCCCACCTTGGCCTCCCAAAATGCTGGGATTATAGGTGTGAGCCACTGTGTGTGGCCTAGTTAAATATGTTGATTGTGGTGGTGGTTACATAAATCTACACTTGTGATAAATTTGCTCATGCGACACACACACACACACACACACACACACACACACAAATGGTGATATCTCTGAATAAGTTCTATGGATTGTACCAATGTAAATTTCTTGGTTTTGAAATTGCTTTATATATTCATTCAGGATGTTAACATGGAGGGGAAGCTGGATGAAGGGCAAATGGAATCTCTCTGTCCATTTCTTTGCACTTTCCTGTGAATCCTTAATTATTTCAAAATAAAAAGTTAAAAAAAAAAAAAAAAAAACAAAAAGCAAAAACAAACCATGACTGCTGAGCCCTGCCCCGCAGTTTTTGATTCAGTAGATCTGGAGTGTGGTATGAGATTATGCATTTCTAATAAGTTGCTAGGTGATGCTGCTCCACATGTTGAGAACCTCTTCTTTTGGCCCTGAGGGAAATATGAAGACAAAAAGTAAGAGTTTCTATGGTCAAGTGTTCATAATTTAGAGAGAACAAGATAAGTAAAGAAATAATTGTAATGCAAGTAGGTACAATACAGGTGCTAAAAACAAGATAGTTCTAGGAAAATTTCAAGGAGGGACAGATTGAAACCAAAGGATCAAGGAAGATGTATAGAAGGGGTAACATCTGAGATGGACATGAAAGGATGAGGAAAATGATAAGATGCACAAGACTTGGAAGGGCATTTTAGGCAGAGTAACTTCATGGACTAAGGCAATGGGAGAGAAAAATATCATTGAATTATCCAGGAAAGAAAGACTGATATAGTTTGAACAGAGTGTAAGAAAAGTGCAGGGGGTTATGTACAACCAGATGAAAAAGTTAGGTTGTAATTGAAATTATGTTCTAAGATTGGGAGTTTTGTTAATAAACACTAAAATACAAAAAAATGAACTGGTTCAAATTTACTTGCTTGTTATGTTCAAAATTTAGTGTGGTAGACAAGAACATAGGTTTTAGAGTCCCACAGTCATTGGTTCAAATTTACCACCCTGACCGTATTGACTTCATCATATTAATTCCCTCATCAAAAGGAGAAAACAATGCCTGCATTAAGGATTGTCATGAAGCTGACATTAATAACCCCAAAGTGCTTATTACCATGCTTCCATAAGTGATAACTATTGTTATTATGGTTATTAGGAACCTAAGACAAGTTATTCAGTGTGAAGCATAATATATAGATATTTTGCCTTAGTTGGTACGATAATGGACATCTTTCCTGAAATATTTGTGACAAGTATACAGAGTTCATGCTTTGAAATTTCCATATATACTTCATTAAAATTGCACAAGCTATTAACACAATGTACTCTATATTCAAATAGTTTAATTATAATAAATGTATCATATGTGTTTCATCTAATCCAAAGGTTACAATTAGTTGTACTTATTAATAATACCCAATAATAGTAATGACCTAAAATTACATAATAATTTTCTCTTAGTTCTTCAAGCAAAGACATTTCTATTCATATGCTTACTTAAATGTTGTCATTTTAATATGACCAATAACACTGTGATAAATGACTTTAAAATAGCTAAGACAACTTTCTGGACTCATCTTTTCCCCATTGGCCTTCCTGTTCTTGTTTCATTTCTGCTTCTAAAGCACATTGGAATCACTTTAGGAGCTTTTAGAAATCCTGATGCCCAAGTCATGCCCTACCCAGTTATCAAAATATCTGGGGGTGGGTAACAGGCTCCAGGATTTCAGGAGATGCCAGTGCAACAAAGGCTGAAAACCTATGATTTAAAGTTTAGTAGTGCAGCGTTCAGATCAATAGTCAGGTGAGAACATAGAACAGATGGAGTGAAACTAGCAAAGTGCTACGAGTGAGCAGCTGATGATCCAGTTTCCAATGCCTGGGCATCAACTATGAATCCAACCATATTTGCTGAGTGTCTATTATCTGCAAGCCACTATATTGAGAAGTACACACAAAAAAGTGTAAGACAAGCACTGACACACCATTCAATTTATATAGATTCAACCATATAAAAAAAGAATAAACCATACTAAGTAGAGTTAAATGGCAAAAAAGTATACCAGAGATCAGTGTGAAGGTTTTGAGGTTGACTGGTGAAGTGATTTAGTTTCTGTGCAGTGTTTTTCTTGAATATGTGTCTCCAAATACCTATGATTATTTCCAAATATGGGCATTCTCTTATGTTGCTGCCTTTATCAGGAATGTCCTCCCTCCCCTGTTCTGTTTCCAAGACCCTCATGATCAACAATACCCCAGGTTTCCCTCTGCATTTGTTATCACATGGATCATCAGTTACACGTTCTTAAAGCCTTTCATGTGATTCATGCTTGTCTTCAGTTCTCTGTGCACCCTAAACTTCAGTGTCTTCCATAGCCCTTCTGTCGGCTGGTCTGGAATTATCCCAGCATTGATCTTTCTTTTGAAGAGCATTATAGGCTTTAGAGCACGATTACCTCATCAACCACCTTCTGTTGAAGATATCAGTTACTTGGAGAATGCTCTTGGCCTTGAATAGAGTAAGAAAATAAAGAATATGTAAAACGCACACACACACCTCTCTGTGTTAATCACTAGAACTTATTTTTCCTCTTATCAATATGATAGTCTCAATCCAACTATAAGTGGAACAGAAACAATAAATTCTGTGTTAATATTACTAACGTTGTATGACTAGCATGCTACTCCTGAATCCCTGTTTTGTCTTTCAGAGTGGGCCTTTCAGAGTTGGCTTTAGTGGAGACAAGATTGATTCCCTGTCACTTCAGAGACTTGTAGGGGAAGACACATAATAGGGGCATGATAGATGCTGGTTGAATTGAATTCTTTGGTGTTAGAGAAACCCTGTCATTGAAAGAGAATATAGTTAACTTTAAGAAGACAAGAAGTATTGCTTGCAAGTTCTTATTGACATGTTTGAGCAGAGTGGATTAAAATACCTACCTGCTGATACAATTAATAATCTGCATTATTTTATTTTATGTTCTAATGCAGGGCTGATTCTAGGGAGAATAGAAATTCAGAAAACCATGTCTTCATTCTCTCCTCCTTGTGACTTGATACTTGTCCCTTGGCAAGAAGCCACAGGACCCCTTCCCTCATTTCTATCTCAGGCTTGTTCTCCCTGTGTAACTGCTAAGCTCTAGACATTTCATGATTTTTCCTCGCCTTCATAAAAAAATATAAGTGTACAGGTCTGAAGCTCCACTCTCCCTATGCCATTCTTGCTACTTCCTTGAAATTGGTTAATGAAATAAATAGTAGACGTATTATTTGTTTAATAAAACCAAATCCAGGCTAATGTGGTCTTGAAAAAAAGTTAAACCCTCAACCCCCTTTACATCCCCAGTAATTCAAGGGCATTTAATTATTGTCTTCTTGAGACTATACCTTTGCTTCAACCCAAAAAAAGTGATTTTTATAATGAAATTTTTAAGTCAGGAAGAATAGACAATGGTGGTCTTTCTATAGAAAAGGAAAAGTGAGGCCACACATGGTGGCTCACTCCTGTAATCTCAGCACTTTGGGAGCCCAAGGTGGGAGGATCACTTGAGGTCAGGAGTTTGAGACCAGCCTGGCCAGCATACCAAAAAATACAAAAATCAGCTGGGTGTGGTGGCGGGCACCTGTAGTCCCAGCTACTTGGGAGGCTGAGGTGGGAGAATTGCTTGAACTTGGGAAGCGGAGGTTGCAGTGAGCCGAGATGGCACCACTGCACTTAAAAAAAAAAAAAAAAAAAAAAAAGAAAAAGAAAAAAAGAAAAAGAAAAGTGAAGGTAGGTAACTAGTATTTGTTGAGTGCTTCCTCTGTGCTAGGCATTTTATTGCAAGCTATATGCACATAATATCATTAAATCCTCACACCAGCTCTGTGAGATAGGTCCTATTATTATGCTAATTTTATATATGAGGAAACTGAGACTTCAGGCAGTAATCTCCCAAGGTAAGAAAGAGCAAATAGTGATACTGAATTCCACTTTTATCTCAATGTGTTCTAAAGCTGAACGACTTTTCAGGTTTCAAAGTGAGGTCCAGCCGTTGCTGTAAGGAGTATAGACAAGGCTTGGTCCTCCATCATTCAATCATCAGGGTCTCCTAGTATATGTGGGGCTCCCATCTGTGAGTCTTTACCTGCCTTTATGTGAGACTGGACCCAGAGCTAACTTCCTCAGCCCCATATATAGGTGTGTGCTGCAGTTAAACATGACTGCCTATGGGGAGGGTGTCAGGGGCACACACCACAGAGCACCCTGCTCCACATAGCTGTGGAAGGAACAAGAAAGTTTCCTGTGATACTTATTTTAGAAACTTTGAAGGCCAATTAAAAGAAAGGCATTGGCTGCCTTTAGAAAGCCACTTTAGTTGAGCAAGAGGTTGCTTTCCATCCAAAAGGAGGTGATGCAGTGCCTGTTAGGAGTCTAGGACAGAGTTCATGAACTCTTGAGCCAAGGCAAAGTAAGAACTTCATCAAGGACACCCTGGAGGTAGAAAGTCACATCTTACAACCTCTATTTAGAAACAAAAACTTGTCCCTTCTGTCCCAACTAGTGCATAGGCATTCAGAGAAGTGGACTTCCCTCTCCACCACCCTCAAGCCTTAAATGGGTCATCGGGAGTAAAGACACCTAGGATGGGGAGAAAGGACAGGTGACCCCTCTCTTTCAACCCTATGTCCCTCTCAGCTGGAATTCTGCCCAGGCTCAGAGAAGGACTGACAAATTCAAGTGATCAAAAGCCATGGAAGGGGTCAGTGGTCCTCTTACTGAATAAATAAGTTTTCTTCTCAGAGTTCTCCCTTCCTTGCCTTCCCCAACAGATGAAAGAAGTGTGGGCCTGGAAAGCAACTCAGATAGCACAGTTAGAAACAAAGCTAGAGATAATCATATGGAAAAAATCAAAGTGAGGTCTAGTATGAGTGTCAACAAAAGATGAGCAAAGTGTCAAAGAACGAGGTGGAGCAATCTAGGTTCCAGTCATTGTTTGGGATTTGTGTCTCCTTCTTTCCCCCTCACGGCTTTCGCTTGCTCTGCTCCCGCCATGAGTGGACTTCCTGCTTGCCTCTGCGGCCCAAATGCATCAAGGACAACCATCCTCTCTGGCTCCCTGCCTGAATCTCCAGTACTTATTTCTCCTCTCCCTTAACTGGTCCTCAGCTCACTGTTGTCACAGCTCCTCTGTACCTGCTAAGTACTCCCGTCCCTGTGTCTCCGTCCTAGTTTGCTTTTCTCGGTATCATTTATACTGCAGTTGTTTCAGGATTTGTTTTGAATGTGGGTGAATCTCCAAACTCTAATGGCCCCCAAATTCAAGTGGAGGTTGCAAACCACACTGCCCAGTCATTTGGGGCTTCCCAAATTCTCTTTCTCTTTCTTTTATTTATTTTTGTTTTTATTTTGAGACAGGGTCTCACTCTGTTGCCCAAGTTGGAGGGCAGTGATGATCTCGGCTCATTGCAACCTCTGCCTCCCAGGTTCAAGCAATTCTTTTGCCTCAGTCTCCCAAATAGCTGGGACTACAGGTGCCTGTCACCACGACTGGCTAATTTTTGTATTTTTTGGTAGAGATGGGGTTTTAGCATGTTGGCCAGGCTGGTCTTGAACTCCTGACCTCAAGTGATTCACCCGCCTTGGCCTCCCAAATTGCTGGGATTATAGGCGTGAGCCACCATGCCCGGCCTCTCTCCCTCTTTTGAAAATGAAACCTAGTAGGGCTCCTGTGCTTTCTGTCACAGTCCTTTGGCTCTTCTATCCTGGAGCACCACCTGAAACAGGCAGGAACAATCAGCCATTACCAAAGACAGATTCGTTTTCACTTGTGAAACTGCTGTTGGTTGTATAATATTTACAGTCGTTTGGAGCATGTGTCAGCCTAAGCAAGTATGACAGAATCAGTGTGGCAAGAAAATAAAGATTTGTATTTATTCTCTCTGTGTGATTCCATTCCCCTGACTCCTCCCCACACAGCAGGTAACCAGCCTTTTTCCAGCAGCAAAAATTGCTTGGAGCTTCTATTAGTTTCTGAAGTTGAGTTTTGTTGTGACGTCTAAGCTCACTGAAGACATTTTGCTGGGTGTTCTGAGAGGGAGGGGAAGCTTTCAGTGGTCCTAAGAGAGGAAAATGGGGGAGATGCTTGCAAAGAGATTCTTGGGAAATAGTTGGAATGTTGGTGGGGGCCTATGGGTCATTCCAAGGTATTGTCCTGGAGTGGGGACAACACCTCAGAGGCTTAGGAGCTTCCAGGCAGAAGCAGCAGGACCTTGAAATATGAGAAAATCCTTTGGGTTGGGAGACTAGGCCTCTCTGATAACCAGAGTGAACCAGCAGCTGGAGAAATATCTTAGATACTTTCACATCATGTGAAAATGATGACAATGATGGTGATAGATATTTGCTGCACAGCTAAGTGCCAGACATCATTCTAAGACACTTATATATATTAACTCATCTATTGTCTAAAAACTCTATGAAGTAGTTACTATCATATCTCCATTAGTCATCAGATAGGTTAATTAAGTTACCCAACATCTCACACTAGTAAGTGGCAGGACCAGGATGCAAATCTAGGTGGTCTGGTTCTAGAGCCTTCAGATAATGTCATTTTTACCTCTCTAAAAGGAGACCTTTGCATGACCTTGAGTTGGAGGTGGCAGTGAGTAGGAAGAAACAAAACCTCATAATGATTAAAATTGAATTTCCCACCACCTGCTGGGATGGAGATTGAGTTTTATTTAGGTTTATAGAAAGGAAATAAAGAAATGTGACTTTTTTTGTATTACTAGCTTGTGGACCAAAAATCAAACCTTTTTCATATATAAAAAACTTATTTTTAAAATACTGTATTAACATTACCACCAACAAATACAAGGCAGGAAATTGACTTCAGACTGCATGATTCATTTAATCTTGCATATTTTGTTCTCTCATCAGGTCTAGATCACCTACTGACTCTCTCTAGCTGTAGCTCTCTAAAGAGACTTCTCCCCACTGAGACCTAGCGGGGCCAGCACAGCTAGATGTGGATATAAGATGTGTGCTCCGAAAAGATGGGTGCCATGGTAACCTCATGAACAAGTAAGGGTCAGTGATTCTAAGTCAGGTGGGTGGGCTTTTGTAGACACACGTACAAATGCATATTCATCGATTAAACAATTTCCTAGTTTTTTTTGTATTTGTACTGTCTCATTATACGAACACAAAACAAAAAACAATGTGAAGAAAATTTCTTCCTATTTATCACTAGCTTGAGGGTATGATTTAGACAATATTTCTAAAGAGAAATGAAAGAGGAGGAATAATTTAGACACTACAGTAAAGCTATGATTTCAAGAGGGTTGTGAGCTGTGGGATAAGTTGTGATGGGTGTTGGGAGCCACCTCAGGAGAACCAGTTTGCAGCCACATGGATTCTCTTGCAGTTCTTTGAATAGGTTGAGTTTTTCTTGCCTCTGGATCTTTGTACTTGCTGTGCCCTTTGTATAAAAAGCTCTTCCTTCACTTTTCTTTGTGCCTGGCTCCTTCTCAGCCTTCCATGACTGTGCTTTCTAAAATAGGTCCTCTCTCCCTGTTCTGCCTCTCAGCATCCTGCCTGCTTCCTTCATAGCTCTATCATAATCTTAAATGTGGTATTTGCTTACTTCCTAATCAGGTTATTTATTTATTTGATCTGCTCCCCACTCCCTGCTCCCTGCCATAATATAAGCTCCATGAAGTTAGAGACTGTTCTCTTTACCCCAGTACTCAGCATAGTGTTTGTACAGAAAACAGTATCAATTAATATGTGTTGGATAAGGTGCAAATGGAGTCAGCCTTGGCTCTACAATTGGTAGTTCCTTTTCCTCCCCTCAGCAGTGCTGCACTTGAACAAAAACCTCTCTGCTTGTACTCACTTTGTCTCCTCTAATCCTTTTCACATTATTATCTTGGTTTGGCTGGGTCCTAGGCTTCTGTTTTGTAGTGACTGTTACGTTTGCTCCATGTCACCCTGATTCTCCACCATGGTTTTGCCTCTGGTTTTTGCTGTTTGACCTGATTTCTCCCAACTCCTGCTGCTTTCCTTCTTAGCAATGGCTCCTGTGACATTGTGACTGACTTGACTGGATTAGATTCTCATAGCAGATGCATTCCAATTAAAATTAAAAAAAAAATTTAAATGAACAAAAATAAGCTGTACTTTCATAAAAAGAAAAATAAAAACCAGATTTTAACATAATTTTAATTAAGCTCATCTTAAATTTTTTATTCTTATTTATTTATATTGGAGACAAGATTTCTCTCTGTCACCCAGGCTTGAGTGCCGTGGCACAATCATGGCTCACTGAAGCCTCATCTTGTTCTCAAGTGATCCTCCTGTCTCAGCCTCCAGAGTAGGTAGGACTACAGGCACACTCCAGCATGCCTGGCTAATTAAAAAATAATTTTTTTGTAGAGACAGTCTCACTATGTTGCCCGGGCTGACCTCAAACTCTTGGCCTCACATGATCCTCTGCCTTCAGCCTCCCCAAATGCTGGGATTACAGGTGTAAGCCACCATGCCCAGCTGAGCTCATCTTAATTAGACAATTAAAAATAATACATGGGTTGGTTATTCAATTCCATATTCCCAATTGCAAGACTTAATGAAACTATTTATTATGAACCACTTTAGAAAGTTTTACTAAAAAAAAAAAAATCTACATTCAGGATATTCTTCCAGGAACTCAGAGTGCCCAAATTCTTTAATCAATTTATGTGATGAGAAATACACCTAAAATGACCTTACTAAACCCCACCACTAGTTGGAAATCAAGACATGGAAATTCTTATCAGAAATTCCATGACTTTCTCAGAAGAGACTAAATCTTTATCACTAAATGCCCTTCATTCTTAGCAAGGGACTTGGGATTTTGAACGTCATCTAGAAGGAAAAGTCCTTCCCTAAAAGGACAATTTCCTTTACTTTGATTGGTGCCAAAGTGTTTCTATTTTTGTGTCTAGACTGAAACCACATTATCTTCCTGCTACCTAGTTTTTGAGCTCTTTCAACACCCTCTGCCTCAATGGAGAATAGAACCAGCCTCAGAAACTTACTCTTATCTTTGTTGGTGTCCCTTCTGTGCATCAGATGGAAGCTTTACATTATGTTTGGAGGGAGCAGGTGGGAGGAGCAGCTGGTATGAGAAGTGAGCAGCCTGACAACAGTAAAAGTGAGAAGCATGTGAGCATGTGTGTGTGCATGTGTGTGTGCACGTGCGTGTGTGTGAAGAGAGAGAAAGTGCCACAATATGAAAATTTGCCCATAAATTGTAAACCTTACAGTCTGTTCTCCAGAGCTAACAGTACAGTAAATGTGCCAGGTAAAAAGTCAGTGAGACCCTAGACGTTGTGAAAATCAGAACAGCAGAAATTTGGATTAGTATTTGTTAAAACACAGCCGAATTTACAAAGAATTTCAGTGATACATTATAGCATTATGTTTTTCGTTGTTTCTTTTAGATACAATTCAATTTACATATTTAATTTACTCAGAATACTTTTGTGCCCTTATACTGTGTCTGGTTCTGTCACAGCCTCTGGGGATGACAGGGAACAAGACAAAGACTCTATTCTTATTGAATTTACCAATTTTCTTTTCATTTCATTTTGAGACAGGGTCTCATTCTGTCACCCAGGCTGGAGTGCAGTGGTGCGATCTCAGCTCACTGCAACCTCCGCATCCCAGGATCAAGCCATTTTCCCACCTCAGCCTCCCGAGTAGCTGGGACTACAGGTGTGTGCCACCACACCTGGCTAATTTTTGTATTTTTTTGTAGAGACAGGGTCTCACTATGTTGCTCAGGCTGGTCTCAAACTTCTAGGATCAAGCAATCTGCCTGCTTTGGCCTTCCATACTAATTTTTTTTTAATGGCAGAACACTGAGGCTATTTGGGATTGCTGTAACTGTTGTTTTTACACTGTGAAATAAACATTGTCCCTTTTTCAAGTTTGAATTATTATTTTTTAAGTTTCAATTATAAATAAATTATTTTAACATTAGGTTTGTTGTTGCAACAATGCATTTTATAGAGCTAGCTAATTGAAATCTTTCAACTTTTTATCTGGAATGTTACCTGAAATTGAAAGCCTACATATCTTTTCAAACATTAATGTTAGCCCAGGATGACACATTTAATTGGAGATTATAAACTAGAATTTTTATCTTTTTCATTTTGTGAGCCATTCATTTTTATTCTATTGTATTTAAATCTAATTAAATGATTAATTTGAATAGGTAATATATAAACATATTACAGCATTAAAAATATGCACAGCGTCATGAATACTAAGAGTACATTTCCTTTACTTCCTCTCTCCTGGCCAGCTTCTCCTCCTTGTAGGCAACCTTTGTTATGAGTTTCTTATATATGTTTAGAAAGATATTCATTACATAAGCAAGCATATGTATGTATGTGTATATATATATTTCTCTGCTTCTGCAAGCCCAAAAAGAATTATAATACACATATTTTTCTGCACTCCTTCACTTAACAATATATCTTTTTATTCCAAATTAGTATATAGAAAGCTCCTTTTAACAGTTACATAGAATTCCATTGTGTAAATATACTATATTTTATTTAAGCAGCTCCTGTTGATGGACATTTAGGTCCTTTCCAATCTTTCCAAATAATGCAATGATGTATATCCTTGTGCATAAATAATTTGGCAAATATTCGTATGTATTGTAGAATAAATATCTGGAACTGGAATTCCTAGGTCAAAAACTATGTATGCTTGTGCTTTTCATATATATTGTCAAATTGCTGTCAGTATGTTGTATCAATTTACACTGATAATATATTCTTTGGGCAAGCTTTTGAGAAAACATGTTCTTAGGTATTGCCAAGTTTTTGATTCTTATCAATCTAATAGGTAGAAAATGCTACCTCTTAGTAACTTTAATTTGTATTTCTGTTATTATGAGTAAGACTGAGCATCTTTTCATATATTTAAGACTTATTCACATTTCCTGTTTTTTAAATGTCTTAAAACAACACAAACTTATTAAATTATAGTTTTGGAGGTCGTAAGTCATTTCTCCACATTTCTTTTCTAGAAACAGTCTGTTCATAATCATTGCCAGTTTTTCAACAGAGCTAGTGGCATTTAGCCCTAGTGTAATGCAAAATATGTTGCAAATATTTTATCCAATTTGTTGTTTTCTTTTAACCTTGTGATGGTGTTTTTTTTTCACGTAGAATTTTTATGTAGTTGAATTTATCAACCTTTCATTTTATGTTGTCTAGTTTTGTATTATATTGAGAAAGGCCTTCTTACCTCAAAATTATAAAAATAATTCTCTCATGTTTTCATACATTTATAGTTTTTGTTTTGTTTTTAACATTTAAATATTTAAGACTTCTGGAGTTTTTTTTGGTGTAAGATATGATACTGGGACAAAAGGAACTCTACTGGTTAAGTTCAGCTAAGAATGATAATTAAAGTGATGAGATATGGATAAGACTGAAGTTTCTGTGTCTCTCTCATGCAGATTCAGAGCTTGTGTGATATTTCATGATGAAGGATTTCTGCTCTTTCCATTTCATTACTTCACTATCAGAAACTTCTATTTCCAAGGTCACTTTATGGTCCAAGATGGCTGTTGGAGTGCCATCCAAGACTTATGGATTCCAGCAGGAAGGAGGAAAGGATGAAAAAAGCCACATCCTTTCCCTTTAAAAACACTTATTGAAAGCTGTATATCAATTCTATATTCATCCTTATTGGCTAGTACTTAAGTCACAAGGCCACAGTGAACAGTCAGGGAATCAGGGAAATGAAACTATGTATCCAGCTAAAGATCAGGAATTCTGTGACAAAAAAAGAAGCAGAGAATGAATATTGAGGGATATTTCATAGTCTGTGCCACAAGATCCAATTTTATTAATTTTCTAGATGGCTATCTACTTGTTCCAACAGTATTTATAAAGTAATTCATTGTCATCCACACTTCTGAAATGCCACTTTGTTAATTTTTGTATGTACTGGGTCTATTTTTGGATGTATTCTATTTCATTTTCTGTTCTGTTTGTATGCCAGGACCACACTGTTGTCTTTTTAGTCTACAGTCTTTCATATCAGAAAATATTATTTTTACTTATTTTTTCCTTCAGAATTTAGCATTTTTTTGGGAGGGCTATTATAGGATTTTTTTTTAAATAATATGATTGGTCCATAGATATTTGGAAAAAAAGTTTATCATCTGTTTCCAGAGTATAAAAGTGGTTTTTAAAAAATAGCATATATATCTATTTTATTAGGCATTTTTTCCCCAAATTCTTATTTATTTTTGTTTGAGCATTCATAAGCTGGAAAAAATGAATAAAAACTACTACCATTAATGTATTTCTGTATATTTCTTCTTGAAGTACCTTGTATTTTTGCTTCATAAATGTTGTTGACTGGTTATTAGGTGCATAGGTATTTGTTACTTTTAGATATCCGTTGTGTGTCATGTTTTTTATTCTGATAAAATATCTTTGTTTTGGTTAAATACTTTTGGCCTTGAATTCAGCTGGCTCTGAATATTAAGATCATGACTGCTTCTTTCCTAACGGTTTATATACGCTGACATATTTGCCCACTATTTTTCACTTTCAAGTTTTTTGAATCACTGGTGCAGCACACCAGCATGGCACATGTATACATATGTAACTAACCTGCACATTGTGCACATGTACCCTAAAACTTAAAGTATAATAATAATAATTAAAAAAGAATTTTAGTTTTAACCACCAGGTTATTGGAATAAATATTTTATAAGCCTCTTAAGGAGGCTACAGAAAGTCTGTGCCTCTTTCCAGCAAGGTGAGCACTGCTTGCCTGCATCTCTGTGTTGGGATGGGTGAAAAGTCTAGCTTGTAAATGCTTCATAGGAACAATTATTATCAAACTACGGAAATAAAAGTGGATTTTCAAAAAAAATAAAGTTGTTTCTTTTATATCTTAGCATTTTGCTGAGTTCAATCAGTTCTGCCTCTCTTTATTTTTGAGTGAGTTTTCTTATCTGATATATTTGTTAGTTCTGTTCATTATCTTAAGTTTCACTCTGTTTCTGTAACTTAAAAAACTCATAAATAACCTGCCTTTGCTTTGCTTTCTATTTCTTTTGATAATTTGGAGGGTTCGTACTCAGTTAATACTTTATTAAATATTCTTAATCATTTTTTTAGTAAATATATCAACTCCGTACTATAAGCAATGAGAAAATGAGTATATTTCTAAATTCTCTGACTACTTTTACTCAACTATTTGGTTTTAGTTATTTATATTCTTTTTCTAAGTATTTACCTTTAAGTATATTGTATATCCATTACTTGAAAAGTTCACTTTAAATGATCTCTTTTGACTTTTGGCTATCGGCATTATTATACTAAAGTAACAGGGAAAACAAGTAACACACAAAGCTTACCAGATAAATGTAGCCACCAAGTCCATGAAAATTGTGACCAAAACTCTCCACGACATCAATAAAATCTTAAAGAAGCAATGAAGGAAGAATCAATATCATGAAAATGGCCATACTGCCCAAGGTAATTTATAGATTCAATGCCATCCCCATCAAGCTACCAATGACTTTCTTCAAAGAATTGGAAAAAACTACTTTAAAGTTCATATGGAACCAAAAAAGAGCCTACATTGCCAAGTCAATCCTAAGCCAAAAGAACAAAGCTGGAGGCATCACGCTACCTGACTTCAAACTATACTACAAGGCTACAGTAACCAAAACAGCATGGTACTGGTACCAAAACAGAGATATAGACCAATGGAACAGAACAGAGCCCTCAGAAATAATGCCACATATCTACAACCATCTGATCTTTGACAAACCTGACAAAAACAAGAAATGGGGAAAGGATTCCCTATTTAATAAATGGTGCTGGGAAAACTGGCTAGCCATATGTAGAAAGCTGAAACTGGATCCTTTCCTTACACCTTATACAAAAATTAATTCAAGATGGATTAAAGACTTAAATGTTAGACCTAAAACCATAAAAACCCTAGAAGAAAACCTAGGCAATACTATTCAGGACATAGGCATGGGAAAGGACTTCATGTCTAAAACACCAAAAGCAATGGCAACAAAAGCAAAAATTGACAAATGGGATCTAATTAAACTAAAGAGCTTCTGCACAGCAAAAGAAACTACTCTAAGAGTGAAGAGGCAACCTACAGAATGGGAGAAAATTTTTGCAATCTACTCATCTGACAAAGGGCTAATATCCAGAATCTACAATGAACTCCAACAAATTTACAAGAAAAAAACAAACAACCCCATCAAAAAGTAGGCAAAGGATATGAACAGATACTTCTCAAAAGAAGACATTTATGCAGCCAAAAGACACATGAAAAAATGCTCATCATCACTGGCCATCAGAGAAATGCAAATCAAAACCACAATGAGATACCATCTCACACCAGTTAGAATGGCAATCATTAAAAAGTCAGGAAACAACAGGTGCTGGAGAGGATGTGGAGAAATAGGAACATTTTTACACTGTTTGTGGGACTGTAAACTAGTTCAACCGTTGTGGAAGTCAGTGTGGCAATTCCTCAGGGATCTAGAACTAGAAATACCATTTGACCCAGCAATCCCATTACTGGGTATATACCCAAAGGATTATAAATCATGCTGCTATAAAGACACATGCACACATATGTTTATTGCGGCACTATTCACAATAGCAAAGACTCGGAACCAACCCAAATGTCCAATAATGATAGACTGGATTAAGAAAATGTGGCACATATACACCATGGAATACTATGCAGCCATAAAAAATGATGAGTTCATGTCCTTTGTAGGGCATCATTCTCAGCAAACTATCGCAAGGACACAAAACCAAACACCGCATGTTCTCACTCGTAGGTGGGAATTGAACAATGAGAACACATGGACACAGGAAGAGGAACATCACACACTGGGGCCTGTTATGGGGTTGGGGGAGGGGGGAGGGAGAGCATTTGGAGATATACCTAATGTTAAATGACGAATTACTGGGTGCAGCATACCAACATGGCACATGTATACATATGTGACTAACCTGCACGTTGTGCCCATGTACCCTAAAACTTAAAGTATAATAAAAAAAAGAAGCGATGAAGACATTTATAAAATAAAAATTCATTGCCAGGACTTGATGGCATTAATAAATAGATATTCAGACAAAGATACAAGAGTTTAGAAAAGTTGGTCAGATACCAGAAAAAGATGGAAATAAACTCAAGAAAGTAAGACTGTTGGAAACAAAGGAAGGGACACATGAGATAGAAATGAGAAAAGTGAAAAAACTTTTATAAAACAAAAGAGAGAAAATGACTGATATTAAAGACAAAGGAGCTCTATCATAGGTGTTTGGTATCTCTAATTACGAGAAACAAATTAAGATTTTTTAAAGATGTAAGTCAAAAAACAAAGAACAAATCAAAGAAGATGAAAAGATTTGAAGAGTGAAAGAGAACACACTGTTGTAGGAAAATTTAACACACAAAGTTTAAAAACCACACATATCCAAGTAAAATGAAAGGACTTCAGATAAATAATCCTTTAGGCATTGAGGCAGAGAAGAACAAGCCATCTGTAAGGGGAAAAAAAATCAGGTTCAACTTGGATTTCTCCTCAGCAACATTTAACATGAATACATAAATGGGAAATACATGAAAAATCTTCAGGAAAGAAAACGTAACTCTGAGATACGGGGGGAAAAGTTATTTTCCCACTTTCACTCACCACTCAACACAACAGTTCTGACACCTGATGTGTGTGGGATTTTCCCCACAAACCAAGCAACTCTCCAGTGGACACCAGCTGGGTTGTCTTCTAATTCAATTCAATTCAATTCTGACACTGTCTGCCTGGAGGTAGCCCCAGATCCCACAGGTTAAGGGGGTTCAGTCACAGAAGACTCTCCCCTACTTCAAATTCCAATCACAAGTTCCAGGCTGTGACCTATATTTCGGACCTACCATTTATAAATCAGGGTTCTCATGACCTTCAACTCAGTTTGAATAATTGGCTAGGACTGCTCACAGAACTCAGGGAAACACTTTACTTACATTTACCAGTTTATCAATAAAGGATATAATAAAGAATACAGATAAAGAGAGGCACAAGGCAAGCTCTGGAAGGACTGAACACAGAAGCTTCTGTGCCCATTTACGTGGTTGTGCCACCTTTCCAGCACATGATGCATTCACCAGTCCAGAAGCTCTCCCAACCTTATAGTTCAAGGTCTTTTATGGAGGTTTATTAACTCCATTTTCAGGCACTCTGTCTGCTCTAGAGAATGAGGGGTGAGGCTGAAATCTCCAAGCTTCCAATCATGGCTTGGTCATCCTGGTGACCAGCCCCCTTTAGGAGCCCAGCAAAAGTCACCTCATTAGAACAAAATATGCTCTTATTACCCAGTAAATTTCAAGGGATTTAGGAGCTCATTGTCAGGAACCAGAGTCAAAGATCAAATATTAGAACAAAAGTTTCTCCTAGCACCCCTATCACTCAGGAAAATGCAAGGATTTTAGGAGCTCTGGACCAGGGGCTGGGGGCAGTTACATATATTATGTCTTATTATTTCACAGTAACCCAAGGATTTAATCCCCAACCAAATAAGCCTGAAATACAAAAATATGGGAAAAATTTGCACTTCTAAAAAGTCAAAGAATACATTTCCCCCTAAGCCCTTCTGAAAGATGATGTTAGAGAACAAACAGCAATGGAAAGAGATGAATAGAGAACCTCCAATAAATAGAACTGACAGCGAGCATTGACTCTACCCATAGGACTAAAATTAAAATAAGTCTAAAATGACAAAAGTACTTGCTATTTTTCATGGCTAGCATATATATTTAATAATTTAAGAGAAAAATAATTAGACTTTATTGGGAATTCAGTTTTGTTGTATTCTGCATCCAGACTAAAGAACTTTTAGGTTTCTTCCTCTTAGATGAAGTTCAAATTATATCAAGTTTTTATTTGAATAAGACAATAACAGTACAACTGCCATAATTTTGAGCTGATCCAGAGTTGTGGTTTTTTAAAAAATTTTTATAAAAGCCATATATCTGCATTGTAGAAAATTAGAAAGTACAGATGAGCAAAATTAAAATATCATGTTTCTATCACCAAGAGATTACTATTCTTAACCTTTTAGTGTATATCCATGTTTTGTGTGAAACCGTTTTTCTCAAAATTTATTTTTTGAACATTCAGTTGGAAAAAATGTTTTTTCTCTATCAAAATAAATCTATTAACTGTATTTTGTGTCTGTGTTCATGAAAAAGTAAACTCTAGTGTAAAGAGAAACCCAAGAGATGGTGCAGATAAGCAAAAAGAGAAAAAGACTTGAACGTCTAAGGAAGTACAAATTCATTTGATGGTGAATTGCTCTCTTTTATAGATAACTTCATGAGCATCCACAGACTCTGCTTAGCAACACAGCTGGAGGTTATCAGTTCAGACAGGCTAGAGAAAAATGTCCAAATTACTTCTCAACCAAAATGGAAATGTTTTCCAAACATTGCAGAACAGGAAGAAGCCCAGAGAATGAGTGAGAGCAGCAAGTCTAAAATATAAAGGAAACAATTCATTCTGTAGTTCCAGTTTTTAAATGACAATAAAATTGGCCTTTCGCTTTTTGCCTGGTCTTCTTCTAAGCACCTCACATGTATTATTGCATTTTTTTGTAACATTATCAAATAAAATTATTCCTCTATATTGCCATCAGTAATTCGAATGTTCATATATTGGAGATTTGTTTTTATTGGGTAGTATATGGTAAATGAGACACTCCTGATAAATGATTTTACCTAAGGAGGAAGATGGTTCAAAACAGGCTTTGTAAAGATAGGCTTTACAGTGGAAGTGGAACAGATTACATACAACAAGGCCTTGAATGCCAGGGTTTTTGCTTTGGATGGAAATCTTTCTGAAAGGCAATGGTAAATCTTTGGAAATTATTGCTTAAAAGAGATTATATGACCAAAGCAGAGTGGCAAACTTTTCTTCTGTAATTATTTGATTTTGATACCTCCAAAGTTAAACTAGCTTTGTAACATGGTTGGATATTAAGAGATGGAATGCATGATACTGAGTTAGCTGTGAGAACTTCAGTGGGCCCAGGTAAGTACAATCACGAAAAAAGTAAGATTGTTTGAAGACTGTAATATTGCATTCTGATGCAAACTTATGGCTTTGTCATTTTACTAATTTTGTGATTTGGGGCAAATTTTCTAATCTATGAGTTTTAGCTTTTATATCTGTAAGATATTAAAAGTATTTTATTTTTTTCTATGCTATTATTGTAAATGGATTTATTTTCTTAATTTTCTTTTTAGATAGTTATTAGTGTAAAGAAATGCAACTGTTTTTAAAATTTCTTATTATTTTTATTTATTTATTTATTTGAGATGGAGTCTTGCTTTGTTGCCCAGGCTGGAGTGCAGTGGCGTGATCTTGGCTCACTGCAACCTCTGCCTCCCGGGTTCAAGGGATTCTCCTGCCTCAGCTTCCTGAGTACCTGGGACTACAGGCTCCTGCCACCATGCCTGGCTAATTTTTGTATTTTTAGTAGAGACAGGGTTTCACCATATTGGCCAGGCTGGTCTTGAACTCCTGATCTTGTGATCCACCCAACTCGGCCTCCTAAAATGCTGGGATTACAGGTGTGAAATTTTTAATTTTTATTTTGTTCACAGGTACATGTTTAGGTCTGTTACATAGGTGAATTTGTGTGATGGGAGTTTTTTGTACAGATTATTTCATCACCCAAGTACTAAGCCTAGTATCCATTATTTATTTATTTTTTAATCTTCTCCTTCCTCCCACCCTCCACCATAAGGTAGGTCCCAGTGTGTGTTATTCCCTTCAATGTGGCCATGTGTTCTCATCATTTAGCTTCCACTTGTAAGTGAGAACATTCTGTATTTGTCATTCTGTTCCTGCATTAGTTTGCTATAGATAATGGCCTCCAGCTTCATCCATGTCCCTGCAAAGGACACAATCTCACTCTTTTTTACGGCTGCATAGTATTCCATGGTGTATATGTACCACATTTTCTTTATCCAGTCTAACATTGATAGGCATTTATGTTGATTCTATGTCTTTGCTGTTGTGAATAGAGCTGCAATGAACATACACGTGCATGTGTCTTTATGATAGAATGATTTATATTCATTTGGGTATATACCCAGTAATGGGATTGCTGGGTTGAATGGTATTTCCGTTTTTAGTTCTTTGAAGAATCATTACACTGCTTTCCACAATGATTGAACTAATTTACATTCCCACCAGCAGTGTATAAGCATTCCCTTTTCTTCTACAACCTTGCCAGCATCTGTTATTTTTGATTTTTTAATATAGTCATTCTAATTGGATGAAAGATGGTATCTCATTGCAATTTTTATTTACATTTCTCTAATGACCAGTGATGTAATTTTTTTAAATGTTGATTTTGTATACTGCAACTTTACCAGCTGCAGAATGTTGTTAAATTTAAACCTCACGTTTTTGAATATTGATTTTCTATACTTCAACTTTACTAGTTGTAACAGTTTTTTTTTTGGAGCTCTTAGGGTTTTCTACATATAGGATCATGTCATCTGTGAACAGGAATAGTTTTACTACTTCCTTTCTGATATCTAAATCAGATGCCTTTTATTTCTTTTTCTTAACCGATTGCTCTGGTGGAGACTTCAAGTACTATGTTGAATATAAGTGGCAATAGTTGGGATCCTTGCTTTATACCAGATCTTAGAGGAAAAGCTTTCAATTTTTTCCCATTGATTATACTGTTAGCTGTGGACTTTTCATAAATAGCTTTTATTGTGTGAGGGAATTTCCTTCTATACCTATTTTGTTGAGAGTTTTTATCATGAAAGGATGTTGAATTTGTCAAATGATTTTTCCGCATCTATTGAGATGATTGTGATTTTTTTTTTATTTGGGGTTCAATTTATTCCCTCTGCTTTATTTTTTTATTTTTATTTTTTATTATACTTTAAGTTTTAGGGTACATGTGCACAATGTGCAGGTTTGTTACATATGTATACATGTGCCATGTTGGTGTGTTGCACCCATTAACTTGTCATTTAGCATTAGGTATATCTCCTAATGCTATCCCTCCCCCCTCCCCCCACCCCACAACAGGCCCCAGTGTGTGATGTTCCCCTTCCTGTGTCCATGTGTTCTCATTGTTCAATTCCCACCTATAAGTGAGAACATGCGGTGTTTGGTTTTTTGTCCTTGTGATAGTTTGCTGAGAATGATGGTTTCCAGCTTCATCCATGTCCCTACAAAGGACATGAACTCATCATTTTTTATGGCTGCATAGTATTCCATGGTGTATATGTGCCACATTTTCTTAATCCAGTCTATCATTGTTGGACATTTGGGTTGATTTTTATCCTTCATTCTGTTACTGTGGTATATGACAGTGATTGATTTGTGTATGTTAAACCAGCCTAGCATTCTGGGGATAAACCGCCCTTTGTCATAATGTATAATGCTCTTGATACGTTGTTGAATTCAGTTTGCTGATATTTTACTGAGGAGTTTTACATCTATGCTCTTCAAAGATACTGGTCTATAGTCTACTTTTCTTGTGGTATCTTTGTTTGGTTTGGTATCAGGATGATGCTGGCCTCATGAAATGAGTTAGAAATATTCCTTTTACTTCTATTTTTTGAACGGTTTGAAAAGAATTGGTGTTAATTTTTCTTTGAATGTTTGGTGGAATTCAGTGATGAAGCTATCTGGTCCTTGGCTTCTATTTGTTGAGAGGACATTGATTACTATTTCAGTCTCCTTATTAGTTATTAATCTGTTCAGAATTTCTATTTCTTTTTGATTTAGTCTTGATAGGTTGTATATTTCCACAGATTTATCCATTTTCACTTATACAATATATTGGCATATAATTGTTCATAATAGTCCCTTGTGACCTTTTAAAATTTTTATTACTGAGGCATCCATTGTAATGTCTCTTCTTTCCTTTCTAATTTTATTAACGTAACCAAAGAGGTGACAGATTTGTTGTCTTAGTCCATTTGTACTACTGTAACAAAATACCTGAGACTTAGTAATTTATAAAGAATGAAAAGCCTCAGGCACCCTACTCTAATTGGTGAAAGCTGTGGCATGGGCTGCACCAAGCAAAGATTTGTCTCATGGAGAAATCTACTTTTCCAAGGTCAAGGAACCAGCTGGTTCAGTATCTAGTGAGGGCCTTTTTCATTGATAGCGTCTTCTCACATTGACACTCTCACATGGTGGAAGATGGAAGAGTAAGAGAGGTGAACACTCTCTGAAGCTTCTTTTATAAGGACATTAATCTATTTATAAGGTCAGAGCCCTCATGACTTAATCATTTCCCTAAAGGCCTCAATTCTTAATATAACCACAATGGAGATTCAGTTTCAACATGAATTTTGGAGAGAATATCACATTTACACCATAGCATCTATACACTGAAAACTATAACACGCTAATGAAAGAAATTGAAGAAGACAGAAATAAATAGAAAGATATCCTGTGTTCATGGATTGGAAGAATTAATATTGTTAAAATGTTTACACTATTCAAAGCAATGTATAAATTCAATGCAGTCTTTATCAAATTTCAATGGCATTTTTTCATAGAGATGGAAAAAACAATTCATATAGAACCACAAAAGATCCTGAAGATTCTAAATTTCATACAGAACCACAAAACATCCTAAATAGCCAATCTTGAGAAAGAAATACAAAGTTGGAAACACCATACTTCCGGATTTCAAATTATGTTACTGCATGTATAGTAACCAAAACAGTTTGATACTGGCCTAAAAACAGACACGTAAACCAATGGAACAGAATTAAAAGCCCAGAAATAGGCCCAGGAATATATAGTCAACAAATTTTCAACAAGAGCACCAAGAATATATAATGGAGAAAAGATAGTCTCTTCAGTAAATGATGTTGGGAAAACTGGATAGTCACATGCAAAATCATAAAATTGGACCTTTATCTTATGCCACACACAAAAATCAACTCCAAATAGATTCAAGTAAGACTTGAAACCATAAAACTTCTAGAAGGAAACATAGGGGAAAGGCTCCTTGACATTGGCTTTGGAATGTAATTTGGTCATCATACAGGCAACAAAAGCAAAAATAAACAAATGGAACTATATCAAACTGAAAAGCTTTGCACAGCAAAGAAAACAATCAACAAAATGCAAAGGCAACTGACAGATTGGGAGAAAATATTTGTAAACCACATTACTGATAAGGTATTAACATCCAAAATATATAAGGAACTCAAACAACTCAATAGCAAAAAGCCAAATAACCTGATTAAAACATGGGTAAAGGTCTCAAATAGACATTTTTCCAAAGAAGACACAAAAATAGCCAACAGCTATATGAAAAGGTACTCAGCATTGCTAATCATCAGGGAAATGTAAGTCAAAACCATGGTGAGATATCCCTCACACCTGTTAGGATGGTTATTATGAAAAGATGAAAGATAGCAAGTGCTGGGGAGGATGTGAGCAAAAGGGAACCCTAGTATACTGTTGGTGGGAATGTAAATTGGTACAACTATTGTGGAAAATAGTGTGGAGATTCCTCAAAAACTAAAAACAGAACTACTATATGATCCAGCAATCCCTCTTCTGGGCATATATCCAAAGAAAATGAAATCAGTACCTTGAAAAGGTATCTGTTGTCCCAAGTTCATTGCAGCTTTAGTCACAATGGCCAAGATTTGAAACCAATATATATATAGTGATATTATTCAACCTTAAAAAAAAAGGAGATTCTGCCATCTTCGACAACATAGATGAATTTGGGAGATATTATGCTAAGTGAAATAAGCCAGACAGAAAAAAAAATACTGCATGACCTCATTTATATGTGGAATCTAAAAAAGTTGAATACATAGAAGCAGAGAACGAACAGTGGTTACTAGGGACCTGGGGGTAAGGGAAATGGGGAGATGTTGGTCAAAGGCTTCAAATGGACAGTTCTATGATGAGTAAGTACTAGAGACCTAATGTACACCATGGTGACTATAGTTAATAATAATGTATCGTATACTTGAAATTTGCTAAAAGAGTAGATCTTAAGTCTTCTCACTACACACACACAAAAGTAATTACATGAGGTGATGGATATATTACTTGCTTGTGGTAATCATTTCACAAGGTATATGTGTATCAAAACATCAGTGTACACCTTGAATAGATACAATTTTTAAATTTGCCAATTATGCCTCAATAAAGCTTAAAATATATGGAAAGTAATGTTCATTTCACAGGGTTGTTAGAGTTGAGACACTATCTACAAAGCACTTAATACAATGGCAGCCATATGTAATAGGTGCTTAATGAATGAAAAGTAATTCAAAACCCCAAAACAAACAAACTGAGGGGTAAGTTTTATGAGTAGAGGAAAGTTAATTGAAGGGAATACAGTATCCTTCTTTCTTTCATGTACCAGAGACACTTGTACTTAACAATTGTACAAAAATAATTTCTGTGTCTGTCTCCCCTCTACAGACTGTGAGATTTTCAAGATGGGAGAATGTCTTTATTGTTATGTACTCATACCTAGGACCATTGCTGACACACAACACATAATCAATATTTGTTGCAGTGAACTGAGCTGAAATTGACCACCATTAGCTGTTTCTCTCTGCATGCTACTATATTGTGGGAAAATAGCTGAACAAATATTCCCCAACCGTGGACTATGCTTGTGATTTTCTGACTTAAAATAGGAAGTATTTGATGTACATAACATTCAACTTCTGGGCGGGCTCTGGGCAATACCTCAAAGGGAGAGACGTCATCTGAACCTGAGAGTGGAAGGACTACAGGACTGCTTTGAGGACAGACGTGTTATGTATTAAGATGTTCTGGACTGAGAAAGCAAAAAAAGGTGTAGAATATGAATCTTAAATGGACAAATCCCAAGGACTCTGCTTCATTGATGTAAAATCAAGCTGTTTCTCACTCAGGTGAGTTCTGCCTGAGAGCCTGATTGGGGTGAATGATAGCAAGGAGTTCCTTTCTTCCTTCCAGGTGTGCTAGGTGCTAAGTTACAAAGGTGAATCTCAGCTTCTGCCCCTGTGAGCTAGTCTAGTGTGACAATGAGGATGTGCACCTCCCTCACAATGTTCTACCTAGTTTTCACCAAAATAATCCTTAATGTTTATAGGTTTCTTTAAAATTTTTTTAAACCCCTTTTCTTCTTGCCCCGAGCATCATTGTGTTTCTGGCTTAGCCAAAGTTTTCCTCTTGCCCCGAGTCTTGTCATCATAGTCCTGATTCAACTTCCACATTGCCAAATTCATAATAAATTGTTATAGTGGTCGTATCAGAATGGAGGGGATTATTGGTGAATTTAATTTCATTTCTTTGGGTTTTTCCTTGATTTATTTTTTAATTAAAAAAATGGAATGCTTCACGAATTTTCATGTTATCTATGTGCAGGGGCCATGCTAATTCTTCTCTGTACTGTTAAAATTTTAGTATATGTGCTGCTGAAGCAAGCACTTCTTTTTCTATCACCTCCAAGTGGGCATTACTTTTGCAATTAGTTACAGAAGTTATTGAGAGAAAAAGAAAAGTATCAACTTGCCCTGAAAAATCCTAATTATCTTCCTTTAAACATTTAAACTCATATAATTGTATTAACATTTTAACAGAGAAAATCTACACCCCCCCCTCCACCTCCCACCTTCTGAGACATTAATGTGTTACACTCCACAGTTTTTGGGAGGTGGCATCTCTCCAGAGAATACAGGATGGGGGAGTTACCCAAGGCTTGGCACGATTTACGCTGAGTGAGCTCATTGCTCCATCTGAGGGTTCTTCACAGTCCAGAATGTTGAGAGATGCAGGACTCACTCCAAATGCCACGTGAATCTGTGGACTGTGACCCAGTAATCACGTATCCCAAGAGGGGCTGCTAGATATGTTATAAGAAGCCAGTTGGTATTAATTAATATTACTATTTTCTTGTCAGCTGCTTTTGACACTTCATAAAATTATTCATTAGCTAGTTAGCTCTCTTCTCAATTCTCTTTAATATGTTTGCACTAATTTAATTTGAAATTGTTACAACCGTTGCCACAATTTTCAGTGTGGCAAAATCTTAATCATTAAATCCAGGGACCTATAAAAGTTCAAGATGACAGAATATTAGAAGTGTGTTTAATAGGCTTCCTCTGTGCAGCAGATACTAACTGGCTATAACAGTTTCCTCTTTTCCATGGTGATATGTTTCAAGACCCCCAGTGAATGCCTAAAATCATGGATAGTACCAAATCCCATATATACATGTTTTTTTTTTCTATACGTACATACCTATGATAAAGTTTGATTTATAAATTAGGCACATTGAGAGATTAACAATAGCTAATAATAAAATAGAACAACAATAACAACATCCTACCACCACTACTCTTGTGCTTTGGGGACATTATTAATTAAAATAAAGGTTACATGAACACAAGCACTCAGATACTGCAACAGTTGATCTGATAACAGAGAGAGCTGCTGATTGCCTCGTGGGTGGGTGGCCTCTACAGCATGGATACACTGGACAAAGAGATGACTCCTGTCCCAGGTGGTATGGAACAGGACAGCTTGTGATTTCATCATGTTACTTAGAATAGCTATCAATTTAAAACTTATGAATTGTTTATTTCTGGAGTTTTCAATATAATCTTTTAGGATTGCAGTTGACTGTGGGTAACTGAAACTGTGGAAAGCAAAACTGAGTATAAGCAGAAGCTACTGTATTTCTAAACTCAAATTTCTCTTTTCACTCAGCTCCTCTTAAACCTGTAAGTACTCACCAACCTTAACACGGAATACTAGAGTATTAAAATGAGTGATGATGGATGGGATTTATTTTGAGTACAGGTCAAGGTTGAAGTTACTTTCCTTAGCAATAAGCATCCTTACCATCCCTGACCCATGGTTACTCAACTGTTTATAGTGAAATTTTTTTGATTTTATTTTAAATTACAAAGAGAAGTTGTAGACTCACCTTCTCATATTTATGGCCGCAGGAGAGATTTGAGCAATCTGCAAATAATCGGGGATCCCTAAGAGTAGCCTGGCCAATATCCAGGTAGCGAACAGGTGAGATATGGAAACAGATTTATTGACCTATTCTGCCCCCTTACATCGAGATCATTATCTACAGAAGCAGTCTTGCAATGGGTTGTTATTTTTTCACATAATAGGCGCTAATTCTTTTAGGTAAATGAATGCTGGGGTAGAGAGTAGTAAATAGATTACACAAAATTGCAGAATTGTCTCTCTTGCAAACATTGAGAAACTTGACAGACTTTTTAGAATTCCCTTTGTAGCGTTCAGTCAGATATTTCCTTAATGCACATGACAATCCTGTGGTTCTATTAAGCCACTGCCTACTTACACATAAGGCTTCCAAAAATACGTCTCATTAAAATCTCACAGAGCCCTAACAAGTGAGAATGTTAAGCCTATTTTAGAGAGAAGGAAATGGAGGCATAGAGTGGTTAGCAACATGCCCTAGGGCAGAGAGCTGAATAGCAGAACTGAGACTTGAAACTCTGGAGTCTTGATGCCAAAGCTCGTGTGCTTTCCACTGGTCTGGAGTCAAGAGTTTGGAGGCACTGGGTGAGGGGAGATTGGGTACTGAGGGTCAGTGAAAAGAGGCCTTTGCAGACAGCCTTTATCTAGTTGTAAATTTTTTCCTTCTTATTAGGTAGGTCTACTCTCCAAAGCCAGATTGGGAATTGATAGGCTGGTCTTTGGATCCGGAACCAAGGCAGTCACTAGTGACATAGGACAGCTGAATTTGAATGGTGTGTTGAAAAATGCTCACGTTGGGGGGTCAACTGCACCCCACACTCTCCTCCCTGCTCCCTGGCATCAGTCTGTGGGGTCTCAGGCAAGCCTCTGACTTCCTGGGCCTCAGTTTCCTTATCTGTCAAAGGAAGGCAGTGAACTAGACAATCTATAAAGACCCTTCCTTCTGTGATATTCTGTGTTGCTGATATAGCCTCACTCTGAAGAGCAAGAGATTCATCAATCCATTACAAATTGAATTGGTTGTTAAAAGTTCTCCCATCTTATTTTGGTTTCAGAAATATGTAACACTGTACTGTTTTGGTAATATTTTCTTCCTCTCAGGGTAGATATAGTATATGATGAAAATTAAAAGAAGCCTGTGAATAGAAGTGAGAAGAGTTGGGACAGCGAATCAGGTGGCAGAATATCTGGAAGCTTCTTGCAGACACAGATGGTCGGCGTAAACTGTTGTGGCGGGGAATTTCTGCCAGACATCCCATGGAGTTTATTACTAAATGTGGGATCAGTAAACTTTTAAAAACATACTGTGCATGTAAAATCATTTAACATACTGCAAGTGCAAAATCTTTTTGTTTCAGCAATACCTAATCCTGCCCTTCTGCTTTATAAATAATTTAAATTAAAATCTCAGCTTTGGTGTTGAACAGTTTTATTTTTACAATATTTTTGAATGACTCATTAGGAAAAGTGAAGGTTCTGATTGTTTGGTAGCCCCTGGTTCTAGGATAAGCTTCACTTAACCTCCAAAAAAATTTTTAAGACAGAAATACTGTAAAGGACAATTAAGTATAAAATTAATGTGAAACACTGGAATAAAATGAAAGGATATTATGCTACAGTGTGTGGTCTGAGTAAAAAGCATTAAGGTTGAACCAGCTGCTAAACTCTGCACTAAAGCAAAACAGTTAATTTTATAATGTAGCAGGCAACCATAATTAGGGAATGGTTTTATCTTTAAAACGTAACCCTGTATAGTAAAGCCAGAGAGCCTTGCAGGTGGAAGCTGGGATTTTTATGGAACATTAAAATGTTTCAGTGGAAGAAATCCCAGCTGCAGAAATTTGTAATTGAATATATGCTGTTTTTCCTCAGCATATAATAGCTAATATTTTACAATTTATAAATATTTTCACATATATTATCAAACTTGATCATTGTACCCCAAAAGGTACGTGGAAGATATTATTGCACTAACAGCTTCACTTTAGAGATGAAAAATTGGGCTTCAGACAGGCTAATGACTTGCCCAAGTTAAAATAACTAGTAAGCATACTCAAACTGAGTTTCTATTGGAGCGTCTGTGTCAGCAGCCGTAGACAGAAGCTTCATAGAACAACATTTAGTGGTACTTATTTTGTCCTGAAATGAGTTGTAGACACTGGTACAATTTCTGGTATGATCTTCAGGCAAAAATTATTTACATTTTAATCTCCAAGTTCATTCTTACCTAAGTAAGTCATCCATGAATTGATATTATTATGTCTATTTCTGGGGAAATTGAATTTGAGGTTTTTAGAATAAAATAAAATTGCCAAAAATCTTTGCTGAGTTGATATTAGTTTTTAAACTCTAAATATGTTGAAGCCAAAGGACATTGGCTGGCTTCTTTATTTGGCATGGCTAAAGGAGCCATCCCTTTATATGTAAACGTATGTAAATAAATACAGAAAAACAAACTAATGGAGTATAGAATGTTGGAAGAGATTATTAGGTCAGTGAACCCAACCTCCTTCTCATGGCAGGAATATAATCCATACCTCTTTGGCAGGTATTTGTCAAGTTCATTGCTTTAAAAGGCAATCAATTTTTTATAGGATAGCAGTATTCATTATGGACTTCTTTCTCAAAGTGAATCCAACACTGCTTCTTGTCAGCTTCCTTAAATTGGTACTAGTTCCACCCGCTAGAGACCCTCAGAGTTAGTCTAAGTTCTCAGGAAAGTATTTTCTTGTTTGGTCCTTTTTTCTCTAGACCCCATTAAGTTATTATTTATGACATGGTTTCTAGACCCTTCCACTTTCTAGTCCTCTTTCCTTGGAAGTGTTTGTCAATGTATCCCTTAAATACAGAATCCAGAGTTGAATAGAATCATCTAGATGTAATGATATTGAGTAGTGGTATGACCAATACTCTTGTTTTGGACACAAGGATTAATTCTCCTTAAGGATGCATCTTATATGATAGTGCCCTGCCAGAAGTTTGACCGATAGCTAGCTGGGCCTGGTGGCTCACACCTATCATCCCAGCACTTTGGGAGGCCAAGCGGGGCAGATCAGTTAGGTCAGGAGTTCGAGACCAGCCTGGCCAACATGGTGAAACCCCATCTCTACTAAAAATACAAAAATTAGCCAGGTGTTGTGGTGGGTGCCTGTAATCCCAGCTACTCAGGGGGCTGAGGCAGGAGAATTGCTTGAATTTGGGAGGCGAAGGTTGCAGTGGGTGGAGATCGTGCCACTGCACCCCAGCCTGGGTGCCAGAGTGAGATTCTGTCTCAAAAATTTTTTTTTTTACTCACAGCCACATTGCAATTAAGAGAAGCTCATAGATTGCTTTTTTGCCCCACTTGATTGCTCTTGTGCCAGATCTACCACATTCTGAACTCCAAGTCAGTTTTCTTTTGATCCTCAGTGTAGCACTTCACATTGATTCCTAATACATTTTATTATGCTGGTTTTGACATATTATTTTACAATTTTGAAATAGTCATTTTTAAACCTTCTCAAATTTGTATTCTCAGCAGATTTTGTGAGCATGCTTTAAAAGTCTTTATTTAAGTTGATAACACGTTTAAGAGTCAGGGTAAAGTGTAATGTTCTGTGGAATGCATCTAGGGACATCCCTTAATATTGACAAAAATCTATTAACATTCTTTGAGCACATTGCTTAACCAAGAAGAGTTCAGTCAGAAAGACTGTTATTGTCTAATTCTTCACGATTGACTTTGGGCCTTGGTTTCTTGTACAATCCCTTATACTGCACAGGTCCCTGACAAAGTTATGTGGAATTGAATGGAATGTCCCCCTTCATGGCTCTGCTTTGCATTTTGGATCTTTGGCTCCCTGTAATCAAACAAAATCTTATGTATACTTCAGAGGGGAGCTCGTATCCCTCATCCTTCAGAAAGTTTTTCTCTACTAATTCTAAGCTAATAAATCCTTTGAAAATTCTGTAGCTTAACTTGCTTGTATACAGAGCTGCACATTTAATTATGGGCAACTTCCTGCTGTTGCTTAAAGTTTGTGAATGTAATTGTGTGTTTGCAATGGTGTTTGCATAGCAACACGTTTTTCTTTTTTTTCAGTGCAACATTCTCTACTATTTCAGCCCCTTCTGGTTATATATTTACTGTCTGAGCATTACCCCATTGTGGTCATATTTGATTGGTTCAAGTTTGGTTACCTGACCCAGGATTGGACAATCAGAGGGCTTCCTGGGAATTTTGAAAATCAAGAAAGAGGTGGCTAGCTCTATTTAGAAGCCTAAATCTTGTAAAAATGTTTGGGAGTTATTCATGGCTGCAGCCTCGCCATCAGAAGACATGAATAAAATCAAATCAATGAGAGAGAGAGAGAGAGAGAGAGAAGGTATGGGGGAGAGAGAAATGAAGGAGCTGTACAGGAAAAGTAGCCATTACAACTGGAAAATTCTGATGAGATTTGAGTCCCTGAACCCAATGTTCCCAAGATCCAGCCACATTCCTCAGCTTGGGCCCCATAAGATACACTCAATGAATTACCCTTCTTAAGCCAGTTCAAACTGTTACTACAATATTTAAAACAGAAATTTTAGAGTTGTCCATTGGCATCTCCAATAGCAGAAAGGAACCCTAGAATTTGAGATGGAAGACAGGTTCTTCTTCTAGCTGGATAGACTGCCTCATACAAGTCTTATTTTTCTCACATAGTATTTAAAAAATTAAAATAGTAGCCAGGTCTTTTAAAATTAGGAAATTTATACATACTGGATATCTGGCTTCTCTTGAAAAGTTAGCAGATCTGGTGGCATTGGGTTGGCAACAGAGGCTGGAGCTGGAGACCAGTTGCCTCCTTTAGAAGACGAAGGCACTTTTTAGTTTGCTTGAGTGCTTACCATCCCCTACTTACTAGAAAATGAGGCCAAAATCAATCACATCACACGGACAGACATACACACAGACACACACACACACCATACATACAAATATATATTTTTAAAAACAGTAACTTTAAGAATAAGGTAAAAATTTGCAAAAGGAAAGGCTGACAAAGCCATGTGTTTGAAGAAAACTTTATTTGTGAAAGTAAAAGCTACTCATTAACTTTATTGCCTTGCACCCATATGCATATAAGCCTGGAGAGAAATGTGCCCTGTAGAATGGAGAAAAGACAGGGCTTACCTAGAAAAATGGCCAGTGTAATTAACCTGTGGTAGGGAATGGCCAATGAATTGCTAGAGATATTGGTGTTTAATGTTCACTATAAAGTTATTCCCGACTTTAATTATCCTCAGTAAACATACGTTGTATATGTTATATGTAATGGCCTTAGGTGAAGAGTGTTGGTGGAATAAAGGCAATGGGAATTTCAGTCCGGGACAGTAGCAAATCTCCAGTGAGCTGAGAACAATGGTTAGAAGCCAGCTGGCAGTGAGGAGGACTGAATTGGATGGAGGCATGAGAAAAACTCAATTTCCCAAAATATACTAGACGATGACAAGATTATGCTATCGTGTGGGCTGGATGATGCAAATAATTGAGTAGAATCATTTTATTTGACATTAAATGCAATTACTTAAACAGCTAACATGACATTTACTGCCCTACAGTTTGAGTTTAATATTTTATCTCTTGGGTTTTGCTCTCATCATCAACTGTTTCTAACACTTTATATTTGTCTTGTATTCAGACTCCTGAGTGAGATCTGACTCGGTGAGTCCATCTCTATCTAAGATAAAACATCTCTAGTGGCTAGGAGTCTTTTCCTAGATCTTCATATAAGTTGCATGACAGCCTGTAGCTGGTGGCTATTGGGTCAAATGTGGCCAAGGAAGGAGGTTCTAATGGGCAGTTTCCCAAGAGTAACATAAATTTGACTCTAAATACACTGCAGCATTGTACCTAATAATTCTACCTAATATCATAAAATTTACTCTGTAAAGTCTTGTCTAACTCACCATATATTATTATTTGGAAGTGAGTAGGAGGGCACTGTTAATACATTAAAAATATAGAATAAATATTCTGATGTTTATTCTTGATTTTGTAAACTCAAAGATGGTTATCATTAGTTCCTTGGTGGTTGTTATGTCTTAGTTTGGGCAGCTGTAACAAAGTACCATAAACTGGGTGGCTTATAAACAACAGAAGTTTATTTTTTACGGTTCTGGAGACTGGAAGCCCAAGATCAGGGTGCCAGTGTGGTCAGGTTCTGGTGCCTCTTCTGGGCTGTAGACCGCCAATTTCTCCTTGTATCCTCACATAGTGGAATGGGAGCTACCTAGTTCTCCAGCCTCTTCTTATAAAGGCACTCTGCCAATCCATTTTGTATTGCTGTAAAGGAATACCTGAGACTGGGTAATTTATAAAGAAAAGAGTTATATTTGGCTCATAGTTCTGCAGACTGTACAAGAAGTATGGTGTACTCAGAATGGCTATTACTAATAAGTTGAAAAATAACAGATGCTGACAATGTTGTGGAGAAAAAGGGATGCTTATACTATTGGTGGGAGTGTAAATTAGTTCAGCCACTGTGGAAGACAGTGTGATGATTCCTCCAAGACCTAAATACAGAAATATCATGCAACCCAGCAATCCCATTATTGGATATATACCCAAAGGAATATAAAGTATTCTATTTTAAAGAAACATGCATGAGTATGTTCATTGCAGCACTATTCACAATAGCAAAGACATGGAATCAACTTAATGTCTATCAGTAATAAACTGGATAAAGAAAATGTGGTACATATACACCATGGAATACTATGCAGCCATAAAGAAGAATGAGATCATGTCTTTTACAGGGACATGGATGGAGCTGAAGGCCATTATCCTTAACAAACTAACACAGGACCAGAAAACCAAATGCCACATGTTCTCACTTGTAAGTAGGAGCTAAATGATGAGACCACATGGACACATAGAGGGGAATAACACACACTGGGCCCTTTCAGAGAGTGGGGGAAAGGGAGGATGGAGATGATCAGAAAAAATAACTAATGAGTACTAGGCTTAATATTGGGTGATAGAATAAGCTGTACAACAAGCCCCCATGCTGCAAGTTTACCTATGTAACAAACCTTCACATCCTGCACATGTACCCCTGCACTTAAAAGTTTTAAAAAAAGAAGTGTGGTGCCAGCATCTGCTTCTGGTAAGGGCTTCAAGAAGCTTACAATCATGCCAGAAGGTGAAGGGGGAGCCGGCATATCACATGGCAAGAGAAGGACCGAGAGAGGAGGAGGTGCCAGGGTCTTTAACAATCAGGTCTCATGTGAACTCATTACCGTGGGAAGGACACCAAGCCATTAATGAGGGATCTGCCCCCATGACCCAAACACCACCCACTAGGCTCCACCTTCAACATTAGAGATCACATTTCAACATGAGATTTGGAGCAAACAAACATCCAAACTATATCAGGCACTTATGCCGTTCATGAGCGTTCCATCCTTATGACCTAGTCATCTCCCACAGACCCTACCTCCAAATGTCATCACACTGGGATTAGAAGTTCAGCATATAAATTATGGGGGGACACAAACATTCAGTCTACTGCATGTTACTTTCATTTCTTCAACATTTCTTCAGCTTTGGTCAGAATGAACACCAATACATTCATAAGATACTTCATCTGAAGACTGAAAAACGAGAACTCTTTATGTGAAAGCATTTTCATATTTTATTTCATATACTTATCTTCATTTTATATAAGCCTGCACACATTTTATCAGAAAAAAAAACCTTAAGTACTCCAATATTTTATTTCTGAACGAAGTGTCTGGAATTAAACTTTGAGGGACATTTTATTTGAATAAGAGTTAACCAGAGTGTCAGCTGTGGTACGAAAACCTACTTTTATTTTACTTTTTTTTTTTTTGATATGGAGTTTTACTCTTATCACCCAGGCTGGAGTGCAGTGGTGTGATCTCGGCTCACTGCAACCTCTGACTCCTGGATTCAAGTGATTCTCCTGTCTCAGCCTCCTGAGTAGCTGGGATTACAGGTGCGGGCCACCGTGTCCAGCTAATTTTTTGTATTTTTAGTAGAGATGGGGTTTCATCATGTTGGCCAGGCTGGTGTTGAACTCCTGACCTCAGGTGATCCACCTGCCTCAGCCTCCCAAAGTGCTGTGATTATTTTACTTTTATCTAATGCATTAGTCAACTTAATGTATGCTTGGCCTGACCTTACAATTTCTGTTTAGTAGAGTACAGTTTAAAGAATATTAATTGTGAAGGAACAGTCATTGAGTCATCTTTTAACATTTTTCTTTAAGTGAACAATGAAATGTGAAGCAATTTTGCCTTAAGGTCTCAGGCACTTCGTTGTTGAAACACTGCTCTGCATGTAACTGTGGTACATTTACTTCCACCTTGTCATCTGCCTAGTGCTTGTCAATACTATTGATACAGGAGTGCTGGGAAGGGAAGATTGTCTTCCCTTTAAATGATAAGGAACGGAGAAGGGAAGTGCTGGGTAGAGAAAGGCCCGTCCCTGGCTAGGGCTCCACCCCCATGGACCTAGGTGATGACAGGCGTTTCTGCCTTCCAACCCAAATGTTGTATTTTCTAAGACCACCCTGGCCCACCACACACCCATCCTGGGCCTATAAAAACCTGAGACCCTAGCGAGGCAGAGATAGAAGCAGCTGGACGTCATGAAGAATACTTCGGCAGAAGAAAACACGGATGGCTTGTCGTTAAGAGCATGCTGACAGGCACCACCAGACCGGCAGGCCATCCACCAGCAGAATGTCACAGAGTTTGGCTGGAGCAGTCTGAGAAGAGCCGGGGCTGCCTAGCAGCCTGATTCCAGGGGAAAACCATCTCTCTTCTGGCTCCATCATCTGTTGAGAGCCACTTCTACTCAATAAAACCTTGCACTCATTCTCCAGGACCATGCGTGATCGGATTCTTCTGGTACACCAAGGCAAGAAACCCTGGAATACAGAAATTCCTTTGTCTTTGTGATAAGGAAGGGGATCTAACTGAGCTGGTTAACACAAGCCGCCAGTAGACGGCAAACTAAAAGAGTATTCTGTAACACTCACCCACTGGGGCTTCAGGAGCTGTAAACATTCACCCCTAGACACTGCTGTGGGGTCAGAGCCCCACAGCCTGCCATCTCTATGCTTCCCTAGAGGTTTGAGCAGCGGGGCACTGAAGAAGCAAGCCACTTCCCCATTACACACCCTGCGAGGGGGACAAGGGAACTTTTCCTGTTTCACTATTGATTAGAAATGCCGCCCACCAAGTGTAAAATCAAATATTTGAAAGTCAAGTGAAATGATAAACTACATTTCCAGGCTTAATGTGCTATTCTGAAGCTGGTTTGTGACATTCTCTGCCTATTCCCAGAAATGCCGAATTAGCAGCCAATGATCCTGTTACATGGTATTTGCACGAAGTTGTCATCTTTCTAGTAAGGATGTGGAAACGGGACAAGAATAAACTTTAATAATGTTAGATTTGCACTTGAGGAAGCAGAGGTAAAGTTACTGACAAGGAAACTACTACGTCGAAGGCAAGACAGCCGCTAGGAAAAATCGTAAAACAGTGTCCAATGACGAGATATTTGCTTTGTAACTCATTGGCTAAATTCTGAATAGAAATGTAGAATTTCTGGGAATTTTGAAAATGTAGCAAAACAACAGGTTGGGAAAAGGATGTCTTCGTCATTTGAGGGGTTGGGGGCGGGGTAGATTCCAATGTACACATCGCTTATTTGTTTAGATTTCTCCACAGGTCTTGTCATTGTGTTAGTTTGTTACATGTTAAGTGAGACACCTCCAACATGATTGCCATCTTGAATTTGGAAGTATAATTTGGGGCAATAATATAAAAATTGTTATTTATTCTCAAATGTTCTAAAGAGTTTTAGAAAATGACTTACAAACTTCTGTTGTTAAAAAAAGTAAAATCTTTAGATTTTTGACGATTTGCAGAAAATAGGCAACCACTTAAATGAAGAGAAAAAGTCTCGGCTGGGCATGGTGGCTCACCCCCGTAATCCCAGCACTTTGGGGGGCTGAGGTGGGCCGATCACCTGAGATCAGGAGTTCCAGACCAGCCTGGCCAACATGGCGAAACCCCGTCCCTACTAAAAACACAAAAATTAGCCAGGCGCAGTGGTGGGTGCCTGTAATCCCAGCTTCTCAGGAGGCCGAGGCTGGAGAATTGCTTGGATACAGGAGGCGGAGGTTGCAGTGAGCCAAGATCGCGCCACTGCACTCCAGCCTGGGCAACAGAGAGAGGGAGACTTCATCTAAAAAAAAAAGTCTCCAATATTATAGTAAAAGAAAAAAGTCAATTAAAATTCCTGGATTTGCAGTACTCATTTTCAGAAAATAACCTGAGAAAAGGAAGGATCATGCCTACTCCCCTCCAATCCACAAACTACATTCAATATATTTTTCACCATATGGGAATGGGTCTACTCAGTTTTTTTCCATCCACCAAAATTGTCTGTTGTACTGAACTGCATCAACATACATTTCCTAAGCTATTGGTAGTTTTTTTTATTTAACTTTGACTTATGTAAACTTATTTTATATTTCATATAATAGAGCACAGATGGTCTCTGACTTATGATGGTTTGACTTAATGATTTTCAACTTCACAATGGGTTTATTGGCATATTAAATGTATTTTCGACTTACAATATCTTTGACTCCAGTGGGTTTATTGGGCTGTAACCCTGTCGTAAGTCAAGGAGCATCTGTAATGAGAAACTAGTTAAAAGGCAAAGGAGTCTGAAGCCAGGTCACTTGTTTGGTATATGGGATACACTTGTCAGGAAATCCTTTTGCATTCCTGTACCAAACCTTGAAGATATTCTGATTACTGAAATGTTCGAAGAAGCTTTCCAGTGTCAAATTTTGTAACCCATTTAAATGCTTGCTCTTTTTTTTATTGTAGCAAACCTATGTAGTGCCTAGTTTTCTGAATTTCCTCATTTATGTTTGCCCATTTTCTTTCTCCATGAGCTCTTTTTTTTTTTTTTTCCAGCTATTCAATGATTATTTGAAATTTCACCTCCTACACTAGGATCTTAACTTTTTATCACAGTACCTTGGATACAAAATAATCTCTGAATAAATATTTGAAATCATTAATTATGTTGATTGTGTAGTAAACTCTAAAATAGAAGTGGAATGGTCTCATGTCCCAGACATTTCTGAATTTTTAAATATTTGGCTACAAATGTAAAAACATGGAATAAAAGCAAAAAAGTTCTGACAATTTTGTGTAATGGGAAGGAAGCAAGCAGACCTGCATCCTAATCTTGACTATGTCTCATGTGTAATCGTTTCACTAGTCTTTTTTAATCTCCTTGAGCCTGTTAACCTTATTAGTAAATTAAACAGAATTGGTTTGGTAGAGCTCTCATCTTATTCTAGAATTTACAACTCTATTTAAGACTAATTTTTCTCTATCTCAATGGTCTTAGGCTTTTTTGATATCAAACTACTTTTCCCCTTGGGACCTATTCTTTTTTTGGGGGGTGCTACACAAGGGCTAGAAGAGGTGCAGAGTTTGGACTATTTTTAGAGACAGCAGGTCTAGCTAAGATGCCCAAGTGGGAGGCCCTAAGAAGTCAGGACGGCATGAGACCACTGGGTGTTTGGGGATGAGGGCAGGGAAAAAGAGATAGAATCCCCTGAGGATAAACTTTACTTGGTACACAGTTTTGCCCAGGACTCTCTGTGAATGATTTCCATGGGAGAGAAATTTGAGGAAGTAGAATAATGGAACCATAGAAATGTTACAGTGATTCTTTTTTACTTTTGTCAAAAAGAAAACCTTTCTAGCCACTAGTGCTGCGCTGAGCCATATAAGAGCCAGAGGAAAAAGAAAAAGGCAGTAATACTTATCTTTATTTAAAATTTTGGTATGTTGTTCATCATGGATGTTTTTGCATTAATTTTTATTTCTCAAAATATTGCATTAACATATTACTCATCTGGATTACCAAGATTTTTGGCACTCATTCAATTTTGCACCCAGAGAGACTATCTCACGTGCCTCATCCTAATCCTGGCCCCTGCTAGGCACTCAATAATGACATTTTATTTTTGATTTCTATCTGCCTCCTAAGTAGGTTAGCAACATGAGAAAGGAGGGTCTACTTTTGGTTGCACATTGAGAATGCGCCCTCTAGTGGGGTCTTGCTCTCTAAGGACTTTGTAATGCATCAGTTGATGGCACTATATGGACCAAAAAAATGTATAAAGTGCAGTTTTCAAGAATGTCGTCTGTGGTCTCTTTTGTTGCAATCATGTGAAGTTCACATTCCTAGGAACCACTAAATTGTATACTTAGTGAGGTTATTCCTGAAGTTTTAAGACAAAAGATTAATGCAGAAGAAATTCTTTGTGTAGGCAACACAAAATTACACCACTAAATGAGACAATCAATCTGCCAGAAGCAGGAAGAGCAGCCTGCAATTGCTCTGGGAAATGACATGGGAAAATTTTTTAAAGGAGGAAAAGGACTGGAAAGTGTAACCACAATCTGGTGGTGTGGAAGGATCTGGGTATTTAGGGGAGCGGAGGACAATTCCCAGCATATGTGTAGGGTAACTAATAATAGGCCTTGGACGTGTTTCCTTCCATTCAACCAAAATAGTGCTTTCCCACAGTGCTGTCATGGAGAATGGAAATAATATGGGCTACTGAACTAAAAGAAGAAATATGTACTTAATTACATGTGATTGTTTAATAGAAAAACACAAACAAAACCAAGTGTTAAAATGGGGACTATTTTGCAGGCCATTTATAAAAGTCAGGAGTATAGTGTGACAAGATTAAAGATTACACAGGCTGGCTCTTTGAGATACAGGCCGATTATTTATTCCGTCCTTTTTTTCTTGGCTATTCTAAGGCTTAAAATAAAGTTGCTTGAGAAGGAGAAAACTGCTGTTGGGAATGTAAAATGGTGCAGCTGCTGTGGAAAACCGTTTGGTGGATCCTCCAAAAGGTTAAACCTAGAATGATCATATGCCCCAGCAGTTTCACTCTTAAGTTATAAACCTAAAGGAATCAAAAACAGAGATTCAACAGATACCTGTCCAGCAGTGTTTGTTGCAGCATTATTTACAACAGCCAAAAGTTGAAAACAATCCAAGTGTCTATCAACAGATGAATGGATAAATAAAATGTGATATGCACATACAATGGAATCTTATTTGACTGTAAAAATGAAGTTCCAATATATGCAGTAACATGGATGAACCTTGAAAACATGCCAATTGAAGTAGCATAAGCCAGATACAAAAGGACACATATTGCATGATTCCACTTACATGAAATACTTAGAGTAGGCAAGACTCATACAGATAGAAGTAGATTAGTGGCTATTGGGGGTTCAGGGGAAGGAGGAATGGGAAGTTGTCACTTAATGGGTATAGAATTTCTGATGAGTATAATAAAGAATTTCAGAAATAGATATGATAACGGTGGTACAACATTGTGGATGTAATTAATGTCGTTGAAATGTACATTAAAAATGACTAAGATGACAAATTTTATGTTACATATATTCTACCACAATAAAAAGAAAAAAATGTAAACCAAAAAAAAAAAGAAGGAAAAAACTCAGGACAGTATGGATATGTGTGAAATATAACACTGTACAGTAATGAAGGCCAATTGCTGTATTTGGAGCCATACTCTTGATTGGATATGACTAAAGCAACCTAGTGTTAGTGGGTTACTTCTCCATGAAAATTTCATAAAAGAGGTTCTAGAGAAGTAAAACGTTGTGTGAACCATTAAACAGGAATTTAATATGAATGAAAAAACACACAGTGACCATTTTGGCTTCACAGAACTCTATTAAGGCTAAATGATGCCTTGGCTATAGCGATCACTATGTTGCCCCTCTTTCCTACAACTAATCAATAGCATCATCTCCTAGGAAGGGAGGGGTGATCCTGACGTCCCTCTCGCCACTGCTGTAATGTTTTCTAGCAAATTTACACACGGCAGTAGCTGTCAATGGGCTGGGGTGGGGAAGTGTGCTTTACACCTCTTCCAAATAAGAAATAGCTGATATCTTATTGGTATAATTTTGAAATATTGTGACTCTAAATGTCTGAACACATTAGAATGTGGAATTAAAAGCATTTTTATGCTATAGATTTTCTGTGATTAACTTAAAATATACGTGGCAGGTCATACCTTTTAAAAAATCTAATTTGAATTTGATATACATTTAAATTTGGTAAGAATATTTGTGGGCTAGTTAAGAAATTCTGCTTATCTATTCATTAAATCCAGGTTCACCACATTAACCATTTGTTGGCCTTCTTGGATTATTATAGATATCTGAAAGTATTAAGGTTTCATTAAAAATATCTATTTTTCCCAGACTAAACTTACAGGCAGGTAGTCTATACAGGGTTCACTCCATGTGCAGCTGCTAGAAGCTGAGGTACAGTTCTTCATGTTTGCCTAACAATTTAAATAAGGTTTGGAAACCTAAGGAAGAAATGTGACTTTCCTATGGTGTTGGAAAAACTTTATCCCCCTTGAAGCCTGCTTCTACAATTTTCTCTTCAAAAGTGTCATTATTTTTAGCTTTTTGCCAAGTCCCTGTGTGTGTTTTGTTCTTTTTTTTTTTCTTTAACTGCTTCATGCTTATTATGCTGAGAAAGGGTAAGGGGGATTTTATGACTCAGTAAATCATCTGTAAATATACTACATGTGCAGAGTATCCACCTAACATGTATGAACATGCAGGGTGTTATATAGGTGAATGTATACGTACCTGTAAAAGTGTGTGTAGACATGCATCTCTGTGCACTTCCTATGAAGAAAGAGGAGCCAGAAAAAATAAAAAGTGGAGTGGTCTGTTTGAGGTAGGTGCTTCCTGAAACCAAGTGGCTGTATACGTATAGTGTCGACACCTATACTTACATATAAACGATGATGTAATAATACACCTTTTATAAAGACTAATTTGAGGCACATTTAAGTGTGTCTAAAACACATGTATTAATCTCTGGAGTTGTCATTTAAAAAATTTTCAAGTGTTTTATTGTTTTGATGCCTTAGGATTCTAACTTGGTGTGATGTTTGGTTCGGTCTGAAATGGATGAAATCCCTCCAAACTTAAAATGTTCCTCACAATCATGTGTAACTTCAAGGAGTCTTTGGAAATGGTTCTGTGTGGACATTTGCATCAATAGTTTGTTCAGTCTGAGGGTTGCAGTTGCTGATGCTAAGGGCCCAAATGATTGCACTTGTAAGTGGCACTTCCTGGCCAGAGAGAGCTGTTGTTGAATCTCAGCTAGGAAAAACTCCCCATTATAGCAATTTAAGTGTGCATGTGCATCGGTGACCTGCCCTTATTCCTTTAAGAAAGCAAGGGCACTGCATGTTCTCACTCATAGGTGGGAATTGGACAATGAGAACACTTGGACACAGGGTGGGGAACATCACACACCGGGGCCTGTCGTGGGGTGGAGGGGAGGGGGGACAGATAGCATTAGGAGATAGACCTAATGTAAATGATGAATTAATGGATGCAGCACACCAACATGACACATGTATACATATGTAACAAACCTGCACGTTGTGCACATGTACCCTAGAACTTAAAGTATAATAATAATAAAAAAAGAAAGCAAGGGTAGGAGTTACACACAGGGAGGCACCACCACACCCCACACCCTGATAACCTCTCACCTCTTCTCTCCTCTTTGCCACTCCACCCTATAAGTGGAAGAGTTGGGCTCACTCCTTAGATAAGAAAACAGATCCTGGAGAATAGACAAACACCAGCAATTACCATGTCAAACACACACATAATATTTATTCTAGGAGTGCTCACACATTCAGCATGCAAGCACCTAAGAATTATATATGTGCTTTTTGTTCAGTGTAATTTCAACAAGTGTGTAATATTATAAACATTGATTGAATATCTGTGCTTTCATGAAAGTAAGGTCCTGTTTTTATGCAAATATTAACAAAGTAGTTAAGAAAACACAGGGAAGCAATGAGGAAATATGACTTGTGGGCAGATGGTTTCTGCAATTATATATTTTTCTGTGAAGCATTAACCAATGCTTTTTAAAAGCAAAACAACATTTTGAATGCGGGTGTATAGTATAAGGTAAAATACCTTCATTGCACAGTGCAAAGTTTACTTTGCCATGTACTTAATGTATAATATGTTTTGACTTTCTTCTCTTAATATATTTCCTCAAAATTGTTTGGTAATTTTTTTTAGGTGGGGAGAATATTTCTGGGACAGTTTTTATTTGAGGGCTGAGAGAAATTTTGAGAGAATTATCCGGAGCAGAAAAGATTTTATTTAAAGAATGCCTTCTTAAAAGGTGTGATTCTACAATTTCTCATGTAAAGTCTTCCTAAGGTTCATCAGCTGCTCTCTGTCAGGAAAATCGTTTAAAATTTTTCATCTAAGTATCCCATCTTGCACATCTAAATCCTTATTTTCTTATCTCTCTAACAAAGAACAGCTGGCCACAGAATTCTGGGTAAGGCCTTTTGTATATGTGAAATAGCTTACTAAAATTCTCTCATAATCTGGATTTTAAAATCATTTTTTTTCCATAGACATAATTTTATAACAACTGGCTGATTTTGAAGAATCTCCCCACCCACCTTCCTATATCCTATTCCATCTTTAAGTGGTGGAAATGGAAGTGGACACGCAGTGGAGCCAAAATGGAGAAAACGGGGCTTCTGGTTTGTCAGTACAGCATTCCTACTTTTATGTTACATTATTTTAATAGATTTCCAGATGACAGTGACAGGTTGATGTTTAAAATTCAACTTGATGTCCCATCTGACCTCTAAAGTGATTTCTACTCTCAACTGGGCAGCCTCAGTACATGAGACCGTCTGGCTGGTCGCTCACATGAATAGTCTTTCAGGCAGGTTTGCTTCCTGGGACAGCGTGGAGATGCAGCTGCAGAGAAGCCTGGTCCCTCTCTTGCTATCCTGTGTGTCTCTAATCAAATGAGTGCTTAATAGAAAATCACCACTTTCCCGGATAAAGTCGTTTTTCATGTAGAGGAATATGAACTGTGCTTCCTAGCTAGCACTTTTATTTTTAAAATATTAATTTCCCTTCCTTATTTGTACTACTCTTTTGTCATCCTCTCTTTAAATATTAGCTCAGTTTCGACCACTTCCTCAATTTTAATAAAATACATCTTCATATTACGGAGCTCTTCTCACTGCCTCTTAGATGTCAACTGCACATTTAAGGCCTATGGTTTTCATTTTATCACCAGGCCAAGAGACTTTGGTTTAGTTCTCAGAGGTTGATAAGCCCCGAAGGAAGAGTTATCTATCTTCTAGTGTGCTGGGTAATTTTATTCTATTGGCTGGAGTCCGGGTCTAGACTATGCTATCCCTGTTTTCTTTTTTACATTTCTTTACCGTTCCCGTTTCTTTGATGACAATACCATATGGCACAGGATGAGAATTCTTGCTAAAGTTGGGACATTGCATTTATCTCTGCCCCTTGATCTGCCAGGCCTATTACTCTGTCATGTTACAAAATTAGGTTAGTCTAATGAGACCTGCTCCTTACAGATCATTCATTTTGATGTATTCAAGGTGTTTGTGAATTTATTGTGTAATGATTTCTTTGCTCATTTTTCAAGCATAGCTAATAGATTTGAAATATTTGGAAGAATTTCATTTTTCAAATATCATCTACTCTGACCCTCCCTGATCATTTTTAAAAAAGGGAGCTATTTCAAATATACAGAAAAGCATAAAGAATCACATAACAAGATAATATCCCATAGTTTAACCACATAATTTTTAATCCATTTTTCTGTTGGTAGACTTATAGGTTATTTTCAACATTTCACTATCACAAACAGCAGTGCAAAGAATATTGTGTATAGGTCTCTTTGGAGACCTTGTTACAGTTTCTCTAGGAGTAGAATTGCTGAGACAAAAAGTATGGCTATTTTCAATTTTATTAGATATTGCCAAATTTTTCTCCAACATTGTACCAATTTGTAACTCCATCAGTAGTTTAGGAGAGTTCATTGCTTCATATTCTTGCCAACATTCGGTACTTACAGATTTTAAATTTATTGCTAACTTCATGGGTGTGAAACGGTATCATATCATGGTCTTAATTTGCATTTTCTAGATTTCTGAGTAGGATAACATCTTTATATTTGTTCGTTAGCGATTCATGTTTCTTTCTCTTTGACCTTCCTATTTCTATCTTTGGCCTATTTTATATTGAGCTTTTGTTTTCTTATTTTTCAGAGTTCTTGCTAAATTCTGGATCCTATTCCTTGATGGTTATATTTGTTATACCTTCTCCTGGTATATAGTATATTTTTTTCTTATTTATGTGTCTTTTGTGCTACAAAAGTTTTATTTTAAAAGTATAGTCAGTAGTATAAGTATTTTCTTTATTGCTTGTCTTTTGATGCCTTGTTTCAGGAATTTTTTTTCATCCTGCAAACATAGTCTCCGTTTCTTATAAATGTTGTAAACTTTTGTTTTTCATTATCTGTTGTTTTAAATCACAAACAACTTTTGTGTATGGCAGCCCAATTTATTAAATAAATATGTTTTAACATAAATATTAATATATTTGCTCAATTATCTGTACCACAACCATTTATTAACAGCTTCTTTCTTTTTTGAGCATTTTATTCATCTCATTTGTGTAATTAGTCAAGACTCCATTGTCTTAATTACTAGAGTTTTGTAGTAAGTGTTGATTCCTCACTGCTTTGTCAAGTTACCCCAGCTTGTTCGTTGTCTCCAAAACTATCTCAGCTTTTATTGTTCCATTACTTTTCTAAATAAATTTTAGCATCAGCTCTTCAAGTTCCATAGAAATCTACGGAGTTTTAAATTGGAATTACATTGATTTATATATAAATTTGAGCAAAATGAAAAACTTTATGGTTCGACTCTTTCCACCCATGAACACCATATATTTCTTCTTTCATTTGGTTATTTTTTTCTACCTTTAGATGATGTTTGGTAAATTTTTTCCATATGGGTGCTACCCAACATTTTAAATTTTATTTGTATGTATTTTATAGTTTTTGTTGTTGTTATGGAGTCTTTTTAAAAATGGAGTCTTTTAAAAAATACATTTTCTAATTGTTACACGTATATGGAAGCATTACAGATTTAATGTATTGCTTTTTTCTCACCTTGCAATTCAGCTAAACTCTCCCATCCAAGTACTAACCAGGCCCAGCTCTGCTTAGCTGCTGAGATCAGATGGGATTGGGTGCATTCAGGGCGGTATGGCGGTAGACATGATTCCGCTAAACTCTCTTGTAATTTATCTTCAGATTTTCTTTAAGTGTTCTAGGTTGAAAATCATGTTATATACAAAACAGTGATACTTATGCCCACTCCTTTCCAATCCTTAACTCTTTTTTAAATTTTATTTTACTGATTGATTAGGAATTCCAGGACAAGTTTGAATAGAACCAATAATAGAATATCCTTGTCTTATGTTTGACTTTAAATAACTTTTTATGTTTGACTTTTAAAGAAACATCCTGATTTTTCTTTAGTATAATATTCCATTAGTATAATACTCATTCTGAGTTTTTATTATATATTCTTTTTAAATTAATGAAGTTTTTTTTTCTAGTACTATTTTGCTAATGTAAAAAAAGTCATGAGTAGGTTAAATGTTACCAAATGCCTTTTTTTCACTCTACCTGTTGAGGTGATTATGTAATTTTTTTCTTACAATCCATTAGTATGATCAATTACATAAACAGATTTTTATTGCATTAATTCATCTTTGTATTATTGTTATAAATAAAATATTTTATTTTTAAAAAATATACTGCTGGATTTGGATTGATAATATTTTGTTTAGGATTTTGTGTTCATGATCATACGTAAGATTAATCTATAATTTTACATTTTAAAATATCTTGATTTTTGTGTTAAGGTTACTTCTTGATACAAAATGAGTTGGGCATCAGTATCACCCTCCTTTAAATTAAATCAGTATATACAAGACTAGAATTGTCTGTTCTCTGAATGTTTGGTAGAACTTACTTTTCCCTTGTAAGGCATCTGAGCCTAGAGTTGTATTTTTCACAAATGAAAATAACCTTTTCTTAACTGTTATCATATATTAATATTCCTTTATTTAAATACATGTACGTTATGGAGAATTATATGTGGATATGTATATGAAAATATTCAAATCTCCATATGACACAACTCTTATTTATACATATATTAAAATACAGAATGCCATGCATATTGTTTATGACAATTATCTAATCAGGGGCACAATTTTAAATTCTGAGCTCCTATGTAAATCCAGAGCCTCTTAACCTTTGGAATTTTTAATAATCCAAATTTGTAATATTGAGTATGTTGGTGCTATGACAATAATAACAATTAATATTTGTTGAGTACCTATTCAGGGTCAGGAAGTTTACCTACATTATTAACATTTAATGCCTATGACAATTATGTGAGACATAGCTAATTCTATTAGGCATGAGGAAGTTGAGGCCAAGAAGATGGATAATTTGTAGAAAATATCATGGATAGTGAGTGGCAGATTTGAGATTTAAACTAAATGTGTCTGAAGGAAGGTGGGTGTTCTTTTCACAACACCTAACTAGGAAATGAATGATAAAGATAGATTCAGTTTTGATAATAAGTAATAACAAATTTGTTGCTGTTACTTTTTGAAATTGAGTTTAATGATATAGGACAGCAGGAAAATTGACTATGGCAAATATAAATACTGCTATGGCTTTCATGTACTGTCACATAGCCTGTATACTGCACAATTCCAGGGGGCACCATGTATATGAGCCCCAAAGTGAATGGTGCTTCTCTGGATTGTGCATATGATGGCATTTAATGCTGTGAACAGGTACTTGCCTTGCAAGGTTCTGAGGAAAGAAAGAAGTCATTCTAATGAGAATATACTTACTTTACAATTAGTAAAAGATTAACTGAATTACTGGGCAGAGTTTTGGGATTCATGTTAGTACATAAATGGGACTTGTTAAGATTGTATTTTTCAAAACTTCTGTTTGATATTTGCTATTTTTGGTTTGATACTTCATAAAAAAGACAAATATATTTTGGGTAGGGCAGCTTCTTAACCTCTAAAATTTTAGTTGAGCATTGATTGTAATATTAAAGAAAGAAGTTTAAAAAGGAAATTCACAGGTTTGATGATTACTTCATGCAAAAATTCTTGCAATGCAATGGAAAAAGGAAGCAAGTATGTTTCTTAAAGAGGTAGAGACTTTGTTTCTTATTTCTTTATTTTTCCTTACTGAAATTTAATTTGGAGTTTTTAGTAACTAAGGATAAGTGACAAATACAGTAAATGTGACAATCTATTTAGTCATGATGCTAGCTTTGGAAATAACAAGTACACTAAAAAAGGAATTTCATAGCACGAACATATTTTACAGGCATTAGAAGTAATGTGTTTTTTTTTTCTCAGAGTTTTTTTTCCTCAGAGTTTCTTTTCTGGTCAATATTGTGTCCTATATTTTATGTTTTGAATGCAAAACTTTTATAGTGTTTATGATTTTCCCTGACCCATCCATTCTTCTGTGCTTGTTTCTCCATTTCCACTACACTTTTGCTTCCTTTACCCTGAATATATTTTTTCCTTCTAAGTCCTTTTGTCACAGCAGTATCCACTCTCCCTGCTGGCTGTCAGTTCTTTTTCTCCTCTCAAAGTCATTTCAGTCATTGTTTTTTATGCCTCTCAGAGGAATAAAAAAAGGGCTGGTCTCTGAATTATTATTTCTCTTTGAAGCAAGGAAAATGCCAAGTGTGCTAAAAATCACTTTAATTTAATAGGCTCCAAAAAAAGTGAATTCAGTTTTTCTCTCTATTGCCATTAAAAAATTTATTTACCCTGTCATTTAAACTTTATAATAGATTACAAAAACTTTTAACATTTAATATGACATGAACATTTGGCACTTTTCTTTTTGAACTCACCTTCAGGCAATGTGTAAAAACAATGCCTCTCTACCCTTGGTGAAAGTTTTGACGTCTCAAAACAAATGTGTTAATGCAATGTTTTTCTTGAGTGAAGCAACACTAAAATAGTTATTTTTTCCCTTGGATTTTTAAAGAGCTCTGCATATATTCCCACGGAAAATCTTGAAGTCTTTCTCAAGTATTACACACATATGTACATATGCATGCAGCCCCCAAAGTTTAAATTGTTAGCTCATTCACTAGGATATGGAATGTATTTCCCCATAATAGTCATAGAGTGGTGGTTATATTTATTTACATCCTATTCCACCCCAATGTCAATACTATATCACCAGGCCTAACTTCCATCAGTAAGGTCTTATATGAGTACTACATTCTGATATCTGGTGGTAGTTATGGCTATGGAGGTGGAATGGGTAATATCTTTCGGGACATATCCCTTGAGTGAGTCAGGCAAAACTAACTACATATAATCTTGACCTGATTTTAATTATTATTTACACAGAGCACAAAACATCACATATCTTGGGGAAATAAGATAGTCTGAAAAAACCAAAGCCACATAATGAAAATTAGAAGAGCGTATAATATGGGTCAAGGTTCTCAGGCATCCCATAAACAAACAGATAAGTGCATTAACATAATTTAACAAAAATGTAATTGGGGTTCCATGAGCAACATATTTTTATTTTCAATATTGACTGTAAATGCCTTCTTAATTTCTTTTCATAGCTAAATTCATTACAACATTGAACTAAATAATACAAGTTTTTGTTTGTTTGTTTGTTTGTTTTGAGATAGAGTCTTGCTCTGTCACCTGGGCTAGAGTGCAGTGGTGTGATCTTGACTCACTGCAACCTCCGCCTCCTGGGTTCAAGCAATTCTCTGCCTCAGCCTCCCGAGTAGCTGGGATTACAGGCGCCTGCCACCATGCCTGGCTAATTTTTGTATTTTTAGTAGAGACGGGATTTCACCATTTTGGCCAGGCTGGTCTTGAACTCCTGACCTCATGATTGACCCGCCTTGGCCTCCCAAAGTGCTGGGATTACAGGTGTGAGCCACTGCACCCAGCCAAGAATACAAATTTTAACGCCTTATTGATAAAAAATCTGAGACAGTGAAAGATGAATGGAGCATTTGTCTTCTCCATTCTTTATTAAATTTTGTTTTTGTGACAGGGTCTCACTCTGTCACCCAGGCATGTGGTGCAATCATGGCTAACTGCAGCCTTGAACTCCTGGGCTCAAGTGATCCTCCTGCCTTAGCCTCTTGAGTAGCTGGGGCCACAGTTGCACTCCACCATGCCCAGCTAATTTTTTTTTTTTTTTTGGTAGAGATGGGGGTATCACCATGTTGCCCAGGCTGGTCTTGAACTCCTCGGATCAAGCGATCCTCCCACCTAGGCCTGCCAAAGTGCTGGGATTACAAGCATGAGCCACTACACTCTATCATCCTACCATTCTTCAGCCTATTTTTACTTGTTTTCCAGGCCTGACTAATGCTTCTCCAGCCTGCCCCAATTTTCCTTGTGAAGTCTAAAGTGTATTTGTATATAGATTTTGGAGCATGATTTTAACCTCTAGAATATCCTCTCTCCACTGATCTCTCCCACTCTCCCCTTCCTCTCCCAGCATTATTTATTTATTTATTTATTTATTTATTTAGGGATGGGTTTTGCCATGTTGCCCAGGTTGGTCTCAAACTCCCGAGCTCAGGCAATTCACCTACCTCAGCCTCCCAAAGTGCTAGGATTACCGGCATGAGCCACCGTGCCCAGCCTCTCCTAGCATTTCATTCAGTTTATCTTATTCATCTCTCAAATTTGGTAATCTGAATATTTTGCCTATATGTGATTTCATCAGATTTCTCCATTTCTATTTTGTGTATTGGAGTTAGGGATTGTGTACTTAACATACAACTACATATGAAACACTAAAAATAATTTGACTTATTTTTTTCCTGTGTATCTAAGACCAGTGGTGTGTGAATCTTTTAATATGGTTATAAAAATAGTACCTAATATTCTTTCTTTTGTGGAGCTGGCTTTGTTGTACACGGGGAGTTTAGCCTTTATTATTCTCAATCTAGATTCTGTATTTCTTTATTTCTGGATTCAATCTGCCTTCACCCAAGAGTTGCATCACAGAGTGCCTAAATGCTACTTAAAATGAAATCTGAAAAACTGATAATTAAATAAACTTTATTATTATTTCTGTACTAATCTTTTATGAGGGAAGGATCAATAACAAATAAATTACCATCAGATGCTTATTCAAGCAATAAGAATACCACGGAGGCAGTAGACAGTTTAATCTCTTTATTCTCACTACACTGATTTGATTGGAAAGATTTGAAATCAATTTGTTTCAAGCAATTTGGGGTGAGGGGAGGACACAAGATATGAGAATCAAGAAGAAACCAGAACTAGATGTCAGCTCAGAATTCAAGGCAGATCTAGGGATTTGGACAGCAGGAGTCTATTGATTTTGAGTCAACGGCTCTGCCATTATTGTGATTCAGTTACCTTTCCTGTGTCTGTTTCATTCTCCTCACTCTACTGACTTTATTCATCACCCTCCATTCTTTATATATCTTTTCTCTGCGTTTTGCCTTCTGCTTACTCATAATTTTGGTTTGCTCATAAATTCGGCTCTCACAGTTTCCTTCATCCTATATTTTTCCATGAACCTTCACTGGCTTTCTTTAATAGATATAATATATATTTTTAACAAGTTTAAATTTCCTAAGACAGAGGTTGATATTTTTCAGGTCAAATAATATTATAGATTACTGACTAGACTGTGGATTGACTTCTTATGGGTCAATAATCATCTTGGTCCAATCAGCAGATGTTGCCCGGACTTTCAAACTATGCAGAAGCTGTGGGCATGGGGCAGTTTCCATTTGCAGGGGCTGCTGGCATGGTAGCCACCATGATTAACAAAATCTGTCCTCATTATATGTTGGAGTTAAAAGCTTCTCAACCAAATGTTCGATCTGTTAAGCAATGATGAACTTTCCCTTAGAAACAAAATTATACAAGTAGAGGTAATTTCAAAAGAAGAATATCTGAAAATTCTTACCCCTCAATTCAGTAATGACTCATTAGTGTACATATTATTTAATTATAATGTGATTAAAATTCTAAGAATAAATACTTTTCAATTCTTACTACTGTGAAGCACACTTCTTGAACCTTAGTTAATATTTACTGACTACTATCACCTGTGATAACACAGTAAGTATAACTTATACAGTAAACAATCTGACTGGCTGCTGAAAAAGGAATGGAGAATAAAGGGTTTAGGACCATGTACTGTAGAATTCAGATAATTCTAAAAAAAAAAAAAAACAAAAACGAGTGCCTTTATGGTCTATGGGATGGTCACAATGCATTGCTTAAATTTGCTTGGGAAATACACCTATTCTTCCTGATATTTACTTTCACAACCGTAATCTGTAAGACGAAACTATGTCCTTAAAACATCAACAAGTTATATCCAGTAGGGGAACTGGACAGGTGTGCTGGAGGGTGGTTAGAGGGAAATTCCTAGTAATCACCTTCTGTGTACTATGCAACGTATTATATGTGTCTATAAAACATTTATAATGCTCATTTTATAGATGAGGAAGTTGGCCTAAAACTGCCCAGTGTCACAAAATTCCTAAATGAAAAACCAGACATGATTCTTTCTTCATGTTCAAAGCTTGTATCCTTTTTTTAAAAATTTATTTCAGTAGCTTTTGGGGTACAACTGGTTTTTTGTTACATGGATGAATTATATAGTGGTGAATTCTGAGATTTTCATGCACTTATCACCCGAGTAGTATATATTGTATCTAATATATAGTTTTTTATCCTTAGCCCTCCTCTCACCCTCCCCCTGCTGAGTCTCTAGAGTCCTTTACATCACCTTATATAAAGCTCATGTCTTTTAACAACATGCTGTTGCTTTACTTTGGCCCTTCTCTGATATTCTTTCCCTCTTTAATATTTCTCAAATAATGATGATTTCCTCAGATATTTTATGACAGTTTCAGTATTCCAACAGGTGCAGTCATTGTGGACTGGTGAGAGAGGAAGAGATAGAAAAGCAGCTTAGACTTCTGAACTGTTAAAGAACTCCCAGAGGTCTTGGCTTTGAATACAAGAAAAGGAACATGAATATTTGCAGATATTTCTAGGTGCTCTTGCCACAATTGCTGATTAGTAGAATGGGTTGGGTGGTGGAGTATAGCATATTATCTTATGACTGACAAATGAAGGTAAGGTATTCTTCCAGTGGAATACCCAGATCAGTATCTGTACTATCTCAGAACTCTGCATATATTCCCAGGGAAAATCTTGAAGTCTTTCTCAAGTATTACACACATATGTACATATGCATGTAGCCCCCAAAGGTTAAATTGAATAATTAATAGAAATAATAGAAATCTCTAATTTCTAACCTTTATTTATATTCTATATTTTATGAAGTATAGTATGCAAGAACCACAGCATAAATCAAGAAGTTTTCAGACCAACCAGCTTTAAGAAAATGGAAGCGAAGCATCATAATAACCCACCAGCTTTAGGACAAAGAACTTTTAATTTTTTTTCATATAATGTAGGTTAATTAGAATTAAACCTAGAAGGCTAAATGCATTGACTATTTTACAAGTTATATTTTATTCTACTTTGTAAAAGTATGAATAATTCTTAATTTTACCTTTTATTTCACTAATCTTATATTTTAGAACAAAATTCCATTGACCCTTCAATGAAGAGTTCTAATTTACATTTCAAATTTGTGCCTAATTATAAAATTTTAGAATAACTTAGGAAATCATGCGGTCTCTAGCTTTCAAATTGATTAATTGCTTAGGCAATGATATTAAACTCTGGTTTGATATCACTCCAGGGAGAGTCCAGTGATCTAAAAATTATTGAAATAAACTTTAAACTACAAAGTAAATGTATACTTTGAATATTGAGTTGGTAGACATAAAAAACTATTTAAACCAACTTGATCTATGTGTCATTAATAGAATACTCATTTAAACAATGGGAGAATATGAATTCTTTTCAAGTGTACTTGGAACATTCTCTAAGATAGACCATATGCTGAACTATAAAACAATTTTCAACTACTTTTAAAGGATTGAAATTATGGAGAATTTGTTCTATGACCACAACTGAATTAAATAAGTTATCAATAACATAATAATCTAGAGAATTCTGAAATGTTTGGAAATGTAACAACACACTGTAAAAAAACTGATGGGTCAAAGAAGAAATGACATGAGAAATTAGAAAGTAGAATTGAATATTAATGAAAATACAATATATAAAAATTTGTGAAATGTAGCTAAAGCAGGGTATAGAAATCCATTCATGTCTTTAAATGCTTATGTTAGAAAAGCGATTTAAATCTAATGATCTTGGCTTTCATCATAAGAAACTAGAAAAAGAACCCAAAGTAAGTAGGAGGAAAGAAACAATAAAGAGCAGACATTAACAACATAAAAATTAGAGAAACATTAGATAAAATCAATACAACCAAAAGCTACTTCTTGGAAAGTACAAAAAATGTTGATAAACCTTATCAGACTAGTCAAGAAAAAGAGAGACAAATAACCAATGATTGAAAGAGGGGATATCACTACAGATCCTACAGAATTTGAGAAGACAACAGAAAATATTTATGAACATCTTTGTGCCAATAAATGTGACAACTTGGATTAAATGGACAAATCTTTGAAAAATACCAATTAACAAAATGAACTAAAATATAAATAAAAAATGAGAATAGATCTATCTCTACTAAATAACTTGAATTCATAAATAGAAACCTTACCTCAAAGGAAACCATAGTTTTACTAATGAATTCTATAAAACATATAAGAAAGAAATATTTCCGGCTTTACAAAAACCTCTTCCAGAAAATGGGAGGCCAAACTAATTTTATGAGGCCAACATTACTCTAATATTAAAACCAGATATCACAGTAAAATAAAACTACAGATCAATGTCCCTCGTGACATAGACAAAAAAATCTGTAACAAAATATTGACAAATATGTATTATGTTAGAAAGATAGCACCTCTCCGCTAAGTATGGTTTATACTAGAAATGCTGATAGAATCTACACCCAACCTAAACAAATGAGGCATTTAAGTTGGCAGAAAACATTTTCAAAAAACCCTGCTAAATGCAAGTTTATTAAGTTTAAAATCGCCTACTTTAAAATATATCTATAGGTTTTGCTAAACATATAAAGCTTTACAACACAATTCTTGTTGGCTACTTCTAAGTTTGCATGCTACATTCTTGCGCCTTATTTTTCTAAAACCTACCCATTAGCATTGGTATTGTGCCTGATTTGATAGACATTTTCATAATTCATAAGAAAATGGAGGAGATTAAAAGAAAAAATTTTAGTTGTCTGTTTTCTGATCTAGAATAATTTTTCTATTTATTTTATGTATTGAACAAGTACAAATCTTTTAAAATTGAAAAAATATATTTTTTGCTTATGATACAAAATTTATATAATGCAAAAAACAAAAACTATAAAAAATAGTCTAAGATTCCATGCTTCTAGATTATTATAATCAATGTCTTGATGTAACTTCTCTATACAGTTTAATAATAAATATGTCAGTGGGAAGAGAACTAGGGAGAATTAATAACTGTGAGTTTTAATCTGGAGAAAATGAATGTAGGACATTGCTTAAGTGACTTAATCCCTTTGGGCCTCAGTTTCCTCATCTATAGAATGTGGGGACCTGGTTAGACATTCTTATTGTCCCTTCTAACTTTCAAGTATATATTAATACAAAGTGAATCTCACAACTCTTGAAGGCATAGAAATAAAGTGAAAGTCTATACTAAGCAGAAGGTGGCAGTGTTGTTGAAGAAAAGGCCTAGATTTTAATATCAGTAAATGCAGGTGGATTGCTATGCATGGTGTTTGCACCTTGATAAAATTAGTGCTGGAGCAAATTAGTGACAAACCACTAATTTAGCAGGATTAAGATATCCTGTTATAACAGGTAGTTGTTTTTCTGAGGTCAATAATATCATTATATATGACATTGCTTTGCTGTGAAATGAGACAGAATCAAATATGATCACCTAAAGCTCACACAAATATAGAAGTCATGCTAAGCTCAGAGCTTTTAAGCGAATAATAATTATTGTTATATCGGTTTCAGGTATTTTGAAAGAGTTTTCCTGGCTATTATTAAGTGACAACTTCCTCATACATATTTGCAGTTTGGCACCGATATTTTTAGTGAGGCAAAGTTTTTCATTCTTTGTTTTCTAACTTTTTGAAATAAAGGAGGATTCAAGCACATACATTTTAATGGGCTTTAGAGAGCTTATCTTTAATACATAGTAATGGTATTCAATAATTTTTGTTCTTTGTCTTAGAAATATCTGAGTTCAGTGCTTATAGTGGGGTTAAGATATGATATTTAAATTTATGATCTATTGTTTGTTTAGCATAACATACTAGAATACCATTTAATAAGGCAATCGATTGTAGGGACAATTGTTAAATTAAGATTTCATTTAGAATGAAAAAAATCTGTTAGTAGATTTTGCTTGAGTCAGGTACAGTACTCCCCTAAAATCCCTCAAATTTCTACATTAACTAGATACCGCTGTCTTAGTCCATTTGGACTACCATAACAGTGTATGATAAATCAAGTAGGTTATAAACAACAGAAATTTATTTCTCTCTGTTCTGAAGTCCAAGATCAAAGTGCCAGCAGCTTCACTGTCTGGTGAGAGCCTGCTTTCTGGCTCATTGAGAACACCTTCTTGCTGTGTCCTCACCTGTCCCTCACACCTCACTAGGAGTGAGGGAGCTCCCTTGGGCCTCTTGTGTAAGGCTCTGCCCTCATGACCTCATCACCACCCAAAGGCCCCACCTCCTAATAGCATCACTTTGGAGGTTAGGATTTCAGCATATGAATTTTGGGGAGACACACACATTTAGACCATAACAACCATTTTTTACTGCAATATCCCTCTCCTCTCTGCATTTCTGGGAATATATACTATAGGAAGCAGATACACATCCAGGCCAAATTGTCTTTCTGTCCCTCTGCAAAATTTTGGGGAAAGATTGAACTATCAGAAAAAACAGAACCAGCTATGCCAGAGATGAAGCATGAGATCACATGCTAATGCTAACACTCTTCCAAAACTCCTTTTTATCTGGGTTTGTGTCATTTGCATGCAGCCCACAGGGTGGAGGCAGAAACCAGTGTGGGAGAGTGGAAGGCCTCTCCAGTTGTAGGAGTCAAAGCCTCCATTCTTAATTGAATACCCTTTATTTCTTTCTCTTGCCTGATTGCCCTGGCCAGAACTTCCAACACTATGTTGAATAGGAGTGGTGAGAGAGGGCATCCCTGTCTTGTGCCAGTTTTCAAAGGGAATGCTTCCAGTTTTTGCCCATTCAGTATGATATTGGCTGTGGGTTTGTCATAAATAGCTCTTATTATTTTGAGATATGTCCCATCAATACCTAGCTTATTGCGAGTTTTTAGCATGAAGGGCTGTTGAATTTTGTCGAAGGCCTTTTCTGCATCTATTGAGATAATCATGTGGTTTTTGTCTTTGGTTCTGTTTATAGGATGGATTACGTTTATTGATTTGCGTATGTTGAACCAGCCTTGCATCCCAGGGATGAAGCCAACTTGATCATGGTAGATAAGCTTTTTGATGTGCTGCTGGATTTGGTTTGTCAGTATTTTATTGAGGATTTTTGCACTGATGTTCATCAAGGATATTGGTCTAAAATTCTCTTTTTTTGTTGTGTCTCTGCCAGGCTTTGGTATCAGGATGACGTTGGCCTAACGTAAATGACGAGTTAATGGGTGCAGCACACCAACATGGCACATGTATACATATGTAACAAACCTGCACGTTGTGCACATGTACCCTATAACTTAAAGTATATATATAAAGTATATATATATACATAAAGTATATATATACATAAAGTATATATATATACATAAAGTATATATATGAAGTGTATATATACATAAAGTATATACGTATATATATATATATAAAGCCTCCATTCCCCCACTGCTGGGCCACCATCCCCCAAGGTTGTTGCCTTACTCCTAAATTACCATGGCTTTTCCAGCAGGAACATTAAAGTTTCATTTTAGGTAACATCTTTCCTTCTTTATGAAGCTGACTCCTCTGTCTTTAGCTATTATTCTATAGAAAGAGTCACTCCATATATCTAAGCTACATATTCTCATGTCTGGGGTAACTTCCTATATTATACCATGAGCATCTCTTTCTATTGCCTCAAATTCCCATGGCAGCACCCATCAGAGTGACCTCCTTGTTCTTCCTTGATGATGCCAGACCTGTTCCCACCTCAGGACTTTTACAGTGGCTGTTCCCTATGCCTGGAATGCTTTTCCCCTGATAATCATGTGACTAACTTTCTTAATGCTTCCAAATCTTTTTGTTCTAATGTCGCTTTCTCTGTGAAGACTTCCCTGATCTTCTATATGCAGTTGCTACTCCCTTCACCCCCACTGTCCTCTGTCCCCAGCATCCCCACTCCCCTTTCCACTCAATTTTTTCTCCATAGCACTTCCCACCTTCTAATAACTACATAACTTACATATTGATTTTGTTTACTGTTTGTCTCCCTCTGCCAAAATGTAAGCCCTACGAAGGCAACACATTTTGTCTGTTTGGCTCACTGCTGCATTTTCAGTGCTAAAAAAGTGCCTGTCAGAACAGAAATAAGCAATAACTACTTCTTGAATGAAGATATCAGTACATTTTCTCAAAAGAACTTTCTAAGTGGTTAGAAAATTATTATTCTCTATTCATTTTCTTCAAAATAAAAGAAGGAACAGGGATGTATGCAGTAGACAGAAGCATACATACTTTTCAAGCTTGGTAGATATTTTAAAAATATTTCAGAGATTCTTTGTATTCTTAATGCAACCAAAGATGACTTATAGGAAAATATGTGTCAGGATAAGAATTGAATTCATATCCTGCTGTATAAACTTAATAATAGAATAATTTTAAGATATAGGTTAAGGCCAACTTGGATCTTTTTGAATATTCTCACAGGTGAGTTTATTATTCTGTGCCCAGTGTTTCCTCTAGTGGGCTGCAGTAATGCTTTGGCTGCCAGGTCATTGGGCAACATTACCAAGAGGTGCTGAACATTCTAACTCCCTTCCTTTCCTTCCCATGGCTAACCTGGAAAAGTGCAAGAAGTATAACACATTCTGTAGATCACTAGCCAACGTGTGGTTCCTCTGGGGTGTGTGTCTAAGTCATATGCTTATTAGGAGCTTGGTGAGTTAAAAACCTGTACTCAAAGAAAGTTATTCTGATGATACTTTACCTATAATTTGGAAAGCAAAAAAGCATATTTTCAGACACTCTGAGCTCAACCAAAACTGGATAACTCTGTTTTCCTTACAAATACAATTTAAAAGTTAGCCTTACGCCAGGATCCTCCCTTCTCTCTGTTTTTAAAAAAATTTAATTTAAAAGCAAATTTTACTTTTTTTTCTTTTTTTTTATGAGACAGGGTCTTGCTCTGTCACCGAGGCTGGAGTGCAGTGGTGCCATTTCAGCTCACTACAACCTCCACCTCCCGGGTAGCTGCCTCAGCCTCCTGAGTAGCTGGGATTATCCTGCCTCAGCCTCCTGAGTAGCTGGGATTACAGGTGCGTGCCACCACACTTGGCTAATTTTTTTTTTTTTTTTTTTGTATTTTTAGTAGAGATGGGGTTTCACCATGTTGGCCAGGCTGATCTTGAACGAACTCCTGGCCTCTAGTGAGCCGCCCACTTTGGCATCCCAAAGTGCTGGGATTACAGGTGTGAACCACCGTACCTGGCCCAAAGACCCTCCCTTCTCTAGAACAGATCTTTTCAGTTTTCTTACATTCAAATTTTCCTCATTTTTAAGGCTCAATTTAAAGGCTACTTCTTGCTTATTTTTGTTCCTGGATTCTCCAGATGGAAGGTAGTATCTAACTTCTGTCTACCACCAATGCTAGTCTTTCATTTCGAGGAGTTTATAGGCCAGCAGGAAGGATAAGTTGTGTTTGCTAATAACTATGAAACAAGCTAGAAATTGAGCAATGTGGTTTTGGATAATCAGATAAAATCCTACAAACATTTAGAGACAGATAGTCAGCTTCTGACTGCTTCATGGTGGAGGTGGTATTTGACCCTTAAGGAATGGATACAATTTGGGTGGGCATAGAAAGAGGAGGAAAGAAGGACTTGCCAAGTTAGAAGTTAAGAGCAGACACAAACATGGAAACAGGAATTCTTATAGGAAATAGTTATTGGTTCAATGAATGTGATGTAACAAAGTTTAACAAAGGAAACCTAATGAGAGCCAGGGCTGGAAAGGTAAGATTGGTCCAAACCGTGAAAAGGTCTGAGTGTCAGGCTAAGGAATTTAGATTTTTTTTTCTTTTTTTTTGAGACAGTCTTGCTCTGTTGCCCAGGCTGGAGTGCACTGGCACGATCTTGGCTCACTGTGACCTCTGCCTCCTGGGTCCAAGTGATTCTCCTGCCTCAGCCTCTGAGTAGCTGGGATTACAGGCACCCACCACCATGCCTGGCTAATTTTTGTATTTTTAGCAGAGACAGGGTTTCGCCATGTTGGCCAGGCTGGTCTTGAACTCCTGACCTCAGGTGATCCACCCACCTTGGACTCCCAAAGTGCTGGGATCACAGGCATAAGCCACTCTGCCTGGCCAGAAATTTAGATTGCTATTGAAAATGGAGAATTATAGAGTTTTTTATCAGGCAAGTGACATGGACACAGATCTACTTAAGATTAAATTAAACCAATGTATAGATAGAATGGCTTAGAGTGGGGAGATTCTGTAGACATGGAGACCATTGCAATAATCAAGCAAAGAGATGATAGAGGCATGAACGTAATAGTAGCAATGAGAAAAGAAAGATTGGGATGGTTAATTGACAGGGCCGAGCTAGAATCAACAGGACTAGACAACTGGCTGGTTGAGTAAAGGGAAGAGGTGTTGTGTCTCGGTTACTGGGAGAATGGTGTTTATTAACCAAAATGAGTATGTAGGTTTTTGTGTATGTGGGACAGTTAGGTTTTACTGAGAAAAGAAGAAAATGTTGTTTAGGGTGTTTCCAGAAATATATCAGAGTGGCTAACTAGTAGGTTATAGATGCCAGCTTTTTCTAACTTCATAAATATTATTATATAGGCAATTTAAGGTGAGGAACAGTGTCTGATATTTTTCATTTTTACCTTTCATCTATCCTGAGACCTAGAACAGTGCTGAGCACATTGTAGGTACTCAAGACATATGTATTGATTGATAATGTATTTTACTTTTGGAAACAGGTTTGTGGAGAGAAGGTACTGGCCTCACTCTAAAATTGCTGATTAAAAAGTGCCCACTGGCCAGGCGTGGTGGCTCATGCCTGTAATCTCAGCATTTTGGGGGGCCAAGGTGAGCAGATCATTTGAGGTCAGGAGTTTGAGACCAGCCTGACCAACATGGTGAAACCCTGTCTGTATGAAAAATACAAAAAATTAGCCGGGCGAGGTGGCACATGCCTGTAATCTCAGCTACTCAGTAGGCTGAGGCACGAGAATCGCTTGAACCTGGGAGGCGGAGGTTATAGTGAGCCGAGATCATGTCAGTGCACTCCAGCCTGGGCAACAGAGCGAGACTCCATCTCAAAAAAATATAAAAAGTAAAAAAATAAAAAGCACCCATGGCTCTGAAGTTTCCTTCCTTGACTAGCCTGAGGCCTGACATTCCCTGCACTTGAATTCTTTGGGTTACTACAATGTAGGTGGCCATTAACATGTAAATAATATCTGCATGGACATAACACACTACAGTTAACATATTCTTTAAATGAACAAATCAGTTCCTTAGATGAGAGCTGGGTTCTAAGGGAATAAGAGAAAGGACAGGTACTTTCTGTAGGGAACAAATGAGAAGGGAAATTGTGAAAGTAGGGTCAGTGACAGGCCCAGTAAAGTGGTGAATTCTGGGCAGATCTGAAGTAGAGGCTGGAGGAAAGATGGGAAAGAGTAGTGCTGGGCAAGCAAAAACAATAGAAATTCACTACACTGAATGAATGGGATCATTTAATTTACAGTGTAAACCAAGAATACAATTTTAAGGCCCTCAGCCAATTAAATGGATCCACTTCTTGGCCACAGGCATTCCAAAGTAAATCTGAAACACTAGTTAAGGCCATAATGGGAAGTGGGGGGTGTCAAACATTCCTCACTATATCGTCCTCCCTTTCGAATTCAGACACAACTGACCAGCATTAAAATTAAAACAGAGATCTTAAGACTGACAAAACTGACTCTTTGTTGCAGTAAGATACACAATTCCAGCCTGACTCCAGTGTGGCATTGCATGACAGATAACAGGCTCTAAAGGAAATTGAGTATTTTACCCCAAAATACATTTCTTTGACATATTTTGAAATGGCCCTGCAAAGCTGTGTCTTGTGGGGAAAAATCTACATTCTGTAGAGAATCACCTTCCCTTTCCAGGTATTTTCCTGATCCAGGAGAGATTAAGAGTCTGGTACCTTTTTAGGTTTGATTAGAGACATTTAGCATCTACATTCCCTGAAGCCTGCTACCTGGAGGCTTCATCTTCCTAATAAGAACCTTGGTCACCACAACCACCTGTATTTTAACCCAGACACTTCTTTCTATTGATCCCAGGACTTCAGATAATAATTTAACTCTTTCAACCAATTGCCAATCAGAAAATCTTTGAATCCACCTGTGATCTGGAAGCTCACCACCCCCCACCCCCAGCTTCAAGTTGTCCTGCCTTTCTGGACCAAACCAATGTACACCTTACATGTATTGACTGATGTCTATCTGTAACTTCTGTCCCCCTAAAAGGTGTAAAGTCGAGCTATAACCCAACCACCTTGAGCACATGTTCTCAGGACCTCTTGGGGCTGTGTCATGAGCCTTGGTCATTCATATTTGGCTCAGGATAAACCTCTTGAACTATTTTATAGAGTTTAACTCTTTGTGTCAACAACAGTGTCATGTGTCTTCAGTTATAGATAATATAAATTGCAGTGTTACTTACAGTGGGGAGACTCTGAGGCTGGAAGTCCAGAGGCCTAGCTGTCCCCACTTCACTGGCTAGGTTGCCTAGCACCGTTTTTAAACCTCCAAATGCCTCTGTGAGGCAACCTAGCATAGTGTAAAGAGGCTCCAGATCCAGAAAATCTGAGTTAAATTTTGACTCTTTCACTTACCAAGTCATGTGCCCTTAGAAAACTTACTTCAACTTGTTCAGCCTTAGTTTCCATCTTTGTAAGCTGGAGATATCATTACATCATACCATTTTTTAAAGGATGAATGAAATGACAAATTTAAAGCACTTGGTAAGTAATGGGACCTCAGTAAATATCCTCTTTTTCCTTTCCTCTCTTCACTTTCCAAGTCTATGAAATGATAGAACTGGACTAGATACATTGCATATCCCCCTTTCCATGCTTCTTTTAAAAAATGATTCTATGAATTCTTGAAATCCTTCCTCCTACATTCCTGCCAAAAGTCTGCAAGAATCATAAATTAATGCTGCCAGGAAAATGAGTCAAATAAATGACTTCTTTTCTCCTCCTCTGACATGCTGGTGTTCCCTCTGTTACCCTTCCCTTCCTTTTCCTCTCTCTTCAGAAGGCTGTGTTTTAGTTTGGCTAATGTTAAAAAAAAATCAGTGTTAATTGTGAAAGCGCAGTAAAGAAGAATTTATTCAGGAGCATCGTGATAGGTAGTGGCTCCACTGCAATGTAGTCTTGTGGTGGGGAGAGAGATTGAGCTTGACTCTGAATACAGCATGGGTAAGTGGGAATTTATGGCCCAGGAGAGGGTGGGGGTCAGTGGATAGAAAATTAAGAGGAAACATCAGGGGTAAGAGGGATTCTGGCTAAATTGATCTAACAGGATGCTTGATGAGGGCAGGTCAGGGTGATCAGACATTATGGAGAGTGGGGGATGGTTGAGGATAAGAAACCTGATCAGGTATCCAGGGCAATCAGATACTACCAGTGGGGAGTTCTTGCTAAACTGACTTAGCAGGGTTCTTTGCTAAAACTGGTTTTTATAAGAAAGGGCACAGACGGGCCTACGAAAACATTCAGGAGCTGACTAAAGTTTGGACAAACAAAGAATCTTTGTCAATACTAAAGGCAGATTACAGCCACACCTTTCCAATGGTACTAAATGACTGTGGCTGAACATAGGATTTTTTTTTTCTTTATGTGTTGAACAACAGGCTAACAGAGATGTTGGCAGGAGAAAAGAAGGCCAAGATTCCTTTGGTGAGGTGATTCAGGACTCAGGTAATGTTTGCTAGAAGACAATACCCTTAACATTCCCTGAAGAGGGAAGGGAATGTGTCCTTATGGCAATCTACACAAATACAGACAGCTGGGAGCTGCTGAGTCCCTTTGTGGGGATAGTTGCCAAGCAGAGGTGCTTGGAGGCTGCCTGTTACAGTGAAGTACAAGTTCTTGCAAATATTTCTGAGGCCACACTTGATCCCTTGAGGCTGCCCACTTTAAAAAGGGTGAGGTCTTCTCACTGCCTGATTTTGACTTCTGAATCCTAGCTACCGAGGTTTGTGTTGGAGTGCCTCAGTGTTTGCTGTAGGCTTGCTTCTGAATAGGCTGGCACATGGGAACTTATGCTTCTTGTGTTTTGTCCCTGAAGTGTTCTGCATCAAGTGCTTGTTCTGTTTATTATTCCTTGTGCTTACTGTTTGTTTTTTTCTGTTCTTATTGGAACAGAATCACAAATGTACTAACTTTTTCTGAATTTTGGTCCATCTCAAGGAAGGCTCCAATCTAAGCCCACCTCTGGGTAGAAAGGGTTCTTTACTGCTTTTTGCTCTAAGAGTTGGCTGTCAACAACATTTAGGATCTCCACCTGGAATCCAGATTGTCCTTGATATGGTTTGGCTCTGTGTCCCCACCCAAATCTCATCTTGTAGCTCCCATAATTCCGACATGTTGTGGGAGGGACCTGGTGGGAGATGATTGAATCATGGAGGCGGGTCTTTCCCGTGCTGTTCTTGTGATAGTGAATGGGTCTCACAAGAACTGATGGTTTTAAAAATGGGAGTCTCCCTGCACGAGCTCTCTCTTTGTCTGCTGCCATCCACATAAGATGTGTCTTGCTCCTCCTTCTGCCGTGATTGTGAGGCCTCCCTAGCCATGTGGAATTGTAAGTCCAATTAACTTCTTTCTTTTGTAAATTGCCCAGTCTCAAGTACGTCTTTATCAGTAGGATGAAAACAGACTAATACAGTTTTGTGTTTTGGATGAAGTTGGTAATAGATCTTAACAAAAGCAAAATATGGTTTCAAATAAGAAGAGTAAGCCTGTCCTCTTTCTCTGTGTATTAATATGCTATTATACTCAGGGAACAATGTTTTCCAGATTCATATCAGAGAACCAAAAAAGTGAATGTAACTTTCTGCTATCACTCTCAGTTTCAATCAATTAGTTGGAAAACCCATCTGAATAGGCTAGCAAATAGGACTTGATAGGATGAGAATTGAATGTAGGCTGGCTGGAAAGACAGCCATAAGACCATACTGCAACACACCTGCAATCCTGATTCAGGGCTTATACTTTTCATTGACCAAGACAAAGATGTCCTGGACAGGGAAATTGCCTGTGCAAAGTTCCCTACCAAAATATCTCTAATCCTTATAGCAGCATCAGAGAACATTCTGTTATCCATTTCATTAATTTCTCATGGAGCACAATGACACCTACTGTTGTTATAAGGTGTTTTCCTAAAATTTGATAGACTTATTTCTGAGAGCACAACTGAGAAAGGTGGTTACTCCCAGAAAATACTAGTGAAGAATTCATACATTCAGAGTTGAGCTTCATAGGATTAGTTAGAAGACCAGAAGGGCAAGAGAGATAAGGAAATGTTGGGAACATAACTGAAGTTTAGGGGTAGAACATTCGCTCAAAAGGGAGCTAATGGATGGGAAATAAATGGAAAGTGGGTGTTATGGAGGAACTGGGGGCTTCAGCAAGGTTTAAAAAAAGCCAGATACATTGTGTTTAAAACAGTGAACAAGTTAGACATATGGAAGTTTCAGTCATTCAGTGAGAATTAATTTAAGATTTCAGAGAGAGTAAATGAGAAGTCCTATGTGACTAGATGTAGATACCTGTGAGAAGAGCTTCAGGAGTTAAGACTGGAGTAGTAGTTGGGGCTAGACTCTGAAGGTCTTTTATGCCTTTTTAAGGAGCTCTAACTTCATCTGAAGACAGCTGAGGTAAAACAATGGGGTCTTTGTCTTGGGGAGTGGCAGAATCAGCACTTGTTTTTAGGATTATGTATGTGAATCCTTGCCACGAGAGGGAGAAATTGAGGTTATTTCTTCAATGCATTTGCCAGATAAGGAGTGCTTAGTCTAAGGCAGAGGCAATGGTGCAGGAGAGAAACTAGATTTGCAAAGCATTTCTGTGATTGATAGAACTCATGGGTTTTGATGACTCACTGGGCAGGGTGAGAGAAAGAGAGGAAGCACAGAATATTACCAGGCCTTTACATTTGAAGTGTCACCCTTAACGGAGACAAAAACATGAGAAGGAACAGGTTTTGAAGTGGGATGGGGTAAGGCAGAGCTAAAATAAGTTTTGGTCATGGTGCATGAGAAAAAGCTATGAAACATAAAGGTGGATATGGGTGTCTGGACCTCGGGAAAGATTGGGGCTGGAGCTGAGGATTGAAAGCTTATCAGCTGTAGATGGTAGCTGAGGTCATGAAGAGAGAGCAGGTGGTGTGAATGGAGAAAATGACCTCAGATGCAAACATGGTAACCAATAGAAGTAGAAGTAGTAGTCATTATGGCATGAAAGAAAATGACCAGAGAGGAAGGAGGAGAAGCAGGAGCCAATGGGGCTCTGGAAGATATGATAAACAATACTAAATGCTGCAGAGGGCTAGGAGGGGTGAAGATAGAAAATAGAAAGTTGGATTTAGCAATAAGAAGGCAACCTAGAGCATTGCCAGTAGAGTGGTGGAGGCAATGAATTGAGGAATGTCCGTGTAGTGAGAAAAAGTAGATAGTGTGGATAGAATTCACATTTGATGAGTTTAGTGATAAAACAAGTGCACAGCACTAGAGAAGAAGGTCCTGTCATGAAGGTTGTTGCTGGATTCAGGTACCTAAAAAGCTTTAACCTTGCAAAGGGCTGTGAGACAACTTGGCAAATGTAGTCAAAATGAAATCACTCTTTACAGCTGTGTCTTCTTGGGCTTTAACTAATGTAACTGTTATGTCTTGGGATATATTCATTTCATCCTCAGAATATCTATGTTTACCAGCAAGCTGTATTATAAAGCAACTCTGTTACACATTATTTAAAGAATTAGAAACCATCCGTTTTGTTTTCCTTACCCAACTGCAAACATTTTCTTTTTTAAAAGCAGGGCTGGGCTATGATGACAGTTCATGGCCTACATCAAGCACAGGCTAAGACCCCTCACTTCCAGCTGGCCTTTCCCAAGTTTTCCCCAGTTCTTTGAGACCTTTGGAGGGTGGGCTTTTCTGTACATAAAAGACTCAGACGTTTTTAGTCCCTCTAATTGCCCATCTCTTTGAGTCACAGATATACACACAGCCTTCTGAGAATTCCTGCCCTAATCTTTGATGGGTGATGTGTTAGCTATGCAGACTATTTTCAAGTTATTGTTTTAATAGACCTTCACCATCAGGCTCAAATAAATCATGACTGCTTTATACTGGTTGGAAGACAGATTTAGACTTAATGGGAGAGCACAACTAAATCACAGTATAACACTTGGAAAATTTACCTTCTTTTAATGTCATATTTCTTTCTAAATGGCTGTGATGAGTGGTTTTTTAGAAGGCTTGTGAAAGTAGTAGAGTATTTTAAAAGTTAATACTTTATGACAGGTTTCAAAAATATCTGAAAATCAGTATATATGTTCAAGCTTAATCGTTCTATATCATAATACCTGTAATAGATTTTAAAAACCTTTCTTGGCAATTAAAAAATTAACTAATCCTAAAGAGAGATGAAAAAAACTTAAAACCAAGTGAAATGTGTCAAGATTTTAGGTGGAAGCTGAAAATGAATATGTGGGTTGGAGAATAGGGCAGACTTTTTATTATATTTAAAGCTATCTAGAGTTTAGACAATGTGAAATTATTAATGAGGCTGGTTCTCTCCTTCTGCACCCAGAGGAAATAACTCTTCTGCCTATGGTTAGGGATCTTCCTCCTTATGCTTGTGACAAGGTGACCTCTAAAATCATGGAAGACATGCTAATGCTAAATAAAAGTTCAGACCAGGTAAAAATTTGTTTTCAGTACTTTCAGCCTCTTCTTTCTCTTCTCTCCCTCAGGGCTCACTCAGATTCTTCCTGGCAACTTACCTACCTAATCCTCTTCTCAGAAAAGGGTCAGGTAAGGGCAATTTTCAGTTTGCAGTAAATTTGCTCATCTTTTACCTCTTCTAAGGGGATTTACATTTTAGGTTTTATTTCTAGTTATTGTGTGATGGAAAGGCTTTTTCTTCTGTCAGATTTCCAGGCATTCGTCAATTGGTGGAAAGGTCTTTACAGGAAGAGGGGAGCTTGCTGACATGCTTAACCTCACACCATGTAGATAGCAGTTTATAACACTGTCTACTCAGGACCAGTGTGGTTTTAACAAGTGGGCTGAAGGTGTGACTGTGTGTTTGCAATGTGTGTTAAATAAGCCACGTGTGTTAGTCTGGAAAGAGCTGAGCTGGGTCTGCTTGCTTTCACTTGCTCAACTTCCTAATTAATCTTCAACCCAGGAACCCCAGCTTCCACCCCTCCTCCCTCCCTTCAGACTCATGAATGGTTCCTTAGTTATCAAATCCAGTAGACATTTTTTTTTCTGTGCCTTTTCATGTCCTGGTAGCAACATTTAGTACTGGTGACCACGCTCTCCTCCTCTCAGTGGTTGCCATGATTTGAGCCTCTCCTTAGGAATTCTGTTGCCTCTGCTCACCTCATATATCAGGCTCCTTCTTGGTCCCTCCTATTCTCACCTCTGCACTCACTTATGCAAACTCATCATGCTCATTGCTTTAACCGCTCCTTCTGTTCTCTGCACATTCAACTCTCACAAACCATCTCTGTCTATCCTGGTCTTTTACTTGTTTTACTCAAGATAGAAACTTCAGCATTATTTTTGTTGCTTGCCTCCTTCTCATGCCTATACCCAATGACCAGATTCTATATGTTCATGTCTGTGTGTTTGTAAGCATTCCCTCATTTCTATTTACTATGACTACTGCTTTATTTCAGGAATGCACCATCTCTGGCCTGAGGTTCTGACTCTGCCTCTCCTATCTTGCAGGCTTGTTTCTGTGACTAGAACGTTCTTTCCAAAATTGAAATCAGTGAGTATTGGTCTCTTCATCATAGTTCTCTGTGTACCACTTATAGGATAAAATCTGCATTCCGTAGCCAGGCACGAATGATCTGTTTCCTATCAACCACTCGAGTTTTCTCTCCTAGCTGTGACTCCAACTATATTGTACCCTTTGGCGATACCAATCTCTTGGCAGCACGTCAAGCAGGCAGTGCTCTTTCATGCCTCCACGTTTTGGCAGATGTAGTTCCTTTTGCCTGAAATGTTCTCTCTTTCTTCCTAGACTGAGAAAAATCTCTTTTCCAATTTCATTTTTTTTTCCCTTTGGGAAGTTTTTTTGCCTGATACTTCCAGGCAGGCAGCAGGCATTGGCCCTCTTTTGTTTTTTATTATTCCTATTGTATCTTAAACACACTTCTAATACTTCTCTTATCATACTGTATTATAAGTTTTGGGTTTTGTGGCTGTGTCACCACTCACCTACAAACTCTTTGAGGGAAAAGACTGTGTATTTCCTTAACTACCTGTGGTTTCTTGAACAATGCTTAACATTTTCAATAGATATATATTCAGTGAAAGAATGTATGGATTAACTTAAAATGCAGAAACATGTCTTTCATTTTTCTAAAACTGTTGGGGCACTTAGAAAGAGACTTAGCCCTTAGCTTCTTCATCGTTATTTCTCTATAAACATTTTTAATGAAGACCTCTTCTTTAATAACCACTTATGGAATCTGCATATATACTCCTGAATTGGTCTGTAAGTTCTGCCATTATGGACACACAGAAAGGAGACAGTTGAGACTCAGAAAAGATGCAGAAACCACAAAGGGTAGAATGATAAAGAAGAAAGACAAACCCTAAATATGGCACAGTCTACCTTTTTTCCAATGAAAATAGGATTTAATTTCATTTTAAGGGTATAATTGTGATCAGAAGGTATGACTAAAAATACCTTATAAACATTCTATTTGGTATTTCCAATAGGATGACATCAAGATTTTGAAAGCAATATTTCATCAGAATTATTTCTTTTTTGGCTGTAATATTTAATTCTTAAGTAAAGCCAACATAGCACACGGGGCATATAGTTTCCATACAATTACAGGTTCTGGGAGCTGGGAGGTACTTTAGAAGGCGTCTCTTGATTACCTTAGAGAACATTTACTGGGTAGTTACTAGAGCAGGTATTGTTTTACTGCTTCACATGTATTAAATCATTTCATGAGATAAATGCTATTATCACCCCCCATTTTACAGATGAGGAAGCTGACGCATAGTGAAGTTAAGTAATCCATTCAAGATTATGGAAATTAAGTGGAAGAGCCAGGCCTTGAACTTAATCTAGTTCAATCTGTTCATTTGACACATATGAGAAAACTAAGACTCATCAAGGGCACACACTTAATTACAAGGAACCCACTCTTACACTTTTGGCATAAGGAAATACATTGGCACTTTTTGATTTGTTCAGGGTATGTATTACAAATTGGTAGCAGACCATCAGGAGTAGTGCTTTTCTATAGTCAGTGTCAGCTTAAGTCAGGGGCTGTTCATAGCAAGAAAATTTTTGAGAATTCTTTTCAGTTCAGAATCAGAACAAAAAAAGCCAAATAAAACTCACATACATACATACATCTCTTTGCACTGACCATTCTTAATCAGTGAGTCTCTTTTTGTTCATTGTGGGAACATAGAACAGGCCAGAAAATTATAAGAATACCCATTTGAATAGTACAATAAGATGCAGATATATATATATATATACATATATATATAAAATTATTAAGACTTGATTTTAGAGTATTTGAAATTTAACTTTGATACAAAACTATTCCATGTTTGGTTTTTCTCCATTTCTGATGTAAAAGCTTGGATTCCTGAGTTCCTGGCCTCATTCTGAGAAGCAGTCAACCCATATGGGACTGCACATGTTAAGTTGCTATGATTGTGATTTGCAAGGCTCATGGAGAAAGCTATTTCATGTTTTCTGTGGGGATTACAGAACTAATTGTTGCACTGGTTTTTGTATCTTTAAATTAGTAGTTTTGTGTGGTGGTGGGCTATTCTTCTAGCAGCATGTTTCTACTTATTGAAAGCTTTGCTGAACACAATATACCCACTCTGCTATGTAAATAAAGACATTATTGTTGGAATAATGTAGTTCAGGGGATGCCTCTTCTGGTAGCCTATCTGTCAATCTGTGTTTAGTTGGCTTTCTCAGCCCACCTATTCTAATTACTGCTTTTCAATCTCCTAGAATGGAGATCTGGGAAGGGGATTTGTGACAACTGGGTTATTTAAATGGAATTTTCCAAATATACAGAATCTCCTCCTCAGATCCCAAGCTCACTCCCCTATTCCTTCCTGCTTGCTTTAGAAGCCCTTGGCAGGCTGTTATTATGGGCTGAAGGGCAGGTTTCAAGCACCCTCTATTTATGAAATGGCAAGGGCCAGTCAGTAAGCTGCATGTGTTTGGAATTGTTACCCTTTGTTCTAACTGCATTTTGACTTCTGCTGAATTTGGCAGCGTAAATTTTTTCAGGAGATAAATTCATAAATGTCAAGTATTAGATATACTGTCAGTCATCTGGTTATTTTTGTGATTAAAGTTTGTGCTGACATTGGAATTAATAGAGGTAATTTGATGGATGCTATATTCTAAATATTTTGTGTTATCAAATTACTTCTAGTAGGATCTATTTTTTGAAAAAGATCTGAAAATGTTAATTTGGAAGTGTGAAGGAAAACATTACCTTAAAAAGTTGTATACCTGTGACACTATTTGTTTTGTTTAGTAAAATGATGGATGTCTTTGCAATATCCCAGCCCTTGGCCTAAAGGCCAGTGGCTCAGAATCAGCTGCACGTGGCTAGGATATGGTCTACTTCACATCAGTGTAGATTTCTCTGTGTATCTTCTTACATATGAGAGCCTGCTATGTCTCTTATTGTGACCTATTTGTAAAGGAAACATTGAAACACTAGAGGCAAATTTTCCAGCTCTATAAAATGGATGGTTCTTCTCTACTCTCTTCTAAAATATTGCAAACTTGACATGACTCATAATTTCTTTTTCTTTCTTTCTTTCTTTCTTTCTTTCTTTCTTTCTTTCTTTCCTTTCCTTTCTTTCCTTTCTTTCTTTCTTTCTTTCTTTCTTTCTTTCTTTCTTTCTTTCTTTCTTTCTTTCTTTCTTTCTTTCTTTCTTTCTTTCTTTCTTTCTTTCTTTCTTTCTTTTTCTCTTTCTCTCTCTCTCTCTCTCTCTTTCTCTCTCTCTCTCTTTCTTTCTTTCTTTTTAAATTGAGACAGAGTCTCGCTCTGTTCCCCAGGCTGGAGTGCAGTGGTTCGATCTCGGCTGCAAACTCCTTCTGCCGGGTTCAAGTGATTCTCCTGCCTCAGCCTCCTGAGTAGCTGGGACTACAGATGCACGCCACCATGCCTGGCTAATTTTCTAATACTTTTAGTAGAGAGGGGGTTTCACCATGTTGGCCAGGCTGGTCTCAAACTCCTGACCTCAAGTGATCTGCTGGCCTTGGCCTCCCAAATTGCTGGGATTACAGGCGTGAGCCACTGCACCCGGCCAAGGCTCATAATTTCTTTAAGCAGCCATCTTGTCCCACCCCAACCCTTCCTTTCTCTACCAATACTTTCTAAAATCGAGTATTGTCTGCATTTCTCATTTTCTACTCACGTTGTTCCTTGTAGACTGGCTTCCATTCCCACTCAACTCTCTGAGGACACTAATGATCTCCTCATTGTCAATCTCCTCATTGACATTTCTCTGTATTCCTTTCTTTTTAATGTCTATATCATCTCATCTTATTGACCATTCCCCCATGACCTTTGTATTTCTTTGTAGTAACCATAATAGTAATAGTAATTAATAAAATTATTAATAATATAATTATAAATTACATGACAATTTATAATAATAATTATTACCACTTTTATTCTTAATGTTGCAAAGGGCTGGTTGCCATTCTATTTTTGAGTTAATTTTCTCCATCTTCTTTAATGATTCTACTCTCTTCTACAATCTTTTAATCTGAGGCATTTTCCAATTTACCTAGCTGGGAAATTTTTGAGTCACTTTGGCTTCTTGTTCTCTCTCTCTCTTTCCCCTCATAATTCGTTAACAAATCTTTTGGGTCTTCTTGTATAGTGCATTTCCCCCTCACCTTTTCCCCCTCATTGCCACTGCTCTAATCTGTCTTCATTACCTCCTGTCTGGACTGCTGCCTCTCTTTGCCCCTCCTAGTGCAGCCCACATCGCAAGAATGAACTCTCCAAAACAATTTATGTGCATGCTGTCTTCCTTGTCAAAAGCCATGTTTTTACTAATAGGTGAAATTTTGAGCTTTGCAGTTATATCTACTTATATTACTTCCCATTGCTCCCTTATGTGAATGCTATGCTTCAACCAAACATGCCATGGATGTTCTCTTCATTCCCATACCCACTTCTCCCTTCTCCTTCTTGTTTGTTTGTTTTTTTTGGCCATTTTTTCCCCTTTCCTCTTTTTACCACTCACTGACTTGTTCCACAACCATGAATGAAGCTCTTACCATGGGCAAGTCATTGTGTAGGTCCTGAAGACAGAAAAACAACTATAAATCAGTTACACCCCCTCCAGGTTCTAGACTAGTAAGTGGTACTAACAAGTGAAAAAATCATGTTACCAGGATAAATGACATAACCAAGTTCTGTTCAAAGAGTTTTTAGAAATGCAGAGGTAGTAACCAACACTGATTGGTAGTGTCAGAAAGAGTCCTACTGAGAATATGACCCATCAGCTGAATGTTGAAACCAGTTTTTTTTCAGACAAACAACAGGAAAGATCATTCCAGTCAGAGGAAACAAACTGCAATTATGAGACATTATGGCAAAATTTGAAAATTACTAGATATAAGAAAAACTGGATATAAAGGGAGATGAGAAAGAAAAGGTAGGCAGATGTGCAGATGATAGAACTTGTATTCTCTCATTCTGTGGTAGATGAAGGGGAGGCAGGGACGTATTGACATAGAGAATGACACAACCTTGTTTCTAATTTAGAAATATTACTCTGGCTCCAGTTTGGAGGATGAAAGGTGACTGATAAACTGGAGGCCAGAGACCAATAGGATTCCATTGCACCAGTTTGCCCAAAAGATATATGGGCCTGAAAAAAATCAATGATCCAAAGCAGAGAATGGAATGGTGTAAGAGATATTTATTATTCGCAGGACTTTGTGACTGATTGGGTTCTGGGGAAAATGGAGATGAAGGACTTGAGATAAAGAGCTGGATATCATTGTATAGGGGGTAGTTGAAGCCATAGGAGGAAAGTAATCACCCTGGAAAGAGAAAGCCGAGGACAATTTCACTTCTAAAGAACAGAGATCATCTTCTTTCTTCCCTCTATTGCAGTTAGAACCCTTGATTCAAAGAAACTCTTACCTGAATGCCAATATGTAAGGCAGATATACAAATGAAGCTGCTCATATAAAAGCTTAGCCTGTTTGACCTCCTCATCTCACCCCATCAATGGCTGGGGTTCCTGAGGCACCAGAGGGGAATCACTGCATAGCGTTTGATAGAGGAGTAGAGGTAGGTAGGGGAAGGGAATTATATTTATTGAGTGTCTCCTTTGTGCTGAGCACTGGTCTAGGTACTTCTTGTGAATGAGGTATGATTAAGATTGATGATCCTGGGAAAAATCAGTAATTTCTTTTTCCAAGATATTAAAAGTTATTGCTATGCAAATCCTTCCTAAAGCACTTAAAAATTCTTCATTCCACTTGGAATTAGTGTATGTGCTTTCAAATGAGAAACAAACATAGAGATGTTAAATCTGTTATACAAAAGTAGTCACTAGAAGCTATTTGACTCCAGAAATGTAGTTCTATTCATGAATGCTTTCCAAAAATTCTCTTCTGAAAATATAGATGTTCCAGGTAACTATTGGTTATAATCCCTATGAGGAATTATTTTGCCAGGTTATTTTAACACATCTGGCAAATTCATTTTATTCTCTCACACACTTCTTTTTTATTTTTATGGGCCGTCAATGACACCACATAAGGGATTCTGAGCTATGTGTTTTGTTTAATTTCCAAAAATTTCTTTACTGATGGCTTTAGACATTTTTGAGAACTAAACACCATGGGAGTTTGTTTAGCACCTTTTGGCAAGTAATCTGTTAATCATCCTGGTATATATTTTAATTTTTTTTTCTTAGCTTGTATTAGCGTGTGTTAAAAATCTTACATTCATAGTGGTATTATAGTCTCCTTGGCTTTGCATTACTGCTTTATCAGGAGGTAGTAGAAAAGTTTTAAGATAAAAATTCCTTAAAAAATTGATTCATTCTGTGTGTTAGGTTTTAAATTACTTATAGCTTTAATTCCATTCTTTAAGTGCATTAGCTTACTTTATATTTTGTTTCTCCATTGTGAATACATGATTCAACTTTTATAGATTTTCTTATGAAAATTGTTTATAATTTTTATTAGAATAATATATCATGTCTTTGTAAGATCTTATATTAAGTCATGAAGAAAGCTTTTTTGTAAATATTTCATACTAAGAGATTACAATGAATATAAATTGATGTAAATAGTTAAAGAGTTAGATTTCATATTTCTAAATTAACATCTTAAAAATATGGCTTTCACAATTTCCATATCTGAGAGAATGCTCTTCTACGGTCGTAAGCAATGAAACTATTTTTAAATTAATCTTTCATATGGAAATTTAATTATTCATATTTTGTTGGGTTGTTTTATAAATTTTTTTTATAGTAAAGAAGAACAAATAAGCCCACAACAATACAATAAAGGCTTTAGGGCCATTTAATCAAAGGAACCAAGAACCTAAGAATTTTTATTTTTTTCTGGTGACATATTTAATGGACTGCCATTGTTCTCTTCATTTCTGGGTTTATTGTGACCTGAATTAGGAAGGCTTTTGCAATTTCCCTCTTTAATTAGATAATAATTTTGTAGTTAGGAGTTTCCTGGAGATAGCAGATTTATTGACACTGTAAATAAAATTCTGTATATAATTTCATGCTGTTCATTTCATTGTTGGTAGATATAGAGGTCATGCACAGTATGGGGCAAATGTTAATTCTGCCAAAAAATTAAGTAAGTCTTTAGTAATATAGGATTATCTTGAAAACAATGGAAGAAAGATTGGGATAGTAGCCCAAGTGAGTGAAATCCTGCAGAAGATCAAGAATATTCTGATATTTTTCTAAACATTGGCAAGCATGCCCTGCATTTTATAGAATTAAATATGTGAAGATACGGGAGTGTCTGAACTGTTAATATCAAGGATTCTCCAACCCCATAGTTCTCGAGATAAGAATATTTATAACTGAAAGATAATGAGCTACAGTAATTTTCTCTTTTGTTGTTGACATTTAGGGTTTCTCACCCATATAGTCACTTGAACTCTGACCTGGGCTTTGTTCCTTTGTATCTTTGGAAATCTTTGTAGGTATTAACACACAGCTATGAATATTTTTGCCTAAACAGTGTTCTCAAACTTTTTTTTTTGCATCAGAACCTTCTTTTCACTTAAAATTTTTCACACAACACCAATCTATAAAAATTGCATTTTTCTACAATGAGTTTTTTTAAGTTCAAATTTTGATGTTTACTTTTAAAAGAATTCACTGAGAATGATGAAATTATTTTGACAAACAGAAAATTTAAAACTGGGCATTATAGATGAAAGTTTATCAGCAACCAATTTCTGTTTTCTGATTGCATAGTAATGAGAAAATAATGGTATACAGATAGGTAGCTACAAATAATAAAATAGTAACTATTTGTTTCCCCCTTAAGCACTTGCCTTTCAATTCCTAAATAACTTTCAACTAAGGAAAACCAGAGATTTGAAAGAGAAATAACAGAGACTTTAACTGGTAGCCAAGATGGAGTAATGAGACAAAACATATACAGTAACGGTTTTCAAATATTGGACATCAAGCAGTGCAGGACAGTGATCCCTGAGAGACAGGAAATGTGCATGGGGAGCCTACAGTTAACCCAGCTTACTGTCTAGAAAAAATTTCCAGGCAACAATGCTGCAAGGAGGAATACAAAAGGAGTCCAATAGTCTCTCTGAATTGAAGAGGTGTCACTGGGAATTAGGTAGGGCCAATGAGGCTAGACTTCATAAAACAGGGTATCTGAACACAGCAACACAGGGAGATGGCTTCAGAAATAGGCAGTGGGGTCTCCTTGAGTCTGCAGCTGAGTATTATCCCTGAAACAACATTAAGAAACACATGTGTGTGAGAAAACTAGTCAAGGCCAGGGAAAGAAGCAACCATACTGGTCCTGTCTAATAGAACTTAAAAGCAAGCCTCAAAGGATGAAACAGTTTCCTGGCAAGAAATACAATCTTAATGAGGAGAAAAATCAATTAATCAAAACTGACTCAGAAATGACCTAGATTACAGAATTAGCAAAGACATTAAAATAGTTATATAACTATATTGCACATATTTTTAAAGTTATATAAAGATTGAGCTTATAAGGTAGAGATATGAAAGATACAAAAAAGACTCATTAAATTTTTAGACATGAAATATAAAATATCTGTGATTAAAAAATACATTGTACAGGAACAACAGCAGATTAGAATCTGTAGAAGAAAAGATTAGTGATCTTGAAGACACAGCAATTGAACCTACCCAAAATGACAGAGAAAAAAACTAAGTCCTCCCCCCAAAGAGCCCACCCTCAACAAAGATAAAAAAGAGATTAATTGAAATCTAATAATATAAAATTATAATGCAATAAAAAGGATTATATTTCATGACCAACTGGGGTGTGGGACTGAGGAATGCAACTAAGAACCAGAGATTTGAAAGAGAAATACCAGAGACTTTAACTTGTAGCCAAGATGGAGTAACCAGACAAAATATATGAAACAATGGTTTTCAAATATTGGACATCAAGCAGTGCAGGACAATGACCTCTGTTTAACATTAAAAAAATTGATCGATGTAAACTGACCATATTAACAGAACCAAAAAGAAAAAAAAATGATAATTTCAATAGATGTAAAAGAAAACATTTTATAAAATCCAACATTCATTTGTAATGACAACTTTTTGAAAACTAGGAATATAATGGAATGTCTTCAACTTGATAAATGGCATTTATGAAAAACCACAGCTAATATTATAGTTATTGAAAAAAATTGAATGCTTTCTGTCTTCTCAGGGATCCAAAAGAATACCCACTCTCATCACTTGCATTCAATATTTTCTGGCCAGTGCTATTGAACTATTAAAACTAATAAGTCAGTTTAGCAAAGATGCAGGTCTCAGGAGCAATAAATAAAAATCAGTTGTATTTCTCTGTACTGAAAAAGAACAAATGGAAATTGAAAAGAAAAAAATACCATTTTTAAATTAATATCACAAAGATGTGAAAAATATGACAAAAATGTGTAAGACATGTACACAGAAATCTGTAAGATATTCCTGAGGGAAATTAAGGAAAAATTAAATTAATGAAGAAATATTCTGTATTTATGCATCAAAAGACTCAAAATTATTAAGATACCAATTCTCCCCAAATTTACATATGCAATGCAATTTCACTCAAAATCTCAAGTCTTTTTTTTGTATAAATTGATTTAACAAAACCCTAAAATATACATGAAAATTTTACGTGAAAAAGCCAAAACAATTTTGAAAAAGTTCAAGATTGCAGGACAGACTTATAATAAATCTATAGTAATCAAAACTGTGTGATAATTAATGGCAGAGAGATAGGCATAGAGCTTTGGAATAGAATGGAGCATCCAGACTCCCCCACTCATGGTCAATTGATTTCCACAAAGTTTTCAAGGCAATTTAAGGGGGGAAAATTGCAATCCTTTCAATAAATGGTTCTGGAACAATGGATAGCTATATGCAAAACAATAAATACAATTTAAAAATTAACTTTAGCTTGCCATATTAAAAAGTTAACTCCAGATGGATCACAGACCTAAATGTAAGTGGTAAACTCTAAAACTTCTAAAAAAAATGTTGAGAAAAATCACAGTGGCTTTGAGTTTGGTAAAGATTTTTTAAAGGAACCAAATCAATAAATTAGACTTCAGTAAAAGTAAAAACCTTACTCCTCAAAAAACATTGGTAAAAATGGAAATAAAAGCCAGCAATAAGGAGAAAGTATTTGTAAACAATATACCTAACAGAGGCTCTTGCTAAAGCTTGAGTATTTGTCCCCTCCACATCTCATGATGAAATGTGATCCCTAATGGTTGTAGATGGGGCAGAGTGGGAAATGTTTGGATCATGCGGGTGGATCCCTCATGAATGGTTTGGTGCCCTCCTCACAGTAATGAGTTAACGGGAGAGGTGGTTGTTAAAAGAGCCTGGTACGTCCTCCCCTCTCTCTCTTCCTCTCTCTCTCTCTCTCTCTCTCTCTCTCTTTCTCTATGTGACATGCCTACTACCACTTTGGCATCCAACCTAATTGTAAGCTTCCTGAGGCCACACCAAAAGCAGATGTTGACACTCTGCTTCTTGCTACTTGTACAGTCTGTAGAACCATGGGCCAGAATAAAACCTCTTTCCTTTATAAATTATCCAGCCTCAGGAATTCCTTTATAGAAATACAAAATGAGTTAATACTTCCTCATTTCTAGACATATAAAGAATTCTTACAACTCATTAGTAAGGCATCAATGCAATAAAAAATAGGAAAGTATTTAAACACATGGGTGTCATACAAACACAGGAAGAGACGATTAACATAATTTGTTGTTAGGGGAATGCAAATTAAGCCCATACTACATACCCACTAGAATGGCTATAATTTATAAAAACCTTACCACTTTAAATGTTGGTGGAGATATGAAACGACTAGAACCCTTATTCACTGCTGGTAGAAATGGAAAATGGTTAAAATGATTTTGGAAATTTTGGTACTTTCATAAAAGGTTAAGTGTAAAAGTACTATGTGACCCAGTCATTCCACCCAGAGGTATTTATTAAATGAAAGCATATGTCCACTCAAAGATTTGCACATAAGTGTTCATAACTGCTTTAGTTATGATAGCCCCAAACTGGAAATGACCAAAACTTTTTTAGCAAATTAATGGTGTGGTAAATGCATACAATGGAATATATTTCAGCAATTAAAAGGAATGAAATATTGATACGTGCAACCACATGAATGAATTTCAAAATAATTACACAGTGTGAGAGAACTGCAAGAAAAAAACACATATGTATGATTCAATTTACATAAAACTCTAGGAAATGCAAATTAATCTCTACTGGCCAAAAGCAAACCAGTGGTTACCTGGGCACTGTGGGGAGGAAAAGCAGGAAGATTATACAGGGACACAAACACAATTTTGGGAGTGATGGGTATGTTCATTATCCTGCTTGTGGTGCTGGTTTTATGAGTGTATGCTATGTCAAAATTTATCAAATTTTATACTTTAAATATATGAAGTTTATTGTAAGTCAATTAAGCTAAATAAGATGTTTTTAAACAGGAATAATTGTGAATATTTTGAGGCTAAATCTAACAAATATTCACATTCTGTAATATAAGCATAAGCATCAGATAAGAAACAGTCAAAATGTATTAGTTCTAAAATGATTTTTAATACAATCCTAATACTGTGCTTCATCTTAATCCATTCACTTGTTATTGTAAAATTGTATATCATACGTTGATGAGAGTAGATGCACCCATATTATTGCAGGGCACTTGCACAAAATTTTTTATAAGTATAGGCATGCATAGGACTGTATATTTAGAAAAAGCACTTTATTGCCCAAGGAAAATGAAAACATGTCCATTCAAAACTCATACTCAAATACTTGAAGATGTTCTATTCACAGCTGCTGAAAATGGATAAACCAACAGTCATATAGCCAGACAATGAAATATTACTCAGCTTTAAAATGAGTGAACTACTGACATATGCAACAATATGTGTGATCAATAACATTTTGCTAAGTGAAAGAAGATACAGAATACTACATACTGTATAATCCCATGTATATCAAATTCCAGAAAAGGCAAACCAATAGTGATGAAAACCAAATTAGTGGTTAGTAAGGGCCAGAGGGCAGGAGTAGGGAATTGACTACAGAGAGGCACATGCAAACTTGGAAGGTGGTGGTATATATACATATATACACACACACACACACACACATATATATATACACACACATACATGTATATACATATATACACATACATGTATATACATAATATACACAGGTACACACACACATATATATATGAGAGAGAGAGAGAGAGAGAGACAGAGACAGAGACAGGGTTTTGCTTTGTCACCCAGGCTGGTGTTGATCTCCTGGCTTCAAGTGATCCTCCCGCCTCGGCCTCCCAAAATCACATCTAGCCGAGGCTCACCATATTATATAATAATCTCTCAATTTTATTTAAACATTCCCTACAATATTTGATAAACTAATAGGATGATTGAAGGTTTAGTCTCATCAGAGCACTCATCCTAACGCAGAAATATGTTTCACAAGTAGCCTTAGCAGCCTGGTGAGGACAATTCTTCATCTATTTATAAGGAGTTGTATCATCTGACTGTCATTTTAGGAATTTTTTGGATGAATCCAAAGATAGGAAGCTGAAAAGCTGAATAAGCAATTGATCTATTAGTGAAACTAAAAGACAAGTTATAGGCACTTTGCACTCAAGGTGGATAGGTTCTTGTGATGTTAAGGACTGAAAGTGTATGGTGATCAAATCTGTTCCTTTGAAAAGCTCCTTTGGAAGTCCTATTCAGGATTACTTTGATCATTTCTGTTTGGTCAGAACTGGGAATGGCTACCCTTAGTTACAAGCACAGCTCAGAAGGTAAGTATTGAGCTGTTCACCTTGTATTCATGAGCAAAATAAGGGTTCCACTTTAGTAAGAAAGAAGAGCAGCATGGGTATTGGATAGACAGCTAGCGGTGTTCACCACTGGGGGCGAGAATGGAAATGGGTCATGTTTGAAGGCTACTTCAGGAACTATGGTGAGAGATGATGGTGCGTGGACTAGGAAGATAGAGGTAGTTGTAGTAAACCGTGGTCAGATTTATGATTTTTTTTTAAAAAGGATCAACATGCGCTTGATAATGGATTTAATGTGAGATGACAAGGTAGTGAGTAGCCAAGGATAATTTCCAAGTATTTTTCTTGCTCTATGGGTGAAAATGATATCATTTCCTAAGATCATGAAACTTGGGAGGAGTTGACTTGGGAGAAAAAAATCTGGAATTCTCTCTCATAGGCAGAGATGTCAACATTGCTAATGTCAGAGGTAGAAGTGCTTTTGGCTGACTATCAGACATGTTGTGGCAGATGTACAAAGGGAAGATGGGTTGATGGACATAATGGTTGAACTTTTCAAGCTTCCAAATATGTTATTCCATACAAAGCAGCAGCCAGCTGTAGCAAAAGAGTCTGTCTTTTACACTCTGGAGACCTTGAATCAATGGAATTCTCTCATATCATTACAGTTTTTGTGTAACCAGGCTTTTTAAGTAAGAAATATGCTCTTGGGCTTGCGAGTAGAGTGATTTTCTCTGAAATAGATAGGCCACTGAAGAAACAGAACCAATATGAATAGGGTGGGGAATATGCATGAGCTACAGGAATGGGCATTGTCACTTTAAAGAGGATTTAAGAGCGAATAATTAAAATTTGAAATAGCAGAATGAAACTTCGAGTTAATACTGTTGGACACTGCTTCCATAATGTTACTAACCTAGCATGGTGCCTTTAGGATTGTTAAGATACAATGGCCTCTTAATCCTGAGTTAAGTTCCACCTTCTTGGCCTGCTTTTCAAAATTCTTCAGGATATGGCTCCATCCAACCATATTATGTCAGTGCAATTAGTTTCTGTGGGCTGTTTCTTCTGCCTCTCTGTTCCCCGGTCCATGTAGATGTTGGTATCAGTGGTCCCTAGATGTTGTACAGATCTGATGTGGCCAGGAGGCTCATCATGAGCTTCAGCACCATGATCACATGGGGATCAGAATTCAGTACATTGTCCACTAGACTCCATGTTCTGGAGCACCCTGAGAAGCCCTCTGGACCACCTTGAGAACTCCTGAGTCACAGCACTACACCTTGGTCTGGGCTTCTACCTCAACCACACTTCATACACTACCAGCTATTTTGCACAATACTGTTGTTTTCTGTGAGGATTGGGGATGCTGCTCTATTTTCCTATCTGCATATATCTCCCTACTCTTGTTACCTTGGAGAGGTATATTGTGATTCCTTCAGTCTTAGCTACAGGTTTTCTTTTTCTCTGTTGTAAATGAACAGGTCTCCTAGAACCACATGCAAATGCCCACTGACTCCTATATAACTATGCAGAGACTACTGTTACTATGTTTTGTCCTATGGATTAGGAGGACAGAGCCATACTTGTTTGTTTTGCTCTTTGGCTCTGTATTGCAGACCCTTTTATATATATATAAAACATATATATATATATAACATAACATATATATAACATATATCTGTGCTACTCAATAATGAGCCCTTGTAGGCATAAAATAAAATGTGTATTTAAATTAGTCTGAGTTAAGGTAAACCTTTCCTAGTGGAATTTGGGATTTTCGCTATCCAAAACTGCATCTCACCCACTACCTATACTTTCTCTCTACTAGCTTTTTTTTTCTGTTTACTGTTGAAATAACTGTGACCTTGGCTTAGACAATGGTTTATTACATAAGCAACCAAAATAAAAAAATAGATCACTTGCACATTAACAATATTAAAAACTTTTATGCTTCAGAGGACATCATAAGGTGAAAAGAAAGCCCGTAAAATGAGAAAATTTTTGTAAATCACATATCTGATAAAGGACTTGGATTTAGAATGTATAAAAAACTCTTAGATCTCAAAAAGAAAAAGACAAACAACACAGTTTTTTAAATGGGCAAAGGATCTGACTAAACATTTGTTCCAAAGAAGATATATAAATAGCCAATAAGTACATGAAAAGATGCCCAATGTTATTAGCCACCAGGGAAATGCAAATGAAAACCATAATTACATACCACGCCATATCCATTCACTCATTCACTCACTCACTCACTCACTCAAATGGTTTTAATAAAGAGACAATAACAAGTGTTCACAAAAATGTGGAGAAATAGGAACCCTGATATACTGCTAGTGGGAATGTAAAATGTATGACTGCTTTGAAAAACAATTTGACAATTTCTAACAGTTACCTTATGATCCAGCAATTCTAATCCTAGCAATACACCCATGAGAATATGTCCATCCAAGCACTTGTACATGAATGTTCATAGCAGCATTATTCATCATAGCCAAAAAGTAGAAATAACACATTTGTACACCAACCGATCAATAGATAAATAAAATCTGGTATACCTATATAATGGAATATTATTTGGCAATGAAAAGAACTGAAGTACTGATTCATGCTACAACATAGCTTTGAAAATATTATGCTAAGTGAAAGAAGCCAGTCACAAAGAACCACCTATTTTATGATTCCATTTATATGAAATGTCTACAACACGCAGGTCTACAAAGACAGAAAGTAGTGTTTGCCTAGAGCTAGGGGAGATGAAGGGATTGGGAGAGTGATAGCTAAGGAGTATGGGGTTTTTTTTTAGGGGGGAGGGGATAATAAAATGTTTTAAAATTGATTGTGGTGATAGATGCACAACTCTGTTAATATATTAAAAACCATTGAATTGTACACTTTAAAATGGCGAATTGTGTGGTATGTGAATCTCAATAAAGCTGTTTAAGAAAACCCCAGACTTCACTCTATTCAGCTATTCCTCCTCCCTGCTCCCAAAAGGTGCCATTGACTATTTCTTTGTAGTGAGTGTTGTGATGCATTACACAGACCTACCCCTTAAGGACTAAAGGACTTAGTCTTACAGCTGCTGAGAGTATTGACTACTGTGGCTCACAGCTGAGTCTTTCCTGGAGTCTTCAGTTGATGAAACTGCTCCTCAAAAATGATACCTTATCCCAACCATGGCTCACACCAAATAACTGCTCATTGTGGGAGTGTAAAGGCCTGATCCCCTTGCCTCAATTCAGGACATTTCTGAAGAGTAATCTCACCCCCAGAGCTTCCCATGGGATCATTTGCAACTGTATCTCAGTTTAATGTTTCCCTTACTCTTTTATAGATGTTCTTACTAGCACTGCTCAGTAAACCTTCCCCATACAAATCTCCTTCTGAGAGTCTCCTTCCCAAGGAGCTCGACTTAAAACACCTGACACTGAATGACTCTGACTGATTCTGTCTTTTTTCATTGATGCATAACAAATGTATGTAGTTCTGAGATATGTGTGATAATTTAATATGCTCATATAATTGGCAAAGGTCAAATCAGTGTACTTGGAATATCAATCACCTTAAATATATCTTTTCTTTATGCTAGAAACATTTGAATTCTAGCTACTTTGAAATGTACAATAGATTGTTGTAAATGATAGTCTCCCTGCTGATCTATCTAACACTAGGTCCTATTTCTTCTATCAAAGTGTATGTTTGTACCCATTAATCAACTTCTCTTCATCCCCTCTTCCCTGCTACCTTTCCTGGCCTCTGGTAACCACCAAAATACTCCCTACTTCCACGAGATACACCTTTCAGCTCTCACATATGAATGAGAACAAGTGATATTTGTCTTTCTGTGCCTGGCTTATTTCACTTAAGGTAATGACTTCCAGTTCTATCCATGTTGCTGCAAATGAGTGGATTTCATTTTTTTTATGGCTGAATAATATTTTGTTTTATATATATGTATATATTCCATTTTCTTTATCCTTTCATTGACTGATAAGCACTTGGGTTAATTCCACATTTTGGCTATTGTGAATAGTTCTGCAAGAAACATGGGTGTGCAGATGTCTTTCTGATATATTGATTTCCTTTCTTTTGGGTATATATACCCAGTAGTGGAATTGCTGGATCATATGGTAGTTTCATTTTTAGTTTTTTGAAGAACCTCCAAATTGTGCTTCACAGTGACTACCACGACATTACACTCCAACAAACAGTGTACAAGGGTTCCCCTTTCTCTCCATCCTTGCCAGCATTCATTATTGCCTTTTTGATAAAACCACTTTAATTAGAGTTAGATGATATCTTATTGTGGGTTTTATTTGCATTTTTCTAATGATTAGTGATATTGAGCATTTGCACATACACATTTTAGGCAAGTTGTATGTCTTCTTTTGAGAAATGTCTATTCAGATCTTTTGCCCATTTAAAAAATCAGATTAAATTTTTTTTGCTATTGAGTTGTTTTGAGAGATATATATATATACATATATATATATACATATATATACATATATATACATATATATACATATATATATACATATATATACATATATATACATATATATACATATATATACATATATACATATATATACATATATATACACATATATATATACATATATATATACGTATATATATATACGTATATATATATATATGTACATGTATATGTATATATTCTGGCTACTATTCCCTTGTCAGATGGTTAGTTTCCAAATATTTTCTCCCATTCTGTAGGTTTTTACTTTGATGATTGTTTCCTTTACTGTGCAGAAGGTTTTTAGCTTGACATAATCCCATTTATCTATTTTTGCTTTGGTTACTTGTGCTTTTGAGGTCTTAACACACAAAAAAATTACCCAGACCAATATCCTGAATTGTTTCTCCAATGTTTTCTTCTAATAGTTTCATAGCTTCAGGTCTTACATTTAAGTCGTTAATCCATTGTGATTTAAATTTTTGGTAAGGTGAGGGGGTCTAGTTTCATTCTTCTGCATATAATATAGCTATCCATTTTTTGCTGCATCACTAATTAAAAAGATTATCCTTTCCCCACTGTAGGTTCTTGGTACCTTTGTTGAAGATAAGTTGGCTGTAAATGTGTGAATATATATCTGGGTTCTCTATTCTGTTCCATTGGTCTATATGTCTGTTTTTATGCCAGTACCATGACGATTTGGTTACGCTGGCTTTGTAGTAAAATTTGAAGTCAGGTAGTGTGATGCCTTTACTTTGTTCTTTTTGCTCAGGATTGCTTTGACTATTTGGTGTCTTTTGTTATTCCATGCCTTTTATATTTCTGTGAAGAATGTCACTGGAATATTGATAGGTATCACATTGAATCTGTAAATTGTTTTGGATAGTATTGTCATTTTAACAATATTCTTCTAATCAATGAACATGGAATATCTTTTCATTTTTGGTGTCTTTTTCAATTTCTTTCATCAGTGTTTCTATAGTTTTCCTTATATAGAACTTTCATTTCTTTGGTTAAATGGATTCCTAGGTATTTTATGTTCTTCGTAGATATTATAAATGGGATTGCTTTCTTGATTTTTTTTAGGTTGTTCACTGTTGGCATATATACATTATACTGATTTATGTACATTGATTTTGGATCATGCAACTTCACTGAATTCATTAATAAGATCTAAGAGATTTTTTGTGTGGGTTCTTTAGGTTTTTCTAAGTATAAGACTATATCATCTGTGAACAACGCTAATTTGATTTTCTCTTTCCAATTTGGATGGTTCTTATTTCTTTCTCTTGACTAAATGCTCTGGCCTGTACTTCCAGTACTATATTAAATAAAAGTGGTGAAACTGATCATGCTTGCCTTTTTCCAGATCTTAGAAGAAAGGACTTCAATTCTCCTCATCCAGTACAATGCTAGTTGTGGTTTTGTCATATATGGCCTTCATTATGTTGAAGTACGTTTCTTCTGTACCCAGTTTGAGGAAGGTTTTATTGTTAAGGGATGTTAAATTTTATTGAATGTTTTTGGCATCTATCGAAATAATCATATGTTGTTTTTCCTTCATTCTGTTTATATGATGTATCAAATTGATTGATTTGCATATGTTGAAACATTTTGCATTTCTGGAATTAATCCTATTTGATCATAGTGTGTGCTCTTTTTAATGTGTTGTTGAATTCAGTTTGCTAGTTTCTTTGTTGAGGATTTTTGCATCTTTATCAGTTATACTGGCCTGTAGTTTTCCTTTTTTCTTGTTGTTGTATCTTTGTCTGGTTTTGGTAGAAGGGTAATGCTGGCCTTGTAGAACAGGTGAGGGAGAATTCTCTTCTCTTACATTTTTTTGAAGACTTTGAGTAGAATTGGTATTAGTTCTTTAAATGTTTGGTAAAATTCAGCAAAGCCATCTGATTCTGGGCTTTTCTTTGAAGGCAGACTTTTTATTATAGCTATTAATCTTGTTATTCATTTTTGGTTTATTGAGGTTTTCTATTTCTTCATGGTCCATTCTTGGTAGGTTGCATGTGTCCAGGAATTTATCCATTCCTTCTATGTTTTCCAAGTCATTGGCATATAAGTGTTCATAATCTATATTATGATTAAAATGGAATTGATCATAATGATTTGTTATATTTCTATTGTTTCAGTGGTTATGTCTCATATTTTGTTTCTGATGTTTATGTAGTTTTGTCTTCTCTTGTTAGTCTAACCAAAGGTTTATCAATGTTATTTGTCTTTTCAAAAACCCAAATTTTCATTTTGTTGATCTTTTGTATTGTTATTTTGGTCTTTCTGTCATTTATTTCTGCTCTAATCTTTATCATTTCTTTCCTTCTACTAATTTTGGGCTTGATTTGTTTTTGCTTTTCTAGTTCCTGGAGGTGCACTGTTAGAATGTTTATTTGAAGTCTTTCTACTTTTTAGATGTAGGTGTTTATTGCTGTAAATTTTTCTCTTAGTACTGCTTTTGCTGCATCCCATAGATTTTGGTATGTTTTATTTCCATTTTTATATGCTTCAAGAAAATTGTTAATTTCCTTCTTAATTTCTTTAACTCAATGGTCATTCAAAAGCATATTATTTAATATGTATTCGTGAAGTTTCCGATTGTTATTGATTTCTAGTTTTATTCCATTGTGGTAAGAAAAAATACTTGGTATAATTTCTGTTTTTTCAACTTTGTTCAGACTTGTTTTGTTGCCTAGCATACGGTCTATTCTGGAGAATATACTATGTGCTGATGTAAAGAATGTGTATTCTGCAGCAATTGGTGCAATGTTCTATCAATTTCAGTTAGGCCTATTAGATCTAGTGTGTAGTTTTAACTCTGATGTTTCTTTGTTGATTATTTTTGTTGAATGAGCTGTTCATTACTGACAGTAGGGTGTTAAAGTCCCCTACTATTATTGTTTTGTAGTCTATCTCCACCTTCAAATTTTTAATGTTTGCTTTATATACTTGGGAGCCCTGGTATTGTGTGCATAGAGATTTGTAATTATTATATACTCTCTTGCTAAGTTGACCCCTTTATCATTTTACGCTCACTGTCTTTTCTCTTTTTACAGTCTTTGATTTGTAGTCTCTTATCTAAGTATAGCTACTCCTGCTCTTTTTTGATTTTCAGTTGCATGAAATATCTTTTTTCACCTTTTTACTTTTAGTCTGTGTGTGTCAATATAGGTGAAGTGGAATTCTTGAAAGTAGTATATAGTTGGGTCTTACTTTTTTTTTATCTATTCAGCCACTCTATGCCTTTTAATTGAAGAATTGAGTCTATTTACATCCTGTGATGGTTAATATTGAGTGTCAACTTGATTGGATTGAAGGATACAAAGTATTGATCCCCTGGGTGTGTCTGTGAGGGTGTAGCCAAAGGAGATTAACATTTGAGTCAGTGGGCTGGGGAAGGCAGACCCACCCTTAATCTGGTGGGCACAACCTAATCAGCTGCCAGTAAATATAAAGCAGGCAGAAAAAACGTGAATGAACAAGACAGGCCTAGCCTCCCAGCCTACATCTTTCTCCCATGCTGGATGCTTCCTTCCCTCGAACGTCGGACTCCATGTTCTTCAGTTCTGGGACTCAGATTGGCTCTCATTGCTCCTCAGCCTGCAGACGGCCTATTGTGGGACCTTGTGATCATGTCAGTTAATACTTAATAAACTTCCCTTTATATATATATACATACATATATATACACACACATACATATATGTATACACACATACATATATACATACATATATACACACATACATATATGTATACTTACATATATACACATACATATATACATACATATATACACGCACATATATACACACATATATATACACATACATATATATACATACATATATATATACACACACACACACATATATATATAGAGAGAGAGAAAATGAGGGAACTAATAGGTTCTTTATATATAGTTCTGTCCCTCTAAGAGAACCCTGACTAATACATATCCTGTGTTGTAAGTAAGTAAGTAAGTAAGGACTTACTGCTGTCGTTTTCATTTTGTTGCTTATTTTCTGGTTGTTTTGAGATTCTTCTCTTCCTTTCTTGTTGTCTTCCTCTGTGATTAAGTTATTTTTTTTCTGGTAGTATGTTTTAATTCATTGCTTTTTTATTTTAATCTATATATAGGTTTTTGTGTTGTGGTTACAATGAGGCTTCTCAAAAAATCCTATATATAGCTATATAGTTATAAGTTATATAAATTATATAGTTATTTTAAAAGAGGTGACAAATTATCTTAGATCACAAAGAAAATAGAAACAGAAAAAATAAAAAGGAATCCTACACTTTAACTTCATCCCCACACATTTTGACTTGTAGTTGTCCCAATTTATATATTTTCATTTTACCTGTTTCTTAAGAGGTTATAATAGCTATTATTGTTTGTGATTTATTTGTCTTTGGGAGCTTCATACTAGAGTTATGAGTGGATTGTACAATAATAATTGTAGTATTCTGGGTCCATTTGCATACTTCATTTTATTGGGAGGTTTTATACCTTCAGTATTTTTTCACGTTATTGTTTTGTTTTGTTTTAAGATTGAAGAATTCCCTTTAGCATTTCTTATAAGATGAATCTGGTGGTGGTAAATTCATTCAGCTTTTGTTTTTCTGGGTGTGGGAAAGACTATCTTTCCTTCACATTTGAAGGATAACTTTGCTAGATACAATATTCTTGGACGGCAATTATTTCTTTCAGTGCTTTGAAAATGTTGTTCCCGTTTCCTGGCCTGTGTGGTTTTCACTGAGAAGTCAGTTGCCAGACAAATGGAAGCTCTTTTATATGTTACTTGATTCTTTTCTCTGGCTCCTTTTAGGATTCTCTGTTTATTCTTGATCTTTTTTGTTTTTTTCAGTCTTGCTCTGTTGCCCAGGCTGGAGTGCAGTGGAGCAATCTCAGCTCACTGCAACCTCTGTGTCCCGGTTCCCTTGACCTTTGAGGACCTTTGAAAGTTTTGTTAATATGTGCCTTGAGGTAGTCTTATATGGGTCAAATATGTTTGATGTTCTCTGACTGTCCTGTACCTAGATATTTATCTCTTAAGTTTTGAAAAGTTTTTTTGTTATTAATTATTTGAATAAGCTTTCTACTTCTTGCTCTTGCTTAATTACCCCTTGAACATCAATAGTTCTTTGATTGGTCTTTTTAGTTAATTTTCTGTATCTTGTAGGCAATCTTTGTCACTTTCATTCTTTTTTTCTTTCGTCTCCTCTGACTGTGTATTTTCCAATAACCTGTTTTCAAGTTCACTGACACTTTCCTCTGCTTGATCCATTCAGCTGTTAAGAGCCTTGAATGAATTTTTCAGTTCAGCAAATGTATTTTACAGTTCCAAGATTTGTTTGATTTTTAAAAATTATTACAATCTTTTTGTTAACTTTCTGTGATAAATTTCTGGATTGCTTTTTCGTATTATCTTAGAAATTAGTAAGTTTTCTTAACACTACTATTTTGAGTTATTGGTCACAGAGCTCACATATTGCCATATCATTAGGGTCAGTTACTGGTTCCTTGCTTTGCCCATTTGGGAAGATTGAAGTTCTCTGTTTGTTGTTATTTCTTGTGGGTGTATATCTTTGCATTGAAAGATTAGTTAATTATTCCTGTATCCCTGTCTGGTTGTTTTGGTTTTTGTTGGATATATTTGCTTAGAGGTTCTTTACTACTAGTTTACTGCCTCCTTTTGGCTCCAGGTGATGTCTTGTGCCTATGTTCACCTTGGCTCTAGTAAACACTCAGAGCACTGCCTTTGTCAAATACGGGAGGTACCAAAGGGGATGTCCTAGAAGTGGAAAGACTAGCTATGGGTTCCTGCTCAGGGTACTTGTGGAACAAACCTCCTACAGCATGGTGCTGCTGAATAGCCACTTTAATTTGGTGTTTCCTTTGGCTGAGTTACAGTCCAGAGCTTCCAGGGCTGGGATGATAGTCCCACCTCCCCCTTTTGTCTCTGCCTGTCTTTATGGACATTTCTCCCTTCAGGCAATTGTAATGCTTCATGTGGGTTAAGGCAGGGACAGGTGTTCTTCAAGAGAACCCAAGATGGTGGGGAAGCTGGTTGTCCACCTTGGTATCACTTTGCTCAGTGTAGAAACAATGAGTTGAGGAAAAATTTCCACATGCTTGGTGCCAGGCAGTATGGGATGAGGCGTGTTGCAGATGTGGAAATCTGATTCTCTTACAATCTGCTATAAGTTATTTCATTTTTCTGTGGTTCTAGGAATTGTCTCATCTTCATATTTGAGTTCTGGGATATTCCTGACAATAATCTCACTGTTGCAAATTTGTTTTTTATTTTCTGTTGGTTGTGTGCAGTAAAGCCAGCTTGCTTCTATACCACCATTTTGGAACTGAACATCCAAACAGTGCCTGATTTTCACTGTCTTTAATACAAGTAGTCCCCATCAGTCACATATCAGGCGCTCAAAATACTCGGTGAACTGAATTCTTCTCTAGAGACTGAGTGGTTTGCCATTTCTGTGGAGAATGGTTTTACGGACAATGGCTGTTTATCTTCTCCTTGATTTCTGAAGGTAGTTATTTCACAAGGTTCAATCCTCTGGCCTCTCTCTTTGTTCTGTATTTTGGCAAACTCAACTTTTTTCACAATTTCAATTCACCAAATAAATCTTTCTCCTGGTAAATGTCAAATCCTCACCAGGCTGCTAAGTACTCCACTTTGTCCTGCAGACTCCTAGTTAAGATTGAATGCTAGTCTGTTCTGTTCCTATGGGTTGGCAGAATTAAGAGTGATAGTGAGGGGTGGCAGTGAAGCATGTTGAAGGGGCCTCTTAGATTCTAAGGGCAGAGAAGAATGGAAGGAAAACACAAGAAGCACCTGGAAGCTTGTGAGAAGGAGACTGAGGGAGAGAGAAAATGAAGGTTTGCTGAACTTGTTAGAGAAGAAGTAGCTGGTATTTGCAATTTAGGACTGAGAGATAGGCACACTGCAATCAGAGCAGTTAGAAATTGTGACTTTACTATGATTTGATCATTACACATTGTATACATGTCTAAAAATATATATATCCCAAAATATGTACAACTATGGTATATAAAAAGAAATTATGGCTTGAATCTTGAGCCATTTTTATGACGCAGCCAGGTGTGTGTTTATTTCTGAAAATGTCAACTGTGGTGGATGTCACCACACCCCTAACTCAACAAACTAACACAAAACCCAGTGTCCTATTTTAACTTGATATCTCTAAATATCTGTTTGTTAATTACTGGCCCCACTCTTGTTCTGATCACTCATTCTCAGAATATTCAAGAAATCTCTGACCTTTCCATAGACATTGTCCCTCATAGCCACTACATTTTAATATTTTTGTAATATCATTCTTTCTCCAATTAGGGAGAATGGAGTTACAGCAAATGCTTGCTTGATTCTGAACTGATTTTTGGCATTCATTAAACAAATATTTATTAAGCATTTACCATATATCATTTACCATTGTGCTGGGGCTACAATGAATACATTGTAAAGGTACAATGTATTTCATTATACAACAAATATATTGTACAGTGAAACATTATACATGGTTCTCAGCTTATAGTCTAAAGGAGGAGATAGATTTTAATAAAACAATTACATAAATCAATGTTAAACTACAACTATAACAGTTGCTAGCTAAGTAGGAGAGATAAATAGTGCTATAGGTGTTTTAACAGGAAGATTTCGATAAATAGTCAGATGGCAGGAAAGAGACCCTTGAGTACATAAAGATATAAAGAAGCATATATACGATATATGATAAATAGGCACTGTTAGACAAGAAAAGGAGGGAAGGGTGTTCTTAACAGAGGGACAGTTTGTGCAAAGACCTTCTGTGGGAGGGAACATGGCAAAATGAGGGAATTAAAGGAAAGAAGCATGGCTAAGGCATAAGAAATGTGTGAGCTATTGCTAGACAGCCAGGGGCCAGGGGCTCATAAGCCACAGTAAGGTACTTTGTCTTTATTCCAAGAATACCACTAATGTTCAAAGCAGGGATGTGGCATAATTGGTGTTCATATTTAACAGATCACTGGCTGCTGTGTAGACTGGTTTGGGGAGGGTGGTGACAGTGAATGGGCTAGAACATCTTGAAGAGTTGCCTTGTGAAAAATGAGGGTATCATTCATTTGATGGCTGTGGTGGAGACAGAAAGTAGTGGGCATATTTGAAAGGTACTTGGGATCAAATAGGCATGATTTTATGATGGATTGAGGGAGAGAGGAAAGCATCAAAGATGATTCTGAGGCATCTGGCTTTTGCCACTGGATGAGTTATGATAACATTCAGTGGCATAGGAAACACTGGAAATTAAACTTAGATTTTTGGGGAACTTTATAAGCTAATTTTAGACCTGCTGAGTTTGAGATACTTGTATGACTTCCAAAAGAAGATGGTCAAGTAGAGATGTTGGTTAAATAGGCAGCTGGATATATGAGTCTGGAACTCAGAGGAGAGGTCTAGGCTGGACATACAAGAAGATCATTAGGTTACAAATGATAATTAACGTGTTGGTGTATTTTAGCCCAGGGAGAGAGTACAGTGAGGAGAGGAGAGGGCCTAGGACAAAGACTTGAGGAACTCTAAGATTTAATGGACAAGCAGAAGGTAGGAAATGAGTGACTATTAAAAGTAGAATGCAAAACACAAAAACCTTCCATCAAAGAAGCCAAGGAGAACCCACTGAGTGGTAGACAAGGGTAAGTAAGACTATTGGTTGGAGAAAACAAAATGTCACTTGTATTCAGTGATATGAATACTGATGGCCTTATTTGCGCTGTTTTGTTGGAATAATGGGAGCAGGGACAGATGAAAGACTTGAAGAATGTGTTGTGGTTGAGGAACTGTGTGAACACGTTGGAGAAGTTTAGTTACTTACCGAAAGAGAGATAGGGCATCAGGTGAAGAGGGGTGAGGATGAACAGGGTGTTTCCTTCTTTTTGTGATGGAGGAGAGTTTGGATATAGCAGTATGGAAAACTTCAAGAAATGCAGACAGAAAGAAAGGTATCAGAATCAAGAAATACAGACAGAAAGGTATCAGAAATGTGAAGGATGGTTTATGTAACTGCAAAAATGAATAAAGCATATCTATACATACCGAAAAGGAATAATCTCCAAGATACATTTTTAAGAAAAGAACAATATGCAGAACAGTATTATAGATGCTACCATTTGCATAGAAACTTGTATATTCATGCTTTCTGGATAGGTAGACATTTAGATTGCTTTTAAGCTCTTTTTTTTTGTTACAATCACCGTTACAGTGAATACTCACCATATCTTTGCAAACAGATAGATTCTTAGAGCTAGAATTAATTTGTGGATGTTCATTTAAAATTTTGATAGACATCAGTTTGTCCTCCAGAGAAACTGTTTCAGTTTCCACATTGACACTAATATATGGGAATGTCTGTTTCTCTACATACTGGCTGACATGATGTATTATCCAACAGTGCCAAACTAAGAGATAAGAAATAGTGTATTCATGTCTTAATTTTATGTATTTAATTTTGATTGAGTTTATACATATATAAATTATATTTATATTTCTTTTTAAATGAACTATCTATACATAACTTGGAAAAAAAAAAAAAAAACCTCTTGTGTCCAGGGTTGACTTTCAGTAAACTGCAGTGAGGGAGCTGCTCCACTACGTACAAAACATCCATGCAGAAGCAGGTCATTTAGAATGGTTTAGAACCAGCATCCCCATGAACATGCATTGTGGAATGGGCGAGGGGGTGGCCACCTTTCTGGCCTCACCCCATTTCCTAGAATGAGGGGATCTTAGCACTGAATCCCAGTTCTGGTGCACAGTGGGACATGCCTACCTAGTTATGACTGTTTTTTTCTTATTGGGTTGTTGATAATTTTTAAAAATGACCTTTAAGAGCTTCTTATATATTAAGGAAAATATCCTATTATCTTTCACATTTAGTTGCAAGTTTCTATTTGGTTACTTGTTGTTTGACTTGTATGGCTTGTAAATTATTTTTGTTATGTTGAAATTTCAACATTTTGTTTAACGAAGTAAGGGTCATGGGTTTATACCCTAACTTCCTTTGAAGTTATTTAAAAATATTTTTTTCTGGTAAATTTTTACTTTACTTTTGTGTTTGAACATTTGATCTATTATGATGCAGTATATTTTATTATAAAGAGCGAGTGAGGGATATAGCATTTTTTAACCAGATGGCTAGCCAGTTTTTCTAATACCATTTATTGAATAATCTATTTTTCCTACCAATTTGAAATGTCAGTTTACTAATAAGTAATTGATGTATATGGGCCTATTTCTGGACTATCCATACTTTCCCATTGTCAATCCATTTTAATTAATTTGCTTTATAATATGTGTTTATGTCCTGTGGCTCTAAATTGTATGATGACTTTTTCTTTTTTATTTCTTTCCTGGGTTTTTCAGCATATTAAAAAAACCCATAAAACTCCTTTGGTCTTCTTATTTCTTTCTCAACTCCTTCTATCTATGCTTTAAACTTTTATTTCATAGATGCCATTTTTGCTACTGAAATTTTCTAAAGAATTGTTTAGCTGGATGATCACCTGTTCCATGGGAAAATTTTTCTGGAGTGCATTATTTGTCTGCCTGCTATTTGTCCATGTTTCTTTCCTTCTTTTTCTTTCAGTATTCTCACATGGGTTTATGTGTTCTTTCTCAGCATCATTTTGTATACAGGTCCAATTTTTACTGCAAACTCTCGTTCAAATATACTGTGGTTTGTCCAATCTATTTCTGTTTCTTATTCTCCTTGTTGTTTTCAGATAGTTTCAGAGGGAGACAGAATCACTAATGCCTTTATTCTTCTGTTTTAAAGCTTGGAGTTCTCTGACTTTTATCTCTTGAGGCTAGATTTTGCCTGCCTTGAGTGCTATTGATTTAAAGACTTAGCTGCAAAGTTTTGGAAACTTACACTGATCTGCATGGCTCTGTTACTGGGCAAGTACTGGAGTAGCTACAGGACTATGGAGTAATTCAAAGTTTGCTGGTTTATATATATTTTTTGTCTGATTCTAATAAATATCTGAAAAAAACTGGTATTATAAAATATGTCTATATCAAGCTTTTCATCATGGGAGTTATTTAGAGTCCTCAGTCAAATTTCTGGTCCTCTGTGAAAAAATACGGGAATAGATGCGAAAAGCATTTAGGATCTGGGGATAGCTCCTTGGTAGAGAAGACATAGGTGTATAATAAGGAAGCAGCCTAGACATTTTTTTCTACTCTTATTTTTAATGGAACTCTCTTGGAAACTTATTAAAGGAAAGAGGTGATTCAACATTTCTTTAGGATTAACTGTTTTGGAAATTATATCTCCCAAGGTCTATTTTCTGTGCCCCATTGTTTCAGTATTAGAAATTAGACCCACATAAAGTGTCCATTTTGTTTCTTAATCTTATCAAGAAGTAGAAAATAAACTATGGACTTAATGGGTCCATAGTGATGCAGCCATACATTTGGGATATTTCATTAATATCTCCTCTAGTCATGTAATCATCTTCAGAAATTATCTTTTAGGGTTGATGAGGGAGTGAGGCAAGAGAAGATGTTCTGGACACAGGGAACCTAAGACCAGTTTGTGCTGAATTTCTGGAACTGGATTAAAAGGAAAATCCCACCTCTCTATGCCCAAGTGACAAGGGACTAGAGGCCACTCCCTGTACTCCACTGGGTTACAAATGAAAAGTGCCTCTGATTGGCCATGGGCCAATCCTTCATTTGTATAAGGTGCCAATTCACATCAGCCTGAGTGGCTGTGGGCCAAGCCTTTGCTTTAGCCTCTAACTGGCCATGGACCAATTCTTCATTTACATAGGGCGTAACCAATTGGAGACATCTAAAGAGTACTTTGGGGTGTTACAAAATTCTCTTAGCTTAATAAAAACCCTGCAGAACATTGTAATTGGGACTCTTGAGCTGTTTGCTCAAGCCTGCTCCCACACTGTGGAGAGTACTTTCATTTCAATAAACCTGTGCTTTCATTGCTTCTTTATTTTGTTGCTTTGTGTGTTTTGTTCAATTCATTGTTCAACACACCAAGTATCTGGACAACTCACACTCAAGACTGTCCATCCAGTAACGGGGGTACTAAGAAAACATTGCAACCCTACCTATATGTAGTTGCCACAGGTTCAGAATTTGTTATGTTCCACATTCAATTTTATAATTATATATATATATATATATATATATATATATGAAGTTTGTTATTAGTAATCAAAATTTAAAGTATGTTGTGTGCTGGCTAAAAACAAAGAACTTTTTCAAATATATTAGAGAAAAAATAAAAATCTAATATGGAAGAGAATTTTTAAGTGGGTAAAATAAAACCTTAGTAAAATACTGAAATGAATGAAAATAATTTAATATTTTCCCCTGTGGAGTTGGTTGTATAAGAAAACTGTAAAAATGAGGGGTACACTGAGTAGACTCATTGCTTTTAAGAATTATAAAATAGTTCACAAAAATCTACTTTTTATTTAAACAAACAATTATTTTTAAATGCAAAGATTTAGTTGTTAGATGATATATAGGTGTTATTTCTTATTGTTCAGTTCAATGTATTAAAAGTGATGCAAAAATAACAATGACAATATCCAGACCAAGACAACATATGTCCCTCAACACATGAGTAAATACAAGAATTGTTTTTTCTGTTGCAAAGTGCATTAAGCACCTGTTTTCCCACACAGCATGTTTTATAGAAGCAACAGTTTTTGCTTTAGATTTTCTTTCCCATAAAACAGTGATTTTACTACATCCAAAAGAAGGCAGGCCAAAAGAGTTTTTATCTGACTTTTAAAAATATGCTGCTTGTTTATCTTTCCTTCATTTTTGTTGTTTTGTCACTGTTGAGAGATGTAATTTTTTTGATGTTCACTCAGTGACAGGCAAATTGTATGTACAGCTTAACATAAATGTTCAATTTTTTCACAATCATTTTAACCTTTTTTTAAGGGCTCCACAAGTTCAGATAAAAGAAGTAGATCCAAGATGTTTATATCTAGGACTTTTCTGGAATTTGCAGGTGTCCAGTTCTCTATATGATGACTTGACTTTTATAAAAAGAGGAGCTGCCATCTATTAGGAGATAATCAACTGCTGTAACCTATTTGTCATTTCATCATAAATGATACTGTAGAAGGTTTGGCCCCATCAAAGCACTAAAAATTAAGCAGTGTTATAATTTAGTTTTCTCTGATTCAGTACTAGTGGTTCACTGTTGATTACTGTTCTTCCCAGACACACATTATGTGAAGTGGCTCTAAGTTCTAATTATCATATCAATTCCAATGTACTAACTATCAATGATCATCCTGTATAGAGCATTCAGTCTAGTGTAAAGGAGATTTAGGAAACTTTATTATATTTGTTTCTAATTAATGATTTTATTATTGTAAATATGGGAAGAGAATGGTCTTGGATAATCTAAATCAGAGATTCACCCCAAAGTGACTGAGATTGGGGTTAGTAAGTTGTATGTCATTTTATGGTTGGAAGCAAATTTATCTGTTTCATTCTATTTTACTATATTGAAAATATTCACATTTTTCCTCTCCTGCTGCAAAGAAGGATCTGTAGGTTTTCTCCAAATCCAAGCCAGGCTATTCAGGAGAGCTACCAACAATGAAGGTTTAAGTGGATAGAAATAGAACTTTTTGGGAACTTGGGTGACAAAATGTGACATGGAGTTGAACAGGTTGTCATTCTCTTCTCTTCCACGTGGAGCTTAGAAACAAGTCTGATATTTGTTGCAAAGATTGGAAGTATTAGGAGTCTCTGTAGTTAGGACCCTTGATTTGGACCTTGGAGTTTCAGTGATGGATAGTGCAGAGTGGAGCCTCTCTTGGTGGTTTTATGAGAGGTGAACATAGAACAGTTGAAGACAGAATGGTTAAGTCCTATAAAAAATTGATTTTTTGGGGAGTTCCAGAAAAACTGAAGGAAATTATGAGAGAAACTAGTTTTCAGTAATTAGTTTGTTGGGAAAGGGAAATGAAATTACAAAAATCTGGTCTTTAAAAGTAAATGGGGCCTTAAGGGTGCTTTAGTTAATTCTGAATCTCTACAGGGATTTTTTATAATAATTGTGCAATATATATCTGCAACCACTGCCTCACTCATAGAATGAGATTTATTGCTTTTTCTCAGAATTATCCTTAAAGCTGGGCAACCAGATTTTGAGGGGCTTTTCTCTGGCCCTCCTCTCTATACCCTCCCTAGAGGGTATGGAGACTGCTGGGCTAGGGCATGTGCCTGCCCAGAGCCTGTGTCCTATACTCCAGACAATGCTTATTGTCTGTTAACCTGGAGCTTCTTGTCTAAATGGGCCAAGCATGCTTCCAGAACCAGCATGGGCCTCTGCTCCCTGGGTGTCCTCCTAAGTACAGATCATGCTCCCTTAGGCTCAAGTGGTGGAGGTGTGGATAAAGGTTGGCTCTTGGGTTAGAGTGTACATATACATATGTTTTGAGGCCCCATACATTGCAAGAAAAAGCTGTGACTGGGAGGAGAAGGAGGTTGGAGCATGGAACTAGAGTCTCCTGATATATTCTTACCATAGGGCCTGTAAATATTAGGAGCAGGCTTAAACTTGGGACAATGTCAATGTCTTTATTGGAGGATTAGTACATGGAATATGGAGGAGGATTTTCAGAGATTAGATCTGGTGTGGTGGATATTAGTGAATTGAGGTAAAGCTTGATTTAGAGAGATTTTACACGTGGCCTTCAAGCTCATGGGAAGAAACTTCACGTGGGAAGTTAACAAGTTTGCAACATTTTTTGAATTTTTCCAACATATTCCTTTCCTCATAATTTTTCCTCTTTATAAGAAAAAGAGAATATATGAAAGTGATTTTAATGTTTCTATTTATCAATTTGTGTCTTATTCCATTTTTTGCTGCTATAACAGGATACCACAGATTGGGTCATTTATAAAGAACAGAAGTTTATTTGGCCCACAGTTCTGGAGGCTGGGAGGTCCAAGAGCATGGTGCTGTCATCCCACAGTGGAAGGCAGAAGGGAGAAAGGAGCATGTGATACAGAGGAAATCAGGTCAAACTCATCCTTTTTTAAATCAGGAAACCACTCCCAAGATAATTAACCCACGTCACAATAATGGCATTAATCCCTTCACAAGGGCAGAGTTCTTATGGCCTAAACACATCTTAGAGGCCCTACCTCTTAATACTGCTATAATGGCAATTAAATTTTCAATACATAAACTTTGGGAAACATATTCAAACCACAGCACTGTGGATTTTTAAAAAGACAACCAACCCAAAAATTTCATATGAGGTTCATATGAGGTGTGATAGCACTCCTGACGCTCCCAGTAGTGTTTCTTAAGTGTACAATGATAGTTTTATTGCTCTTGTATATTAATGTGTTTCAAAAGTTCCGTTTTAACTTCTAATATGATAAATATCAATATATATATAACCCATATAAACAAAAATATTTGGGGCATGCAATAATTTTTAAGAGTATAGAGTGTTCTTGAGGCCAAAATGTTTGAGAACCACTGGGTTAGACATTACTGTTTCTCACAGGAATACAGAAGCAAATCACTTTTCAGCAGTACAAATGTTTTGCTAAGAGCTATAAAAAGACCAACAGCACTGTGGTTTTTAGGCCTTCCCAGTACAGTAGTTTAATGTTATTTTTTTTTTAATCACTGACCACCACTAAATACATTGTCAAAAACAAGACAGAACAAATCAAAGGGAGCCACTAAAATAATTCCTGCCAACTATTTCTGATCGTTGTTGATAAGAATAAGACCTGGAGAACGGCTTCATCTAAGTAAGATTTGCTGAGCAGGTCTCCCGATCACATGGGAAAGAGAGAAGACCGTGAGGCAGTAATACAGGGAATGAAGATGGGGCTACTGACGTTTCACACTGGAATGTTAGCCTGCATAGTTTTGCAGCACTTATTCAGTACTCTTTGATCCTGAAGGTATGTGAAGGACCTCTGACCTGCAGGAAAAGAAGCTAAGACCAATCCAGATGTAGACTCTCATTTTGAAGGGGACCTTGGAATGAGTGGTATATTTTAGATGGGAATACAGTGGGAAGACTGTGGGAAGGAACAGGGCAATATATGGATTTGTTTCCCATCTCATGCTATTTCTGGGGTGCCAGGAATGCCATACAAAAAAGTTGGGTTTCCTGGTGAGACTGTTTCTTGGATCCCACCTATGAAGAAGTACACAGGTATATCAATGGAATGATTGTGCTCTTCCTCAGCCTCTACAAAATAATTGTTAGAGGAGACAGTAATCTTTATAAAGGAATATAATGATGTTTTCAGAGGGAAAGTATATAGGGAAAAAACTTTATTTCCTGGATTGTTCTACCTTCCTTCCACTATTATCTGTATAACAGAAAAATTAATTTTGAAATTATCCAAGGCATTTTCCATTCCTCCTAATTCTTGTCATCTCAGCCTTTCATACATTGAAGGGAGGCAGAACTCAGCCAGTGATAACAATAAAAATAATTATTATTTTGTTAGTGATAACACAAACATAGTGCTTTTTAGTACATGCTAGACACTGTTCTAAGAACTTTACATATTTGGCTGTACCTTGAAGAAAGTCTCCTCTGTAAGCATTATTCAGGCAGATCACCTCTTCTTTCTTTTTAATCGTGTGTGTGTGTGTGTGTATATATATACACATATATATATTTCATTTTATTTAAGAAAGAATGTTCTTGTAGAATCTTCCAATTTCATTTTGCGGTTCTGATTTTGAATGTTAGAAATAAAATATATTGAGTTGAATATATTTCAATTCTTTAATAGTACAGACTCTCTGAGGGGCCTTTTGTTCCTGACCAGTGTGAGACAGAAAGCTCAATATGCAGGCAGCTATGGAGGCAAAAATAAGGGCCCAAAACAAAATCTGAACAGGTTTAAGGGAGGTTACAGTCAGGAGACTCATATTAGAAAAATTATTTGGCTTATCTTCTATAAAATGCTTACAAATATAGATTATACTGATGTTCAATTTCATAACTACATACAGTAGGACAAATAAAATCTTGCCTATTTTTCTAAACATAGAAAAATGATCATTACATAATTGGATTATATGCACATAATGTTTTATTGTGCTTCACTTTATTCTGCTTCCCAAATAATGAGTTTTTCACAAATTGAAAGTTTGTGGCAGCCCTGTGTCCAGCAAGTCTATTGACACAATTTTTCCAACATATGCTAACTTTGTGTCTCTGTATCACATTTTGGTAATTGTGGCTCTGTATCACATTTTGGTAATTCTCACAATGTTTCAAACTTCATTGTAATTATTATACCTGTTATGGTGATCTGTGATTGATGGTCTTTGATATTACTACTGTAATTGTTTAGGGCACCATAAACTGCACCAATACAAGATAGTGAACTTAATGGCTAAACATGTGTGTTCTGATGGTTCCACTCACTCACCATTCACCTGTCTTTCTATATCTCCTTGGGCCTCTCTATCCCCTGAAACACAATAATATTGAAATTAAGCCAATTAATAACCCAATAATGGCCTCCAAGTGTTCAAGTGAAAGAAAGAGTCACATATCTCTAACTAAATCTAAAGCTAGAAAAGATTCAGCTTAGTGAGGAGAACATGTCAAAAGCTGGATAGCCCAAAAGCTCAGTCTCTTATACCAAATAACCAAGCTGTGAATGTAAAGGAAAAGTTCTTGAAGGAAATTAAAAGTGAAACTCCAGTGAAAACATGAATAATAAGAAAGCAATATAGCCTGATTGCTGATATGGAGAAAGTTTGAGTGGTCTGGATAGAAGATCAGAACAGTCACAACATTCTCATAGGCTAAAGCCTAATACAGAGCAAGGTCCTAACTCTCTTAAATTCTATGAGAGCTGAGAGAGGTGATAAAGCTGAAGAAAAAAAGTTGGAAGCTAGCAGAGTTTGGATCATGAGGTTTAAGGAAAGAAGACATCTTCATGACAGAAAAGTGCAAGGTGAAGCAGCAAGTACTGATGGAGAAGCTGCAGCAAGTTATCCAGAAGATCTAGCCAAAATAATTGATGAAAGTAGCTACATTAAACAACAAATTTTCAATGTAGATAAAATAGCATTGAAAGATGTCATCTAGGACTTTCTTATTTTGAGAGGAGAAGTCAATTCCTTGGCTTCAAAGCTTCAAAGGACAGGCTGACTTTCCTGTTGGAAGCTAATGCAGCTGGTGACTTGAAGTTGAAGTGAATGCTCATTTACCATTCTTAAAATTATAGGGCCCTTAAGAATAATGGGAAATCTATTTTGCCTGTTGCTCTATCAATGGTACAACAAAGCCTGGATTGACAGCACATCTGTTTATAGCATGGTTTACTAAATATTTTAAATTCACCATTGAGACCCACTGCTAAGAAAAAGGTTCCTTTCAAAATACTACTGCTCATTGACAATGCACCTAGTCACTCAGAGCTCTGGTGGAGGTATACTAGGAAATTCATGTTGTTTTCATGCCTGTTAACACAACATTCATTCTGCAGTCCATGGATCAAGGACTCATTTTGACTTTCAGGTCTTATTATTCAAGAAATACATTTCATAAGATTATAAATGACATAGATAGCAATTCCTCTGATGGATATGGACAAAGTAAATTGAAAGCCTTCTAGAGAGGATTTACTATTCTATATGCCATTATAAACATTTATTATTCATGGAAGGGGGTAAAAATATCAACAGTAACAGGAGATAGGAAGAAGATAATTTTAACCTTCATGGATGACTTGGAGGGGGTTCAAGATTTCAGTGGAAAAAGTCACTGCAGAGGGGGTGGAAATACCAAGACAACTAGAATTAGAAGTGGACACTGACTGATTTCTGCAATCCCAGAAAAAAACTTGATTGGATGAGGTATTGCTTCTTTTGCATGAGTGAAGAAAGTGGTTTCTCAAGATGGAATCTATTACTGGTGAAGATACTATGAACATTGCTGAAATGACAATAAAGGATTTAGAATATTACATAAACTTAGTTGATAAAGCAGTGGCAGTTTTGAGAGGATTGACTCCAATTGTGAAAGAAGTTCTACTGGAGGAAAATGCTACTAAATAGTATCACAAGCCACAGAGAAATCTTTTGTGAAAGGAAGAGTCCATTAATGGGGCAAACTTCATTGCCATCTTATTTTAAAAAATTGTCACACCCACCCCAGTCTTTAGCAACCACTACCCAGATCAGTCAGCAGCCATCAACATTGAGGCAAGATCCTCCACTAGCAAAACGATTACAACTCACTGAAGGCTGAGATGACTTAGCATCTTTTAGCAAAAAAGTATTTTAAAATTGAGGTATGTACCTTGTTTTTAGACATAATGCTGCTGCACAATTAATATACTGCAGTATAATATAACATTAATATAATAGTACAGTATAATATAACAAAACTTTTATATTCACTGAGAAACCACAAAATTTGTGTGACTCATTTTATTGTGATATTTGCCTTATTGTGGTAGTATGGAGCTGAACCTGTAATATTGCTGGAGGTATGCCTGTATTTACTTGTTCAAATAATTAGTACCAGTGAGCTAGAGTAATATTGGAGAGTAAATAAGAAATCATGTTCAAGTGATATTATAAATATAAAATCTATTTGTTACTTCAACAAATCCTTCAAAAGATAATTTGAAGCTATAAGAAAAATATAAACCTTTTAACACAGTTGTGTAAAGTCTTATTCATTAAAATGCAGTTGTGATTGGATGAACTCAGACAAGAAACTTAGACTCTCTTTGAATTACTTATGACGTAGCTTTGTATTTGCTACAAATGATCCATTCATAAAGTATATATGTTGAATTTAAGCATACTTGGTGTTGTGCAAAAGGATTAATGTATTATTTTTGAGTATGTGAGTGATCACAACATGAAGAGCCTATTGCACACTATCCTCTGAACTATAATTTAGAATAAACACAATCTTTCCTTTTTATGCACAGGACTTTCAAATTCATTTAATTGCACATGAATCAGGAATGTATGCAATTCTGAATTAATAAATATATTTATTCTACTTTCATGATTCTCTAAAAAATCTGTAACAATTCTAAAATCAGCTTTGACATCATAACATTGTTTTAATTTAATAATTCAGATTGATTGGCACAAATGTCAAAACAATCCCACATATCCTTCCTCGATATGCAAGAAGTAATCCTGTATCTAGTAATTAATAATATCTTTCCTTGATATTCTTCTCCTCAAGTAAACGAGAGAGTTAGATAATGAATCCTGGAAGTAGAAAAATGTGCCTGCCTGGAGGAGAAAAAAATACCCTAGATTTACAAATGATATGGAGAAACAGTGTTTTATGATCAGAGTGTATTGTAGTTGAGTGATGGACCTTTTACTCTGAGAGCATCAGCTTAATGTGAGGATGTAAAAATTATGCCCATAATCAACATGGAACCCAAAAGATGTAAATGTGTATGTCCTGCAAACACTCTCATGCACACACACACTCCTGTTCCATAAATTAATTCACAGTTTCAAGTTATTTTCTTCCTTTCCTTTCCTTTCCTTTTCTTCTCTCTTCCTCTCTCTCTCTCTCTTCTCTCTCTCTCTTTCTTTCTTTCTTTTTTTTGATGGTGTCTCACTCTGTCGCCCAGGCTGGAGTGCAGTAGTGTGATCTCGGCTCACTGCAACCTCTGCCTCCCAGGTTCAAGCAATTCTCTCACCTCAGCCTCCCGAGTACCTGGGATTACAGGCGTGCATCAACATGCCCGGCTAATTTCTGTATTTTCACTAGAGATAGGGTTTCGCCATGTTAGCCAGTCTGGTCTCGAACTCCTGACCTCAGGAAGTTAAATTTCATTCCATATAGTTTAAACCCATGGTTCTCAAACTGTGTGCTGAGACACTGAGTCACTGGAATGAACTCACAAGGTCATTGCATGATATTTCAGATATTCAAGGAAAGAGGGCAATACTTCACATCTGTCAGGAACTACATGGGCTACTAGCTTGAGGTAGTTCACAGTTTGAATATTAGATAGTGCTACATTCCCTTCAGTGATGCCATATCTTTGCAAAGTTGGTTTTTTGGTGGTTGCTTTGAGAAAAAAATGACTACCACGTAAAATCAGTGTGGAACAGAAAATGAGGGTGGCATGTAGCCTGATGCCAAGATTTGCGAATTTTGTGTGTCCCAAAGGCTCACACATCTTATGAATAATTGTTGTTGAGAATGAGATACAAATATTTTCTCTATTATTTTTTCAAAGGCTACTAAGTTATTAGTATATAAATATGTATTGGTTGTTTAGACCTAACTACTTAATACATAGGATGGTTAGGTATTTCTTTGGGCCTAGAGGTGCTGTGAAAAGATTACTCAGGCATTCAGGGTGCTGTGAAAATTTAAGAATCTTTGGATCAGCATTTATTTTTATAGTAACAGCCAAAGTCATTTTGTGTTAAATTAAAATTTTCAGTACCATAAATATTTCCCAAATGAAAGTTCTTTGTGAATGAAAAGAAATTTTTGTTTTACATCACTTTTCACTTCCTATTTGGGAATGCTTTAAAAAAATGACAAAAGGTAAGTGACCCTTGCAGCAACAGAATGTGAGGTAAATTCCTAGCCTTTCCTATTTTCTCCCCTCTCCAAGTGGGCATCTGGCATTTAGGGAGGTTTAGCATATCCCAGCCCTAAGCCCTGCATGCCCCCAAGTAGGCAGCAACCCCAATCGTACCACGGGAGTTCAGAGTGGGGCGGCTGCCCTCCAGTGTGAAGCCAAAAGGGGGAAGCCGGCGATGGGGCCCTGACGCTGAGGTGACCAACAGATCTCTGCTTCCTGTCTTTCGCAGTTACCTGGATTCCTCGCGTCCATTTTCTGGTAGTCCTGGGCCACCACAGTAAGAGCCCACAGGCCTACAAAGGCCTTACAGCTAACCAGTCTACTTCTGAAGCTGGTGAAGATCTCTGCCCATGAACAATAGCTAAGTCTGAGGCTATGTGACGGCCATTGTTTTTCTTTGTAGCTATGACCCCCCTCAAAGGCACTGTGAGAAGCACTCGTTTGTACCTTGAGGGCGCTGTCTTGAGCCTGCAGGAGGTTTGCTAAGTGGATAGGCGGCTGAGGTCTCTGGATCGCTGACAAGTCTGAGGCCGCCACAGGTAGCTGAGGAGTCGGCAGTGGGCGGGAGGAAGGCGGGAGGGGTGCTGGGAGGAGTCACGTGACGGGCGGGGCAGGGCGCGGGCTGGGGCTTGATGAGGCGGGTGGAGCGGGTGGAGCGGGTGGAGGTGCCGCACGCTGAGGAGGCGCAAAGTGCTTCAGGAGCGGAGCCCGGCTGAGGCAGAAGCACAGGTGAGTCGCCTCGGGGCAGCAGGAGGGGCTTGGGCAAGGGTTGGGGTGCAACTTGGGGACTTTTTTTTTTTTTTTTTTTTTAATACTTACACTTCATAGATTGTACGTACCTTTCAGGCAACGTTTATATGGGGAAAATGTGTATGTACATTCCGCAAACTCAATACAACGTTTTTAAATAAAAGGATGTACAGTAAAAAGTCTGGAGTTATTTCAGAGTGACAGAAGATCAGAATACCGTGTAGACTTTTCGAAAAGCCACAATCTTGGGCATTTTGAATGCTGCTGGCTCCAGCTGGGGCGTCACTGCATCGTACTCAGTGTGACCCCCACTCTGTCATTGTGTGCTGGTCCTGAACTGTTTCTACAATGCCTTTGTATTTAGGCCTCGTTTTGCCTAAAACTGTGTAATAAGAAAATATTGAACAAAATAGAGAAGACGATAGTGAAATGGCAAAGCTACTGAGAAAAACAAGTGGAAAAGATGTTACTTCATAGAAAGTTTTTAAACAAGCATATTAATGATGTTTAGTGATCAGAAAGAGAAGTTTTGAACATTTTAATCCCCAAACGATTCTCTGTTAGTTATAAATAGGCACAGTGTTACTGCTTCAGTTTCTATTTAGGAAGTCGACTGTGGATTTTTCTAATTTGGAATAACATAGGCTGGTGAGCATTTGTGCATACACATTCAATTTTTGGGAACAGATTACTGGTATTAAGTATGAGATGCTTTTAGTAAATTATTTAATCCTTACTATCCCATAAGATAGATGCTATTATTTGGATCCATTTCGTCGACTGGAAAACTAAGATTCAGAGAAATTAATTTGCCAAGGTCACACAGATAGATAAGGGCAGTGCCAGGATTGAATCCAAGAGACCTAACCCCAGTGTTTATGTTTTTAACCACAACTCTGTGAAGTCTCTCAAGACTCCTTTCCAAATGGTTCTCTATTAAATCCCTAGAAGAGACAGCAGCCATGACAGTGGCTTTCAACTGTAAGAACCCAGCATCTGAAGAATATTTTCTTTTCTTCGTCCTTGCAGGATGTGCTTATTCTTTCTCCCTCACCGATTCCTTCCATGTGATTTTGGGATAAAACCTTTCAGGTGAAGAACTCCCAGAAAGCTTTGCTCATGTGTAAGCAGAGGATACCTGTGCTCTGCTTCTTGATAATTGTTAGTATGTTTATTCAGGGCAACAGATCCTTAGAAACAGTGAAGTTGTAGGTAGCAAGTATTTTAGACTTTGCCGTCGATATGGTTTTTGTCACAAGGACTTAGCTTTGTTGTTGTAGGGTGTATTAGTCCATTCTCATACTGCTATAAAGAACTGCCTGAGACGGGGTAATTTATAAAGGAAAGAGGTTTAATTGATTCACAGTTCCTCATGGCGGGGGAGGGCTCAGGAAACTTACAATCATAGTGGAAAGGGAAGCAGGCACCTTCTTCACAAGGTGGCAGGAGAGAGAAGTGCAGAGCGAAGGGGGAAGAACCCCTTATAAAACCATCAGATCTTGTGAGAACTCACTATCATGAGGACAGCATGGGGGAACTGCCTCTGTGATCCAGTCACCTGCCACCAGGCCCCTCCTCCAACACGTGAGGATTATAATTCTGATTGCAATTCAAGATGAGATTTGGGCGGAGACACAGAGCTAGACCATATCATAGGGTGAAAGCAGCCATAGGCAATATGTAAATGAATGAGGCATGGCTGGTTTCCAAGACAACTACTTACAAAAACAGTGGCCCGCTGCATTTGGCTTGTGGGCCTGGCTATATTTTGCCAACCCCTGGTCTAGACTCTAATTTCTATTAATAGATCATTTTTCTGGATAACAGTCAAAGTATATTATGTGGATGTTCTGTGTCAGGCACTGCATACGTACATTATATGGACTCATTTGTTACAGTATATGAGGCAAGTACTTTGAAAACCCTGTTTTACAGGGAAGGAAATGAAAATATACAGAAACGAAGTTAACTCAAATGCAGGCATACTTCATTGCGCTTTGCTTGATTACACTTTGCAGATACTGCATTTTTTATAAATTGAAGGTCTGTGGCAACCCTGCATTGAGAAAGTCTATTGACATGATTTTTCTGTCAGTGGGTGCTCATTTTGTGTCTCTGTGTCACATTTTGGTAATTTTCACAATATTTCAAACTTTTTATTATTGTATCTGTTATGGGGATCTGTGATCAGTGATCTCTGATGTTACTATTGTAATTGTTTTGAGGTGCCATTAACTGCATCCTTTTAATACAGCAAACTTAATAAATGTTGTGTGTGTTCTGACTGCTCCACTGACCAGCTGTTCCCTGTCTCTCTCCCTCTGCTTGGGCCTCTGTATTTGCTGTGACACAACAATATTGAAATTAGGTCAATTAATAACCTTATAATGGCCTCTAAATGTTCAAGTGAAAGGAAGAGTTACAAGCCTGTTAAAATCAAGAGCTATAAATGATTAAGCTTAGTGACGAAGGCATGTGGAAAGCTGAGATAGGCCAAAAGCTAGGTTTTTTGCACCAAATATTCAAATTGTGAATGCAAAGGAAAAGTTCTTGAAGGAAATTAAAAATGTTACTGCAGTGAACACATAAATGATAAGAAAGCAAAAGAGCCTTATTGCTGATATGTTGAAAGTTTGAGTGGTCTGGATAGAAGACCAAACCAGTCACAGCATTCTCTTAGGCCCCAAGTCCTATCTAGAGCAAGGTCCTAACTCTCTTCAATTCTATAAGGGCTAAGAGAGGTGATAAAGCTGAAGGAAAAAAGTTGGAAGCTAGCAGATGTTGGTTCACGAGGTTTAAGGAAAGGAGACATCATTATAATACAAAAATATAAGGTGAAGCAGCAAGTGCTCATGGAAAAGCTGCAGCCAAGTTATCCAGAAGATCTAGCTAAGATCACTGATGAAGGTGGCCACACTAAATCAGATTTTTAGTGTAGATGGAACAGCTTTCTAATAGAAGATGCTATCTAGGATTTTCCTAGCTAGAGAGAAGTAGTCAATTCCTGGCTTCAAAGGACACACTGATTCTTGTTAGGGGCTAATGCAGCTGGTGACTTCAAATTGAAGCCAGTGCTCATTTACCATTCTTAAAATTCTAGGGCCTTTAAGAATAATGGGAAATCTACTCTGTCTGTGCTCTGTAAATGGAACAACAAAGCCTGGATGACAGCACATCTGTTTATAGCATGGTTTACTGAATAAGCCTACTGTTGAGATCCACTGCTCAGAAAAAAAGATTGCCTTCAAAATATTACTGTTCATGACAATGCACCTCATCACCCAGAGCTCTAATGGAGATGTACAAGGAGAATCATATTGTTTTCATGCTTGCTAACACAACATCCATTCTACAGCCCTTGGATCAAAGAGTCATTTGGCTTTCAAGTTCTGTCATTTAAGAAATACATTTTATAAGGCTATAGCTGGCATAGATAGTAATTTGAGTCTGGGAAAAGTAAATTGAAAACCTTCTGGAGATGATTCACCATCTATATGCCATTAAGAACACTCATGATTCATGAGAGGAGATCAAAATATCAACAGTTACAGGAATTTGGACAAAGTTTATTTTAACACTGATGGATAGCTTGAAGGGGGTTCAAGATTTTAGTGGAAAAACTCACTGCAGATGGAGTGAAAATAGAGAACTAGAATTAGAAGTGGAGCTTGAAGATATCACTGAATTGCTGCAATCTTAGGATAAAACTTGAATGGACAAGGTGTTGCTTATTTTGGATGAGCAAAGAAAATGGTTTCTTGAGATGGAATCTATTCCTGGTGAAGATGCTGTGAACATTGTTGAAATGACAATAAAGGATTTAGAATATTGCATAAATTTATTTGATAAAGCACTGGAAGTTTTAGAGGATAGACTCCAATTGTGAAAGAAATTCTACTATGGGTAAAATACTACTAAACAGTATCAGATACTACAGAGAAATCTCTCGTGAAAGGAAGAGTCCATTGATGGGGCAAACTTTGTTGTTGTCTTATTTCAAGAAATTGCCACAGCCACCCCAACAACCACTTCAACAACCACTACCCAGATTAGTCTGCTGCCATCAACATTGAGGCTAGATCCTCCACCAGCAAAACAATTAAAACTCACTGAAGGCTGAGATGATTCTTAGCATCCTTTAGCAATAAAGTATTTTAAAATTAAGATATGTACATTTTAAAGACATAATGTTATTGTCTTTAAAAGTTAATAGACTATAGTATAGTGTAAACATAACTTATGAGAAACCAAAAGGTTCGAGTGACTCATTTTATTGCAATATTTTCTTTATTGTGGTAGCCTGGAACCGAACCCACAATATCTTAGAGGTATGCTGGCGTCTCATAAGTAGGGCTAGAATTTCAGGAAATTTGCTCTTAAATACTACATTCTACTAATTGGTGTTTTAACTCTTCCAGTATTATTTTTATTTCATTATTCATTCTTATATACTTGGAAATTTATGTTACCATTCTAGTTATCCATATTACTTTTTGAGTCTGCAGTTGTTGCTGTTTTTGTTGTTTTTAGTCTGCAGTTTCTGTCTTAACATTTCTGTTCTGAGTCTTTAAATTTAAATAAAAATCCTGATTGCCCATTTTGCATCTGATGCTTAGCATGTAGTCATTAATATTTATATAGGCTACATGGATTATAATACCATCTGTTTATGGCTATGAACATAAAAGGTCTAATGACTTTGAAGAATACTTAAGAGCAATATCCAAGAATTCGGGAGGTAAGTACTTTTGGAACCACTTGACAAAACTATAATAGAAGATGCAGAAACAAGATCACTTCTCTCTGCACAAGAATAACGAAGACAAAAGACCATCCTGGGAATATGAGAAGGTTTTCTTTTTGTTCTTTTCGAGTATGCACGTGCCAGCTGAGAACAGATAGACTAGAAGGGTATAATGCCAGGGTATGAGTGACATCCTCTGTGAGAATCTTTGGTCTTTTCTTTCACCAAAGAACAGGGGCCCCAAATTTAACTTCTGGTGAATTTTACAGGCACAATGATATCATTAAGCAAACGAGCATTAGAAATCATCAAGATATAATTTTTATATGCAAGAGGATATATTTGTTTTTGAATGAGTGTTTTAATAAAGAAATTTAGTCATACAATATAAAATGTATTTAAAAGGAATAGTCATTCTGTTTGGATTTAAGAATTTGTAAAGTACTCATATAGAATGACATTGTAAAACAGAATTAATGATAGTATTTTTTAAAAACAGTATAAATTTTAACCAGAGGCCTCAACAAATGCAATAAACCATCTTATTTTTGTGTCAAACATTCTTGGTTGTACCCTTCAAGTACTATCTCTGTTTTCCAGTGAAAACAAACAAAAAACTAAAGCCAAGAATATATAAAGAATCCTGCTTAAGGCTCTGCAATGGAGCAGGACAGAGATGCTGACTGAATCTAGGTTTCTTGAATATTTTTCTGCTTTTTATACAACTGGATTAAACAAATAGCTGATAGCGAAAAAGAAGTTATTTTAGGCAGAAATTTCTGGCATTTTCCCTCTTGTTAATTTTTTTATTTCATTAGACTACATCACCTACACTATGGACTTTTGCTGAGCATTATAACCATTTCAACTTTTGAATTTATACTGAAATTTTATTACCCTGATTTCTTCATAGCCTACATATATTTCACTGCAGAAATTCACATTAAAGAAGTCATTTTTGACCACTTTTCATTAGATCACTAAAATAAATACAGTTCTGGTGAACATCAAAATAAAGCATCAGAGAATATTAAAGATGGAAGGGAGTTCAGAGGTTATTTAATGAAGGATCTTTCAACCTCAGCACTATGATAATTTGAAATGGATAATTCTTTGTTGGGAAGTAGTGGGGGCAGGAGGAGACAGTCCTGTGCATTGCAGAATGTTTAGTAGTACCTCTAGTATCTACTCACTAGATGCTGATAGCATCTTTTTATTTATTTGTAGCTGTGACAATGAAAAAGTTCTCCAGATGTTGCCAAATGCTTCCTGGGGGGCAAAATCACCCTCAGTTGAACCACTGATTCAGGGCAACCCCTTTATTGTAAAGTGATGTTAATATCCTATCTGTTTCCTGAATTAAGAGGCTTTCCCTTATTTACCCAGTTAGTAGCATAGGTAGGTTTATCTAGTATGCCAGAGGTAAGAGAAAACAATGAATGGAGTTATGGATATAATTTATATAAATAGAAATGACAGATACAAAATTTTTATTTAGTGGCTTGTTTTTGCTTTTAAGGTCCTATTGTTTAGTTCTTTTTCTAGCGCCTTCAGATTGTGCTATAGAGCAGTGCCACTAAAAGTCACTAAACACCGTGTTTAAATTCAGCTAATTATTTATTAATTCCTTTTGTAGCAAGACTTTCTCAATGAAGGAAGCAGTGTTGATTCCCAGTGTAAGCTTCTATCTTCCCACTGTCCTGAAACAAAGAGTTCACACAAGAAACTTGCTGGTTCCTTGTTTGGTGGCACTGATATAGAGATGGTCATGGCCTGTAAGTGGGCACCCTAACTAGGTTTACATCTATGCCTACTACTCTCCTTGGACATTTCTCACCCTGAGGCTCTTTTGTCTGCCTGCCATATTCACAAAACAAAATGTATTGTTACCTTCACCAGGTTCATTACATGCGGATAATTCTATGTCCAATTCTCTTAAAATTTATATTTGCATCTTCACAAGAATGCCCTAGTAAGAGAAATTTTTGAGACAGATGTCTTTTGATGGCAACTCTAATTCTATCAGACATTAACAAATACTGTGTGTATGTGTATTAGAATCAGAGGGAGAGAGGTAGAGATGAGATGAGAATGAGAAATAGGTAGGCAGGCAAAAGGGATCATAGCACTTCCAGCAAGAGTGTTCAGGTAGAGAGAGGGATGTGTGCAGGCTCCAGTACAACAAAGAGTTTGGTGCCTTGCAGAATGGGAAGGAGTTTACTGAAGCTGAGGCTAGAGTTCAAGGGGGAAATGGGGCCTTGAAAGAGTAAACAGAAGGCAGATGGTACAGGACTTGTAAGCCAAATTAAGTAGTTTTGATTTCATCACAAAGACAATGGAAAGCCAGGGATGTAAATTGAACAGATTTAATAAAGACTATCTACCAGAAAGTTATTTCTACTATGGAAGGGTTTCTAGTCTTTTGCTACTTTGATCTTAAAAGTGACCTAGGAGAGCAGAACTACATCATAATTATAGAGAAACTGAGGCAATACTGTTTTCTAAATGTGTGAATGTTTGTGGAATGATGCCAAACTAAACAGAGGGATCAATCACAATTTCATACAAAGGGGTATTTGGTTCAGAATCTAATAGCCAGGAAAATATCTAGGCATATGACCAGATCTTCTAGGCAAGAGAGAAAAGAAATAGTCTTTAAATTCCACTTAGAAAGCTAATGAGTACATTAACTGCTATTAGCATTTGAATAAATAAACTTAGCCCTAACTAGAGCATGCACATTTGGAAAACAGTCTCAGTTTTAGAGAAGACTGCTGCTGGTTCGATTTTTGTTCTGCTGATGGAACAATCTGTTCCTGTTATGGTGCCCCGCTACCTCAGTGAAATAGAAAGATTGCAAGCTGTACAATTGGGAACCCAACAAAGTCAAGCTGTCCTGACTTTTCTAGTTTAGCCTTTGAATTGTCAACTTAGCCATAAACTGGGACATGTTTAACACAGGAGGAGGTCCATATTGCCACCCCAAAATGTGGAATGCTTATTACTTTTTCTAAATTTAATTAAACATATGATTGTTCTATGTAATATGAAGAAAGCGAGGCCAATGAATCAGAGGATGACTAAAATAGAACCATGGTGCTCTTTGATGTAAAATCATAGAGTTTACATAACTGAGTGGGATCTGGCAATGATAACTCCTGTCATTATTCAACTTTTAAAGAGTTAAATCCTAAAGTTTGACTCCCTCCTACTGTAGTTCATGTAGATAACAATCAGTGAGAAAATTATTAACGTAAATTCTACTTAGTACTTTTCCCTGAAGCTGTTGGACAAGATTCTTTTCATATCATGAATGAATAAACAAGAACCTAGTATTTTATCCATGTTGCCTCTTAGACTTTGAAAGGCAGGACATTTTAATTGTAAGTTAGAATAATATTTTTTTCAGGATTGTTTTTGGACATGTACAAGGTAAAAGTACTATTCAAATTACTTAAAAATAAATGTTAGGTATTTGACACAATGTTTTGAGATGCTTAGTTAAACTCCAAGGATTTCTTTGAATTTTTACATTAAGTTATCAAATTCTTTTCAAATGAGGGTTTGGGGGAGATTATCTTGGCTATACTGGCTTTGGTAATAATTCCATTCATTTAGTGTACTTTATTTCCTGTTTTTTAAAATACTAGTTTTGATTCTGAGAAAATTAAGAAAGCCAGTGTGGTAAAGTCAATTTTCTTTTTATGTAAAAATAAAAAGTCTTACTAATTTTACAAACTAGTTCTGCATTCTAAGTGTGGGGTTACATTAAAAAATTTTTCAAAAACTGAATTTTTTTTTTCTTTTTTGAAGAGGTGCTTGTTAGGTCACAATTGGAACTCTCAGCAGTATTGCAGTTCTTTCTACACTATTCTTGAAAATAGAGGAAATTTCTGCACTTGATACAGAACAGAGGTATTGTAAGTATAAAAGTTGCAGGGTAAAAATATCATCATACTGTATTGAAGAACTGTGTTAAAATAAGAGTGGAGTAATGGGCCATGGAAGAGACATGTCTTCCAAGATTGACAAATGACTAGGAAGAGAACACTGAGGATAAGAAAGACTTTAGTGGACAATGAGTATTTAGAATTAGCCGCCTTTTCTGAGGACAGGGGAATAACGGTTGTAGATGAAAGGGACTGGTTTTACTTTCATGCTTATTCACTCTCACTTGAGTGGATGGTCTTTATGTCCTACCAGCTGTTTGCTTTTAAGAAGAAAATATCTATTATCTTTTGGCTTCGTCATCATGATGAACACTAATTATGAATAGTTTAGGTAGACTGATAGTAGTTAAAGAATCCAGTAAATAGTCTTCCCCAAACTGAGATATTTGGGCAGTCTTCTTTTGATTTATCTTATTGTAGTGAAATAGTACTATTGCTTCTCAAGTTTTATCATTATTTAACATTTCTCCATACAGTCATGTCTTAATGCTTTTTGTCATTCTCATTCTTCTTTCTTCTCCTTAGGTAGTATACTTTCCTACAATACATATTTTAACATTTTTTTCTTTCTTTCTTGGTTCTCTCCCTATTAAACTTCTCGCAGTTTCTAATGTGTAGTATGTGCAAAGAGTGCTTAACTAGCTACCTCTGTACTTTAGACATGATCTTTACTCTGTGTAGCGCCTTCTTGACACATCTGGAATATAATGGGATGGACTAAAGCAGTGTATCTCAGTGAAGATTGTCATAAATTGGGTTCCATGGAAACAAACTGAGAGGGAGAGTTGAATGCAGAAGTTTTACTGGTGTGTGTTCATAAGAGATACTTTTATAATGAAGTTGAGAAGGCAGGATTGGGCAGAGGGGGAAGCTATCCTGCAATAGGATACCAATTGAGGCCCTCGGTCAATCATACAAGGAGCTATAGGAATAGGAAGGCCCTGTGGAATTGTCCCAAGTTGAAGCAAAGGAGTCAGCCATTGTTTCCTGTATCAGCAGACATCACCCATGGGTACCACCTGGGAGGGGGAATAATAACCTTGGGCAAGGCAGGTCTCTGCAGCAATGCTTGATGAAAGACACAGCTGTGATCCAGAAATAAGCAATATTCCCAGAAAATGGGAATGGGCGGCCTCGAAGAGAGGACCTGGGTAAAGCACCAGTTCTACTGCTGGTACTTTCGGCAGGGGAATTCTTTGTTATATGGAAATAATTCTGGCATTGCAGGCATGTGGCATCCCTGGCCCACTCACTAGGACCATCAAATACTCTCCAAAATTTAAAAGTAATCCTTAGGAACCTGTTTGAAAATCACTGGAAATAACTGGGCACAAAGATTGCTCATGTCTACTGCGGCTCTAACGTTGTTTCTGGATGTGTGAGTGTATTCTGTATTAGAGTACTAGCTGATTAAAGTTAGAAAAAAAATCTGGCAAGTGAATGAATCTATTGTGAATCAAATAATGCTGTGCTGGACTTACTTGTCTATAAATAGTTATGTGGAATTACTGGGTATAAGGGCATGAAGATTTTAAAAAGCGTTGCTTTATATTGCCCTACAGAGCAGTTGGACCAATTTATACTCTCATTAGCAATCTAGCAATCATGTCCTTTTACTTTTTTCTCCCTATTAACTTGAATCTCTGTAAATTTCATTGATATTGTGGATGGGGTCCAGGAAGGGAGGTAAGAAAACGCGGCTTGTGTAACATGCTGCTATGCATAGTTTTTTTTGTTTTTTTTGTTTTTTTTTTTGAGGCGGAGTCTCGCTCTGTCACTCAGGCTGGAGTGCAGTGGCGCGATCCCGGCTCACTGCAAGCTCCGCCTCCCGGGTTCACGCCATTCTCCTGCCTCAGCCTCTCCGAGTAGCTGGGACTACAGGAGCCCTGCACCATTCCCTGCTATGCCTAGTTTTATTCAGGTTTCACTAATGCTTGCAAGGACCACTTTGACAACACAGGAAAGAGCCAGGCAAAAGAGAGCAGTAGAATTGATAGGCACTTATTTACAACCAATATTTAAGAAAAACCAGAGCACTTAAAAGAGGTAAGCACAATTAGCTCGGCGTGGTGGTGCCCGCCTGTAGTCCCAGCTTCTTGGGAGGCTGAGGCAGGAGAATCGCTTGAACCCAGGAGGCGGAGGTTGCAATGAGCCAAGATCACACTGCAACTGCACTATGGCCTGGTGACGGAGTGAGACTTTGTCTCAAAAAAATAAAAATATAAATAAAAAAATAAAAAAATAAAAAAATAAAAAAAAGGTAAGCACTTATAGGGAAGAAAATGGAAATGTTTTAAATTTTGACCATAGAATTCAAATTCCCTTGAAGGCAACCTTTGTTTCCAACTTAATAGATTTAGGTTAGTTCAACTTTATCCTTTTAATATTTATTAACAGTTCAAAAAGAAGTTATCTGCTGTTAGCTTAGTCTTGTTCCCAAGAGGCCAGCTGGTGCTGGGTTTGGCAGCTTCTCTGGAGAAAGACTCAATGAGTGTGGAGACTAAAATAACAAACTTGTTTTGAGACTGAATGCTTTCAGAACATGATCGGAGACTTTAAAAATTGATTCCAGAAGTAGCCAACTATCATCTACGAATAGAAGAACCTGTCTTCCACATTTACACAGAATCCTTTATGTGATTAATTTCAGAACCCTTTATTTTCCCTTGTTTATTTTTTTCTGTAACTATGATTCACCCTCTAAATAATTAATCTGTCATCGTATTTTAGTGTGTTGGTAGGCACCATGACATTTTTCTACACATTGCTAGAAAATGAGTCAGCCAATCAACAGTGTGTGTTGGATACTGATATTACATCACCCATTTTAGTTTAAAAACCAATTGACCAGCAGACACTTACAATTTTACTTTGGAAAGGCTAAAATTATAAGGGTTAGAGCGAGTATTAGCTATACCCCTTGATTTTAGATTTTAGAAGCAATGAATCAATTATCTTAAATGTGAAAAAAATAATACTCGGAAGACTGGTCTATTTTAGTGTAGCTGCAAAAAGAGAAAAACAGTATTTCTCTGTAAAAACAGATTGGTTTTCTTTAATTAATGTTTATGAGCCTATTAAAGATGAATATTTTAATATAAATTCTTTGGTTGTAAGAAGTTTAATTATTACAAAGACAAAACATGTTTATTAAAGAAAAATCAGGAAATATCGAAACAAAAGGAAGAAAATAATATTTATGATTCAACTATTCATAGACAACCATGTTAACCTTGGTTAATATTTTTCCAAACTATTTTCTTTTCTTTGTTTGGTTACACCTTTCCAGACTTAAAAATATGTATTTGATTACATAAATTGTATTATGCTATAAATAATTATCCCCTAGCCTGCTTTATTCAAGCAACACTATGCCAAGAACAGCTTTTTAAATATTAATCTACTTTACTTTTCTAAACAAATGAATAAGATATCATAGTATGGAAATACCATAATTTGGTCAACAAACTGAGGGACACTTATGTTTGTTTGAAAGATGTCACCATTTTAACTAATTTTTCCATAAATGCCTTTCTACACAACTTATTGAATACTTGTTAGATTAGTTCCTTAGAAACATCCCTAGCAGTAAAATTACTAGTTTGAAGGCACATATATTTTGATACTGATGTAGATTGCTAGATTCCTTTCCAGAGAACTTCTACCTGTGTATTCCCTCATTGGCAATGAAATGAGTCCCAACTTCCCCAGCACTGGGCATTAATAATCATAATAATTTTTGACAGATAGGTGAAAAGTATCAGATTGTTGTTTTAATTGTTATCTTTTGCTCATCAATGAGATCAATCATCTTTTAATTACTGGCCATTTTCATTTATTTTATGAATTGTCTGTATTCTTCTGATTTTTTAAAAATAATGTTCATCTTTTTAAATCAACAATTTATACTTTATTAAAGATATGCTGCAAATGTTTTGCTCAATAATTTTTATATCTTTTGACTTTGTTTATGGTGTATTTTTTGAACAGAAGTTATAATTTTACATGTCAAAACTTTTAATATTTTCCTGTATGATTTTTGGCTTTTTAGTCATGCTTAGAAAGAACAGCCTCAAGATAAAAATATTATAATTTTTAAAATATGCTATTGGATTTTTATACATAAAATTTTATTTTGGGGACAGATATGGTGGTTCATGCATATAATGCCAGCACTTTGGGAATCCCAGGTAGGAGGATTGCTTGAACCCAGGAGTTTGAGAGCAGCCTGGTCAACAAAGAGAGACTTATCTCTACAAAAATTAAAAAAATTAGCCAGATGTGATAGTGCGTGCCTGCAGTCATAGCTACTCAGGAGGATGAAGTGGAAGGATTGCTTGAACCCAGCAGTTCAAAGTTGCAGTAAGCATGATCATGCCACTGCACTTGAGCCTGGGCAACAGAGCAAGACTCTGTCGCTAACAATGACAACAACAATAACAATAAAAGTTACTTCCTCTGTAGTTTATTTTTTGTGTGTTATGGTGTGTGGTAGGATTTCTTCTTTCCCAAATGGAGGGTTATTGTCCCAATTATATTTATTTTATAATTCAGTCTTTTCTATTTATTTCAAATTATCTTTTAATATTCTGAATTTTTTATTCTCTCCCATTAATATGTATGTTTGAAACAGAATAAAGGAATATTTGATAGTTTAGTCTCTCATGAGAATCATTCTAATGTTTCATTGCATCTAGGACCCCTTATGGACAGAACCCACTCTATGACCATTGCTGCCAGCTCTTGATCTTGCTTTTGGTTTTATTACACCTCCATTTGATGCCTATAACCTGAGAAAACTCCTTAATTTATCTGACCTTTGATTTATGCAGAAGTAGAATAAGAATCCTAATAATGATAGAACCACCTCAATTAGATTGTTGTGTCTAGCATATTAGCTACTACTATTATTAGAATCTTGAGTTTTCCAATGGATTCATTTCCCACCCAGCAGTCAGAAAAGCTCGACAGTGGTCACTTTCTGGACTGTCTTCAGAACTCATAGTCAACAATAAATGTGGAACTCTTGCTCACTCTCTGTCTCTGCTCTTTGTCTTCTCACAAAGACCCATAACCTACTTCAAGAGAGAGTTAATAATTAATGGCATGAACTTTCTTGCATAACATATGTTTCATGCTCTTGATATACATCATAATCTCTACTTCACAACTAAAAACCAAAACAACCAAAAAATAAAAATAAAACAAACAACAATAAGAACAAACATCAGAGGCTCTGAGTGATTATATAACTAGCCCAAATTTACACATCCAGGAAGGATCGCAATCAGGATTCCAATTCAGGCTTTTGGTTTTATGCAATTCTTCAAATAGTCAAACTTTTCAAGATTTTATCTCTGGACAGTTGGCCTTTTGTCCTAGGATTTTAAAAATCTCCATTTAAATATTTTAAAAATGCAATTTCAATTCTTTCACATTCTAAACTTGGGAGCAAAGGTGCAAGTTAGGTAAGTATACCTTGACGTCTTGTCCATCTTTGCAACAACTTATTTCCTTTATCTTGTGTTCCTTATGTGATTTTCTATACTTTCTATTAATCTCTGCAAACCTGGAAAGATATCAGTATCTCTTAACCACTTTCTCCTTCTTGGAAACATTTGTGGCAGTCAAGCCTTTCTCCACTTGTGGAAATCAAAATAAAACTACTTACAGAACAGAATGCGTGAAACTTCTCTGACTTTATTTCAACCTTGATGACATTCCTGCTGTAGGGAATTCAACTAAAAGAAATTGTCAGATGTAAGGGCTATAGTCATTGCTGAAAAGGTGAAAATGTGGAGGCTTCTGTATTTGGACTAACTGAGGTTTCCAGTCAGCTTTTCATTTTTGGAAACCTTTAAAGACATTTAAGTCCTGCTTTTCTTCAGTTTTCTTATCCACTGCCTTATTCTTTAGGTATCCGGTATTTATCATTTTCATACTAAATTGTTGTGTCAAAAAAATCACCAGATGAACACATGCGTGTTCAGAAGACCCAAAGTCCTGAAATCGTTTTTTAGAGTGTGCTCAGAGTGATATAGTGAAACATTACAAGTCAGTGTTGTTGGTGAATTATGACCAAGGTCATGGAAAACACATTGCTTTTTCTAGTGGTTGCATGATTATCATGCCTCTGATGATAAATCTGCACCCACTGAAAATGCAGTTAACTTACCTTGGTGATTTTGATTTATTAGCCTTGGGATGGACAAGGTTGCACATTTGTTAGTGCTTGTTTTATATTTGAATAGCTTGGAAGCATATAAATTTGAGGCATAGCTTAGAGTTGGTTTAGCTATTTCATATTTCATAGAAGGCATCTGATCAGAGAACTTTGGTTTCTGATATTTCTATTGTGACACTGTATAGTTTTTAGTATAGTGAGGATATCTGATTTACATTTTGGAGCATCTCTTTTCATGATAAAAGTTGAAGTTTCAGATAACTGTCAGAACTATAATAGAAACAGGAAAATTGCCAGTGAAGAATCAACTTCATTTGGGGAGTAAAAGTTAGATGGTTTAAATAGAAGACATTGAAGGACTAGTGACCAACAAAATGTATTTTATTTAGTTTCTCTTTGAACTTTTGTTCAAAATAGACATATGACCCTGAGGGCTTTTATTAAAAATGGTACTTAATATTAATTATTCAGAGGTATCTGCCAGCATTGGACTGGAATGGCATAAGAAGATTCTTGAATGTAAGTATGTGGCTAGAATGAGAGCTAAATGAATGCGTATGGACTTGGAGTGCCAAAATGTAGAATAAATTATAGGGTTAAATTGACCATTGAAAAAGTTATTTGTTAGCCCTAGGTCTTTCATCTTCCTTATTACAACATGAAGCATAGCACATTAATAGGATCTTTGTAGTGTTAGTCCTTGTGTCAGGGTTTCTCAATCTTCACAATATTGTTATTTTGGGTTGGATAATTCTTTGTTGTCAGGGGTTTGTCCCGTGTATTGTAAGGGGTTTAGCATCATGGTTTAGCATCATCCCTGGCCTTTACCAATTATATGCCAGTAACACTATCCCCATTGCGACAACCACAAATGTCTTTAGACATTGTCAAATGTCCCCAGGTGGGTAAAATCATCCCTGATTGAGGATCACTGCCTTATAGTGGTGGTGCAAGAGAGAAGAGTGACCAAGAAGAAAGAGTCAATTTTGAAGATACCACAATATGTGTATTAAGATCAGATGCCGATCACAGTATTTAGCGCATTTACTACCAAGCCCAGTTAAGCTGAACTCTTATCAATTTAAACCAGTCAGAGATGGCTGCAAAGTAATTTCAGTTTTCTAGGTCTAATACTGTACAACATTTGTTAGTTTTGCATTCAATGTTGCATTTGATGCAACATTGATTACATCAAGCCTTTTGATGTAATCTAATATTTGGTTTTATCAGCATTGCAGTTTTAATCATCCATGGACAACTGTGGTTTTATACTGTTATGTAATGTTAAATATTTTAAGAAATGATGAAAAATAAGGAATGCTTATCCTTCAGTCAACTTTTATTGGTTCTTTTAAATCTTACATGTTAAAAGTAAAGTCTTTCTCCCATGAGGCATTTTACTATTTTCTGTTGTCAGATTTGGTGTTCTTCACGAAGGAGCTTAGTCTGTACCTGTACTGTTTGGAATAGAGAGCTCCCCCTGACATAAGCAGGATGATAATAATAGCCAATTATCTAATACATCACAAATAAATATTCTGATTCTAGAATTCTTTTGATGCCCAAAGAAGACAGGCATATGTGAGAAGAAGCAATCAGAAGATTGGCAGGATTTAGGAATCTATTTGAAATATTCATTACCTATTTTGAACTGGTCTTAAAAATTTAAAGGAATGTAAAGCTGGATAATTAAAGATAAAAAAGGAAGAATACAAGTTTTCTATGCTATGAAGCGACTGAGATTATTATTATTTTGGGGCAGTGAATTTGTTTCTAGAAGTTTTGTTGGAACTAAGGCAAAAAGGTAAGTACTATCAATTGGCTTAAGTAGTATTAATTATCTGTTTCTTATAAAAAGCTTTACACACTTACTGCAAGGCACATTTTTTTTCTCATTGAATTTGTTCAAAGAAATAAGTTTTCTTAGGATTTGATAAAATTATGTTTATAACTTTTTTTTGCTTAGATGATAAGATATATGGTTGACAATGTTTTTTGCTTTACAAGCCGTGAGTATATTTTCAGTGAACTCTCCTGTGCCTTCTAGGAAGAAAAACAAATGACCTTGGAATGAAAAACTTTAAGGTAGAAGTTACTAATATACCACATTGTCTGTATATAACAATTCAGGCCCCTTGGTCAGTGTCTGATTTTAAGCAGCATTGCATCCTCATGTGCCTTCAGTTATAAACTATACCCCCATGTAGCTTCATGAGTTGGTTTGCTTATTTGGGCTACTTAAAATTTTCCTTTTAAAGGCTAAGTGATTTTGCCAAATTAAATACGTTTAATGTTAATACTGAGCTGTTATGACTATTGTCAACAGAGACCACCATGTATTTGAGAAGCCTCTTACAAAGAGAAAATAAAATCATGCATTTTCAAAGAGTAGGATACTCTACTATTGCTTTATTTTTGTAAATCAACACCATTACTAAATTGCTTTTACATATAGATTTTTAAGGTGCTCTTGAACACAGACATATTTAATCTCTTTAAAGACTGAATTGGAAGATTGAATGTGGCATGAGAAAAATCCTAGCTTTTAACTGTATATGATTCATATTCCAGTGTGGTCATATACAGAATCATCAGCATTATACATTTTTTTACTCTTGATGGTCTCTGCCCATTGGGTCAAATGCTAATAACAGGTCCAAGAGATAGGTCAAAGAAATTATTCAGAGAAATTAATCTTAACTGTTAATTAATCTTAACTGTCCCTAAGTGAGATGGAACAGAGGTGAATAGTGGTTTTAGAATAGCTATTCTGGACACCTGATTGATATTTGTCATTTGTTACGAAAAAAATCTGTTATGGAGTTCTAAAAACATACTAAAAATATTATCAGTCTGTTTTTTGGAATGATTAAGTATGAAGATATCACCTTGAGCATCTTGAAATAATTACCCTGTATACTTAAGATAATTAACTTGATAAAGACTGGGTTGTTCTTTCAGAACGGACTGTGAAAATAATTCTGGTGGTAAGAGATCATTTTCTAAAGCTGATTCCAATATAGCATGACTAATTATATGTTTTCAAGGGGAGGAAGTTACAGGCTTGTAACATGATTTTTAATATGGAACTATCAACATGAATTATCATTTAGAGTGAAATTATTTGACCAGTATTTGATGGACATTTGTGCTTCAATGTTTCCTCTTGGAAGGTCTTGCAATTTTAAAACATAATTCTCTGTATTTTAGAAGTTTAGGTAGTGTGCAGAAGGTTTTATTGCAATGAATATTAAAGAACTCAGGACCTAGGCTCCATCTGATTTTCTGTATCTTAACCATATCCAGAGAGTTTCCTGTTTACTTTTAGAAATGTAAAGGAATTCAGAAGATTCGTTTCAACTGCTTCCTACCATTCAGATACTTTCTTCATGAAGCCCTGGATTACAGCATGCTCATAATGAATTGCAGTTGTTCAATTATTGGGAGGTTTGTAATGAAGCTTTGGAGTTCTAAATGGGTCAGAGCAGGTTTTGCACTTTATCAACTTGTGAGAAAATCCAAGTGGCACTCTGTGCTAAGGACTCTAGAATAATAATTTTGGCACCTGTTGGTCTCTGTTTTTCTAAAGAGAGGAGGATATTATTGAGGACTAGCCAATAAATGAATTCTTTAAAGGTATTCCTTATCTGGAGATGAATCAGTTTGTTCTGGCTCAATATAAAGATGCTTAGATTCAAACAAGATTCTAGTAACTTAAGTAACTAAAGTGGAGTAGGGGAAGACATATAGGTATCTAATTACTTCTCAGATAGCTTTTATCCAGTCTCCTTATTTTAGGTTTCTATCTGCCTACCCATTTTTAATTCCCAGTTTTAGAGAAATTGGTACTGCCAGTTGCTGAGCATTTGGGGGTATCTGTTGTGTAACTAGTTAATTCTTGGCTTTTCCTATCACTCACTTAAGATTGAGCTTTCTTTGGTATAGTACTTCAATTACTTCTTGTCCACCTGCTTCTCAGCTTTAAAAATTTCATTGCCATTGTCTCCTGTCCTGTTCTTCCCATTCTTGTGGGTTCATGTCTTTAAAAAAAAGATGCATTAGATACATTTGTTCAATATTTTATATTACCCTAGAACACCCTATTCAAGATGTACCTTTGAGTGAGAAACTGACAACCTCTTTCAGACGATAGATCTGAAGCTAATAGTACAGCAGGGTCTGGTGTAGAAAATTTACTTAGCTGAGAAGGATTTATTTTTTGAGTGGAAAGAAAAAAATAATAAAAATTTTCTTGTTTGCGGGATACCAGGACTAAGAATGCTTTTCTTGTGTAATAACCTTTAATCCAGCCCCATCATGTGAATTTTGAATATTAAGACAAAATGTAATACTTTAATGCAATGAAAAAGTTCACCGAGGGTTAAATATAGCCTGACATTTCTGCAAAAAGATGCTCATTAACTCTGAGATATTAATGTAGCTGACTGATAACCAGGATTAAGTTGTTGATTTTTAAAACTATTACAACAGAATAAAATGCTAGAGGCTTTTATCATGACCAGAGAGGTCTCCATTGTCACCTGGGTGTAGGGGAGGGCAAAATATACAATTAGCCAGAGCAGAGGATCAGCTTCAATTTATGTCAGTGAAACTGAAGGCCGAGAGTAAGTAGTTCCTTCTCTTTGCGTTTTATACCTGGTATAAGGGCAGAAAAAAATACACTGTCAATCAAAGCAAAAAGGTAGTCCTAATCATGTCAAACCTAATTTATTAACAATAATGATATGATAGCATTGTAATTATCAATGTTATTCCAAAATTTTAGACAATAGCTAAATTTTAAGAGAATACTCTGTAAATACTGTTTGAGGAATAGTGGATTTTACTATCCTCAAAGGATAGTGTGTGTGTGTGTGTGTGTGTGTGTGTGTGAGAGAGAGAAAGAGAAAGAGATCTAGAAGGTAGAATGGATAAAATGAAAGGAAGAAATTTAGCATGAGGTTTCTTTTCCAGTATATTGTTATTTGCATCTTCACAATATACAGAGCTATATCATGTATTTCTGGTGCTCATTCCCATCCTCCAATTAAAAGTTAAAAAACATGTAAGTAATCTAAAAAGGGTCACTTCTGCAACAAAGGATTTGCCCTTTGTCATAGTGATATTTGGTGTTTAAGGATGACTCTTAGGAATTTGGCTCCAAATTAAAAGAAGCATTTGTATTTCTCAGTTCACCCAAAGGAGTAATAAACCATACTTTGACTTCTGAAGTCTGTTTCAAAGTCAAATGCCTTCCTTTGAGAGTACTTTGCTGCTCACTTATAAAACTGGAAAAGGACATTTCAGTCAATGCTTTATTCTCCTAGTTAGGAATGGAGGCTGAGTATGTGGCCACCAACATGGATAATTTAAGGAACTCTTAGAAGGCCCTTCTATAAAAACATATCTCCCTGAATGAAGCCTATATATTTCTCTTTACTTTTTTGAACTGTTTGAAAGTCTGCCTGTTACAGAGTCACTCAGATTACAGTGTCCTCTTTTAAAAGAAAAATATCCCAGGGAGGGTTAAGTAGTCTGTTAATCAATTATTCACAGTCCAATGTGGCTTAGTTTAATTAAATTGCTTTTCTGTAGTTATGGACATTTTGATGGAGCCCAGGAAGAGAGAAAAGGGAAGTAATTTAGTCCCCGGGAGTTTTTAGTATAAGGCAAGCCTGAGCTGAGAGCACTGAAGTGGGCTCACTATTGTCATCCAAAAGGCAGAATGAGGACCCTGGATACCTGGGAGTGGGGCAGAGGAGACAGGAGCTAAGAGAGGAAAAGAGAAAGAGAAGCAGGGAAATGCCAAAGATAAACTTTGACATATTGTGGATCAGTCCATTCGCTATCATAAAAGCTTTTACGTTAATATTGTTGGGTACTGTGCTGAAATGGTTTTGTATTTCTTTTTTGAATTTGTTTTTTGTTTAATATATATCTTGATATTTTGGGAAAAAGAATGTAGACAAGCTGTATTAGAATGATGCTGTAAACATACAGTGCTATATATATGTTATCATTAAACATGGTTGTGGATTAATTATTATCCAAAGCAAGGAGAAAAGCTCAGAATTACTCAGTTAAATAATTTGGAAACTCTGTTGATGGAAAGAAATCACTAGATTTCTATCAAAGATGAATTTTTTTCATGTACTTTTGGTACATGGCAGTGATAATGCAATGTAGTTGTGTCATTGGTAGACGAAAGATATTTCAGTTCAAGCAGGTGCCTTTTTTTTAAGGCTTGCTCTAAATTGTAAAGACTTTGAAATATAATACACTTATTTTAGAAATTTTTAGGCTTGTTCTTCTTATAGAACAGTATCTATGAGTAGAAAAGCAAGCTAAGAAATCTAACCAATCTTGGTTAATCACACCAATGGGAAACTGACAGCTATAGCAGGGTTCAGGCACCACCTACTACTTCGAGTGTTTAATTTGCAGATATGTTACATAGGAGGAAAGAAATATCATTCATACAAACTTGGCAAAGTTTGGCGGGTTACATAAATTCAAATACAATAGCTAGGATGATTACATGATTTATCACCCAATCCAAATCCAGATGGTTTTGAGAGTGAAAGGTGATGTTCAAAATAATTAAAATTATATGTTTTTGGCTGGGCATGGTGGCTCATGCCTGTAATCCCAGCAATTTGGGAGGCTGAGGTGGGCAGATCACGAGGTTAGGGGTTTGAGACCAGCCTGACCAACATGGTAAAACCCCATCTCTACTAAAAAAATACAAAACTTAGCCAGGCGTGGTGTCGTGTGATTTTAATCCCAGCTGCTCAGGAGGCTGAGGCAGAAGAATCGCTTGAACCTGGGAGGCAGAGGTTGCGGTGAGCCAAGAGTGCACCACTGTACTCCAGCCTGGGTGACAGAGCGAGACTCTGTCTCAAAGAAAAAAAAATTAAATGTTTTTGAAATAATATGTATCCATCTATTAATAGGTTTATTATCTTTTATTATTAGTAAATAAAAGTTATTATTTACTAACTTTTTTTTTTTTTTTTGGAGACAGTCTCTTGCTCTGTCATCCAGGCTGGAGTGTAATGGCGCAATCATGGCTTACCACAACCTCTGCATCCTGGGCCCAAACAATCCTCCTGCCTCAGCCTCCCAAGTAGCTGGGACTACAGGCATGTGCCACTGTGCTCCATGATGGGTTTCATCATGTTGCCCAGGCTGGTCTCAAACTCCTGAACTCAAGTGATCCACCCACCTTGGCCTCCCAAAACGCTAGGATTACCGGTGTGAGCCACTGTGCCCAGTCCGTACTCTAACATTGTAATACCTGTGGGGAGGAAAAAGCAGCTGATCTATGACCGAGGGAGGAGTTGGAGATACAGATATATATCTGTATATCTACAGACACAGAGAGAGAGAGAGAAGAAAGAAACATGGGAACGTGCTAATCAGACACTCGGTATTTATTAAGGAAAAGAGATAACTGAGAGTCCTTGTCTGTGGAATATTTTCAGCAGAAAATATCTGATCTATCTGAGTTGCTTATGGTAAACAACAATAGAATTGAAAGATTTCTGGTGCATATCATGTTTGAAATTGTCAATGTCAGTTTTAGGTAATTATCAGAATATGAAATGGAGATGCTTTATGATCAAAATAGTTCCCACTCTGTAAGTAATGCCTCTCATGCATCATTTGGTGATTACATGTGTTAGATGTGGACTGGAGCACATCCTAATGTGGCAAGGATCAATTGAGGAGTTGTATTGTTGCCCTCAGACTTCTTTAGGTGTTGCCTGTGTATCAAGCTTACTTTTATGTTTTGAAATTACTAAAGTTTGATACTGGGTAAGATTTCTTATTTTATTGGCAATTCAATTATTTTCTGGTCTCAAACTATAAAATACTCCTATTCAAATACTATTTTCAAAAATAAAAATCTTTAAGTCAATTAAAATAAATAAGTCCATATACATTAAAGCTAAACAAACAAAAACCTACTTGGTTATCTGACTATCAAAAAAATGACTATAAGTGGAATAGCCGTTTTTGGGAAGTATTTGTGTACTGTAAGATTGTTCTTAGCCTGTTTTTATTATAGTGACACCAGTATTTGTCTGAAAATTGTATTTTTCAACTGTTTTTTTTTTTTCTTTTTGAGACAGAGTCTCACTCTGTCACCAGGCTGGAGTGCAGTGGCACGATCTTGGCTCACTGCACCCTCTACCTCCTGGGTTCAAGCGATTCCCCTGCCTCAGCCTCCCGAGTGGCTGGGTTTTTCATAAAATTGAACTTGTTGATACCTTCAGTGAATCTTGTCTAAGAACACACTATTTTTAACTGAGAAAACACTCTCTACAGGTGCTGAGGTGCCTGGTAAGTTCAGGACAAATATTAAATGAAGGATATCCCTAGTTCTCATTTTTTCAAAATATTAAAATTTATAAATATTCCAAAACAAACATCTTCAAAAGTGTTTGCTACATTTTTACTTCCATTTAGAGTAACTTTCTTCAAAAAATTGTCTTACAAGACAACTCATCAAATTTGTTTCTATTTATAATTTCTATGAATATTTCACAAAACTTAGATACTACAGTCATACCCTTCTAAATTTCATTACATTCTGATAGAGGATATATATTTATCCACTTAAAAATAAGCACTTCATCAAGATTCTTCTCCCACATTGAGAAACTTGAAGCACAAATATAGATTTTCTTTATTTTATTTTTTATGATACATTGTACGTATTTTGGGGATACATGTGGTATTTTGATACACGTATACAATGTGTAATGATCAAATCAAGGTAATTGAGATATCCAACACCTCAAACATCTACCTTTTTGTGTTAAGAACATTATAATTATTCTCTTCTAGATATTTTGAAAACTATGATAAATTATGATATATTATTAACTATAATTTCTTTACTGTACTATCAAATATTAGAACTTATTGCTTCTATGTAACTGTATTTTTGTACTCATTAGCCAACTTTTCTTCATCCTTTCTTCCTCCTCTAGTAACCACTATTCTATTCTCTATCTCCATGAGACACACTTTTAGCTCCCTCATATGTGTGAGAACATGCAATATTTGTCTTTCTGTCTGGCTTATTTCACTTAACATAATGACCTCCATTTCCATCCATGTTGCTGCAAATGACAGGATTTCATTATTTTTATGTATGAATAATATTGCATTGTGCATCTATACTACATTTTATCCTTTTATCCACTGATGAGCACTTAGGTTGATTCCATATCTTGCCATTGTGAATAGTGGTGCAATGAACATAGGCTTGCAGATATCTCTTAAATATAATGATTTCCTTTCTTTTGGAAATATGCTCAGCAGTAGAATTGCTGGATAATATGGTAGTTCTATTTTTAGTTTTTTGAGAAACTTCCATACCATTCTCCATAGTGGCTATACTAATTTACTTTCCTATCGATAGTGTAAAAGTGGTCACTTTTCTCCACATCATCACCAGCGTTTGTTATTTTTTGTCTTTTTAATAATAGTATTCTAACTGAGGTGAGGTGGTTTTGACATGCATCTTCCTGGTGATTAGTGATGCTGAACATTTTTTCATATGCCTGTTGGCCATTTGTGTGTCATCTTTTAAGATGTGTCTATTCAGGTCTTTGACCACTTTTAAAATTGGATTATTCGTTGTTTTTGCTATTGAATTGTTTTTTTCCTTATATATTCTAGCTATTAATTCCTTGTCAGATGGGTAGTTTGCAAATATTTTCTCCCGTTCTGTGGGTTGTCTCTTCACTTTGTTGATTGTTTCCTTTGCGTGCAGAAACCTTTTAGCTTGATGTAATCTCTTTTGTCTATTTTTGCTGTGATTGCCTGTGCTTTTGAGATCTTACCTTCCAAAAAAAACTTTGCCCAGACTGATGTCCTGTAGCATTTCCTCAGTATCTTCTCATAGTTTCTAGTTTCAGTTCTTACATTTAAGTCTTTAATCCATTTTCAGTTGATTTTTGTATATGGCAAAAGATGAGTATCTAGCTTAATTCTTCTACATTTGGATATCTGGTTTTCCCAGCACAATTTATTTAAAAAGAGTCTATCCCTTCCCCCAGTTGTATGTTCTTGGAGTTTTATGTCAGTACCATGGTGTTTTGATTACTGTAGTTTTTTTAGAATAATTTGAAATTAGGTAGTGTGATATTTCTAGCCTTGCTTTTTTTGCTTAGGATTGCTTTAGCTATTTGGGATCTTTCATGATTCCCTATGAGTTTTAGGATTTTTTTTTTCTATTTCTGTAAGAATGTCTTTGGTATTTTGATAGGGATTGTGTTGGATATGTAGATTGTTTTGGATAGTATAGAGATTTTAATAATATTCATTCTTCTAGTCCATGAGTGTGAAATATATTTCCATTTTTTTGTGTCCTCTTCAATTTATTTTATCAGTGTTTTATAGGTTTTCTTTTAGAGATTTTTCACCTCTTTGATTTAATTTATTCCTGTTTTGTAGCTATTGTAAATGGGATTGTTTTCTTGATTTTTTTGTAAGATTGATCACTGTCAGTGTCAAACATACATTTTCAAAATTAAATCATGTATGTTTTTTAAGCTCTCATCATTTGATTTGTTTATCCTTCCTTTGCTTTTTGCTGTGATACATGTATAGGTTTTTCTGTTTACAAGCTTGTGTTCAAAAATTGCAATTTGTGAAAAGCTTCAAGGTCATAAGATTTTTGATCCTTTATTTACTGATGACTTTTATTAAAAATTTCCAGCTATTATTTAATAAAATGCAACCAGGGACTTACTTATAAAAGTTTATTACCATTTCTCAATTTCTAGGCACAGAAAGAAAAATGTCACCTGTTCCTACTCATATGTAGGGGCTAAAACAAATGTATCTCATGGAGGTAGACAGCAGAATGCTGGTTACCAAAGACTGGAAAGAGAAGAAGGGAAGGAGGATGAAGGAAGGTTGGCTAATGGGTACAAAAATACAGTTATATAGGAGAAATAAGTTCTGGTATTTGATAATACAGTAGAGAAATTAGAGTTAACAACAAGTTATTATATATTTCAAATTAGCCAAAATAGAATAAGTGTAATGTTCTCGACACATAAAATAAGATAAATCTTTGAGGTGACCGATATACCTCCTTAAAAAATAACTAAACTAAATTAAATAAATAATATTATCCTGGAAAAATAATCCATTTGAGCTGCAAAGAAAGAAAACACATAATACCATGCTAAAGCATATACATAAAAATTAACATCTTTTTACAAAAATTCTTTTAAATTAATATCTTTAATATTTCTATATATACTTCTTTGCATATTTTGACAATCAAAGTTTCTATTTCATTTGGCAGAATATCATAGCTCATTTTGGATGTGAATATATATATTATGTGTGTACCAAAAACAACTCCAATTATATTTCTCCAAGCTTTATTAATTTAGCAAACCATTGTAACTTATTGTGTGCTACCAAAATTTATATTAACATCACAAAACAAATAATTTAATCTTCAACATTGAATTTTTAAGCTGATGTTACATGCATATTCACAATACTATCTGATGTTTAATTTTGACAGACTAAAGACCCAGAGCTTTAATTTCAGTCCAAGAATTAGATGAAAAATAAAAATCAAACACTATTGGAATTAACTGTTTTTTTCCTTCAAAGCAACTGATGACATTGATATGAAATTGGAAATATTTAACCATTTGCAAATTCTTTTTATGCTAATGGAGCCAACATTTCAACAGCTATTACTTCACTTTGTGTAATGAGAAAATTTAGAATTAAAAATATACAAAGTTGTTTTAAAAGCCTTATCTGATCTAAATGAAAGGTCATGTTTCACAGAGTGACACATAAAAATATCTTCTGCAGCTACATGTTAAATTTTAAGATAACTTTAAAACAGATGCTGATATTTCTTCAGGATGTTTGTTCCTCTTGGTTTCATGTGGCTAGAAATGACCATCCCAAAGGATGGAAAATGTTGAAAAACACTTTGTGTCAGTTACACATTCATTATCAACTCTCTAGAGAAAAGAAAATTCATTGCTCATTTTTTATTTAACATGTACTTTTTTGAGCTGATTTCTCAATAAAGTATTTATTTAAAAACAAACAGAAAAGCATTTCCAAGAAATAAAATGAATGAATCACTGTAGATATACAGTATAGAATAAAATTTAAAAACTACATAGCAAGAGTACTCGTACTATTCTCTATATGCTCAAGAGCAGATTTAAATTTCTTACACATATTCATGCAACTCTAGCCTATAATTTCTCATATTTCTTACTGCTCATTACTGGTGGCTTGACAGCTTTATGAATGGCACAAACCTCAGCACAGAACACTTCACAACTGGCTTTTCTTTTAAGTGGCCAACAGGACAGCAATGTGAATACTTCTCCCATCATCATTCAAGATTAGAGGCAGTTATATGTTCCCAGCAGGTTGCATCCTACTTAGTGCACTTCATTTTATTAGTAAATGCCCTAGATGCTGTTCTTGAAAGGGATGTGCTACTTATACTGTATCCAGAAAGGGTCCGTGGAAAAGAGGAAAATACACTAAATATTTTTCAAATTTAATCATGTATTAAAGTGAGAAATCTGCCCACTGCACAACTGTTTCTCTCACATGTTACTAGAAAAGACCACGACAGAAGTTAGAATTAACAAGTGGAGGTCTACCAAGCCCATCCTGGATTATTTTAATGCAACTATTAATAACAATACTTTTTTTCTAAAAAAGGGATAAACATACAGGGCAAAAATTAAATAGGCAAAACTTCCAATTTCTGGTCTGACATGTCAGCTTGGAAGTCATCATTTCTGTCTTCACAACAAGAAAAAAGCTGAACAAACTGAAAGTCAACAACTCTTCTTAGATTCTTTAGACAGTTAAGGTCACAGGGCAGTCTGTCACTCTGTAAACTGGAGAGACAGGCAGATACAGAGAATCACAGCTCATTGGCAGTGGAAACTGCTGCTAGAACCTGGAAGGGACTCTTAAAGGGTAATTGACTACTGAAGACTGAGTGTGGACTTCCTAGAGAAATAAAAATTCCTAGGGTCCTAGCTTAAGGAAGGTCCCCATACTTTGTAAATTTTGTGTCCAGGAGCTAGGTTGTCATGGCACTAGGTTGTCATGGTGAAGATTAAAGAAAAATCCTCTTGTGCTTCTGTCAGGGTGAGGGAGAAAGTAACTGTTTTGAAATAAGCCCACAGTGCTCTCTTCTCCTTAATAATGACCTGCCCTCAAGGAAAACTATCTTACCAGAGCCAAATCTCCTTGGGTTTTACTAGAGCCAAACCAACTTGAGGAAAGGGAAATACTCAACTCCAGCCCGCTGTAGCCTTCCATGTGGGGAAGGAGAATATCTAGTGCCAGCCCCTCCAGCCATCTTGTATCACCTAAGGGGAGGAGGGAGAAGCTAAGAAGCACTTTTGAAGATCACAACCCAAGGGCACAGGCTTATTAAAAGACTGAGACCCTCAGAAGATTATAGAACATTTCCTCTCTCATCTTACCACCACATTAATAGGGCTGTTATATAATAACAGAAAATTAGAGCTCAAAGAACTGCACATCTCAGACCCTATTTAAGAAATAGTCTGTAGGGAAACCCAGAGACGACTGAGGAGAAAAAACAAAAACACTAGCAAAAATGTTGACACCTATAAGAGAAGCAAATGTAGACACAGATAAACTTCTAGCCAGATAAACATAAAACTCCACACTAAAGGTGTATTTACCCCAGTTCCTTTTCATGAAACTGTCCAGCTTAAAAAAAAAATGAGGCATTCTAGAAGGCGAAAAACACACTCTGAAGAGACAAGACAAACATCAGAATCAGACTCAATTGTACCAGAAATTTTTGAATTATCAGATTGTAAATCAAAGGAAATGTGAGAATGAAGAATGCCTTTGATGTGCTTATTAGTAGGCTGAAGATGGTCAAGGAAAGGCTCAGTGAGGTTGAATAAATGTCAATAGAAACTTCCAACCTTCTCTCAAAGAGAAAAAAGAATAAATGAAAAAGGAGCAGAGTATTTAAGAACTGTGGGAAAATTACAAATGTTGTAATATGCATATAGTGGAAATATTATATTGCCCATTATATAATATATTACATGGGAATTGTCCTTATGATGGCACATAACACGATATAGGAAGGGAAATAGACAAAATCAAGATTATGGAAGGATTTTTTTCTTGAACATAATCTATGTCTCAGAAAGCTTTAATGACTTTCTGTACCAAGTATTTAAGAGTACATACAGGCTCTGGAACTAGAAGGCTTGGGTACAAACCTCAGTTCCATAGTTTACTAGCACATGGATTGTGGGCAAGTTACTGCATCTGTCTGAGGATCAGTTACCTTATAAAATTGGGCTAATCATAGAGTCTAACTCATGAAGTTGATGTGATGATGAAATGAGATCATATATATTAAATTTTTAGGATTGTTCCTGACCTCCAAACATAGGACATTAGAAAGTATTGTCATTGTTGTCATATGTAGAGCAGCATTTTCCCGAGTATCTTCTGTAGAACACAAGATTCTAGGGGTGTTAAGAATTACCAGAAACATGCTCCACAATAAAGAACTTTTAGGAAATATCTGACTACATAAAGAATTTTTAAAAGTCTCTTTACTATATAACCTTGAAAATGTTATGTATTTTAGAGAAGGGGAATTAATATGAAGCATTTCTCAAATACATTTGTCATCCTAAAAGGAAGAAGCTGAGGTACAAAATATAATTTAGAGTTTACTTGCGCCAAAGTTAGGAAAGCTTCCCAGGACATACTTTTATGTTGCCTTGGAGAATGCTCCATTGACTTTTGTTACAAGCAGGTTTTTAAGGGCAAAGGGAGCAAAAAGTGGGCCAGTACAAGTTGTTTGACAGGAATTCTCATCAGTTTACAGAAACAACATTGATAGTGATTGGCTGTACATCATTGAACTATAGGTTATGAGTTATGGTGTCTAGCCTGTGGAATTTTTATGGCTACTTGGGCAGTCAGTAAGGAGCCCACATAGCCAGTGACTACAAGAGGCAATTATTTAGCTCAAGGTGAAGTGAGATGTGACTGCTGTCACATTTTAAATGCTTCTGTTGGCCTGATAATTTTAAGGGGCTTACATTTGTCAGATGAAAAGTTTTTTTTTTCCCTCTTTCACATTTGACCGTAGAACATTTTTAAAAGGCTCATCCTAGGGGACTAGTTTTGCATGAAGCATACTTTGGGAAACATGGCTTTTACATATTGGCTGCCACTTAAATCCTTTAAAATTTGGCCTAATTTAACTTACCAAACTGTATAAGCCATACTTCTTTTTTGTTTTATATTTTTATTCTTTTAATTTTTTGTGGCTGCATAGTAGATATATATATTAATAGGGTACATGAGATGTTTTGAAACAGGCATGCAATGCATAATAATTATGTCATGGAGAATGGGGTATCCATCCCCTCAAGCATTTATCCTTGGTGTTACAAACAATCCAATTATACTAGTTTAGTTATTTGAAAATGTATAATTATTATTGACTATAGTCACCCTGTTGTGCTATCAAACAGCAGGTCTTATTTATTCTTTCTATTTTTTTTGGTACCCATTAATCATCCTCACCTTCCCTCCAGTCCCCCACTACTCTTCTTAGCCTCTGGTAACCATTCTTCTACTCTCTATGTCCATGGGTTCAATTGTTTTGATTTTTAGATACCACAAATAAGTGAAAACATGTGATGTTTGTGTTTCTGTCCCTGTCTTATTTCATTTAACATAATGATCTCCAGCTGCATCCACGTTGTTGCAAATAACAGGATCTCATTTTTTATGGCTGAATAGTATTCCATTGTGTATAAGTACCATTGTGTATAAGTACCATATAAGATAAAGAACATATAAGTACCATATGTTCTTTATCCATTCAACTGTCGATAGATACTTAAGTTGCTTCCAAATCTTGGCTATTGTGAACAGAGCTGCAACAAACACGGGAGTGCAGATATCTCTTTGATATACTGATCTCCTTTCTTTTAAGTATATACCCAGCAGTGGGATTGCTGGATCATGTGATAGGTCCTTTTTTAGTTTTTTGAGGAACCTCCAAACTGTTCTCCTTAGTGGTTGTACTAATTTTACATTCCCACCAACAGTGTAAGAGGGTTCTTGTTTTTTTCTACATCCTCACCAGAATTTGTTATTGCCTGTCTTTTGAATATAAGCCATATTTATTGGGGTGAGATGATCTCATTGTAGTTTTGATTTGCATTTCTCTGATGATCCGTGATGTTGAGCACCTTTTCATATGCCTGTTTGTCATTTGTGTGTCTACTTTTGAGAAATGTCCATTCATTTTGCCCAAAAACTTTGCCCCCAAGTATTTTGCCCCAAAAATGCCCAAAGGATAACTTTGGCTATTCGGAGTCTTTTGTGATTCCATACCAATTTTAGAATTTTTTTTCTATTTTTGTGAAGAATGTCATTGGTATTTTGACAGGGCTTGCATTGAATTTGTGGAGTGCTTTGGGAAGTATGGACATTTTAACAGTATTGACTCTTCCAATCCATAAACATGGAAGATCTTTCTGTTTTTGGTGTCCTTTTCAATTTCTCTCATTTGTGTTTTATAGTTTTCATTATAGAGATCTTTCACTTCTTTGATTAATTCCTAGGTAAATTTATGTGTGGCTATTTTAAATGAGGTTACTTTTTGATCCCTTTTTCATATTGCTCTCTGTTGGCATATAGAAATGCTACTACTTTTTCTGTGTTGACTTTGTATGCTGCAAATTTACTGAAATTTTTTTCAGTTCTAATAGTTTTTCAGTGGAGTCTTTAGGTTTTTCCAAATATAAGATTATATCATCTGCAAAGAAAGATAATTTGACTTTTTCCTTTCCAGTTTGGATGCCCTTTATTTCTTTCTCTTGTCTGATTGCTCTAGCTAGGACTTCCAGTACTAAGTTGAATAACAGTGGTGGAAGTAGGCATTCTTGTGTTCCAGATCTTAGAGGAAAGGGTTTCAGTTTTTCCCCCCTCTATGATTCTAGCTGTGAGTCTGTCATATATGGCTTTTATTATGTTGAGATATGTTCCTTCTATACACATTTTTTGCAGGCTTTTATTTATGAAGTAATGTTGAGTTTTATTAAATGCTTTTTTAGGTGTTAATTGAAATGATCATTTGGTTTTTATTCATTATTCTGTTGATATGATGTATCACATTGATTGATTTGCATATGTTAAATCATCTATGCATCCAAGGGATAAATTCCACTTGGTCATGATGAGTGGTCTTTTTAAAGTATTGCTGAATTTGGTTTGCTAGTATTTTGTTGAGGATTTTTGCATCAATATGCAGCAGAGATATTTGCCTGTAGTTTTCCTTTTTTGGTATCTTTGTCTGGTTTTGGTATCAGGGTATTACTAGATTGTGGAATGAGTTTGGAAGTATTCCCTCCTTCTCTATTTTTTAGAATAGTTTGAGTGGAATTGGTGTTAGTTATTTATATGTTTGGTAGAATTCATCAGTGAAGCCATTAGGTCCTGGGTTTTTTTTTTTTTTTACTGGTAGACTTTTTATTACAGCTTCAACCTTGTTACTTACTACTCATCTGATCAGGTTTTGGATTTCCTCTTGATTCATTCTTGGTAAGTTTTATGTGTTTTGGAATCTGTCCATTTCTTCTAGATTTTTCAATTTATTGGCATGTAGTTGCTCATAGTAGCCACTGATGGTCCTTTGAACTTCTGCAGTATCAGTTGTAATGTCTCCTTTTTCATCTCCGATTTTACTTCTATCTTCTTTCTTCTTTTCTTAGTCTAGCTAAAGGTTGGTCAATTTAGTTTAACTTTTAAAAAACCAACTTTTTGTCTCATTGATCTTTTGTATTGTTTTCTTCATTAAAATTTAATTTATTTCTGCTCTAATCTTTATTTTTTTTCTTCTACTAATTTTGGGTTTTGTTTGCTGTAGCTTTTCTGTTCTTTTAGATGCATCATTAGATTATCTGAAGTTTTTCTTCTTTTTGATGCAGGCACATATAGCTATAAACTTTCCTTTTAGTACTTTTCTGCTGTATCCCATGGGTTTTGGTGTGTTGTGTTTCCATTTTTATTTTTTCAAGAACTTTTTCAATTTCCTTAGTAATTTCTTCATTGACCCACTGGTCTTTCAGGAGCATACTGTTTAATTTCCATGTATTTGTATAGTTTCCAAAATTCCTGTTGTTATTGATTTCTAGTTTTTTTCCATTGTGGGTAGAGAAGATGCTTGATATTATTTTAATTTTTTGAATGTGTTAAGCCTTGTTTTGTGACCTAACACATGTTCTGTCCTTGAGAGTAATCCATGTGCTGAGTGAAAAAAAAAAAAAAAGGATGCATATCTTGCAGCTCTTGGATGAAATATTCTGTAAATATCTATTAGATCCAATTGGTTTATAGTGCAGATTAAGTCCAATGTTTCTTTTTTGATTTCCTGTGTGAATAGTCTGTCCAATGCTTAAAGTGGAGTGTTGAAGTCTCCAGCTCTTATTGTATTGGGACCCATCTCTCTCTCCAGCTCCAATAATATTTGCTTTCTATATCTAATTGCTAAAGTATTGGATACATATATATGCACCCTCTTGCTGAATTGACACCTTCATCGTTATATAGTGAACTTTTTTGTCTCTTATGGTTTTGTCTTGAAATTTATTTTGTCTGATATAAGTATAGTGACTCCTGCTCTTTTTTGATTTCTATTGGAATGGATTATCTTTTTCCATCCCTTTATTTTCAGTCTATGTGTGTTTTTACAGGTGAAGTGTGTTTCTTGTAGGCAACAGATAATGGGTCTTGTTTTTTCATTCATTCAACTACTCTCTGTCTTTTGATTGGAGAGTTTAGTCCATTTATCTTCAAACATATTATTGATAAGTAAGGACTTACTCCTGCCATTTTGTAATTTATTTTCTGAATGTTTTGTTGTCTTTACTTCTTTCTTTCCTTCTTGTCTTTCTTTAAACTGTTTGCAAAAACAAGCAAAAAGAAAAGTAATAAAAACTCTATGCCTTAACTTTGTCCCCATACTTTTTAACTTTTTATGCTATCTATGTCTTGAAAAGTTGTTGTAGTTATTATTTTTGATTGGTTCATTATTTAGTTTTTCTACTTATGACAAAAGTAGTTTACACCCCATAGTTACAGTATTATAATATCCTGTGTTTTTCTGTGTAATTACTATTACCAGTGAGTTTTGTATCTTTAGGTGACGATTTATTGCTCATTGATGTCTTTTTTTTTTCTGATTGAAGTACTCTCTAGCATTTCCTGTAGGACAGGTATGGTGTTAATGAAATCCCTCAGCTTTTGTTTGTCTGGGAAAGTCTTTATTTCTCCTTCATGTTTAAAGGATATTTTTTATCATAGTATGCTATTCCAGGGAAAAAGTTTTTTTTCTTCAGCATTTTAAATACGACATGCCACTATTTCCTAGTCTGTAAGGTTTCCATTGAAAAGTCTGCTGCTAGACATATTACACCTCTATTACATGTTATTTGTTTCTTTTCTCTTGCTGCTTTTAAGGTTCTTTCTTTATCCTTAATTTTGGGAGTTTGATTATTAAATGCCTTGAAGTAGTCTTCTTTGGATTAAATTTGCTTGGTTTTCTATAACCTTTCTGTACTTGAATATTGATATCTCTCTGTAGGATATTGGATATCCTATTATTATCTTATTATCCCTTTGAATAAGCTTTCCACCCCATCTCTTTCTCTACCTCCTCTTTAAGGCTGAGAACTCTTAGATTTGCCCCTCTGAGGCTATTTTCTAGATCCTATAGGCATGCTTCATTTTTTCTTCTTTTTCCTATTGTTTCCTTTGACTGTTATTTTAAAATAGCCTGTCTTCCATGCACACGTATGTTTATTGCGGCACTATTCACAATAGTAAAGACTTGGAACCAACCTAAATGTCCAACAACGATAGACTGGATTAAGAAAATGTGGCACATATACACCATGGAATACTATGCAGCCATAAAAAATGATGAGTTCATGTCCTTTGTAGGGACATGGATGAAGCTGGAAACCATCATTCTCAGCAAACTATCGCAAGGACAAAAAACCAAACACTGCATGTTCTCACTCATAGGTGGGAATTGAACAATGAGAACACATGGACACAGGAAGGGGAACATCACACACTGGGGACTGTTGTGGGGTAGGGGGAGGGGGGAGGGATAGCATTAGGAGATATACCTAATGCTAAATGACGAGTTAATGGGTGCAGCATACTAACATGGCACATGTATACATATGTAACAAACCTGCACGTTGTGCACATGTTCCCTAAAACTTAAAGTGTAATAATAATAAAATAATAAAAAAAAATAGCCTGTCTTCAAACTCAGTAATTCTTTCTTCTGCTTGATCAGTTCTGCTACTAAAGAACTCTGGTGCAGTCTTCATTATGCCAAACGCCTTTTTCAGCTCCAGAATTTCTACTCGATTCTTTTTAACTATTTAAATCTTTTTGTTAAGTTTATCTGATAGAACTCTGAATTCCTTCTCTGTATTATCTTGAATTTCTTTGAGTTTCCTCTACACAGCCATTTTGAATGCTCTGTCTGAAAGGTCACATATCTGTGTTTCTCCAGGATTGGCCCCTGGTGTCTTATTTAGCTGATTTGGTGAGATCATGTTTTCCTGGATTGTCTTGATACTTTGTAGGTGTTATTTTGTGTCTGAGCATTGAAGAGTTAGGTATTTATTGTAGTCTTTGCAGTCTGGGCTTGTTTGTATTTATCCTTCTTAGAAGACTTTCTAGATATTTGAAATGACTTGGGTGTTGTGATCTAAGCTGTATTTGCTTTAGGGGAACCCCAAGTCCAGCAATACTGTGGTTCTTGAAAAATCATATAGGTGCTGCCTTGATAGTCTTGGACAAGATCTGGGAGAATTTTTTGGATTACCAGGTAGACATTCTTGTCCTCTTCCCTTACTTTCTCTCAAACAAATGGAGTCTCTTTCTGTATTCTGAGCCATCTGAAGCTGGAGGTGGAGTGACTCAAGCACCCCTGTGGCCACCACCACTATGACTGCACTGTGTAAAACCTGAAGCCAACAAAGGACTGCATCTCACCCAAGGCCTGATATGTAATCACTCCCTAGCTACTGCCTATGCTCACTCAAACGCCTGGGGCTCTACAATCAGCAGGTTATAACCCAGTTAGGCCTATGTCCTTCCCTTCAGGGCAGCAAGTTCCCCTCAAATTTCCGGCAGATACAGAGGTGCTGTCCAGGAGCCAGGGATTACAGTCAAAAACCTTAGAAGTCTACCTGGTATTCTACCGTACTGAGGCTGAGCTGACACTTAAACCATGAGACATAGTTCTTCCCACTCTTCCTTCCCCTTTCCGAAGGGAGAGGAGCCTCACTCTGTGACCACTACCACCTCAGGCACAGGAGGAGTACTGCCAGACTACTGCTTATGTTTTCTTATAGCCCAATGGCTCCTCAGTCAGCTTGTGGTGATGCTGCCTGGCTTGGATCTCACCCTTCATGGGAGTGGGCTCCCCTCTGTCCCCAGGGCAGGTCCAGAAATGCTTCCCAAGAGTAAAGTCCTGGAATTGGACACCTCAAGGCCCCACTTGTTACTCTACCCTTGTGGCCAAAGACAAAGTCTCCCTTACTTTTCCCTCTGCTTTTCTCAAGCACAAGGAGTCTCACCCCAGGGCCACCATAGCTGGCAATGTTCTGAGTCTTACCTAGAGCCAGCAAGTCTCACTCAAGGCCCTCAATGAAGTTCCTGGGTATAACTGCTGGTTAGTCAGTGCCAAAGGGCTCTTACAGTTAGCAGGGGATAAATGCTGCCAGAACTGAGTCCTTTCCTTCAAGGTAGTGTGTTCCCTTCTGGCCCAGGGCGTTTCTAGAAGTGTCATCCAGGAGCTAGGGCTTAGAAAGGGGGTCTCACAATTCTGACCAGTGCCTTATCCTGCTGTTGCTGAGCTGTTATCCAAGATGCAAGACAAAGTTCTCCTCACTATTCCCTCTCTTCTCCTGAAGCAGAAGGAAGGGGTCTCTTTTGGAGGTGTGATCTCTGCAGCCTGGGGTTAAGGGTGAGGAGATGCCAGCACTTATTTAGCCACCCTAGCTGTTGTCTCATTAGGTTGCATGTCCCGTGAGTCCATTGGCTCTGGGCCCAGTTCAACACTAGGACTTGCTTAAATGTGGCCTTGTGAAATTTATTTAGAGCCTCAGTGCACTTTAGCCTGCAGTGGTGAGGCTTGTGGGAACTCAATTCTGACCACTGGGATCAGTGATTCCCCTCTGGCTAGGGCTGGTTTAAATGCTCCCTCTTTGAGTGGCTGTTAGCTGAGTTTGGTCTGGTCTTCCTTTCTGTTATGACTGCACAGCACTGAGTTAAATGCCTCACAAGTGCAGTCCTCTCCCTCCCCCAGCACACAGAAGTGCTCTCCACAGCAATCCATGGCTGCCAGGGGTGGAGGAGTTATTAATCTGTTTTTTAATCTATGCCCAGTTTAAACATGATCACTTTTACTGACCTCTATGAGTTCACTACTCTTTTCTTCTGCAGCATGCAATCTGACGTTAAGAGCATTCAAATAATTTTTAAAAATTTTAGATATAATTTTCAGTTGCAGAATTTCTCTTTAGTTCTTTTTAGCGTTTCCATTTATCTCCTGAATACCCCATATTTTCAACCATTGTATCTTTTACTATAAATTATTTAATGTAATTATTATTGATGTCTTAAAATCCTTGTCTCCTAATTCCAATAACAGGGTCATCTGTGATCCGCTTCTGTTGAATATATGTTCACTCGATTATTAGTTTCCTGCCTCTTTGTAGGTCTTAAAGGTTTAAAAAATGATATTCTGAATTTATTTACTAAAGAACAAAAGCTGAAATATCTGTATCTATCTTTTAAATTTACTGTTTTTTATTGTGTGAGTTTCTTGACTTTATCTTATAGCTCTTGTATTGAATTCTAATTTTAGTAATTATATTTTCAATTTCCTTTAAGCTCTTATTTTCTAATCACTCCACCACCACAACACAGAAGTCTTTTTTTATTATTATATGAATGCACCATTTCTTGGAATTTCTCTTATGCTATTGATTTTCCTCAAATGTCTGGTGATCCATGGTTGTCTACTGTTCCTTGTTAATGGGAAAGGTTGAGTAACATAACTCGCTGGCTAGTTTTCCTTCACCATTGTACTAGTCTGTCCCCTGAATGGGATATTTTAACATAAACTGTGTATACTTGGGTGAACACGTTCACTGATTCAGTGGTAAATAGGCTTGAATTTAATATGGACACTGTGTAATAGGCAGATAAGCTGGTAGTTTTCTCTGGAGTGTAGCGCTTCCCAGAAAAATTATTCAAATTATTTAGAGATGAACTGTTTTCCTCCTGTGTCATATGGCATTTCTGCCAGTTGTCTGAAAGTGAAAATGTGGGAGGGATTTATCCAGCTGTTCAGTAGTCAGTACTTTAATGAAATATCCTCAATACTGCCCTACAATCTACTCCTGCCCCATTTCTAGCCTGTGTGGTTAAATCTTTTCTGGGTTCTTTCCTGGGCAGAACAGACCCATCTTCTGTATAGGCCTCACGTGCCACTCCACAGGCTCTGTCTTCTCCATCACTGCAGTAATCCCATCTGCATGCTATCTTCTCTAAACCCTGTTAAACACTGTAGAACACTCATTACAGTTTTCTGGCCACTCTGCTTCCATACCTCATTCACTTTTTGCTATTGCATTCTGTTTTTACATTTTTAGAATCATTTCAGTGTGATTTAGGAGGTAGAAAGGTAAATATTCATGCTCAGTCTGCTCTCCTGCCTGAGCAGTAGCATGCATTTAGAATGTCATCTTGTTATTTAAATATTCATGCTTTTGCCTTTTTTTGATTTTCAAAGAAATTTAGAAGGAATAAAATCAGTCTTAAGTATCTTATAGGTTTTTTTCCCTCTCTTTATATTTTATAGATTCTATCATGGACTGAATGCTGGACAGACCCAGTACATACTTGTTGAGTGACTAATTTATAAAATCCATTAACATAAACCATAACTGAATGTATTACAACAGAATGTGTAGAAGTTTTGTTGTGGCAAATTTGTGTTCTGGCAAAAGCAGAAAAGCTAAAAGCAAATTCATAACATGCATATTTAAAATAATATATGCTTAAAATGAATTGTGCTTAAAGCAATTTTTGGCTTTGCTTGATTTTATTCTTAGGAAGCAGGAAAGGATAAAGATAGTCAGAAGCTGGTGCAATTAGAAGAGAGAGGCACTAGGAGGAGTAAAGCAAAAGAACTGACAAAAGGTGGAAAATGAGGTGCCTAAAAGTAAAGAGTAAAAATAGAGAATATCTCATCTTCTGCCTCTTGTCTCCTTTGGCATGGAAGGAATTTTGAGGTGGTTCTGACCCTGAACACTTAGAACTCAAGACTATTACAGAAAAACAAATCTGAATTTCTCTAGATCTTGGGTATAAATGCATGGATTCATTAGTTCTCCTCAGGCAGAAGGTAGCTATCTACTTTTTAAGCCAGTGGAGTGTTTATGAGAACTAGCAAGGGGCTGCAAACCTCTCTTAACACTTTTTAATTAGGCTGAAATTCCATCAAGGGATTTGAGCTGACCTCATAAATAATGAATTGAAATTTAATTTTCCAAAGTCACAGGTGCCCAGTCAAGGATATAGACAATTTATGTATCTTTTCAGGATAGGCTACTGCATGTGAACATTGCTCCCCTGCTGAGATGTGTGGGGCCTATGGTAGAACCTGCTTTTGCATTATGGTTGAAAACTTCTTAAAGCATTTGTTCCTCTGAACACTTTGGAGATCAGTCAGGTGCATTACTACCTGACTCACTATAATTTTGCAGCATCACTTGTATTTTCCATCACTTGGTTTAATTGTTTGCTTTTCTAATATCTGGAAATGTTATAGTACAATGAAAACAGTAAGCATAGGATTTAGTTATGGCTTCTGTTTATAAACACGTCGAATACTAAAGAAGGTAAATGAAGATGGGCCAAAGACAAAAGTAGAGACTGCTTACATGTTAAATTTTTGTATTGTTTGAAAGTCACCTATGATGCATTTTGGGAATGATTGGACAGAAAATATTTTTTAAAAATAGGCATTTTCCCCCTGGCTAACTTCCCTGTGATGAATTAGCGTAAACATATAACTTTGTAAAAATAACATGACCCTTTAAATTATAATACTTTACAGTTAACATCATATAGTGTAAAGTGCTCCTGCCTGAAAATTTTATATATTTTTTATTTTTGGTAGAGACAGGGTCTTACTATGTTGCCCAGGCTGGTTAATATTTAATTTTAATCTTGCAGAATTACACTGTATAAATAGTTCTTGTACTATCAAAAGTAGTTAACAATGCATATTTCATTTTTACATATGGTAAAATTTTCTCAAGTGAACTAAAATACTGTTAATCTTTTCATTGACTATAAATATGGGCTCCCCTCTGATGTAATTAATATAACCTATACTATTCAGTAGAGAACAGAAATGTTAAATCATACATTAAAAAGTGGCAAAGAGTATTTCATTAGCAAACCAGTTTTCCAATTTCCATAGACTTATGGAAAATGTTATTCACCTCTTGGGGAAAGCTTTTGGCAGAAAGCTGAGTTTTGCTTGGCATCCTATTTGCATCAGTTTAGTCTCTGGTTAGCCTGCTCTTGATGTCAATTGTGTATATGCTCTTCATGTGTTGAAAAAACAATTTTAGTTTTCAACCCATATTTATTTTTTCTACTGGTATTTAATCTCTGTGTTGAGTTTAAGATTTAGCATTCCAATGTGATAGCTTAAGTATGTACTGTTTGCAATAATGACTGTTTGCAATTGATCATATGGGATTCTGAAGTTTTGATGCTTATCCTATTAGATGCTCTTCATCTAAACATCCCTGTGGTATAAAATAAGAACACTATATGAAGTATGGTTATGTTACTTATACATAATAAGCCTTTTAGAATTCTCAGCCATCCAATAGCATACATGCAGAATGCACACTAAAAAACAATTTCTAGGTAAGAGTAGAATGATGGTTACCAGAGGCTGGGAAAAGGTAGTGGAGGGGGAGGCAGATAAAGAGGGAATGGTTAGTGGGAACGGAAATACAGTTAGATGGAAGGAATATGATCTAATGTTTGGTAGCACAATAGGGCAACTACAGTTAACCATTTTTTTGCATATTTCAAAATAATGAAAAGAGTGGAACTGAAATGTTTCTAACACAAAGAAATGATAAATGCTTGAGGAGATAGCTCTCCTAATTACTCGGATTTGATCATTGCACAACATATGCTTATATCAATATATTACATGTACCCCCCCCAAAGTGTACAACTATTATGTATCTATAATAATTTTTTTAAGTTTCCAGTTAAAAATAATGAGAGTCGATAAAAATCAATAAAAGACAGTAATAAAATTTGGCCAATAAACATGTGTTATCTACCAAAATGATTTATGTTAACGAAATATGAAGCATACATGTCACTTAATCCTTTTATTGGAATTTTTGGCTCCTGAATAAAATTACTTGCACTTTATATTGCTTTACTTTTTAATTACTGAAGGTTTGATTATCTGTAACCTTTGCTCTAAAATGAGGTCAGTAGTTCTCAACATATGAGTATAAGAGAGTTCTTTTCTTTCTTAGAGTACTTTATTTTATTTTAGAAGTAAATGTTTTATTCTTCCAACTAATTCCAGTTCTACAAGGGCAGTAAAACAATGATACACTGGAAAAAAATGCAGCAATAAACATTTGTTAAAAAGACTGATAGAATAAATAAAACTACCAAAAAAAAAAAAAAAAGAAAATCATATAAACCCATTCTGAAACCTCAAGAAGTCCTAGAATACAGAAATGCCCTCCTCTGTCGCTATTTCACAGGAGGCACTGCAGGCTATTTTCTTAATATTGTCCTGGGATTATATTCTAAAATTAGTACCTAGTTAGAGCTTGGTTGTACTGCACAATTAAAATCACACTAACTTCATTTGAGTGTCATTCTGCAGTTTTTTTATACAACCAGTGAAGGGCATGTTCTAGAATACCGGCTTTAATCCTTTTAAAACATTAATGTAAGAAGCCAAATTGTAATGATGCCTTACAAAATGAGGCCACTGGTATTAATACAGGTAGCAAACATCCACATCCAGGTGGTACTGACATCAGGGAAATTTCCAAAACCAGTTGCTGCTGCTTAAGAGTAGTTGCCACTGAAGAAAGCTTGAAATAGCTTGTATTCACAGAAGGGGTATTGGCATTGCTGCATGTCATAAGTGGGACCTCTTGCAACAACTCAACAAGGAACAAGGCAGCTCGCAAATGCAGAATACGTGATTCATGAAACATAACTAGCAGGCTGTTCTCCATATTGTCACATTATTTGATCATGCGTAAACTTCACAGACGCATCATTATTGTTCTGCAAGTTTTGTGTTCAATATTCTTCATATTCTTCCCAAACTTTCTCTTCATGTTCTTTCAACAAATGTTCACAGATCATCCCAACCTGCCATAGAGTAAATAAGGGCTGTTCTTTTTTTAATGGTGAGGATGCTGCAGATGAAGTTCCTGGTGAAGCTGATCCACTGAGGAGAAATGCATGTGCATCAGAAGTACAACATGGATCTGTGTCTTGGAAACTCGTTTCTGAGTATCTTCTTTTCTGCCTTTCTTTTCTTTTTGCTTTGGCAAAGGCAAAAGCCTTTGCATTTTTGTGTTTGCCTTTGCCTGAGACAGAGTCTTACTCTGTCACCCGGGCTGGAGTGCGATGGTGTGATCTCAGCTCATTGCAACCTCTACCTCCTGGGCTCAACAATCCTCCCAACTCCTTAGCCTCCTGAGTATCTGGGACCACAGGTGTGCAACACCATGTTCAGCTGGACTTGAACTCTTGAGCTCAAGTGATACACCCACCTTGGCCTTCCAAAGTGCTTGGATTACAGACGTGAGCCACTGCACCCTGGCTCTTAAGGTGTATGTATTCATAATATTTGTCTGGATGTTAATATTGAGATGATAAATTTAAAAGCTAAAGACCATTAACATGGAATGACTGCGTTACTTACCTCAAGTCACAATACTTTATTAAATTGATACTGGAAGGAATTGGGGGTACAAATGGCAGTACGTTTTTTCTTGCTATGTGGCCTGATCCTTGGGTTGTCTCAGAATAGGATTTATAATTACTGAACTGTGCTATTTCACTGTCCTTTTGTTATATAATATTTTAAATATTTATGGAGTACATGTGATATTTTTTTGCACGCATAGAATACCTAATGGTCAAGTCAGAGTATTTGGGGTATCCATCACTCTGAGTGTGTATCATTTTCATGTGTTGGGAACATTTTAAGCTCTCTCTTCTAGCCACTTTGAAATATACCATACATTGTTGTTAACTATAGTCACCCTACTTTGCTGTTGAACAATAAACCTTATCCTTTCTATCTAGCTGCATGTTTGTACCCATTAACCAGCCTCTCTTCATCTCCTCTACCACCTGCACATTCTTCCCAGCCTCTGCCATCCATCACTGTACTCTCTACCTCCATAAGACTTACTTATTTAGCTCCCACATAGGAGTGAGAACATGTGATGCTTGCCTTTCTGTGCCTGACTTATTTCACTTAACATAATGACCTCCAGTTACATCTATGTTGCTGCAAGTGACAGGCTTTTATTATTTTCTAAGGTGAATAGTATTCCATTGTGTATATATACCACATTTTATTTATCCATTCATCCATTGATGGACACTTATGTTGATTCTATGTCTTAGTTGTTGTGAATAGTGCTGCAATAAACATGAGGATGCGTGTATTTCTTTGATATACTTACTTCATTTCCTTTGGATAAATATCGAGTAGTGGGACTTCTGGATTGTATGATAGTTCTATTTTTAATTTTTTGAGCAATCTGCATACTGTTTTCCATAGTGGCTGTACTCATTTACATTCCCACCAACAGTGTATAGAAGTTCCATTCTCTCCACACCCTCACCAGCATCTGTTATTTTGTGTCTTTTTATACAGTAGCCATTCTAACTAGGGTAAGATGATATTCAGTTGTGGTTTTGATTTACGTTTCCCTGATGATTAATAATTTTGAGCATTTTCTCACATATCTTCTGGTCATTTGTATTTTGTTTTTGTTTTTTGTTTTTTGAGATGGAGTCTTGCTGTGTCGCCCAGGCTGGAGTGCAGTGGCGCGATCTCAGCTCACTGCAACCTCTGCCTCCCGGATTCAAGCGTTCCTCCTGCCTTAGCCTTCCAAGTAGCTGGGATTACAGACTTGTGCCACTATGCCCAGCTAATTTTTGTATTTGTAGTAGAGATGGAGTTTTGCCATGTTGGCCAGGCTGGTCTCGAACTCCTGACCTCAGGTGATCTGCCCGCCTTGGCCTCCCAAAGTGTTGAAATTACAGGCATGAGCCACCGCGCCTGGCCTGTATGTGTTCTTTTGAGAAATGTCTATTCATGTCCTTTGCCAACTTTTTAATGAGATTATTTGTTTTTTTCCTATTGAGTTGTTTGAGCTTCTTGTATATTTTGAATATTATTTTGTCAGACAAATAGTGTGCAAATATTTTCTTCCATTCAACTAGTTGTCTCTTTGTTGATTGCTTCCTTTGCTGTGCAGAAGCTTTTTACTTTAATATGGTCCCATTTGTCTATTTTTTATTTTGTTGCCTGTGTTTTTGAGGTCTTAGCCATAAAATCATTGTCTACACCAATGTTTTGAGGTGTTTTCCCTGTTTTTTTCTAGTAGTTTTATCGTTTCAGGTCTTATGTTTAAGTCTTTAATCTGGCTTGGGTTGATTTTTGTATATGGTGAGAAATAGAGAGTCCAGATTCATTCTTCTGCATATGGATATCCAATTTTCATAGCATCATTTATTGAGGAAGATGTTCTTTCTCTAGTGGATGTTCTTGGCATCTTTGTAAAAAAAATTAGTTAGCTGGAAATACATGGATTTATTTTCAGGTTCTCTATCCTGTTCCATTGGTCTATGTGTCTGCTTTTATACACATACAACGCTCTTTTGGTTACTGTAGCTTGGTAATGTATTTTGAAGTCAGGTAGTATGATGTCTCCAGCTTGGATATTTAGGATATTTTTTGTTTCTATATAAGTTTTAGGATTTTTTTCCATTTCTATGAAAAAGGATGTATTTTATTTTATTTCATTTATTCCTCTATTTCTTCTAAAAAAAAAAAAAAAACCCAGGGTACATGGGCAGAACGTGCAGGTTTGTTACATAGGTATATGTATGCTGTGGTGGTTTGCTGCACCTATTGACCTGTCCTCTAAGTTCCCACCCCCATCCCCCAACAGGCCCTAGTATGTTGTTCCTCTCTCTGTGTCCATATGTTCTCAATGTTCAACTCCCACTTATGAGTGAGAATATGTGGTGTTTGGTTTTCCGTTCCTGTGTTAGTTTGCTGAGGATGATGGCTTCCAGCTTCATCCATGTCCCTGCAAAGGACATGATATCATTCCTTTTTATGGCTGCATAGTATTCCATGGTGTATATGTACTACATTTTCTTTATCCAGTCTATCATTGATGGGCATTTGGGTTGGTTCCATGTCTTTGCTGTTGTAAGTAGTGCTGCGATAAACATACGTGTGCATGTGTCTTTATAGCAGAATGATTTATATTCCTTTGGGTATATACCCAGTAATGGGATTGCTGGGTCAAATGGTATTTCTGGTTCTAGACCCTGGAAGAATCACCATACTGTCTTCCAATGGGTGAACTAATTTACATTCCCACCAACAGTATAAAAGCATTCCTATTTCTCCACAGCCTCACCAGCATCTATTGTTTCCTGACTTTTTAATAATCGTCATTCTGACTGGCGTGAGATGGTATTTCATTGTGGTTTTAATTTGCATTTCTCTGATGATCAGTGATGTTGAGCTTTTTTCATATGTTTGTTGGCTGTATAAATGTCTTCTTTTGGGAAGTATCTGTTGATATCCTTTGCCCACTTTTTGATGGTTTTTGTTTGTTCTTTTTCTTGTGAATTTGTTTAAGGTTCCTCTTCTACTTTGGGGTGGTTCTGTTCTTGGTCTTGGGTAGTTTCCTTATATGTATCATTATTTAGCTGAATATTCTAGAGTACATTTTTACATCTCTAGACCTCTTTCTCTGTAAAATCTCTCCACTCTGATATTCTGCTTCCTGATCTCTCCAGATTACCAGGTCCCCTTCAACTCAAGGAGCTTGCCTGGCTCCACCTGGCTTCCTTCGTTGCCAGAAATTCCCTCCAGGCAGTAAGCTGGGGGCAATTGTAAGGCTAATTTTGTGTGAGTCATATGTCTCAGGAATTACTGACCCTTCATTGTGTGATTTCCAAAGTCCGGAAATGTTTCTTATATTTGGTTCATTTATTTAGTTGTTCCAGATGGAAGGAAAATTAAGCCCTTATTTCATCTTGGCCAGAAATGGAAGTTCTACACATTATAATATAATTTGGAAATACAAAATACCACAATTAGTTTTACTTAAATTTAACAGAATCAAAAGATTCTAGAGTGAAACTGAAGAAACAATGGAATTTTGGCTCAGTGTTACATCATTGTAAGCCAGGACTCAACAAACTACATCAAGCAGGCCAAATTCAGCTCATGGCCTGTTTTTGTGCAGGTTGAGGGCTAAGATTTTTTTTTTTATTTACATTTTTAAAGGGTTGTAAAAGAAACAAAGAATAATAAGCAACAGAGATTGTATGTGGTCTGCAAAGCCTAAAACATTTACAATCTGACCATCCACAGAAAAAATGTGTACAAAAAAGCCTAAAAGATCTAAGGTTAGAAAAATTTTTATGAAGGTTTAATTAAGTTTTTTGGGTCAAGTTTTTTTTTTAACAATTTCATGCTTCAAGTTGAGATAATATAAATTTTCTCCCTGATGTTAATTGTAAGGAAATACTTCTTTCAGCCATTTGTGTACCATCCTTCAGTTTTGTTGGTTATATTATTTTTCTTTGTCAAAGTTTAAAACATTCAAATTATATTTTCCTACCAATTACTATAGTTGTTTAAATAAATTATTTAAATTGATGGAATGCCTACCAACCCTTATTCATTAATTACATTTCTATTTGAGTTCCTTATTTTATACGTTTCTTGATTAGCATAGGATTTTACTTTTCATAAAGCTAGTGTAAAAATTATATTTCTTATAACTTTGTGTGCCTAATAAAGTCAGCTGCCTCAGTCTCAAAGGAAGTTTGATGAGTATAAAATTCTAAGGTCACACTCTCTTTCTCTTAGAACATTTTACTCATTGCTCCATTGTTTTCTGGCAGTTGTTGTGAACAGGTATGAAGGCAGCCTATTTCTCATGAGTGGAAAAGTTATTATTTTTCCTGCCTAGATCGTAAGGAATCAGGAAGTTAGCATCTATTATAGCCATGGATGCATTTTCTGTTCCATCTGTTACATAAAACATATCTCTATATTAAATTGTTTTGTTTACTCTTCGTATCTGTTAATTTCCCTCTAATTTCTTCAATGTCATAGTGTATTCATTTTGATTGTTAATTTGTTCATTAACTTATCTACTTATTTATTCATTTGCTTATTTAACAAATGATTTCCATATATAAGTTTACAACAGTTAACAAAGTCTGTACCTCCTTACAGTTTACATTCTGGTACAGGGAGAAATACAATAAATAAATGAATAAATGCATATTAGGCAGTGATATGTGAGTGCTAATGAGAAAATACAGCATTCAGACATTCACAATGCATATTGGTTGGGGATAAGATTTACTTTTTTCAGGCCGGGCGCAGTGGCTCACACCTGTAATCCCAGCTTTTGGGAGGTCGAGGCGGGTGGATCACGAGGTCAGGAGATCCAGACCATCCTGGCTAACACGGTGAAACCCCATCTCTACTAAAAATACAAAAAATTAGCCGGGTGTGGTGGCGGGTGCCTGTAGTCCCAGCTACTCGGGAGGCTGAGGCAGGAGAACGGCGTGAACCCAGGAGGCGGAGCTTGCAGTGAGCCGAGATGGCGCCACTGCACTCCAGCCTGGGCGAAAGAGCAAGAAAAAGATTTACTTTTTTCAGAGAAGGTGTCTCCAACAAAATGATCTTTGACTAGGGATCTAAAGAAGGTGAGGGTTGTGAGCCAAGGAGGATATCTGGGGGAACAGCATATTCAGGCAGAATGTTTGAAATCCGTGAGCCAGTGGCAAGTTTTTCATATTTGGGGAGCAACATAAAGGCCATTGTAGCTAGAGCAAAGTGAGAAATATAGACAATGGAAGATGAGTCAGAGTTGGATATAGGCCAAATTGTGGAAATAACTTGAGATTTTACTCTGAGTAAAATGGAAAGCCATTGGAGGAAATATTAGTTTTCTATTGCTGTGTAATACATTATCACAAATTAAGTAGCTTAAAACAACACTTACATTATCTCATAGTTTCTATGGGTAAGGATGCTGGGCATGGCTTGAGTCTGTTTTGTGCTTTGAAGTCTTAAAAGGCTTCATTTAATGAACTAGCCAGCTTGCATTCTCAACTGGAGGCTAGACTGAGGATGAATCCACTTCCATGCTCATTCATGTTGCTGGAAGAATTTATTTCCTTGCAGTTATATGATTGAGGGTCCTAACTGTTTGCTGACTGTCAACTGAAGGCTGCCTCAGGTCCTAGAGGCTACCTGCAGTATCTAGATGCTATTGAAGCTCTTTGTCACGTGGACTTCTTTACATGGTCACTCACTGCATCAAGCCCACAATGAGAGCCTCTCTCTCTAGTCTGATGAGATAGTCTTACATAATGTAATTATAGAGATAACATTATACTAGTCTTGCCATCTTCTATTGGTTATAAGCAAGTCATAGCGCCTACATACTCAAAGGGAGGAGATTACATAATGACATGAATATCAAAGGGCAAGGATCACCCTAGAGTCTTTCCACTACAGAGGGTTTTGTGCTGGCAGTGACTTGATCTGAATCTTGATATTAAATGATTATTCTTGTTGCTATATGAAGAATATCCTGTAGGGAGGTCAAGACGGAAGCAGGTGGCCCAGCTAGGAGGCTAATGTAATAATCAAGTTGTTTGAAATAGGGTGGTAATGGAGAAGGTAATAAGAAGTGGTCAGATTCTAGATATAATTTTGAGAGCATTTGTTAATACTAAAGAATTACATGTGATATACAAGCAACATAGAAGATTCAGGAATTATGTGCAAGTTTTTAGCCTAAGAAAATTGAAGAAATGAATTGACATTTACTGAGATGAAGACTTGAATGAAGAATAGGTTTTATTGTGAGATGGTTGGAAAAAAGAATTCAGTTTTAGACTCGTTAAGTTAGGAAATGCTGGTTAGATAGCCAAGTGGAGATGTTGAGAAAGTAGTTAGATAGATGAATGTGGAGTACAGGGGAGAGTTCTGTACTATAGATATACATTTAAGATCAATCAGACAAGATGGAATTTAAAACAGTGAGACTGGATGAGATCACCAAAGAGGTAGGAATAGAGAATCAAAGCCATCTGAAGTCTGATATATGAAACACTCTAATGTTTAGAGGTGGAGAGATGAAGAGGAAACAGCGAGGAAGACTGAGAAGGAGTGTCCAGTGAGGGTGGAAGGTGAAAGAGAACCACGAGAGAGTAGAATCCTAGGAGCCAAGTGAGAAAAATGTTTCACATGATTATCATAAAATCTGTCTTCCTTCTATATCACTAATTAGATTTCTAGCTAAGTCTTTTCTATTCCTTGCTTTTTTTAAGGTATCAATTACCTAATAATGTTAGATTCACAGTGGTTGATAGTGGTGTTTTTGTTTTTTTTTAAGTTCTGGAATCTTCCTTTTTCTTTTGAATCTTATTGTATTTCCCACCCCCACCCCTCCCCCCCACCTTTTTTTTTTTCTTTCTTTGAGACAGACTCTTGCTCTGACACCCAGACTGGAGTGCAGTGGCATGATCATAGCTCATTGCAGCCTGGGCTCAAGCAATCCTCCCACCTCAGCCTCTCAAATAGCTGGGACTCTAGCCGTGTGCCACCACATCTGGCAATTTAAAAAAAATTGTACAGAGAGAGTCTCACTTTGTTTCCCAGGTTGGTTGTTATATTGTTTTATCATCTTATTTTTGAGTTCTTGTTTTATTACATATTTAGTGTGAAAAATATTTTGGGAAAAATCTATTTTTTATTTGCCTTATATTTTTCTTTCCTTTTTTTCCTCATAACTGAGTTCTTCATCTTTGCAATGATTGTTTCCAGTTTGCATGTATGTGTATATAAATAGTAGTAGTAAGAGTAGCATATATATTTATTATCTTGCTTATGCATAACATGGGCAGAATGGGTAAATTTTTCTTGAATCATTTTCCACTGAATTTATAACTTATTTGCCCCTCTGGGCTACAGTTTGAAGGCTAAGTATTGTTATTATTATTATTGTTGCTTGAGCAAATAAGTGCTAGGGCTGTTTATTGTCTTATTTGAGACATGGTCTTTTCTCTCTCTTCTGAGATTAAAAAAAAATATTGTCTTATGCAGTCAGAATACATTATCTTCTTGTGGATGGATACCTTTAGACATCATATTGTTTCTCCTACTCAGTGTGTTTCCCCTAGCAGGTTTTTATGCTTTTGCCAAGATCTCAAATTCTTGGAGGTTTTTCATGACCTTTTCCTAGGCTGCCTACTCATTCCCTTAGTCTGCTTCTTTTCCAATGTATCAAGCATAGAATATTCTTACAGTTTTGTCAATTCATAATGTTTTGGCCGTTCACTAGTCTCCCTTTGAGGGGGATGCATTCCAAGACCCCCAGCAGATGCCTGAAACTGCAGATAGTACTGAATCCTATATATACCATGTTTTTTCCTATATGTACCTATGATTAAGTTTAATTCATATGTTAGGCACAGAAAAAGATTAACAATAACTAATAATAAGACAGAACAACTATAACAATATACCAGCATCACTACTCTTGCACTTTGGGGCCATTATTAAGTAAAATAAAGGTTTCTTGAATATAAGCGTTGTGATACCTTGACAGTTGATTTGATAAATGAGATGGCTACTAAATGACTAAGGGTGGGTAGCATAAACATAGCATATATATGCTGGACAAATGGATGAGTCACATTCTGGGTGGGATGGAGTGGGACGGCATGAGATTTCATCATGCTACTCAAAACAGCATGCAATTTAAAACTTCTAAATTATTTATTTCTGGAATTATCTGTTTAATATTTTTGGACCATGGTTTACCATGGGTAATTGAAACCACAGAAAGCAAAACAATGGATAAGGACAATTACTGTATACAATAGTTCAGGGGCTTGCAGTGAAGATTGAAGCTACAACTTCATCATCCTTAGCTTTCTGCTTCTTCTTTTCTTGAAATAGGAATGTTTTCTAAAATCCAGGTTCTCAATCCTTACTTTCTTTCTCACTTTGTACTTCTTTTATGTATTTAATGATTATATCTATATAAATAACTCTTAGAGGTTTATGTCTTTCCTGGACTTCTCTCATCATTACTTAAATTCACCATTTGAATGCCTATTATTTCCTTAAACTCAACATGTCTAAACCACTCATCTTTGCATGATACCTGGCACATGGGAAGTGAACAGTGCATTTAATACATTCCATTTTAATTCATCTATCTCTTCACTAGCTTAGGCTTTTAGTTCTTTGATTTTTCTTTTTAATCTAGCCCCATGTACAACCACTTACTGGTTGTGGTGATGTTTCTTTGGAGTGTTTTTCACCTCTAGACCTGCTTCCTACTCCCTTTGTCAAGTTATTTTAAATTCATTTCCACCCCTGCCCTGAAGAAATGAAATTTAGGAACTGTTTTTCTTTCTCATATATCTCTTTTCAGTACAATAAACCTTTTTTGTTTACTTTTACCAGTAAGTTTCAGGGTAGCTCTATTTAAGGGTTTTCTTCTGTGGAAAAAAAATATGTTTTTTATATATATATATATTATATATATATATATAACTTAGATATTTTAAAGTTACCTCCTTAAGGCTAAGGATTTCCTCATTGTTCATGTTGGGTTTCTGATGGTGTCTTGGATGATGAGACTCTCTCTCTTGGTTGGTAGTCACTTTTGGCCAGTGTATTTTTTACCTGGGTTTTGAAATCTTCATGCAGAGAATTATTGAAGAATCATTTTGTTCCCTACTGTGAACTTTTGTTTTCAGGCTAATCCATCAAGACGTGTCAACAAAGATATCGTCCCTGTATGTGTTTCAGGGTCAAATGTGCAAAAGCTGGACAGTATTTTCTTGTTCTAACATGAGTTCCTTTTCCATAGAACTAAAAATAATTATAACATTTCTAATTACTCCTCACTTGTAGGGATTGTCTTCAACAATATGTTTCTAATGTTTATGCTGTAATATTTAATTGTGTCCTTTTCTAATTGACATAGACTTGATGGCTTAAATCGAACAAATATCTCATTGAAGCTAAGAATTTGCTACTTTGGATACATTCAATAATTTGCATCTTTCCCTCAAATTCATTTGGATTGATATGACATACTTCCTATCACTAGTGACAGCCATTGGATTTGGATTTTTCAGTGTTTCACTAATTTTGTGAAGTAATGAGGCAAAATGCAATAAAAATTTAATTAGCTGCACAAACACCGTAGTATAAAGATAGTGACCTTACAGCAACTAATTTGTTGCCTGGTAGCCAGTGCCAATTCAGGGCTTGAAAGTTGGCATAAAGTTGTCAAAACATATTTATGGGATATTCAAAAATCAAATGCATATTTGGAGACTCTGTACCAGAACCTTTTACCAACTGCCTTCTCTTAGGGAATGAATAGCTGCCTGCTTATTTAATACTGGTTCTATCTGATTTATTTTTCAGTTTTGACTCTCCAAACCTATTATTACATTTTATATTTAGTCCATGATTCATTTTGAATTTTTTGTATAAGGTTTAGGTTGATGTTCACTTTTTGGTCTACAGATATCCATTTGTTCTAGTATCATTTATTGAAAAGGCTTACTTCCATTGAATTTTGTTTCTTTGTCAAAACCCAGCATATTGGTGTGGGTTCTTTTTCTGGGTGCTCTACTCTGTTTTATTGACCTATTTGTCTATGCCAATACAACACAGCCTTAGTCACTGTAGCTATAGAGTAAATCTTGAAATTGGATATACTTTAATTCTTCCCACTTTATTCATCTTTTTCAAAATACTTTAGCTATTCTAGTTCCTTGACTTTCATATGAATTTTAGAATAATCTTGTCTGTATCTATAAGAAATCTTGATAGGATTTGTATAGGAATTGTTTTAAACCTGTTAGTAGAGTGGATTACATTGCTGGGTTTTTGAATATGAAGCCAGCATTGAATGACTGGAATAAACTCTACTTGGTCATGGTGTGTAATTTTAAAAATATTTGCTGAATTTTATTTCCTTCTATTTTGTTAAGAATTTTTCTGTACATTCATGATGAATATGAGTCCTTTAATTTTTTGTTTGGTATTATCCCTGTCTGGTTTTACTGGATTAGTAAAATGAACTTGGAAGTATTTCTCTTGTTCAGTATTCTAGAAGAGATTGTATAGAATTTGTGTTCATTCTTCTTTAATAATGTGGTAGTATTTACAGTGAAACCATCTAGGTCTGGCAATTTCTTTTTCAAGAGTGTTAAAATTATCAGCTTTATTTATCTAATAATTATAAGGCTATTCAAAAATATCTGTTTCTTATTGGCTTAATTATGACAATTTATACTTTTCGAGGAATTTGTCTATTTCATTTGTTTTCATATTTGTGTATATAGAGCTGTTTCTAGTATTTCCTTATTTTTTTGATATCTGCAAATCTGTAGTGATACCCATTTCATTTCTAATATTAGTAATTTTTGTCTTCTCTCTTTTTATCTTTTGTCAGTCTTACTAGGGATTTCTCAATTGTATTAATCTTTTCAAATAATTGGGTTTTTGCTCTTATTTTTATTGCTGTTTTTCTAAGTTCTTGAAAGTAAAAACTCAAATTGTTGATTTAAATTTTCCTCTTTTCTAATGTAAGCATTCAGTGCTATAAATTTCCCTCTTACCACTGTTTTAGCTTTGTTGCCCAAATTTTGACATGTTGTATATTAAATTTTCTTTTGTCTTTTTTCTTTTTTTTTTTTGAGACGGAGTCTTGCTCTGTCTCCCAGGCTGGAGTGCAGTGGCGCCATCTCCGCTCACTGCAAGCTCCGCCTCCCGGGTTCACGCCATTCTCCTGCCTCAGCCTCCCGAGTAGCTGGGACTACAAGCGCCCGCCAGAATGTCCGGCTAATTTTTTGTATTTTTAGTAGAGATGGGGTTTCACCGTGTTAGCCAGGATGGTCTGGATCTCCTGACCTCGTGATCCACCCGCCTCGGCCTTCCAAAGTGCTGGCATTACAGGCGTGAGCCACCGCGCCCGGCCAATTCATTTTAATTTAACTGTGTTTTTTAAAATTTCCCTTGAGACTTTCTTTCTGACCCATAGATTACCTAGAAGTACATTGTTTAGTTTCCATGGGTTTGGAGATTTTCCTGTTCTTCAAGGTAGAGAGAATAGGCTTTGGTTTGGTTTGGGCCTTTTTTTTTTTGGTCTGCATCTGTTGGTATTCTTGGATTGCTGACTTCTTTACTTCCAAGTCTGAGATATATGAAATGAAAAGAAAAGTTAAGGAACGCACCACTGCGTCATTCCTTGGGTGCTGAGGTCCCTAGCTAGCATGCCGCCTCCTCTTTACTTTCATAGTCTTCCAATGCTTATTTTATATAATGTCCAGAGTTTTTAGTTGTGCTTCAGGGAAAGAAAAGGGAAAATTACGTCTACTCCGTTTTCTCAGAAGCAGAAGTGGTATTTCCTTTATTTCTATATTCTTGAGGAGCACCATGCTTTTGGTCACGTATGCCTATTATAGGCAAAATAGATGAAAGATGTCAGGGAATAAATCTCAACACAACAATGAAATGAAAATTATTTTAATGTTACCAGCAGTTTTTCAAAGGGTGACATATAAATCTCATTGATAAATAAACTTGTTTCTCAGAGTTTGCTATCTTTTTAGAAATCCATTATAAAAGCTGAAAAACAGGCATATAAAATGGGCTGTACCAGGCTGTTAGAAAGCCAGTTTTGAACCAGGCGACGTTGTAAAAACACATACACATCCTTTTTATCATGGACATTTTTTTCCCTTGTCTGCATTGAATGCTCTGAGAGTGAATGTCAATATTTATACATTCTTGAAGAGTAGAAGCAGAGACAAATTGGCAATTTTTATTTGGCCATAAATTTGCTGCCAGTGGTCAAAGATTAGGTGCAGAATTTCAGACAGCCTTTGTCCTGAAAGGAAAGATTTTAGTAAATCCTAGTGGTCATAGGTAGAAGAGAGACTATTGCTCTAATAGTAGCTTTGGAATTTGGAGAAATTTTCCAAACCAGGTACTTTAGAGGTGGGATGTTATATATTCTGTTCAAGAACATAAAGACCTTATACAACTGGAGCAGAGATCTATACGGAATGAGAAGCGTTCTGGAGGTGCCTGGAACTGATAGGATGAGGACCTTATCGACAGAAATTAGATTCTGATTTAAAAAATATCTTAAATCTAGCCATCTTATCAATTTTAAAATTTTTTAGTGGTTATTGTTTATTATTATTTTATTATAGACTCTTGAATGTTCTATGTATATAATCTTATTAGCAAAAAAGATGTTTTTATGTCTTCTTAGCTATTCTTCATTTGTTACAACTTAAAAGACAATTTGAATAATAATGATAAGGAGGACATCCCTCTTTACATTTTAAAATTGTTTTAACTATTTTTTGTAAGTAATCTTTACATCATATAAAATGCTTCATTTTATTAATCTGCCCTTATTCATCCACAAATACATTTTACCGTCAAAATAGTAATACTTTCAAATTGGTAAATGTTTTCTCCCTATATCTTTATATGGATGTTATAATCAGAAGAACCATGTTTCTTTCAAGTTGTGATTATAGAATTTAGCTGTGTGTCTTGTGGTTACAGTTATTGATGCAGCAATGTGTTATAGTGGAAAGATATTAGATTTGAAATTAGAAAACCTAAAAGTTCAAGCATTGAACCTAACATTTATTAGCTATGTGACCTTAGATTAGTCCTTTAGCTTCTCTGAGCCTCGGTTTTCCCATCTAAAAGTGGGGATAGTATTGTGTTATTGATCTCATATCTTTGTTTTCAGAAAGAAAATAGATTTTTGAAACAACTTAGTAAACTACAAAGCATTGTATGCCATAGTTAGGGTGATTATATGTTCCAGTTTTCCTTGGACATTTATGTCTGTTATCCTTGCTTGATTTCTTTTGCTTTCTAAATTTAAATTAAATTAAATTTTTTAGAGACACAGCCTTGCTCTGTCCCCAAGCTGAAGTGTAGTGGCGTGATCAAAGTTCCTTGTAGCCTTGAACTCTTGTGTTCAAATGATCTTCCCAAATTCTGGCTTAATTTGTAAGAGCACCTCTCCCAGTCTCAAAAGTGTCCTAGATTGAATAATAAATTTTGTCATCTAAAATACAGTTATTATCTTTCTTATACATGTCATCCTGGGTAGACTGAAAACTAACTGAGGACAGGGATAGCTCTCCACCTTTGTGTTACCAACCCCACGTAGCTCAGCGCCTTTCATTTGGGGCACTCTTAATCCTTGGATTAAGGAATATTTTTTAAAAATAGGTATTTAAACCTGCTATAGATAGTGTTTTCTAGTGAACATCATTATCTTGGCTGATACTAGAACTTAAAATAGGTTATGTGGGAGGAACTTGCAGCTATATAATATGCCATGTTTTTCAGTTTGGGCAAGCAAAGTATAATTTAAGAGATGTATCTATAATAAATTGGAAAATATGCACTTAGAATCACTGAGCTGCTTAAAGACCTGATTAAAAGCCCTATGCAATACCAAGTGAGTTTATGACCTGTGTTGACAAATAGAACTATAGAAAAGAACATTATAAGATTGGGAATTTAGAAGTGATGGTTTTATCTCAGATTATTTAGCAGGTTTTAGTAGTTTTAGAGCTCTATTTTTATTTTTATTTTTTGTCTCTTAATCAGGAGATTAAAGTGCTGGTGAACTGCAATGAATGCTTTGCTAAGTATTTACTGGATTCCCTTTTGTAAATCTTAAAACTTCAGGCACTACTTCTTTTTTTTTTGGCTTGGGCTGAGAAATAGTATTCTGGGTCATATCGTGAGACATTTGTTTTTGGAGAAACAACATTCAATCAGACACTTATTTTAGAGAAGATTTTGTATTTAATCATTTTCAAGAACATGAGTAATCAAGAAATCTATCTCCTAGAAACCTTGAATTGAGGGGTAGGATGAAAGAAAATAATTTAGCTTTTAAATGTTCATAAGAAAGGAGGAATAATGCAAAGTTGCTGCATTGTCTAAAGTAACTTGGATTTTTTTTTTTTTTTTTGGCAAAAAGAACTCAAGAAAAATGTGGGCTTATTTTCAGGATCATTAAATGACAATGAAGCAGTAAAACTCATGAACCTGTCCAATAATGTGGAAATGATTACTTGGTAAAAAAAATAAATGTCTAATTATTACAACATCTTAACTTGCTAAATAAAAAATTAAAACATATTTTTCTATCCTCTCTTTTATATATACTTTCCTCCTGGGAAAGGGAGACAGTTGGAGGTATTTTACTTCATCTTCCTGAATATATATATATATATATATATATATATATATATATATATATATATATAGGTTTTAAGGAGAGGGAAGTTTAATAGGCAAGAGGAAGGGAGAAGAGAGAAGGAAGAAGCTCCCTCGTACAGAGACAGAGGGAGGGGGCCTCCAAAGCTGAAAGAGGACATCCCCAAGTGCGGCAGACTCCAGCCAGGTATATATGCAGAGGCTGGAGGAGGCCGTGTCTGATTTGTCTAGGGCTCAGGGGATTGGTTTGACCAGGCATGTCATTCACGTGGCCTGCGGAAAAAGCTGGCCCTCCCACCCTTGCCTTTTAATATGCAAATGCAGGGCACCATGATGTTCTACACACGTGGGGATATGTGGGGGCAGCCATGTCGCGAGGAACATGTGAATATTGTTTTTTTAAAGGAAGTAGAGGTTTTTATTTTATTGCAAGCTTGTTGCTGCTGTAGGTTTGCAAATTGAGGAGGTGACATGTATTACAGAGTTAGTTTTGGTTCTGCAAGAAAAAGAACTTCTGGATATCTGTTTCAGGACAGCATGAATATACTTAATACTACTGAACTTTAACACTTAAGGTTAAAATTGTAAATTTTATGTTATGTGTTTTTTTACCACAATAAAAAAATTTTTTTTTTTACCTGGTCAATGTAGTCTATTTTCTGTAAATAAACCTTGGGTTAGAGCTTACCCAGAAATCTGAAACAATGAAGCCTAGAGATTTTAACAGACGATTTTCTTGGTATGAGTGACATTTACCTTGAAAGTCACAATAGAGAAGGACGAGGAATCAGCCATGTACATACACAAATATATAAGGTGTGTAAAATTAGAACTATGAGTTAGGCTAGATGAGCTCCGCATTACCATATTAATATTGTTACAGATTTGGCATTTCAGGGCTGAGATGACAACTATATTCTCAATCTTCAATTGTAGGTTTAGTTAACAAACAAAAAACACCAAAGGGAAATAGATAATCAGGATAAAGTGTTAAGGGAGCATATGCATAATACCAATTCACCACTTTGGCCAGTAGTATTGAACACTTGCATGAAATAATTATTCTAACTTTTAACATGCACAGCAGTCAACTCATTTAAATGAACTCCTCTTTGCCCCCTCCACCTCTGGTGGGAGTGCTAATGAACAGTGAAGTGGCTGAGAAGAATCACTAACTGGCTATTAAATGATGGAACATCGGCTTTATCTTACAGTTTGATGTAAAAAGAAATGTGAGAAATGTGGATTAAATCTCAGTAATATTAACATCACATTATGCCGGATTTGGAGAGATCATTACAGAACAGTTCGTTTAAATACCCATCTGATGCCTAGCTCCTTTCTCTAAAACAAGATTAAGAACAGCGTATTTAAAAACAATACCAGATTCCAAACTGGTTGTCATATGGGCTCTTTTGCACTGTGATATTCGATCTGTTTGGTGGATAGTAATTCTTTCTTTTTTTTTTTTTTTTTTTGAAACGGAGTTTTGCTCTGTCGCCCAGGCTGGGGTGCAGTGGCACCATCTTGGCTCACTGCAAGCTCTGCTTCCTGGGTTCATACCATTTTCCGGCCTTGAGTAGCTGGAACTACAGGCGCCTGTCACCATGCCCGGCTAATGTTTTTGTATTTTTAGTAGAGATGGGGTTTCACCATGTTAGCCAGGATGGGCTCGATCTCCTGACCTCGTGATCCGCCAGCCTCGGCCTCCCAAAGTGCTGGGATTACAGGCGTGAGCCACCACGCCCGGCTGATAGTAATTCTTAAGGTTAGCTCTGACCATTAGCTATTTCTTCACTAGATGATGCAAAATCTGTGTCCACTTAAATTTTTTCCCTCAGATAAGCATTCCCAGGATCTTTAAGAGTTCTCTATACAACAGGCTTTCAAGTGTTTTTTTTTTTTTTTTAAATCTTAGCTGCTAGCCTTTAATAAACATGTTCCACTTAAAAAAGTTTCTCTTTAAACTGTTCACAATATTAGACTCAAAGTGATATTTAGTTGTTAGTTTAAGTAAGTACTTCAATTTTAGACACTTTTCTGTTTGAATTACTGTTTGAATTAGTAACGTCTGAAACAGCACAGAAAATGACCTGTTACTAACCAATGTTACCATGTTATTTTCAAAGATGCTTCTTGCTTTATGCCTCATTTACTTATACAAATTGGTTTCTCTGCTGCCCAAATTCCAAAGTGGTAGATTTTTTTTAGTCATCCTGATTCTCTTTCTTATATTCTTGTGACAATGTATTTTTTTTGTTTATAAAGTGACACATTATTAAACAAAACTTGAAAAACACAGCAGTTTGAAGGAAATATATGACCCATAATAATTATCCATAACCATTCATCATTTTGCACATTTCTATTTTTCTGAATGGGGGGTGTATGTATTTATGCATGAAATATATATATAACAGAGTAGAGATTATACTATATACACATTTTGTACTTTATTTTTTCTATCAAAATTACATTTTGAGCATTTCTTATTAATTGAACATTTGAAAAACCATAATGTGTAAGTTATGTATAATATTCCATTTATTTATGAACTATTACTTAGTGTTTCTTCTATTTACATTGTTTACAACTGTGTTTACACTGAATTATAAATAATCTCATAATGGACATATTTTTATACAAATGTGTATCTCTGCATTTGTAATTATTTTATTTGCATAGATTTCTTGAAGGATGAATGGATCAAAAGATATGAACATTTCCTGAGGCTGAGAGTTACCTCTCTAAAAGGCAGGGTGACCATGTTGTTGATCATTTCAGCCAGGACATTTTTACCAGAACAAATGCTAACCTGGACAGAACTGGGATAATAGGTGCAAAGATTTAACTGATTGAAATGGGACATAGGGTCATCCTACTAAAAGAAAATAGAATTATTTTTCTTTTAAGTTAAAAGTCTTCCAATGTTTACCCCTTAGTAGGATTAAAAAATAAATCCGTTAGTATGATCTATTTTAATAAAGACAGTAAAAGCATATTGTCATGATAATCATTATCAGCACAAGAATTTATGCTTTCTTATTCATCAGAATCTGTTTATGAATGAATGTGAAGACACATTGAGTGTTAGAAATAACACGTACAGACACACACCCAAACTTAGGATCTACAAGGTAATCTCACTATAAAATTACAAAATAGATCTGAACATAACACATTTCAAAGCATTACTATAAAGAGGAAGCCTGAACCAAGTAACCAACCAAGAAGTAAATATGTGGAAGAAAGAACTTTATTAGTCTTTTAAGTCTTTCCCAAATAGAATGAGAAAAGGATTTTACTCTATAATGGGATATTTTGAAGAGATAACTTTCATAATCTAAGTGAATAAATTAATTAGCTTGTAATATGAGGTTTTTTTTATGAGACAGTATGACATTTAAGCGTGACACAACTATTTTAAGGCCGTCTTTGTCTTTAGCTTTTATTCTTTTGCCTATATATGACTTGGAACTTGTGATAAGGCATTGTGCTTGACAGGGGCAGATAGTTAGATGACAATTCTAAGACAAAAATTTAGTAGGACATTTTTACAAACAGTAGATTTAAAAGGGGTTGCTAAGAGGGTTCTTGGCAGGCAATGATATTCTGTTTCATAGATAACAGTTTCCTTGGGTCATCTGTCTGAAAAATAAAATTGTGTTCTTTATAGAAAATATATAACTGCTAATAAACATTCTTTAGTAATTTTAATTGTAGATTTCTTTTACTATTTAAGATATATAAAGAGATGGAAAATATAAATCATGAAGTTAGAGGTATGGTAGAATGAGCACTGGACATATAAAGACAATTTTCCTCCCTTGCCAGTCCAGATGTCTTTCGTTTCATTTCCTTTGCTTATTGTACTGATTAGAACCTTCTGTACAATACTATAGAAGAGGTATTGAGAATAGGCATCCTTGTGCCACTCCTGACCATAGGGGGAAAATTGTTCAGTGTTAGGCTGTTAATTTAAGTATGATACTAGCTGTAGGTTTTTCACAGGTGCTCTTTATCAAGTCCAGAAAATTCTATTCATAGCTTGCTGAAAGTTACTTTAAAATGAAGAATGAATATTGAATTTTGTCAAACTTGTTTTTCCCTAAATCTACTGAGATGATTATATGGGTTTTCTCATTTAGTTTGTTAATATGGTGAATTACATTCATTATATTTTATTGGTAAGACAATTTGCATTATGGGATGAACTTTATTATGATGTGTTATTCTTCTTACATATTACCAAATTTTATTTACTAATTTTATTTTGCATCCATGTTCATAAAGGATATTGTCCATAGGTTTTGTTTTGTTTTCTTGTAATGTATCTCTGGTTTTGCCTTAATACTTGCCTCACAGAAGTTGGAAAGTATTTTTGTCCTTTCCAATTTTCTGGAAGAGCTGTGTAGAATTGATATTATATCTTTCTTAAAATTTTGGTAGAGTTCACCAGTGAAGCCATCTGGGCCAGGAGCTTTGTTTGTGAAAAAGCTACCCAGTCAGTTTTAAAAATAAGCAGGTTATCTGTTTCTTCTTGAGTGAACTTTGGTAGTTGGTATCTTTTAAGAATACCATTTTACCTAAGTTGTTGAATTTTTTTGACATAAAGTTATTGATAAAATACACTTATTATTTAACTTTTTGTAGAATCTGTAGTGATGCCCCTTTTTTTATTGATAATTTGTGTCTTCACCCAGTTTTTCTCCATGAGTCTGGTAGCAGTTTGTCAGCTTTATTGATTTTCTAAAGAATGAGCTTTGGAGTTTATTAATATTTTCTATTTTTTTCTTTTTTGTTGATTTCTGCTCTGCTATTTATTTATTGTGCTTACTTGAGGTTTAATATGCTATTCTTTTTATTCTATAAATGCCAGTTATGTCAAGTTGCTTGATAGTGTTGTCTCCTGCATTGTTGCCAATTATCTGTTTTTCTATCAATTATAGACAAAGAAATATTCAAGTTTCCAACCATAATTCTAGATTTGTGTATTTCTCTTTGCAGTTTTATTAGGTTTTTACTTTGTGTATTTTCAAGGTCTGTTATTAGTTGCATAAACCTAAGCACAATAGGATTGTTATTTCCTCTTATACAATTGACCCCTTTATTATTATGAAGTTTTTTTTTTATCCCTGGCAATATTCTTTGCTCGAAATATTTAATATTAATATAGCTACTCCATTTTTTTCTTTTGATTACTGTGGCATGGTCTACCTTTTCTATCCTTTTACTTTTAACCTTTTTTTTTTTTTTTTTTTTAGCTATAGAGCATTGTACATTTTGGGGCTCTCGGTTTTGTGTGGGTGGATCTTTGATATCATTTTGTACTTTTGAGGGACTTGGACTGTATCTTCTTTCCCTTATGTGTGCCCCATTAACATTCTGAGTCAGAATGGTAGGTAGTTTTATTTGTGAAGATATGGAGAAGGGCTCATTTTGGATATAAAGGGTCGTTGGATTTTATGTGGTCAATTTGAGTTAGCAATTCCTGATGGACTACCTTGGGGGCGGATATGTCCAGCAGGCAGTTGAACATATGGTTCTGGATCTCAGGACTACATGTTCAGGAGGACTTGAATTCATGGGTATGGAAGAGTTTCCCTAATAAAACTCTTCAGAATGAGAGGACCAAGTATGAAAACCTGGCATGCATGAATATTTAATGAGATAGAATCGGTAGTTTAGGAAAGTTCTAATGCCATAGTGATACTTATAATAATAATTTTTTTATATCTATGAATTGTTAAATACAAAAACAGTGAATCCTGTATAATGAAAGATTATTTGGATATTTCACGCTATGATCTGCAGAGATTTTAATATTTCTTCTAAAGTACTTGATCTAAATGTATTACCTCAGATAGCTTAAATGTCCATAAGTATATTTTTTTTAAAATTTAGTATTGGATGCCACAAAGAATTCAATTGTCCTGGTGAAAAAGTTACATAAAGTGCCCAAAAAACTCAAGTTTGTCAGCCTTTTTGTTCATAACTGTTAGTGCCAAGTCATATGACAGCAGATTCACATATCCTAAAGGTTTGATAATTATGTGATTCAGTTGCTGTGTCTCAGAGTATTTTCCCTAATGATCTTTGATCTCTGTTTAAGTGCTCCTGTTGTTGAGTAACCTTATCCTGATTAGGGGTGGGGAAAATAGTGGGATAATCCCATTACATGAAAAATATCACAGGCTGAATTCTGCATGCTGGAACTCTTGGCATCAAAAGTTCAAGTTCCTAAGGGATGTGGGTAGGCTGTTCAGAAAATTGATCCATGTAAGATTTTATTTTAACTTTAAAATGCACTTGTCCAAAAACTTTTAAAGTGATGTAATAATATTTGGCATAATGTCTCTACTTAATTTTTTAATGTTAACTGTTGGTTATCTATGAAATTTATTGTACTTATCCATAATCCAGTGACAGGATAGAAAATTGGATGGTTTATTATAAGTGATCTACCTAGAAAGTAAAATTTTCAGATTCTAACTCTGGTTTTATTATCAGCAGATTGTGATGTGGGCAGTTATACGCTGGCTGGTATTACAGTTAATTCAATGTCCAAATTTCGGAAGGATTTTGAAATTATGTCTTTGCTGAAGGCATGATTACTAGCAATTTAATTTAACCATTCCTTCATGTTTTTATAAAATATTTAATTTAAAGCCAAATGCAAGATTTGTGAACAGAACCTCATCTCCAGTTTAATTATTATTTTAGGAACTTTGGTGATAAAATTAGTTACATCAGGGCTGTGAGTTACTTGAGAGATGGAACTGATTATCACATTCATTTCACATGAATTTTTTTCTAGGCCCATATAACTAAAATTAGGCCAGCTATGTAAGTTTAAAATAGTAAATACTGTAAACCATAAAACAGATATTCTTAGTGTATATATATTTATAAAAATCCATTTTATGTTGTCACTTAAAAATGTGTCTATAGTTCCTCTACAGTTGTATTTATTCTCTTTGTATTTTTTCAGGAAATATTTACGCATAGGGATTGCAATTATTCAAAAATCATTTTAACTTGTCATGTTAATGATAAGAGTGATGATCAGCAAAGGTAATAACACAGCTCAACAAACCATTTAATACAACGAAAAGGTGCAGTTACCATACTGAAACTTTTACTCACCAACATAATCAGTGAGGGAAGACCATAGGCCTTCAAACAAGATGCATCCTAAAAACTGGGGTCCAGTTCAGGAAATATTATCCTCCAATACTGATGCTAGCACCATGCATGGATGGGATTTGCTATTTAAAGCCATCTCTCGTCTAGTGTAATTTTGAAACTGCAAGAGCTGAATATGACAGCAGGAATGAACCAAACTAAAATATAATTAAATATAGTGAAATAAAAATTACATATTGTGGACATATATTGAAACAAATACAGGTAATAATCTTGCATGAACTGTTGAAAAACCAGTTATAGAGTAAGCATTCTCTTTGATACACAAAACTTGTGTGTATCAAGTTTTCTCAGGCAAGATGGCACCCAGCTTAATACCCTTTTATTGTAATATCTGAGCATCACATGTCTTCATGAAGATCTTCATGATAGTTACTTTAAGAAATAAATAAATGGCCATTTTAGTGATAGATAATTTTGGTTAATGAAAATCGTTTCATTAGATTTTACCTCTTTCTATTCTCTCTTTTAAAAATTATATGAGTAATACATGTTGTTTTTAGAAAAATTAGAAAAGAAAAAAGATGAAATTGCATCACAATTTCATTTGTACTTTTTATAAAATATGATCCTTTTAAACATATTATTTTAAGACCTAATATTTGTTTTTGTTAGTGATATCATTAGGTAAAGATATTTCAGTTAGGAAAAAATATGATTACTACTATTAGGTTTACTTTCCATTAATGTGAAAAGAGTAGCAGTAGTAACACTGAATTTAAACATCAGAAAGTTATATGCAGTGATTTTTTTAACCTGCAAGCCTGAGAGCCAAATCCTGTACCTATAGGAATCCACCAAATTTTCTATTTTCGTCAACCATCTTTTCTATATTAAGATTTATTCATAAAAAATCTTCCTGTTATGGAGTAATGATTGCAAAATAGTAACAGTTGGGTCATTTGTTAGCAAGTAATAGAAATACAATAATAGAAATGTTAACAAAAGACCATACGACCTGTGGGGACAATAAAAGGGGCTTTATTTTCTGATAGTAATCTCTAGATTGGGTAGACCCAGCCTTTGGGACAATATAAAACTACACTCTGAGGAAGGACTGGAGAGTTAGAGATTATAAAGGCAAGAACTGAAATGCAAGGGAGGGGTATCTGGGGAGCCAGGAACAGAGCCTTGCTTGGACCACCTTTAAGCCTAAAATGACAAGTCTCTATTGGTTAATTCCAAGTGGTCAATTGGGAAATTTTTAGCAGCAGTCTATTTTGGCATCCATAGGCATCAATAAATAACAGGAACTGGTTTAGCTTGATTGCAGAAAGGGAAGTCATAATATTTTTGCAACATTTTCCAAGAACACAGAGTATGTGACTGCCCCTTCATCCTACTATGGCTGCCAAGTTTTGCTTTAACTTGAGTGTCTCAGTTAGCCACAGGGAGTCCATTTTGTCTGTAGATGGGGCATAATTTGACAGCAATAAGTGTTACAGCCCAGTGGGTTCTTCTTGCCTGCTGTACAGAAAAGCCAATACACAGAGACAGTGGTGTTGCAGTACAGAGAGAGTTTATTTACTGCAAGGCAGCTGAGTTGAAGAATGGGAGATATTTCTCAAATTCACCTCCCTGAGAACTCAGAGGCTAGGATTTTTAAGGATAATTTGGCAGGCAGGGAGCTAGGAAATGGGTGCTGCTAATTGGTTGGGGATGAAATCATGGATCTTGGTCAAAAAATTTCTTGGGTGCTGAGTCAGTTTCTGGGTAGGGGCCACTGGACTGGTTGAATCAGTTCCTTGGTATGAGTCATTGATCTGGGTGGATTCAGTCCGTTGCTAGAATGCAAAAGTCTGAAAAATAACTCAAAGACCAAGATAGTGATGTTATCTATAGGAGCAAATGGGGAAGTCACAAATCTTTTGATCTCTGGTTACATGACTCCTGAGAAGGAAGAAATTATAGAAAAGCAAGCTAGGATACAATAACTGGTTATCATTTAGCTACACTAACATTTTAGCAGAATTCAGGCCCCTCCCATAATCCTAACCCTGTGGTCTTTCGTTAATTTTACAAGGGCAGTTTTCAGTCCCCAACCAGAAGGGACTTAGTTTTGGGAAGGGACTATTATCATCCTTGCTTTAAAGTTAAACTATAATTTCTGTTAGCTTGACCTACACCCAGGACAGTTAGCTTGTGAGGTTGGAAGCAAAATGGAGTCAGTTATGTTAGATTTCTCTCAGTGTCATAATTTTTGCAAAGATGATTTCATAAGCACAGAGATTCTTATCTTTTTTCTCTTCGAAATTACTTCATCTTTGATATATCTCTTATATTCTCACACATATTTTTATCTTGGCCAATGTCTGTTTCATACTTCATAATAATGCCACCTTTATTGCTCCTTAAGGTCACCTCATCTAGGAGAAGACTGTTCCAGACAGACTCTGACCTTGTTTTTTGGTTTCCCTGATCCCAGCATTAGCCAGTACATAAGATGCATTAGTGTAGCTAAATGTGTCACATTCTAAATTTTTCAAGGATAGTTCATAAAGAATTTTTTTTTGGTAATTTTTCTATGTTTAAAGTGATTTTGAGTTGGTTTGATAGAAGAAACATTTTTTTCTATGTCTAGCAGCTGTCAACTCTTCTCCTCTTTATCATTTTCTAGGTTAGTGGCAGACCCAAATATCACTCTGAGACCCCTTTACTGTTCTTTCCTAATTTCTGTAACATTCAGAAGCAAATGTTAAAGCAATGCTGCTATTGAGTTTGAGCTATGGTAGAAGTAGTAAAACCTTAGTAAATCATTTTTGTTCAATAACGCATACCATACCTGACCAGAGATATATGGCTTGGGACTTGTCATTTTTGTTAGGGAAATGTGGGATTTGTAGTATGTCAAGCTTTTTTATCCAGCTATGAGGTCTCTAGTACCTGTTCCTGCACTAGAGAGTTGTAGAAAGGCAGGGGAAACTTTCCCTTTGTCCTCTGAAAGTTTGCTGAAAATGAACTGACAAAAGGCATATTAAAAGGAGAAAAGGCTTTCAACATTTATTGATGTGCACACATATGCAGGGGAGTCATACAAAATGTGAACTTAAAGAGGGGCCAGACGGTGATGCTTAAATACTCTCTTCACAAGAGAGAGATGTATGGGCCTGGGAGGCATGAGGCAGACATTATGTGAAGGTGAGCGGGGAGCTGCACAGCGACAAAAGTTGTCTCATTATGCAGACTAAGTCCCTCAGGAAATCTCTTGGAGATGCTCTCAGAAGAATAGATGAAAATTCTGTCCAGGCTAGTGAGGACTGTCAGTCTCTTTTCTTATGCAGTGATTGGTCTTTCCTGGTTATTTGATGAGATCCCTAGGGAGGGGGTTTAAGACAATTGCATTTCTTTGGAAAGATGTTTTCTTGGTCAGATAAGGAAATTCCAAAGAGAGTCTCTCCCAGTGCTTGGGGGTGAAATAAGACAATGTTAGACGGACCTTGAATCTGATTCAGGTTCTAAGATCTCTCAGCATATCCAAGCACCAGTTTTTGTGGCGATTGGTTGTTGTGCCCCAACAGGGTATAAGAGCATCCTCACTGAAATCCAGATTTGCCTTGTGATTCAAGTACTTGATTCCAGCACTTTTGGTCACAAGGTAAATTTGAGGATTTTTTAATTTTTTATTTATTTTATTTTTTTTAAAATGCATCTTTTCTGTGGCAAATAGGGCTCTTTGCTCAGCTCTAACACAAAGATCACCAAGTGTTTTCTGTTCCGACATCTTTCTCCTCATTACAGAGATTCCTGCAGATTAAAAAAAAAAAGTTCCCTGTTCTTCAGGTATTGCATCTTTTTGCAGGACTTTCTCTTCATTCATTTCATAGTGAAAAGCAGCATGCCCAAAGATTAAGAGCTTGAGTTTTGGAGTCAGAGGAGTCTGGATTGAATCCTGGCTCTGCCACTGTAGCTCTTCCGCCTTGAGCAGATCACTGGCTCTCCCCAAACCCCAGTGTCTCTAGCTAAGAAGTTGAGATTATTTCTGCTAAATGCGGAGCAATTATTATTAAATGTAGCTTTTCAATAATATAATGTATTAAAGGGTTTAGCATAGTAACAGTCATACCCTGGGGGCTTCACATACCAGTTTATCCTAATTTACAGCCTTTTGTGAGATTCCCTCTGATGTTCTAGTTTAGGAGAGGAGCTCCTCCACTCATTGTGCTTTTCTAAGCCTCTTTTTCTCCTCTAGAAACCTCTTTAAAATCCCATCTTTTGCATGGATTTTTGTGTATATCCTCAACTCAACATGCAAAAAAATAATACTCTGTGATGACTGCAGATGTTTATTTCACCATATCTGGATTTGGCATCTGCTTGTCTATCTTTCCAACTAATAGTTTAGGATGCAGACTAGGCTTTTTTTGTTTGTTCTTCCTGATGTCATATAAATCATGCTATACTGTGCACTACTTGGTATAATATGCTGTCCACATTATTGCTTCCTGGTGATGACCGTGATGATGATGATGAGTTCTGTACAAATACAAAGCCATAATATTGTCAGGATGAAGGCCAATATTAGATTAAATTTAATTAGATTTTAATGTGACTAATTGAATGCACTCCATAGCCTTTTGAATTTAACTTCCTATGGAGTATGAAGTTATAGGAGCATGGAACTGGTTGTAATACATACAATTCTCAATACATATTTACATGAGGATGTGTGCACCTCATGTAAATATGTATTTAAATTTAACATGTTTATGAAGCTGCTACTAAAAATTGCTATGTGGCAACGGATTAACATCTCTGAGAACTCCTTATAAGAGTAATTAGGAAAGGTGATTCAAATAAAGTATTAAGCGATTTGTTTGTTAAATCTTATAGAGGTCTGTGGAGAACCTTATCCCCTGACTTACAATTGAATAGGCTTTTAATAAATTAATCTGAACTAGAAATTATTTTTTCAAATCCCTCATGTGGAACTCCACCCAAAATTTATTAAATAACAAAGAAATTAAATATAATTTCCCTCCTGGCATTGATTGTCTTATAGAGAGGAGAGATGAGCAGAGCCTAGGAGATCACAATACCTTTTTAATATAAAAATACTGCAACCTTTATGTTCAATGCACCTGTCTTTGTAAGTAAGGGCCTGCTCTCCTAATCTGATCTTGTTCTGTTCATTACTTTAAAACTTGCATATCCCTCTATTTTCCCTACCAATAAAGAATTTCCCCTGTCACATTTTTCAAGCTTTTAGATACAATTTTAAAGATTCGCCATGCAGTTTTTCTTAATATTTTGCTTAAACTTGTTTTACTGTATCTTAACTTTATCATTTCTTATTTGGCTACCCTAATGGTTTTTTGAGGCCTGTCCTCCTTAACTGTGACAGCTATAATACTGCCTCCTCAGTCATTTCTTCTTCTTTTTCATCACTGAGCATGCCTAGATCTTTTATCCTTTAATCATGAAAATTATTTTGGGAAGCTTGCACCTTTAATTATTAAATTTTTAAAAATTATGACCTCCTGTGTCTCACACATTCTTAAAGTACCACCTTACCTAGAGATATTGTCCTAATTGATGATTAAGCCTTGTCAATGGAGATAAATTCTTCAGTTCTTTATGATAAGCTAGCAGGTTGATTTTTTGGAGGATACTTACAGTAGCATCTACATTAATTTCTAAAGATCTTAATTTTTACTTTGTATATCATGTAACTTTTTTCATAAATTTTATAAGTTAAAAAGTTTTTACTGCTCTTAATTAATGCTATACATATTTGAGAAATTAAGGTCCCAGAAAATAAATCATATCATAGAAGAAGTCAGTAGCTAAACATAGTTTTGGCACATATATTTCTGAGGAACTAACTTTTTGTACTACTAACAAAATCACTGCAATTTATTGCTATATCAATTGTTTTGCAAATAGTTTTGAACACTTGTATTAGAGACTCTTCCTAGGAACTATGAGGGATATTATAGTTCAGACAGAAATATTATCCTTAAGACTCTTGTAAATATAGTGGGGGATATAACATGTGCACACGAATAACCATACTACAAGATTTAAAAGGACAAGTATCATAGAGGATAGATAGTGTAAGTGCTGTGGGATTCTTACGGGAGAAGAAAGACTTCTGATGAGGAGGAGCAAAAGGAGAAAATTTTGTGGAGGAGTCATTCAGTATGTTCCTCTAAAGAAAATCAATATTGGAGAAAGCAGCATGAGCAAAACTAAGGAAGGAGGAAAGCACAGGGTGGTAGTAGTGTTGGGAATAGGAAATGAGTTCACCTTTGCCCAAACTTATTGAGCATCAGTAAGGACATGGGGACTTTGAGCTGGACATGTGGCTTTGGATTATTTATTATTAGATTATTTATAAACACTGGTACTTTTATAAAAAGAGATCCACAAATAGATCCACGATTAAGGGGATTTTTATGATTTTTTAAGTATTTAGTAATAAGGTTGTATGTGAAGGAAAGCTAGATTTTATATCATTTATTTGGCTCTAAACACTGTTATTTAGTTTCACGTGCTGGCGTATGTATCAAAGGTATTGTTAGCCCAAGGAATTGGCAGAATACTAGTGGTCCACCCTTTATATTGTGATTTTAGAAATACCAGGAAAGTTTGTTTTACAAAATTCTCTGTCCTCTAATACCTGATATTTTCTTTGACATATTCTCTAAAAGCAAGTGATCAATGCCTTGATACATTTCCTTTGTTAAAGTACAAAAGACTTTGGGCATAATATGGGAGTCCTGTGTAGGGAAAGAATATCTCTTTGAGTAAGTACTAAGAGTATTTATTTAAATATTATTTAAACTCTTTGAGTAAATACTAAGAGTAAATACTAAGAAGAGAATATCTAGGCCAAATCTGGTTTTAATATTTTTAGACTGACTTTGTAATTTTATCTACTCTGTTCTGATGTATCTCAGAAAAATGTCAAATATAAGTAAATGAATATATATATAAACATGAATATAACACTGAGTTCATTGGTAGTTTTTATCTGTATATTTTAATAAAAATTAAATAAAATAATCATTGTTTCTGTCCTAAAAGGCATTTTCCAGCACATGAAATCTGCTGGAAAGACCCTTAGTGGGTAGTTGGATTAGGGATCCTTCTCTGGAGGAAGATTGGCTGTGGTTTCCTAATGACTACCTTGATTTCTGTTAATGAGCTATTCAGATGTATAAAAGGACAATTAAGTTCACTTTCAACCTTCTGCTGTACTATTTTCATCTTGTATAAATAGTTCTTAATAAAGTCATTTTATTCTAAATTGCTTTTATTTTTTGTAATGCCAGCTTTTTACTTAGAAAGAAAATACTTGAAGAGCTAGCATATGGTTAACTTATGCCACTCTTCACTTGGCTTTCTTGTTGGTATATTTCATGCTCTTCTTTGTGGTCTTTTTTCCTTATTCTCTATTATTTCTTCTTTGATGTAAGACCCATTGCTTTTGTGCTGCTCTTGAATGTTTGGGCCTTCCTTGCTGTCCTTTAACTGGGCCTATTTTGTCCAGCCAGTACCCTAACAAAATCTAGAGTTCTCTCCCCATCATCTTCAGCCTTGCCATTTTTCCTAATATTCTTCCCTCCCTCCCTCCGTCCCTCCTTCCCTCCCTCCATCCCTCCCTCCCTCCTTCCTTCCCTTCCCTTCCTTTTCCTTCCTCCCTCCCTCCCTCCCTCCCTTCCTTCCTTCCTTCCGTCTAGAACCTAGAGGTTTGTATATTTTGTTAATATTTACAAAGAACTAGTTTTGATTTTGTTCATAATCTCTGTTGTGCCATATTTTGCAGTTGTTTTCTATTCATTTTTACTCCTTTAAATTTCTTTCTTCTATTTTCTTTGAATTTAATATATTTTTTGCTTTGCATCTGTTAAAGTTGAATGCTTGTTTAAATGCTTATTTTGTTTTAATAAACACATTTAAGACAATTAACTTATTTCTTGATATTACTTTGCTTTTCATAGGTATGGTTTATTGTGTTTCTGTTTACTCCCAATTTTAAATATTTCATAATTTCCCTTGTGATCTATTCTTTTTTTAAAAAAAGATATTTAATTTTTTAAGAGAAGTTTTGGCTTTACAGTAAAATTAAGAGGAAAGTATAGAGATTTCCTATATATTGCCTAAATTCACTTGTGCTGAATTTTATTTGTATTATTTGATAATGTCTATTGATAAGTGAATGTGATCTGTTTATTTCATGAGGCTATACTATAGTTTCCCCTATTATTGACATCACCCACCAGAGTGATATATTTGTTACAATTGATGACCCTATATTGACACATTATTATTGCCCAACACCCATAGTTTACATGAGGGTTCACTCTTGGTGTTATACATTCTGTGGGTTTGGACAAATGTATAATGACATGTATTCACCATTACATGGTGTATTTCACTGTCCTAAAAATCCTCTGTGCTCTATTAATTCATCTCTCCCCCTCCCTTTACCCCTGGCAACTAGTGATCTGCTTACTGTCTGAATAGTTTTGCTTTTTCCAGAATATCATATAGTTGAAATTATATAGTATGTAGCTTTTTCAGATTGGCTTCTTTCACCCAGTAGTATGCATTTAAGTTTCTTCCATGTCTTTTCATGGCTTGATAGCTCGTTTATTTTTAGCACTGAGTAATAATTCATTCTACTGAAGGATATCGTGGTTGCTTCTGTTTTAGCAATTATGAATAAAGGTACTATGAACATTCATATGCAGGCTTTTATGTGGACATGTTTTAAACGCTTTGAGTAAATACTAAGGAGTGCTATAGCGGGATTACATGGTCAAAGCATGTTTAGTTTTGTAAGGAACTGACAAATTGTCCTCCAGAGTGGCTGTATCATTTCACATTCCCACCAGCAATGAGTGAGTTTCTGTTGCTCTGCATCCTGTCAGCATTTGATGTGGTCAGTGTTCTAGATTTTGGCCATTCTAATAAGTATGTAGTGGTATCTCATTGTTTTAATTTGCATTTCCCTGATGATGTATAATGTGAAGCATCTTTTCATTTATATTCTTTGGTGAGGTGTCTGTTAAAATATTTGGCCCATTTAAAAATCAGATTGTTTTCTTATTGTTGAGTTTTGAGAATTCTTTGTATATTTTAAATAACAGTTCTGTATCAGATATATCTTTTGCAAGTATTTTCTCCCAGTCTGTGGCTTGTCTTCTCATTCTCAAGGCAGTGTCTTTTACAGAGCAGAAGTTTTTATTTTAATAAAATATAGCTTAAATCAATTATATTTTCATGAATAATAACTTTGGTGTCATATTTTAAAAAGTCACCAGCAAACCAAGTTATCTAGATTTTTCTCCCGTTATCTTCTAGGAGTTTTATGGTTTTGCATTTTACATTTAGGTTTGTGATCCATTTTGAGTTAGTTTTTGAGAAGGGTGTAAGATTTGTGTTTAGATTCTTTGTTTTTGCATCTGGATGTCCAGTTGTTCCATACCATTTGTTGAAATGACTGTCTTTTGTCCATAGATCCTTATTTATTCCTATTAATAATTTTTCATCTAATGTCTATTTTATCTGATAACATTATTGCTACAAAAGCTCCTTTGTCAAAGGTCAGCTGACTATATTTATGTAGACTATTTCTGGGCTATCCATTCTGTTCCACTTATCTGTTTTTCTGTTCTTTCACCAATACCACATTGTCCTGATTACTGTAGCTTTATATTAAGACTTGAAATGAGGTAGTGCCAGTCTTCCAACTTTGTTCTTCTTCAGTGTTGTGTTGGCTATTGATCTATGGTTTCATCAATGAGTTATTCAGGAGTACATTTTAATAAGCTATCTTTATTGTTCACTTTTAACAGTTATATTCAAATGTTTAACATTTATTGAGACATTTCATGTGACTTAGAATATGGACACTTTTTGTAAATACCCCACATGTGCTTAAGAAGAATATGTATTTTTTCTGCAGAAATATATACACATACACACATATATATATAATATCAGGAATATACCTAATGTTAGATCTAAATCCTTTCTAATTTGTGTGTGCTAAAACGTTTGGAACTATTTTGTTAGGTACGTATGAATTCATGTTTACCCTGTCTTCCTGACCTGTTGTTGTCTTAATCATAATTTGGTGTACCTATTTATCCCTATTAATAATTTTTCATCTAATGTCTATTTTATCTGATAACATTATTGCTAAAAATTTTTTGTTATTATTTCTTCGTATTTATTTTCTCAGGAATTTTCACCCTTTCTATGTTCTTTGGTTTTAACTGTATATTTTATAGCCAACCTGAGCTGAACTGTATTTGTATTATTTGATAATCTCTATTGATAAGTGAATAGAATCTGTTTATTTTATTGTATTTATTAATTTATATTTATTTTAGTATCTTAATTTAGGTTTCTGCTTATCTTCCTTTTTCCTTTTCTTTTTCTTTTTCCTCATATTTGGCCTTATTTTTTTTTTGAGACGGAGTCTCGCTTTGTTGCCCAGGCTGGAGTGCAGTGGTGTGATCTTGGCTCACTGCAAGCTCTGCCTCCCAGGTTCATGCCATTCTCCTGCCTCAGCCTCCTGAGTAGCTGGGACTACAGGCGCCTGCCACCATGCCTGGCTAATTTTTTGTATTTTCAGTAGAGATGGAGTTTCACTGTGTTAGCCAGGATGGTCTGGATCTCCTGACCTCGTGATCCACCCACCTCGGCCTCCCAAAGTGCTGGGATTACAGGCGTGAGCCACCGCACCCGGCCATCTATGGCCTTATTTAACTTGATAACATTTTCAAAAATTACTATGTGGTTTCTCTGGTAGTTTGGGAGTTATACATTATATTTCTATTCTATTAAATGTTACCTTTAATATTTCAATGGCAATATTTGTCTCCAAATTTTTCTTTAAACGTTGCTTAGTCTATTTATCCTCATCTTAAACAAGCTAAGGACCCAGAACCGTTAATCCACTAACTCCTCCTTTTTGTGCCTTCTTTCCCCCTTCTTGATTGTTGGGTTTAAAATTTTAGTTCTACATGAAAAAATCCACACTGATGGCTCTTTTAAATTTTTGTAAGTAATAGCTATTTAAATTTATAAACATAAACATATTTATAAGCATATTTGTAAATATCAATTTCTGGGCTTACTTTTTTTTTCTTGTGTTCCATTCATTCTTTTGGGTTCATTTTATTCTTCCTGTGAAGCTTATTTTTTAGCAGCACTTTTGAGGATCTATGTGTTTGGGTATGTTGTATGATTTCTTAGACTTAGTATTTTGGAAAGTCTTTGTTTTGTTCTCATTTTGCGTGACAGTTTAGATTGATTTAGAATTTTATATTTATTTGTATTTTCCCTCAGATGTTTTAAAACATTGTCTTCTGTTAATTATCATTGCTGTCAAGAGTTCTTTTATCAAAGTTGCCATCCTTTTCTAGATAGCCTATCTTTTTTCTATGTGAGAATTTAAGTTTTTTATTCATTATTCTTCAAATATTTATTGATTTCCAGTCAGTGTTGTAGGCACGGGGGGATACATCAGTGAACAAAGCAGTAAAAAATCCTGGCATTCATTAACCTTGCAGTCTAGGGAGTGAATATATAAGCTAAGATAAAGCTAGATGCTATAGTAAATTAAACTCCCAATTATCAGTAGCTTGATTACGTGAGATTTTATTTTTTATTTATCAAACTGTCCCAGTTAGACAGCTCTCCTCCAAACAATTATTAAAAGACCCAGCCTTCTTATTCTGCTATGTGACTCTGCTATCTTTTACATTTGGACTTTGGTACCAATGGTGTCCTAGAGTCACCTCCATTCTAGCAGGCAGGGAGGGGAAAGGGCATAGAGGATTGCATGGGGCGGGTATTTAGGCACCAGGTTTACAAGGGGCACTTATTTTGACCACATTTTTTCTTGTGGCCAGAACTAAGTCACTTGCCACACTTTAACTTCAAGTGCACCTGGAAAAAGTAGTCCAGCTATGGGTCCAGGAGGAAGAGAAAATACATTTGGGAATCAGCTAGCAGTCTCTGCATGTAGAGATGAATAATAAATGAGTATCTATATATATTGTATGTTAAATAGTATTAGTGTAAAGGAGGAAAATAAATCAGGAAGGATTTAGGGAGGGTTGCAATCGTGAATGGGTGGCTGGTGAAGGCCTCATGGAGAAGATGTGTTTAAGTGTACACCTGGGAGAAGTGAAGGGTTGGTACCTTGTGAATATGACAAAAGAACATTTCAGGCAAATAAAGTAGCAAATGCAAATATCTTCAGGTGGGGGCAATCCTGGTCTGATCAGAGCAGCTGGGAAAGAAAGCTGTGTGGCTCCAGGAGAGGGATTGAGGGGCTGGAGGGAAAATGAGGTCAGCTAGCCACAGATAATGTAGGGGTGTGTGGGGACATGGTGACTTCTGTATTTACTCCATTGTTACGGGAAGGCATCAGTAGCTTTTGAATGGAGGATATTGTCTGACCTATGTTTTATTTGAATAACTCTGGTTGCTGGGTTGGGAGTAGGTCATGGATAGGGGCAGGAAGTAGAACTAGGCCACTTAGAAGGCTATTCTGATAATTCAGGTAAGAGACAATAGTGGTTTCAGCTAGAGTGTTAATAGTAAAGGTGTTGTGAAGCTATCAGCTTCTGAATATATTTTGAAGGTAGAGCTGACAGGATTTGCTAATGAATAGGACGTGGAATGTACAAAACAGAGAAGAGCCAAGGATGATTGTCTGGCCTCAGTAACTGGAAGAGTGGAGATGTCATTTGCTGAGGGAGAAATCATCAGAATAGGATCAGGAACTCAGTTTTGATGTGTAAAATTTGAGATGGTTTGGTGACATCCAAATGAAGATGTGAGATAGACAAGGGGAGAGGCCCAGGATAAAAATATCTATTTGCTAGTTATCAACATAGAGATGGTATTGAAAGCCATGAGCCAGGACTAAATCACAAAATAAATATATGTGGTGGAAAAGAAAAGAGATTCAAGGCCTGAGCCTTGGGATGTTCCAATATGCTGAGGTCAGTGAGATGAGGAGGAACTAGCATAAGAGACTGAGAAGGAAGTAAGAGAAGGTAAGAGAAAATCTAGGACACTGGAAATCCCTGGAAGCTAAATGAAGAAAATATTTCAAGAAGGAGACAGTAATAAAATACATAAAATGCTGTTAACAGGTCAGCTAAGATGAGGACTAAGATTGACAATTAGATTTAACAGCATGAAGGTTATTGGCAACTTTGACAAAGAATGGCAGGCTGCATTCCCCAGAAAGACCCTCTGACATGGAGAAGAGAGAGATGTTTGTTAATTAGTGCTCTTAAAATAGCCATCTCTGGATTTCGAAAGGGAAGAAAGCAGGAATTGTCAGAGGGGGAAATTCAGCTTTGATGCTGTCTAGTGAAGACTCCCCGGGGCGAGGAGGGGCTTTGATGTTGAGTTGACCCTTCAGAGTTGTCCTGAGTTGGGACAAGTTATCTGAGCCTGCATAAACCCTAGTTGACTAGTCACTGATATTGGACTGCCCTTTAAGGTAACTGTGTGACTCCTCAGCCAGGGCAATTCTGAAGGGCAAAGCTGTGGACTGTAATCTGGTAGCATTGCTAGCAGCTGGGTAATAAGTTCTTTAGGGGGCTCTTAGTAGTGCGTCACAGAGTTCACTAGAAACAGTTTAAAGTAGCAAGGGCAAAAGCCTGGTGAGAGCCAGTTCAAAAGAGAATGGGAAGAGAGAAATTGGAGATAATCAGCTTAGATGATTCTTTTTTTTTCTTCATTTCTGATACTCACTAGGAAGTGTCTGGGTGTGGATTTATTTTTATTCTTTCTTGGCATCTGGAATGTACTTTCAATCTCTAGATTCATGTCATTTTTCAATATGATACTTCAAATATTGTTTTTCCTCCATTTCCCATCCCCCTCCCCCAAGCTTCCTTTATACACATGTTGGAATCTTTCAATTTTTCCTTTATATCTTTTTTTTGGTCTCAGTGTTTTAATTTTGTTTTTTATTATACTTTAAGTTTTAGGGTACATGGACACAATGTGCAGGTTTGTTACATATGTATACATGTGCCATGTTGGTGTGCTGCACCCATTAACTTGTCATTTACATTAGGTATATCTCCTAATGCTATCACTCCCCCCTCCCCACACCCTCCTTTATGTCTTTTCATTGTTATTTCATCTTTCTTTCTCTATCTCATTTCATCAACTTCTGAGAAACTCCTTAGTGTTATCTTCTAGCTCACTGATTCTCTTATACTGTGTCCAATCCAGATTTTATTCTGTATATCAAGCTTATACAGTTTTTGAAAGAATGTATTTTTATTTAAAGGATTCCAATTTGTTCTATTTCATATCTCTGTTTCTGGCTATTTTGTGTCATATTTTTATATTCTTTTTTAGAGATATGATTTCCTCCTCTGTCTCTTGGTAGAGTCTTAACCTATTTATTTTAAATTATTTTTCATATTCTTTTATTGTTTTCATTTCCTATGGAGTAAATTACTATTCCAATTGTTGATCTTATTGATCTTATTGGCTGTCTTTCCTAGTGTTAGTTTTGGACATATGTTTAATAATTTTTAAATTATTTCATAATAATTTTCAGGCTTATGTAGGGTAGTAAGTTTTATTATATTTTTATGTTTTATTTACTTCTAATGCTCACCACTTTCTGATTCACAGTTTTGTAGTTGCCACTAAGTTCCCAGTCCAGAACCAGATCTTATATTGGTTCTGTAGGGCTCCTGCCCCTTTGATAGTGATATTTCAAACCTGTTTCCGAGTCAGTGTTGGTGTGGCTAGGGTGTGGTGGTGAGACATGTCTGTCTCCTCTGCCTCTCCAAATATGGAGCTTGTGATAACCCCCTGTATCAAGCACCAGTGGGAAGTTGCATTTCTACCTCTTTTCAGCTAGTCTTTTATAGCAGAGCCTGGCTGTGATCCCCTACCTCACATGAGAATTACTCTGAGTTCTGGCTACTACACTGGAGCTGAACTCCAGGTTGCCTCTACTTGGCTTCTGGGAGCTGGGACAGCATCCACAGCTTCAGTCCCATCACCCCTCTGTATTAATTTTCTATTTCTGGCCCTTGAAGATGACTAAAAGTACATCCCTACCCTATTAATGCCTGTCTCATTCCTTAGGGAAAAGCTTTCAGCCATTTTTTTTTTTTTTTTTTTCAGACAGAGTCTCATTCTGTTACCAGGCTGGAGTGCAGTGGCGTTATCTTGGCTCACTACAACCTCTGCCTCCCAGGTTCAAGCAATTCTCCTGCCTCAGCCCTGTGAGTAGCTGGGATTACAGGTGCATGCCACCATGCCTGGCTAATTTTTGTATTTTTAGTAGAGATGGGGTTTCACCATGTTGGCCAGGCTGGTCTCGAACTCCTGACCTCAGGTGATCCACCTTCCTCAGCCTCCCAAAGTGCTGGGATTACAGGCGTGAGCCACCTGTGCCTGGCCCTTCAGCCAGATATCGATGAGAAAAAGAAAGGTGCTTTGATAATAGTTAGTCAATGTGTTATTCCTCTCAGGGATTTTTTTTTTTTCTAGAAAGATGTAAATGCTAGACATGATACTGTATGCATCAATGATGTGTTAATTGTGGACAATATTTGCTTTCTTGGGGACTCTTCATGTTTCTAAAGTCACCCATGTAGTACACAAAATATTATACCTATTTATCTCTTATCCTTTCTCTTTCTTCTGTTTTAATTCTTTATAGAATCCACACATATTTACAGACTCAAGAGTAGAGTTTATTACTAAGTCCTTCCACGCAGATCATGTCCCTAGAATTCCCTTCTTTTCTTCTTTGATGATGTTGATGAATATGGCCTTGAGGCACTTGCCATCCTTCTTTGTGTTCTCTGTTCTTTCTATGTTATTCCTACCCTCCCCGAGTCTGCTGCTTGCCCTGTTTCTCAGATAACTCATTCTCTCTCTTGGTTTTACATATCATCTCTGGTTTAAACTACTCTCAAATTTAAATCTCCAATATAGAATAGATCCAATAAGAAGTAACAGATATGGAAATGAGTATTTACTGAGTGGACCAGGTGTAGACCTGTCCTAAATGTTTTTAGACATTCATTCATTTGGTCTCGCAGTAGCCCTGTGAGATATAAAGATTATATAATGATTATTACAGATAAAAGAGCTTAGTCTATGAGGGTTAAGAAAATTGCTGTCCTAATTTCTGGGACTGTGCAGCTCCCAGGATTCAGGACCTTCAGTTTTAAAGCCGGGAAAATCTCAGGCAGACTGGAATGAATTGATTACTTAAGGCCTAAGACCCTTGATTGGGAAGTGATTAAGCCTGGGCTTGAACCCAGTCCCATCTGAGCAAATCTGTGCTCTTCACCATGACGTCATACTGTCTCTGTTAGAACAAAGTAGAATAAGAGAGTTCAGTCAGAGAGCAAGGTAAAGAAAGAATTCACGGAGGGGAAAATTCTGGAATTTCATCAGGGGGATTCTTGCTTCATCAGGAGTCAGGAAACCCATATTCTGGTTCCAGTTCATTCACAAATCCAGTGTTAAGCTGAAATCGCCTACATCCCTATGTTGCTCTTCCCTCTCCTGTGAAATGAGAGGCTAAACAAGACAACTCCCAAGATTGTTTTCAATTTTAAAGTTGTTTTCCTTGAAACTATCCCTTACATATAAACGCTCCAAAACCATTTCAAACTTTGTAAATATTAGCTAGTTTTTACAAGGTTATAGAGATAAAAAAGAAAACAAAATATAAGCCAGAATTTTGCAATATTTCATGATTTGCTCAAATTTCTAGATTTTGCTCTTTAACATCACTATTTCTAAGCACAGCATAATTCTATTGGAACAGTTGAACAGTTTTGGCCTCTAATTTATTGTATTTAATTTGTTGTAATTAACTTTATGGTGTTTTCATTGTTGTCTTTAACTGTTAACATAGTGTCCCAAACATCTCAGCGGGGAATGCTTTATAAATTTTCTCTCTTTATTGTTATTTATAAAATGTTAATGGCTTCTATTTAAGGCATGTGAGATTAATAACTGGGAGAATGTACTTTTATAACAGCACTGTTTTAATCTGTGAAAATCACAAGAAAAACAGAGTCACAGCATGCCATAATTATCAGTGAAGGCATACCTGCATGTATTGATATGGGACTCTTCATAAAATATTTTGAAATCATTTCTGATATAGTAGAGTTCTAAGGAAATAAGGCTCTTTTTACCTTTTTTGTTCTTGGACATACATGCCCTAACTGATACATTTCTAACTGAAATTCCCCAGAAATAAAATTTACAATAAGACATAACTTCTAATATTTTAACATTTTGTTCAAGAAAAGCTTCGCTCTATTACCCCTACCTCTGCCTTTCTCTTGGCATATGAGGGTTGTATTCAATGACTGAATGGGAATTTCAGGTGAGAAAAATGTGGAAAAATGTGAACTTTTCTGAAACCAGTTTTTGGAGAGTGTGTGTGTGTTTCTTTACCATTCACTTTGGATCAAAGTACTTAGCTCCTCATTGGATAATTATGGTCTTCCTATCAAAATCTTATCAAGATAACAAGAGGGAAAAAATTAAATAAGCAAAGCCCATTAGTCACATTACAAAAATTCATGACAGGTTATACATACATTTCAGTAGTAGCGGGATTTCCAAATAAATATTAGGAACTCTGAGAAAACGAAGAAGATTGTAATGCTAATGCTTTAGGACTTCTTTGCAGGAATTCAAATAAACAGTTTTTATAGAATTTTATTACTTGGCTAGTCATGTGCTCAGTCTTATGGAAGACAAAGAAATTTAAACAACTAGTTCCTGACCTGGTGGGGCTTACCATCCAGCACAGATCTTGGTGGCTTTTACCAAAGCTCGATGCTTCATATTTCTTTTGAGTGAGTGTAAGAAGAGAAATGGAACTACCTGTAATGACTAGGGTAGTATTTTTAGGGTTCTAACAGGTTATACTGAAACATTAATAAAGTATATATAATTATCGTTAAGTAAATAGTAATTGATTTATAACATATAATCAGAAAAGTGCACAATTCCTGTGTGTAGCTCAATGAATATTGACAAAGTGAACACATCTCTTTAATCACCGTCTGATAAAGAAATGCGTACCCCCTGGAGGGTATTCCAGAGGCCCTCCTTGTGCTCCCCACCTCAGACCCTGCACTCTTTCCTCACAGGTCTCTATTATCCTGTTTCCTATTGTCATTAGTAAGTTTGGCCTGTTTTTGAACTTTATATTATTAAAAACATAGACTGTGTCCTGTTTATGCTGGCTTCTTTCAAAATAATATATGTGAGAATATACTATGTCTTTGAATATACCAGTTTATTTTCACTGATGTGAAATATTCCATTGTATAAACAAAATGCAAATTCTGTATTCTACTGTCAATGGACATTTGGGTTGCTTCTAGTTTTTAGCTGTTACAAATAGCACTGCTATGATCATTCTTATATGTGCCTTTTGGGAGTCTGAGGGTTGGGTCATGGTTAGGTACAGATTCAATTTTTAAAGATAATACCAAATGGTTTCCTGAAGACTACCAACTAACACTGCAACAGGCAGTGTGTGAATATTTCAGTAGTTCTATCTTTCTCAACATTTGCTATTTTTAAAGAAGCCATTCTTTTGGGAGTGTGATGGTCATGGTTTTATTTGTGTTTCCTGGGTGATGAATGAATTTTGAATGAGTGTCTTTTCACATGCTTCTTTCCCATTTGGTTGCTTATTTTTATATTCAACTGCCTGTATTTTTCATTGATTTGTAAAAGTTCTTTATATTATAAGGTACATTTGTGCTTATAATTGTGGATGATACATGGACTAAAATTCAGTATTTCAATTTATTCTAGTAGTTGATCTCTACTCAAGTATAGGTCTATCTAACATTGATCATTTCATTTTTACCCCCAAGTTACTCCACTTAACCACTATGAATGATAGTCTTGTCTCACCAACCCCAGCCCATCATCTGTTGGTAAGCTTTGATCTTCAGTGGCCTTCAATGTACATGTTCCTGTATTGCCAAATCCTATTTTATACATAACTGTTGTCAAAATCCTAAAATAAAATCACAGAAAAACTCCATAGCTTGTTGAATATGGCTCAGAATAGTTGGTTTTACCCATTAAGAGAGTCAAAAGGTGAAAAAAAGAGTGTATTTTAGCCAAAAAAAGTAAGAATTTTAAAATATAATGGGAGAGTGTTCTCAGTTTAACATCTCCTTTTTAATGAGTTGAGAACTGAAATGTATTAATAACTGCTTTTTTGTGATTTAAAGATTTAAATATTTCATGTAAAGCTGGGAATATTTGAGATATCTTAATTAATGTAAGTGTCCATGCATGCCCATAAAAGAATAGAACATAATATCTATTTTATGAAATAGTGAAAACTTATATCCAGAAGTTACCTTTGAAGTCATTGATGGTGTGCCTCTGAACCTGGGGGGTGCTGGGGTTGAAGGTGGGTGGGAGGTAGTCGGGAGTGATGGGCAGTTCAGGGAAAGCCCATGAGATCCTCTTCAGTCAGAGCAGCCAGGCTTTCCACCTGTTATTCTCATTGACTTCTGAGACAGAGTTCCTTTAAACATAAGTTGAAGCTGCTATTTTTAATATTATGGGTCTATTTTAAATCTTTTGCTTCTAGATGAGGTAGGATTCAGAGAGGTTAATTGGTTTGCTTCAGATCACTTTGGCAATGGCAGAATCAGGATTGAAATCCAAGTTTGCTCTCATCACAGTGCTCCTAGACTCTGAGCTTTGTGTTAGCTAAAGTGATATCCTAATGATTCATTTATATTCTTTCCTTCCCACTTCCTGGTTCTGGGTAATATATTAACCTGAATTAATTAGAGATTTAGAGGAAGGTTTCTGCATCAGGAAAGGAGTACAATTTCATGGGCTTGCCACTGTTCCATGTGGTCCCTGGGTTCCTAGCTAGCCTGATATTAATCATAAATTCATAGAGTATCTTCTTTCGAACTCATTTTATGGCTGTCTCACAAGTTTGGATTATAGTTTAATTTTGCAATTATAAATTTCTTATTCTCCTATCATCTACTGTAGTTGAACCTCTGTATCCATGGATTCCACATATGTTGATTCAACTAAACATGGATTGAAAATATTTTTTAAAAATGGACAGTTGTGTCTGTACTGAATGTGCAGACTTTTTCTTGTCATCATTTCCTAAACAATATGGTGTTAGAACTACTTGCATAGCATTTACATTGCATTAGGCATTATAAATAATCTTGAGATGATTTAAACTATATGGGAGGGCATGCATAGGTTACATGCAAATACTATGGTATTTTACATAAGGGACTTGAGCATCTGCAGATTTTGACATCTACAGGGGTCTTGGAATCAATCTTTCATATACAGAGCAATGACTGTATACCTTTGCATATTTTAGATGCCTAATATTTGTCCTGTTATACTGGCCCTCATTGGAACTTGTTCTGTTTGGTTTTCTTTACCTGCTCTCCTTTCTCTTTTCTTATTCCTATTGTTTGGTGCTAGCAGATCTGATGATTTGGTCAGAGACACCAGGAGACTTGACAGAAGTCAGTTAGAAAGAAAATCCAGAAAATAACCTAAAGGTCCTTGTTGACTTAGTAGAGGAAAAGTGGAAGGGGGCTTATACTTATCAGAGAAGGGTGACTAGGACAAAAGCTGGGAAGGAGGTCCTAGTGGCCTAAGCTTGAGAGACACATGATGAGGCCTGCAACTAGGGACATGACCAGAAGTGGCCTGGTCTAGACTACTTTTTTTTGGTATTCTTCTCCAGAGTTACAGAGCGCAGAGTAAAGTAGAGAAGGTCAGGAGGGAGGCATGAACTCTTGCCCATGCAGTTGATTTCTTGGATTTGGAGCCAACTATTTTTTTGGCATAGTACACAAAACAATGGAATAATAGTGTTTTAGAAACTGATGGGGTCTTAGAGATCTTCTTGCCCAAAAATTTTACCTTGTAAATGAGAAAACTAAGTCCAAGAGAAGTCAAACCAAGCCTTCTGGCTCAGTTCTGTGTGGAGTTGTGGAATGCCAGTACTATGCTTATCACCCATATATACTCAGTTGCATAAGAGAGAAGAGCTCAGGGCAAGAGGTTACGTTTTATTTTAAATGAAGTTCAGAAACCATGGAAGGGAAATAATATGATCTGATACACGATTAAGAAGATGACTTCTGCTGTGTGGAGAATGAATTGGCAGAGAAAGAGAGGAAATTGAGAGAGCAGTTAAGAAGCTGTTTCAGCAGTCCCAGAATGAAATGATTGTGGCTGGGAGATTAAGATGGGGAGAAGCAGATGTATTTTTAAGTTAAAAACCTAGAAGACTTGATGAATTGGATGTGGTAGACAAAAATATAGGAGAAATAAAAGATATATGGCTTGAGCAACTAGGTAGATATAGGTACAATTTGTAAGATAGAGAAATGGGGAAGGGTGAAAGCATGATTCAGGGTTAGGAGGATTGAGGTGGAGGAACAGTGGGGAGAAAGTTTTGGGTAGTAAATGAGGACTTCCATTTGCCGTAATATCAACTGCTGAAACTGCCTTTCCAGATCCCTGGAGCATGGCTTGTTTCCCTGCATCCTGCTAATTACCATAAGGCATTTTTTTTTTTTTTTCCAAAAGAATACTGAATTATAAGGGCCATGATAAAGTCTTGGCTTGTCTTGTTTTTTTCTTTTCTTTGAGACAGGGTCTCACTCTGTTGCCCAGCTGGAATGCAGTGGCACGATCATGGCTCACTGCAGCCTTGACCTCCCAGGCTCAACTGATCCTCCCACCTCAGCCTCCAGTAGAGTAGCTGGGACTACATGAATGCACCACACCCAGCTAATTTTTGTATTCTTTGTTGAGAAGAAATTTTACCATGTTGCCCAGACTTGTGTTGAACACCTGGGCTCAAGCAATCCTTCTGCCTCAGCTTCCCAAAGTTCTGGGATTTTAATACTGAGCCACTGTACCCAGCCTTAAAGTCTTATCAGTCATCTACTTTAGGAATGTCAAGCTAAGAAGATAAGGTAGGGAAATAATTTCTACTTCTGTTTGTCTTTCATCCATGTAGAAATGGAATTAGAAATCCTTAGCATTCCTGTAACCCAGTTTCAGAGAGCCTTAAATTGCATCTACTGTAAAAGAAAGGGTGAAAGGACTTTTTCACAAATGTGCTGAAGGAAACGTGAGAAGGTAGGTCATCCCTGTCCAGTATGCTGTTGCCATAATTACTGATTATACAAATAGCAAATGCTTTTTGAGATCCTTCCAAATACCAAGCCTTGTTCAAGGCATGGGAGGTTGCAGAGAGGAAAACAGAATCTTTGCCTTTATGGAAGTTACATTCTGGAACATTCGTTATGTCAATGCCCTGTTCAAAAACTTTCAATAGTTCTTTGACCATTTCAGCAGCATAAAATGTAGCCCTCTGCTAAAATCAAACAGACACACAACTTGATGTCCCCCAGACTACGAATATTCTCACCTCCATGCCTTTGCTTGTACTATTTCTCTCACCTCTCTGTCTTCTCTGCTCTTAAGTTAGGCATTCTGATCCACTCAGGACTGGTATTCAGTACCACAGGGGTGTACTGGCCAGCATTTGGTTCTGATTAACCCTGTGCTCACCCTTCCAGGTGTAAGTAGCTCAGTTCTTCTTGAACTCTCTTTTATGTCACCTTCTCAGGCCTCGGTGATGTTGTCTTCATTTGAACTCATAGTACTCACGGATTTATATCACTTATTTCACAAAGCTCAGAGATTTCCTTATGACATCTGGCATACTTTTTGCATGTTGTTTGCATCTTTATTTAAAATTTGATTTATGTTTTTGGCTTTTTTTTCTGAAATAAATGGCAAGTCCTTTGCACAGCTCAGGCACTAAATATGCTTTTATTAATTGATGGATGCATTAGGAAGGACTCAGCATCTCGTAACTGTCTGCTGGAGACTTAAAGTGGAGAGGGGCCCCATTTGCTGATATTTTGTGGCATTTTGCCCATCTCTAAGCAATTCCATCCTTCATGGCCTTTCTACACCCCCAGCTCCTGTCTCAGAGTCCTCCCTCATCAGTTTGCAGGGACATTACCATGCCAGCACCCCTTAGGATGCTTGGCTAGTTTTCTGCATTAAAAGGACAGTGGGATGTCTTGCTTTCCAGCCAATTTAATGCAGGCTGACACTCCTGGCACACTGAATTAAGGTGGAGGAGCCAACAGACCCAGAGAAGAGTCCATTTCTGTGGAAATTAAAACAAGAAAATGATGGAGCACAAAACATTTTTATTTCCTTCTTATACTTAAAGAAGACAGTGTAATTAAACCAGGCCAGAAGATGAGTTCTGATTGTTAATTGCTGAGGGAGATGCAGTATTTTAATTTATCCCAGTTCATTTGCAGAACTAGGCAGACAAGGTACATGTTCTGTGCTCTAGCCCATGAGATGATGCTGACAATTTGAGAATTAATCATTTTTGGAAGTTCCAGATTTGCTATTTTAAAACTGTAACTGCAATAGTATTTTCCCCCCTCTGGGTAGAAGCTGAGGAAAAGTGTTGTAGTCTTTTATCTAAGAGCATGAGGCTACAGGGTCCTGACTTTCATAGGGCAAAGCTGGCTTACAGATTTACTGAAATAATTACCACATTATTTAATAGGTTTTGGATTCTGAACTCATAGTTTGTTAGTCAAGTCTGTCAACTGAACAATTATACATAGAATCTTAGAACAAGGGCCTCCATGGAACTCTGCTAAAGCATTTAATATTCCCATTTCTAATTGTAAAGCCATTTGAGCATATAGTAGTATGCACTGGTGTAACTGACTCCTTGGATATAGAGGTAACATTTGATGCATTTTGGATAATGCTTTTGAAGTAATGATAATATCAAATGTAGAAGGGCTCAGCTAATGAAACCATTAATCAGCCCTTTATTGAGCACCTCTAGAATGCAATGCACTGAGCTGGGAACCATGAAGGATGAGGCACAAGGCAGATTTCATTCCTCTAACTGAACATTTAAATATTCTGGGAAACTTTCAAAAATACCAGATGCCTAGGTCCCACTCTAGACGTATATTTAAAAACTCCTTAGGTGATTCTGATATTCATCCAGCATTGAGAACTACTGGTATAAAGTATAGTTTTGGTTTCAAGGCATTTGGAGTCTAACTGGGAATATATAGGACTAAAATTGGGAATATAGATATGTAGTATATATCGATCACTCTGTGTTCTTAGCCCCTTACACAGACAGCATATGATACATTTCTTGGGAGAGGCATGGACAACATAACTACTGTATTTAAGAGAGGAATAGATCACAGGAAAAGAGGCTGGGTGGTCATGGAAGAGGTAGCATTTGAACCTAGGCTTTGAGGGCAGGTAGGATATAAATAAATCTAGACGAGAGGTCAAGGCGTTCTGAGTGGAAGGCTTGCATAAACCTAAGCTGAAGGCAGGAGTGTATAAGGTATGTGCCATACCTTATTATTAGTATTAACTAATAATATAAATATATTATTAGTTAATATATTTATATTAACTAATATAACCAACTATAATAACTAATAAAAATACCTTATTATTAGTATTAACTGGATATTAGTTGAAAGTAGTAAGAAAGCAAGTAGTAGAAAGTAGTAGAAAATCAGAGAGACCTGCATAGGGTCTTGAGCCCAAACATCTGGATTTGAGTTTTGCACATGCCACTACATAGCTTCTTACCTTGACAAGTTATTTTACTTCTCTAAGCTCCAGTTTCCACATCTGCCAAATATTCATAATAATAGTTCCTATCAGGTTGCTTAGAACCAGTAAGGCAACATGTATATGAGCACTCGATAAACTACAGAGCCCTACCCAATGCTAGCTATTGTTATTGTGTTTTGGAGGGGAAGGCATTGAAGGTTATAGAGCACAGAAATGACATATAAAAAGTTTTAATCATTCACCCTATTTACCTATGAGTGAGCAAAAGAAATAGCTAAAAATAAATATTTAACATCACTGAATTACTTAATGTAACTGTGTTTAAGGACTTGGAGCTCACACTTTAAAAAAGAAGATCATTCTAACTGCTCCTCATGACTGCTGAAGAGGCTATGCCTGAAAAAGCAAAATGTGAGTATCTATGCTTACCTAACATCGTACAAGTCATAACACTCTGTTTTAACCAGTCTTTTCTATTAATTAGTGACCCTCAGAGCACTACACTTTTTGGCACGTCTTGAAAGGATTTATTCCATTCCCTTTATTTAAAAATAACCAACTTTTGAGAGATCTTTTTAACTTATTGTGCTGTCCCATGTGGTATCCACTTGTCACATGTGGGCTATTCAGTCCTTGAAATGTGGCTGGTGAAACTAAGGAACTGAATATTTAATTTAAATTTAATGAATTTTAATTTAAACTTAAAAACTGATAATTCAGTTATTGGAAAACCTTTAAGCATGTTTGGAACAAATTTGGGCATATAAATCTATTTTTTCAAGTGATGATTTTATAAAATGTAAATACAGATTAAGTAGTTCTGATAAAAATTTAGCATGTGAGTTGTGATGTATGTAAGTACAAACAAAATACATATAGAGTTTTGAAGATGGAACAAAAAGAATGTAAAATATCTAATTCATTTTAAATATTGATTAATGTTGAAGTGGTAATATTTAGATGTATTTTATTTAAATAAAATATTCTATAAAAATTATGTTAGACAAATTAATTTCACCTTTTTTAATATGTCTACCAGAAAAATTTAAATTACATGTAAATTACATATTCAGTTCACACTGTATAATCTTCTAGCTTTATTGAGGTATAATTTGCAAATAAAAATTGAATATAAAGGTGTGCAATGTGCGTGTTAACATATATACACATTGTAAAATTATTACCTCTATGAAGCTAATTATAATATCCATTACTTCACATAATTAGCTTTTTTTCTGGTGTGATGAGACTACTTAAGATCTCTCTCAGCAACTTTCAGATATACCATACATTATTATTAATTACACATTATATTTCTTTTAGAGTTAATCTAGACTTGGCAGCAAATACAAGCAATCCTAACATATAGTGCTGCACATAGAGCTGAGGTTATTACTGTTCTGCTGCTTCGTCTTGGCTCCTGTTACCCCTGACAGTATACGATACAGGCCAGCTGGCATCTGCCCAGGGCTGCCAATAGAGCTCTGTGATGATCACTTTAACTCTCTTTTTATTTGGATAACACAGAACATTTTTAAAGATGGGAAGGTCAGAAAGGGTGGAAGATCCAGGAAGTGGAGGAGGAATATTCTCTAGTTCCATTTTGCCTTAGGTCATGCCCACATGACCTTGATGCTATGAGCCTGGCATTTCCCTACATCTCCTTAGTAACCTGACCACAGTCTGAGAAATATTAATATAGAAAGATTTTTGGGCAGTACCCTGTAAAATATGTCTGAGGTATATATGAAACTTATTAGCATTTCTTGGTGCAAAGAAGGCAAGATACTCTGTTAAAGAAGACCAGAGAATAAGGGAGGGGGAAAGTGAGTCAGTAAGAGACAACTCAACAGAGTGCCTTTAATTTAGAACTGAAGAGTTGAGTCTTAATGCAGAATGTATTATGGGAAAAAATGTTGAATATGTGTTTTAGGAGTTGATAACCAAATGCCACTTGAAACTTGGGTTTCATTTGGTTCTTTAACTCTTTTTAGGAAGAAATTAGAAATAATTTATGTTTTCTTCACTTACATGTAATGAAATTAATATAAATTATTGTATTTGAAGTTTTTGTCCAAAGAGCTTCTATTTACTTTCCAGCTCCATAACTCTTTACCCTAGAACTGATGGCCTTAATTCCAGCTTCTCTCCTCTTCAGCTTCTACTCTCTACAGCTTCTCCCCAATTCTTGGTACTCTAATCCTTCTCTCCATCTGAACCTGTTTACAAGCAGGTTCTTTCCACAGATGCACTGTTATTCAGACCTTTATTTGTTTTTTGTTTAGCTGTTGTGTGTTTACTTTTCAGCAAAGAAATTCTGCAAAATAAAACTTAGGAAGAGCTCAAATATGTAAAACAGATAAGATCTGAGCTTCTTTGATTGAAAGAAGAAAGCACCCCCAAGGCACATGAAATTAATGAAGCACATATTTAAAACCACTGCCTTAGCCTGGCTTCCATTCACCTATTTCTCTTGGGATATTTCTGTTTTCAATGTTATTTTCAATAATACAGTGTAAAGCTTTATCTTTTTAAAGGGAAATTCATACATTAGTGAGCTAGCGGTAGGGGGTGTTGGTAGTTTATGTTGGCTTCTATCACAGTGCCTATCTTAACTGACTGTCAAGGCAAATGCCTTACACATTTTTTTCTAGCACTAGACTCTTAAGCACTTGGAAGACAGAAATAGCTAGTCTTACTTATTTTAGCACATTTAGCATCAAAACAGCATCTAGCACTTAGTAGGTACTTAAAAAATGTGTGCTAAACTGAGTCCCATTGTGTCTGAGGTGGGGCTTTTGTTACACCTGTCAGGCATTTACTCTGATTACATACACAGGGTTGGCCTTAGCCATGTGGCCACACATCTTTGCTTAAGATTATCTTTTAACTAAAATTTTGTGAAGCCTCTCTGAAGAATGTAACCTGTTAATGGGAAGGATGTAAACCCTCTGAGTATGGCCGGTTGTTTTTATTATTGTTATGAAAAGCAAATGTTTTTAAGCCCCTGGGTCTTTTTGGATACAGAAAATACTTACTCAATGATTCTAATTAAGAGATGGCTCATTCTCTGTCATAGTTTCCATAACTAGATTTTCTTTTTGTATCTTCACTTCAGAGGCTCACTGGAGCAACTATGTAGAACCTCTAAAGTAGTAGAGAAATCTGGTTTTATGAACCATCATCACAGTTGTGTTAAGCTGATGATATATGAAAAATGAATTTTTTTTTAAAGATAAAATAAATGTGTGAAAATTTTTAGGCTAGTGAAATATTTGGGATTAGAGCTACTCATATTTTTTTTCCTATGGGAATGTTAGTATTTGCACTCATGTCTTAGATGAGTTTAATATGACCATTTCAACCTCTTCATGAACTTTATTGCAAAACATTTATTATTGCTTATAATGACTTACTATTGCTTTTGGGAACTTTAATAACATGAAGAATCCTACGTACGAAAATATTTTATTAACTGCAAACATATTAGTTTTGGATAAAAGGAATTTTAATAAGACAATTTACCCAAACTGCATTAGGAAGTTATCTTTGTGATTTTGAAGAAATGAGGGTTGACTAAAAAAAAAATTATATAAACACTGTTGGAGAAAAGTTTAGCCCAATGATAGTAATGCAATAATATCAAAAATAATAAAATTTCTCACATTTATTGAAAGCTTTTATGTTAGGTGCTGTGCTGTTTTGTAACAATGTTTAAGTTAATCTTCAGACAAATCTCTGTGACATATATTATTATTATCCTCAGTTTACAAATAAGAAAAATAAGGCTAAGACAATAAGGTTCATGAGCAAACTGGAATTCAAGCACAAAATAGTGTGACTCAGGAATAAGAGCTCTTAAAAATCATTCTATATACTATCAATATGTATTTACAAATTAAGTTATAAGTATAGTTTTCATAATAAAGAAGGAGCAGACCTTGGCAACTTCCTCAAAATAATAGATGAAGTGCACTTGAATGTGTAAAAGATGCAAGCTTGTATTCTTACCCCATTATGAACAAAGAAAAGAGAAGCCTCAAAGATTATTGACTAGATGGAGCTTTAATAAAAATGTTGTTTGATTTCTCGTAATTTTTAGACTCATTTGTGGAATAGATACATGTCCTTGGAAATTGTAAAAATAAATGATGCTAGCATTGTCTTTTCTAAGGCATTGAGGTATGAGTTATCTTGTACTATCTTGTGAATTTCACTCTTTTGTTCAAGGGCTACTTTTTAGTGATGGTAGAAAATCGGAACAGCTACCTCAGTGCCTCAAATAACAACAAGGGCTCAGGACTGCCAGCTGGAAGTCAATGTCCACATGCCTTCATTGGAGCCATTTCAGGATCTATGTGAAATTGCTGCTTTCTGACCTTGGCTGCTTTTCTCTGCTCCTTTATGAACAGTCTCAGGCCTTGTTCTGCTCAATAATCTCATGGCCTGACTATATGGGTGTGCTGTGACAATACCTTGATATGTCAAGATCTGCTTTCTGGCCCCAACAAGGCCATTAGCGCTACTAGAGCGCATATAGTTTCTCCACAGTCCACAGGTGATGGGTGGCACTTGTGGACAGGGGAAATCAGGGACTAATCAACAAAGAGCCCAGCAAGGAAGAAAATGCTACTTTGGGAATTTAACTCCTCTGTCAAAAGCTAATTCTAGTTACAAAGGGGGAAATCGAAACAGCTGCATCAGCACATTAAATGACAACAAGGGGCAGGAGTGCTGGCTTAAAATGCAAGTGTCAGGGAAATCTGCATATCTCACCAGTGTGACCAGCCAAGTTTCAGAGGAATTTCCAGTACTCATGAGGTGTACATGGCACTGGGAAAAGCAGTACATTTGTAGAAAAGAGCAGCAAGGAACTCAGGAGCACAGTGCCTACGCAGAGCCGCAGTACTGCTGTGTGACTTCAGCAGGCTGTCAGGTCTCTGCTTCTCAGAATTTGCCTATAAATGAAGACTAGAACATCTCTAAGGTCTTGTCTGAAATGAAGACATGATGGTTTCCACAAAGCTACATTTTGAACAACAACAAAAAACCAGTGACTTAATATATTAATAAATTATATTGCTTGTCATGTGTACGACACATGACAATGTTGTAATTATAAGTGATTGTAATTAAAGTAATTGTAAGGGATATTTGATTAGTCAGAAAAAGGGAATTAAAAGAGGAAAGGACTGTCACGAGAGAAGGAAAAGGAGGACAGGTTGTGAAGTCACACCTACGAATAGCTCGCTGCCTTTCCTCCATGAAGTAAATGCTCTGGCTAGAGGCCTCCTCAAAGCAAAATTGGATTTTAGTTGAAATTTGATGAAACAGTTTTAATTCCAGAACTCTTGCCCTTTCCATGTGAGGACAGTGCTTCTTTTGGCTTTGAATTGGGAAATTAATGTGAACCAGGCTCCATTCCTCAGGACCTCATTACCCTAAGGTAACAGCTACCTGTGGCCTGTGAGTGTACGTGGTGAAAAGCAAGGAGATATTTTGTGCAAGAATAAAGAGATAGTGTGGCCTTCAATAATTTATTATGAAATTTTCAAACATACAGCAAACTTGAAAGAATTTTGAATCAATGCCCATATACTTACTACCAAGTTCTTACCATTAATATTTTTCTGTACCTGATTTATCACATATCCATCCATCAATCAACATGCATATCATTAGTTAGAATTAATTATTTGTTTATAGTTTTTCTTCTTTTGATGTAAAATGTACATACAATGAAATGCACAAATCTTAGGTGTACATTGAGTACACTAATGATAATATGTGCCTGTATAATCCAAATTCCTATCAAAATACAGAACATTTATCACTCCAGAAATTTCCTTCATGTCTCTTCTCAGTTAATCCATCATACCTTCCCACAGAATAATAACTGTTTTGTTTTTTCCACCATAGATTAGTTTTACCTGTTCTATAACTTTGTATAAGTGGAACCATGTAGCATGTGCTTTTTTGTGTAAGTCTGCTTTAACTTGGCATAATATTTATGAAATTTATCCATAGTGTTGTACATGTCAGTACCTCTTTTTATTGCTAAGTAGTAGTTTATTGTACACATATAACCACAGTTTACAAACTCTTCTGTTGTTTCATATCTGGGCTGTTTTCAATTTAGAATTATTATGAGTAAAGCTACTGTAAACATTTTTGTACAAATCTTTTGTGAACATACATTTTCATTCTCTCTGGTAAATACCTAGGATTGGAATTGCTGGGTTGTAGGATGAGTGTATATTTAGTTTTATAAGAGATTGCCATATCTTTCCCAAACTGATTATGCTATTTTACATTTCCACCAGCAATACTTGAGGGTTCCAGTAGCTCTACAGCCTCATCAACATTTGGTGTTATCAGTCTTTTTAATTTTAGCCATTTTGGTGAGTGTGGTGGTATCTCATTATAGTTTTGATTTACATGAAGATTGAGTTTTTAATTGCTTAAAATTTGAGTGGGTGAAGAGTAGAGAAAACCTTCATAGTAAGAGTACTAATGGAGGTAGAGTTATAAAAACAGAGAGCCCACTGGCCAGACTTTGAATAGGTAATATATTTAAATTTCGCTGAGTTCGAGTTAAGAGGAGGAAGCCAAGAAACACTTATAAGTGTCAGGATCCACTGATACAATTCCATTTTTAGTATTTGTGCTGCTGAAGCAAGCACACAATCAGCTAATAATAAAGAAAATATATAAAGAGGAAAACTTAGACAAGGCTAAATGAGAATGATGTAGTCTACATGCTGTGGAATTGTATACATAGCCCTGGTTAAAAGAAATTAAGAAACTTAGGCCGGGTGCTTTCGGTCACACCTGTAATCCCAGCACTTTGGGAGGCCAAGGCAGGTAGATTGCTTGAGCCCTGGAGTTCGAGACCAGCCTGGGCAGCATGGTGAAACCCCATCTCTACAATAAGTACAAAAATTAACTGGATGTCATGGTGCACGCCTGTAATCCCAGATACTCAGAAGGCTGAGGTGGGAGGATTGCTTGAGCCTGGAAAGCAGAGGTTGCACTGAGCCATAATTGTGCAACTGTACTCCAGATTGGGCAACAGAGGGAGACTCTGTCTCACAAAAAAAAAAAAAAAGAAAAGTCGAAAGAAATTAAGAAACGTAGAAAAATCCATAGGCATGTGTTTTTTAATTTCAGTGCTTCTTCTATTTAATAAATTTATTGAGGTATTTTATTTTACAGTTATAATTTTATCAACAAGTTGGAAGGTAAATACTCTTGAGGAAATGTACAGCTTCATACGTTAGTCATCAAGTATGGAAAACACAGATAGACTTGTTAATAACTTTTGTGCCCAAAACATGTTGTTATATCTTCTATACAGTAACATTTAAAGGACTTTCAGAACTGAAGGATGTTTCTGTTTTGTATATTTGTTTCTGTTTTGTATATTTTCTTTGCTTTCTCTGGACTGAAGTAACTTAGGATAACCTATCTTATCATTTGACCATTACAACCTTATATTTCTTCTTAAAAGCAAAATATTATGTTAAGAGATCATTATATTCTTTTGCTTCCTTTTATAATGTCAACTTATAAAATTTACTTTCACATTAACTGCTTAAAAAATGTTTCTCTGTTTCTATATTAGGTCCTACATTAGAGATCACCAAGCAAGACTTTTTTCAAGAAGCAAAAACTCTCATTGCCCAACATTATGAGAAAATAAATGAGGTTAGTCCTTTGCATTTATCTAATGTTACATTTTAAAATTTTTGCATACTACAAGGATTATTCCAAAGAATTGCATAAACCCTAATATATGATAGAATAAATAAAAAATAGAATAGAATTGAAAAGAAAAATGAAATGCTCACTAGCTATAAAAATTGATTTCAAATGACATTTTAAAATAAGATTTTTTAGTTATATGAATTTTAATTATATAAATGTGTTTAATTTGTACATTTAATACAATTTAAAATTTTTTTGAAGAATTTTAACATAAATAATTGGATTTATCATCTCAAGTAAATATCCCTTTAAATGCTGTTTAGTCAGAGCTAAACTAGAAAATAAATTGTGAGATGAGTCTCTTCTATACCCTTGGCATGATTACCTTAGCATTATACATTATATTCCATGTATCTTTTTGCATTAAGATTGTCCATTTGCTGGTCTGATAGATCCTTGAGGGCATAGACTATTTTTTGAATGCTGTATCTCTAGCAATAATGATTATGCCTGGCTCAATAAATATTTGCTGAATGGCATATATTTGGAAAGTGAGAAGATGGAGTGAAAGGGAAAGGGATAACAAAGAGACAGAGGAGGGTCAGCACAGGGTGACGTTTTGGAGGAGAGCATCTATAGAGGAGGTAGCAAATTTGGGGAAGGGGCAACTATTGTGACCGTTGGGCCTTTGGGAAGACAGGTGAGGGGAGAGTACCTTCGGATGTTTTACTGTGTATCAAATGATCCTAGTCCCCTGCTGAATACTTAAAAGTTTTTTTAAACAAAATTTTAAGTAAGCTTTTAAATATTTTTCAATATTTCTTGCAGTTGGAGAGGAGGATTCTAATTTTTACTTATGTTTCTTTTGAATGGTCCTCAATGCCATGACTGGCCATACATACTTTTAATCTTGTAATCAACATTGTACACATTGCTTAACTAATTTTTCCTCTAACCAATTTAAAATGATTTTCAATTATATTAATTTCACTGGTGGGAACATGGGATGAATGTTTCATGGTCTTCAGAGTTAGACAGATGTGCCTTAGAAACTTGACCTGTTTTAAAATTTGTATCTAATAATAACAGCCCAATGTTCCATCTTCGGTTGCCTGGCAAAATGTAATACTAGCACACTAAAACCTCCTTATTGACCTTTTGAGTCAGCAACAATTTGAATTTTTCTAAACCTTTTTTTGGGTGTGTGTGTGTTGTTGGGGGAATAGGGAAGAACTATAGCTCTATCTGTGTGTAGAACAGTTACGCTATTTGGATAATTACCTGTCAGAGACCTGGAGCTGTATTATTTCTCTGTTGTTCAAGGTGGTCAAAATAAAGAAGCAATTATGATTAAAAGGATATGAAATGTATGTCCTATTACCAGTATGCTCTTTTTGAGAGCTTACCTCCATGTATGTTCAGTTATTTCTGTTTCAGCAAAGGAAGAGATTTGGGGGATGTTAGCATTTTATGGACATCTGAAAGTTCTTCAAAGATGGTTGAAAATAATTTAATTCCTATATGTCTATTTGAAAAACTCCTATTTTGCAGTGGACTTGAAACCTGTAATTAAAAATATCACTTTGGGGAGAAAGTTGCTATTTTAAAATTTACATTTCTTTCGAAGGGGAATATAATCCTTATGCTTCTGAAGGACTTTTAGAGAGTGACATGGAATAACATCTGATTTAGCTGGTTACTGTCATTTGTAATTTACATTAGAGTAAATGTCTTATATAGTAAGGTGCCTTGTAAAATGTATGTAGTAGAGATGCAATTTTGTGAACTTATTAATAAAATTTATTATTTAACTTTATTAAATCATGCATACTAAAATTAAATTTTGCCAAAATCTATTTTTGTTTTATTCATAGAATAAAGTTCAAGGTACTTCTATAAATGTTTTTAGAAAGAAACACCAAAAACTGAAATCTGGCAAATACATACCTTTGGAGATTGACAAAAAGGAAACACGTGATGTGGTGCAAGAACATCAGGCAACACTCAGAAGGATTTGCTTTCCCAAGGAGCTTTCCAAAAGTGAACATCTTCAGGAACCCCCACAACGAATCTCCTTCAAGGAACCACACATTTTTAGTAGAAGAGAAAGATGCAGGCCCATAGATCTAATTACAAAAGGTGAGTTTTTGGTGGAGTGAAGAAATTCAGCAAACCCACGGGCAAAACTATTTGCTTCTTATGTACCTGTAATGGAATTTTCTTGTTCAAATAATTCCCTGAACTTTAAATCTTAACAGTGAAAGATAGGGAGGCCTGATTATTAGAGCTGCTAATCTCTGGGCACCACCAGAAATTGAGATGAACCCATTCTAAAGGGAAAGAGAAATTTAGGGGAACAAAACTTGTTAGCCATGTCTTCCAGAAGTGATTTTCTTTCTAGTGAAAATACTCAGAAACTGTTTATTTCACAGATGCTAAAGCAGCCATGGATGATAGCCCTGAATTCTGTTTTTGAGCAGGATCGATAGGATAGGCAACTTACTCGTGAGTGTGTTTCCTCAAAACACTAAAAAGATTTTTGGAAGCTATAGAGTTTTCCCTTAAAAGAAATTGTAAAGGTTTATCCTCTATCAGTGACATGGTAGGTGTAAATTAGAGATCGCTTTAAGCAAAGTGATATTGTTTTCCTGAAACTAATGGCATGAATACATAACCACTTATAATACATTTCTAGTATAGCTTTCACAGCCTCATCTTATTTTTTTCCTCTTACGTTATTTCTAAAGATGTTTATTTATTCATACACTCATTTGTATTTTTCCTATTCAACAAAGAATGACTGCTCTGTGCCAGGCACTAAGTTAAGAGCTGGAGAAACAGCAATTAAAAGGCTCAGAGAATAATGGTGAGGATAAACACAGGGTAATTTCTTACTATACAGTGCAGCAGTTGCTGTAAGAGGGTAAGTGTGAAGCATTATGGAAACACTGAGGAGTAACCAACCAAAGACCAGAAAAGATTTCTCCTGAAAATTTATCAGAAGAGATCTCTTTAGAACTGGGTTTTCAGAAGTAGGATGGAAACAGGAGATGCCATTCTGAGCCACAGGAACAAAATGTGTTAAAACTCCAAAGGACGTAAGAACGTGATATATTTTGGGAAGGGAGAGATGTGGTAGGAAATAAATTTTGGAAGATGGGTGGGCTAGAGTTTGAAGGGAATATAATAGTAGACCTAGAATTTGAACTTATGTTTAATGGAAAGACATGATGATTTCAAAGCTGTAGGTGGGGGAAGAGGTGAGATATAATCAGATCTTTCAGTTAGAAAAATAAAACTGGCAGCAGAGACTGTAGAGAGAGTGATGACAGAGAGCTAAGTGAGGAGGCTGTCCAGGTGAGAGATGACAGGGCCTAAATTAGGGCAGTAGGGAAGTATAAAGTGTGGAGGAGGGCTGTTCCATCAGCATTTCTCAAAGCATGCTCTTCAGAATGTTAGTCGTGAGTGATTCAGTGACCTGACAAAGGGTTCTTTGGTTAGAAACATTTAAAAAAAATACATGTTATAATCCTTATTGGAGATTCGTATTGATTATTAATATATTGAAAGGTCTAGGAAATACTGCAGAAAAGAAATCTGTTTACTGTTTTTAACCTTGCTACCGCCGATTCATTTGGCCAAAGAACCCCCATTTTTTTTCACATTATACCAGTTAATGTCCTTGAGACTAGTGTTCTTTTTAATACATTTTGATAAATTCAGAATTAGTGGATTATTTTAGGATGAATTAACTGGTTTTTGAAAAATCAACTGATTGTGTAATGAAAATGAAGATGATAAAGTTATTGAGGTTTCTAGACTGAGAAACTGGACAAAAATCCTTAGGATTGGATAGAAATTTAGAGAGTATCTTAGTCTGTTATTGCTGCTATAACAAAATGCCTGAATAATTTATAAACAGACTAAATGTATTATTCATAGTTATGGAGGCGGGAAATCCCAGATCAAGGTACTAACTAGCAGGTGGTTTTGTGAGGGTCCAGTCTCTGCTTCCAAGATGGCACATTGAATGCTCTGTCCTCTGGATGGGACAAAAGCTGTGTCCTCACGTGGTGGAAGGGATGGAAGGGAAAAGGGCTAGCAGCTCTCTGAAACCTCTCTTATTAGGGCATTAATTTCATTTATGAGGGTGAAGCCCTCATAACTTAATCACTTCCTCAAAGGTCTTATCTCTTAATACTATCACATTGGATCTTAGGTTCCAACATGAATATTGGAGACATACAAACATTTGAACCATAATAAGGGGAGAATCAGATTTTGGACAAGTGGGGAAAGGGCCGGGGGAAAATAATGAATTCAGTTTTAGACCTGTTAAGTAGACACACATGTGGAGATAGCCATTAGGAAGTTGAAAAAGGAGAGCTAGCACTTGAGAGGTAGGTGAAGATTGAAAATAGATGTGAGGGGTCACTACCGTACTGAAATTGTGGGGCTCATGCATTTCTTCACCTAACATTTGTTTAATTTAATATATGAGGTATGAGAGACAAAAGATATGCTGCTTCCCTTCAAGAAATTCAAATTTGATGTATATAGTTTTTGCAGCGTCACTGAAGGACAATAAATAGACAATTATAGTATGACTCATACTGTAACAGAAAGTAACTCTACTGCTTTAAAATGAATAGGAGGATATCTGATTCAGATTTAGGTGTCAGGAATAGATTCTCAGGAAATTTAAAGTCTTTGGTAAATTTTGAAAGATAAAAAAGTGTTAACTCAAAAAAGAAAGAAAATTCTGTCTAGCTAGAGGGCCTAGCATCTACCTGACAGTAGATATCTGAGAAAGTGATTATGATGTTTTTGACAGAATTAAAATGATTTTACATGACTGGAACATGAGGATTGGGGAGTGATTACAGATAACGGACTAGATACTGAACAACATAGAATTTTAACCTAAAAGCTATGAGAACCATTTAAATGTTTTAAAGAGAAGTTGCAGTGATAATATTTGCATTTTAGCATGTTTACTGGCTGTAGAGATGGGATGTGATGGATTTTAGATGCATAGAGACCAATAAGGAGATAGTAATTTACACGGGGAAAGACAATTTAAATGAAGGTAGTAACACTGGGGATAGTGTTGGGAGAGATTTTACAGATATTAGAAAGGTAGTGTTATTTAAACTTGGTCAACGATAAAGTAAAGCATAAGGCACAGGGAAGAGCTGTGGTACTGGGTTAGTGGTTTACACTAAGTGGCAGCGTGAAGCCAGGTATAGGAAATTAGAAGGTTGGAGATGCATCTTATATAATGGTAAAAACTGCCACCAGCAATAAGTTGGAATCTAGACCATGTACCTACTGAGCTTTGTAGCTTCAGGTAAAGAAGTTGGGAAATTCATCATTAAGACATATTGCTGGTTTCTGGCTTGCTTTGGGAATTATTATAAACATGAGATAAACTGAGAAAAGTCCTGGCTAGTCTACAATTAGAAATGAATGGGCATAGAGAGATACTAGGTACTTGGGGTCTTGGTTTTGAGCAAATATCTACTAATACTTAACATTGCCACAAAAAGCATATTAAAAGTACATCTTTTACCACACAGCCCATTATCTCAGATACCCTCATGGCAGTCATTATTGAGAGACTAATCCAAGGGGTAAGGGAAACAAAGATGCAAAGGAGATTTTAGAGCCATATATTAAAAAAATGACTTTGCATTCTGGCCAGCATGGTGAAACCCCATCTCTGCTAAAAATATAAAAATTAGCTGGGCATGGTGGCACGCTCTTGTAATCCTAGCTATTTGGGAGGCTGAGGCAGGAGAATCGCTTGAACCTGGGAAGAGGAGGTTGCAGTGAGCTGAGATCGTGCCACTGCACTCCAGCCTGGCAACAGAGTGAGACTCCATTTCAAAAAAGGTAAAAAAAAAAAAAAGACTTTGAATGTGGTTATTGTCAGGCAGAATTAACTGGAAGCAAATAGATTAAAAAGCCTAACAGATTTTTTTAGAGAATTTAATTCCCAAAGAAACCATGAACCTTGATGTAATTGAATGTTGAAAAAGTAAGATAACCTAGATTTATCAGGAAGTGGGTGACACAAGCCATACAACCTCCAAGGAGGGTAATGGCAAGATGTGTCCAAGGAGCCAGTAAAAGGCTTCTCAGAGAGTAGATCAAGAGGCCACTGAAAAAATGAAGAGAGCACTTCCCAGGACAAAATCATTGTCTATTCAAGGAACTTCCCCACCTCCAGGTTAGGGGGCCTTCTCAGTGACTTTCCAATAGAATTCTATAACATCTTTGGACTGGTGACTATTATGTTTACTTTCTTCCCTTTCACTAATGGAGTTTTTACTAAGGTTATCCTATACCTGCTCTATTACTGTATGTTATATGCTTTAGGAAAGATGGAGATACCTTCTGTACTTGGGTCTCATATTACTGGACCATAAGGAACCACATCTGAACTTGTTGGATAAAACTACACAGCAGCTGGAGGTCCTGCTCTCGGAGCTGGATGTAGCGCCTGGGGGGAACTTTGGGTTGTCATCTTTGGGGAGAGGAAAGGTGTGTTCTGTAAAGGAACAAGAAGGAATGAATATTTAGTGTCCTAAAGAACAGACTGTAGCAGAGACGGGATAGATGCTCATCAAACTTGTATCCTTTTATTTCTTGGTACTTGGAAAATAGATGGGGCTATGTGACAGATTTGTCTCAGTGGATTATAGCTGGAAGTGATGCACATAAAATGCACATAAGTGATGCCCATAAAAGTGTTATGTCTTCTTCTCCCAATGTGGCTCCCCACATTTTCAAGTAGGAGGACTTCTTTTCAATATTCTTAAAATAATTAAACAGTGGTAATAGTACTTTTAATATGTGTTGATTAAAAAACTTAGTTCAGATATTCAGTAAATATACAAAGCTCAGTGCAGAGAATACAAAGGAGAAAAAATGGATATAAATTGTGTCGTCGTGGAACCTGTGGTCTAGCTAGGGAAACAGATATCAATTAACAATCACATATATACAGATTGAGAGTACATCACAAGTAAATTGGACATGGACTGTGTGTCAGCAAGACTTCCCAGAGGAAATGATATTTGAGCTAAGATGTAAAAGATGCATAGGTGTTACTCAAAGAGTGGGAAGTTTAAGGCAATTGCAAAACCATTTGCAATGACGCAAGGTGTAGGGCACATGGAAGAACTTTCAAATAAGTGAAAAAAGAGTTAATGTGGTTGCAGTTCTGAGAATCAGCTGGAGATAAGTGAGCTGAGACTGTATAAGAACAGAACCTTTTAGTCAGTGCTGTGCTAGCACATGTTTAACAACTGGCTCTGGTGAGGGGAGGGAGGAAGGCCTGGTTTGTAGTTTTTACTGATTTCCATGGTGTAAATACTCTTAACATAGCCAGTTTCAAACTACCAATAGTGGTACCACTGATTACAGGAGTTGGGAAGAGATGTACACAGTCAGCTCTCCTGAGCAGGTCTGAGCTTGCTGCAGCACACCACTGCATGCAGGCCGTGTCAAACACTTCTCATTCATCACCTGAAATCCTCTTGGGCTCATCTCTTATTCCAGGCACTGCAGCCACTGCTAGGGTGACTGGTCCTTGTTCCATACTTCCTGGACTCCTTCCTGGCTTGAGACATTCATAGGACCAGCTTCAGCTGACACATAAACAACCAGGAAGGGGGGATGAGAGCCAGTGGATAAATGTTTCCTCCCTTCTGTCCCTGGGCAGAAGGGTCTCAATAACCTTTTATAAAGTTTCTCAGAAGGTTTTGGACAGTTAAGCAACCAGTATCTTATAATGATGGTCAACTCAGAAAAAAATTTCACGTTAGTTTTCCCTTCTTGCTTGTTTTATTTTCTCCTCCTTCATTTCTAATATCACTTTAAAAATACTGTCATAAAAATATTTTAATGGAAGAATTGTCAGTACTTGCTGAAAGATTAGGTGTGGAGTGTAAGGGAAAGACAGCATGAAGGATGACTCTTAGGCTTTAGTCCTGATGAACTGGAAGATGAGAACTGCTACTTTCTGAGATGGAGAATAGAGAGAGATGCGTTTTAAATGGGCAGAAACCAAGAATTGGGATACGGATATATTAAGTTTGAGGAGGCTATTAGACATACAAATCAAAATGTCAAATAGGTAGTCCATTATAAGTAAGTGCAGACTCATGGGAAAGGTTGGAGTCATTAATTTGTAGATAATATTGTCCAGTAGACATGCCACATGAGCCACATATAATAAACAATTTTCTAGTGGCCACATTAAACAGTAAAAAGAAACAGGTAAAATTAATTTCAATAATATATTTGGGGCCAGGCGTGGTGACTCACACCTGTAATCCCAGCACTTTGGGAGGCCAAGGCAGGCAGATCACTTGAGGGCAGGAGATAAGCCTGGCTAACATGGTGAAATGCCATCTCTACTGAAAAATACAAAAATTAGCCAGGCTTGATGGCAGGCACCTGTAATCCCAGCTATCCGGGAGGCAGAGGCTGCAGTGAGCCGAGATTGTCCCACTGCACTCTAGCTGGGAGACAGAGAAAAAAAAGATATATAATATCTCAATAATTTTTACATATATATATAAAATTATTGAGATATATATTTTTCATATTAAATCTTCAAAATCCAGTGTATATTTTACTTACTGTGACTCTTAAATTGGACTAGCCACATTTCAAGTGCTCATAGCTACTTATGGTAATTGGCTATCATATTGGACAACACAGGTATAGATACTATTTACAGTCATAGACTTAGATAAGATCATTGAGGAAGTAGATGTAGGTAGAAAAAAAATCCAAGAACTGAGCCCTGAGAATTTCTAACACTTAGAGGGCAAGAAAAGGAGTATCCAGCAAAGGAAGCAGAAAATGAACAGGAGCCAAATCAGGGGAGTGGGAAATATATTAGTCTTATTTCAGTTAAGGAGTAATGCATTAGAAAGGAGCAAGGACAGCTTATTTGTTGTCCCAAGAGAAAGGCAGGGGCATGAGTGCAGATGCAGGTGGATTGATAGAGCAGGTGATGAGATTACTTCAATTTTTTTTTCCAATGAAGTTAGAAGTGAGTTATTCACTTGAGGGTAGGATGGGACCGAAAGTATTGGGGTTTTGAGGAGCAAGGAGAAGGGTGAAATAATCAAATTTGGAAAAATGTGGAAGTGAAAATATAGTTCGCTATGAAAAAATGAAATTCCTTCTTTCTTTCTTTCTTTCCTTCCTTCCTTCCTTCCTTCTTTCTTTAGAGGGAAGAGAAATGGTTGGGAAGTGTCACTGAGCATCAGCGAAGGAACCGTTTTGCCTAAAGCCCTAGGGTATGTGAAGGGTAGAAGAAAAGAATAGCTATTCGTTGAGAGAGCTGCTGAAAAAGCTGTCTCCTTAGGAAAATAGGATTATTAGAACAAGAAGATAGGGGGAACATGTACAGAAGATAGCAAGAATATTAATTTAGCTGATAGAAGGTCTTGGGTTTCTTAGGACAAATGAAGAGTTTGGGAGCTGGTTCGAGGAAGAATGAAAGATGGCAGGTCTATGGAGATTGAGGTCAGCAGTAAGAAGAGTGAGAAGACTAGTTCCGAGGGTCACTTAGAGTATGTGAGTAATCCTTTCTAATGATAGTCTCTTTTGGGGGATTTTTCTCTTTAGCACTTTGTTATCATGAGGCCAAAGTGTTGGGGGTGGACAATGTTGGTGGTGGACAATGTAAGAGGGAAGTGAAGATTTTATCAGGAGCACAAGGAGGGCAGAAATCCTCCTGAAAATCTCATTATAGACTCTGCTGAGGTCGGAGACATGCTACTAGGAACCTTTGCATGTGCCTCACTAGACAGCTCTGAAATGCTGATCTTTGAGTTTATATTTGAATTAAAATTGCAATTCATTTTTCAAAGTTCTTATCTCAAAAGGCATGTATTAGCTCTGTACTTTGGATCTATTTTTAAAGCATATTCCCAATATTCACTTCCCGGTGAATGGAAGCATGATCTAAGATATCAGTGGCATTAATTCCAGAACTTGATTAAAGTCTGTGACATTAGAAAGAAACGTGTGTACTGCGTGTGTAGAGTATGTAGTTTCTGCTCAGACAGCCCAGACAAATTCAGTTGCATTATCTTCCATAAACTGAATATCTTACGTGAGAATAGGCCAAACATTCCTTGAATTTGATCCAAGGATATCAACTTAAAAAATACCCTGTAACAATTATAGTATCAAATATCCTTTGTAAATATCTTCTTTGTGCTTGCCTGTAAATACATGCCCATAGTTTTGATACAGCAAAGTCAGGAAAAATATGAAATTATCTTCTCTTTCTGTGTATATTCTACAGTACTGCTTAACCAGTTTGTATTGTCATTCTGCCGATAATTTATGAATCTTAATTATTAAAAATTATTAAATTTTAAATTATTGGATTACTAAAATGATTGACTATTAGAAATTAGAAATCTCATGTAAAATCAGTGTTTTTGTAATATATATAAAATATTAATGTTAGTTAGCATATAATACAGTATTGTCTTGTTCATGTAGTACCATATAATATACAATTTGCATTCTCTTAGGAATTAAAAATATTTATATCTATTTTGAGTTATTTAAATTTGAAAACAGGCTGTAATTAAGCTCAACAAGATTTCATTACATCCATGTCATGCACATATACTTAGCGTTGATATGGAGTTGTTCTTTACCCAGTCTGGAAGAAGGTAAAAATATGTATGAGTGTGTGAGTTGTGAGAGTGTGTTTGAGTGTGTATGTGTGTGTTTGTGACTGTTTATATATGTTTATGGGTGTGGGAGAGTCTCTACATATGTGTATGAGTGTACGTGTATGTGTGTCAGAGAGAGAGAGAAAGAGAGAGTGTTTATGTATTCCTTGGTCTCCAAATCACAAATCTTTTCCTTTATATATAAAATGAGAGCATAATAAATTGTAATAATGCTTTAAAATGACTACATAGCTAGAAGGCACTGGAGAAATCTATCAGAAAAAAAATGACTTTGTGCTGTGATTATTCCTTTGCCTACAGTGGTGACAACTTACCAAATAGTTTTTTGATCAACAATGTTTATGAAACCTAATTTATATTTTAATGATTTCAGGTATATGATCATTCCTTGGTATCTGTGGGGAATTGGTTCTATGAACTCTGCAGATTCCAAAATTGGCAGATGCTCAAGTCCCTTATTTAAAATGCTATAGTACAGAAATACAAGCATCTGAGACTACTATGTACACCTCTATGCACACAAACTAGAAAATCCATAGGAAATAGATAAATGCTTGGAAACATACAATTCTCCTAGCTTGAATCAGGAAGAAATAGAAATCCTGAACAGACCAGTAACAAGCAATGAAATTTAATCAGTAATTTAAAAAAAAGTCTCCCAGGAAGAAAAAAAAAAGCCCAGGCCCAGATTCATAGACAAATTCTACCAGACATCCAAAGTAGAATTGGTATCAATCCTACTGAAACTATTCCAAAATATCAAAAAGGAGGAAATCCTCCCTAACTCATTCTATGAAGCCAGTATCGCCCTGGTACGAAAGCCAGGAAAGGAAATAACAACAACAACAAAATTACAGACTGATATGCCTGATGAACATAGATGCAAAAATCCTCAACAAAACACTAACAAACTGAATCCAACAGCACATCAGAAAGATAATTCACCATGATCAAGAGGGTTTCATCCCAGGGGTGCAGGGATGGTTCAATATGTGCAAGTCAATAAATGTGATTCACCACATAAACAGACTTAAAAACAAAAACCATATGATTATCTCAATAGATGCTGAAAAAGCATTTGAAAAAATGCAGCATCCCTTTACAATAAAAACCTTCAACAAACTAAGAATATAAAGAATATACCTCAAAATAATAAAAGCCATATATGATAGACCCACAGCCAATAACATGCTGAACAAGGAAAGGTTGAAAACATTTCTCCTAAGTACTAGAACAAGAGAGGAGTACCTGCTTACACTACTTCTATTCAACATAATACTGGAGGTCCTGGGCAGAGCAATCACGCAAGAGAAAGAAATAAGACGCATCCAAATTAGAAAAGAAGAAGTAAAACTATCTCTGTTTGCTCATAATATGATCTCATGTGTAGAAAACCCTAAAGACTCCTCCAAAAGACTCCTAGATTTGAGCAAAGAATTCTGTTTGGTCTCAGTTTACTAAAACAATATACACAAATCAGTAGCACTGCTATACACCAACAATGACCAACCTGAGAATCGAATAAAGAACTCAGTTCCTTTTACAATAGCTACAAGAAAAGATACCTAGCAATATACTTAACCAAGGAGGTGAAAGATCTCTACAAGAACTATAAAACACTGCTGAAAGAAATCATAAATGACAGAAATAAATAGAAAAACATCTCATGCTCATGGATTGAAAGAAACAATGTCACAGAAATGACCATACTACTCAAAACAATCCACAGATTCAATGCAATTCTGATAAAATTACTAATGTCTTTTTTTCCCATAGAATTAGAAAAAACAGTCTTAAAATTCATACGGAACCAAATAAGAGCTCAAATAGCCAAAGAATTCCTAAGCAAAAAGAAAAATTCTGGAGATATCACATTACCCGATTTCAAATAATACCACAAAGCTATAGTAACAAAAACAGCATGGTACTGATGTACAAGTAGACACACAGGTCAATAGAACAGAATAGAGGACCCAGAAACAAAGCCAAATACTTTATAACCAACTGATCTTTGACAAAGCAGATGAAAGCATACACTGGAGAAAGGACAACCCTATTCAATAAATGGTGCTAGGAAAATTAGATACCCACATGTAGAAGAATGAAACTGTATCCCTACCACTTGCCATATGCAAAAATTAAGATAGATTAAAGACTTAAATATGAGACCCAAACCATGAAATTCTAGAAGAAAACCTAGGAAAAATTTTTCTGGACATTGGCCTAGGCAAATAATTTATGAGTAAGTTCTCAAAAGGAAACTCAAGAAAAACAAAAATAAATTAATGGGACCCAATTAAACTAAAAAACTGATGCCTTGAAAAGGAAATATTCAACAGAGTAAACAGATAAACTACAGAATGGGAGAAAATGTTTGCAAACTATGCATCTGACAAAGGGCTAATATCCAGAATCTATAAGAAACTCAAACAAATCAGCAAGGAAAAGACCAAATAATCCCATTTAAAAGTTGGTAAACAACATGAACAAACATTTTGCAAAAGAAGATATACAAATGGTCAAAAAACATATGAAGAATTCTCCATATCACTAATCATCAGGGAAATGCAAATTAAAACCACAGTGAGGTACCACACTACCATAGCCAGAATGGCCATTATTAAAAAGTCAAAAAACAATAGATGTTGGCACAGATGTGGTGAAAAGGGAATGCTTATATGCTGCTGGTGGAAATGTCAACTGGTACAACCTTTATGGAAAATAGTACAGTGATTTCTCAAAGAACTAAAAGTAGATCTACCATTCAACCCAGCAGTCTAACTACTGGGTATCTACTCAAAGGAAAAGAAGTCATTTTATAAAGAAGACACCTACATGCACATGTTTATCACAGCACAATTCACAATTGCTAAGATATGGAATCAACCTAAGTGCCCATCAACTGATGAGTGGATAAAGAAAATGTGGTATATTTATACCATGAAATATTACTCAGCCATATAAAAGAACAGAATAATGTCTTTTGCAGAAACTTAGGTGGAATGGAAGGACACTATCTTAAGTGAAGTAACTCAGGAATAGAAAATAAAATACTGCCTGTTCTCACTTATAAGTGTGAGCTAAGCTGAGTCTACACAAAGGCATATAGAGTGGTATAACGGACACTGGAGATTCAGAAGGGAGGAGGGTGGGAGAGGTCTAAAGAATGAAAAACTACCTATGGAGTACCATGTACACTATTTGGGTGATGGGTACACTAAAATTCTAGACTTCACCACTATACAGTTCAATTAAGCAACCAAAAACCACTTGTAGCCCTAAAGCTATTGAAATAAAAAATATAAATAAAAGAAAAAAATGAAAATGGCGTATTTGCATATAACTTAAGCACATACTGTTGTATACTTTAAATCATATTGAGATTACTTATGATACCTAATACAGTGTAAATCCCATGTAAATAGTTGTTGTTGTATTGTTTTTTAAATTGTATTATTTTTTATTGTTGTGTATTTTTAAAAAATATTTTCAACCTGCCATTAGTTGAATCAGCGGATGCTAAATCTACAGAAACAGATGACTGATTATACATACAAACATGCAATAAACATGCTAAAACGTTTTTACTCATTCCTGCAAAATTACTTGGAAGAATTTAAGGAGCCATAACAATTTATAAAAAAAGTGGAAACTAGAGATTGTTTTCAATGAGGTGGGAAATTATGCTGAGTTTGGTGTCACAGAATAATTTGATTTGAAGTCTCGGAATTTGAAACATACTAATATTGCTCCATGCATAAAAACAGATCCTTATTGTGAAATTTCTAAATGAGAGAATAAGTTTGAGATAATCTCTTGAGAGATTATCACACAGAGAATTTTGCAAATGCTTCTACTTTTCTTCATTTCTTCCTGGTTTAGATTGCTGTATTTCTTCTCATTTCTTGTCAGGAATTTTCTTTTGCTGGCCCTTTTGAATGCTCTTGCAGAAAGAACCTAAACAGAATTCTTAAATTAGCACATGAATAGAATTATAATTCATATCTGAATGACAAATGTTTTGAACATGCTCCTTTCTTCTTTATACTTTTTCTCTTTTTATACTGACCTGGTAAGCTCTGAAATAGAAAGATGCAAGATGAGGACTCAGAGTAAGACAGGAGACTCATTGCTTCTGAGCAACTTGGTTTACTACAGTGAAGTAGCCACAAAGTTCACTAACTTTTAATGAAGTTAATAGCATCTTAAATATGAATTAATATAATTGAATAAAGCTATGAATACATAGAATTAATAGTACGTTATAAATAGAAAAGATATTAAAACGTTATAAGGATTTAGAAGCAATTGAAACACATTCTTTTTTACCATTTTTCTTTTTTTTATTTTTTAAATTTTTTATTTTTTAAAATTATTATTATTATACTTTAGGTTTTATGGTACATGTGTGCAATGTGCAGGTTAGTTACATATGTATACATGTGCCATGCTGGTGCGCTGCACCCACTAACTCGTCATCTAGCATTAGGTATATCTCCCAATGCTATCCCTCCCCCCTCCCCCCACCCCACAACAGTCCCCCAAGTGTGATGTTCCCCTTCCTGTGTCCATGTGTTCTCATTGTTCAATTGCCACCTATGAGTGAGAATATGCGGTGTTTGGTTTTTTGTTCTTGCGATAGTTTACTGAGAATGATGATTTCCAATTTCATCCATGTCCCTACAAAGGACATGAACTCATCCTTTTTTATGGCTGCATGGTATTCCATGGTGTATATGTGCCACATTTTCTTAATCCAGTCTATCATTGTTGGACATTTGGGTTGGTTCCAAGTCTTTGCTATTGTGAATAATGCGGCAATAAACATACGTGTGCATGTGTCTTTATAGCAGCATGATTTATAGTCCTTTGGGTATGTACCCAGTAATGAGATGGCTGGGTCAAATGGTATTTCTAGTTCTAGATCCCTGAGGAATCGCCACACTAACTTCCACAAGGGTTGAACTAGTTTACAGACCCACCAACAGTGTAAAAGTGTTCCTATTTCTCCACATCCTCTCCAGCACCTGTTGTTTCCTGACTTTTTAATGATTGCCATTCTAACTGGTGTGAGATGGTATCTCATTGTGGTTTTGATTTGCATTTCTCTGATGGCCAGTGATGGTGAGCATTTTTTCATGTGTTTTTTGGCTGCATAAATGTCTTCTTTTGAGAAGTGTCTGTTCATGTCCTTCGCCCACTTTTTGATGGGGTTGTTTGTTTTTTTCTTGTAAATTTGTTGGAGTTCATTGTAGATTCTGGATATTAGCCCTTTGTCAGATGAGTAGGTTGCGAAAATTTTCTCCCATTTTATAGGTTGCCTGTTCACTCTGATGGTAGTTTCTTTTGCTGTGCAGAAGCTCTTTAGTTTAATTAGAACCCATTTATCAATTTTGTCTTTTGCTGCCATTGCTTTTGGTGTTTTAGACATGAAGTCCTTGCCCATGCCTATGTCCTGAATGGTAATGCCTAGGTTTTCTTCTAGGGTTTTTATGGTTTTAGGTCTAACGTTTAAGTCTTTAATCCATCTTGAATTGATTTTTGTATAAGGTGTAAGGAAGGGATCCAGTTTCAGCTTTGTACATATGGCTAGCCAGTTTTCCCAGCACCATTTATTAAATAGGGAATCCTTTCCCCATTTCTTGTTTTTCTCAGGTTTGTCAAAGATCAGATAGTTGTAGATATGTGGCGTTATTTCTGAGGGCTCTGTTCTGTTCCATTGATCTATATCTCTGTTTTGGTACCAGTACCATGCTGTTTTGGTTACTGTAGCCTTGTAGTATAGTTTGAAGTCAGGTAGTGTGATGCCGCCAGCTTTGTTCTTTTGGCTTAGGATTGACTTGGCGATGCGGGCTCTTTTTTGGTTCCATATGAACTTTAAAGTAGTTTTTTCCAATTCTGTGAAGAAAGTCATTGGTAGCTTGATGGGGATGGCATTGAATCTGTAAATTACCTTGGGCAGTATGGCCATTTTCACGATATTGATTCTTCCTGCCCATGAGCATGGAATGTTCTTCCATTTGTTTGTATCCTCTTTTATTTCCTTGAGCAGTGGTTTGTAGTTCTCCTTGAAGAGGTCCTTCACATCCCTTGTAAGTTGGATTCCTAGGTATTTTATTCTCTTTGAAGCAATTGTGAATGGGAGTTCACTCATGATTTGGCTCTCTGTTTGTCTGTTATTGGTGTATAAGAATGCTTGTGATTTTTGCGCATTGATTTTGTATCCTGAGACTTTGCTGAAGTTGCTTATCAGCTTAAGGAGATTTTGGGCTGAGACAATGGGGTTTTCTAGATATACAATCATGTCATCTGCAAACAGGGACAATTTGACTTCCTCTTTTCCTAATTGAATACCTTTTATTTCCTTCTCCTGCCTAATTGCCCTGGCCAGAACTTCCAACACTATGTTGAATAGAAGTGGTGAGAGAGGGCATCCCTGTCTTGTGCCAGTTTTCAAAGGGAATGCTTCCAGTTTTTGCCCATTCAGTATGATATTGGCTGTGGGTTTGTCATAGATAGCTCTTATTATTTTGAGATACGTCCCATCAATACCTAATTTATTGAGAGTTTTTAGCATGAAGGTTGTTGAATTTTGTCAAAGGCCTTTTCTGCATCTATTGAGATAATCATGTGGTTTTTGTCTTTGGTTCTATTTATATGGTGGATTACATTTATTGATTTGCATATATTGAACCAGCCTTGCATCCCAGGGATGAAGCCCACTTGATCATGGTGGATAAGCTTTTTGATGTGCTGCTGGATTCTGTTTGCCAGTATTTTATTGAGGATTTTTGAGGATTTTTGCATCAATGTTCATCAAGGATATTGGTCTAAAATTCTCTTTTTTGGTTGTGTCTCTGCCTGGCTTTGGTATCAGGATGATGATGGCCTCATAAAATGCGTTAGGGAGGATTCCCTCTTTTTCTATTGATTGGAATAATTTCAGAAGGAATGGTACCAGTTCCTCCTTGTACCTCTGGTAGAATTCGGCTGTAAACCCATCTGGTCCTGGACTTTTTTTGGTTGGTAAGCTATTGATTATTGCCACAATTTCAGCTACTGTTATTGGTCTATTCAGAGATTCAACTTCTTCCTGGTTTAGTCTTGGGAGGGTGTATGTGTTGAGGAATTTATCCATTTCTTCTAGATTTTCTAGTTTATTTGCGTAGAGGTGTTTGTAGTATTTTCTGATGGTAGTTTGTATTTCTGTGGGATCGGTGTTGATATCCCCTATATCATTTTTTATTGCATCTATTTGATTCTTCTCTCTTTTTTTCTTTATTAATCTTGCTAGCAGTCTATCAATTTTGTTGATCCTTTCAAAAAACCAGATCCCGGATTCATTAATTTTTTGAAGGGTTTTTTGTGTCTCTATTTCCTTCAGTTCTGCTCTGATTTTAGTTATTTCTTGCCATCTGCTGTCTTTTGAATGTGTTTGCTCTTGCTTTTCTAGTTCTTTTAATTGTGATGTTAGGGTGTCAATTTTGGATCTTTCCTGCTTTCTCTTATGGGCATTTAGTGCTATAAATTTCCCTCTACACACTGCTTTGAATGCATCCCAGAGATTCTGGTATGTTGTGTCTTGGTTCTCGTTGGTTTCAAAGAACATCTTTATTTCTGCCTTCATTTTGTTATGTACCCAGTAGTCATTCAGGAGCAGGTTCTTCAGTTTCCATGTAGTTGAGCGGTTTTGAGTGAGATTCTTAATCCTGAGTTCTAGCTTGATTGCACTGTGATCTGAGAGATAGTTTGTTATAATTTCTGTTCTTTTACATTTACTGAGGAGAGCTTTACTTCCAAGTATGTGGTCAATCTTGGAATAGGTGTGGTGTGGTGCTGAAAAAAATGTATATTCTGTTGATTTGGGGTGGAGAGTTCTGTAGATGTCTATCAGGTCTGCTTGGTGCAGAGCTGAGTTCAATTCCTGGGTATCCTTGTTGACTTTCTGTCTTGGTGATCTGTCTAATGTTGACAGTGTGGTGTTAAAGTCTCCCATTATTAATGTGTGGGAGTCTAAGTCTCTTTGTAGGTCACTCAGGACTTGCTTTATGAATCTGGGTGCTCCTGTATTGGGTGCAGATATATTTAGGATAGTTAGTTCTTCTTGTTGAATTAATCGCTTTACCATTATGTAATGGCCTTCTTTGTCTCTTTTGATCTTTGTTGGTTTAAAGTCTGTTTTATCAGAGACTAGGATTGCAACCCCTGCCTTTTTTTGTTTTCCATTTGCTTGGTAGATCTTCCTCCATCCTTTTATTTTGAGCCTATGTGTGTCTCTGCACATGAGATGGGTTTTCTGAATACAGCACACTGATGGGTCTTGAGTCTTTATCCAATTTGCCAGTCTGTGTCTTTTAATTGGAGCATTTAGTCCATTTACATTTAAAGTTAATATTGTTATATGTGAATTTGATCCTGTCATTATGATGTTAGCTGGTTATTTTGCTCGTTAGTTGATGCAGTCTCTTCCTAGTCTCGATGGTCTTTACATTTTGGCATGATTTTGCAATGGCTGATACCGGTTGTGCCTTTCCATGTTTAGCACTTCCTTCAGGAGCTCTTTTAGGGCAGGCCTGGTGGTGACAAAATCTCTCAGCATTTGCTCGTCTGTAAAGTATTTTATTTCTCCTTCACTTATGAAGCTTAGTTTGGCAGGATATGAAATTCTGGGTTGAAAATTCTTTAAGAATGTTGAATATTGGCCCCCACTCTCTTCTGGCTTGTAGGGTTTCTGCTGAGAGATCCGCTGTTAGTCTGATGGGCTTCCCTTTGAGGGTATCCCGACCTTTCTCTCTGGCTGCCCTTAACATTTTTTCCTTCATTTCAACTTTGGTGAATCTGACAATTATGTGTCTTGGAGTTGCTCTTCTCGAGGAGTATCTTTGTGGCGTTCTCTGTATTTCCTGAATCTGAATGTTGGCCTGCCTTGCTAGATTGGGGAAGTTCTCCTGGATAATATCCTGCAGAGTGTTTTCCAACTTGGTTCCATTCTCCCCGTCACTTTCAGGTACACCAATCAGACGTAGATTTGGTCTTTTCACATAGTCCCACATTTCTTGGAGGCTTTGTTCGTTTCTTTTTATTCTTTTTTCTCTAAATTTCCCTTCTCGCTTCATTTCATTCATTTCGTCTTCCATGGCTGATACCCTTTCTTCCAGTTGGTGGCATCGGCTCCTGAGGCTTCTGCATTCTTCACGTAGTTCTCGAGCCTTGGCTTTCAGCTCCATCAGCTCCTTTAAGCACTTCTCTGTATTGGTTATTCTAGTTATACATTCCTCTAAAGTTTTTTCAAAGTTTTCAACTTCTTTGCCTTTGGTTTGAATTTCCTCCTGTAGCTCTGAGTAGTTTGATCGTCTGAAGCCTTCTTCTCTCAACTCGTCAAAGTCATTCTCCGTCCAGCTTTGTTCCGTTGCTGGTGAGGAACTGCATTCCTTTGGAGGAGGAGAGGCACTCTGCTTTTTAGAGTTTCCAGTTTTTCTGCTCTGTTTTTTCCCCATCTTTGTGGTTTTATCTACTTTTGGTCTTTGATGATGGTGATGTACAGATGGGTTTTTGGTGTGGATGTCCTTTCTGTTAGCTTTCCTTCTAACAGACAGGACCCTCAGCTGCAGGTCTGTTGGAGTACCTGGCCGGCTGTGTGAGGTGTCAGTCTGCCCCTGCTGGGGGGTGCCTCACAGTTAGGCTGCTCGGGGGTCAGGGGTCAGGGACCCACTTGGGGAGGCAGTCTGCCTGTTCTCAGATCTCCAGGTGCGTGCTGGGAGAACCACTGCTCTCCTCAAAGCTGTCAGACAGGGACATTTAAGTCTGCAGAGGTTACTGCTGTCTTTTTCTTTGTCTGTGCCCTGCCCCCAGAGGTGGAGCCTACAGAGGCAGGCAGGCCTCCTTGAGCTGTGGTGGGCTCCACCCAGTTCAAGCTTCCTGGCTGCTTTGTTTACCTAAGTGAGCCTGGGCAATGGCGGGCGCCCCTCCCCCAGCCTCGCTACCGCCTTGCTGTTTGATCTCAGACTGCTGTGCTAGCAAACAGCGAGACTCCGTGGGCGTAGGACCCTCTGAGCCAGGTGCGCGCTATAATCTCCTGGTGCACCGTTTCCTTAGCCTATCGGAAAAGCACAGTATTCGGGTGGGAGTGGCCCGATTTTCCAGGTACCGTCTGTCAGCCCTGGAAAGGGAACTCCCTGACCCCTTGCACTTCCCGAGTGAGGCAATGCCTCGCCCCTGCTTCGGCTGGCGCACGGTACGCTCACCCACTGACCTGTGCCCACTGTCTGGCACTCCCTAGTGAGATGAACACGGTACCTCAGATGGAAATGCAGAAATCAGCGTCACTCACGCTGGGAGCTGTAGACCAGACCTGTTCCTATTCGGCCATCTTGGCTCCTCTTACCATTTTTCTTCTGCTAACTCTGATATTATTGGCCCAGAGGGGAAATTAAGGAATAAAAAAAATCTTAGAATAGAGTGGTGACTTGTAGACGTTTTCTGATTAAGCACATGTTTTGGAACATTAGAACATGTTTGTTCCATGTTTGGTACTTGACAAAGAACACAGGCAGAGAATTAAAAGGTTAGTGAAATGTTTTACAGTGGTCCAGGGTCATTCTGTGAGCTTTATGTGGGTGTAAATAATACCACCTCTTCTGAGGAAGTGAAATGAGAGCCGTAGCTTTCTAGAAATGGTTTTCTATTTGTAGTGCAGACCCTCTTCAGTGAACATGTGTTGGTTTTGGCTTCTCGGTATTCTTTAACCTTAGATCTTGTAACAAGATTTCAATTTGATTTGGAAAAATACTCCTCTACTTGGAGTTCATGCAGTTTGGGTAGGACTGTTATGTCACCTGTCATCTTTGGGCTTGTGATTCAGGCATAGCCAATGGTATTAGATTATTCTCTTGGCCACAGTGATGGGTTGAGTGATGGGACTTAATCCAACAAGGATGATGTGAGCTTGGAGGTCACAGAGGACACAGTATGAAATTCTGGAATAAAGCCAACATGGAAGAAAGAGCTGAATGGTGGAGGGAGATGAAGTACTGATGACATTGTTTATATCTTTGAATGAAGCATTGCTGAAGATAAACTTTAGCTGGACTTTCCAGTTTATGTGAATCAGTGAATTCCTCCCTTTTGAGGAGGCAGATAGATGGTTTAGTGTCTCAGAGCATGGGATTTCAACTTCCCAGGCTCAAATCCCAGCTTTATCACTTGGTAGTTTCTTATATTTGTTTCAGATAATTTAGTTTTCTGTTGATAGTCACTGGAGGTCTAATGAAGACACCTTTCTTTTTGCTTTTTTTTTTTTGAGACTGACTTTTGTTCTTGTTGTCCAGGCTGGAGTGCAATGGCGCAGTCTTGGGTCACTGCAACCTCCACCTCCTGGGTTCAAGTAATTCTCCTGCCTCAGCCTCCGGAGTAGCTGGGATTACAGGCATGTGCCACCATACCCGGCTAATTTTGTATTTTTAGTAGAGATGGGATTTCACCATGTTGGCCAGGCTGGTCTCGAACTCCTGACCTCAGGTGATCTGCCCGCCTCGGCCTCCCAAAGTGCTGGGATTACAGACATGAGCCACCATGCCTGACCTGGAAAACCTTTCTTATCCAATCATTCTTGGAAAAATTTCACTTCAGGTGTAAATAGTAGGTTGAATAATGGCCACCCAAAGATATCAGATGATAATTCCTAGAACCTGTAAATGTTTTATTTGGGATAAAGGTCTTTGCTGATGTGAGTAAGATAAGAATCTTTGGGTGGGGAGACTATCTTGGATTATCTAGGTTAGCTATAAATACTGTCACAAGTGTCCTTATAAAAGAGAGGCAAAGGGAGATTACAGACAAAAGAGGAAAACACAAAGAGACCATGGAGGCAGGATTCATGTGATGTAACCACACCAATCTGGCAGTCACCGGAAGCTGGAAGAGGCAAGGGATGGATTTGTCCCTAGAGGCTATGAAGGAGAGCAGCCCTGCCAGGATCTTGATTCTGGACTGCTGGCCTCCAGAACTGTGAGGAAATCGTTGTTTTAAGTCACAAGCTTCTGGTAATTTGTTTTAATGGGCATATAAAACTAATACAGTATACTTATGAAAGTACATTTCAATTCTAGACATCCTTTTTCTAAAATAATTTCCTTGTCAAAAGGAGTATAGAAGTGTGATCAATAGGCTAATTGTTTCAACTTTCATCTCTTCATTCATGTATTTATTCAGCAGCTATATTAAACTCCTACTTGAACAAGATACTGTGTACCATGGTCTGTGCCCTCATGGAAGTTTTAGTTTAGCAGACATCACTCTTCTTCTCTCTTGCTTGAAAAAATACATATTTCAGGGTTTTTGAGGGGAGGGTAGGAATCAGAGTTATGGTAGCACCACCTTTTTCTTTCTGGGTTTGGAACCACTTGAATTGAGAAGTAAGACACAGGAATGGAGCAAATGATCAAATGTTTATTTTATTATGGAGGAAGTTGATTAGAGAATATGGCTTTAAATAAGTGGTTCCATGGTTTGTTGTTCCTCTCCCAGAATTAAACTTACCCTTCCAGTTGTAGGCAGGAGGGCCTTTTACTCTCACCAAAGCCATGAACCTCTCTGTCTAGCCAGTCTTCTTTGTCTAAACTAAGAGAAAGGGCATAAATATATTCCCCATGGATACAAATTCGTATCATCAGAGGCCACCATGTTACTAACTACTTGTAGGCACCGGGGATTTGCCAATAGCATGAGGTTTACATACCTTTTGGAGGGTTTAGGAAAGGGACAACCATAAACCAGTTATTAAAGTAGTTAAATCTTTTATTGAATGGCACATGCATTTCCTCCTAGCAGTATTAGGCCCTTTAGGACTTTAAAAGTCTATGCCATGAAATACTTTCTGTCTCAGTAATTTATATGTAGCCAAGGGACCCATAATTATTTTTGCCATACTCTGTGTAAGTTGGTCAACCTCACCCATTAACATTTGTATTACTTTAACCTTTTTCAGGCTCAATTCTTATTATTAAATGCTAATTAGTAAATCAAGCAAAGTTAACTTTAAACATTTGAGGCTGAACTTAATAAGATTTTAGTTTTCTTTCTGGGATAATAGTGTGCTGAAATTGATGTATATTTATATAAAAGAAGTTAAAATAATGGAATTATATTTTACTAATTTTGAAATGGGTTTCTCAGCTATAAAGGGAAAAACAAAGTGTGTTTCTTCTGTTCTCTGCTAACCACAACACAGAATAATTCTGTGTCCTCTGGTCACCAAAACGTATGGGAATTTCTCCTCACACACTGAGCAGTTCTCCAGTGGACACCAGCTGGGTGTCCTCCAATTCAATTCAAATCTGACACTATCTACCTGGAGGTAGCATCAGATCCCATAGGTTGAGGGCTTAGTCCTCAAACTGCCCGTCACTTCAGATGCTATTCTCAAGTATGAGCATCTAGAATTTCTCAACAACTGGCTATAAATTGGGAGTCCACAACTCCCAACTCAGTTTGATGAATTTTCTCAGCTCACAGAACGCAGGGAAACACCTTACCTAAGTTTACCAATTTGTTGATAAAGGATATAATAAAAGTTATAAATGAACAGCCAGATGAAGAGATACATAGAGTGAGGTCTGGATGGGTCCTGAGCTCAGGAGCTGTTGCTGTAAAGTTGGAATGTGCCATCCTCCTGGCACATAGTGTGCTTGCCAACCTGGAAGCTCTCCAAACTCCCATAGTTCAGGGATTTTTGTAGAGGCTTCATCACGTAGGCAGGATTGATTATTAACTAAATTTCCAGCCCTTCTCTCCTTTCCAAAGAACCTAAAGGATTTTCTGATGAATTGGTTATTTGGATGTGAGAGGAAGATGACTCCAAGCTTTTGCCTTTATGTACTGTGGATGGGGTTGTCATTTACCAAACTGGGGAAGTCTTTGTGAAGAACAGGTTTGATGGGTATGAACTATTGTTCAGCTTTAGACATACAATAGCGATGGCAGCAGCAGCCCATCTGGAGCGGCTGCTGCAAAGATGCCGGCTGCAGCCGGGGAGGCTTGGCTGGGGCAAGGTGCTCCATGGAGCCGCAGGGAACCGAAAACAGGTGTGAGCCCCGCCCCCTTCTGCGTTGGAGGATCTTGCCTTCTTTGGCGCAGCTGCAGCTGCCTAGCTGCAACAGCGGACCTGGACATCCCTGCTCTCTTGAGGGCCTGGGAGGCTCCACCTGCCCCCACAGGCTCAGAAATGCCTGTTCCTGCTGCCTGGCCTCTCCCAACTCCCAGTCCTCACTCCAATTTTGGAGCAAAGTTGTGGCCAAGCCCCAGCACTGTCACGACCCAGCCAGGTGTGCACATGCTCAGGGCTGTGCTGACGTGCCAGCCCCCTGCCATCTTGGCCTGCTCTGAACTTTGGGCACCAACAAGCATGGGACGGAGGCCAAGGGGGTTGCTGAAGGCAGCTCGGTGTGGGACTGGAGGTACCCCTTGGCATGAACAGCTTGGGTGCTGTGGGTGCTGTAGATGGCAGGTTGATGGCAGCAAGAGGCAGACAGGCTCCTGGGCAGAAAGGGGCAGATCCTAGTGAAGCCTCACCTTCGAGCTGGGGATGGCCTGAAGCCTGAGGCTGGGCTGCCAGTTCTGTGGACTAGAGTGAGAACCTATGGTGCTTTTTCTGGGTCCGCCCATGGTCCACCCATAGACCAATCAGTAAGCACTTTCTCGCTGGGACTCAGCCAGACTTGGACAGAGGACAGGAAGACCTATCTGCAGTTAAGAGCCACCCACTACTGGTCTCATCTCCCCTGAGGGCTGCAGAGACATTGATGTTGGGATGACCTGCCTGTGGAGAGGAATCTGTGGAGCTGAGAGCTGAGCAAATGTCTGACCGACCTGCCTGCAGAAAGAAGCTACCCACTTCGGGTCTCCTTAGAGCTGTACTGTTGCTCAATAAAGCACCTCTTCACCTCACCCTCCAGTTGTCCACATACCTCATTCTTCCTGGACATGGGACAAGAACTCCGGACTCACCAAATGGCAGGACTGAAAGAGCTGTAACACAAACAGGGCTGAAACACGCCCTTTGCTCACCATGTTGCAGGCCATGAGAAGGAGAGAAGAGGAAAGGAGAGAAGAGCTGTGGTCCTTCAGGGAGCCCAGACCTAGGAGCTCCCCAAGCCAGGACTGTGACACTCTCTTTGGGGCTCTGCGATTCCTGGCATCTCCAAGATTCCAGGGATTACTATGTTCCCTGGTGCCAGCAGTGGAAGCTGCTTGCAGTATGCCTGGTATAGCTGCAGCCTTGCAGGAGTTGGTGCTGGGAGCTGGCCACCCCTCCACAGCCAGCATTACTGACTCTATGCAGTGGCCGAACCCTGTGCTCGCTCGTTCATGCACCCCTTGCCACTCCATGCCTGGCTCACCCTTGGCAGGCATGGGATCTGGGCCAGTAATGTGAGCTGAGCACAGCCTGTCAGTCCAAGCAGGCAGACTGAACCCAGCAGGCCCCAGCAAAACTCAGGCAAAGGCGCCACCAGCCACAGAGGTTTCTGGCTGGTGAAGTGATGCCCCAAGGATCCCATGACAGTAGTCTCTCCTTATCCATGGTTTTGTTTTCCATGGTTTCACTTTCTGAACTTTTAGTTACGTGAAGTTAACTGTGGTCTGAAAGTATTAAATGGGAAATTCCAGAAATAAACAATTCATAAGTTTTAAATTATACATCCTTCTGAGTAGGGAGATGAAATCTTGCCCCATACCAATTCATCCCACCCAGGATAAGAATCCTCCCTGTCTCCAGCATATCCACACTATATATATGCCCCATCCATTTAATCACTTAGTAGCTGTCTTGGTTATCAGCTTGGTTGTTGCCATATTGCAGTATTTGTATTCAAGTAACCCTTGCCTTATTTAATAATGGTCCCAAAATGCAAGAGTAGTGATGGTGGCATATTATTATAATTATTCTATTTTATTATTGTTGTTAATCTTTTACTGTGCCTAATGTGTAAATAAATTTTATCATAGGTATGTATGTATGTATGTATAGGAAAAAACATGGTACATATAGGATTTGGTACTATCCACAGTTTCAGGCATCCACTAGGGGTCTTCAATGTATCCACCCTCAGATAAGGGAGTACTACTATATAAAGTCTGAAATGTTTGTTAGATATTTAGATGGAGATATTGAATAGAAAGTTGGATATCTGGATTTGGAGTTCCTGGGAAAGGACCAGTATCAGTTATCAACCTGGGATACCTCAGTTTGTAGATGGTAGTTAATGCCATGAGGCTATGATATAATCATGGGAGGAAGTTAGAGAAGTCTGAGTAGTAAGCTGTGGATTATTTAGATTTCAGGGAAATGTGGAGAAACTAACAAAGAGACTGAGAAGGAGCGGCAAGTGAGGAAGAAAAAACAAAAATGGGAGACTGAGATATGCAGGATACTGAGTGAAGACTGTCTTCCCAGGAGCAGAGAGTGTTGGATCTACTGTGTTAGATTCTGCTTACAGATCAAGGAAGACAAAGACTTAAAATTGACATTGGGGTTAGCACTGTGGAGGTCAACGATGACCTTGACATCTACTATTTTAGTAGCGTGATCAATTCAAAAGAGAATTGAGGGAGAGAAATTAGATAAATATGGATAACTATTGCAAATAGTTATGAAGAACAGAGAAATTAGGTGACTATTGGGGGAGGTGAGATCAAGAGAGCACTCTTTTTTCCCTTTATTTAAGATGGGAGAAATGTCAATATATTTTTATACTGATAGAAACAATTAGGAGGAGATGGAAAATCACCAGTGAAGGAAGAAAAAGGAAGAATTGCTGGAACAGTATCTATAAGAAGGTGAGAGTGGGTGAGAGCTGTTGTAATATAAGTACAGGGGTTGGCCTTAGATGGGAATGTAAAATATTTTCACCTGTAGTAATGAGAGGGCACATGGAGTGTATGGGAACAGATACTCTCAGGACGCAGGCTTTGGAAGGTCTCTTCTGATTGCTTCTGGTTTCTCAATGAAATAGGAAGCAAAAAAAGCAGCTGAAAGTAAGGGCAGGGGGACGTGTTAGAGGTTTAAAGAGAGAAAATATGAAATACAGACCAGAGAGTGAATGGACTGAGAAATGGAGGATGATTACTGGATAACAGTTATGTCCACTTGGGTTAGTGTTAATGTTATATGAGACCAGTCATGGTTTTGTTTTCTCCCATCACATTAATTATGCAGAGTACAAACACCACAGGGTAGATAGAAAGACTTACATTTAACTAGGGCTTTGTGTTTTCTCAAATAAGATGACAAAATAAGAGGGAGGCAACAAAATCAGCCTGTGAGAGGAGTGTTCATAAGGATTGACCTTGGAATTTAAGCTGCCTAAGGTGTGAAGGTGGCAAGGGAAGGTAAAAAGGTGGTAGTATCAATGAATCACAGGGCCTGGTAGGGGGTCCAACATTGTTGGTGATAGGGAATAACCCAAAGAAAGGAGAAAGTGGTGATTGGAAAGTGGGATGCTTCAAAATGAGCTCATCAAGTAGCAGTGATGTTTCACATAGCCTCTATGTTTTAATATTTTGTTTTAGTAGGACTTCAGTAGAAAATCCTATTATCATCTAGATTGTTAATCATCTAATATTAGTTATTTTGCTAGTGAACATTACTATTAGCAAGCCTTGGCTAGCCAGGATCTTTATAAACTTTTTGACATTTTCTCCTAATAAGGCCCCTTATTTGTATCCTGACCTAGGCAGATAATTTGTACCAGAACATATGAGGGCAAGTTATTTTTCAGGCCAAATATTTTAAAAATAATAAATGTTCTTTATAGTCCTCTACTCCAGGGATATGGATTTCTTGGAAAGTAGCCTCATGAGACATGAACAATCTTCCAAAATTACTGGGGGCAGTATTCAATATTCTTATTACCATTTTGGAGAGGTATTAAGTACTCCTGAAAAACACCTTCCATCAGATTGGTTTGCCTATGTACTAATCTGTACCCTATGCTAGAAAGTAAGCCTGTAGAAGGCAGAGACCTTACCAGTCTTGTTTGTATTTCCATCCTCTGTGGCTAAATAGAAAAACAGTAGGCTTCTTGAGAATTTTAAATACATTCTATAAATGCTTGTTGCATAATGAAATGAAGTGAATATATGAGTGTAAGTGTAAATTGCTAGCCAGGTTTAAGCAAACCAGGTGGTTTTTCAAACTGATCTATGTACCACGGAGGGGGTACTTCTGTTATGCTAATCCCTGAGTTATACCAGAAGACTGTGTGTGTATGTGTGTTGTGTGTGTGTGTGTGTGTGAACATTGACAGTATAACAGTATCTGCACAGGATAAAGAGATCAATCCTAATCACTGTCCGGTGCAAAACAGCTGTTGCCTGAGCAAGTCAGTGCCCAAGGTAGTTATTAATTTCTCTGGCCTGCATGAATGCTTCCAAAATGATTCTGTCACAGCATGTGTGTTCTGGCATTCCCTCTGAACCCTGGGAATCCTGGAGCCAAGGATCTATTAGTGCCTAAAGTGTGGAATGTGAGACATTGATCATCCCTTCTCTAAGCTGGTGCTGCTCTGAAGCAGCCTAAGAACCAGGGGAACAAGCCTGCTGCCAAATCCTTCTGGTTTTGGTCCCATTGCAGTTAATGAATCAAAACATTATTTTAGAGACACTTTATTTTTTAAACTATTCCAGAAGCCCAGTGAGTACTCTGAATATACTTAGTGAAGATGGATCAAAAAAGCATTTTATATGCTTACTGTAGTAGAGGCATTCACAAAGACATATAACATGCCATCATCACATTTAACAGGTGCTCATAAGTACTACCAATGTGACTGAGTTGATGGTAGTTTCTGCCAAAATTCCTGGTGTCCAACTATACTCAACTGCTAAGTATGGCCTTTAAGTAGCTTTCAAAAATAGACTGGAATAGCTGGTTGTAGCTCTGTAAGTAAATGACCTTTGCTTTTTTATTTTATGAAAGTTCAAAAATGTGTTTATATCTCTGCAAACTGGTTTTTGGTTTTAAAAACCCAAAAATGCTTCCACTGCTTTATTGAAAGCCAATTTATAGAGAATAGGACAGAGCAGCTAAAAAAAGTTGGCCTGTATTGAGTATCTCCTACTTATCAGTCAGTATATTAAGCCATGCATTATCAAAATCTTGCAAGATTTGCATATTATTAGATGGATTTTACAGACAGGAAAACTCAGGCTCAGAGACATGCTGAAATTGTCACCAATAGTAAATGGCAGAACCAGGCTTTGAACCTGAATTTAGTCTTTCTGAATGTAAAGCTTTCACTCGTTTAATTCATACAGTGTGCTACACATCCTCTTTCTTGAGTAATTGGGGTATGTGGAGGAATGAGGGTCTCTCAAGTGCCTTGGGAGTATGGAAGTGACTCTTAGTCTTTTTCCAAATTATTGTATAACCTTGAGCAAGTTGCTTTTCTTCTTAGCATCTCAGTATGCCTTATAAAACTGATCTAGTCTTAGCTGCTTGGAAAAAACTATTTTATTTTCATAAAGAACTATAAGCTTTCAGAAGAAAGGTGGCATTTAAAGTGCCCAACATTATTCTTAGATAATAAATTATCCTATTGTCAGTTATATCCTATAGCAATTGAGTACTTTCCTGCTTCTTCCAAAGATGTCCCCAAGTGTCTGTGTCATTTTCAGTAGGTCCTCACAGAGGTGTCCTATGGATGAAGACAAAAAATGCCGGAGAGTGGTTATGGCTAGGTAATTCAGCTCTGATTTCTTGTATGGGTCAGTGGTGAAATATTGGACTACTGCTACTCCCTCCACTTTCCTGTCTGACCAAAGCTACAAAGACCTGATGAATTTCAGAAACTTCACCAGAAAAGAAATGGCATCTGAGAGGTATATTGTGCTACAGATCAGAGAGCCCAAAAAATTCCAGGAAACAAATATAGTTTTGCTAGTAAAAATAAATAGAGAGCTAGTGTTGTACAAATATTTTAAAGGTTAGAATATTAGCTTTGGGATGAGCTTTGTCAGTCACTTTTTTATTGAGAAAATAGTGACTGTTCCTACGTCTACCTGGAGAGTCTTTCTAACAATACCACATTTATTAATGGGAGCACAGATGGTTTTCTTGAATGGGAGGAGCAGCAAGAATATGGGCATGGATTGCCTGTTTCTATAAAGAAGATGAGGGCGTGATTACTTTGCTGGGCCAACAACGATGAATTGTCCAAAATGGCTATAAAGTTTGTTTTGGAGCTCCTAGACAGTTTCTTAGATAAAATTGTTCTGTGAATAGTTAGAAGTGAATAGACACTATACATTTAGAATTCTAGGACCCAATGCTGGGCCTTGGGTTTACACCTTGCAAAGCATTTCTTTGCCTAGCTTTTAAGTGAAGCCTTATTTTAATTTGTACACAGTGCTTTTGCCTTATTTAAGAAAGAAGATAATAACTAGAACCCCAATTTGCTCAGAGCTGCCTCTTACAACTGATTTTATTTACTTATAGGGTGCAATTACATTTAGAAAGAGTTTTATGACATCAGCAATAAAATCAAATGAGTGTATAACTTTTCTAGTCATTTATTTCCTACAGATAATTTAATAGTCCAGACATTAAATTTGGATCATTCTTTCCCTTGAAAACAGAATGTTACTCTCAAAGAGTTGATTTTCACTGTTATAAGAGGTTGCACTCCTTTTTTGGTTGGCCTGCAAGCTTTACTTTCTTGAACCTGTAGTGAATTTTATATCTTCCTAGACTTGTTCCTGTGTTAGTTGCCCTGAAGTAAACATTCCTTCCAGGAGAAAATGTTTGCACTCCTTACAGGAGCAGCTTCTGTGGCTGGAGAGGATGAGTAACAAGACTTTGCATTTGTGCATCCATGCTGTGAACGTAGTCCAGAATGATGGTTTGTTTCTGGATGATAATGGGAGTCTAATTAAATGTGCCACACTTAATAAAATCACTGCATCTACTTAGAAAGAATCTGGGATTTAGGGACCAAAGATCAAACACCAAGGTCTGGTTCTCCTGCTGAAATATCCTGGCCAAATTATTTAATATGCTGGATCCTCCATTTCCTATGTTGTTAAGTGGTGATGATAAAAATAACTGCTGACTATATTGCTGTGAGGATCAAATGAGATTTTTGTGTGAAAACATAATATAAACTATAAAATACCAGACACATTAGTGATGGCTCCTTGAAAGACTCATAAGAGTATATATGCTCATACAGAAAAGCAGATGATCCTATATCAGGGCAAACAGGCACAAAGTGCTTTTGTAAAAAGAGAATTTTCTGTGAAATACAGGTGGGTTGCATGTTCTCTCTTCCTTTATTTCTCTTCAACCAACAGTTTGTATTTAAACCTTACTTTCATTTGGCAGAGAATCTAATGCTTAGTATAATACATTTACCTGGAGTTTATCTGAAAGCTAATGTTCTAGTTTTATGTGACCATGTTCAAGCTATGTTGATACCCCAAGTACATTATGTGGTTTTAGAGTTTAGTGTTTCTTATGGCTTTAAAGAGTTAATAAAACCTTAACTACTTAATAAACTGCTATGAAACAACTGTGACACATGTTTTTGGCATCAGATATACTGGGAAATAGGACTTTCTGCAGAAGTGTTTTAATTAGCTTTGGGGCCAGGTTCTATCCTCTATTTCACCTTGATTTCTGATTCTGCAATGAGTCACAAAAACTGGTCAGCTTTACAGCCTAGAGCTTTGTGATTGGCTGCAAATGAGTTGGATTCCTGTTCTGTCTGGTTGTTAATACCATTGGCAAGTTTATGTAGATAAACAATAAAAAGAGTGCCAAATTCATTTGAGGACAAACAACATATTATAGTTTGGCAAGCATCTTTTGTCCTTTCATGTAGACTTAGTTTTAGGCATAGAAAAAATATGACTCCTAATGCAAGGTGAGAAAGTATGTCAAGATGTTTGAGATATATTACCTAAAACAAACAGTAGTATACAATGTGAGGAAAGCTAAGAGCTGGTGAGAAATAATCATGTACAAAGAGCTGTTTACCTCACTGGAAAATGATCCTAATCAGGAATTTGCATTTCTTTAAAGCCTTTCTGTTAGTGATAATATCTTTATCCCTATTTCTCAAAAGGCAATTATCACATAAAATGGTTTATAATAGAAGTGCTATTGCTCTCCTAGCATTCAGCATGTAAGATTTTTTATTGGTTTGCTTGTCTTTTTTTTTTCTAAGCACCTGTAATTATATTTACATTCTGACAAAATATAGTAGAGGTGGCACTTAAATCTTCAAGTTCCTGTCTATGATCCTAAGCAATTTTACAGTCTTTTCAGCTTTGTTTTTCTGTAGCAATTTCAAGTGCAATTAGGGATAGAAGTATAACTTGTAAAGTTTCCACTACGAGAACATATTTTATATTTCGGTGCTGGATAACATTACAATAACTTGCTTTACAATTAGTGTAGCAGATCTGGGATCAGCTCAGGATCAGAAGAACCTTAGTAGTGAAGCTGTAAGACTTTAGCTTTGAACGTGGGAAACATTCTGACTGTGTGAAGATAAAGAAGAAAGGTGGTGAAGTACTGGCATTTGTCAGAAATGTTGAGTGGATGGCAGAGTGGGATGTTGATAATGCAGTGAATTATGCAACAGATGACAATTTGTGAGGACTGGAAGAAGGAAGATTGCAAACATCACACAAATTGTCTTCCTGGTTCTAGATTAAAATATAGAACTGTGTTTATTCTACCAAGAAAAGATAATGAAATACATATGAAATACACTAATTTGCATTCATCTAACAATCATACATTTACTAAGCCTCTCCGTAGGGTCTCTGAAGGGTCTGGAATTTCCCCATATTTACAAGCTAAAAAGTTAGTGCTGCCAGTTTCATGGGTATAGGCAGAAAACACAGTCAGGACTCATTAGAGACAAGAACATTATTACTTATAAGTACAACATGTAGGCTGAGCTTTCCATCCATGTCAGTTTCCCCCAAGTCCACTGGGAGCAACATAGAGGACTCAGGTAGATGCTGCACCCATAGTAGATTTATGTTATAGCTGAGAGATGTGAGCTTGGGGAGTCTATCGCTTTTAGAGCAAGATTGCTCTTTGTCCCAGGGAGAGATGTTACTTCATTCCTCAAGGATGCCCTGAGAAAAGGCCTGGATAGAGAGCAAAGAGTGGCCAGAACCTCACATTCGTGGCATACCCAGTATGATTTCAGGGATGCTCTGGGTCCATGGTGGATAGCCTCTTCCAACACTAAGGAACTCATATCTTATAAACAATGTGTCTGTTGTAACATGCATAACCACTATACACATATATTTGCAGTTTCAAAGCATTATTATTCCCTGTTTTTAGCAAATGAGGAAGTTGAGGCTCAATGTATTTGAATAAGAAGCTAAAATCACAAGTAAATGACATGGCAGGCACTGCAACATAGCATTCTTAGTTCATAGCCTAATGCTACTATCATTAACCAGTTTACCTCACTGCTAAAGAATTTTCAAGCCATGTTGGCTCCATGTTTTAGTAAGAACTTTTCCATTATTTTATTTATTGCTCTCTACATTTCAGGAAATGAGCACTTCTTTCCTGAAGTTGTTCATCTATTGCTGTCTTTTGATTCTGTCAGTCTACTGTGTTCCTACATCTTTTCTTCCTTTAGCTTGGAAAAATCTGTTTATTTCTAAAGGCCTTTCACAAAGTTCTAGGAAATAGACTCAAAACAATGAAATTGCCTGTTATCTTAGAACTGTAGAATTGTAGAAATAAAATGTACATTAGACTCACAATTTAACCATCCCATCTTCATTTTAGGAATAAAAAACAGAGGTCCAGAGAGCCTCAGTGAATTTCCACTCAAGGTCACAAGTCTTATTAGTAGAAAAGAGAAGACCAGAACCCATTTTTTTAATATCTAAAATTCAGCATTCTTGTCATTATACTACGTTATATCATGAAAGAAAAAGAATTAAAGGATATTGGTAGAAGCTTACTGCCTTCACATTATATATTCTCAAGTTTGGTTTAGTAACAATAGGACTTCTGTTTTACATATACAAGATAATACTTAGCTGTCAAAATAACAGAATTATAATTCCTTATAAGTCATGAGTTCCAAACTCAAATGCTCTTCTAAGATCAGCAGGTATTTCAATGTGTGAAATAGCTGATGTGATCAATGGAAGGAATGGAGTCTATGGCAATCTAGAGAAAGCACAGCCATCTAGACACACTCTGATTTAATATTTCCTAAATACCACATGCCCCCCAAATCCATGTCTGCCTCTGGCTTTGACCTTCTTGCTGCCATTTTGCAATACCTTACCTGAATAGTGTGGTTTTAAAAGATTTTTTTATATCCTTAAATATGATTTTTGTCACATAGACTTTCAGAGCTAAATGGGATATTAATTACAGCTGCTCTAACCCATCATTATGCTGAAATGGAAATAAAGAAGATTCAGTGACATGCTGAAGTCCACAAAGCTAGCTTGTCACACGAATTGTGACTAGAACTAGATTTGCATACTCCTAGTCCACTGTTTTTTCTACTTTATCTTGAAACTTTAAAAAAAATAATATCCTATTTTGCAATGAAAGCAATGGGAAAATTAGATTTGACATGTTGCAGTGTATTTTGTACATGACTTCTGGAGAACCAATTAATAATTACTTATTGAGTACTGTATATTACCAAGTGACATGGGGCATACAAAGATATAGAATATTTTTGTTTATTTCTGTCTTCTCCAGTTGGGAAGTCAAAACTAATATAGGAGAATAACTAAATGCTATAATCTTTGGCATTGACTTTAAATATAATAAAACTTCAGAAAGAACAGAAAGTATTGGTGACTGAAAGCCTTAACTCTCCATATCCCAACAAATATTTTTAGTAGCATATTTTTAAAAACCCTCTTTCATGACCAAAGGAATACTATGATATTTACTAGAAGGTGCCAGTACTAGAATTATGTGTGTGCAGGTATATGTGTGCTAGAGAGACACTGAATTGGAATCTTTGCTATTCATTATTTATGTTAAATTGTAATTTTTGCCATTGATATCTTAAATATCTCCTTGGGCCTATTTTGACATTTATGGCAAGTAGAAAAATGGATATAAAAGGTATGCCAACTCAAGTTGTGCTGGAATGGAGAGAGATACCTACCCTCTGATGGAGGTGTTATTAGAAACACCAGTTAAAAAAATAATGCCACAACTATTGCTGTCTATGCCTTTTGACTTATGTTTTCTTTTTACTGGTATTAAAGTTCCATTTTTGTACCCTGTCATGCTATAGTCAGCCCTACTCTAATAGTTGTATCCTGGTAGAAAATTTCACTCCTATGCCTATTGTATTAGGGCTCTCCAGAGAAAAAGAAACAGTAGGATATATATATATCCTACTGTTTCTTTTTCTATATTTATAATATATATAAATATATTTTATTTTTATATATTTTTATATATTTATAATATCTATATATAATATAGATATATATGATTTATTATGGGAATTATATCATTAGCATGTGATTATGGATGCTGAGAAGTCCCACCATATGCTGTTTGCAAGCTGGAGAACCAGGAAAGCTGGTGTTGTAAGTCCAAGTCTGAAGGCCTTAGAACCGAGGGTGTAAGTTCTGGAGTCAGAGTCCAAAGGCTTGAGAATGTCTAAAGGCAGCTGTCATGTCTAAGGGCAAAAGAAGATGAACATTCCAACTCCAGAAGAATTTGCCCTTCTTCTGCCTTTTTGCTTTATTTGACTCCTTGATAGACTGAAGTTGCCTATCCATGTTCATGAGAATGGATCTTCTTTATTCAGTCTACCGATTCAAATGTAAATATTTTCTGGAAACACTCTCACAGACACACACAGTAATAATGTTTTCTAGCTATCTGGGCATCCCTTAGCTCAATCAAGTTGACACATAAAATTAATCATCACACCTGCTTTGCAACTTTGTTGCCATTCTTGGCAGATTTATCTCTTCTGCCTCTCTTTTCCATCTCATATGCTCAGCCTTATTACTCTGTCTGGAGAACTTTTCCTTCATAAGTACCTTGAAATTAATCCTAATCTAGGGGTCAGAAAACGTTTTCTGTAAAGGGTGAGATAGTAAATATTTTTGGCCTTGTGGGCCATATGATTTCTGTCACAATTATTCATATCTTTGTGGCAAGGAAGTGGCCAGAAGCAATTGGTAAACAAGTTGGTTGGCTGTGTACCAATAAAGCTTTATTTGCAAAAATAAGTGATGGGCTGGATTCGGCCCAGACCATGGTTTGCCAATCCCTGTTCTAATCCATTGGTATCATATGAGGAGTGTTTATTCCAAGGGTTGAACCAGATGATACATGATTGTGTAGGAAGAAGCTTCTATTTATATTTTTTCTATATCTTCTGAATATAGTGTGTATTTCAGTGTTAGTTTTATAGTGTATGTGATATGTTAATAAAGTAAAATAGGAATATAGTTTATAATATAAATAATGTTAAGATAAGCAGTAAGATAAATAACTTTACATATATTGGGGTAGCTGGTGAAAATTTTTTTTAGTAATAGCAGTATGCAAAAAAGATTAGAAAATTGGAGGCACCTGCTCCACCTTTTCACACTTTTCACAAAGACTGTACATTTGGAATATATCACTCCTGTGCTTGTATAAGTGAAAGGAATTCTTAGTATAGGGAGCAGTGAGTATGAGATGTGAAATAGTGAAAGGGTTCTAGAGAATGTTAGAACCTTATTAATTCTCACTGTCTTTACTGTTCTAACAGTTTTTGGGGAAACTGTCTCAGCTACTAAACATTTGACCATTAGTTCATTTATCCCTTTAGTAGTAATTATTTTCCCTTTGACAGTCACAAGAATATTATGAATTACTGCTTTCTACATATTGTTAAAATAAATTCTTATTCTGTATAAGATACTATTCTCTAATTTTATCGATGGCTCAGACCATGTATTTTATATATTTTATAGCTTTTGTTAACCCTGCAGTGTCTGACAGTATGTTTGATATGCAAAGAGCAACATGCTCATAACTAAATAAAAAGTAAACAGGGTTGCCTGAAAGCCCTATTGGTCTCTATAGAGACCATAGTTCAAGATGTTGGCCTACTGTCTGTACCAACACTTCCCAACCATTTTTTTTGAAAGTTATGATAGTTATGAGATTTTGTGTGTATTTTTTATCCATTCTTCCTAGCCCTTCTCCAAACAATCTACTCCTAAACATGCCACTGGAAGTACTAATTTTTATGTTAACATGAATAAGAATTAATTGATTTTAAGAACTTTTTTGTTAATTCCATAAACCCATTTGATACAGTTTTAGTACCTTGGGGCTGTTGTAAATCTAGAGCAGAATGTCTCTGCTTTCTAGTAGTGTACTTTTATTCTTGTACTAAAGAAGTTGTATGAATTATCTGTGGCTGCTAAACATTTAAGTATGTATGCATTTAAAGAGAAAGTTGCAAATGTAAAATATAATGAAGACAGTTTTGCATTTTTGGTGTGGCCTTGTCAACTTAGCATTTGGATTAAGTTGATAACACAAAGCAAGCTATGTTAGTATACTGTCTTGATCAGCTTTTCTTACGTGCATTTTGTGGCAGGTTGGCTGTCTCCACACACACATTTGCAGAATTACTCTGATTTCTTGTCAGAATATTTGAAACTGAAGTAGGCCTTTTGAACCTTTACCAGTGCTGTCAAAATGTTAGCATAATTAGTCATTATTTGTTTCTCTGTTAAGAGCAGGATCCCTCAGATAAAAAAGTTACTCTCTTACTTTCCAGTAATTAGTTGTAATCTTTCAGATAGCCAAAATTGTAAGTATAAATTCCCTCTTCCTAAGATGGAAAAATTCTTTTAAATTGTCTGAGGAAAATAATTTCAGATACTAAAATCTTATTCAGAGCATGCCTAAAAATGTCGCTATGAGTTTCCATCTGTACTTTCTTATTTCTCTTTTTGCTTTCCTTTCATGCTTACCAGTGGGTCTCAGTTTCTATTTGTATTGAAACAAACCAGACATTTGAACTTAAGGAGGTGTCTTGGGAAGTTGGAAAGACAAGGAGAGGAAAAGGATGAATCTTTACTGAGTGCTTAATTTATGTCAGATGTTTCTTCAAGACCATTCTCCTGTGTGAAAAGCTTCTTTTTATGGGTCTTAACATGTTTATTGTCATTTATTTATGTATTTGATTTTTGGTTGACTGTGGGGCAGAATAAGTTAATAAAAAATACAGGTAGTATTTAGGTGGTCAAATGCCAATGTGCTATGGGGGTGTGTGTGTGTGTGTGTGTGTGTGTGAGGGAGTCATCAGTGAGTGTATAGAGGGAGAATAGAGGAAGTCGTCAGGTATGTGATTGCTTTACAAAAATTGTTGGTGACATGTGTGTCATTATTTGTAAGTGCCAGTGAATATCTTACTTAGTGTGTTATCAGTTGTAATGACTTTATATTTGTGGCAGATATAAGTCATTCTATTTTTGTTTAAATAGATTGACTTTAACACATTAAGCTGAAACATGCATCGAGATACATACATAAAAATTCACTCAATATTTATACTGGATTAGATCAAGTGACTGGATTGAGGCTCTTGGGCTTGTTATGTTGGAGCATATGGACAAGTTGTGAGGCTAGAAAAGATGTATGGTGTTTTAAATTTCCTTCTAATTATAGAATCTTATCTACATCAATAAAAGTTTATATTTAACTTTATAAGAACTGTATGGTGAGAAAAATAATTGTACTCATCCATACATCTCTAAAACATAAATTAGATTTTGATAAAAAGTAAAGTGATTCTTGATAAAGTTCTGAATGTTAATGAAACAAAAATTCCCATCTGACTCTAACCATTTTCTATTCTTGTAGTATCTTTTTTAGTGATATAGGCTGATTTTTTTGGCACCCACATATAGCAAATAACTGTGAAACATTTCAAACCTCAAAGTGACACTAAAACTGTGAAGTATGAAATGGAAGTGCCAGAGCGTGTGAGACACATTGCATAGCACTGCTCAGTAATTCAGTGTGTGCATGCAAAAGAAATGACAACACCATTGCAAGATGCAACATGATTAATGCTACAAAAAAATTAAATAAATAAAAACAACCTTTATTCTCAAACACTCTCTCATGCCTTAAAGTTACCACTTTCTATGTTTAGTGGCCCTGCCCTAGTAATTACACCTTTTCGTCCCATGCTGTGAGGAACAAAATGATACATGAATATTCTTCTTGCTATGTCAAGGTTACTAAATGGTTATAAGCAAGGACTGTGGCGTTTTAGGCTTCTCCTTGAATGCTTTTGTTTTTCCCCCAACACATGAAAAAAATTATTTTTGGTCATTACTTTGGTTTTTATTTCTGTCTGTCACCTGCCACTAATGACTGCTCCCTTCTCAGGTTTCCTCAGACAGTATCCCAGCTGGGGTTAAATGAATTCTTTCAGTTCTCAAAATATTATTGAGGGCCTATGTTAGAGTGATCCTATAAATGTACCTGTTTCTGAGCCTCAGTTTGTATATTTGTATGCCTCATTTTTGGGAAGCATGTAAAGAGGGATTTGGGGTTATGACTAAGTCTCCTATATTCTCCAGTTCAAATACGATGGGAAAGAAAGATGAATTCTACTAGAGTATCCCTGATGATTTCCTTAGTGGACTCAGGAGTCCTGCCGGGTAAAACAGATGCTGATGAATTTATGTTTCTTTTGCTTTTCACAATAAAAATATTAACAATAGTAACTGTTCTCTATTTCTTGAGTGCTCAGTACTTTCTGTAAGTTGTTTATAGCTTATTTAATACATCACAATCTAATTTATAATGTTCAGAAGTATCACTCACCAATTTTAAGAAAGAGGAAACAGAAGTTCAGAGAGGCTAAGTGACTTTCCCAAGGCAAGCAGTCAGGCAGCTGAGTCTACTAAATGGCCATGCTCCTGACTTAAGTATATCACACTCTATGGTTTGGTGCATTTCCTGAGAGAATAAATTTTTTTGAGTTGTTTTCAAAAATCCTTGTCCTGAAAGACATTTGCAACAGGATAGTTACCACTAGAGGGTTTAGTAGGTACTCAGTAGGTACCCATCTGTGAGCTAAAAGAGAATAGTGCCAAAGCCGTAAAGGTACCGAGAACAGCCTTCTTTTCAGTGATGAGAGAGCTGGGGGACATGTGTGTATGTGTGGGAGGGGTGACCTGATAGAGCTACATTTGAGGACATCAGGAGCTGCCCGGAGAAGAGAGTGAGAATACAAAGGTGTTTAAGCTTGGAGAGCAATTACAAGGGGCCAGATTAATTGATGGACTAAAGATAGTTTAAACTTCTGGAAGTCAGCTCTTAACAAAGCTCCATTTGGGCTATCTGTGAAGGAGAGGAGTATGTCAGACCTGCTTAGATTAAGTTTTAAAATCTTTATGTATGCCTATATGTATGCCTATCTAGCTATCTTGACAGGAAACACAGAATTTCTACATCAGAGACAGACTGTGATTACTCAGAGCATCTTGCCTCAGTTTTCCCATGCCTCGGTCCTCTTTGGGGCAACACAATGAGGGCAAGTGTTATCTACATGAATAATGCAGTTAGTACCACAAAAAAGGAACACTGGATTTATGAATCTCAGAACTTAAGTAGGGCATCAGGCACATTTTCCCCTCCTCCACTGCAGGGAGAGAGAGGGAAAAGAAAGAGAAAGAGATAGAGGGAGAGACAGAAGGGGAGGGAAAGCAAGTGCTTTGTAAATGCAAACACACCCAATCTGGAGACAGGTGGTGAACTAAAGGTCCCTAGGTCTATCATTCTTTGAAATGTAAGTAAATAAATGGCACAAGGGGAGGTGCCTGTAAATCTCCCTCAAGGTCTCTGTCTTTAACTTCCATGGCTTTTTTTTTTTTTTTTTTTGCCACTCAAACCCCTTTTAACCCAGGTGCCAGAATTCCTTGCTCACAAAGCTCTGACTCTACAGATACGTGAAAATATTCATGAAGAATTGTCTCCTGGACGCTTGTTTTAATTTTTTTTAGGGGGAAGATCAGGATTGGCTGACTAGGGATATATGCCTCTATCTTTCCATCAGATGGACTAGAGCCCAGTAAGCCTGAGCAAAGGCTCAGATTTGATAAAGGTATTGAACTGTAGCCATATCTGTTATTGTTGGAGAGGGTAATCCAGGGAAGATCAATCTAAACACATTTCTTCTGGGCAATTTTGCTAAGCCTCTGACCATGGTATTTATTTGGTAAAAATTCACTTTTCTCACTAGTAGATAATGGTATTATTTTCTTTTTTGGGGAAGAGTGTATACTATCTAATTTGGCAAAGACTTGATGAGCACTTTTGTATCTTATAACTGACATGGGAGAAAATTGTTGATGGAGAAGTTTTGGTCATGGAAATATAAAGCACAATATAACTTTGCATTTTGTTTTCAATATGTTGTGCTATTACTAAAAGTTTACATATTTCAGATAATATTTTCATATCATTTTGTCTTATGGCACTTATAGTCTTATACTGTATGACATTATGTGTCTGACTCATCTGTTGTATAGACCATAATATCATGTTGTTAAAATTCATATCTTTATAATCATCAACATCACTAATTTTATTGAGTACTTACTATGTACCAGGCCTTGTGCTAAGGACTTTGCATGTATCATTTACACAATCCATATGACAATCTATTATTCTTATGTACTTTTTTACAAAGGATGAAGCTGAGCTCAGATGTGATATAACTTGTTGAGGGTCATACCGGTGATAAATTGTAAAGTTCAAATTTATACTTACTTAAGTCTGTCTGCTCTCTTAACCACTTTTCTGAATTATCTCTCATAATTAATGCAATATATTTACCTGGAAGATAAGATTTAAATTCCTGAAATATATGTTAGCATAAAAGACATTGAATTGGTTTTCATTACATTGTCTTTATTAGAGTTGTACAAACTTCATCTTACTTTTCATTACTATCATGTTTTTAGATTTCTGAAAATAGTTATGTTTTTGTAGTACATTTTGCTCTATTGCTACACACATTGAAGTTTCGTGGTGAAGTTAAATTGCACGGACAAAACATGGATTAACTTTCAACTCTTCTACTAACATTGTAGAGAACTTTATATTCTTAAGCATTTAATTCAGCTCTGCCCTCAGTTCTTGGCTGAGTTTCATTCATTTATTCAGCAAACATTTATTGGGTGCCTAATATATGCTAGGCCAGTCACTGAGATATTTGTTCAATCAATATTATGAACAATATTATGGGATTATGGGATTATGAAATATAAACTTTGCTAAGTGGAAATGATGTTTCCTTTTTTTTCCCCTATAACCTCCATGGTCCCTAGCACATGGCTAAAAAGAATAGTGAATAACAACTTATTAGTTAAATGATCTTATTGAATTGAGGACAATAATTATTTACATGAAGGTAGAGTAGGAAAAAAATCTGTATAACGAAGTACAAAGTATTCAGACAACCTGTCTAGCACAGATGTCTTTATTCCCCTACCTTACATCAAATCTGAAATTCATTATATCTGTACCTAGTAAACACACTAATAAATTATTTCATTTATCCAATTAATATTTATTGGGCTTCTGATTTATAATGCTATATGTGAGTTAGAAAGAGAATAAGAATGTTTCCATTCTTAAAGAACTCATAATATACCAGGGGAAGTTCATTCATGCAATAAGTATTTATTGAACATCTATTATATGCCAGGCATTCTTCTTGACATTGATGATATAGTTGTGAATAAGTGAAGCTTACATTCTGCTGGGAGTAGATAGGCAAAATGCAATTAAGGAGCAAACAGATAAGATAATGACAAAACATGATAATCACAATGAAGGCAATGGAATGATTTAATAGACTAACTGTAGGGACATATTTTAGATGCCAATGCCATGAATGCCTGTCTTAGGAACTTATGTATTTGATTTGAGATCTGAAGGACAAGAAGGACCAATGGTGTGCTGGTAAATTTGTTCTGCAGGGGGCAAAAAAACCTGATTTACGGCATGTCCTGACTCCCAGGGTATAAATATTCTCACCCTGGCTGATTTAAGGCTACCAGACATTTAATCTGGATTGCAAAATTCCTTATAATTAACAATCAACTCTCTTTTTTTTACGCTGAAATGACTTTATTTTTTTTTATTATACTTTAAGTTCTAGGGTACATGTGCACAACGTGCAGGTTTGTTACATATGTATACATGTGCCGTTAATGGGTGCAGCACAACAATCAACTCTTGAATACTGGTACAAATCAGCCCTGAGGAGGAACAGGCCTTGACTTATTCAAGGTCCTGAAGGGAAATATTGTGGCTGCAGTGTAATAGCAGATAAAATGATAGTGATGTGAAATCAGCTGAGAGAGATAGGCATAAATTAGATAATGTGTGGCCCTGTAGGTAATGGCAAAGACTTGATTTAAGAGTGGTAGAAAGTCATTGAATGATTTAAAGACGAACGTTATGATCAGATTTCCATTTTTAAAAGAGATATACCTAATGCTAGATGACAAGTTGGTGGGTGCAGCGCACCAGCATGGCACATGTATACATATGTAACTTACCTGCACATTGCGCACATGTACCATAAAACCTAAAGTATAATAATAATAATAATAAAAGAAAAAAAAAAAAAAAAAACAAAAAAAAACAAAAAAAAACCCTAAAAAAAAAAAAAAAAAAAAAAAAAAAAAAAAAGATATGCAGGCCTCTATTCTGTAGGATGGAATAAACAGAGGACAGAGGAAAGACCAGAGAAAGTGATTTTTAAATCTAGGAAAGAGATAATGATGGCTTAGATTGGGTTATTGTTCCACCTTTCCTTTCCTCCTCCACCTTGGTTTGGAGTATATTTTCTTGCTTCACTAAATTTGAGATTGACCCTATCTTGTTTTGGCTAATGGAAGATGAGAAGGCATGATGCAGACAATGACTTTAAATGTACGTAGTAGTTTATCTTGTCTCTTACACTTTTTGATCTACCAAGAAAAGACCATGCCCCAGGTGGTGGCACCTATCTAGCCTGATCCGTATAAGCCAGCTGACTCATAGCTTGAAGCAGAACTGCTCTGGCTAACTCAAAGGACCATAAGCAAGAGACATCTAAACTTACAAACTGCATTAAAATGTCTCTTTAATGGAAGAGTTCCATTAAATAGATTATATTTGAGATAGTAATTAATGCATACATAAGTCTGAAATTTTGAGGAGAGATATGGGCTGGAGAATAAAGTTTTGGAGTCTTTGGTGTGTGAACAGTATTTAAAGCCATGGATGGAACTGGATGAAATTTCCTAAGGAATAAGTGAAGTTAACATAAACAAAAAGGCTTAAGACAGAGGCTTAAGATATTTCATTCATTGGAGGTCTGATAGAAGAGGGAGAGTCAGCAAAAGAGATTGACAATGAGAAGCAGCATCACAGGAGGAAATCTAGGAGAAATTGTTGGAATCTTTTCATAAAAGAAAATCATTATCATTGAGTGCTGCTGTGAAGGCTCAGCAAAAAGCTGACAAATACTTGTTCATTGGGTGTGCTACCATGGAAGTCGTTGTATCTTTGATGAGAGCAGTTTTCACAGAGCAACCACTGTACAAGGTAGATTGGGAGTGTAGTGATGAAAAAGTGTGGTGAGAAAGAGCAAACAATATATGTAGACAACCAGTCTAAACATTTAGTTATGAAGTGTGGAGAAACTGAACAATAGGAAGAGAAGGTTTGTGTTTCAAGTGCTAGCTAGCTATGATTATGACTGCATTAAGTAGTAATCTAAGTTAAAAATCTTTAATTTGACCTTTTTCAATTCTTTTACCCATCTCACTTACTATTTAGCCCAAACCTTCACAACCGTTAACAAATCTCAGCCTGCTTCCCTCAGTAAATGACCTTACCTCCTACTTCATAGAGAAAATAAAGGTCTTCATGGTGAACTCACTGGAAACTTATTAATAGCCACCCAAAATCTTGTCTATGGTTTTAGAAGATGCCTCTTCAGGTATGAATTCTATCCCATTCTTTCTGTTTTCTTTCAGGAACCTATCTTATCTATTATGTATTATTTGCCCTCTTTTATGTCTCCATCTCTCCTTTCCTATAACCTATAAGCATACTAAAGTTTCTCTCATATTAAAAATATATTGACACTATAATTTACTTTCTCAAACTTGTGTTTCTGTGGTGATCATTTCATTGCTGTCTGTTTCTTCAAACCACATACCTCTTGAAAAGGGAGTCTACATTTATTACCTCCAATAACATTATTCCTTCAACCCAAAGAAATCTTGTTTCTACTTCCATTAAATTGTCCAATGACATCCCAATTACAAAAGCTGAAGGGTACATTTCATTCCTTGTTTTAAATTCATGAGATAATGAAAATAAAGTTTCACAGCACTGTATTTGGAATTATGTAATTATTTGTAGTTAATTTCATTCCTAAGAATGTTGACTTCATAATCTCCGGGTTCTTTTTTGCATTCCTAGTGCCTAGCAGACTGCCTGTCACATTGTAGGTATTCAATAAATACTTGTTGAATGAATGATTGAATAAATGGATGGATGCATAAAAACACAATGTCTGTCCTCAAGAAACCATCAGAGTTCACAGTCTAGTGAGGAATTGGCATTCTATATAACACACATGTGCTTGAAATTCCAACAGTAGAAAATTATATGACATCTACCCAGCCCACACACTAGAATGTGAAATGTCAGTAAATTGCAATCTGTCATTCTTGACTAATGAATCTGTCTATAAATTTGAAACTTTAAAATTTTTAAGTTTCATTATAATTCATATGGAATTAAATAAAATTTAAACAGTGGGTCTTAAAAAGAGAGAAAGGTGAGAAAACCATTTTATAATTATTCAGTGTACAAAATATAAAATCTCTCATTGTTTGAATGAAAATGATGTTACCGACCTGAAGCACTTTCATAGTAGTAAGTCTTTGTGTAGAAGAGACCTTAAAGCTCTTCTAGCCCAACTATTTTCACAACATAAAATCCCCTCTACAATGTTCTTCTGAAATTTTCTGCTAACAGATATCTGTGATGAGGAACACACTCCCTTTTCTGACACTGAATTTCCAATTTGTTTGAGCTTTAAATTCTAGAAAACTAGTTTCCAATAACACATTGGTTCAGTTTAACTATTTAACATAGACGATTTTTACAACCTGAAATAGAGATGCTGTTTTATTTTTTGTTCTTTTTTTTTTGTGGAAGGATGGGGAGAAATAGGGATTCTTTATGAAGGTCAGGAGAGCAGTGGGAATTAGTGGAAGGAAGTATGTATATAGTATCTATGGTATCCGAGAAAGTAATGGAAAGAAATTAATCCATGGCACTGGCAAACAGAAAAGTGATACTGAAAAATCTATGTGACTGAATAAGAGGTATTAAATGTTTTATTTATTGATTCTTATAACAAATGTTTGTTGAATGTGCTGGGTATTCTAAGGAAATGCTGAGTATTCAAGGGAAATAAGTCCCAGTCCACATGATCAGAGAGTTTACAGATTAGTAAAGGGATGATGGGCCAACCAAACAATGAGTGCTGCAAATTGTTTCAATGTTAAGATAGATTAGAGAATATCCCTTGTACTGAGTCTTGAAATGACTAGCAAAATGGGGAACAATTAAATTAACAAGTTGATTTATCAGGTAGATATAAGACATTGCTCCTAAGAATTAAATAATATACTTATTTTCAGACAAATATGGAGCATTATGAAAACTGACTACACAATGGTATATAAAGTGAGAGTCAACCAATTTCAAAGAATTAGAATTATACAAAACCTGTTCTCTGACTACTGTGATGTTAAATTAGAAAACAATAACACCATGATAATTTAAAATTCCATGATTTGGAAATGAAAGATTATTTATGGAAAGTATGGAGGATGGGTTAGAGTTTCATGGTTGGATGCAGGAATCCAAGCGGAGAAGCTGCTAATGTACCAGATGAAAGATGATAAGGGTCTGAATTGAGAGAGTATGAGTGGGAAAGGATGGAAGGGATTTAATAACTCTATTAGGGGATTGAGGGAGAGTGAATAGTGGAGATGACTTTCAGGCTTGTGGATGGACAGTAGTGTCATTACGTGTGAGAGGGACATGTTGATTGAGATAGAGATAGTTGGCTATTCAAATTTGGATCTCAAGAGTGGTCTAAGCAAGATATACAGATTTGTGCACATTGAAGTGCTAAATATAGCCAAGGTCATGGACCATAACATTCAAGTAAAGGGTTAGAAGGTAGCCAAGGAAAGAAATAGCTTTGGGGGACACACAATAGCTGGAGGTGGTCAAAGCAAAATGAGCCCATGAAGGAGAAAGGCAAAATTGTCAGAAATGAATGAAATTGAATGGATGATTGATTTCAGGTGAACAAATGATTGAGCTCAGGTGAATGAATAATTCCAGCTGGACTCTGAGGAGCAAATAGTAAGTAGTGTTAGAGACTAGAGTCTTTTGGTTGGGAGTTTTTGTTGTTGTTTTTCTTTTTTGCCTGTCAGCTCATACCTAAGTTGGCAGTTTTAATGCCTTACATTCCTTTTGCTTAACTTCATTGTAAAACCTCTAAGAACTCATCACTTTACCTCTGTTTTTTTTTTTCGCCCTGGTCTCCCTTTTGGTCTCTCTTTGAATAAGTATTCTAATCAGAAGTTATTTATAATTTATATTTCAGAACTGAAATTCTAGTTTGGTGGAATTGGTTTAACTACTAGATTTTACATAAGCAATAGTTAGAAATTCAGAGATGTTGTAATTGGCCTAAAGTCACACACTAAGTCTCATTTGCCGTCTAAAGGTTTATCTGCAGCAATGTTAGATTTTCATATGTTTTAATTGCCTTTTTAGAGATCTCCTTTAACTTTATATACTACTTTTTAAAGAGTATATCTGCATTTATTTTGTATGTTGGATGCAGTCCTAATATGATTTAGCTAAATGGTCTATAGAGGGCTTTTAGTGTAGCACTTAAATGGATTATACCCAAAGTATTTAACAGGTTTTTTTTCTCTAAAATAGACATATCTTTTTCTTAATTATTGTATTAACACAAACTCATTATAAAGATTTTAAAAATACATACATATATAGGATTGAAAGGGAAAGTCCTAACAATACTACATTTTCCACTTCCTTCCAAAGATAGACACTGCTGATGTTCTTAGTTTGGTGTAAATATTAGACAAGAAAGGTTGCACTCTGTTGAGTAACAAATGAACCCTGGAGTCTCTGTCACTTCATGTTTCATAAAGACTTATTTTCCCCCTACATCAATCACAGTGTGATAGACAGTTTACCTTATAGCTCTGCCATTTGGCACACAGGCTTCCTGGGGCAATGTGGCAGGGAAAGAGTGGGCTTCGGCCCAGGTCTCGTAGTGGCTCACACCTCATGTACTCACATCTCATTGGTCAGAGTCTAATTACATGTCTTCAAAGTAATTTTAAAGGGGTATGGAAAATATAGGGGAGCACATGGATAATTTGGTGAGTACTAATTGTCTCTGCTGTAGTATACATTCTTCCATATCTTTCCTTGAATTTGCAAATAAATAAACCAAGATACACATATATGTATGTTTTCTGCATAGATGTGTATTTTTACAAACGTGAATTCCTCATTAGTGAAAATTTATTTTCATAATGTTGCTTTCAAAATAATATTATCCTTAAATAATACCTTCACTTGTGAACTTCATCATATCCTTCCTAGGTATGCAGTGAACCTGTTCCCTGCTCATGTATTCAATTCCAAGTGTATTCAGATGTGAGTATCTGTAATCTCTTGATCTATATTGGCTCCTTTCCTACCTGACTTGAAAACCTCCTGCCTTGAAAAATAAAACAACAACAAAAATTTCACTAAATCCCAATGCTTTCTTTAGCTTCTATGATTGTCTTTCTTTCATTGCAAGGTTAATTTATTTACCATTGCTGTAAAATTTCACTCTTTATATCTCCAGATTGCACTTCCCATCACCTTTGCCCCATCCTTTTCCTCCTTCACTTTTCTGCAGTGATTTTCACTGTTATGCTGTCCATTGAAGGTAGCAATAGTGCTTTATTAACCATTATATTCTACACTGCTCCCCTCCCAGGAGTTAGCATAGCAATTTTTATTAAGTAGATACTCTATAAATAAGTACACTAAACAAACAGGCATATTGAGCATCAGAGTGATTAAGAATTCAGGTTCCAGGGGCTATCTGCCTGGGTTTGAATATCATCTCTACCTATTGCTAATGGTCTAATCTTGGGGAAAATAATCACACCTCTGCTTTCATTTCCTCATCTGTAAAATGGAGATAGTAATAGTACTTAATCTATGGGATGTCTCTAAGAATAAAACATGATAATCCATATATAGCAATTAGCACACTTGGCATATGGCAAATATTTTAATGTTTCTATTTTTAAGACTCAAACTTAAAAATTCTTCTTTAATATGATATCACTTAACATACCACGTGTCTTTATATAAAGTGTGTCCTCTGAGCTTTATAGTTAACTTCTGAAGTAAACAAGGCAGAAATTACCCACTTTTACTGATGAATCCCCTGAAGCCCCACAAGTTCCAGGGGGCAGTGTAGAGCACAGTGAAAAAGAATGGAGTCCTGGCTCTGTACCTTCCAGGTTAAAGGATCTTGGGAAAGTTGCTTCTCTGAGTAAACGGACTAATCACAGTACTTTACAAAAACAAAAACAGAACAAAACTGTTGAAGCTTACATGAGATAACTCATAAGGAATGCTAACCAATACTTCTGGTACCTTATAAATGCAGCCTTTGCTCAGTATCCTTGGGGAACTGGTTGCAGGACTTCCCCTACCTCCATCATTCCAAGATCTGAGAATGCCCAAGTCCCTGATAAGATGTGTAGTATGTATTTGCACATAATCTATGCACATTTTCCCATATATTTTATTTTTTAAAATTTATTTACTTTTTCTATATGTTATTGGGGTATTGGTGGTATTTGGTTACATGTTAAATTCTTTAGTGGTGATTTGTGAGATTTTGGTGCACCCATCACCCGAGCAGTATACACTGCACCCTATTTGTAGTCTTTTATCCCTCATCCCCCTCCCACCTTTCCCCCCAAGTCCCCAAAGTCCATTGTATCATTCTTATGCCTTTGCATCCACATGTCTTAGCTCCCACATATCAGTGAGAACATATGATGTTTGGTTTTCCTTTCCTGAGTTACTTCTCTTAGAATAATAGTCTCCAATCTCATCCAGGTTGCTGCAAATGCCGTTAATTCATTTCTTTTTATGGCTGAGTAATATTCCATTGTGTGTGTATATATATATGCATACACCAGTTTCTTTATCCACTCGTTGATTGATGGGCATTTGAGCTGGTTCTATGTCTCTACAATTGCGAATTGTGCTGCTATAAACATGCATGTGCAAGTATCTTTTTCGTATGATGACTTCTTTTCATTTGGGTAGATACCCAGTAGTGAGATTGCTGGATCAAACGGTAGTTCTACTTTTAGTTCTTTAAGGAATCCCCACACTGTTTTCCATACTGGCTGTACTAGTTTACATTCCCACCAGCAGTGTAGAAGTGTTCCCTGATCACTGCATCCATGCCAACATCTGCTGTTTTTAATTTTTTTATTATGGCTGTTCTTGCACATTGTGGTTTTGATTTGCATTTCCCTGATCATTAGAGATGTTGAGCGTTTTTTCATATGTTTGTTGGGCATTTGTATATCTTCTTTTGAGAACTGTGTATTCAGTTCCTTAGCCCACTTTTTGATGGGATTTTGTGTTTTTTTCTTATTGATTTGTTTGAGTTTGTTGCAGATTCTGGATATTAGTCCTTTGTCAGATGCATAGATTGTGAAGATTTTCTCCCACTCTGTGGGTTGTCTGTTTACTCTGCTGACTGTTCCTTTTGCTGTGCAAAAGTTCTTTAGTTAATTAAGTCCCAAATATTTGTCTTTTTTTAATTTTTATTTTTTATTATTATACTTTAAGTTCTGGGGTACATGTGCAGAATGTGCAGGTTTGTTACATAGGTATACATGTGCCATGGTGGTTTGCTGCACCTGTCAACCTGTCATCTACATTAAGTATTTCTCCTAACGTTCTCCCACCCCCCACAGGCCCCAGAGTGTGATGTTCCCTTCCCTGTGTCCATGTGTTCTTATTGTTCAGCTCCCACTTATGAGTGAGAACATGCAGTGTTTGGTTTTCTGTTCCTGTGTTAATTCGTTGCAGATGATGGTTTCCAGCTTCATCCATGTCCCTACAAAGGACATGAACTCATTCCTTTTTCTGGCTGCATAGTATTCCATGGTGTATATGTACCACACTTTCTTTATCCAGTCTATCATTGATGGGCATTTGGGTTGGTTCCAAGTCTTTGCTATTGTGAACAGTGCCATAATAAACATACGTGTGCATGTGTCCTTATCTTTGCTTTTATTGCATTTGCTTTTGGGTTCTTGGTCATGAAATCCTTGCCTAAGCCAATGTCTAGAAGGGTTTTTCCACTGTTATCTTCTAGAATTTTTGTAGTTTCAGGTCTTAGATTTAAGCCCTTCATCCACCTTGAGTTGATTTTTGTATAAGGTGAAAGATGAGGATCCAGTTTTATTCTCCTAAATGTGGCTAGCCAATTATCCCAGCACCATTTGTTGAAAAGGGTGTCCTTTCCCCACTTTGTTTTTGTTTGCTTTGTTGAAGATCAGATGGCTGTAAATATTAGGGTTTATTTCTGGGTTCTCTCTTCTGTTCCATTGGTTTATATGCCTATTTTTATACCAGTACCATGCTGTTTTGGTGACTATGACCTTATAGTATAGTTTGAAATCAGGTAATCTGATGCCTCCAGATTTCTTCTTTTTGCTTAGTCTTGGCTTTGGTTATGCAGGCTCTTTTTGGTTCCATATAAATTTTAGAATTGTTTTTTTAAAAAATTCTGTGAAGAATGATGATGGTAGTTTGATGGGGATTGTGTTGAATTTGTAGATTGCTTTTGGCAGTATGGTCATTTTCACAATATTGATTCTACCCATCCATGAGCATGGCATGTGTTTCCATTTTTTGTGTCATGTGTGATTTCTTTCAGCAGTGTTTTGTAGTTTTCCTTGTAGAGGTCTTTTGCCTCCTTGGTTAGGTATATTCCTAAGTATTTTATTTTTTGTTTGCAGCTATTGTAAAAGGGGTTGAGTTTTTGATTTGATTTTCTGCTTGGGTGCTGTTGGTGTATGGAAGAGTTACTGATTTGTGTACATTAATCTTGTATCTGGAAACTTTGCTGAATTTTTTTTTTTTATCAGTTCTAGGAACTTTCTGGAGGAGTCTTTAGAGTTTTCAAGGTAAATGAAAGTATCTTCAGCAAACATTGGCAGTTTGACTTCCTCTTTAGAGATTTGGATGCCCTTTATTTCTTTCCCTTGTCTGATTGCTCTGGCTAGGACTTCCAGTATTACACTGAAGAGGAATGGTAAGAGTGGGCATTCTTGTCTTGTTCCAGTTCTCAGAGGGAATGCTTTCAACTTTTCCCCATTCAGTATTATGTCAGCTGTGGATTTGTCATAGATGGCTTTTATTACATCGAGGTGTGTCCCTTGTATGCTGATTTTGCTGGGAGTTTTAATCATAAAGGGTGCTGGATTTCATCAAATGCTTTTTCTGCATCTATTGAGATGATCATGTGATTTTTGTTTTTAATTCTGCGTATGTGGTGTATCACATTTATTGACTTGAGTATGTTAAACCATCCCTGCATCCCTGGTATGAAACCCACTTGATCATGGTGGATTATCTTTTAGATATGTTGTTGGATTCAGTTAGCTAGTATTTTGTTAAGGATTTTAGTATGTATGTTCATCAGGGATATCAGTCTGTAGTTTTCTTTTTAGTTATGTCCTTTCCTGGTTTTGTTAGTAGGGTGATGCTGGCTTCATAGAATGAATTAGGGTTCCCTCTTTCTCTGTCTTGTGGAGTAGTGTCAAAATGATTGGCATCAATTTCTTCTTGTATACTTTAAATCATCTCTAGATTACTTATAATACAAAATGCTATGCAAACTCTATGCAAATAGCTTTCATACTATATTGTTTTTAAATTTATATTATTTTTATTGTATTGTATTTTTAAAATTTTTTTTCTGAATATTGTCAATCTGTGGTTGGTTGAATCTGCAGATGCAGAACCCCAGGACACCGAAGGCTGACTGTAGTTAATCAATATTAATGTTCTGTTTTCCATTTCTACAAAAATTTTATGTTCTCTGAACGTACATTTTGAATATACATTACATAATTCAGTCTAGTATACTCTTCTTTTTGATGACATTGAGATCCAACTAGCCTGTAATTTTCTAAAGCAGAGGGTTTTGTCTCATGTGTTCTGTATCTTTTATTATTAATACATCTGAGCTAGTAGCTAGAAGGTGCTCAATAGTTACCTGATAATATTTTTGTTATAATATTTCAAACTATATATTGGTCCCATTATCTGTGGACAATAGAAAGTAATGAGTATTTTAAAAATACTGATGTAAATTTCTCTTTAGACTTGAATAATTAGATTTTTTAAAAAGTAGAACCTTTGCCTTTTGTGGATGTTAGTCTTACTCTATCAAATAATGAGATTTCTGGAGCACTTTGTGTTCCTATTTATAGGAATGAGAGATTTGCCAGATTATTTTAAAATAGCAGCCCCTTCTGTAAGAACTAAGCTTTGTGATGATAATGATTATAATAATACTGATATGTATAAATGAGGCTGTTTGTATTCATCGGTATATGCTATGCTGTTGCAGCCATTTCTCTGAGAGCAATCTCCTTTCTGATTTATGTAGTTCATTTGCACTATAATTTTCAGTCCTAAAGTTTAGTAATTGCAAAGCATCTGAGTAGCATGGAGTGAAGAAAACTACTCAACTGTGATTTTTAGTATCTCTGTGTTAGTAACATTTTTAAAGATTATAGCTCTTGTTATTAAAAATCTGTGATTTGCAATTGAATTCAAAAAATGCATTTACAACTTGAAAACTAATAGTATGCAATTAAAACTTTAACAAAATTTCAGGACAAGTTAAATTGGATAAAATCATGACTATTATTGAACCAGTGAGTAAAAAAATGGAGACAGCAAAGCAACAGCACTTTGAGGAGTCCAGGTAATGTATAATTAGCTAACCTATAGAAAATATATATTTTCTTCTACTTTGCCAATATTCCCTGACCAATTGTCATGGTCTCTCAAGTTTTTCTGTTAACACCCCATACATGAAGCTAATTTATTGTTCTGCTTGAGTTCCTCAAAGCATATCAATTATCAAAATTTTTGTTTTCAGTTCAATTAACTTTTGAACTGGAGGATGTCTGAGTAGTTAAGTAAACCATCTGGGTTTTACAGTGCATAAGCTTGAATCCAATTTGTGGCTTTCCTGAGCAAAAAATGCCATATTTTATGGTAATATTACATAAGTTTAGAATTTTAATAACTCATCTGCAGCAATTATGGAGCAGAGTAAGTTATAATTTTCCTTTCTAAATCTAATAATTAAAGGTTAGTCTTTTTCTAACAGAAGGTGACGCTGGTTCTACAGAACATAGTTTGAACGCAGGAATTCTGAGCATTGCCTCTGCTTTCCAAAAGTGACTGGAGATGGGTCAGTTCCTTTTCTGAATTATTGCATGAAATAGCATCACTGTCTTCAAGATAACTTTAAAATTACATACACAATAGTTGGCCCTGGAGCTATAGACAGAACCTCTAAGCCCTTCAGCACATATTTTGTAAGAACATTTATACTTACAGACAGTAAACACTTCTCTGCTAAAATGTATTTTTCAGTAGCTTGTTTTACAATAATTCATTGATATTATAACATGGTCAGAAATTTGGGGTAATTGGCACAGCTATAAGTTAGTTGAGGAAATGCTGGCAAGGCTACGAAGAACTTTATGGGTCTTCCAACGTTTAAGTTGTGAACTATGTGCTTAACACTAGAAGATCCATGCTCAGGGTAACCACTTTCTTGGCTTAAGTGTAATACAATACTCAAATTTGAAAGAGTGAAATATATACACAGCCTTAATACTAAAGGTTTGGTTATACCCATGATGAGGGAAGACATTAATTACAAAGGAAAAGAAATTATTATATTGGAAATTTACTAGTTTTTATAAATTTCTTTTCTGCCTTTGAGTTACCCATTTTAACTCAAGATCCAAATTGGTCTAGCAAATTGGTAGCTCCTAAAAGAGTAGTTAATATAGCTATTTAGTCAAATTGTTTAGAATTTCATGTCAGCTTTTACTAACTGAAAAGGTTAACTGATTTGAAAATCATTTTCAGTATCTTTAGATGAGGCTGGTAAGCCATGGCAGAATAATAATGTTTTAGGGACACGTGAAGCACTTATTAATAAATCTGGTCAGGTATAATATCTTTCAGTATAATGTCTTTCTCAAGAGAGTTGACTATTTTCTGAAGAATTGTTTCTTCTGCAACTGGTAGAAGATAAGGGTCCCTTGACACCCTAACTTTCCATTTTTAATGAAAACATGTGCTGCTTAATGAGGAAGATCAACATCCTTTGAAATTAAGAGCAAGTGCATGTACTTCCAGTGACAGCCCAGGGCATATAAAGCCTGAACTTCAATACACCTGGGCTGCCTTGTCTTTATTTATAGCTAGTTGATGGTGGTAACTTGTTTCCTACTTTAACAGTTAACTTCACTTCATTAATGTTAAAAGTGTGATGGGAATGCAGGGGGAAAGACAAATAAGTGCTTTGGGACGTGGTGACTAAGGATTTTTGGAAACCTGTGCTTAACTAGACAAATAGAATGTGATTAGACAAAATTTTTTTTTGAAATCGGGTTCACCACATAATGAAGATAAGGAAACAGCAATGAGAATATAAGCAGAAGAAAAGATAATATAATCAGTTGGGAAATAGATATGAGATTGTTACCAATGCAGGGACAGGCTCTAGGACTAATTAGTATGAATGACCCAACTCTTCATAAAACTCCCAAAAGGTTTTTGTTCAAGTTAAATAGACCCCTGTGAGAAAAGTTGTATATAAACAACTTATAATTATCCTGAAGATGCCTTGAAAAATACTGATTGTTAAGATGACTATAATATTTTTGGGATGACTATTGAAATATTGGCCCAACAAAAGAAATTTCCTTGAGCAAAACATGAATATGAATATGACCAAATCTTTTAAATATATGATTTCTTCCCTTTTCTAAACTTGTCTATTTTTGACCTGTGGTGGGAAAACACAATCGAATACTTTTACAATTTCAATATAAGTTTAAGAAAGTAAAGTTCTTCAATGTACCTTTGAATTCTAAATTCAAAGATTGCCCTACATTAAAATACTCTTTATGATGATGATAGATATGGGTTCATCCTAAATTTTAATTTCCCATCAACAAAATGCATTTATTAATCACTTATTTACTAGTGCTAATTTTTAGTTGATATTATTTGGTGCATTTGAAGGTATGACAACTGAATTTCAGTAAATGCATTCTGTAATTTAGGCAAGTGAGCCTGGACTTCTTTGCCCAGTTTTGTGATCAGTGAGTTTCCTGTGTTACATGACAATTCATGTTTAGGTTGTTCTGATCAATTTCATAACAGAATGAGGATAGAATCCCTCATGGTATTTCACATTTGTGTGAAGCAACTGCCGTTTCATCTTAATGTCTGTAAAATATTTTGCTTCAGTGGTTGAATGGTCTACTTCCATTAGAATCTTTCATTAGTCAGGAATAATTGAAAATATATAATTAGTTCTAACTTGGTGATTAAATAACACTTATCCATGGACCAGATATTAGAAAGCAAAGGAAATTATGCCTGATCAATGAAATTTGATCCCATTCTTGGTGATATATAAAAACGTTCTAGAATTTCAAATGGAATTTTATAAAACTGACTGCATACTCATGTCTCTCTATTTTCTCTTGATACAACTTAAGGGATACCTCAGTCCTTTGGCCAACTCCGTGGGCATGACCACATGAGTGACAGTCAAATTAATAGATCCTATCATTAGTTATTTCTTTACTATTTATTGAGTGCCTACTATGTGCCAAATGTGAATCTCTGAAGAGTCTCCTCCTTCATAGACCATGCTTCTTTGTGGGCAAATGTTTTAAAATTCTAGAAATTTATGTAAGATTTACATAACTTTTGAACCAACCTTTTAATTTCTAGGCATTATAGTAACACAAGGAAATACAGGTGCACAAATATGAATGTTCAAAGATTTTCATCCTTGTTTATAAACAACAAAAAAGCAAAACCAACAAATATATCCCACAGAAGAACACTGGTAAATAAGCGATCAGTATGTCAAAATCTATACAATGAATTTCTATGTAACGGGCCAAAATAACATGGAATTCTATGTAATAGGTCAAAATAACAATGTGCACCTTTGTACATTTATAAAGAAAGATCTCCATGATATATTAGTGCAAAAGAATAGTATAAAATTTTGCGTGCATTTATGTACACTGAAACAGAGAAAAGGAATGAAATATATTCCATATGCTAATCATGTCAAATGGAATCAGTATAAAATAGTAATATGGTTCCTGAAGTCCCACTGCCTGAATTTCAATCCTGACCCCACCCATTTCTAGCTGAAATAATCTGAACTGTATACTGCTTAACCCCTAAATGTCTTAGTTTCTTCATTTATACAATGAGCATCATAATAGTAAGTACCTACATGCTTGTTTTGAAGAATAAATCAGGTAAAACATATAAAAAGGATTAGAATAGTGCCCTGAATGCTGGCCTATAGGAAGTATTGAAGGGTTTGCAATTATTACTAAAATATCAGGGTAATAAGATTAGGGGAGATTTTTATTTTCTTTCATTTTGCTTATTCACATTTTCCAAAGTTTCTATGTGATACTTGTCTTTATTCACCTGTTGGGATTGAAGCTCTCCAAATCATGTTAGGAAAACATGCTACTCAAAAATCTCTTGTAAAACACTGAAGAAATATATAGATATGATGCTTGTTCATTTTCCTGATTTTTGCTAGTTTGGGCTCATTTGGAAAGCAAATGTTCGTATTTGTTATTCATCTCAGAACCAGCAAAATTTGGTAGTATTTTCTCTTTGTTTAATAATATTTACTCTTCAAGGCACTGAGGGAACAACAGGTATAGTCCTGTTGACCAGAGACAAGTGGTTTTCTATGATTAGCATTTAGTCCTATAACTTTAGTGTTGAAGATTTGTATTACAAAATAGGGACTATCAAATTACTTAAAGATCCAATTTAATGTTTCAGAAACAGAATGTTGGAATTACTCTATCCCTTTCCTGTCCATCTTTACTTACAACCTGGGACCTCTACCTTGGAACTTCTGAAAGAACCTGGTGAGTCTTATACATAAATGTTGGTGGCAGCACATTGATTTTCATTATTTTGCATTCATTTAAATGCAAAAACAAAGAGCTAGTATTGAACAGAGTTATTTCCTTTATTTTCGTTTCAAACACTGTATCAAAGATAAGCAGATTTTGGAAACAACTACTAATAACTAGTTTTCCATGCCTTTATCTGAAATTGAGAGACTGGATTTTTAAAAATATGAATATTGCAGGTTGTAGTAAATTATAAAGATAAAATTTGTAATTTTAAAAGTTTATTTACAGTTGAGTTATTGTTGTTTTTAAAAAAATGCATACGATTCTTTAAAAGAGAATATAGATGATTCTTTAAAGTCCCTTAAGTGTAATTGAGAAACTCTCTGGAACTTGAACTGCTTAAAGACCTAGGGGCTATTGATTCAAAACAACTATTTTTTAGTTTTCCCTCTTTTTAACTTGTTCCTCATGAGCTTCAGGATGTCATTAAGGGAAAACTCTTCTTGTAAAGTAGGACTTTTATTGATTTCAGAAGAAATTTTTAAAAGTTTGCTGAATAAATTCTTCTTTGGGTTCTCAAGGCACTTTTGCATATGATAACCTTTATAATTTTACCACCTTTTGTTTGGATTATTATAGAAGGAACTCAAGCATTAAGTGGAAGCTCACTTCCAAACAAATTCTATGAATCATGTTTTCATTATTCCAATCAATATTCACCAAAACTAAAATTTGTGAATATGCTGTCAAAATGTTGAAGATATGCAATAGATGTGTTTTACAATTTTGATTGTTACATTGGTTCAGAGCTTAAATTCTTTTAAGGCTTTATTAGATAATTTGAGGTCCCAGGGCAATACAATAATGTATGGGTCTCAAGTGATTCTAAAATTGAATATACATGTGTGGAAGTAAATGTAGGCAAATATTTATACAAGGCTAGGATCTAATGGGTGTAATAAATAATACTTTTGAAATCTGATCTCCTTGAAAGCTGTGTTCTATAGCTCTTTACCATAAGTTAAAGTTCTACTAATTCTGTGACATTTAGAATTTATTCAGGATGATCGAAGGGTTGATGAAAGCCTCAGTCTTCAAGTATCATTCACCTCACATGGACCAGTTGTGTCATCATCTTGCAGGGGAACTTTTCAGCTCTTTGAAGGACTTGGCAATTCTCATAGCTTTAGTTTGGATGTTGAAATTAATTTAAGTCTTATTTTTCTATATTTATGGAGCTTATATACAGGGGCTAGACCACAGTTTATTTAATGCTAAACAAGAGTATAAAACTTTTCTAAAATATTTGAGAGAATACTGGTTATTAGCTACAGATCATTATGAAATTGTGAATGGAAAAGGGTGGCAGAATTGGTAGTCACCCATGTGATAAGTTTTGAAATTTGCTAAAGGTTCTACCCATGCAGAAATGTTCTGCTGAATTGTGAAATGTTTCTTAATTGAACCATAACTTCGTAGAAGCTAAAAGACTCCTCATAGTTATTCCAGTGCATGACACATACATAGTAGGTGCTAATAACCATATGTTAAATGAATGAACAAATGTAAATTAAAAAGGAAAAAACCACCCAAGTGAGGTATACTTCAGTATTATCTGTGTACCTGTCTCTGCACAGTAGGCTAAAACTCAATAACTGCTAAAGAAAAAAAGAAATTGAGAAAATAAGATACTAGATACTATTTTTTACAATTCTTTTTAAAAACTGATTATATGTAGACTGCAGAGATACCATCAAAATAAACAAAATGTTATGCAGTTTAGTTTATATGGTTTAAAAACAAATTGTTGAGGAGATTATTAGTTTTATGATAAGTATCTCAATACTCATATAACTTCATGGAGAGTTGGAAGGTTGAATATGCTGAAAAAGTAAAAAGTTTTACAATAAAAATCATACTTTCCAAATGCTATAGAGTAGGTGTTCTTTTTTCCTTTAAAATGAAATGTATCTTTAATCAAATAAGAACAGGGATTTTCACTGGTTTGTTATTTAGGAAGTTTTTATTTTATTTTCAGCCACACCATTCTTTTATAATTACATATTTTTAAAGCAAGGCTAGAAATATCTGAAAGATTATGGCCAGCAACTTATTTTGTGTAAGCTATTAGTGAAATGTGAAAAATGTTCATTTTTGTGGAATAATTTAAGAGTGGTCCACACTTTGTGTCTTTGGTGAAAAATAATGAATACTTTTTATTGTTGTTAATTTTTTTGTTCATGTTAAGGCTATAGTCTAAAAAGTCTGCACAAAAAAGCTTATTCTCCACAACATTATTATAACTCGACGTAATAATTTATAGCTTCAATGAATATCTGACATAATCATTGAGGTCTATTTAACAAGATAATATATAAATAGTAAAAAATGTAGATATTGCCATTTTCCCTGGGGTATATGGTAATCTACTGGACTCAAATTATCACCCAATTCTTTTTTTTTACAATTCATGCATAATACATGTACACAGTTTGGTGATACACATGATTATTTAATACATTCATGTAATTTGTAAAGATCAAATCAGTTCTTGGGATGTCCATCACCATAAATATTTGTCTTCTCTTTATGACAGAACCATTTCCATTCTTCTCTTCTAGCTATTTTGAAACATGCAATAGATTATTGTAAACTGTAGTTACCCTGCTAATCTATCTAACACTAGGTCTTATTTCTTCTGGCAACCCATATATTTACATCTTCTTTTTATTTATTTATTTATTTATTTTTTTAACTTTTCTTTTTTATTATTATACTTTAAGTTTTAGGGTATATGTGCACAATATGCAGGTTAGTTACATATGTATACATGTGCCATGCTGGTGTGCACCCATTAACTCGCCATTTAGCATTAGGTATATCTCCTAATGCTATCCCTCCCCCCTCCCCCCACCCCACAACAGTCTCCAGAGTGTGATGTTCCCCTTCCTGTGTCCATGTGTTCTCATTGTTCAATTCCCATCTATGAGTGAGAACATGCAGTGTTTGGTTTTTTGTCCTTGCGATAGTTTACTGAGAATGATGATTTCCAATTTCATCCATGTCCCTACAAAGGACATGAACTCATCATTTTTTATGGCCGCATAGTATTCCATGGTGTATATGTGCCACATTTTCTTAATCCAGTCTATCATTGTTGGACATTTGGATTGGTTCCAAGTCTTTGCTATTGTGAATAGTGCTGCAATAAACATACGTGTGCATCGGTCTTTATAGCAGCATGATTTATAATCCTTTGGGTATATACCCAGTAATGGGATGGCTGGGTCAAATGGTATTTCTAGTTCTAGATCCCTGAGGAATCGCCACACTGACTTCCACAAGGCTTGAACTAGTTTACAGTCCCACAGTGTAAAAGTGTTCCTACTTCTCCACATCCTCTCCAGCACCTGTTGTTTCCTGACTTTTTAATGATTGCCATTCTAACTGGTGTGAGTTGGTATCTCATTGTGGTTTTGATTTGCATTTCTCTGATGGCCAGTGATGGTGAGCATTTTTTCATGTGTTTTTTGGCTGCATAAATGTCTTCTTTTGAGAAGTGTCTGTTCATATCCTTCACCCACTTTTTGATGGGGTTGTTTGTTTTTTTCTTGTAAATTTGTTGGTGTTCATTGTAGATTCTGGATATTATCCCTTTGTCAGACGAGTAGGTTGCGAAAATTTTCTCCCATTTTGTAGGTTGCCTGTTCACTCTGATGGTAGTTTCTTTTGCTGTGCAGAAGCTCTTTAGTTTAATTAGATCCCATTTGTCAATTTTGTCTTTTGTTGCCATTGCTTTTGGTGTTTTAGACATGAAGTCCTTGCCCATGCCTATGTCCTGAATGGTAATGCCTAGGTTTTCTTCTAGGGTTTTTATGGTTTTAGGTCTAACGTTTATGTCTTTAATCCATCTTGAATTAATTTTTGTATAAGGTGAAAGGAAGGGATCCAGTTTCAGCTTTCTACATATGGCTAGCCAGTTTTCCCAGCACCATTTATTAAATAGGGAATCCTTTCCCCATTGCTTGTTTTTCTCAGGTTTGTCAAAGATCAGATAGTTGTAGATATGCAGCGTTATTTCTGAGGGCTCTGTTCTGTTCCATTGATCTATATCTCTGTTTTGGTACCAGTACCATGCTGTTTTGGTTACTATAGCCTTGTAGTATAGTTTGAAGTCAGGTAGTGTGATGCCTCTAGCTTTGTTCTTTTGGCTTAGGATTGACTTGGCGATGTGGGCTCTTTTTTGGTTCCATATGAACTTTAAAGTAGTTTTTTCTAATTCTGTGAAGAAAGGCATTGGTAGCTTGATGGAGATGGCATTGAATCTATAAATTACCTTGGGCAGTATGGCCATTTTCACGATATTGATTCTTCCTACCCATGAACATGGAATGTTCTTCCATTTGTTTGTATCCTCTTTTATTTCATTGAGCAGTGGTTTATAGTTCTCCTTGAAGAGGTCCTTCACGTCCCTTGTAAGTTGGATTTCTAAGTATTTTATTCTGTTTGAAGCAATTGTGAATGGGAGTTCACTCATGATTTGGCTCTCTGTTCATCTGTTATTGGTGTATAAGAATGCTTGTGATTTTTGTACATTGATTTTGTATCCTGAGACTTTGCTGAAGTTGCTTATCAGCTTAAGGAGATTTTGGGCTGAGACAATGGGGTTTTCTAGATATACAATCATGTCATCTGCAAACAGGGACAATTTGACTTCCTCTTTTCCTAATTGAATACCCTTTATTTCCTTCTCCTGCCTAATTGCCCTGGCCAGAACTTCCAACACTATGTTGAATAGGAGTGGTGAGAGAGGGCATCCCTGTCTTGTTCCAGTTTTCAAAGGGAATGCTTCCTGTTTTTGCCCATTCAGTATGATATTGGCTGTGGGTTTGTCATAGATAGCTCTTATTATTTTGAGATAGGTCCCATCAATACCTAATTTATTGAGAGTTTTTAGCATGAAGGGTTGTTGAATTTTGTCAAAGGCCTTTTCTGCATCTATTGAGATAATCATGTGGTTTTTGTCTTTGGTTCTGTTTATATGCTGGATTACATTTATTGATTTGCGTATGTTGAACCAGCCTTGCATCCCAGGGATGAAGCCTACTTGATCGTGGTGGATAAGCTTCTTGATGTGCTGCTGGATTTGGTTTGCCAGTATTTTATTGAGGATTGTTGCATCAATGTTCATCAAGGATATTGGTCTAAAATTCTCTTTTTTGGTTGTGTCTCTGCCTGGCTTTGGTATCAGGATGATGCTGGCCTCATAAAATGAGTTAGGGAGGATTCCCTCTTTTTCTACTGATTGGAAGAGTTTCAGAAGGAATGGTACCAGTTCCTCCTTGTACTTCTGGTAGAATTTGGCTGTGAATCCATCTGATCCTGGACTTTTTTTTGGTTGGTAAGCTATTGATTATTGCCACAATTTCAGCTCCTGTTATTGGTCTATTCAGAGATTCAAGTTCTTCCTGGTTTAGTCTTGGGAGGGTGTATGTGTCGAGGAATTTATCCATTTCTTCTAGATTTTCTAGTTTATTTGTGTAGAGGTGTTTGTAGTATTCTCTGATGGTAGTTTGTATTTCTGTGGGATTGGTGGTGATGTCTCCTTTATCATTTTTTATTGCATCTATTTGATTCTTCTCTCTTCTCTTCTTTATTAGTCTTGATAGCGGTCTATCAATTTTGTTGATCCTTTCAAAAAACCAGCTCCTGGATTCATTATTTTTTTGAAGGGTGTTTTTTTGTCTCTATTTCTTTCAGTTCTGCTCTGATTTTAGTTATTTCTTGCCTTCTGCTATCTTTCGAATGTGTTTGCTCTTGCTTTTCTAGTTCTTTTAATTGTGATATTAGGGTCTCAATTTTGGATCTTTCCTGCTTTCTCTTATGGGCATTTAGTGCTATAAATTTCCCTCTACACACTGCTTTGAATGTGTCCCAGAGATTCTGGTACGTTGTGTTTTTGTTCTCTTTGGTTTCAAAGAACATCTTTATTTCTGCCTTCATTTCGTTATGTACCCAGTAGTCATTCAGGAGCAGGTTGTTCCGTTTCCATGTAGTTGAGCGGTTTTGAGTGAGTTTCTTAATCCTGAGTTCTAGTTTGATTGCACTGTGGTCTGAGAGACAGTTTGTTATAATCTCTGTTCTTTTACATTTGCTGAGGAGAGCTTTACTTCGAAGTATGTGGTCAATTTTGGAATAGGTGTGGTGTGGTGCTGAAAAAAATGTATATTCTGTTGATTTGGGGTGGAGAGTTCTGTAGATGTCTATTAGGTCCGCGTGGTGCAGAGCTGAGTTCAATTCCTGGGTATCCTTGTTAACTTTCTGTCTCGTTGATCTGTCCAATGTTGACAGTGGGGTGTTAAAGTCTCCCATTATTATTGTGTGGGAGTCTAAGTCTCTTTGTAGGTCACTGAGGATTTGCTTTATGAATCTGGGTGCTCCTGTATTGGGTGCATGTATATTTAGGATAGTTAGCTCTTCCTGTTGAATTGATCCCTTTACCATTATGTAATGGCCTTCTTTGTCTTTGTTGATCTTTGTTGGCTTAAAGTCTGTTTTATCAGAGACTAGGATTGCAACCCCTGCCTTTTTTCATTTTCCATTTGCTTGGTAGATCTTCCTCCTTCCTTTTATTTTGAGCCTATGTGTGTCTCTGTACGTGAGATGGGTTTCCTGAATACAGCACACTGATGGGTCTTGAGTCTTTATCCAATTTGCCAGTCTGTGTCTTTTAATTGGAGCATTTAGTCCATTTACATTAAAGTTAATATTGTTATGTGTGAATTTGATCCTGTCATTATGATGTTAGCTGGTTATTTTGCTCATTAGTTGATTCAGTCTCTTCCTAGTCTCGATGGTCTTTACATTTTGGCATGATTTTGCAGCGGCTGGTACTGGTTGTGCCTTTCCATGTTTAGCGCTTCCTTCAGGAGCTCTTTTAGGGCAGGCCTAGTGGTGACAAAATCTCTCAGCATTTGCTTGTCTGTAAAGTATTTTATTTCTCCTTCACTTATGAAGCTTAGTTTGGCCGGATATGAAATTCTGGGTTGAAAATTCTTTTCTTTAAGAATGTTGAATATTGGCCCCCACTCTCTTGTGGCTTGTAGAGTTTCTGCCAAGAGATCCGCTGTTAGTCTGATGGGCTTCCCTTTGTGGGTAACCCGACCTTTCTCTCTGGCTGCCCTTAACATTTTTTCCTTCATTTCAACTTTGGTGAATCTGACAATTATGTGTCTTGGAGTTGCTCTTCTTGAGGAGTATCTTTGTGGTGTTCTCTGTATTTCCTGAATCTGAATGTTGGCCTGCCTTGCTAGATTGGGGAAGTTCTGCTGGATAATATCCTGCACAGTGTTTTCCAACTTGGTTCCATTCTCCCCGTCACTTTCAGGTACACCAATCAGACGCAGATTTGGTCTTTTCACATGGTCCCATATTTCTTGGAGGCTTTGTTCGTTTCTTTTTATTCTTTTTTCTCTAAACTTCCCTTCTCACTTCATTTCATTCATTTCGTCTTCCATGGCTGATACCCTTTCTTCCAGTTGGTGGCATCGGCTCCTGAGGCTTCTGCATTCTTCACGTAGTTCTGGAGCCTTGGCTTTCAGCTCCATCAGCTCCTTTAAGCACTTCTCTGTATTGGTTATTCTAGTTATACATTCCTCTAAAGTTTTTTCAAAGTTTTCAACTTCTTTGCCTTTGGTGTGAATTTCCTCCTGTAGCTCTGAGTAGTTTGATCGTCTGAAGCCTTCTTCTCTCAACTCGTCAAAGTCATTCTCCGTCCAGCTTTGTTCCGTTGCTGGTGAGGAACTGCATTCCTTTGGAGGAGGAGAGGCACTCTGCTTTTTAGAGTTTTCAGTTTTTCTGCTCTGTTTTTTCCCCATCTTTGTGGTTTTAACTACTTTTGGTCTTTGATGATGGTGTTGTACAGATGGGTTTTTGGTGTGGATGTCCTTTATGTTTGTTAGTTTTCCTTCTAACAGACAGGACCCTCAACTGCAGGTCTGTTGCTGTTTGCTAGAGGTCCACTCTAGACCCTGTTTGCCTGGGTATCAGCAGTGGTGTCTGCAGAACCGCGGATTTTCATGATCTGCGAATGCTGCTTTCTGATCATTCCTCTGGAAGTTTTGTCTCAGAGGAGTACCCAGTCATGTGAGGTGTCAGTGTGCCCCTACTTGGGGGGTGCCTCCCAGTTAGGCTGCTCGGGAGTCAGGGGTCAGGGACCCACTTGAGGAGGCAGTGTGCCCATTCTCAGATCTCTAGCTGCGTGCTGGGAGAACCACTGCTCTCCTCAAAGCTGTCAGACAGGGACATTTAAGTCTGCAGAGGTTACTGCTGTCTTTTTCTTTGTCTGTGCCCTGCCCCCAGAGGTGGAGCCTACAGAGGCAGGCAGGCCTCCTTGAGCTGTGGTGGGCTCCACCCAGTTCAAGCTTCCTGGCTGCTTTGTTTACCTAAGCGAGCCTGGGCAATGATGGGCACCCCTCCCCCAGCCTCGCTGCCGCCTTGCAGTTTGATCTCAGACTGCTGTGCTAGCAATCAGCGAGACTCCGTGGGCGTAGGACCCTCTGAGCCAGGTGCGGGGTATAATCTCCTGGTGTGCTGTTTCCTAAGCCTGTGGGAAAAGCACAGTATTCGGGTGGGAGTGGCCCAGTTTTCCAGGTGCTGTCTGTCACCCCTTTCCTTGACCAGGAAAGGGAACTCCCTGACCCCTTGCGCTTTCTGAGTGAGGCAATGCCTCGCCCTGCTTCGGCTGGTGCACAGTGCGCTGCCCCCACTATCCTGCACCCACTGTCTGGCACTCCCTAGTGAGATGAACCCGGCACCTCAGATGGAAATGCAGAAATCACCCATCTTCTGCGTCGCTCACGCTGGGAGCTGTAGACCGGAGCTGTTCCTATTCGGCCATCTTCTTTTCATTTTTTCTCCTCCCTGCCCTTCATGGCCTCTGATAACCACAAATCTACTGTTTGTCTTTGAGATTCACTTTTTTTTTGCTTTCACATATGAATGAGAACACACAATATTTATCTTTCTGTGCTTGGCTTACTTCACTTAACGACCTCTAGTTCCCTCCATGTTGTCACAAATGACAGGATTTCATTCTTTTTTATGGCAGAGTCATATTCCATTGTGTATAATATATGTCACATTTTCTTTACTCATCTGTTGATGGGCACATATGTTGATTCCATATTTTGTCTGTTGTGAATAGTGCTGCAATAAACATGGGAATGCAGATGTCTTTTTGATATATTCATTACCTTTTTAAAAGATATATACCCAGTAGTGGAATTGCTGGATCATACGGTAGTTCTAGTTTTAGCAATTGTAAGGAAACTTCATACTGTTCTGAATAATGTCTCTACTAATTTCCATGCCCACTAACAGTGTTTAAGGTTTCTCTTTCTTCATATCATCAGCACCTTTTATTGCCTGTCTTTTTGATAGAAGCCGTTTTTAACTGGGGTAATATCATATTTCATTGTAGTTTTGATTCACATGTCTCCATTGAGTATTTTTCATATGCCTATTGGCCATTCGTATGTCTTTTTTTGAAACATTATCAATCTGCTAACAGGTCAGTCTAGCTATTATTGTTGTTGCTAGATTTGTCTTTAGTACTTCATACTAGATTGATTTATTAGTGGATTGCATACAACAATTATATTATTATAGTATTCTGGGTTTGTCCTTGTACTTAATTTTACCAGTGGGTTTTATTACTTCCATTTTTTAAAAACACATTAGTGTCTTTTTCTTTTAGATTGAATAACTTCCTTTAGAATGTATTGTAAGATGGATATCATGGTAATGAATTACCTCCACTTTTGCTTGTCTGGGAAAGAATTTATCAGTCTTTTATGTTTGATGGGTATTTTTGTTGGATACAGTATTCTTAGCTGGCAATAGTTTTTCTGTTTCAGCACTTTGAAAATGTTATTCTATTCTCTCCTGGCATGTGTGATTTCCATTGAGAAGTCTGTTGCCAGATTAATTGGAGCTTTTTTATGTTATTTGCTTTGTTTCTCTTGTTGCTTTTAGGATTCTTTCTTTATCCTTGACCTTTGAGGGTCTGATTATCATATGCCATGGAGTAGTCTTATTTGAGTCAAATCTGTTTGGTGTTCTCTGACCTTCCCATACCTGGATATTTATCTTTAATCAAGTTTTGGAAAGTTTTCTGTTATTTCCTTGAATAAGCTTTCTACCCTTTGCTCTTGCTGACCTCCCTCTTAAACACCAATAATTCTTAGATTTGGTCTTTTGAGGTAATTTTCTATATCTTTTAGGTGATCTTTCTTGCTTTTCATTCTTTTTTCTTCTCCATATATTTTCAGATAGTCTGTATTTGAGCTCACTGATTCTTTGCTCTTCTTGATTCTTTCTGTTGAGAGCTTCTAATGAATTTTTCAGTTCAGCAAATATATTTATCAGTTTCTAGATTTCTGTTTAATTTTAAAAAATTGTTTCAATCTGTTAAATTTCTCTGATAAGTTTCTGGATTGTTTTCTTGTGTTATCCAGGAGATCACCAAGTTTCCTTAAAACTACTATTTTGGGTTCTTGGTCAAAGAGCTCACCAATTGCTGTTTCATTAGGGTCAGTTGCTATATCTTTGCTTTGTCTGCTTGGGGAAATCATGGTTCCCTGTTTGTGGTTGTTATTCGTGGATGTACATCTATGTCTTTGCATTGTAAGATTAATTTGGTCTTATTTAATTATTATTTTATTTATTTTTGTCTTCTCTGTCTTGCTTCTTTTGTTTTTTATTGGTTATATTTGCTTATAGGTTCTTTACTGCCAGGTAACTCCCTCCTTTTCAGTTCTAGATGGCACCTTAAGCCCAGATTTGTCTCAGCTCTAGCAAGTGTTTGGAGTGCTACCCTTCCCAAGTTCAGGAAGTCCCAATGGGGATATCTCAGCAGTGGGATAGGCTGGCAAAGGTTTGTGCCCATGAGACATGTGAAACATCTCCTGGAGTGTGGTGCTGCTTAAAAGCCACTCTTGTTTGGCCCTTGGCCAAGTTGTAGAGCAGTTTCCAGAGCTGGAGATGGTAGTCCTGCATCCCTACTTTGTCTCTACCTGTCCTCAGGGATATTTCTCCTTTCAGGCACTAATGATGCTTCTTATGGGTCAGGGGAGGGACAGATCTCCTGTCAGAGAACCCAAGATGGTGAATAAACTGTTTGTTCACTTTGATCTCACTTTTCCAGTGTCAAAACAGTGATTTTGGGGAGTATTTTTTGCACACTTGGTGCCAGGCAGAATGTGGGGTGAGGCATTGTGGATGTGCCAATTCTCTTACTGCCTACATGAAGTTTTTTCACTTCTTTGTGGCCCCAAGAACTGACTTGTGTTGATAATTTTTGTGTTTGAATTCTGGTATATTTCTGGTAATAATCTTGGCACTGTATATTTGTTTATGGTTTTCTAGGGGATTATGCTAGCTTGCTTCTATGCTGCCATTTTGGAACTGGAGGTCCTCAGTTCTTCTTTAGAATAAATAATTATTCTTATTAAAGGAAAAAGAAAAGGATATTAGAACATAAGATATAAGGCAAGTTATGATTTCTCTCCGTTTGCTTAAAAAATCATCTATTTGTTTTGAAGCCTTGCCTTTTAAAGCAGGATGGTATAGTGATTAATAGTGAAAGCACTGAAGTTACTCTAATGAGGTCAGAATTCTGGCTTGGCCTGTTTCTAGCTTCAAATCTTATCCAAGTTACTCAATTGCACTGTGACTCAATTTCTTCATTGGGTAGAGGGGGGATAATACGAATTCCAACCTCAAAGTGTTTAGATAATGCTTGTCAAGTGTATAATGTACCTCCTGGTGCTTAATAAAATTGAGCTACCATAGTCACAACTTCCTACATTCATATAAATTTTAATGCATAATATACTAAAAAACATGTTGTTCAATTACTTAGCTTTGGTCCTGTCCTAAAGGACATATTACTGTAATCACAAGACACACCCTATCACAACATTGACTGACTTTCGCTATCACATTGTGAATTCAGGAAGTGGCAGTGAGGTTTATGGTCTTGTGTAAATACAATAACTGTAGCCCTTCGTGGAGTCTGCTATTTTTGCTATTGTCACTGTTATCCTGCTAGAGAGCTTGACTCTGCCTTTTGCTCTTCTATTTTGATACATTTGGTAGGTCACTCTTAAATTGATGTTCCTCAAGTGTTCATTTTACTGATCATTTTAAAGTTTTTGTAAGGAAACAGACCCATGGCAGAAACTCTTTTGTTAAGAGAAACACTTTAAGAGACTTTTTCAAAAGAAAAAAAGCTAATAGTGCTCTACATAATAACCAACTCTCTATGTGGCCTGGTGCGAATCTCTTCAAACCTCTGGGCTTAATTTCATCATCTGTAATCCTCAAGGAAAGAATGAAATGGCCCTCAAAGAGATAAAAAGTTAGAAAATTTCCTCTTTCTGGATGGCTGCTTCTCAGATATTAAAAACATCTCTACATAGTCATTGGCAGCAGAGAGGAGGGATTCCCTAAAGTCAGCTCCTGGCAAGATTCTTTATTTCTCTCTACTTGCCAAGTTGACAGCCTTCAGACTCTTAAGATAGATCTCATTATGTATTTAAGCTCTGTCTACCTCAGTCTCCACAAGACACCTAGGACTTCCAGGCTACCTGTGATCACTAAAACCCCACTCTATATAGTTTTGTATATCTTCTTTTCTGATGTCACCCCTCAACCTTCCCACTCCTGAAATTCATCCATTATGCTCCCTGAATTCATAGCCAGCAAAAACTCAGAATCCTTAACCTCATCTGAGTGTTTCCTTCCCCTTCCTGGCCTAACTGAAATCTGTGCCCTGAAGACAGTTCTTCCCCTGCCACCCTTTCAGGTGGTGCTGGGTTTTTTTCCTCCCGTGCCTCATACCTCTGAGACTGGTGGTGGGGTGGTTTCCTCCTTGCTCCTTATTGCTGTTTCCAAACCATTCTCCCTTCATCTTCCCTAGCATGCTCAGCTTTGAATCTCATGTCATCAAACTATATCCTCTCCTTATAGTAATCTGTTGATTTGTATCTATTCTCGCATATCTTTAAAGAAATGTAGACCCTGGATCCTTGTCAATTTCTCTAACACTAATCTTTTCGTAGTTTTTGGTGATATTTATCTTGGATAGATATCATCTTTTAATCCATTCACTTTTCTATTCCTTGAGCTCTTTTCCTCCCATGATTTTGCCCTCCATCATAATACATATATTCTCCAATAGTTATGGTCTAGAAATACTTCCAAATAACAAAAATCTTTGTAATACTTCCAAAATCTCACTTTGAAGAGCACTACTGTTCAACCAGACCACCTTCTATATGCTGACAATTTTTAAAATCCATACTGGGGCTCTCAGTGGTTACACTAGGCCCAGATATCAAGTTTTTAATTTCTTCCCTAGCTAAACAACATTCTCATGTAATTTTATCCAGATCATGGCTTTAAGTACCGTTAATAGGCTGATGATTCCACAATTTTATCTGCAGACTGGTTATTCTCCAAAACTCCAGCTCATATTCAACTGCTTAATTAAGGTTTCCACCTGGATTTTTAATTTTTAATATGCATTTCCAACCTAACACGTCAAACTCAGGGACTGTGTACATTTTGTTCTCTCTGCCTGGAAAGTTTTTTTCTTTGGAGATTACAGGCATCAATCCATCACTATTTTTATGCTTTGCCCAAAGGCCTCTCTAACAGTAAGGCCATCCCTGATTACTCTGTCGTAGGCATAGCCACATCCTCCAGACCTATCTACTTCTCTTTCTTTGATTTCTAGCATTTAAGATATCAAGATATACGGCCTATTTTACTTATCTGGTATTATTTGCCTCCTCCTGCTACAATATAATCTCCATAAAAGCAGTTAGCATTGACTGATTTGTTCATACTAAATCCTTTAGAATAATGTCTGGCACATAAAAAGGGCTTACTACATTTTGTTGGATTAATTAAGATATTGGCATTTTATTTTGTAAAAGTGTTGTAATAATTATCATATTTTTTTCTATTTAATGAGGAAAGTTACCTAATTTATTTTATTTTATTTTTTTGATGTCTTTTTATTATTATTATTATTATTATTATTATTATACTTTAGGTTTTATGGTACATGTGTGCAATGTGCAGGTAAGTTACATATGTATACATGTGCCATGCTGGTGCGCTGCACCTGCTAACTCATCTAGCATTAGGTATATCTCCCAATGCTATCCCTTCCCCCTCCCCCCACCCCACAACAGTCCCAGAAGTGTGATGTTCCCCTTCCTGTGTCCATGTGTTCTCATTGTTCAATTCCCACCTATGAGTGAGAATATGCGGTGTTTGGTTTTTTGTTCTTGCGATAGTTTACTGAGAATGATGATTTCCAATTTCATCCATGTCCCTACAAAGGACATGAACTCATCATTTTTTATGGCTGCATAGTATTCCATGGTGTATATGTGCCACATTTTCTTAATCCAGTCTATCATTGTTGGACATTTGGGTTGGTTCCAAGTCTTTGCTATTGTGAATAATGCCGCAATAAACATACGTGTGCATGTGTCTTTATAGCAGCATGATTTATAATCCTTTGGGTATATACCCAGTAATGGGATGGCTGGGTCGAATGGAATTTCTAGTTCTAGATCCCTGAGGAATCGCCACACTGACTTCCACAAGGGTTGAACTAGTTTACAGTCCCACCAACAGTGTAAAAGTGTTCCTATTTCTCCACATCCTCTCCAGCACCTGTTGTTTCCTGACTTTTTAATGATTGCCATTCTAACTGGTGTGAGATGGTATCTCATTGTGGTTTTGATTTGCATTTCTCTGATGGCCAGTGATGGTGAGCATTTTTTCATGTGTTTTTTGGCTGCATAAATGTCTTCTTTTGAGAAGTGTCTGTTCATGTCCTTCGCCCACTTTTTGATGGGGTTGTTTGTTTTTTTCTTGTAAATTTGTTGGAGTTCATTGTAGATTCTGGATATTAGCCCTTTGTCAGATGAGTAGGTTGCGAAAATTTTCTCCCATTTTGTAGGTTGCCTGTTCACTCTGATGGTAGTTTCTTTTGCTGTGCAGAAGCTCTTTAGTTTAATTAGATCCCATTTGTCAATTTTGGCTTTTGTTGCCATTGCTTTTGGTGTTTTAGACATGAAGTCCTTGCCCATGCCTATGTCCTGAATGGTATTGCCTAGGTTTTCTTCTAGGGTTTTTATGGTTTTAGGTCTAACATTTAAGTCTTTAATCCATCTTGAATTGATTTTTGTATAAGCTGTAAGGAAGGGATCCAGTTTCAACTTTCTACATATGGCTAGCCGATTTTCCCAGCACCATTTATTAAATAGGGAATCCTTTCCCCATTTCTTGTTTTTCTCAGGTTTGTCAAAGATCAGATAGTTGTAGATATGTGGCATTATTTCTGAGGGCTCTGTTCTGTTCCATTGATCTATATCTCTGTTTTGGTACCAGTACCATGCTGTTTTGGTTACTGTAGCCTTGTAGTATAGTTTGAAGTCAGGTAGTGTGATGCCTCCAGCTTTGTTCTTTTGGCCTAGGATTGACTTGGCGATGCGGGCTCTTTTTTGGTTCCATATGAACTTTAAAGTAGTTTTTTCCAATTCTGTGAAGAAAGTCATTGGTAGCTTGATGGGGATGGCATTGAATCTGTAAATTACCTTGGGAAGGATGGCCATTTTCACGATATTGATTCTTCCTACCCATGAGCATGGAATGTTCTTCCATTTGTTTGTATCCTCTTTTATTTCCTTGAGCAGTGGTTTGTAGTTCTCCTTGAAGAGGTCCTTCACATCCCTTGTAAGTTGGATTCCTAGGTATTTTATTCTCTTTGAAGCAATTGTGAATGGGAGTTCACTCATGATTTGGCTCTCTGTTTGTCTGTTATTGATGTATAAGAATGCTTGTGATTTTTGTACATTGATTTTGTATCCTGAGACTTTGCTGAAGTTGCTTATCAGCTTAAGGAGATTTTGGGCTGAGACAATGGGGTTTTCTAGATATACAATCATGTCGTCTGCAAACAGGGACAATTTGACTTCCTCTTTTCCTAATTGAATACCCTTTATTTCCTTCTCCTGCCTAATTGCCCTGGCCAGAACTTCCAACACTATGTTGAATAGAAGTGGTGAGAGAGGGCATCCCTGTCTTGTGCCAGTTTTCAAAGGGAATGCTTCCAGTTTTTGCCCATTCAGTATGATATTGGCTGTGGGTTTGTCATAGATAGCTTTTATTATTTTGAGATAGGTCCCATCAATACCTAATTTATTGAGAGTTTTTAGCATGAAGGGTTGTTGAATTTTGTCAAAGGCCTTTTCTGCATCTATTGAGATAATCATGTGTTTTTTGTCTTTGGTTCTGTTTATATGCTGGATTACATTTATTGATTTGCGTATATTGAACCAGCCTGGCATCTCAGGGATGAATCCCACTTGATCATGGTGGATAAGCTTTTTGATGTGCTGCTGGATTCTGTGTGCCAGTATTTTATTGAGGATTTTTGCATCAATGTTCATCAAGGATATTGGTCTAAAATTCTCTCTTTTGGTTGTGTCTCTGCCCGGCTTTGGTATCAGGATGATGCTGGCCTCATAAAATGAGTTAGGGAGGATTCCCTCTTTTTCTATTGATTGGAATAGTTTCAGAAGGAATGGTACCAGCTCCTCCTTGTACCTCTGGTAGAATTCGGCTGTGAACCCATCTGGTCCGGGACTTTTTTTGGTTGGTAAGCTATTGATTATTGCCACAATTTCAGCTCCTGTTATTGGTCTATTCAGAGATTCAAGTTCTTCCTGGTTTAGTCTTGGGAGGGTGTATGTGTTGAGGAATTTATCCATTTCTTCTAGATTTTCTACTTTATTTGCATAGAGGTGTTTGTAATATTCTCTGATGGTAGTTTGTATTTCTGTGGGATTGGTGGTGATATCACCTGTATCATTTTTTATTGCATCTATTTGATTCTTCTCTCTTTTTTTCTTTATTAATCTTGCTAGCGGTCTATCAATTTTGTTGATCCTTTCAAAAAACCAGCTCCTGGATTCATTAATTTTTTGAAGGGTTTTTTGTGTCTCTATTTCCTTCAGTTCTGCTCTGATTTTAGTTATTTCTTGCCTTCTGCTATCTTTTGAATGTGTTTGCTCTTGCTTTTCTAGTTCTTTTAATTGTGATGTTAGGGTGTCAATTTTGGATCTTTCCTGCTTTCTCTTATGGGCATTTAGTGCTATAAATTTCCCTCTACACACTGCTTTGAATGCATCCCAGAGATTCTGGTATGTTGTGTCTTTGTTCTCGCTGGTTTCAAAGAACATCTTTATTTCTGCCTTCATTTTGTTATGTACCCAGTAGTCATTCAGGAGCAGGTTGTTCAGTTTCCATGTAGTTGAGTGGTTTTGAGTGAGATTCTTAATCCTGAGTTCTAGCTTGATTGCACTGTGATCTGAGAGATAGTTTGTTATAATTTCTGTTCTTTTACATTTATTGAGGAGAGCTTTACTTCGAAGTATGTGGTCAATTTTGGAATATGTGTGGTGTGGTGCTGAAAAAAATGTATATTCTGTTGATTTCGGGTGGAGAGTTCTGTAGATGTCTATTAGGTCCGCTTGGTGCAGAGCTGAGTTCAATTCCTGGGTATCCTTGTTAACTTTCTGTCTCGTTGATCTGTCTAATGTTGACAGTGGGGTGTTAAAGTCTCCCATTATTAATGTGTGGGAGTCTAAGTCTCTTTGTAGGTCACTGAGGACTTGCTTTATGAATCTGGGTGCTCCTGTATTGGGTGCATATATATTTAGGATAGTTAGCTCTTCTTGTTGAATTTATCCCTTTACCATTATGTAATGGCCTTCTTTGTCTCTTTTGATCTTTGTTGGTTTAAAGTCTGTTTTATCAGAGACTAGGATTGCAACCCCTGCCTTTTTTTGTTTTCCATTTGCTTGGTAGATCTTCCTCCATCCTTTTATTTTGAGCCTATGTGTGTCTCTGCACATGAGATGGGTTTCCTGAATACAGCACACTGATGGGTCTTGAGTCTTTATCCAATTTGCCAGTCTGTGTCTTTTAATTGGAGCATTTAGTCCATTTACATTTAAAGTTAATACTGTTATGTGTGAATTTGATCCTGTCATTATGATGTTAGCTGGTTATTTTGCTCGTTAGTTGATGCAGTCTCTTCCTAGTCTCGATGGTCTTTACATTTTGGCATGATTTTGCAGCCCCTGGTACCGGTTGTGCCTTTCCATGTTTAGCGCTTCCTTCAGGAGCTCTTTTAGGGCAGGCCTGGTGGTGACAAAATCTCTCAGCATTTGCTTGTCTGTAAAGTATTTTATTTCTCCTTCACTTATGAAGCTTAGTTTGGCTGGATATGAAATTCTGGGTTGAAAATTCTTTTCTTTAAGAATGTTGAATATTGGCCCCCACTCTCTTCTGGCTTGTAGGGTTTCTACGGAGAGATCCGCTGTTAGTCTGATGGGCTTCCCTTTGATGGTAACCCGACCTTTCTCTCTGTCTGCCCTTAACATTTTTTCCTTCATTTCAACTTTGGTGAATCTGACAATTATGTGTCTTGGAGTTGCTCTTCTCGAAGAGTATCTTTGTGGCGTTCTCTGTATGTCCTGAATCTGAATGTCAGCCTGCCTTGCTAGATTGGGGAAGTTCTGCTGGATAATATCCTGCAGAGTGTTTTCCAACTTGGTTCCATTCTCCCCGTCACTTTCAGGTACACCAATCAGACGTAGATTTGGTCTTTTCACATAGTCCCATATTTCTTGGAGGCTTTGTTCGTTTCTTTTTATTCTTTTTTCTCTAAACTTCCCTTCTCGCTTCATTTCATTCATTTCATCTTCCACGGCTGATACCCTTTCTTCCAGTTGATCGCATCGGCTCCTGAGGCTTCTGTATTCTTCACGTAGTTCTCGAGCCTTGGTTTTCAGCTCCATCAGCTCCTTTAAGCACTTCTCTGTATTGGTTATTCTAGTTATACATTCTTCTAAATTTTTTTCAATGTTTTCAACTTCTTTGCCTTCGGTTTGAATATCCTCCTGTAGTTCGGAGTAATTTGATCATCTGAAGCCTTCTTCCCTCAGCTCGTCAAAGTCATTCTCCGTCCAGCTTTGTTCCGTTGCTGGTGAGGAACTGCGTTCCTTTGGAAGAGGAGAGGTACTCTGCTTTTTAGAGTTTCCAGTTTTTTCGCTCTGTTTTTTCCCCATCTTTGTGGTTTTATCTACTTTTGGTCTTTGATGATGGTGATGTACAGATGGGTTTTTGGTGTGGATGTCCTTTCTGTTAGTTTTCCTTCTAACAGGCAGGACCTTCAGCTGCAGGTCTGTTGGAGTACCTGGCCGGCTGTGTGAGGTGTCAGTCTGCCCCTGCTAGGGGGTGCCTCCCAGTTAGGCTGCTCAGGGGTCAGGGGTCAGGGACCCACTTGAGGAGGCAGTCTGACTGTTCTCAGATCTCCAGCTGCGTGCTGGGAGAACCACTGCTCTCCTCAAAGCTGTCAGACAGGGACATTTAAGTCTGCAGAGGTTACTGCTGTCTTTTTGTTTGTCTGTGCCCTGCCCTCAGAGGTGGAGCCAACAGAGGCAGGCAGGCCTCCTTGAGCTGTGGTGGGCTCCACCCAGTTCAAGCTTCCTGGCTGCTTTGCTTACCTAAGGGAGCCTGGGCAATGGTGTTCGCCCCTCCCCCAGCCTCGCTGCCGCCTTGCTGTTTGATCTCAGACTGCTGTGCTAGCAATCAGTGAGACTCCGTGGGCATAGGACCCTCTGAGCCACGTGCGGGCTATAATCTCCTGGGGCACCGTTTCCTAAGCCCCTCGGAAAAGCACAGTATTCGGGTGGGAGTGGCCCGATTTTCCAGGTGCCCTCTGTCACCCCTGGAAAGGGAACTCCCTGACCCCTTGCACTTCCCAAGTGAGGCAATGCCTCACCCCTGCTTCGGCTGGCGCACGGTGCACTCACCCACTGACCTGTGCCCACTGTCTGGCACTCCCTAGTGAGATGAACAGGGTACCTCAGATGGAAATGCAGAAATCACCAGTCTTCTGCGTCGCTCACGCTGGGAGCTATAGACGGGAGCTGTTCCTATTCGGCCATCTTGGCTCCTCCCCAATCGAAAGTTACCTAATTTATTAGAATAAATATTTTCATCTGGCTCTAAGGAGCTCAAGTATGCTGTTTTCATTTTTAATAAAAAATACACCTGACAAAAATCACTGGTGTGTTTTTGTTTCATTGTATCTTTTTCTGAGAATATGGTGAACAACTCTGTAAAGAAAGACTTCTGAGTACAGAATACCTAATAATGCTGCTTAAATATGAAAAAATAATTTTTAAAACCTGGCCAAACTGGCAAGAAAGTGTAAATAATTACATTCAGAAAATATAAGAAAGTTATATTATATAGGGGTTTAAAGTTCTTTAGAGTTTGCTTTCATGGTTCATACCTATTTCTGGTGGCCTAGAACTCTCCTAGAAATAAAAACAACAACAAAAAACTTAGCTTTTTTTGGAATAAGTGCAAAGTGGTTCTGAGAAGAATGTATATTCTGTTGATTTGGGGTGGAGAGTTCTGTAGATGTCTATTAGGTGTGTTTGGTGCAGAGCTGAGTTCAATTCCTGGATATCCGTGTTAACTTTCTGTCTCATTGATCTGTCTAATGTTGACAGTGGGATGTTAAAGTCTCCCATTATTATTGTGTGGGAGTCTAAGTCTCTTTGTAGGTCTCTAAGGGCTTGCTTTATGAATCTGGGTGCTCCTGTATTGGGTGCAGATATATTTGGGATAGTTAGCTCTTCCTGTTGAATTGATCCCTTTACCATTATGTAATGGCCTTCTTTGTCTCTTTTGATCTTTGTTGGTTTAAAGTCTGTTTTATCAGAAACTAGTATTGCAACCCCTGCTTTTTTTTTTTTTTTTCCATTTGCTTGGTAGATCTTCCTCCATCCCTTTATTTTGAGCTTATGTGTGTCTCTGCACGTGAGATGGGTTTCCTGAATACAGCACACTGATGGGTCTTGACTGTTAACCAATTTGCCAGTCTGTTTTTTAATTGGAGCATTTAGCCCATTTACATTTAAGGTTAATATTGTTATGTGTGAATTTGATCCTGTCATTATGATGTTAGCTGGTTATTTTGCTCATTAGTTGATGCAGTTTCTTCCTAGCATTGATGGTCTTTACAATTAGGCATGTTTTTGCAGTGGCTGGTACTGTTGGTTCCTTTCCATGCTTAGTGCTTCCTTCAGGAGCTCTTGTAAGGCAGGCCTGGTGGTGACAAAATCTCTCAGTCTTTGTTTGTCTGTATAGGATTTTATTTCTCATTCACTTATGAAGCTTAGTTTGGCTGGATATGAAATTCTGGGTTGAAAATTCTTTTCTTTAAGAATGTTGAATATAGGCCCCCACTCTTCTGGCATGTAGAGTTTCTGCTGAGACATCTGCTGTTAGTCTGATAGGCTTCCTGTTTTGGGTAACCTGACCTTTCTTTCTGGCTGCCCTTAACATTTTTTCCTTCATTTCAGCTTTGGTAAATCTGACAATCATGTGTCTTGGGACTGCTCTTCTCGAGGAGTATCTTTGTGGTGTTCTCTGTATTTCCTGAATTTGAATGTTGGCCTGACTTGCTAGGCTGGGGAATTCTCCTGGATAATATCCTGAAGAGCGTTTCCCAACTTGGTTCCATTCTCCCCGTCACTTTCAGGTACAGCAATCAGATGTAGATTTGGTCTTTTCACATAGTCTCATATTTCTTGAAGGCTTTGTTAGTTTCTTTTCATTCTTTGTTCTCTAAACTTTTCTTCTTGCTTCATTTCACTCATTTGATTTTCAATCACTGATACCCTTTCTTTCACTTGATCGAATCAGCTACTGAAGCTTGTGTATGTGTCACGTAGTTCTTGTGCCATATTTTTCAGCTCCATCAGGTCATTTAAGGTCTTCTCTACTCTGTTTCTTCTAACTAGCCATTTGTCTATCTTTTTTCAAGGTTTTTGGCTGCTTTGCAATGGGTTCGAACATCGTCCTCTAGCTTAGAGAAGTTTGTTATTACCGATCATCTGAAGCCTTCTTCTCTCAACTTGTCAAAGTCATTCTCTGTGCAGCTTTCTTCTGTTGCTGGCGAGGAGCTGCGTTTCTTTGGAGGAGAAGAGTCGCTCTGATTTTTAGAATTTTCAGCTTTTCTGCTCTGGTTTCTCCCCATCTTTGTGGTTTTATCTACCTTTGGTCTTTGATGATGGTGACGTATAGGTGGGGTTTTGGTGTGGATGTCCTTTCTCTGTTAGTTTTTCTTCTAAGTCAGGACCCTCAGCTGCAGGTCTGTTGGAGTTTGCTGGAGGTCCACTCCAGATCCTGTTTGCCTGGGTATCACCAGCGGAGGTGCAGAACTGCAAATATTGCAGAAGGGCAAATGTTGCTGCCTAATCCTTCCTCTGGAAGCTTTGTCTCAGAGGGGCACCCATAGTTGGAAGTAAAGCACTCCTCAGCAAATGTAAAAGAACAGAAATTATAACAAACTGTCTCTCAGATCACAGAGCAATCAAACTAGAACTCAGGATTAAGAAAATCACTCAAAACTGCTCAACTACATGGAAACTGAACAACCTGCTCCTGAATGACTACTGGGTACATAACAAAATGAACTCAGACATTAAGATGTTCTTTGAAACCAATGAGAACAAAGACACAACATACCAGAATCTCTGGGACACATTTAAAGCAGCGTGTAGAGGGAAATTTATAGCACTAAATGCCCACAAGAGAAAGCAGGAAAGATTTAAAATTGACACCCTAACATCACAATTAAAAGAACTGGAGAAGCAAGAGCAAACACATTCAAAAGCTAGCAGAAGGCAAGAAATAACTAAGATCAGAGCAGAACTGAAGGAAATAGAGACACAAAAAAACCCTTCAAAAAAATCAGTGAATCCAGGAGCTGGTTTTTGAGATCAACAAAATTGATAGACCGCTAGCAGGACTAATAAAGAAGAGAAGAGAGAAGAATCAAATAGATGCAATAAAAAATGATAAAGGGGATATCACCACCGATCCCACAGAAATACAAACTACCATCAGAGAATACTATAAACACCTCTATGCAAATAAACTAGCAAATCTAGAAGAAATGGATAAATTCCTGGACACATACACCCTCCCAAGACTAAACCAGGAGGAAGTTGAATCCCTGAATAGACCAATAACAAGCTCTGAAATTTAGGCAATAATTAATAGCCCACCAACCAAAAAACGTCCAGGACCAGATGGATTCACAGCCGAATTCCACCAGAGGTACAAATAGGAACTGGTACCATTCCTTCTGAAACTCTTCCAATCAATAGGAAAAGAGGGAATCCTCCTTAGCTCATTTTATGAGGCCAGCATCATCCTGATACCAAAGCCTGGCAGAGACACAACAAAAAAAGAGAATTTTAGACCAATATCCTTGATGAACATTGATGTAAAAATCCTCAATAAAATAATGGCAAACCGAATCCAGCAGCACATCAAAATATTTATCCACCACGATCAAGTTGGCTTCATCCCTGGGATGCAAGGCTGGTTCAACATATGCAAGTCAATAAATGTCATCCAGCATATGAACAGAACCAAAGACAAAAACCACAAGATTATCTCAATAGATGCAGAAAAGGCCTTCAACAAAATTCAACAGCCCTTCATGCTAAAAACTCTCAATGAACTAGGCATTCATGGGACACATCTCAACATGATAAGAGCTATTTATCACAAACCCACAGCCAGTATCATACTGAAGGAGCAAAAACTGGAAGCATTCCCTTTGAAAACTGGCACAAGTCAGGATGCCATCTCTCACCACTCCTATTCAACATAGTGTTGGAAGTTCTGGCCAGGGCAATCAGGCAGGATAAAGAAATAAAGGGTATTCAATTAGGAAAAAAGGAAGTCAAATTGTCCCTGTTTGCAGATGACATGATTGTGTATTTAGAAAACCCCATCATCTCAGCCCCAAATCTCCTTAAGCTGATAAACAACTTCAGCAAAGTCTCAGGATACAAAATCAATGTGCAGAAATGACAAGCATTCCTATACCCCAATAACAGACAAACAGAGAGCCAAATCATGAGTGAACTCCCATTCACAATTGCTTCAAAGAGAATAAAATACCTAGGAATCCAACTTACAAGGGATGTGAAGGACCTCTTCAATAAGAACTACAAACCACTGCTCAATGAAATAAAAGAGGACACAAACAAATGGAAGAACATTCCATGCTTATGGGCAGGAAAAATAAATATCATGAAAATGGCCATACTGCCCAAGGTAATTTATAGATTCAATGCCATCCCCATCAAGCTACCAATGACTTTCTTCACAGAATTGGAAAAAACTATTTTAAAGTTCATATGTAACCAAAACAGAGCCCACATTGTCAAGACAATCCTAAGCCAAAAGAACAAAGCTGGAGGCATCGTGCTACTTGACTTCCAACTACACTATAAGGCTGCAGTAACCAAAACAGCATTGTGCTGTTACCAAAACAGAGATATAGACCAATGGAACAAAACAGAGCCCTCAGAAATAATACCACACATCTACAACCATCTGATCTTTCACAAACCTGACAAAAAAAAAGAAACAGGGAAAGGATTCCCTATTTAATAAATGGTGCTGGGAAGACTGGCTAGCCATATGTAGAAAGCTGAAACTGGATCCCTTCCTTACAACGTATACAAAAATTAATTCAAGATGGATTAAAGACTTAAATGTTAGACCTAAAACCATAAAAACCCTAGAAGAAAACCTAGGCAATACCATTCAGGACATAGGCATGGGCAAGGACTTCATGTCTAAAACACCAAAAGCAATGGCAACAAAAGCCAAAATTGACAAATGGGATCTAATTAAACTAAAGCGCTTCTGCACAGCAAAATTAACTACCATCAGAGTGAACAGGCAACCTACAGAATGGGAGAAAATTTTTGCAATCTACCCATCTGACAAAGGGCTAATATCCAGAATCTACAAAGAACTCAAACAAATTTACAAGAAAAAATCAACCCCATCAAAAAGTGGGCAAAGGATATGAACAGACACTTCTCTAAAGAAGACATTTATGTAGCGAACAGACAATAAAAAAATGCTCACCATCACTGGCCATCAGAGAAATGCAAATCAAAACTACAACGAGATACCATCTCACACCAGTTAGAATGGCGATCATGAAAAAGTCAGGAAACACAACAGGTGCTGGAGAGGATGTGGAGAAATAGGAACACTTTTACACTGTTGGTGGGACTGTAAACTAATTCAACCATTGTGGAAGGCATCTTCTATCAGTTGAGTAAGTGTTTATAAAGATATGTTTAAATTGTCAAAAGTATTGCTATAAAGTTGTTCATAATAACATCTGTAGTGATATCTCTTTATTCTTGATATTGATTATTTAGGTACTTGCTCTCTATCTCTCTCACTTTTCACCCCTTTTTCCTCTTTCTCTTTGGATAATTTTGCTGAAGTACTCTCAACTTTATTTTCTTCTTCTTTTAAAAGCCAACTTTTAGTTTTGCTGATTTTCTCTATATCATATTGCTATATATTGGTATTTCTTCCTGCTCTTCATGTTGATCAGCTCTGACCAAACACTTTGTTTGAAGTCCTAATATTTGTTATTTAATTTTACTTCAGCATTTACTTATAATAATTCACATTTTCATTCTTTTAATTATTATATTTCAGTTCTGGGAAACGTGCAGAATGTGCAGGTTTGTTATATATGTATACATGTGCCATGGTGGTTTGCTGCACCCATCAACCCATCATCTACATTAGGAATTTCCCCTAACGCTATCCCTCCCCTTGCCCCCCACTGACCTGAGAGGCAATGTTGATGGTCTTTACATTTTGGTATGTGTTTGCAGTGGCTGGTACTAGTTTTCCTTTCCATATTTAGTGCTTCCTTCAGGAGCTCTTGTAAGGCAGGCCTGGTGGTGACAAAATCCCTCAACATTTGCTTGTCTGTAAAGGATTTTATTTCTCCTTAACTTATGAAGAATGGTTTGGCTGGATATGAAATTCTGGGTTGAAAATTATTTTATTTAAGAACATTGAATATTGGCCTCCACTCTCTTATGGCTTGTAGGGTTTCTGCAGAGAGATCTGCCGTTAGTCTGATGGCTTCCCTTTGTGGGTAACCCGACCTTTCTGGCTGCCCTTAATATTTTTTCCTTCATTTCAACTTTGGTGAATTTGACAGTTATGTGTCTTGGGATTGCTCTTCTCGAGAAATATCTTTGTGGTGTTCTCTGTATTTCCTGATTTTGAATGTTGGCTTGTCTTGCTAGGTTGGGGAAGTTCTCCTGGATAATATTCTGAAGAGTGTTTTCCAAGTTGGTTCCATTCTTCCTGTCACTTTCAGGTACACCAAACAAATGTAGTTTTGGTCTTTTCACATAGTCCCATATTTCTTGGAAGCTTTGTTTGTTTCTTTTCATTCTTCTCTAATCTTGTCTTCATGCTTTATTTCATTAAATTGATCTTCAATCTTTGATATCCTTTCTTCTGCTTGATTAATTCGGCTACTGATACTTGTGTATGCTTCACAAAGTTCTTGTGCTGTGTTTTTCAGCTCCATCAGGTCATTTATGTTCTTCTCTAAACTGGTTATTCTAGTTAGCAATTCCTGTAACCTTTTATCAAGGTTCTTAGCTTCCTTGCATTGGGTTAGAACATGCTCCTTTAGCTCCAAGGAGTTTGTTGTTACCCGCCTTCTGAATCCTACTTCTGTCAATTTGTTAAATTTATTCTCTGTCCAGTTTTGTTCCCTTGCTGGGGAGGAGTTGTGTTCCTTTGGAGGAGAAGAGGTGTTCTGGTTTTTGGAATTTTTAGCCTTTTTGCGCTGGTTTCCTCATCTTCATGGATTTATCTACCTTTGGTCTTTGCTGTTGGTGACCTTTGGATGGGGTTTTTGTGTGGTTTTCCTTTTTGTTGATGTTGATGCTCTTCCTTTCTGTTTGTTAGTTTTCCTTCTAATAGTCAGGCCCCTCTTCTGCAGGTCTGCTGGAGTTTGCTGGAGGTCCACTCCAGGCCCTGTTTGCCTGGGTATCACCAGCAGAGGCTGCAGAACAGCTAAGATTGCTGCCTGCTCCTTCCTCTGGAAGCTTCATCCCAGAGGGGCATGTGCCAAATGCCAGACAGAGCTCTCCTGTATGAGTTGTCTGTTGACCCCAACTGGGAGGTGTCTCCCAGACAGGAGGCATGGGGGTCAGGGACTCACTTGACGAGGCAGTCTGTCCCCTTAACAGAGCTTGAGTGCTGTGCTGGGAGATCTGCTGCTCTTTTCAGAGCTGGCAAGCAGGGACGTTTAAGTCTGCTGAAGCTGTGCCCACAGCTATCCCTTCCCCCAGGTGCTCTGTCCCAGGGAGATGGGAATTTTATCTTTAAGCCCCTGACTGGTGCTGCTGCCTTTCTTTCAGAGACGCCCTGCCCAGGGAGGAGGAATATAGAAAGGCAGTCTGGCTACGGTGGCTTTGTGGTGCTGTGGTGGCCTCCGCTCAATCTGAATTTCTGGGCAGCTTTGTTTACACTGTGAGGGGAAAACTGCCTACTCAAGCCTCAGTAATGGCAGACACCCCTCCCCCCACTAAGCTCTAGTGTCCCAGGTCAACTTCAGCCTGCTGTGCTGACAGCGAGAATTTCAAGCCAGTGAGTTTTAGCTTGTTGGGCTCTGTGGGGGTAGGATCTGCTGAGCAAGACCACTTGTCTCCCTGGCTTCAGCCCCCTTTCCAGGGGGGTAAATGGTTCTGTCTTGCTGATGTTCCAGGCACCACTGGGGTATGAACAAAAACTCCTGCAGCTAGCTCAGTATCTGCCCAAATGGCCGCCCAGTTTTGTGCTTGAAACCCAGGGCCCTGGTGGTGCAGACACCCAAGGGAATCTCCTGGTCCGTGGATTGCGAAGACCATGGGAAAAGCGTAGTATCTGGGCCGGATAGCATTGTCCGTTACAGCACAGTTTCTCATGGCTTCCCTTTGCTAGGGAAGGGAGTTCCCCGACCCCTTGTGCTTCCTGGGTGAGGCGATGTCCTACCCTGCTTCTGCTTGCCCTCCGTGGGCTCCACCCACTGTGTAGCCAGTCCCAATGAGATGAACCAGGTATCTCAGTTGGAAAAATCACCCACCTTCTGCATTGGTCTCACTGGGAGCTGCAGACTGGAGCTGTTCCTATTTGGCCATCTTGCCCAGGAATGAAGGGGAATTTATTAAGGAGTATTGACTCACACAAGGTGAAGTCCCACAATAGGCCATCTGTAAGCTGAGAACCAAAGAAGCCAGTCTGAGTCCCAAAACCTCAAAAATAAGGAAGCCAACAGTGCAGCCTTCAGTCTGTGGCCAAAGGCCTGAGAGACCCTGGCAAATCACTGATGTAGGTAACAGAGTCCACAAGCTGAAGATCTTTGAGTCTGATGTTTGAGGGCAGGAAGTGTCCAACATGGGAGAAAGATGGTGGCCAGAAGACTTAGCCAGTTGGGTCCTTCCACCTTTCTCCACCTGCTTTTATCCTAGCCACACTGGCAGCTGATTAGACGGTGCCCACCCAGATTGAGGGTGGGTCTGCCAATAATTAACATTGTCTAAATACAGTGCCATATGAAATTATTGTCCAATTAGTGTGATGGAACCTTCTCTCAATAAGGTGAATGAGAGTTGTTAGGATAGCAATCTCTCTCTAAAATGAGCTTGTAGGCAAGTGATAGCATGGCCAACTGGAGTTGCTTGGCATTTTTCTCCCCACAAAGAGAGACCAAAACAATAAATAAACAAGTATATTTCATCTGGAGTGACTGAGGAAGTTTGCTGGATAGCACCAGAGGAGCAGCAAAATCTGTGGAGCATGGAAGTATAGGACAGCACCATAGAAAAGTGAGTGAGTCACTCTGCCTCTGATACACAGTCTTCCCTGCTAGGACAGGCTCAGAGTCAAGGAAGACTTCTTACAAGGAAAAAGTAAGGTGGAGACCCCTCAGTGGTCCTCATTACTGCCTTAGATGCCAGTAGTTTACTACAGGAGAGTCCTTCAGTCCTCACAGGACCTGAAGCCAATTTGGAGAATTGCTAGGAGTTTGTGCTGCTGAATTGTCTTGGGGTAAGGGCCCATGTTTAGCACCTTCCTTTCCTATGATTTAAGTTGCTATGGCATGGCACCATCCTGAAGCTGGACCTACTACCAGAGTGTGTCCTACCCCAGGGGCCAGTAGCCCCTGACTCTTTCCATTTGTGAGGCCCTACAATTGTTCCACCACATTCACATGGGTTTCTGCAGCACTGCAATTCTGACTGCCCAGAGCCTAGGTCCAACAAAACAGTTGATAATTTGATTTCAAATTCTATGTGCCTAACCTCTTTCTAGGGAATGAAAAGATCTGCATAGTAAAGAAGCTGCCTAATAGCTAGCTGACCTGCTGCACCTGTGCACACTGGCATAGCATTGCCAGCTGGCCTACTGAGGCTGTGTATGCCTATGTCCAGCTTGAAAGCCAGAACAGTGGTGGCCCTGCCTCTCTGGAGAGACCAACTCACAGCCACCTGACTTGCAAAACTTGCTTGTAACCCCACCTGTTGCCTTTCCAGACAGTCAGTCTGGCAGCAGCCCTGCACCCTTAGAAAGTTCATTGCACAAACTGTTGATCCATTATAAGTAAACATGCTTGGCCTGACAATCAGCCCAGTGCCCTTGTCCCCAACCAAACTGTGGCATTGCCATCACAAACTCTCACATCTTAGCCATTGAGACAATCACAGACATAATGAGGAGGATTATAATTAAAGAAATTGCACAGAGATGATGCTACTGAGTCCTCACAGAACCAAAGCCAATGCACCATAGCCAACTGACACTCTATGACCATCTGCAGGAAAAAGTCTCTCCCTACAAAAGCTACTCCATAAAGTTAGAAAAAGTGACGGCTCCATTGGATCCACAGATATCAATGTGGGGACTTAAGAAACACAAAAAAGCAGGGACATATGACACCCTCAATGGAACAAATAAGTCTATAGTAACAGACCCCAAAGAAAAGGATACTTATGAAATGCCTGAAAGGAATTCAGAATAATAATCTTAAGGAAGCTCAGGGAGATACAAAAGAATATATACAAATAATTCAATAAAATTAGGAAAAAAGTTTATGATCTGAATAAGAAATCCAATAAGGAGATAGATATTATAGAAAAGAACCACACAGAAATCTTAGAGCTGAAGAATTCAATGAATGAAGTAAAAATACAATTGAGGGCTTCAACAACAGACTAATCAAGCAGAAAAATTTATAAACTTGCTTTCAAAATAATCCAGAGGAAAAAGAATCAAACAATGAAGAAAGCCTATGGGACTTACGGAACATCGTTAAGTGAACTAATACTTGCATTATAGGGATGCTGGGGGAAGAAATGGAGAAGGGTACATAAAACTTCTTTACTTAAATAATTACTGAAACCTTCTGAAGTCTAGGGAAAGATATGATCATCAAGATCCTGGGATTTCAAAAATTCTAAATTATATTCAACCTGCAAAAATCTTCTCTGATGTACATTATAATCAAACTGTCAAATGTCAAACACAGAGAATTCTAAAAGCTGCAAGAGAGAAACATCAAGTTACAGAAACTGAAATTCCTGCTAGATTATCAGCAGATGTCTCAGCCAAAACCATCCAGGCTAGAAAAGAATGGGATGGTATATTCAACCTACTGAAAAAAGGAGAACCAATTGTTAGTAAAGAATACTATACCTAGCAAAGGTTTCCTTCAGAAATAAAGGAGAAATACTATACCTAGCAAAGGTTTCCTTCAGAAATAAAGGAGAAATAAAGATCTTCCCAGACAAGCAAAAGCCAAGGGAATTCATCACTAGCCTAGCCTTACGAGAAATGCTTAAGGGAATATTACAGCTGTAAACAAGAGGATGATAATTACTATCATGAATACACATGAAAGCATAAAACTTTCCAGTAGAGGTAAATACATAATCAAGCTCAGAATACCCCAATGCTCTAATGGTGCAATCTAAATCTTTCAGTGTTCTAGTATAAAAGTTTAAAGTAAAAACAGCTAAAAAAAAAAGCAACAGATACCATTAGTGGCTGAGGAACACATACTACATAAAGATATAAATTAGGGAAAAAAATAAATTGTAGGGTGGAGGGAAAATATCTAGAGTACTTTTATGTTCACTAAACTAAGAATGTTATCAGCTTAAAATTAGCTATTACAACTACAAGACTCTTTATGTTAGTCCCATAGTAACCACAAAGAGAGAAATCATAGTAAATACACAAAAGAGAAAGAGAATGGAAACAAAGCTTAGCATCACAAAAAAACCACCAGTCTAGAGAGGTAAACAACAAAATAAGAACAAAGGGCCTAAAAAACAATCAGAAAACAAGGAACAAAGTGCAGGAGTAAGTTCTTACCTATCAATAATAACGTAGAATGTAAATGGATTAAATCCCCTAATTAAAAGATACAGAGTGAGTGAATGGACAAAAAACAAGACCCAACTGTATGCTGCCAACAAGGTACTCACTTTGCTTTTAAAGACAAACATAGACTGAAAGTGAAGGAATAGAAAAAGATATTCTTTGCAGATGGAAAACAAAACTGAGCAGGAATAGCCATGCTTATGTAAAAAAATAGGCTTTAATTAAAAAATTATAGAAAGAAGCAGAGAAGGTTATATAATGATAAAGGGATCAACTCAACAAGAGGATGTAACAATTGTAAATACATATTCACCCAGCATCAGAGCTCCTAAATATATACATATTATTACATCTAAAGTGAAAGATAGACTGCAATATAAAATTAGTAGAGCACTTTAACACCCAACTTTCAACAATGGACAGATCATTAAGATAAAAAAATAAAGAAACATTGGACTTAAACTGCACTATAGACCAAATGGACCTAAAAGACATTTATGGAACATGCCATCCAACATCTGCACATGGAACATTCTTCAGGATAGATCATATGTTAGGCTACAAAACAAGTTTCAACAAATTTAAGAAGACAGGAATTATATCAAGTATCTTTTCTGATCACAGTGGTATAAAGCTAGAAATCAACAAGAAAATCTTCAGAAACATAACGAAAACATGGACATTAGTCAACATGCTCCTAAATAACCAGTGGGTCAATGAAGAAATTAAAAGGGAAATATAAAAATACGTTGTGACAAACAAGAATGAAAACACATCGTACCAAAACCCATGGGACATAGCAAAAGCAGTTATATCAGAGTTGTTTATAGTAGTAAATGCCTACATCAAAAAGGAAGAAAGATTTTTAATAAACAACACGATAATACACTGCAAGGAACTAAAAACACCAAGAAAAACTAAACTCAAAATTGGTAGAAGGGAGGAAATAATAAATCTCAGAGCAAAAATAAAAAAAATACAGATTGAAAACCATTCAAAAGATCAATGAAACAAAGAACTTTTTTAAGAAACATAACCAATATTGACAAGTCATTAGCCAGACTAAGATAGAGAAGACTCAATAAAATTTGAAATAAAAAAGGAGACATTACAACTTGATACCACAGAAATACAAAGGTTCAAAAGAGACTTGTGAACAACTATACCTCAACAAATTTGATAATATAGAAGAAATATATAAATTCCTAGACATTTACAACCTACCAAGTTTAAATTATGAAGACATAGAAAATCTAAACAGACCAAGGGTGAGTGAGGAAATTGAATCAGTAACAAAAAATCTTTCATCAAAGAAAAGCTCAGGACCTGATGACTTCACTGCTGAAATCTGCAAAATATTTAAAAAAGAACTAAAACCAGTGCTCCTTCAACTCTTCTATAAACTTGAAGAGAGAATACTTTCAAGCTCATTTTGTGAGGCCAGCAATTTACTGATTCCAAAACAGACAAGGACACAACAACAACAAAACTACAATTCAATATCCCTGACGGATGTAGATGCAAACATTCTCAACAATATACTAGCAAACTAAATCCAACAGCACATTAAAAAGAGCATTCAATAGGATCAAGTGGGATTTATCCCAGGCATGCAAGGATAGTTCAACATATGCAAATCAATAAATGTGATATACCACATTAACAGAAAGGAAAACAAAAACTGTATGATAATTTCAAAATTTTTAGGAAAAGCATTTGACAAAATTCAACATCATTTCCTGATAAAAACTCTCAATAAATTAAGTATAGAAGATACGTACCTCAACTCAATAAAGGCCATCTATGACAAACACACTGCTAACACCAAACTGTTCCTCTAAGATTGGAAACAAGACAAAGATACCCATTTTTTTTAACCACTTCTATTCATCATAATACTAGCAGTCTTCATCCAAGCAATTAAGCAAGAGAAAGAAACAAGATGCATCCAAATTGGAAAGGAGAAGGACAAATTGTTCACGTTTGAAGACAACATGATCTTATGCATAGAAAACTCTAACAACTCCACCAAAAAACATTAGAACTAATAAATGAATTCAGTAAAGTTTCACAATACAAAATCAACATACAAAAATCAGTAGCATTTCTATATGCTTATAGTGAACTGTCTGAAAAAGAACTCAAGAAAACAATTCCACGATAGCTATAAAAAAATTAAGATACCTAGAAATAAACTAAACCAAGGTTGTGAAAGATGCCTTCATTGAAGACTACAAAACACTTATGAAAGAAATTGAGGAAGGCACAAATAAATGGAAAGTTATCCCATGTTTATGAATTGGAAGAATTAACATTGTTAAAGTGGCTATACTACCTGAAGCAACCCTATGAAAATATGAATATTCTTCACATAAATAGAAAAAAATCTTAAAATTCATATGGAACCACGAGAGACCCCAAAAGCCAAGACAGTCTTGAGTAGAAGGTACAAAGCTTGAGGCATTACACAACATGACTTCAAAATATATTACAAGGCTTTAGTAACCAAAACAGCATTGTACTGGCATAAAAACCAAACACATAGACCGAGGGAACAAAACAGAGAGCCCAGAAATAAATTCCGACATCTACAGCCAACTGATTTTCAACAAAAGTGCCACCAAGAACACACATTGGGGAAAAGATAGTCTCTTCCATACACAGTGGTGGGAAATTGGATATCTACTTGAAAAAGAATGAGACTAGACCCCTACCTCTTAACACACAACAGTAAACTCAAAATGGATTAATGACTTAAATCTAAAACTATCAAAATACTAGAAGATAACATAAGGAAAATACTTCACAACATTGAGCTGGGCAAAGATGGGACTCAAATGCACAGGGAACAAAAGCAAAAATAGACAAATATGATTATATCAAATTGAAAAGCTTTTCCACAGCAAAACAAAACAAAAAATCCAAAACAAAATAATAGCATAAAGAGACAACCTACAGAATGGGAGAAAGTATTTGCAAACTATATATCTGACAAGGAGTTAGTATCCATAATATATAAGAAACTTAACAGCAAAAAAATCTAGTAGCCCAATTAACAAATGGGGAAGAGACCTTGATAGGCATTTCTCAAAAGAAGACATACAAATGACTGACACATATATGAAAAAATGCTCGTGACTAATCATCAGGAAAATATAAATCAAAACCATAATGAGATACCATCTCATCTGAGTTAGAATGGCAATTATGAAAAAGACAAAATAAAACAAGTATTAGCGAAGATGTAGAGAAAAGGAAACACTTATATACTGCTAGTAGGATTGTAAATTAGTACAGCAATCATGGAAAACAGTATGGAGGTTTCTCAAAATGTTAAAAATAGACCTGACATATGATCCAGCATCAAACTACTTGGTCTATATCCACAGGAGATGAGTTCTGTCTGTTGAGATATCTGCAGTCCAAAGTTTTTGCAGCACTGTTCACAATATCCAAGATACAGAATCAACCTAAGTGTTTAACAATGGATGAATGGTAGACAAAATGTGGTATATATACAGAATAAAATACTATTCAGCTATAAAAAGAATGAATCCCATCATTTGTGACAATATGAATGAACCTCAAGGACATCATATTTAGTGAAACAAGCCAGACTCAGAAAGACAAATACCATGTGATCTCAGTCATATGTGGAATCTTAAAATATATCAATATCATAGAAGCAGACAGTAGAACAGTGGTTACTAGAAATTGGGTAGGCAGGAGGTGGAGGAGGATGGAAAGAGGTTAGTCAACTGGTACAAAGTTACAATGAGATAGAAGGAGTTAAGTTCTGGTGTTCTGTTGCACAGTAGGGTGATGATGGTTAACGGTAAGGTATTGTATATTACAACATAGCTAGAAGAGAGGATTTCAAATGTTGTTGTACGCAATAAACGTTAAAGAGCATTTGGAGAAATGGAAAAAACTTTTCTTAATGCCACCACCCTCGCTCAGCCATGATTAACAACTTAGTTTATTTCCTTCTGATTTTGTTCTCTTTGCTTCTCCTTAAAACACACTGGCTATACAAATTGGAACTTTTTTGTAGTTAAGTTTAATATAATTATTTCGTTTCCGTAACTGGAAAAAAAATGTCCAGTTCATTTTCTCTCAAGGCTTGTAAGAGAATTCCACCCTACGTACCAGTGCACCAACTCTCCAGTCTTCCCACCTGCCTGCCCCACCATGGATTGCTCAGTATCAGAGCAAAAGCCATGTTGTTTTTCCCGGTCTTCTGATACTTTGTGACGGCAGCTGAAGGAAGTAAGGAAAGGAAGGAGGTATTCTCAATCCATTTTGAAAGTGGAAAATAGATTTCTTAAAATAATAAAATTTAAACATTCTAAATAGATTTAATGTCATGCAGGAATCCACTGTATCACAACAGGTACAGTGGGAGGTAGATGATGCTTGCCTATGTACATTCAGGCTGTTGCTGTTTGCCCTTTTAATTCTATGGTCAGCTGTCTCCCAAAATTCGATTGTCATCATCAAGTATCTTTTCATAAATATTTTTATTTATTGGTGTGATTTTAGTAATTTATACCAAGATGATTCCAAAATGATTTGAAAATGCTGAAATTTAATATATTTAAAATATTTTTATTTTTGTTACAATAACTATTCAAAACATTAATTGAAGTGTAGATGTTTATAATAAAATAATAGAATAAACTCATTTTTAATATAATGATAGCATAATTTGTGTCGCACATTACTGGTAACACATTTCTTTTATGTATGCTCTCCTTTGAGTTTCACAGGCTCCCCAGGCATGGCCAGCCTTACTTTTCCTGTTTTTCAGATGAGGGAATTAAAATCAGAAAGTTTTTGACTACCTGAAGCCTCAGAAGTATCTGGCTTGTGATTCCATGTCTTTATATGTTCCATTTTATAATGTTGCTTTGTGTGTGCTCATACTGTCTTATGTGTATTTATGACAATTTTGTTTTTTGTTGATAAAATTGGAATATTTCAGTTTTATCAAACCATTTCAGTTTTATTAAAAGGCAAAACAAAGTGATTCAGTGTAGGAGGGGCTTATAAAGTGAGCATTTTGTGGTACAGAAAATACCAGTTTAGTTTAATTATGAACTAAAGCATAGTATAAAGTTGTGTGATTTTTTTTGACAGTTTTGGTCCATGAACTCTCAGTTAAAATTTGGTGTTTCTCATTATTTTACATATTTTTTGGAATTGCATTTTCAATCATTCTTACAAGTTTATCAATATAGTTACTATCTCTTACACAACTTTCGAGTGTTAGGCTTTATCTTGAATTATAAATTTATATTGCTCTTTCAGTATGTAACAATATTATAGAAAAGATGCCATTTTGTATGATTCCCCACTGTTCACATTAATAGATATTTCATAAAGACAAATGTTTTATTATCTGAAAACACATCTTGCCTGATCTTCTTTAGGAAAACATGAAAAATATTTTTAATGTATCAAATTCTAAACAAAATTTTTCATGCTGGCAGAAATGCATGCATGCTATCATATTAAAAGTGTTCAGCAAATCTCTAAGAGAGACTTGTGGGATGTAAGAAAAGAGTTTTAAATCCATTACAAGAATTTCTGTGTCTGAAATTGAGGTGTCTCCTGCTCAATGTGTGCTCTGTCAGGAAAATAAAAACCAACAGGATTTAGCCAATTTTAATTTGACTTTTAAAATTTTAAGAGAGATTGAATATACAGTCAATAAGTATTGATGGTGGCAGAAAGTGGATTACAGGTATTTCTTATTTGAAATAATCTTGAAATATAACATTTAAAAATTACAGGTAGGTAATTCATGTATATATCCTAAAGCGAGATTGAGATGGCATCTTTAGGCCAGTGGTGTATAATAGATATGAAATGTGAGACACACTTATAACTTAAAATTTTCTGGTAGTCACATTGAAAAAGTAAGGAGAAATTGTTAAAATAAATTTTAAACATACGTTTTATTTAACCTCATATCCAAAATTAATTATTTCTACAGGCAATCAATATAAAAAATTATGTTATATGTTTTACATACTTTTTACCAAGTCTTCTAAATATAATGTATTATTTAATTTACAGCATATCTCAAATCATACTGGCCACATTTCAAGTGCTCATAGATGTACATAGCTTGTAGTTACCATATTGACAGTTCAGGCTTGGATGTTGTGTTCCAAAGGACTTTGGTCACTCATTTCTACATTTGTACTACCTCTCATAATGGTTGACACTTAGTAAATGTACAGTGTGTTATGCTGTTCTTGCGTCACTATAAAGAAGTACCTGAGACTGGGTAATTTATAAGGAAAAAGAGTTTAATGGTTCTGCAGGCTGTAAAAGCCTAGTGTAGACATCTGCTTCTGGGGAGGCCTCAGGAAGCTTTTACTCATGGCGGAAAGTGAAGCAGGAGCTTGCATGTTGCATGGTAAAAGCAGGGGCAACAGAGAGTGGTGGGGGCAAGAGGAGATGAGGGAGTAGGTGCCACACACTTAAACAACCAGATCTACCAAGAACCCACTCACTATGGTGAGGACAGCACTGAGTCATGAGGGATCCACCCCCATGGCCCAAACACCTCCTACCACACCCAATCTCCAACAATGGGGATCACATTTCAACATAAGATTTGGTGGGGACACAGATCCAAACCATATCATACAGTAGATATTTAAGAAAGGAAGACAATGAGAAAGGAAAAGAAAGGTAATAGAACTTTGTAGTAAATAGAGCTACATATCCACTTACTAGCTGATGGCCTTGGTTAGTAAATTATCCTCCCTAACTTGTGTTCTTTGTAGGAATGAGGATATTTGCATCTGCTTTTCAGAAAAATTGTGTAAGAATCAAATAAATGTAACATATGTAAAGCACCTTTGTTTTCTTCCATCCTTTTCCTTTCTGTAGTCTTAATTAAGTTATATATTAGATGACTTAATATATGTGTATCCACTTTTATTAGATTTTATAAATTGCCCCACCAAACATAGTACATTTTTTTTCCCAGTTACAATTGAGTAGAAAGGAAGAAACTAAAAATCAGAAAGTAGGAGTTTCTTGGCATCAAGATTATAACCAAGGACAATTATATTAAATTGCTTAGCATGCTGTGGAATTAATTGCCCATGATCTTAATTATAAATAATTTATAAAACAGCCTCTAAATGTACAGGTCCACATTTCGATGTATGACCATTTTGGTAAATGTGTCAGCCTGATATCCAATTTAAAAATTTAATGTCACAGTCACCTCAAATCTTCTCAATTTCCTTCTGCTCACACCTGATCCATGGCTCAGGGAATTGCAGAAGGAAATAGGGGCATGATCTGTTCTTTTCTACACTCATGCTCATACATACACACATACAATATAAAAAGCCTGAAGAAGTGTGCAGGAAATAGATATATATATTTATGTTATATATATATAAATATATATATATATAAAACATATATGCACACACACACACATATATGTTATATGCATATATACATAGAAAGAAAGAGAGGTTGGCTTCATGGGCATGAGACCCTGCAATCACACAGGACCTTGCCTTTAGAAGAGTTTAATGCTGTGTAGCTGCTGTCTTAAAATTCTCAGTGGCTTTGTCTTTAAATCTGTGTTTGGTAAGAGAGTCTGATGGGATAAGGAAACATGCAATGGAGGTTTGGAGCCTTGGCTTTCAATTGGCCACACCTGCTGCCATCTTCTCCACCTCCCAGGGAAGATTCTTGACCACCTGCTCCCTGGTTCATGTTATTAATTTTAAATGATACACCATTTACCAACTTCTTTTCCCTCTCAAAATTTTGGTTAGTTAAGATCTTTATTGATTTTATAACTTAGGCTAGGATAAAAAAATCTCATGTTACACTTATTTTCCTTGAGTATTTTGTCAACATTTTTCACTGCCTTCTAGTCTGCAGCTTTGCTTTTTATAGGCAGATTGTTCTTTTTGCCTGGCTATTCAAAAGATTATTTCTGTATTCTAGTAAAATTTATGAGGTGTGTTTTGGTGAACATCCTACTGTGGCAATTCTTTTCCCCTGAGATAAGATATGTCCTTCAGTTTCAAGGTTTTAATCTCATTTAACTTCAGTAACTTTTTATTAAACTATGTCTTTAACATGTTTTCTATTATTTTGTTTCCTTTCTTCTTTTTGTTTCATTTCTTCTTTTTCTGTTTACCATGTCTATCATTTTTCTTTTACTCCTTTTAAACTCTTCCTTTATTTTGTTTCTTGTTGTTCACATCTATCAATCCTATTTTCAATGTTACATCTTCTCTCTTCATTTCTGGAAATGATGTTTGTTTTTTCTTTGCTACTTTATTGAACTGTTGGCTCAAGTCGTACTTTCTGTTGTCTCACCATTATCTCTCCTCAGCTTTTATATCCTTTTTGTTGGTTTGTTCTTCTAATAGAGGTGATACCTTTTTGCCCCCAAAATCTTTTTGGTTTTTATGCTATGGTTTTTTTTTTTAATTTTACTTTAAGTTCTGGGGTATATGTGCTGAATGTGCAGGTTTGTTACATAGGTATACATGTGCTATGGTGGTTTGCTGCACCTATTATCCCGTCATCTGGATTTTAAGCCCCATGTGCATTAGGTATTTTTCCTAATGCTCTCCCTCCCCTTCCCTCCACCCCTGAACAGGCCCTGGCGTGTGAAGTTTCCCTCCATGTGTCCATGTGTTCTCATTGTTCAGTTCCTACTTATGAGTGAGGACATGAAGTGTTTGGTTTTCTGTTCCTGTGTTAATTTGCTGCAGTTGATGGTTTCCAGCTTCATCCGTGTCCCTACAGAGGACATGAACTCATTCTTTTTCCTGGGTGTATAGTATTCCATGGTGTATATGTACCACATTTTCTTTATCCAGTCTATCACTGATGGGCATTTGGGTTGGTTCAAAGTCTTTGCTATTGTGAATAGGGCTGCAATAAACATATGTGTGCATATGTCTTTATAGTAGAATGATTTATGATCCTTTGGGTATATACCCAATAATGGGATTGCTGGGTCAAATGGTAATTCTTGTTCTAAATCCTTGAGAAATTGCCACACTGTCTTCCATAATGGTTGAACTAATTTACACTCCCACCAACAGTGTAAAAGCATTTCTATTTCTCCACATCCTCACCAGCATCTGTTGTTTCCTGACTTTTTAATGACAGCCGTTCTAAGTGGTTGACCCCAAAATCTTCTTAGGCCATATGTTTAGTCAAAATGTTTATAATGTTAGGGGCAATATTTTTTTTTCCTTAGCAACATTTTTCTTTTGTCATTCATCGGTCATATCTTTTTATACCTTTTCCATTTTGTTACTGCAGTAGTTTTGTATACCTTGTATGTTAGTTCATTTTTAAATTTTTTTCACTTTTAATGTGGTGGATTCTTCCCAGACCAGCCATTTGGAAGGAAGTTTGTGTGTGAGAGTAGCCAGAGCAGTGTTCCAGGTGAATGGGAAACACTTGTAATGACACAAATTGTGTATGTGCATGAATTCTTTTAGCCTTTATTTCTCCTAGCCAGGTTATTTCCACACTGAAGGGCAACTCACTTTGTTGAGTAGCTCTTCTTACCCCTGCTTCAACTGGAGGTTGAGTCCTAAAAATATGAATTATCTGTGAGATTCCTCATCTATTTCCACCTTCCAGTTTCTTGAGACCTTGGGAAAATGTGGTCCAGGGTGCTTCTGCTGTCAGAATAAGCACTTTATCTCCCTTTTTCTCAAATGGATTTGCTCCTCAGGATATGACCTCTTATTTTAGAAAGCAATTTTCTGTTGTCTCAGATCTGCAGCTGTGGATGTCTTTAAGTTCCTCTTCTTTCACTTCCAATTTAACTTTCATTTATATTAGGAAGTTTGTTCTCATGCATTGTGCTTTAGGGTTATCGATGTCTTCTGATTTAATGTAAGGAATTTGAATTCCTGATTTTTCACTTTTATTAATGGTTTTGGATTATTTCCAAGAAGAAAAAGGGGCAAAGACTGTATTTTTCCTCCACCATTTACAAATAAGAAGGTGTGTAACAACCTTTTGAGGAACTAAAGCAAATGCCAAGAAGCAAGCTTCCTTGAAACAATTACAGTTCGTAAACAAATATTTAACACAAAACTTATTGCCAATCTGTACTTTTATGTTAAATGGTAGTATTAAAACTTCCGCAAAAGATGTAAAACTAGGGTGCGTTAGTTTCTTAGCTCTGTGGTAACAAATTACCACAAACTGAAGGGCTTAAAAACAACAGAAATTTAGGCTGGACGTGGTTGTTCATGCCTGTAATGTCAGCACTTTGGGAGGTCGAGGTGGGCACATCATCCGAGGTCAGGAGTTCGAGACCAGCCTGGCCAACATGGTGAAACCCTGTCTCTACTAAAAATACAAAAATTAGCCAGGCATGGCATGCGCTTGTAATCCCAGCTACTTGGGAGGCTGAGGCAGGAGAATCGCTTGAATCCGGGAGGCGGAGATTGCAGTGAACCAAGATCACGCCACTGCACTCCAGCCTGGGTGACAGAGTCAAAAAAAAAAAAAAAAAAACCCAGAAATTAATTGAAACAAAGGTGTTGGAAGGGCCATGTTGCCTCCAAAGTTTCTAGGGAAGGAATCTTCCTTGTGTTTTTTAGCTTCTGGTAGTCCGTGATGTTACTTGGCTCATAGAAGCATATTTCTAATCTGTGCCTCTGACTTTCACAAAACTGTCTTCCTGTGTGTCTTTGTGTCTCTCCTCTTGTTATAAGGACATAAAACATATTGGATTAGGGGCCTACCCTACTCCAATATGACCTCATCTTAATTTAACTAATTACATCTGCAATGACCCTATTTGAAATGAGGTCAAATCCTGAGGTATCAGAGTTAGAACATCAACATACCTTTTTGGGCAACATAATTGAATCCATAACATGGGGCCTACTATCTTTTGGTAGATACTGGATTAGCTGATTATTTTAACTCATTCATAGTTTATTTTTTAATAGATAAGCAAGGCTTGTGAAACGATCCTTAAAAAACACAAACATTGTTCTCTTTATGATAACTATATCAAACCACTGAAACGTGGATTTCCTTGTTTTAATACTGTGTCTAAATTTGTATATTTTTAAAGCTGGGTAAAAGATGTTTGGAGACCTGACAGTGATTATTGTATCAAGAGATTTAAATACAATCCAGCATTTCCTAGCTATCTATTTTATGGGCAGATGAATACTTAGTAAGTCTTTAAAAGTTGTTACCATGCAGTCAAAAAATGGAGGCCTTGGAATAGTGTTTTGTTTTAGTTTGTGGGTAAATGAAACCTATTAAGCTCTGGCTTTTGTAATTTGACAATTTGAATGAGGTAATTATTTCAGTTAATGGGTGGGTGGTAATATTATTTGAATAAATCATCCTTTTTGAAATAATGAAAAATAAACTTTTTTTAAAAATCATCTTTAAAAAGTCACCATAGGACTTAAAAAATAGTAGGGGAACCCCACAGATCAATTTTTGTTTGACCAACTATATCCAGAATAGGAAGTGAAATATTGGAGTGCCACACCTGTTTATGCCATGAAGGCATTGTTGACACTGCACACTTAGGAAAATCAAGCATGCAGGTAAGGGAAACAGTCAAGGCCTAAGGTCTGTCCATGTTGGAGATCTTCATAAAAGACCCTCCCTGCATTAAGCCAGGGTGAGAGCAAACTAGAATGGAACCCATTCCATCACCCAGCAGATGATGGGAACTGTTAAGGAAAGGACCCCTCCTTAAGAAAAGGAGGGGTCCTTTTCTGAACAGGTGGGGTGGGGGGATTCTTTTTTGCTGAGGAGAAAAAGAGAACAATGACAAAAATCCTCTAGAAGTTGTGGCCACATACAATCTTGCATGAATTTACACCTTTTGTATGCATAGCCTAGCTTGGTCAGGTGATCTCAAGTTATAATGTAGTTTAAGATGATTTCCAACTGGCAATGCCCAAGATGCTGGCATAAGGAAATGTGAACCATATCAAATAAAGGTAACTTACACAAATTATTTTTTCTTTTTTTAATTTTTGTGTTCTTTTTTTCCTTTTTTTTAATTATACTTTAAGTTTTAGGGTACATGTGCACAACGTGCAGGTTTGTTACATATGTATACATGTGCCATGTTGGTGTGCTGCACCCATTAACTCGTCATTTACATTAGATATGTCTCCTAATGCTATCCCTCCCCTCTCCCCCCACCCCACAACAGGCCCCAGTGTGTGATGTTCCCCTTCCTGTGTCCATGTGTTCTCGTTGTTCAATTCTCACCTATGAGTGAGAACATGCAGTGTTTGGTTTTTTGTCCTTACAGTTCAACCATTGTGGAAGTCAGTGTGGCGATTCCTCAGGGATCTAGAACTAGAAATACCATTTGACCCAGCCATCCCATTACTGGGTATACACCCAAAGGATTATAAATCATGCTGCTATAAAGACACATGCACATGTACGTTTATTGCGGCACTTTTCACAATAGCAAAGACTTGGAACCAACCCAAATGTCCAACAATGATAGACTGGATTAAGAAAATGTGGCACATATACACCATGGAATACTATGCAGCCATAAAAAATGATGAGTTCATGTCCTTTGTAGGGACATGGATGAAGCTGGAAACCATCATTCTCAGCAAACTATCGCAAATTGTTTTTTTAAAGACAACAACAAATTAGGAGTCAATAATAGCTAAGCACATAAGGAAACAATGCAAAAGGTACAAAAACCAACGGAAAAAATAGACAATTATAACAGCTTCAATCAGATTCAGATATTGGAATGATAAGATTTAGATACTAAGGCAATTATATTCCATGTGTTTAAATAAATAAATGAGAAGACGAAAATATCTGCAGAAAACAGGAAATTATAAACAGGAACATAAATTTGAAATAGAACAGCAGAAATTCTAGAAAAAATATATTGTCAATGAACATATTTGTTAGCATATTGGATGCAGCAGAGAAGAGGTAACTAGTGGAATGAATTATCCAGAATGCAACACAGAGCAATGAGAAAGAAAATACAAAAGAGTAGGTAAGAATGATACTACAAAAACTGCCAAGATCTTACATTCCTACAATCAGAGTCCAAAAAGAAGAGAATATTTTCTCCTGTGGATATGGCAAAGGCCACATCTATAGGGACAATGGCTCAGAATGTTTCAGAAATGATGACAGACATTAATTCTTAGATTCAAGAGACCCAATTAATCCTAAATTTGATTAATACGAAGGAATACACACTTTGAAATCATAGTGAAGATGAAGAAAACCAAACAAAAAGAGAAACAATTTTTAAAAGCCAGCAAAAAGAGAAGAAAAAAAGAAAAGAAGTAAAAGAAAAAGGATAAGAAAAATAGAGAAAAATTATTTCCAAAGGAAGAACAGTAAAATAACTGATTTCTCAACAGTGATAATGAAAGCTTGAAGATAGTGGAATAATAACCTTACTAGGTTTAAGAAACACGACTTCCAATCTAAAATTCCACAAGCATCTTTCAGGATGCTTGATAAATAAAGACAAAGTAGATAAATAAAAACAATGTGTTTATGACCAGCAAACTTTCATGAAGGAAATAGTAAAACTGTACTTTAGAACCAAGAAAAAAATGTTCTTAGAAGGGAGACCTGAAATATAAGGGGAAATAAAATTTTCCTTTAAAGATTTAAAAAGCCCAAAATAGTAATTATAATCAATCTATTATCTATACATTAACATATAAGTTAAGGTATCAAAGAGCAGTTGAGTTGTTTTATCCAAAAAGTGGGTAAAATTTTTACGTATGCATTTTTTAGTATCTACAGTATCACTTTTAAAACTGTACAACATTCAAACTAGTAGTGGGTTTCAAACAACATAATAAAAAGTATTTAATGCAAATAGGTACAAGAAGGGGGAGAAAAGGAACAAGTGGCAAAAGAGAAAAGGCAAATTAGAAGGTGAACACACACAAAAATTATTATTATTATTTTTTGAGATAGAGTTTCGCTCTTGTCACCCAGGTTGGCGTGCAGTTGCGCTATCCCAGCTCACTGCAACCTCTACCCCCTAAGTTCAAGAGATTCTCCTGCCTCAGCCTCCTGAGTAGCTGGGATTACAGGCGCCCGCCACCACGCCCAGCTAATTTTTATATTTTTGGTAGAGACAGGGTTTCACCATGTTGGCCAAACTGGTCTTGAACTGCTGACCTCAGGTGATGTGCCTGCCTCAGCCTCCCAAAGCACTGGGATTACAGGCGTAAGCCACCGCACCCGGCCTAAAAAAGTTATTAATTGAACATAAATGAACGAAATATACCAGTTGAAAGTCAAAGAACTTCAGAGTGTGGAAATCAATGATCAAATATAAAAGACACATTTAAAACATAAGATATAGAAAAGTTGAAGTAAAAAGTTTGCCAACTTTCTTTTGATTACTGCTTACATATCTTTTTTGTCCTTTTATCAATATTAAGAATGTAGAAGGTGATATTATAGATATAATAGACTAACAGAAAAGAGAGAGATGTTATACCAATACTTTTGAAAATTTAGACATAATGAAAATATTCTGGAAAAATATTCTGTACCCAACTGACTCAAAAAAAAAAAAACCTTGAGAATCCATGATGCATTCAAAGGATAAATAACTCTAATCTGATATTTCAGAGGATATTAAAAGTTTATATTTCAGAAATAGAAAAGATTTATATTAGTCTAGGTCTAATCAAGAGGCATAAACAATAGAGTGATTTAATTAAGGGGAAGTATAATATAAAGAATTATTAAGCCTTGATAGAAGAATAACTATTAGATTTAAGAGAACTCTACAGGGTTCCCTAAGGCTGACAGAGAGTACCTAGGGATGGAAAAACTTAGACCCCTTCTCCCCCAAGGCTGGGATTCAGACTTCATTAGAGAAGGTATAGTTGCAGACCACTGGATGGCAGAAAAGTTCACTGTGTGCCTGAGCCAATCCACAGGCACTGGATAAGCAGGAAGTATTCCTCTGGGTTGCAAGCAAGTCTCAGCCAGGGGCAGGTACACAGGCATGCAGGTGTGCAGAGGAAGTAGGGATGCTACTGTGGGTGGGAGGCCTGGAATGCCTGGTGTCCGCATCAGGAGGGTAATGGAAGACAAACCTCTGGGAGGGGATAGGTGAGCAGAGGGAGTTGGGTGCCACTGTTGGCAGGAGGTCGGGAGTGTGATGTCTTTACTACAAGGGCCTTGGGAAAGTAATCTCCAGGTCAGTCTGGGGCTATGAGTTTGCCAAGGGATCTACACCCTATATGCACATTTGATGTACTAAAAAGGCAGTGCTACATATGAATAGAAAAAGAAGGGATTTTTCAATACACAATAGAGAAATTATCATCGTAGAAAAAGGCAAAATTGGACAGTTGTCTCACATCACCTTACTGTTGGGCAGTACTGATTAAAGGGGAGCATCAGAGGGGCTCCTGGATTGCTTGAAATGTTCTGGTTCTTAATCTAAGCGCTATTAACCAAGATGTTGTGAAAATTCATTAAGTTGAATTCTTATGTTCAATTTTCTACAAGAAATTTCAATTAAAAAGTTAAAAAATGTGAATCTTTTAACTTCTGCAGACAATATAGGAAAATACACTGATTTTGCAGTAGGACAGGATTTCTTAAAGAAGATGCATAATCACAAACATCAATTAAAAAACTGATGAAGTTACATTAAAATTAAGAACTTCTGTTCATCAAATAAAGGAGTGAAATGATATGCTACTCTGGCTTGCAAAAAATTGTAATACATATAACCAACAATTTTTAAAAACCTACATGTATAAGACATTTCTGGAAACTAAAGAGTAAATGAGGAAGAACCCAACAGAAAACTGGACTGAGGACTAGAAAAGGGGTTTTAAAATGAAGAAATCCAAATCTTTTATAAACTTATGGAAAGATGCTCGAACTCATTAGTGATTAAGAATATGCAAAGCAAATCTAGGAGAGTCCAGTATATACCCACCAGATAGTTATAGATCTAAAAGACTGACAGTGCGAAGTGTTGGTGAGGATACAGAAGGCTGATATACTTCTGGTGCCAAGTAAAATTTAATTCCAGTGATTGCACTCTTTAGGTTATATTCTGGAGAAGTGCTTCTCTTATTTTTCTCTGCATACTATTTGCACAGACTTTAATGTGCAAATGAATGTTGTTAAAATGGAAATTCTTATTCAGTAGGTTGGGAATGAGGCCTGAGCATCTGCATTTCTATCAAGCTCCCACATGTTGAAGGTTCTGCTAATCCGTGGACCACACTAACACAGCCCTAGAGAACCTCTTGCATTTGTACCCCAGGATGAACATACAGCAATGTTCACAGCAGCATACTCTGTAATAACCTCACACTGGTAACAATTCAAATGTCGCCAACAGTTCAATAGATAAATAAATTGTGAAAAATGCATTCAAGATAAGAGTATATAACAAGAAAGTAGACAATCTACATTTGCATGCAACAACAGGAATCAGTTTTATAAACAATGTTGATCAATAAAAGCAAAACATAAAGATATTTTGGTAGATCAAATTCAAATAAAAAGTTAAAGCTAAGATTTATAGTTTAACACCATTGGCAAGTTTATTTCTTTTAAGAAGGCAAATATTTACAAGAAAAGTTAGGAAAGTCGTTAGCTCTTGGGGGAGGAAAAGTACTTTGGGAAGGAAGGATTCTGGGGTGGTAGCATCTATATTGTTTCCGCTAAGTGGCCCACTATCAAAAGCTGTAGGTACATAATTTAAATGCTTTTTTCTGTGTTATATTTTACAATAGTAGATTTAAAAAAACCAAATTTACTAGAAAAGGAGGTGCTGAGCATCTATTTTGCTAGATGCTTTGGGAATAGGAAATTTTAGGGTGACCAACTGGCCCAGTTTGCCTTAAACCGAGCTGTTTTCTTGGAGCATGATTTTCAGTGCTAAAACCAAGGCAGTCTTGGGCAAACTGGATGTTTGGTCACCATGTATCCATTTAGACCACTTTATCACTAAAAAGACCATTAAATGTGAAGAGTAAGGCCTGGATAGTTCATCAGTTAATATAAAATTATGATCGGAAATATATTAAGAGTAAGAAGGCGGAGTCTGTAAACCCAGGAATTAAAGCAAGAATCTAAAGTGTAATCCACTGGAGAGATTTATTTGAAGTTTCTAGTTATAGCATCTAGGCACAGGCCACAGTATTAAACAATTACGTGTTTTTTACAAGCTTCTAACTGCCAAGGCTTGTCCTGACTGACAAGCCTCTCTGGATACCATTGGCAACTTCTGGATTTTGACTGGGTTTTCTCACTTACACCCTCCTGTTTGGATAAACAGTGCTCGGTACTTAAGTCATAGAGATATCTAAAAAGGATTTGAGTACCCTGATAACATGAGTCTCAGAGCCTGATCTCATTTTTATTGTTGCTGTATTCTGAGAAACAGAATCTTTTTCACCCCCTGGGGGACCTACTCACCAACCTTTAATGTCCAGCTTAAACGTCTTATCACCTGGGGAGCTATCCCTAGACTTCCTCTGGTAGAGTTGCTTTGTCTTTGAGCAAGCCTCCATAACGTAAATCTATGATAACACTTAGCACAAAGTGATAGTGAATTTTTAAAATTTACTTTTCCCCATTAGATGGTATACTTTTTAAAGCCTGGGGCTTTTTCTTGTACATCTTGCATTCTCAACACTTGGTACATGCCTGACACAAAGTAGGTATTCAGTGTTTATCTGCATCTAGTAAATATGAAATAAATACCTGCTGAGGTTGTAGACAATAACTCCATGTGTTAAACTGAAATACTAGGCGTTACAATTAGTTTGGCCCAAAGAAAACCATGCTGTGTTGTTCCTATGTCTGGTTGAATATAACTGCGGTAAATAATGTTTTGATTTTTTTTAAGTTAAAAAAAAGGAAAAAATTAAAAAAATTTAAAAAAGGTCAGTACTGATCTGTAGGCTACTGATTCTTATTGAATATAAATGTCTTAGAATATAAACCACTCTAGGGCAGGTACTATATTGTGTATGAGTTCTGCTAAGTAACCACCAATTATTACAATTTTTTAAAAAAAAGTAACATATGTTTTCTGTCTGGAATACATATGGCAAAGAGTGGTACAAATTTTATGAACCAGTAGACTTGTTTCTGTCCCTAAATATATTTTTGAATCTATCCCAAATCTAAGGAGAACTATTCATTATTATGTTCTAACTCATAGCGAAATGAAAGTCATTCTCAAATTTAATATACTGGAACAATATTCTAGTGTTCTAAAACGTACATTAAATCAATGAGGATCTCTGTTGTCTTTGGATGGCTGAGCTTTGAAGGAGCTCCAAATTTTCCTGTGTAGTCCATAGATGAGTTTATAGTTTAGATATATGAAGGCAATAACTGTTGGGATCACAGAATATCTCTTATTTGCTGAAAGAGGAAAATACTTTTTATCATTCCTGACTACTTTGCAAGAGGTAAAATATTTCATTGCCTTAAAGTTGGAATTAATTTATAGCAACTATTCGAAGAATCTATTCAATTACACACCAATGGATATGAAAATAGATTTATTTTACGACCTCTCATTTTTATCAGTTTGTGCTAAGCTGTGTCCACTGGGAAATACAGTGGCTATATATATGCAATGTTTCTTTCAAGCATTTCATATATATGAATCTTTTAAACATGAGGTAGTAAAATTATGCTGGCAAAATATACTATAATTCTATTGTTTTAAAATAATAAGCAAAGTTGGTTTGACTTGAAAGTTTACTGAAGCTTAGCAGTTCTTCAAAGTTCCATTTATTAAATGTCATATTAATTACTTAAACTATCACCCCTGTAAAGCAACTCTCTGTGCAAGCATTTTCTGATTCTTTTCCCCCTTGTTCACTGTCTGGACTATTTCTTCTTGAGTATACACACTGAGGATTTAACTTTGTCCACAGATAGACAAAATATTAATGTTGGTTAATTTATCTACAGTGAAATTGTTGAACTAATTTTTAGAATACAAAATCAAGATCTTACTCCTTAATTTGGCTTTTTTAAAAGGCAATTTCCCAAACAGATTAATGATCTTTTTTTATCCCCAAGGTAGTTTCTCTGGCATATGTTTTAAAAATTGGAATTAATAATTCATGACCCTAGTAAATTGCAGTCATGCTATATAACACGTTGTAAGCTTTATCTGACTTAAGGAATAGGAAAGAAACCAAATCATGGAAATAAGGATAATTTTAATGTTCTAAATTTTTCATTTTCTGATATCATAATATTTTGTTGAAATCCTCTGTAGAGGAAAATATGGTTGGGAAATATATTGAAAAAACATTTAAATGACTGATGCATTTTTCTCTTATTGTATTTAAAAAATGAGACCATTTATATCCCATTTACAAAAAGAGAAAACACACAGACTTTAAAAAATATTTTTGCTTATGTTTTTCATGATCTTTAATTGCCCCAAATCATTTTCATCTAATTGTATATGAATGAAAGTGTTTTTCTTCAATTAATTTGTAGGACATTAATTTTTAAAATGGTATTTATAATTTTTCTTCATTTTCAGTGTTTCTGAAAGTGCATAATTAAATATAGGGAAGGATTTTGTGGGTGATTGTAATATCCTGGGTCTTTTAAAAGTAATTTCAATCAGAATTAATAAATAGATGTAGAGAAAAACATTAAATAAACTGGCTAAATAACATAATTGTTTTATCTTTTTGTTATAATTCTTTTCTATTTTTCTGTTGTTTTGTTTTCTCATAGTTTAATATTTGAGCATCAATTAAAATGAGAACACTTTTTTTTTTCTTTTTTTGAAACAGGAGTCTCACTCTGTCACCCAGGCTGGAGTACAGTGGCATGATATCGGCTCACTGCAACCTCTGCCTTCTGGGTTCAAGTGATTCTCCTGCCTCAGCCTCCTGAGTATCTGGGACTACAGGCGTGCACCACCACACTTGGCTAATTTTTGTATTTTTGGTGTGGACGGGGTTTTACCATGTTGACCAGACTGGCCTTGAACTCCTGACCTTAGATGATCCACTGGCCTCGGCCTCCTAAAGTGCTGGGATTATACAGACGTGAGCCACTGCACCTGGCTGAACACATTTTCTGAAAGGTGGATCAGGGATGTTATCTGGTTGTTAAAAAACTTTTAATATATTCTCGACTCCATTAAATTGACTTTGTATCAAAAGATTGGCCTCAAAATGAGAGAAAAAAATCACACAAACACAACGTTGGATAAAAAGGATAACTTCTTTAGAAAAACTGAAGATGTTAACTATGGGAAAAGCCTTAAAGATGATATAGAAATGCAAAATGTGGTTAGAATTTAAGCAGTCCAGAAGGAAGACAGTTTTAAAGGAAAGATAATTTTCAAGCAAGATAAGGAAGAATATTAAGAGAAGAGAAAATGATAGCTTTGCCTTTTTCTAAAATGGTAGAAGAAACCACTTTCATCTACTTCTCATGGTGAATATGAGGACCAGGTGAGATTGTTTATGTACAGGTTAATTTATAAATTGTGAAGCATGAAACTTTATTGATTACTGTGTTTAGAATAAAGTGTTAATACTTGAATTTTTGAATAATTTAATATAATATTGTTCTGCATTTTAAAGTAACTAATAGAGTATAACTGGATTGTTTGTAACACAAAGGATACATGCTTGAGGAGATTAATATCCAGTTTTCCATGATGTGATTATTATGTGTTACATGCCTATACCAAAATATCTCAAGCACTCCATAAATATATATGCCTACTATGTACCCACACATTTTTTAAATTAAAACAATTGTTCTAAAATTCTAAAGCCAATTTAAAATAACCACAAGAATTTTGATTCTCAGTGTACTTTGAAATCCACCTGAATGCAACATTCAAGAAATAATTTTTAAACTTATTGCATGTGCCAGTGAAAGAAAAAGAGCTTAATTTCAGAAAATTGAGTTGGCTACTTTAGATTTTGAAATGCTCTAATTTATTTTGCAAACATTTTATTTTAATGATGTAGTTGTCTTACTCTGTCACCCAGGCTGGAGTGCAGTGGTGTGGTCTGGCTCAATGCAACCTCCACCTCGCTGTCTTAAGGTATCCTCCCACTTCAGCCTTCCAAGTAGCTGGGACTACAGATGCACGCCACTATGCCTGGCTAATTTTTTTATTTTTAATTTTTTTGTAGAGCTAGAGTTTTGCCATATTTCCCAGGCTGGTCTCAAACTCCTGGGCTCAAGTGATCCACCCACCTCAGCCTCCCAAAGTGCTGGAATTATAGGCATGAGCCACTGCACCTGGCCGAAAGATGAACTTTAAATTAAGAAAGTATCTTTAAAATATTTGGTAGGAGCTTTTAACCTTTCAGGAATATGACTCAAATTTGATTTGGCACCATAACATGAATAATATAAATTGCTTATGTGGAGATACTAATAGAAGATAAGTTGATAAGTTGAATATTTAACTTGTCTTCTTCTTCTTCTTTTTTTTTTTCATTCTTTTTTTTTTTCTTTTATTATTATTATTATTATTATTATTATTATACTTTAGGTTTTATGGTACATGTGCGCAATGTGCAGGTAAGTTACATATGTATACATGTGCCATGCTGGTGCGCTGCACCCACCAACTCGTCATCTAGCATTAGGTATATCTCCCAATGCTATCCCTCCCCCCTCCCCCCACCCCACAACAGTCCCCGAAGTGTGATGTTCCCCTTCCTGTGTCCATGTGTTCTCATTGTTCAATTCCCACCTATGAGTGAGAATATGCGGTGTTTGGTTTTTTGTTCTTGCGATAGTTTACTGAGAATGATGATTTCCAATTTCATCCATGTCCCTACAAAGGACGTGAACTCATCATTTTTTATGGCTGCATAGTATTCCATGGTGTATATGTGCCACATTTTCTTAATCCAGTCTATCATTGTTGGACATTTGGGTTGGTTCCAAAGGTCTCACTCTGTTTCCCAGGCTGGAGAGCAGCAGCAAGATCATAGCTCACTGCAGCCTCGATCTCCCGGGCTCAAGCAATCCTCCCACCTCAGCCTCCTGAGTAGATGGGACCACAGGTGCGTGCCACCATGTGCAGCTAATTTTTAAATTTTTTGTAGAGACAGGTCTCCCTGTGTTGCCCAGGCTGGTCACAAACCAGCGGGCTCAAGTGATCCTCTTGTCTTGGCCTCCCAAAGTGCTGGTATTATAGGCGTGAGCCCCTGCCCCAATCCCTGTCTTCATTTTTTGATTGAAATATAATTTATATTCAGTGAATGACCAGATCTCAAACGTGACTTTCAGTCAGTTTTGGCAAGTAGATGTCACCTTAGAAAGTTCCCTTTGGTTCCTTCTCAATTTACCCTTGCTCCACTCTCTACCTCTAGAAGTAAATGCTGATCTGAGTTTACTTTTGCCAGTTAGGAACTTTGAAGCTGGCAAAACTAAACCCTGATAGTGGAGAGTTTAAGCTGACGGTAGAGCCATGTGATGCTTTCTGTCCAGGTTAATATTTCAGGGCCCTGCTTTCCTTCTTGGTGTATGCATGTGCTGCTCACATCCACCATTTTGCAACAGCCTTGATGAATCAGCAGTTGCTATTTAGATAGCTGGCTAATTGGATCTACCTAGGCTAAGCTAATTCACTGATTGGAATTAGTCAATAGCTGATACATGAAATCCTACAGTACGTATATTTTCTTGCCTTGCTGCTTTTAATTAGCATAATATTTTTAGATTTATCCATGTTTTTGCATATATCAGTAATTCATTCTTTTTATTAACGAGTAGTAGTCCATTGTTTGACTACACCACAGTGTATCAATTCATTATATTGTTGAACATCTATCTTATTTCCAGGTTTTATCTAGTATAAAGCATCTTCCAGTATTTGTTTCCTCATATTTGTGTGGGCATATGTATTCATATTTTTAATACCTGGCTGTGGAATTGCTGGATCATAGCATAGATGTATGTTTACTTAAGAAACAAAAGAGTTTTCTCACATACCATTTTACACTCTCATCAGCCATCTATGAGTGTTTCAGTTGCTCCACATCCTCTTCTACATTTTATGTTGTCAATCTCATTTTAATCATGTCAGTGGGTTTACCCATTGGGGTTTTAATTTACACATCCTTGCCTGATGACTAATGATGCTGGGCACTTTCTCACATGCATATTTTTTATTGGTCTATTTTCTATTGTGAATAATCAGTGTCCTTTGCCCATTTCAAAAATCGAGTTGTCTTTTTATTATTGAATTGCAGAACTCTGTATATATTCTGAATTTAAGTCCTTTGTCCTGTGTTGTGAATATTTACTCACAGTCTGTAGCTTGCCTACTTTTTTCTTGCCTTTTCTTATAAGCAGCTTTTATTTTTGATTAAGTCTAATTTTTCCGTTTTTAAAATAGTGTGATTTTGTTTTGTCTGTTCCAGGGTTGTGAAGATTTTCTACAGCTATTCTTTGGTAGCTTTGTTGTTTTAGCTTACATATTTTGACCTATGAGCCACCTCAAATTGATTTCTGTGTGTGGTTTAAGATAGTACCATTTGTTGAGGAGACTTTTCCTTCTCCGTTGAATTGCTTTGGTACCTTTGTCTTTGATATTATATGTGCAGGTCGATTTAGGTACTCTCTGTTCTGTTCCATTGGTCTGTTTGTATATCCTCTTGCTAATACCGTATTATCTTAATACTGTAGCTTTATATTAAGTCTTGAAGTCATGTCATGTATGCCTCCTAGTTTTGTTTCTTTTTAAGATTGTTTTAGCTATTCTTGTTTCTTTTGCCTTTCCAGGTAAAATTTTAAATTATCTTGTCAATTTTCAGAAAAATCCTGCTGTGATTTTAATTGGGATTACTTTGAATCTATATATGAATTGAAGGGACATGGAATAATAATCTTAAAATTAAGTCTTCAATCCATGAGCATAGTGTATCTCTTTATTAATTTAGGCCTTCTTTAATCTCTCAGCAATGTTCTATATTTTGAGTGTACAGTTCTTACATGCTATTTATTAAATTTACCCTTAATACTCAAAGTCTTGAAACTATTATAATTAATGTTGATTTTACATTTTTCTAATTGTTTCAGTTACTATATAGATTACAATTAATTTTTAATTTACTTTGTATACTGTAACATTGCTAAATTCACTTTCTAGTTCTGCTAGTTTTCTTTTGGATTTATCAGGATTTCTACATACATGGTCATATCATCTGTTAATAAAAACAGCTTTACTCCCTGCCCCCCAATTTTCTGTCTACTTATCGTTTTCTTATTTTATTTAACTGATTAGAAACTCTAGCACAATGCTGAATAGAAGCAGTGATTATAGACCTCCTGCCTTATTTTTAAATCTTAGGCAAGATTTAAAAATAAAGAATATTAAAAAAAATAATTGCCTGGTATCAGTGTAGAGGTGAGGCATGCGTGGCTTTTCTGGTCCTTCTCAGCAGCATTTATGCAGTGTTTGGATTGGAGATAGACTTCTCCGGGTTCTTCTGCTCCACCTCCAAATCAAAAGAGGATCCACACACCTCTGTCATGGAGGAGGTCTCTCTTAGGTCTCCTCTCCTGCCACCAGTCTTTCTCGTTGCCAGTCAGTGGAAGTCCTTACGTAAGAGTAGTAGAGTCAGTGCAGATACCCATTTTGTCCAGGGCTTCTGAGGATTCTGTACTCTCAAATTGGGTCACAATTGGCCTTTAAAGATTAATTAAAATTTTATCTGTTTTCTTCTTGCCTGCTTCTGTGGTGGCCATCTCTTTCTCTTTGGTCTGCCCAAGGTATTATAGTAGTGTGTTCCGTCTCTGCGGAGGAGTTTGTCAACTTTGTATCGCAGTTCATCAGACTGCCTTGTGACCATAGCACTCTAGCTAGAAAACGAAATCATTATTTTGTAGACTGTCTGGTTCGTTCTCATTGTTATAGTGGGAAATATCTCTTTTTATGGCGTTCTATGTCTAAAGTAAACATAGAACTCTATGTGTTTTAAGATTTTTAAATGATATTTCTTAATATTGTACCTAAAAGTTGGTGTAATGCATTTGATTTTTAAAATCTCTTATTCTGTGAGCCTGAGTTCAACCTCTCAGCATCTATTTCCTCTATTACTAGAAATAATGATACTGGAAATGCTTGATGAATTGATGGGGCCCAATTTAAAGAAATATACAGGTATTTCTATAATTTATAGAATAATGAACTATGAGTCAAAAAACAGAGTTGGAATCTCATCAGATTATCAATATATTCTGAGTTTCAGTTTTTTTCTTTTCTAGGACTAGAGAGGTAATTCTCGTTTTTATCTACCTCTCAGTGGACATAAGGCTAACATGAGAAGAGGCATGCAGGTGTTATTTGTAAATTTTTAATATGCAAAATAGATAAGTTAATGATAAGCTATTTTCAGAAAGGAATATACATAATTAAAATTGGAAACTTTGAAATGAATTTTTATTCTAATAGCTTAACATTCATAATACTTTATGACCTTTTTGTAGTAGGCAGGAGAGGGCATATTTTATACATAGAAATAATTGACAAATGTATATTGAGTACCTGCTATCTGGGCTGGATGCACTGTTTGTTGCTGGAGAGATACTGGAGAACAAAGTAAAGATGTTGACCTAGTGGCACTTACATTCTAGTTGAGAAGATAGCTAATAAGCAAGTAAACACATTTCTGATGCTTTGCTCTAACTGAGAATAGTTCTGATCTGGGAGTTTACAGTATTTTTAACAGTCACCGTGTGAGGATCTGGAGAGTTGCTTGGGGGATTGCTGAGATGTGCCTCCTTGCACTTTATGATGCAGTTCCATTCTTTCTTTTTTAAAGCCACACTTTGTTGGAAAAGTAGTATTATTCATGTTTTGCTGTGAGTCTGATCTCTTTTCCTCATGAATAGATGTTTAATTCAAACTTTTCTTGGCATTGGAAAAGTTTGTGCATTTTGGAATAAAGTAAAAAACAATTTTATTATAGAAAATCTAAATATACAAAAGTAAAGGAACTAGGATAATAAATCCACAAATATTCATCATCCAGCTCCAACAATTATGAATGCATGGCCAGTATTATTTTATCCATGCACCCATCCAATTCCCTTCTCAGCTTGGATTAGATGAGGCAAATTCTTTGATATCCATTCATAAATATTTTTCAGCTTGTATTATAAAAGATGAAGAATCTCTTCTTAAAGTGCAATCAAAATACATCACCTAAAATTAACAACTTATTAATATGAACCTAATATATAGTAATTGTTCTAATGTTCATGTTTCATTATATTTGATAGAGGCTTCATTCAAATGCAGATGGGTTTGTTTCATCTTTTTTTACTTCCATCTTTTAAAAGGATAAAGGCTTTTGTTATAAGTATATAGAATGAAAATGAAAATGTCATCTGAGTTTTAAAGGCAAAGAAGTGTTGACTAAGGATTTTTTGTTCATGTTTTGAAACGTGACCATACCAAATGCTGTGCTATATATATAGGAATACAAATTAATTTTAGATGTCATCCATGCCTTATAAGGAATTTACAGTCTTGTGGCTGAGTTAGAATACAAGAAAAGATAATCCCTTTTGTAATCTACAATACCAGGCAATGGGGTGTGTTCTGTTCCAGTGGTGGAGATTAGTAGTTCTCATTCTCCATGGTCATTCATGTTAGCATATCAGGATCAGTGAAGTGATTGCAAGGTATATTTTCTAAATACTGAAAAGAAAAAGCTCACTTTGGGAGGCCAAGGTGGGCAGTTCACTTGAGTTTGGGAGTTTGAGACCAGCTGGCCAACATGGTGAAACCCCGTCTCTATTAAAAATACAAAAATTAGCCAGGTGTGGTGGCACGTACCTATAATTCCAGCTACTCAGGAGGCTAAGGCAGGAGAGTCGCTTGAACCTGGGAGGCAGAGGTTCCAGTGAGCCGAGATCATGCTACTGCACTCCAGTCTGGGCAACAGAGTCAGAGTCTGTCTCAAATAAATAAATAAATAAATAAAAGAAAAAAAAGAAAAAGATAAAGCTGAGAATTATTTAACCTTTTAATAATTAGAGTAGATTCAGGGTTATCTTTGTTATCACATAGTCACATTCCTTTGAATTCAAATGTACCATCATGAGTGGAAAGAAAAAAAATAACGGTATAGCTTGGCCTTGAAAGTTGCCCATACTTTTGGAAGGTGGAGATCAGTGAGGATGGGTTACTGGGGGACCGTGGCATAGGCAACTGTGTGGAGATGTGTCTCAAAGTTATTTCAGGTTGAGGTAGTAGAGTAGTTTAACTGGAGGAAAGGTTCATATGTGGACATAGTAGTTAGTAAGACCAGTAAAGTAGATTGAAAAATTAACTTAATTTTGTTCTTAATTATTCCTAAAATTTCTATGCAAGTAATACATATTATGTTTCTCAAAAGAACCAAATTATGTTGAATTTGATCTGTTGGTGTGTAGGAGGGAGAAGACAGAGCATCTGTGGAATATTTTATTAGTACCATCAATTTTCAATTATTAGTAATAATGGAAACAGAATCCATGTGGCTATCTGAGCTTTATAGATAACATCCAAAGCATTAATATTCAGAATTTTCTTCATCCTCTTAAGACTTAGCCTTTTACTTATATTGATAACAAGTAGAAATGATGATTTGTGTTTCATTTTGCTTTCTTTCTGATGAAAGGACTAAAAAGGATAGGCAGAATTTGGCTAATCCGTACATCCAATAATTGTAAACATTGATCACAATAATAGAAAGTCTTTGCCTTAGCTCATTTCATTATTCTTGTTTCTTATATTTATGTGTGATATTTGCTTTATATTTATCTTTTACTTTACCTTTATCACTTGGACTTTGTGAGCCTCTTAGTACTAACACAGATTTTTAATTTAATTCTCCACATGCCTACGATTTAGTGAAGTTCCCACCAATCATATACAGTTCATACCTTGTAAGGTGACAAGCTAGTTTCCTCCCAGCCCTGACTAGGAGAGTAGTAAAGAATAGAGTGAAACATTTGGAATGAATATATAAATATAAGCAGTGCTAAAATTTTGTTCTGTAATTATCCCTTTGTTTTTGTCACCAGGATCTTTCTTTCCTCTTTTGAATGTATTACGTTAATTAACTTTCAGTAAAGATAATGTTACATTGGTGACCTTCAATCTTCTGACAAGCCAGTCATCAAAAACAGATGAAAATAACAAAATTAATAATCTTTTTTAGGGGATTAGTTTCTTATTTTTGTTTCCTAAAAAGGCTAGCTCATTGAATTTGCTCAGAATTTGCACAATTATTCTAGCTCATACATAACCTGTGAATAAATAAAATACCAAAGATTTATGACATTACATTTTGTAGGTAGTTTTTGTTTTCTAAAGCTTAATCATTCTTTCACATTGCCAATCAAATATCTCTTCATTATAAAAATTCTGGAAAGCCAAATGTTCAGGTCTGTTTCTTTACAAAACCTGTAGAAATTTCCTTTAGTAATGGAGCTTATATGTGAAGATATCATGGAAAGTCATCCCCTGACCCCAGTCATTCTCAGTTCTAGACTTCCCAATGCTGGGATTATCAACCAGTTTCAGAAAGAACTGGCGAGGTTGGTTCACCTCTCGGCTAACATGGCCTGCTTCTGTTCATTCACCTAGCTTTTAAACTGTTAACATGTAAGATTTGATTTTATCAGATTATTTCTATGTGGTATAGAAACCAAACTGGGTAGAGTTTGAGCCAAATATGTCCAATGTGCTTAATCACTTATGTCCAACTCATATGCGTTTGCCTCAGACTCACGGACTGCTTCCTAATCCTGTCCTCCAAAGCTCAGTGGCAAGTCTGGTTTCACAGTGAAACCACGGTTTAGGTACAATGGCAATTGATATGGAGAAAAAACAATTAGAATAACATTCCTTAAGAGGTGGCAATATGTGAGTCAGGTATTTAAGGTTTCATGAACTCCACTATCAGTCCATTCAGAAATAAGAGAATAGAATACAGAAAAAAAATTGATCAAACCAAAAGCTATTACTTTTAACATTTTGGCACAATTTTGTGAAGTCTTTTGGTTTATAGATTTTTTTTGGTCCATAATTAAAAGCACAAGGTATATGAGATTTTTTTTCTTACAATACAGTTATAATGCAAAATACTTCATAAGCATAACTTTTGTTGTTGAGGAATAAGTCAATGCATGATATAGTAAAATTTATCCAGTCTTCCATTTCTGGACATTTATATTATATTTACATTTATATTTTTTCCAATTTTATTTTTATATTGGAGTCCCAAAGACCACCCCAAGTTTGCTGATTCATTAGAGGGTCTCACAGTACTTAGTATATGGTCGTAGTCATGGCTAAGGTTTATTACAGTGAAAGGTTACAAAGCAAAATCAGCAAAGGGAAGAGGTACAGGGAATGAAATCCACAGGAAACCGAGAGCAAGAGTCCAATAGTTCTCTCCCAGTGGAGTCAGAAAGGATGCCCTGAATTCCTCCAGCAGCAAGTCATGACAACATGTGTAAAGTGTTATATACCTGGGATGCTTGTTAAAAACTTAGTACCCAAGATTTTTATTGGAGCCTAGTCACATAGGCATACTCTGCCTAGCATGTACCAACATTTTGGATTTCTGGAAGGAAAGCAGATATTCAGCAAAAACCATATTGCTTGCACAATTGGTCTGGGTATAGTGAGACACCCTTATCATTTAAGGAAAGTTTTATATCAGGAATTGTTTACCCGCTAAGTTTTAAGATATCAACCAAAGGTCAACTTTACAAGCAGATGTTGCTAAGAGTAGCAGTCTCAAGCTTGCTATATTAAGTGTTTTCTGCATAATTATTATAAATAATGCTATAATAAACAATTTTGTTAATCTTTAGTCACATTTCAGATAATTTTCTTAGGAAAGACTCTTAGAAATTGGTATTACAAAAATATGAACATTTAAAAGACTTTTTTTACTGACAATTCTTTCCTAAAAGTCTTTTCAAATTTTCATTTTCATCAGGGATGTATGAGTTCAGGCATCAAAGCCTTGGCTAAAATAGGTAAGGTACATATGATTCATACATCAATATATGATAAATTTGGAATAATTCTTATTTTTTTAAAAATCAAATTATGTGAGATAAATGAAAAACTAATTAATTGTTGCTTCCTTTTCAGGTAGACCACTAAGAATATGACTTTTAAATTATCACTCAGTGTCCACTTTGCCCCAGGACCTCTGTCTTTCTTGCTTAGAAACCTATACTTCCCTGTTATCTGTAAAACATGTATCATCTAGTTCACTATAACAATCATTTGTGCTATAAAATTAGTGCATATCCTGTTCCAGTAACTGTGGTTATGCAGGCAGCAAAACAGTGCCCAGGACACAGTCCCAATCCTGCTGGAGTTTGCAGCCCATTGCCCGCAACAACTGCGTTTGGCAGAGTGCTTCCTGACAAAGATGACAAGTATGCTGCCATCCAAGCCAGATAGTAGCCACTACATTGCAGAAGTCAATCTTTGATAGACTTGTCATCAGGACCTCTGATTTTCTTAATCAAGAGTCTTCACTTTGTAAGCCTGAGACCAAATCTTTCTAAAGCTATTAGACAGCAGGCTGTCTCTCTCCCTTCCTGGGAAGGTAATATGAGTTCTCACTTTTACCTAATGATACTGTGGTTCACACCCTGCCTACCCCCCACCCCACACCCGGTCCCAAAAAGGTGCCATTGACGGCATATTTAAAGGAAACATTCATTTTATTATGTATCTTTATTAAAGGAAGTTTAAACAAATTGTATTTTCTCCTTTGCAAATACAAAATGTTCTCTTTAGAAAAAGATGAGTGCAATTTAGTCTCAATCTAATGCTTCCTTTGAGGCAAACATTTCTAAAACTCCTTTTGCTTTCTCCATACCTTGCTTTTGCTCATAATTTTAACATAATTTTTGCCCACTTTTACCTAAAATTATATAGACTTATTTTTAATGTGTTTTCTCTAAAATTGCCATTAGTTATGATTAATTGCAAAACATTTGGAAAATACAGAACATTATCATGACAGCCATCTAGTATTCTCCTGCCTAAAGACAATTGCTTGTTAATTTTTTTTCTCTTAGTTAAGCCACCCAGCTTTATAGGAACACCCAGAGGCTGTTCCCATGATATAAGGAAGAGCTTTCTGAAGGGCAAGGTCATGATTCAGGTGATTCAGTTTGAGTTGCTAAAATGGAGAAAACTCATATTTAAGTTATAAGAAAATAAAAATCGCCATTATATTGGGTCTCTGGGTACATGTTCAAGCCAAATAAAATGTTTAGTCTTTGCAAGTGCATAACAGAACAAACTGGTTATTGTTTCTTTGGATAATCATAGGGCAGGATTCAGTTTGAAAGCTCATTTCATTTGAACTGTGAGTGAGTTCAAGTTTATACCCTAGGGGAAAAAAATGGTTTAGTTCCTAAGAAAGTAGAATATGCAGAATAGAAATCTGTGAGGTAAAGCCAGGCAGGACCACACTTTAAGACCTAGCTATAGAATCCATGTAACTACACCTGATCCTATGAGAACTGAGTATATTGGTGAGGGGAGGAACTGCTAGTTCTCTTATACTGTGGTTTCTAAATTCTTTGATTGATTCATGCCTCAGTCTTTAGTTAAGTGTTTTCTGAGCAAATTTTCAGAGCACTGATGTATTTGATAATGATTTTTTTTCCTAGCCTTTACACATGGAAGACAATTTGGTTATAAAATTTATTTAACTTTTCGCTTTCCTGAAAATTCTGTTGGTGGTCTATTATTTATTGATTCTTTTGCTGTTTCACAGAAGAAATTTGAGAATAACCTGAAGTTTATACCTTTGCAGATGTTTTTCTTCTTGAATACGTATTAAATTTTCTTTATTCTTATCATTTAAGTTTTCTTTACTCCTGTAATTTTGCAGAATATACTTGCATGCAAGTCTCTTTTAATAAACTTACCCCATAACTCAGTGAACTCCAATAGTCAGATGATTCAAATCTTTTGTTCAGCTCAGGAAATTATTACATAGTATGTTTTCTTCATTTCTGATTGTTCTAGTTTCATCTTCAGTAATGTGTGTGGTTCCTTTGATGGATATTTATTTTTTGTGCTCTTTAATCTATAATCTTCTCTCTTATAATTCTCATCTTTGATGCTTTTCTTCTGCATTCTAGGAGTGCTTGCCAAATCCAGTCATTTGATATTCCATGCTGTCACTTATACTCCTACTAACTCTGAAGTACATTTTTATTCTGCCATTACATTTTTGGTTTCTTTGTATTTCTTCCCTTTTAAAAATGCTAATTCTCATTTTTATTTGGCTTACAATTATTATTATTGTTAAACTTTTAGTTATTTCTTTATTGGTTTGGCTTCTATTTCAAAGAGTTGGCTTATTATAATATAGTGAGAATGCCAAGCATTTTTCTATAATTTTCCCCTGGGTCTAGCAGAATATTTTTAGATTTAAACACTTCTACTGAATTTTTAGAATTATAGACTGTGTTAGTTTCCCTATGGCTGCTGTAACAAATTACTGAAAACCTGGTAACTTGAAACAATCCCCAATTTTTTCTTATATTTGTAGAGGCTAGAAGTTTGAAATCAATTTCACTGAATTAAGTCAAAGTGTCTGCAGGACTAGTTCCTTCCAGAGATGCTAGGGAAGAATCTGTTTCCATGCCTTTTCCAGCTTCTGGAGGCCACCTGCATTCCTTGGCTTATGAGCCCTTTTTCACATCACTCCATTCTATTTTTTGCCTCATCACATCTTCTCTTCTGTAGTAAAGTCTGCCTCTGCCTCTCTTGTAAGGACACTTGTGATTACATGTGGGGCCCACCAGGACAATCCCAGATAATCTCCCTCCCCATTTCAGAATCCTTAATTTAATCACAGTTGCAAAGTCTCTTTTGCCATATAAGCTAACATTTATAGGTTTCAGGGATTAGGACATGGGTCTCTTTCTGAACAGTCTGCCACAAAGACCTTTTCCCTTGTGTCAGTCACAGGTAAGCTTCAAGATAGACCTGGGTTCACACAACCTCTTACCCTCTGAACTTGACCAAGGGACATAATATGTTTTCTCCTCTGTTAAATGGAACATCCACCTCATAGGGTTATTCTGCAGCATAGGTCAGGTAATGTGTGTAAATTGTTTAGTAATTTGAGCCTTCAATAAGTGTTAACAAATATTACCATGATTAATATAGGCCCTAGTTTATTTACTCTGCCCCAGATAAGGAGAAATTGATCTATGCAGTGAGTGATTACAAATAGAAAGAACGTGTGGATTTTTCTCAGCCCTGAGAAAAATCTAGTTCTATAGTTGATGATCAGGTGTCAATGCCTGGTTCTCTGCCTAATTCCCAGTAACTTGCAGACATCTGTCTCAAACAGTTGAGCTTTGCTGAAGTAGAGACTTTCCTATTCCACACCTTCGTTCTTATTATTTTCAGCTATTTACCTCATGAAAAATTACAATCTCCATTATGCACTGTTATCAATACCTGCCCTCCCCAGCCTCCACACAGAACTCTTTCCTTTCCATAGGACTGTATCAAATACTGCTGCTAAAGCCAGGGCTGCTTTCTTTCCTAGTTGTTGTCTTGGAGCTATAGTGTCTAAGTGAATTGTGGTAGATGAAGGTAGGAAAAGGGAATCAGTTATTTTAAAGCAGCACCTACATTGTAGAGAAACATTTTTTGTTCTTTTTTTTCCCGTATTTTTTTCCTTGGGAGATATTAAGCATCTTTCTACCATCTTTCAAATTAGGGAGGGGTGAGTATATTATTATGTAAAAGTCACTGATTGCTTTCCTCAATTCACTTCCATTATCCTAATTAAATTTTTTTCTCAATTGCAAATTGGTAAATGGTTAGATTTATTTTTTGTGATCTTGAGATTTTCATCTTCTCCTTTATCATTATAGTATTTATTGAGGTTGTAAAGGGGCTGCCTCACAGCCAAAGGTAACAGACCATATTGAACCAGAAGTCATTATTTTTTTGAAGAATTTTTATCTACTATTAGCTTCAAAGTATCTACCAAACTTGTTCAAATACTTGGCAATTCAGAAAGATGTTATGCAACAGTGATGCTACTGTTCTACATCACATTCTTTTCTAATCAGAATGAAGTTCCCATACATTTTCTAACTTACCTTAAGTTTGTTTTGCTGCTTAGTATTTGCTATCTACAAACCTCTGGTTCCTTCAGATAGCTAAAAAAGGATTAGAAGTATGTCTTATTTGCTATAAACTCATATATATATGTTTATTAAGCATAACTAACACAATCACAAGATCCCACAAAGGTCCCACAATAGGCTGTCTGCAGGCTGAGGAGCAAGGAGAGCCAATGCGAGCTCCAAAACTGAAGAACTTGGAGTCTGATGTTCGAGGGCAGGAAGCATCCAGCATGGGAGAAAGATGTAGGCTGGGAGGCTAGGCCAGTCTCTCTTTTCATATTTTTCTGCCTGCTTATATTCTAGCCATGCTGGCAGTTGATTAGATTGTGCCCACCCAGGCTAAGGGTGGGTCTGCCTTTCCCATCCCACTGACTCAAATGCTAATCTCTTTTGGCAACACCCTCACAGACACACCCAGCATCAATACTTTGTGTCCTTCAATCCAGTCAAGTTGACACTCATTATTAACCATCACAGCACACAAAGTATTAAACAGAACATAGTATGAGAAGAATTATCCATATTTCTTAGATATTTTATAACATAGAAATGGTATCCATGATTATTAACTGGCATTCACTAGATGTACATAATTTAGTCTATCGAATCTGTCAGGACTCAGAACACGATACCCCAAAAATGCCTTGGCATGCTGAGTGGTGCCTTGGCATGCTGAGTATTTTGAGTTGCAAGAATTGAGAGGACAGTAGAAGCAGGAAGCCCTCTCTGGATTTTTCTCCCTAGAAGCTGGACATAGAAACTAGAATTCCTCTCCTCCAAAGCTAGCGATAAAACCCAGGAAATTCACTCTTGACTTCCTCCCTTCCCTCCTGAAGACTCTCTTGTGACAAATGTCCTGCCCCATATCTGGAAGCCAAGAAAAATCTGAAGAAATAGGTCTTGCTGAGTTTCCCATAGTTTACTACCATAAGGTCATACCGCATTTTGTCCGATCATACTTCTACATAAAAAATACAGTTCTCCCTGAGTCTTTGTGTCTTCATTTCTGAAGCCTCCTATGTTACACAAAACTTTGATAAACAAGCTTGTTATACTTTTCTCTTGTTAATCAGTCTTTGTTATAGGAATGTCTCCTCCATGAACACTTCCAATGGGTGAGGAAAATATATTACTTTTTCTTCTCTACAAATCTTTGTTTTCATTGAATCCTTTTGGAAACAGCTTATTATAAACAAACAAAAGAAGGTGGTTTAAGTAATTTTAGAGCAAATGCCTTGTTCATTTTGTACTATAAATTCAACACATATGAATTGATTTAAATGGACATTTCAGTCATTAATTCTAGAATTTAAGCTAATGTAACAGATGGAATTCAGCCACCCAAGCAAGCTTCTGGGGTTTGATTATTCAAATGATTAAGATGCTATTTGTCAACTCTAGTTTGCCACCCCTTTTAATTATATAGATAATCAAACTAAGAACTGCTAATTCTGTCTCCTAACTATTAATTGTTTGTAATTACCTACAGAATAAAACTGCATGTGCAATTAACTCAAAGAATTAATTGATATGAGAGAATTGATAAAAGGGAAACAGAACGAGCTTGGCATAAAAGAGGCTCTAGGGACACGGGACCACTAAACTCAGTAATGTCTTTGGTTTTATCATATCCTAATAAAGATACATTTTCATTTGAACTGCCTTCTACTCTGGAAAGCAGATATACAGACTGTTTCTTAAGAGCATTTGGTTTCTAAGTTGACTAAAACAGTGTATTTTTAAACGCTGAACTACTATTGCCTTTGGGTCTTTTGCTGATATCCAGGTGAATTGAACCAATCTATTCATTTGTGATACGAAGATAATATTTGTCACTACAAAAATTATAGATGTGGGGATTGTTTTAACTACCTAAGAACTTTTCTTTCCTTCCTTTTTCTTTCCCTTGCTTCTCATTCCCTGACATGATCACCTGTCGTATACGATCTTTTCAGTTTTCTGTGAGTCATTTGTATAATTTAAGCTTATAAAATAACAACTACTTAGTAGGTTTTGGAAATGTCTCCCACCTGTGTAAATAATGGGCTAATTGTCAACTACATAAATTTGAATAAAAACAGAAAATAAAATTGAAAAATGATTACCATTATAAACGTCAAGATGATGTTAGAAAGTGAGGGGAGATGGTCTGGTGAAAAATACCTAAAAATCAGAATTTTAAAAGCCTATTTTTAAGGATTTTCTGTTTCTTCATGTATTTATTTCAGTTGGATTCTATGGGACCTTTCACTCTTACGGTTTTGTTGGTTAGCCTTGTAGTCAATGCCAAATCGGGTTCTAATCCAGGAGCACATGTGCGTGTGCACACACACACACATACACACATTTGGGGCACACCATTAGATTCAGTTTCATGGCGCATACAAAGCAAGTGAAAGACTTTAAGTCTTGATGTGCAAATTAGATATGCAGAAAGGCAGCACACTAACATGAATTAATATTTTTTGATGATAGTCTAAAATATTGAAGAAACACAAAGTCAGATATCAGTATGAGTAGTTATTTAACAAATTTTTTAATGTTCAAGGATAGCTACTTTTTAACTCCTTGTTAAACTGATGTGAGCATTTTGGTTTCTTTCCAAATCTTGATATTGCGTTTTCCTCAGATTTGTTTACTCTTACAATATTTTATTCTGTCCTGCTGACTGATAACTGGGATTACTGACAAAATTTCTTTTCCATCTATCAATATACGGCCTACTCTTGTGCACATGTGTACACACACACAAACACACACACACACACCTGGGATTCAGAACCTTTATTTCTGTGTGTCATTATCTGTGAAGATTGTTGACTCCAGGAAGGGTTTGTGAAGATTTAGTCTGATTAATGACTTTGGTCTTCATCAAACTATTAGCTTATAACTTTTGACTGACTTTGTGGAATAAACTGGAATTTGTTGCATGTCACCTTCTGTGCCTGGCTTCTAAGGAGGAGTCATTAGCGTACATCAGTATGTGAATGATTACCTTGAGGATTTTAGTGGAGGCTTTGCTGCTTCCTGAAGCAGAAAAGTCATAGCTATATTTTCTAGTATGATACCTATATACTGGGAGAAAATAATGCATGGTGTTTTCAACTCTGTGAGTCTGTTTTGTGAGTAAGCAAGATAAAACATCTGAAAATGCTCTGGACTCTATTGGAAAAATAAGTTGTATAGGTTTTAGTTTCATATGTTGGGTTGGACTCTTCAATGATCAAGAAGATAATCTCTTTGCCTGTAAGATTTAACCTTTTCAGACCAATTCATTTTTTAATCACAGAGCAATTTTATTTATTTATTTAATTTTATTTTTTAAATTAACAAGTGTACACATTCATGGGAGTACAGAGTGATGTTTTTATACATATAATGTATAGTGATCAGATCAGGGTAGTTAATATATTTATCATCTCAGACATTTGTCATTTCTTTGTGTTGGGAATGTTCAATATCCTCCTTCTTATTCACCAGTGTTTACATAGCTACCTTATTCACATTGCTAATGAATCAGAAACACAGAGCAATTCCAGGTAAGTTATAGTCCTTGCCTTGGAACAGTTTATAAATTCAAAAAGGAGATTGGAAAGAGAAGCACGATTATCTAAAATATGAGATATTGCTTATTGTATGTAGTGGTGCATTAAGGGGAGTGGGTAGGTCAGGAATAATGCTGATGAGCTGGAGAATGCTTTGAATTCGTTAAGAGGGCTTCATAAGAAATGTAAGGGTGTATACATCTTAATAACTCTTGTGTTACTCTTTTACATTCCCTTGGTCTTATAAAGCTGCCAAATGAAAATATAAAGGGCATGGTCTTTCCATTGCTATCTTCTTCTTAGGTACTAAAATGCTCAGATTCTCTACAAGCTACTTGTTATTGGCCTTTACTTCCATTAAAGAATTTTGAGTTCGAGACCATCCTGGCTAACACTCTGAAACCCTGTCTGTACTAAAAAATACAAAAAATTAGCCGGGTGTGGAGGCGGGTGCCTGTAGTCCCAGCTACTCAGGGGGCTGAGGCAGGAGAATGACGTGAACCGGGGAAGTGGAGCTTGCAGTGAGCTGAGATCGTGCCACTGCACTCCAGCCTGGGGGAAAGAGTGAAACTACATCTCCAAAAAAAAAAAAAAAAAAAAGAATTCCACTGATTCACATTGAATTGTGATTGAAATATATGATTGTGTTGCCTCTTCTAGAGATTTTGCCTTTTTGAAAGAGTGCAGAGACTCTTGACTGAAATGGAAGAAATATATATAAAGTTAAAACGAGGCAGAATGTTTATGTACTGATCAGAATGTCTCTGAGATAACATTACCTTTTTATTATTTTATGTTACTTCATTGCCTCCCCATAGACCACTCAAATTATGATCCTGTAAATAAATTGAAGCAATGAAGTGAGAGAATTTATTACTTCTTGAGTTTTCTATAAATTTATATAAAACTAAGCAGTCCATGGATGACTTTATTAAATTGAAAGTTTCAGGAAAGACTATATAGATACACATATATACATATATACATATATGAAGGAAAATTGGAAATATGAAAATAGTTTGATTCATTTGGATGGCAGGATTGAACTGAATTTTCTTCTTTTTAAATGATTAATATCTCTGAGAAAAAAATGGACAAATAAATCTTCGATCTCTTTCCTATGATTAAAGAAAAAAGGTTCCTGTAGAAATCTTATGTACCAACTGCCATGAGACAGAACAAATATGTGGTGATGCTGGCTAACCTTTTGTGCTTTCGACCTATTTACCTTAAACACTTTTAATAATTTAATTTACTTTGCAATATCAAAACTTGTGCCTTATAAAATACTGAATTTTCTTTTAAAGTATGTAACACAGAGAGGTTTTCCTTTTATTTTTATAAGTGCTATTCGCAAACATGATTTTCGTTTAAGCCTTCTTTAAAAAAAGAAGTTGATGTTCTTCAGGAGGAGATAGTGAAGAGAATGAACCTATTAATTTTCTGATGGGCACACTGTGCAATAAAAACACGAGAGCCTTACGGTATGAAGGAGCCAATTAATCGAAGCCTCTCTCTATGCAATCCTATCACTTCTCTCTGATTAGATGACAAGATGTGATTTTAATACAGAATAGTGAGGCCATAAAGATGATTTGCTTTACTCTTTGCAACATTAAGCAATATAATCAGTGTGTACTTTTCCTGGATAGATACTGTTTTAACCTGCATTGATATTTCTAACAGACAAAGCATTCTATGACTGGAGAGGATTTGTGCCGACAAGGTCTTTCTGTTTTGCTTGTGACTCTGGTCGAGTTAGCTTCTCTCAATCATCATCAATATTTCGGGATTATTATTCTGTAAGTATTTATAAAACTGGATGTAGATTTGAATTACCATTTTTCCAGTAAATTATTGGGTTAATTTTGATGAACGCACTTGAGATTTTACTATGGACCTGTTTCGGTCCTAAGATGGTTCTCCACTGAAATTCATTTTTTCTGAAGCATTACTTTAGTTCTGTTCTTGTGTCTTGTGTAAATCTTGCTGATCAACCGATCCCACAATATGCGTGTCATTATTTATTGGAAGAGCATTAGTTAAAGTGATCATCACATGGTTTGCCCCAAATGTGTTAGCACCTCAACTATTTTTGTAATGGTACATAGACCGTCAAGAAAACATAATGAAGTCAGGGGGAGAATGTAGAATGTAGACATCTGTTAAAGGCATGATAATGGAAGGATTAAAAAATCCAAGGGCAGTTTTATGACCACATGTTGATGGTTTTCTGAATGAAGACTCTAATCTAGGACATGAGAACTTGTGATCTGAAAGTAGAATTGGTACTTTAAATTTATTTATTTCTCAAAGCAAGTCCTAATATACATGTGAATAGTAGAAGAAACTCATGTTATTCAGACATCTTTAGCAACAATTTCTTAAAAGATCACGTAATGCTATTTTACAACATTGTGTTTTGCAGTGTCTGTAGATATGTCTGGGTTTCTTACATCTCCCACATGTTCTGTTGTGTGTGTGAATATGTCTGTCCTGTCCTTTATCTTCTTTATCTTTTTCTCTCTTTTCATATCACTGATTTTTTTTCCCTGGACTTGCCATTTGCTGCTATTACAAAATACCACAGACTGGATGGATTAAACAACAAAAATTTATTGTCTTACTATTCTGGAGGCTGGAAGTCCAAGATGAAGTTGCTGGCAGCATTGGTTTCTCCTGAGACCCCTTTCCTTGGCTTGCAGACTGCTGCCTTCTCATTGTGTCCTCACATTGTCTTTCTTCTTCTTCTTTTCTTTTTTTTTTTTGAGATGGAGTCTCACTCTGTTGCTCAGGCTGCAGTGTAATGGTGTGATCTCAGCTCACTGCAACCTCCACCTGCCGGGTTTAAGTGATTCTTGTGCCTCAGCCTTCTGAGTAGCTGGAGTTACAGATGCTTGCCACCATGCCTGGATAATTTTTGTATTTTTAATAGAGGCGGGGTTTCACCATATTGGTTAGGCAGGTCTCAAACTCCTGACCTTAGGTGATCCGCCCACCTTACCCTCCCAAAATGCTGGGATTACAGGTGTCAGCCACCATGTGCGGCCATGTTGTCTTTCTTCTGTACTAATGCACCCCTAGTGTCATATTGGATTAGGACCCTACCCTTATGACCTCATTTAATCTTAATTACCTCCTTAAAGGCCTTATTCCCAAATTAAGTTACAGTTGAGGTTTGAACTTCTACATTTGAATTTCAAAGGGACACAATTTAGTCCATAACATCATTAGACAACTGAAATATATTTTACCAAATTATTTTATCTACCTGTTGAATAGTTCTTAATCTGTCATTTTAAATAGCACATGTTAGATTTTTATTTTTTTCTGTAAATCAAAACTTTTAAGTTATTAATATATCATATTTAGCATATGTTGCTAAATTCCTTGTGAGTCAAATTTACTAAAACCAATTGTTTTTATTTTTAATGTTTTTATTATGTTTGTTTTTATAGATTTAGAGATAATGTAGTTGTTTTACATGGATAGTTACATTGTGCTGAAGTCTGGGCTTCCAGTGTAGCTGCCACCTGAATAATGTACATTGTACACAATAGATAGCATTTCATCCCCCACCCCTTTCCCATCCTCCCACCTATTAGCGTCTCCAGTGTCTATTGGATGACCACCGCTACCCATAGTTTAGCTCCCACTTACGAGTGAGAACATGTGGTTTTTGACTTTCTGCTTCTGAGTCATTTCGCTTAGGATAATGGCCTCCAATTCCATCCACGTTGCTGCAAAATACATGATTTCATTCTTTTATGTGACTGAGTAGTATTCCATGGTGTATATATATATATTTCCCACATTTTTAATCCAATCATCTATTGATGAACATTTAGGTTTATTCTATGACTTTGTTATTGTAAACAGTGCTGCCATAAACATAATGAATGTGTGTATACAATGGTTTCTTTTTGTTTGGGTAGATACCCAGTAGTTAGATTGCTGAACTGAAGTTAGTTCTATTTTTAGTTCTGAGAAATCTCCAGACTGTTTCCCATAGAGGGTGTACTAACTTATATTTCCACTAACTGTATAAGTGTTCCCTTTTCTCTGCATCCTCACCAACATCTACTGTTTTTTGACATTTCAATAGCCACTCTGATGTGTAAGATGGTGTTTCATTGTGGTTTTAATTTGCATTTCTTTGGTGATTAGTGATGTGGAGCATTTTTTCATGTTTGTTGGCTGCTTGTGTGTCTTCTTTTGAAAAATGTCCACTTATGCCCTTTGCCCACTTTTTAATGGGATTATTTGTTTTTTTCTAGTTTGCATTTCTAATAGATTCTGGATATTAACCTTTTGTCAGATGCATGTTTGTAAGTATTTTCTCCCATTCTGTAGGTTGTCTGTTTATTCTTTTAATTATTTCTTATCTTGTACAGGAGCTTTTCAGTTTAATGAAGTCTATTTGCCCATTTTTGTTTTCATTGCATTTCCTTTTGAGGGCTTATCTGTAAATTATTTGCCTAGGCCAATGTCCAGAAGAGTTTTTCCTAGGTTTTCTTCTAGGAATTTTATGGCTTCAGGTCTTACATTTAAGTCTTTAATCCATCTTGAGTTAACTTTTGTACATAGTGAGAGATAGGGGTCCAGTTTTATTCTTCTGCATATGGCTTTCCAATTTTACCAGCACCATTTCTTGAATAGGGTATCCTTTCCCCGATGTATTTTTTAATTGCCTTTGTCAAAGATCACTTGGTTGTAATAATGTAACTTTATTTCTGGGTTATTTATTCTTCCATTGATGTATGTGTCTATTTTTGAACCAATATCATGCTGTTTTGTTTATTATGGTCTTGTATAATTTGAAGTTAGGTAATGTGATACCTCTAGCTTTATCATTTTTGCTCAGGATTACTTTGGCTATTTAGGTTCTTTTTTGCTTCCATATAAATTTTAGGATTATTTGTTCTAATCCTGTGAAGAATGACATTGGTAATTTGACAGTAATTGTATTAAATCTAGACATTACCTTGGGCAGTATGATCATTTAAATTATTTTTATCCTTCCAATTCATGAGACTGGGATGCTTTTCCATTTGTTTGTGCCATCTATGATTTCTTTCATCAGTATTTTTTAGTTTTCCTTGTTGAGATATTTCGCTCCCTAGCTTAAATGTATTCCTCAGCGTTTTTTTTTTCCTGTAGCTTTTATAAATGGGATTGAGTTATTGATTTGGTTTCCAACTTGATCATTATTGGTATATTGAAATGCTGCTAATTTTTGTACATTGATTTTGTATCCTGAAACTTTACTGAGTTCATTTATCTGTTCTAATAGTTTTTTTGATGGAGACTTCAGGTGTTTATAAACTGAAAGTTTGGGGTGTACTGGAGTGGACACCAGGTGGTCAATAAAGTGACCTTTTGTACCTGTCCAGTTAGAGGTAATAAAGGTTTATATCTTACCCTTGTGTACCAACTACATGGGTGGGGGTGTGTCTGAATAAATATGAAAGAATGATATTCAAACACTCAAATTTGTTTTTTGCTGCTCACTTCATTTTCAATTTTCACCACTGGAAGTCTAAATGGATGTTTTAGTAAGGATTCCCCTTTTGTTTATTTTTTAAAATACCAACACCTATAACAAGAATCAAACACCAAGTTGTTTTTCTGTTTGTTTTTTGAGTTTACTTTAAGTTCCAGGTTATTGGCTGGGTGCAGTGGCTCATGCTTGTAATTCCAGTACTTTGGGAGGCTGAGGCAGGTGGATCACCTGAGGTTGCGAGTTCAAGACCAGCCTGACCAACATGGAGAAACCCTGTGTCTACTAAAAATACAAAATTAGCCAGGCGTAGTGGCACATGCCTGTAATCCCAGCTACTCGGGAGGCTGAGGCAGGAGAATAGCTTGAACCCAGGAGGTGGAGATTGCGCCATTGTACTCCAGCCTGGGCAATAAGAGTGAAACTCCATCTCAAAAAAAAAAAAAAAAAAGTTCCAGGATATATGTGCAGAACATGTAGGTTTGTTACATAGGTATACATGTGCCATGGTGGTTTGCTGCACCTATTAACCTGGCACCTAGGTTTGAGTTTGTTACATAGGTATATGTATGCCATGGTGGTTTGCTGCACCTATCAACCTGGAACATAGGTTTTAAGCCCCAAATGCATTAGCTATTTGTCCTTATGTTTTCCCTCCCCTCCCCACACCCCACTGCCGCCCAACATGCCCTGTGTGTGTTGTTCCCCTCCCTGTGTCCATGTAAACACCAAGTTCTAAGTAGACTTTTTTCATTTTAAATAATGAAAATAATTTAAAATTATTGTTTATAAGTTTATTTTTGTAAAATATACATAACATAAATTTTACCATTTTAACTATTTTTAAGTTTATAGTTCTTTGGCATTTATCACAATCACATTGTGTGTAACCATCATTACTATCCATCTCCAGAGCTTTTTTATCTTTCCAAACTGAAACTCTACATAGTAAACACTAATTGTCTCTATGTCTCTCCCTTGATTCCCTGGAAACCACCATTCTACTTTCTGTTTTTATTAATTTGACTACTCGAGGTATCTCATAAACAGAATCATAGAATATTTGTTCTTTTGTGGCTGGGTTATCTCAGCATGTTTTCAAGGTTCATACACATTGCATCATGTGTCAGAATTTCTTTCTTAGGCTGAATAATATTCTATTGCATGTATATACTACATTTTGTTTATCCATTCTCCCATCAGTGGACACTTGGGTTGCTTCCACCTTTTGGATATTTTGAATAATGTTGCCACGAACGTGGGTGTACAGATATTGTTTGAGTTCTACTTTTACTTCTGGGTGTGTACCCGGAAGTGTAATTGCTAGAATATATTGTATTTCTCTGTTTAATTTTTTGAGGAATAACCATATCATTTTCCACAGTGGCTGTACCATTTTACCTTCCCACCAGCAATGCACAAGGGTTCTAGTTTCTCCCCATTTTCTTATATTTTCTGGTTCTTCACATCCTAATGGATATGAAGTTGTAAGTCATCTTGATGTGAAATTATTTAATCAATTCAGAAGACAAAAGGTAACTGGGAAAACTCAAAACAGAGAAGCCTGCCTTGTTAAAAGAGGAGTGGAAACAAGGGCATAGGAAACTTGGTTTTTATTTCATTGGAAGAGAGATAAATATAACATACTCTACTTAGAAGAACTCTTTACAACTTAGTCTTATCAAAATTTTAATTTGCTAAAATAAAGTTATTGTAGATATGCATTCTTTAGGCTAGAAGAACACTAACCTTTTTAAGCCTGAAGTGCTTTTTAAAATGTATTTTGTATCCTCATATGTTTTTAGTTCTAATTAAAAAAAATCAGTAGTGCTATATGTCTTTATGCTTTAAACGTTTCACTTCTGCAACCACATGTTTATTGTATTAGAATTATATTAGAATTTCCAGTTACTTTAATCAGTGGCACATGGGCCCCTAAACTTTTTCATGTAAAATTTTAAAAACTGCATCCTGAAGAAACAGTTTCTAGTATTACTTTTTATGGTCTCTGAAGTACTAAGATATTTTTAACCTTAATTATCCTGAAAGATAATATTTATCTAAGGTGAGTGAGACCTGGAATATAATTCCTTGTGTAACATAAAATGTAATATTACATTGCAATCAGATAGGAAAGATCACCATCTCCAACTTTCTTGTGGCAATTTCTCATCATAACTCTTCTTTAAAAGGTTTGCTAACTTTATAATGTATGAAGGAATCATGGAACATATAATGTAGGGGATTGTAGTCATAGTTGAAAAAAAACAAAATCTAACCTTGGTATTTATCAAAATTCTGAGACGCGACAATCAATGCACTTATCTATAGGGTTCTTAAAATAGGAGGATAGAAACAAATATTGGCAAAAATTTGTATAAATAATTTCTAGTTAGTATTTGGAAATACAGAAGAGTGAAATAACTATAATCAATTAGCTGTCAGTATGGCAGGACTCTCCTCAGCAAGTAGCTAACATACTATGTTGCAGTGGTCCTAAGAGTCAGGAAGGTGTCACTGAGAGGAGCTTTGCCAGTTGTGGATGCCCTAGAACAAGCTTGTCCAGCCCGCAGCCTGTGGGCCACGTGTGGCCCAGGATGGCTTTAAATGAGGCCCAATACAAATTCGTAAACTTTCTTAAAACACTATCAGATTTTTTGGCGATTTTTCTTTTTAGCTTACCAGCTATCGTTTAGTGTATTTTATGTGCGGCCCCAGACAATTCTTCTTCTTCCAATGTTGCCCAGGGAAGCCAAAAGATTGGACACCCATGCCCTAGAATGAGGAAAAGCTGACAAGCAAGGGAATGTCTGTGCTGCATGAACACATGCACTTTGCAATGATGATAGGGCCCAGGGATAGCAGGAAAATTGTTCCAGCCACAGAAAGGACAGTTGTGGTTGTCCAAGGTGCAAAGACAGGATTCATTTCAGAGACTGAAATAAATTAAGTGTGGCAAAAGCACAGCATGCTAGAGGGAAAGTGGCAAGAAATGAAGCAGCGAGAACCAAGACACAACATACCAGAATCTCTGGGATGCATTCAAAGCAGTGTGTAGAGGGAAATTTATAGCACTAAATGCCCACAAGAGAAAGCAGGAAAGATCCAAAATTGACACCCTAACATCACAATTAAAAGAACTAGAAAAGCAAGAGCAAACACATTCAAAAGCTAGCAGAAGGCAAGAAATAACTAAAATCAGAGCAGAACTGAAGGAAATAGAGACACAAAAAAACCCTTCAAAAAATAAATGAATCCAGGAGCTGGTTTTTTGAAAGGATCAGCAAAATTGATAGACCGCTAGCAATATTAATTAAGAAAAAAAGAGAGAAGAATCAAATAGATGCAATAAAAAATGATAAAGGGGATATCACCACCGATCCCACAGAAATACAAACTACCATCAGAGAATATTACAAACACCTCTATGCAAATAAACTAGGAAATCTAGAAGAAATGGATAAATTCCTCAACACATACACCCTCCCAAGACTAAACCAGGAAGAAGTTGAATCTCTGAATAGACCAATAACAGGAGCTGAAATTGTGGCAATAATCAATAGCTTACCAACCAAAAAAAGTCCAGGACCAGATGGGTTCACAGCCGAATTCTACCAGAGGTACAAGGAGGAGCTGGTACCATTCCTTCTGAAACTATTCCAATCAATAGAAAAAGAGGGAATCCTCCCTAACTCATTTTATGAGGCCAGCATCATCCTGATACCAAAGCCTGGCAGAGACACAACAAAAAAAGAGAATTTTAGACCAATATCCTTGATGAACATTGATGCAAAAATCCTCAATAAAATACTGGCAAACAGAATCCAGCAGCACATCAAAAAGCTCATCCACCATGATCAAGTGGGCTTCATCCCTGGGATGCAAGGCTGGTTCAATATACGCAAATTAATAAATGTAATCCAGCATATAAATGAACCAAAGACAAAAACCACATGATTATCTCAATAGATGCAGAAAAGGCCTTTGACAAAATTCAACAACCCTTCATGCTAAAAACTCTCAATAAATTAGGTATTGATGGGTCATATCTCAAAATAATAAGAGCTATTTATGACAAACCCACAGCCAATATCATACTGAATGGGCAAAAACTGGAAGCATTCCCTTTGAAAACTGGCACAAGACAGGGATGCCCTCTCTCACCACTTCTATTCAACATAGTGTTGGAAGTTCTGGCCAGGGCAATTAGGCAAGAGAAGGAAATAAAGGGTGTTCAATTAGGAAAAGAGGAAGTCAAATTGTCCCTGTTTGCAGATGACATGATAGTATATCTAGAAAACCCCATCATCTCAGCCCAAAATCTCCTTAAGCTGATAAGCAACTTCAGCAAAGTCTCAGGATACAAAATCAATGTACAAAAATCACAAGCATTCTTACACATCAATAACAAACAGAGAGCCAAATCATGAGTGAACTCCCATTCACAATTGCTTCAAACAGAATAAAATACCTAGGAATCCAACTTACAAGGGATGTGAAGGACCTCTTCAAGGAGAACTACTAACCACTGATCAAGGAAATAAAAGAGGATACAAACAAATGGAAGAACATTCCATGCTCATGGGTAGGAAGAATCAATATCATGAAAATGGCCATCCTTCCCAAGGTAATTTACAGATTCAATGCCATCCCCATCAAGTTACCAATGACTTTCTTCACAGAATTGGAAAAAACTACTTTAAAGTTCATATGGAACCAAAAAAGAGCCCGCATCGCCAATTCAATCCTAAGCCAAAAGAACAAAGCTGGAGGATCACGCTACCTGACTTCAAACTATACTACAAGGCTATAGTAACCAAAACAGCATGGTACTGGTACCAAAACAGAGATATAGATCAATGGAACAGAACAGAGCCGTCAGAAATAATGCCACATATCTACAACTATCTGATCTTTGACAAGCCTGACAAAAACAAGAAATGGGGAAAGGATTCCCTATTTAATAAATGGTGCTGGGAAAACTGGCTAGCCATATGTACAAAGCTGAAACTGGATCCCTTCCTTACGCCTTATACAAAAATCAATTCAAGATGGATTAAAGACTTAAATGTTAGACCTAAAACCATAAAAACCCTAGAAGAAAACCTAGGCAATACCATTCAGGACATAGGCATGGGCAAGGACTTCATGTCTAAAACACCAAAAGCAATGGCAACAAAAGCCAAAATTGACAGATGGGATCTAATTAAACTCAAGAGCTTCTGCACAGCAAAGGAAACTACCATCAGAGTGAACAGGCAACCTACAAAATAGGAGAAAATTTTCGCAACCTACTCATCCGACAAAGGGCTAATATCCAGAATCTACAATGAACTCCAACAAATTTACAAGAGAAAAACAACCCCATCAAAAAGTGGGCGAAGGACATGAACAGGCACTTCTCAAAAGAAGACATTTATGCAGCCAAAAAACACATGAAAAAATGCTCACCATCACTGGCCATCAGAGAAATGCAAATCAAAACCACAATGAGATACCATCTCACACCAGTTAGGATGGCAATCATTAAAAAGTCAGGAAACAACAGGTGCTGGAGAGCATGTGGAGAAATAGGAACACTTTTACACTGTTGGTGGGACTGTAAACTAGTTCAACCCTCGTGGAAGTCAGTGTGGCGATTCCTCAGGGATCTAGAACTAGAAATTCCATTTGACCCAGCCATCCCATTACTGGGTATATACCCAAAGGAGTATAAATCATGCTGCTATAAAGACACATGCACACGTATGTTTATTGCGGCATTATTCACAATAGCAAAGACTTGGAACCAACCCAAATGTCCAACAATGATAGACTGGATTAAGAAAATGTGGCACATATACACCATGGAATACTATGCAGCCATAAAAAATGATGAGTTCACGTCCTTTGTAGGGACATGGATGAAACTGGAAATCATCATTCTCAGTAAACTATCGCAAGAACAAAAAACCAAACGGCGCATATTCTCACTCATAGGTGGGAATTGAACAATGAGAACATATGGACACAGGAAGGGGAACATCATACTTCGGGGACTGTTGTGGGTGGGGGGAGGGGGGAGGGATAGCATTGGGAGATATACCTAATGCTAGATGACGAGTTGGTGGGTGCAGCGCACCAGCATGGCACATGTATACATATGTAACTTACCTGCACGTTGCGCACATGTACCATAGAGCCTAAAGTATAATAATAATAATAATGATAATAATAATAATAAATAAAATAAAATAAAATAAAATAAAATAAAGAAATGAAGCTGAAGAGATAATCAAGGACCTATAATCATCAAGTGCCATGTAGACCTCTTTAATGAGCTTATGCCCTAGGATAGGAGGAAGCCAGTCAATCACTTTATAGCTTCTTAACTCTCAATGAAAAGAATTTGCCTAACCTTGATGCTTGAAGTACAGGATTATGAGCAAATACAATTCAGTCTCATAATAGGCTGCATTAAAAATTGTTTTCAAAGAACACATTATGGACTTCCGGACATTAGACTTTTCATCCCCACCCTCAACACTCCCACCAAGGGGAACACATCCTACATGAGAGAGGAGAATAAAAAAGATTTGCTGGTCATATTTTTTAAAAAACGTAGGTTTAGGTCATGAAAAAAACAAAAACAGGTCATTCGTTTTGTAGAAACATATTGTTTCAAAGACTTGGAAGCAGCCCAAATGTCCAACAATGATAGACTGGATTAAGAAAATGTGGCACATATACACCCTGGAATACTATGCAGCCATAAAAAATGATGAGTTCGTGTCCTTTGTAGGGACATGGATGAAGCTGGAAACCATCATTCTCAGCAAACTATCGCAAGGACGAAAAACCAAACACCGCATGTTCTCACTCATAGGTGGGAATTGAACAATGAAAACATATGGACACAGGAAGGGGAACATCACACACCGGGGCCTGTTGTGGGGTGGGGTGGAGGGGGGAGAGATAGCATTAGGAGATATACCTAATGTTAAATGACTAGTTAATGGGTGCGGCACACCAACATGGCACATGTATACATATGTAACTAACCTGCATGTTGTGCACATGTACCCTAAAACTTAAAGTATAATTAAAAAAAAAAAGTGAAAACAGGAATTTCAAGTATAACTTAAGTTCTTCACATCAGGTTAATTTTGACCATAGAATGGATTGACGAGATTTTAATATATGAAATTTCTCATTTTTCTCTGGAGAAATTTCTTGAATCATTTTGGTAAAAATGAATAAGGGAAGAATCTAAGGAGATTTTCTTCTTCTGACTTGGAAATTTCAACATCTTTTAAAATTCCTTACCAAACTGTACTGTGAGAAAACTGTGGGCGTGCACTTGAAAAATTTTATTACATAATGAAAAATAGTAAATTAACTCTTATTATATAAAACATATTTACTCATTTTTTTCTCCCTCATCATATTTTCTTCTCTTTGCCCTTTTTCTTCTCTCCTCCAAAACATTTGAGGAGGTATTGTAATTATTTTCATACTCATGATTTTCTCCTCTAATGGGTTACATTTGATAAAAGATGGTTATCTCATTTGATTTTCTGACATTTCTATGAATTAGCACAAATCATCAGAACTACTAAATTTAAAAATTGCTTTTATTCATATGATTTCCTAATTTTAGAGGGTCATTTTGTTTAGCAATAAAATTGCTTTTGGGAAATTCTGTAGTGGGGTTGGAATTAACTCAGGTCCTGAGTTAACAGTTAAGTGACTATGATTTTTTTTGACATTTTGAATAGCATTCCAGTAGTTAATTCTTATCTGTGTTTTGTGTTTGTTTTCTTCCTACCGTAAGGAGTAGTGATGCCCAAGGTTGTACATTATCTTTAAACTTCCCAATTTTAATTTTGAAATGCATATTTCTTTTCCTATGAAATATTTATATGAAGTATGAATCTCTTTGACAAAATGACATAGATATTTACTTTGAAAAAAACCGTATATTTAGTTTACATAGTTTACAGTTACAGTTACATAGTTTACATAGTTACATAGTTACAGTTACATAGTTACAAAAAAACCCCACTTTTTTTGTTTCTTAAAACAATTTTATTGTACAATTTAGAGCACAGGAGTTGTTCCTGCTTTGCTACTTTTAGTACAAGTCATTTCATGTCTTTGTGATCCATCTTGCTCTGTTGAAAATGAACATACATATGTATTTATGTATTAATAACTCACCTTGTTTCACAAAGGTTTTAAATCTGTGTCTAAAAGTGTGACAAAAATGACCTCAGAAATATGTAAATGAGAAAATGGGTGGAAAAATAAAATGAAGCTGAGGTTATTTTGGACATACATAAAGTAATTTCACTTGGTAGAGATGGCCGTGAATGTGCTTTGGAGCTTTACAATCATAATTGCCAAAAGAATAGTATGGTTTGGCTCTGGGTCCTCACCCAAATCTCATCTCAAATTATAATCCCCATATGTTGGGGGAGGGCCTGGTGGGAGGTAATTGAGTCATGGGAATGGACATCCCCCTTGATAGTGAATTTCCACAAGATCTGATTGTTTGAAGGTGTGTGGTACTTCCTCCTTTGCTCTCTCTCTCTCTCCTTCCACCTTGTAAGATGTGCCCCACTTCCCTTCACCTTCCACCATGATTGTACGTTTCTTGAGGTCTCCCCAGCCATGTAGAACTGTGAGTCAATTAAACCTCTTTTCTTTATAAATAATAAAATTATTGTTAATTATTGTAAATATGTAATAGTTGTACATTTTCATGGGATACATATGATATTTTGATACAACATATAATTATCAAATCTCAAGTATTTATTATTTCTTTATGTTAGGAACAGTCCAGTTTCACTTTTTAAGTTATTTTGAAATATACAATAAATCATAGTTAACCATAGTTGCCCTATTGTTCTACTGAACACTAGATCTTATTCCGTCTGTCTAACTATATTTTTGTACCCATTAACCATCTCTTCTTTATCTCACCCCCCCCAGTACTCTTCCCAGACTTGGGTAACCATCATTTTACTCCCTCTGTCCGTGAGATAAAATTATTTTTTAGCTCCCATATGTGAGTGAGAACGTGCAATATTTATTCTTTTGTGCCTGGCTTATTTCATTTTACATAATGTCCTTCAGTTCCATTCATGTTGTTGCGAGTGACAGGATTTCATCCTTTTTTACACCTGAATAATATTCTATTGTGTATATGTACCATACTTTCTTTATTCATTCATTTGTTGATGGACTTTTAGGTTGATACCATATCTTGGATTTGTGAATAGTGGTGCAACAAACATATAAGTGCAACTGTCTCTTTGAAATAGTGATTTCCTTGTCTTTGGATATATACCCAGCAGTGGGGTTGCTGAATCATGTAGTAGTTCTATTTTTAGTTTTTTGAGGAACCTCCATACTGTTCTTCATAGTGGCTATAGTAATTTACATTTTTCATTTCTCTGCATTCTCACCAGCATCTGTTATTCCATTTTTTTTTAGTAAAAGCCATTTTAACTGGGTTGAGATGATATCTTACTGTGGTTTTGATTTGTATTTCTCTGATAATAGTGATGTTGACAATTTTTTTCATATTCTTGACCATTTGTATGTCTTCTTCTGAGAAATGTCTATTCAGATATTTTGCCTATTTTAAAATCAGATTATTTATCTTTTCCTATTGAGTTGTTTGAGCTTTTTATATATTTTGGTTATTAATCCCTTGTTAGGCGGTAGTTTGCAAATATTTTGCCCCATTTGTTGGCTGTCTCTACTTTGTTGATTTCTTTGCTGTGAAGCAGCTTTTTAACTTAATATTATCCCATTTGTTAATTTCTGCTTTGGCTTCCTGTGCTTTTTAGGTCTTATTCAAGAAATCTTTGCCAAGACCTACATCCTAGAGTGTTTACCCAATGTTTTCTTCTAGTATTTTCATAGTTTCAAGTCTTATATTTAAGCCTTTAATTCATTTTCATTTGAGTTTTGTGTAAAGTGAGATATAGGGGTCTAGTTTCATTCTTCTGCCTATGGATGTTCAGTTTTCCCAGCACCATTTACTGAAGACTGTTATTTTCCCAGGCCGTGTTCTTGGCACCTTTGTTGAAAATGAGTTTACTGTAAATACATGAATTTACTTCTTGTTTCTCTGTTCAGTTCCATTGGTCTGTTTTTATGCCACTATTAGGCTGTTTATGTTACTATAGCTTTGTAGTATAATTGGAAGTCAGGTAATGCAATGCCTCGAGCTTTGTACTTTTTACTCAGGATTGCCTTGGCTATTCAGGGTCTTTTGCAGTTCCATATAAATTTTAGGATTATTTTTTATTTCCGTGAAGAATGCCATTGGTATTTTGATATGTTTTACACTGAATTTGTAGATTGCTTTGGGTAGTATAGACATTTTAACAAAATTGATTCTTCCAGTTCATGAACATGGGAATATCCTTCCATTTTTTTGTCCTTTTCAATTTCTTTCATCAATGTTTTATAGTTTTCGTTGTAGAGATATTTTACTTCTTTGGTTAAGTGTATTCCTAGGTGTTTTTATTTGTGACTATTATAAATAGAATTACTTTGTTGGTTTCTTTTTCATATTGTTTGCAGTTGGCATATAAACATGCTACTGATTTTTGTAAGTTGATTTTATATTCTTCAACTTTGCTGAATTTGTTTATCAGTTCTAATTTTTTTTGGTGGAGTACTTATGTTTTTATAAATATATGATCATATAATCTGCAAACTAGGATAATTTGACTTTTTCCTTTTCAATTTTGATGCCCTTTATTTTTCTTGTTAAATACTCTGTCTAAGGCTTATAGTGCTATGTTGAATAAAAATGGTGAAAGTGGACATCCCTGTCTTGTCCTAGATATTAAAGGAAAGGCTTTCGGTTTTTCTCCATTTAGAATGGTATTGGTTGTGAGTTTGTCTTCTATGGCTTTTGTTATGTTGAGGTATGTTCCACCTATACCGAGTTTGTTGAGAGTTTTTTTTTTTTAATTTATTTATTTATTATTATTATACTTTAGGTTTTAGGGTACATGTGCGCAATGTGCAGGTTAGTTACATATGTATACACGTGCCATGCTGGTGCACTGCACCAACTAACTCGTCATCTAGCATTAAGTATATCTCCCAATGCTATCCCTTCCCCCTCCCCCCACCCCACAACAGTCCCCAGAGTGTATGATCCCCTTCCTGTGTCCATGTGTTCTCATTGTTCAATTCCCACCTATGAGTGAGAATATGCGGTGTTTGGTTTTTTGTTCTTGCGATAGTTTACTGAGAATGATGATTTCCAATTTCATCCATGTCCCTACAAAGGACATGAACTCATCATTTTTTATGGCTGCATAGTATTCCATGGTGTATATGTGCCACATTTTCTTAATCCAGTCTATCATTGTTGGACATTTGGGTTGGTTCCAAGTCTTTGCTATTGTGAATAATGCCGCAATAAGCATACGTGTGCATGTGTCTTTATAGCAGCATGATTTATACTCCTTTGGGTATATACCCAGTAATGGGATGGCTGGGTCAAATGGAATTTCTAGTTCTAGATCCCTGAGGAATCGCCACACTGACTTCCACGAGGGTTGAACTAGTTTACAGTCCCACCAACAGTGTAAAAGTGTTCCTGTTTCTCCACATCCTCTCCAGCACCTGTTGTTTCCTGACTTTTTAATGATTGCCATTCTAACTGGTGTTTTTATCATAAAGGGATGCTGGATTTTGTCAAATGCTTTCTCAGCATCTATTGAAACAATCATATGATTTTTGTCTTTCATTCTGTTGGTATGATGTATCACATTTATTAATCTGTGTGTTTTGCCATCTTTGCATCCCTGGGATAAATCCCATTTAATCATGATTAATGATCCTTTTAATGTATTGTTGAATTTTGTTTGCTAGTATTTTTGGAGGATTTTTGTATCTATGGTCAAGATATTGGCCTGTAGTTTTCTTTGATTTTGTTCTGGCTTTGTCTGGTTTTGGTATCAGCATAATACTGGCCTTGTAGAATGAGTTTGGAAGTATTCCCTCCTCAATTTTTTTAAAAAGTAGTTTGAGTATGATTGGTATTAGCTGTTCTTTAAATGTTTGGTAGAATTCAACAGTGAAGCCATCAGGTCCTGGACTTTTGTTTGATGGGAGATTTTTAAATTACTGCTTCTATCTCAATACTAGTTGTTGGTCTATTCAGGTTTTTTATTTCTTCATGGTTCAATCTTCGTAGGTTGTATGTGTCTAGGAGTTTATCCATTTTTATAGGCTTTCCAATTAATTAGCATATAGTTGCTAATTATAATCTCTAATGATCCTTTGAATTTCTGTGGTATCAGTGGAATATCTCCTTTTTCATCTCTCATTTTATTTATTTGGGTCTTCTCTCTTTTTTTTTTTTCAGTCTGGCTAAACTTTTGTTCATTTTGTTTTCCTTTTAAGATACCATCTTTTTGGTTTTTGATCCTTCATGGTGTTGTTTTCATTTCATTTATGTCTGCTCTGATCTTTATATTTTTCTCTTCTATTAATTTCGGTTTTGGTTTGTTCTTGCTTTTCTTATTCTTTAAGATGCATCATTAGGTTATTTGACTGTTTTCTGCTTTTTTGATGTAGGCATTTATTGCTATAAATTTCATTCAGTGCTGCTTTTGCTGTATCCCATAGGTTTTGGTATGTTGTGTTTTCATTTTCATTTGTTTCCAGAAAGTTTTCAATTTGTTTCTTAATTTTTTAATTGACCCACTAGTCATTTGGGAATATATTAACTTCCATATGTTTCTACCATTTTCAAAGTTCTTCTTGTTATTGATTTCTATTTTATTCCATTGTAGTTAGAAAAGGTACTTCATATGATTTCAATGTTTTTAAACTTTTTGAGACCTGTTTTGTGGCATAACATATAGTTTATCCTTAAGAATATTCCATGTATTGAGGAGAACAGTGTGTATTTTGCTGCTGTTGAATAAAATATTCCATAAATATCTATTTAGTTCATTTGGTCTATAGTGAAGGTTAAGTCTGATGTTTCTTAATTGATTTTCTGTTTAGATTATCTGTCTAATGCTGAAAATGGAGTGTTGATGTACTCAGCTATGATTATATTGGAGTCTATATTTGTCTTTAGTTCTGGTAAAATTTGCTTTATATTTCTGGGTGCTCCAGTGTTGGATGAATATAATTTGGAAATTGTTATATTCTCTTGCTGTATTGTCTCCTGTACCATTATATAATAACCTTCTTTTTTCCTTTTTGTCTTGAAATCTCTTTTATCTGATAAGTATAGTCATTCCTACTCTTTTTTTGGTTTCCACTGGCATGGAGTATTTTTTTTCCATTCCTTTATTTCAAGTCTATGTGTGTCTATAGGTGAAGTGACTTTTTTGTAGGCACCATATTGTTGGCTCTTGTTTTTTAAATCCATTCAGCCGCTCTATGTATTTTGATTGGAAAATTTAGTTCATTTATATTCAATGTTATTATTCATTGGTAAGGACTTACTACTGCCATTTTGTTATTTGTCTCCTTTTTCCCCTCCCTCCCTTCCTTCCTTCCTTCCATCCATCTTCGTTTGTGTAAAAGTGATTTTCATTGGTAGTATGTTTTAATTTCTTTTCTTAAAATGTTATGTATCTAAAGTAGGTTTTTGTTTTGTGGCTATCATAAGGTTTACAAATAACATCTTACAATCAATTATTTTAAACTGATGGCAACTTAACTCTTATTACAAAGAAAACAAAGAGAAAACTAAAATACTCTATATTTTAACCTCATGCTTCCTATTTTTTGACTCTTTCTTACCTCTATTTATATCTTTTATATTATTTATCTCTTAAGTTGCAGTTATTATTTTTGTTATATTTGTCTTTTAGTTTTTCTACTAAAGATATGAGTGGTTTACACATCACAATTACATTGTTAGAGTATTCTGTGTTTGTGTACTTTTAGCAGTGAGTTGTATACCTTCAGGATGATTTCTTGTTGCTCACTAACCTCTTTTTTTTCTCGGCTTGAACAAACTCCCTTTAGTATTTCTTGTAAGACGGGTCTGGTGTCAGTGAAATCTCTCACCTTTTGTTTGTTTGGGAAAGTCTTTATTTATTTGTGTTTGAAGGATAATTTTACGGGATATAACATTCTAGTTGTGTTTTTCCTTCAGCACTTTGAGAATGTTATCCTACTGCCTCCTAGCCTCAGAAACCTGTTGTCAAGACTTGTCAGAGCTCCTTTATATGTGACTTGCTTTTTTTTCTTTTGCTGATTTAGGGTCCCTTCTTTATCCTTGACCTGTAAGACTTTGATTATTATATGCCTTGTGGTAGTCTTATTTGGGTTGAATCCGCTTGGTATTCTTTGAGCTTCTTGTACATGGATATTAATATTTTTCTCTGGATTTGGAAAGTTTTCTGTTATTATTTCTTTGAGCAAACTTTCTACTCTGATCTCTCTGTGTCTATATCATCTTTAAGGCCAGTAACTCTAAGATTTGCCCCTTTGAGACTATTTGCTAGATGTTGTATGTGTGCTTCATTGTACTTTTTTCTTTTTTCTCTTTTATGTACTTTGAAATAGCTTGTCTTTGAGTTCACTAATTATTTGTTCTGCTTGAGCAATTCTGCATTGAGGGACTGTAGTGCATTCTTCAGTTTGTCAATTGAATTTTTCAGCTCTAGAGTTTCTGCTTGATTTAAAAAATTATTTTAATCTCTTTGTTAAATTTATTTGATAGAATTCTAAATTCCTTCTATGTGTTATCTTGAAGTTCATCAAGCTTCCTCAAAACAGCTAGTTTGAATTCCCTGTCTAAAAGGTCACATATCTTCATCACTCCAGGACTGATCCTTGGTGCCTTATTTTGTCAGTTTGGTGAGGTCATGTTTTCCTGAATGTTCTTGATCCTTGTGGATGTTCACTGATGTCTATGCATTGACGAATTAGGTATTTATTTCAATCTTTGTGGTTTGGGCTTGTTTGTATCATACTTCTTGAGAGGGCCTTCTAGTAGTTTAAAGGGGACTGAGTGTTGTGACCTAAGGCTGTGGTCACTGCTGCTGTTTCAGTACTATGGTACACCAGTGTTCCTGGTAAACCCAGGAATATTGCAACTCTTGGGTTACCAGGCAAAGTCTCTCACTGTATTTCCTCTGTTTCCTCCAAACAGAAGGAGTCTCTCTCTGTACTGGGCTGCCTGGAGCTGGGGGAGGGGTGATGCTGGTACTCCCATGGCCATCACAAATGGCATTATGTAGGTTCCCAGCTGAAGCCTTGCAAACCGGCACAGAACTGGGTTTCACGCAAGGCCCACAGCAAATACTGCCTTGCTTCCTTTTTTGCTTATTCAAGGCTCAATGCCATTTTAGTTAGAAGGTGGTGAATCTTGCCAAGACTGGGTCTGTCGTATCAGAGCTGTGGATTCCCTTCTGACTGAGGGTGGGTTTAGAAACACCATACAGGAGCAAAGGCCTGGAATCAGGGGTTTCAAGTAATTTCTCTGGTACTTTATTTTACTGTGGCTGAGCTGGTATTCAAGTTGCAAGACAAAGTGCTCTGTACTCTTCCCTTGCCTTCCCCCAAGCAGAAATCTCTCTCTGAGCTTCACTGCCTGGAGTTGGGGGAGGGGTTATATAGGCATTGCATTCCCTTGGCTACTACAGCTGGTGTCATATTGAGTCACGTACACCCCAAGTTCACTGCCTCCAAGACCAGTGTAGCACCAGAATAAACGCCCATATTTTAATAGTAATGTTTTCTTGCAGCAATATTATCTGGGCCTAAAGTGTATTTTTACAACTATCATTTATTTTATTTTACTTAATGTTTCTTTTTAGATAATAACCCTACTATTGTCCTAGCTTAGAATATACTTATTGGGAGAATGTACTACATGCAAAATTTATTTAGCAGTAAATAGATCAAGATGTATATTCAACTATTCTCATAGAGTTTTGAAAGAAAGCACTCTTGGCAAATGCAAGATGTGAATTGTGATGTTACTTAGATATACCAACATGCCACTTCCTAGACCACATCACAGTTCCACCCACATAAAAGATTTTCAAATGTGGAGGTTTAGGTAAATAAGTGGTATAATTTGAAATGTGTATTTTTGAATGAATTTAATATTATAGAGAAAACTCTTAATACCTATTTTCAGTTTCCTTTATTATAAAAGGCCATTGACTTTTTGCTTTTGGAGGCCACTTCACATTCTTTCTTTACTGTAGAAGCCAAAATATTCAACCCAATTCTCAATCATAATTGACCTTTTGCTCTGAGATATCCTTATGTGGGAAAGATATCTGGGGAGCACTAGGCCCATACACATTAGTAATACTGTTAACAATAGTTTTAGTTGTACAGTTGTGTCAACATAGGCATTGTTTGGTGAGATAAACAGATATGTGGTTGTGAAATCACACAAGTGAATATCTGGATGGGAGAATGAAAAGTTGAATGTAGAGAGCATTTGAGCAGATAGCAGATTAAGAAAATGAACAGACTGTGCCTGCCCTGGGGAATCCCTCCTCCCACCCCCCATCACCTCCTGGGAAGCTAGGTATGCTTGTTCTCTAGTAAAGGGAACATTAACTAAATTTCTTAAAAAGTAATGAAAGAGAACAAACTGTAAAAAGGCAGCCAAATAAGGCAAACATCTGTTACTGAACATGTCTCACTTGACTTCCTTTTAATGTTCCTAGGAATAAATTTATAAACTAGGGAAGGTTTAATACTAATTAGCTTGTTTTCATCAAACAAAATGCACCAGACATGAGTGTTGAATACAAATGAAAATTTCAATAGTAATAATAAGAAGACTTAGAAAGTGGTAGTAGCCAGGGTTATGGCCACAGGCTTTGGATATTGTGGCTGTTAATATTGTGTTGGTTTAAATTTGCAGTAATTTTTTTAAATGATCAGGTAAAATGTTTTAAAAGTCATGTATTCATTAAACAATAGATGGATCTTTAGTTATACACCTTTAGGCTGATGAGCTGTTAGAATGATCTGGAATAACAAATATAGAGCTACATAAAGGCAAAGTTTTATAACACATGCAGCAGCAGTGGTAATAGTTACAGCTTATATTAGTTGTGTAGATCTATAATCCTTTATTTGAAACTCTTGGGCCTACACATATGTAAGAATTCTGAAAATTTAAAATTTTAGAAAGGTAAGAAGATAAGTGGATTCACAATCAAACCAGTAATTACACTTGCTAACATTTGTAGCATATGCATATTCTCATTAAGTGGTAGATAGAGGCCACTATATAGGCCTTGTGTTGGTCAGCTTAGGTCAGGTTTTGCCACCCAAAATCAGGTGTTAAGTTTTACCTTTATATATATTATGAAAACTTTGTTGGTTTTCAGAGCTTTTTATACATTTCAGAGTCTTAGAATTGTAGACCTGCAGCAGTAGTACTAATAATAACAGTAGTGGTGGTAGTAGTTGGTGAAGGAGACTAGGAAAGATAAGGAGATGAGGATGCACATGTCACAGGTGTGCATATACACATAGTTCAAAAGCAGTGAAAAACACAGCTATAATATTAAGAAGAGGAAAAGGAGTAAAAATGCTGAATTTAGGATGTTGTCTACATTTTGCTGTAATTTTTTTTTTCTATATTGACAACAAAGACTCATACAGTCCTTAATTTCTGTTCTGAAATTGACTGTTTTTTTTTTTTTTTTTAAACTATTCCTCTTCTCTGAAATCAGTGGCCATTCTTATTTTGTCAGGGAATTTTCATGTTGATTTCTCTTTTTCTATTTTCTAACACCCTCTAACACTCATTAGAAGACCACTTTTTCGACCACAGGCAAGGCATGTTGCATTGGCTAGATGGAAGGATTGAGTCTACCACAGGGACACAAACCCAAAACTTTGACTCTTAGGGGATCCTAGTAATGAAGAATAGGTCATGAATGGTGAGACCTGGTTGGTAGTAATTAAGAGGCTACACCAAGTTGTTGTGTTAGGAAATTATCAAACAATTGATGCCATATCAATGATGAAAGATTATTTTAAGATACTTGAGTCCTCAGTGATTGATTCCTAATCTGATTCCAGTTTTACTCTTGAACCAAACATGTAAGATAACTTTTAACCTTTGCCTTTTAACATTTGTCTTTTATCATGTGTTAATATTTTTTAAAATTATGCTTTCAATACATATATTTTGAAGAAAACTCAGATGAGCAAAATAAGGAGAAAATCAACCATAATTATTATAACAATATTTAATAGCCACTATTTTTTCAAATTAATCTTTCTATACAGATTAATATATTTCTTACCATGAAATAAATGACAGCAATATCCTATTTATGGAAATAACTTGTTTTTTGGTTATTTGGCAATTGAACAGAGCTTTGGCAACTTGTAGTACACTATATTTGTAGTTAAGTTTTTGTAGATTTAATATTTTACAATAAATTCCTTGCAGTGGAATTTTTGGTACCTTTCCTACTCCTACCTTTTTCCTTTGTCTTTTGTTATATATTGTTAAATTGCCCTCTAAATAGTGTTGGTTTTGAATTTTTTGGATTTTTATTGCTTCTTCTATTCTGAAACAAGAGTGCATAAAAAAGGACAAACTGATAACCAAAAAAAAAAATAGATAATCCTATATGAAAAGGGCTTAGCATAGTATTAGTGGGTTATAGTAAGGACTTACTATATTATAGCTATTATTAACTTTATTAAATATTTAAAAATTTATTACATTCTTTCATGAAGAATTTATGATACCCTATAAAAATCTATACAACATGAAATATTACATAAATAAAGACATCAGGGGTTATGGAAAAGAAAATAGAAAATAAGAATTTAAGATTTAGGTAAGTATACAGATTCAGAATTTGGTATATTAGATGTTTGTAATACGAAGGCCATAAATTTGGCCATAGACATTTTAACAATTAATAAAAGAGGATATAATTTTTGGTCACTTGATTCAGAGTATTTCCATAAAATAAATGCAAACAAACCAGAAATATGTGCCATGTAGATGATAATAAAGAGGATACTATGAAATAAATATAATGAATATAGTTATCTCACTATATGCATGGGGGATTGGTTCCAGTATCCAAATTAGTATTCGAGATTCTGAATTGATATTCAGTAGATACCAAATTCCAGTAATGTTCAAATTCCTTACGTAAAGTGGCATACTGTTTTTTGTATAACCTGTACAAGCCCTCCCCTGTACTTTACGTCATCTCTAGCTTACTTATAATGCATAATATGATGTAAATAGCATGTAAATAGTTTTTGTACTCTATTGTTTTTTGCTTGTATATTTTTATTGATGTATTCTAATTTCTTATTGTTTAGTAAAAAACATATCTTTTTTCTTTTTCTTTTTTTTTTTTTTTGGTCACCCAGGCTGGAGTGCAGTGGCGCGATCTTGGCTCACTGCAAGCTCTGCCTCCGGGGTTCACGTCATTCTCCCGCCTCAGCCTCCCAAGTAGCTCAGACTACAGGCGACCGCCACCATGCCTGGCTGATTTTGTTTTTGTATTTTTAGTAGAGATGGGGTTTCACCGTGTTAGCCAGGATGGTCTCGATCTTGGGATCTGCCCACCTTGGCCTCCCAAAGTGCTGGGATTACAGGCGTGAGCCATCGCGCCAGGCCATATAAAACATATTTCTATTCCACTGTTGGTTGAATCTGCAGATGCAGAACCAGATGAAGGGTTGACTGTAATGTACTAAAACATACACTTTCATAAAATGTAGTAGTATACTAAATATTGACCCTCATTTTATTTATAAGCCTGAAGTACAATTTGGTGAAAGCACTTTTTCAGGAGTGGGAGGGCTTAGAGGTGTCGGTTGTTGTGGAAGTGGTGTGGAAACAATATTATCCTAGAACAGCTGGCCGTCCTTATCCATAGGTTCTGCAACTATGGATTCAACCAATTGCAGATCAAAAATATACATATTTTTAAATTGCATCTGTACTGAACATGTATAGCCTTTTCTTCTTGCCATTTCTCCCTAAACAGTAGCACAACTATTTTGTTTCATTGTGTCATTGTTTGTTTAAGTTCACCTACATGCTGACTTAGTTTCAATCAGAGATAGATTTGAAGGTATCTTGAGGAATGGAGCCATATATTTTTGGCCCTGTCTGCTCTATGTGTTGTCCATGGGTCAGTAGCCTTGTTACCACCTAGGAATTTGTTAGAAATGTAGAATCTTAGGCCCCAGCCCAATCTATTGAATCAGAAGATCTGTAGTGATTTATAAGCACTTTAAAGTTTGAGAAACACTGTTTTAAAAGATTCTCCATAAATTATTCATATTAAGTGAGCTTTTTATAAGTAGTGACAATGTGTACGAGGTAATTTTTTTCCTGATAAATACCTGAAGTGCAGAAATTCTATGAATTTAGTCATGGTGTGGGGTAGGAATGCATTTCTCTGTGAAAGTTGGGGAATGAGATAATACCCAATCAAAGATATTAGAAATACATTCTCAAATAATGAAATAGGACCACAGTTGATGTCAAAATTGTCCTGAAAAAATTTTCCAGGTATTTGGGTAATAGAACTTTCACCCAAATGGATTAATCTGGACAGTTTCAACAAACTGATATATTTATGTAAGCATATCCTCAGTCTCTAGGAATCAGATCCCTGGTGATTTATAAGCACATTAAAGTTTGAGAATCGCTGTTTTAGATAATTCTCCATCAAAGTCCTCCAAACAAGGAGTGATAGTCAAGTTGTAGTTGGGAGGCTAGGGCAGCCTTTGACCCCAATGCATTTGATAGGCAGCTGTAAATCCCATTAAGATTAATTCCCAGAGACTCCCTAGAAAATCACTGGGTCTTTTCTAAATAAATAAACAATGTAGAAAACAAAATTGCTGATGGCTAAGTAATTAAAAATCTAATGTGAATTCCATCATTATCTTTTTTCACTGTATTCTATTTTCATAGATTAAAAACTTCCTGCCTGTATCCCCAATTTAACTTTCTGAATTTTAGTATATTGAATTTGAATCCTATCTATCTCTTACTTGTGGAATCAAGGTAAGGATACTAAATTTTTCAATTTCCTCAGGAAAAGTGGGAATAAAACATCTGCTTTGCAGAGTCTTGGTGAAGATTGAAGATAATACACATAAAGCACAAAGCAGGCTCTAATTGTTAGATGTAACAATTTTTTATTAGTTCTGTGATGCAGCTCCAGGCCTGCCACGTAGAATATAAATCTCATAATAATAGCAAAACTCATCATTTAGAATGGATTTACATTCAAATTAGTCCTGAATAAATACACAAATAAAAAGTATTGAATTCAATTTTTAAAAATACTGTCCAATTTATAACTGAATTGTTTAGTAAAAATTAACTACTCAGGGGGCTCCCTTAAAATCTAAAGGTGGGAATCATGTTCAAAAGCAAATAATCAACTTGCATAGTTTTAAGTATCAACTTCAACATCAATATGAACACAAGTATATTAAAATGCCCCCAAATTATAAAATGGAAATTCATTTCTTCAGTCTGGCCTTTTAGATATAAAGTTTTAATTCCAGTTAATAAAAAATTAGTAGCAAGTATTACAGACTTGTACAATTTAAAACTTCAGAATAAAGTAATTAACACCTGGCAGCAGCTGTTCATTGCTTGGCATTCTTCAATCTTAGAGTTTCCAAAGCATACACAAACCACAGGAGAAATTTGGATCCATATAACCTTATAGGAAGTTGTCATATATCTGCCAAACCTATTATCACAGGGTGATATGCTCAATTTAAGCTCAAGGAATATTTCCACAATTTTATTAAAAATTTCCTATTGTTTTATATGTCAATCATTTAAAAGAATATATGTATGTATACCTGCATGTGTGTGAAGGAATAATACTCAAAAAAAAGTCCCACAAAGCTTAAGGATTAGAACATTGTATGTCTTTTCTCTCTTCATATCCTGAGGAAACATCTCTTTAATTTTATGTTAATGATTCTCTTACATTTCCACACAATTTTAGCACATGTACACATTTTTCTAGTTAGTATCTTGTTTACTTTTGCTTGTTTATAACTTTGTGTCAATGTAATTATAATTTCTTCGCTTTCTTTTTTGCTCAACAATGTATTTTTGTGATCCATTCATCTTTATTGATGTGATTGTATAATCCCATGGTTCATTCATTTCTATCAATGCACAACATCCTATTGAATAAATATACTATAATTTATTTATCCTTTCTATAGCTGAGAGATATTTTGCTTTTAAAAAAGGTACTTCTTATTGTGAATAAACCTGCTACAAGCATTCTTTTATATGTCTCCTGAAGCATAGGTGTCAGTTTCTGTAGGGCAAGCACTCCTAACATCAATATGAACCTGCATTCTGTTGCATCTGGGATGTCGTTCATATGTGTATATATATATATGCCATCCAGTCTTGGGGGTGGATGGGCAAGGTCAGTGCAGTGGGAACTGTATAACTGATTATTGATTACCTGAATAATTGATTTCCACTAGCTATAAGCAGCTCCTCTATTTACTCCACCAACTCCTACAATCCCTAGCCATGGAATGGCTGTGCTGTCAAGTGAGCATAGGTTCAACTTTTCCAGGCAATAGCAAGCAGCTTTCCACTTCCAGAAGCGGTTTATGAGAGTCTCCATTGCTTCATATACTTGGAAACAATTAATATTGTCGAAGTTTTAACCTTCGCCAACTTGGCACTTATGAAGTTATATTTCGTTGTGATTTTTAATTTACATTTTCCTAATGACAAATAAAGTTGAGAATTTTTATATGTTTCTGGGCCATTATTTATTTCTTCTTTGTGAACATCTCATGGTTGTGTTTTAAAAAACGTATTTAAATGCATTTCTTTCATTTCATTTTTGCTCTTTATTTGTTCTTTCCATTTTGTACTTGTTATTTGCCCAAGAAGAAGAAATAAAAATACTTCTCTTATTTTTTGAAATATCCTCTTGTGCTTTCATTTCTGCTAGCTTGGCATTTATATTTTTGTTTTTATTTTTTTATAAATGGTTAATCTGTAGATTTTAATGTATTTTACCTTAAACTCCCTACTTTCTTATTCCACACAACAATGGTAGATTGACTTAACTTCTAGAGTTTAGTTCTTTCTTTTTTAAAACCTCAAAAATTAGACACAATTATTTTGTTTCATTGTGTCATTGTTAAAGTTTATCTATATGCTTCCCAATTATTTTACTTGCCATTACATCTAGCATCACAGACCTCTTGGATAATTTTCCTTCTTGAACTACATCCTTTAGAAGTGCCATTAGTAAGGGTCAGTTGGCAAAATGCTTCAATTGATAATGTATTTTTTCTTCCTCTCAACCATACTTTCTTGGCATTTTGAAGTTATTCTTCTGTCTTCTGGCTACCATTGTTGCTGGGGGAAAAAAAAGATGTTTGTCAAGTTGTCTTTCTTTTGTAGGTAATCTGTCTATGTACTCTATTTCTAAGAACTTTTTTTTTCTCATTCTGTTGTAAGTGTAGTTTATTTTGAACTATTCTCCATTTTTGTTGGGCTTCTTATATCTGAAAATCAATGTCTTTCAGTAATTATGAGAACAAAAACCCCAAACACAAAACTCTGCCACTGTATTTTCAAATACTATCTGTCTTCTATAGTTTCCGTATAAAACTCTAATTAAAAATTTTATGAATCTCTAGGTCGAGTGCAGTGGCTCACATCTGTAATCCCAGGACTTTGGGAGGCTGAGGCAGGCAGATCATTTGAGGTCACGAGTTAGAGACCAGCCTGGCTAACATGGCAAAACCCCATCTCTACTAAAAATACAAAGATTAGCTGGCCATGGTGGCGTGAGCCTGTAATCCCAGCTACTCAGGAGGCTGAGGCAGGAGAATTGCTTGAACCTGGGAGGCGGAGGTTGTAGTGAGCCGAGATCATACCACTGCACTCCAGCCTGGGCAACAGAGCGAGACTCTATCTCAAAAACAAAAACAAAGAAAAAAAGCACAACAACAAGAAAAAACTTTATAAATCTCTAATCAGACATATGTGAGTCATTCAATTGTCATTGTCCTTACTCTTTTTCCTCTTTTAATATTTGCCATCTCTTTCTGTCTCACTGCTGCAACCTAGGTGTTTTTTTATCCCTCATAGTTTATACTCTATATTATCAGTTCTCTTTTTATCTGTGTCTATTATTTTCTTTTGCTATTCACTGAGTTTCCAATTTTAAATATTATGTGTTTTATTTTTATAATGTCTATTGTTACTTTCCAAGTCTGCTCAGTCAATTTTAATAATTTTTTGTTTCTTCAGTATATTTCTCTAAACATGTAGAAATGGAATTTCATTCTTATTTTATAGTCTGTACATAATAATTACAGTATATTTAGTCTTTGAGGTTCTGAATATGTAGGTTCTGATTCCTTGATTGCTGCTTTCTCATTTTACTGAATTTCCTGATTTTGAGCTATTTTTTCTTGGTATTTTATTGTGAGAATTCTTAGAAGTGTGTGTTAAACTGCAATCTAAAAATGATTGACAAAATTGCTTTTACCTGGTGCTTTAGGGCACTACTAAGGTGAGACCACTTTTATTCTAAATTTTCGAACTTTTTTGGTGGCGGCCCAGAGTTGTACAGCATTACAGTAATCTGAATTGAATCTCTAAATCTAGGTAAATGGTATATTGTCATTAGAAATTCCTAGAGAACTTCTAGGAATTTTACCTCTTCACTCAGAGCCAAGGCCATAGTGTGTACATGGTCTCACAGTCTCTCTCTTTCTACAGGACAATTTAAAAATCTTGGTTTATGCCTTAAGTCTACTGCCCTTCCAAGACCTGGGTTTTATGAGTACTTTTCTTAGATTTGACTTTCCTTGGTACTCTGGGTTCCAGTGTTTACCTCTCAACTGAAGGGCATGCAGGTCATTAAAACCTAGACTCTAAGCTGTCAGAAATTGCCATACCATCCCCAAGGCAAAGACAAGCTTCTGAACTTATAAAACAGTAATTTCAACATTTCAGTGTTTGGCCAGAATGGAATTCCATTACTTTCCCATCAGCTCAGCCATGCATTAAACAACATCTTTTATTTTTATGTTTTTAGAATTTATTGTTGGATTATGTTGAGATTTGTTACTATGAACATATTCCTAGAAACAGCAATCCCCTTGTATCTTTTTTCAAATAGATTCCAACCTTTACAGGGGCTTATATTGGGATGCAAAGTTCCCTATCCATTTCCCTCCTTCTCCTCAGCCTGTGTATTGCCTCCTACACTTAGCTTAAACACCTACATAAATGAGTAAATTTCTGTAGTTTTCATTTTTTGTGAAGGTTAAAGAAATTTTCTCTAGTGACTGGTAGATGAACAACATGTATTTTTCTGCGTCATCTTCTCCAGTCTTTCCTAATCTGAAAGTTGAATGGCTTTTTGAAGCCATGGCTATTACAGAGTGACCAGCATTATCTTTGGGATACCTTCACCTCCATAAAGAAATGTAAATAAAGGGAATACTACACTTAAGACCATCTTCCCAAGTGGAGGCTGGTCTGGCTCCATGAGAAGATTTTGCATAACTCCCATGGGTGGTTATATGGCTTCTAAACCATCCTGTGGTTTGTGTGCATTCCTGGAAGCTCTAAAATTCAAGAATGTAAGGAGATTGGCTTGTGAAAAATCTCAGACGGACGTGTTTGTTACCTCCTGATTCTGCATGTGTGCAAGTGATTGACGTTTTTTCTGTTTAAACCATAGTAGTAGCAGCATAAAGAATACAGCTCACTGCTATTTCACAGAAGGCACTAGGGACGTGACTGACTTCTTCAGGGCAAATGCTAGTGTTAATAGCCCAGCCTGGCAGAAAAAAACTCTTCAGTTTACTTCACATGTTTTAATATATAATTTGTAATTTTATATGTATTTGCAATTAATAATTTTCTCTTCACAGTACCTATTAAAAGAAACCTTTCGTATTACCTTGAGTGATGTGTTTATTAATGTTTCTGGTAGGGTCACAAGGCTGTTTAAAACCAAGAAAATCTCTTCCTACTTAAAAAATAAAGGGATGGCGGAAGATCTACCAAGCAAATGGAAAACAAAAAAAAGCAGGGGTTGCAATCCTACTCTCTGATAAAACAGACTTTAAACCAACAAAGATCAAAAGAGACAAAGAAGGCCATTACATAATGGTAAAGGGATCAATTCAACAAGAAGAGCTAACTATCCTAAATATATATGCACCCAATACAAGAGCACCCAGATTCATAAAGCAAGTCCTTAGAGACCTACAAGAGACTTAGACTTCCACACAATAATAATGGGAGACTTTAACACCCCACTGTCAACATTAGACAGATCAATGAGACAGAAAGTTAACAAGGATATCCAGAAATTGAACTCAGCTCTGCACCAAGTGGACCTAATAGACATCTACAGAACTCTCCACCCCAAATCAACAGAATATAAATTCTTCTCAGCATGACATCGCACTTATTTCAAAATTGACCACATAGTCGGAAGTAAAGCACTCCTCAGCAAATGTAAAAGAACAGAAATTACAACAAACTTTCTCTCAGACCACAGTGCAATCAAATTAGAACTCAGGATTAAGAAACTCACTCAAAACCGCTCAACTTCATGGCAACTGAACAACCTGCTCCTGAATGACTACTGGGTACATAATGAAAGGAAGGCAGAAATAAAGATGTTCTTTGAAACTAATGAGAACAAAGACACAACATACCAGAATCTGTGGGACACATTTAAAGCAGTGTGTAGAGGGAAATTTAAAGCACTAAATGCCCACAAGGGAAAGCAGGAAAGATCTAAAATTGACACCCTAACATCACAATTAAAAGAACTAGAGAAGCAAGACCAAACACATTCAAAAGCTAGCAGAAGGCAAGAAATAACTAAGATCAGAGCAGAACTGAAGGAGATAGAGACACAAAAGCTCTTCAAAAAATCAATGAATCCAGGAGCTGGTTTTTTGAAAAGATGAACAAAATTGATAGACCGCTAGCAAGACTAATAAAGAAGAAAAGAGAGAAGAATCAAACAGACGCAATAAAAAATGATAAAGGAGGTATCACCACTGATCCCACAGAAATACAGACTGCCATCAGAGAATACTATAAACACCTCTATGCAAATAAACTAGAAAATCTAGAAGAAATGGATAAATTCCTCGACACATACACCCTCCCAAGACTAAACCAGAAAGAAGTTGAATCCCTGAATAGACCAATAACAGGCTCTGAAATTGAGGCAATAATTAATAGCCTACCAACCAAAAACAGTCCAGGACCACATGGATTCACAGCCAAATTCTACCAGAGGTACAAGGAGGAGCTGGTACCATTCCTTCTAAAACTATTCCAATCAATAGAAAAAGAGGGAATCCTCCCTAACTCATTTTATGAGGCCAGCATCATCCTGATACCAAAGCCTGGCATAGACACAACAAAAAAAGAGAATTTTAGACCAATATCCCTGATGAACATTGATGCAAAAATCCTCAGTAAAATACTGACAAACCGAATCCAGCAGCACATCAAAAAGCTTATCCACCATGATCAAGTGGGCTTCATCCCTGGGATGCAAGGTTGGTTCAACATACGCAAGTCAATAAACGTAATCCATCATATAAACAGAACCAAAGACAAAAACCATATGATTATCTCAATAGATGCAGAAAAGGCCTTCGACAAAATTCAACAATGCTTCATGCTAAAAACTCTCAATAAACTAGGTATTGATGGGACGTATCTCAAAATAATAAGAGCTATCTATGACAAACCCACAGCCAATATCATACTGAATGGGCAAAAACTGGAAGCATTCCCTTTGAAAACTGGCACAAGACAGGGATGCCCTCTCTCACCACTCCTATTCAACATAGTGTTGGAAGTTCTGGCCAGGGGAATCAAGCAGGAGAAGGAAATAAAGGGTATTCAATTAGGAAAAAAGGAAGTCAAATTGTCCCTGTTTGCAGATGACATGATTGTATATTTAGAAAACCCCATCATCTCAGCCCAAAATCTCCTTAACCTGATAAGCAACTTCAGCAATGTCTCAGGATACAAAATGAATGTGCAAAAATCACAAGCATTCCTATACACCAATAACAGACAAATAGAGAGCCAAATCATGAGTGAACTCCCATTGACAATTGCTTCAAAGAGAATAAAATACCTAGGAATGCAACTTACAAGGGATGTGAAGGACCTCTTCAGGGAGAACTACAAACCACTGCTCAACGAAATAAAAGAGGACAGAAACAAATTCAAGAACATGCCATGCTTATGGGTAGGAAGAATCAGTATCATGAAAATGGCCACACTGCCCAAGGTAATTTATAGATTCAATGCCATCCCCATCAAGCTACCAATGACTTTCTTCAAAGAATTGGAAAAAACTACTTTAAAGTTCATATGGAACCAAAAAAGAGCCTGCATAGCCAAGACAATCCTAAGACAAAAGGACAAAGCTGGAGACATCATGCTACCTGACTTCAAACTATACTACAAGGCTACAGTAACCAAAACAGCATGGTGCTAGTACCAAAACAGAGATGTAGACCAATGGAACAGAACAGAGCCCTCAGAAATAATACCACACATCTACAACCATCTGATCTTTGACAAACCTGACAGAAACAAGCAATGGGGAAAGGATTCCCTGTTTAATAAATGGTGCTGGGAAAACTGGCTAGCCATATGTAGAAAGCTGAAACTGGATCCCTTCCTTACATGTTACACAAAAATTAATTCAAGATGGATTAAAGACTTAAATGTTAGACCTAAAACCATAAAAACCCTAGAAGAAAACCTAGGCATTACCATTCAGGACATAGGCATGGGCAAGGACTTCGTGTCTAAAACACCAAAAGCAATGGCAACAAAAGCCAAAATTGACAAATGGGATCTAATTAAACTAAAGAGCTTTTGCACAGCAGAAGAAACTACCATCAGACTGAACAGGCAACCTACAGAATGGGAGAAAATTTTTGCAATCTACCCATCTGACAAAGGGCTAATATCCAGAATCTACAAAGAACTTAAACAAATTTACAAGAAAAAAAAATCAAACAACCCCATCAAAACGTGCGTGAAGGATATAAACAGACACTTCTTAAAAGAAGACATTTATGCAGCCAACAGATACATGAAAAAATGCTCATCATCACTGGCCATCAGAGAAATGCATATCAAAACCACTGTGAGATACCATCTCACACCAGTTAGAATGGCGGTCATTAAAAAGTCAGGAAACAGCAGGTGCTGGAGAGGATGTGGAGAAACAGGATCACTTTTACACTGTTGGTGGGACTGTAAACTAATTCAACCATGTGGAAGACGGTGTGGCGATTCCTCAAAGATCTAGAACTGGAAATACCATTTGACCCAGCTATCCCATTACTGGGTATATACGCAAAGGATTATAAATCATGCTGCTATAAAGACACATGCACACGTATGTTTATTGCGGCACTATTCACAATAGCAAAGACTTGGAACCAAGCCAAATGTCCAACAATGATATACTGGATTAAGAAAATATGCCACATATACACCATGGAATACTATGCAGCCATAAAAATTGATGAGTTCATGTCCGTTGTAGGGACATGGATGAAGCTGGAAACCATCATTCTCAGGAAACTATCGCAAGGACAGAAAACCAAACACCACATGTTCTCACTCATAGGTGGGAACTGAACAATGAGAACACTTGGACACAGAGTGGGGAACATCACACACTGGGACCTGTAATGGGGTGGGAGGAGGGGGGAGGGATAGCATTAGGAGATATACCTAATGTAAATGACGAGTTAATGGGTACAGCACACCATCATGGCACATGTATACATATGTAACAAACCTGCACATTGTGCACATGTACCCTAGAACTTAAAGTATAAAAAAAATACCCTTTAACCACATTTGGGATTACTCCCAAGTGTTGGGGTATAGTTGGCCAATTATAAATTACATATTTTATAATTTTATGCTAATAGGAGTTAAATGAAATTTATCTATAAGATGCAGAAATTGAAGGCTAAATATTTATGGTTTATTAATGAAAGAATTTAATCATTAGACCATGAAGGAATTGTCAAAAGAAAAAAAAATCCCAATGAGATTTGAAAAGAGGAAGGGAATTGATGGATTATACAGGTGCTTTTTTAGAAAGAAGCCTCAGGTGTAAAAATATTGTGTAAATTATCAGAAGCTTGGTACCAGTTAAACTGTGGGATTTGAGAAAACATATGGGGAAAGGAGTATGAAAAGTAGTTTTCAATACATCTATTTAGGTTGTTACAAAAATTTGAAAATTTTACCAGGGGAGTTTAATAAATGACTTACATATTCAGCCAAGTGTTTAGAATGTGTTGGCCAAATGCATTGGCCTGGGAAGACCAGGTTTTTAAAGAAGGATGATAAAGCATTCTGCTATAAAGACACATGCACACATATGTGTATTGCAGCACTGTTCCCAATAGTAAAGACTTGGAACCAATCCAAATGCCCATCAATGATAGACTGAATAAAGAAGATGTGGCACATATACACCATGGAATACTATGCAGCCATAAAAAAGGATGAGTTCATATGCTTTCCAGGGACATGAAGTTGCAAACCATCATTCTCAACAAACTAACACAGGAACAGAAAACCAAACACCTCATGTTCTCACTCATAAGTGGGAGTTGAACAATGAGAACATGTGGAGACAAGGAGGGGAACATCACACACTGGGGCCTGTTGGCGGGTGGGGGGCTAGGGAGGGAGAGCATTAGGAGAAAAACCTAATGCACATGACGGGTTGATGGGTGCAGCAAACCACCATGGCATGTGTGTACCTATGTAACAAATCTGCACGTTCTGTACATTATCCCAGAACTTAAAGTATAATAATAAAAAAAGAAGTTGAAAGAAGCAGGTAGTGGCTGTGTAAAGAGGAGAGAAAGAATTTAAGAGAAAACAGAGGTGAAACATCAGGCATAATGGACTTGAGATGTGAATATATAAGTACGTAGAAGACTAAGACTTAGAAAAACACCAGACCCCTTGTAACAAAGGCGATATTTACTTTGCAAAAAGGAAAGCAAAAAAAAAAAAGAAAAATCAATTGCTAATTATGTTAGGTAGAAAACATCAGTGGAGGTTGCAAAGGCAGTGAAGTTGGAAGAGAGAAAATAGAGTCACAGAGGATATCTAAAGAAAGGAAATCCTCAGGAATGTTTGTCTGAGATTGTTTTACTTAGCAGCCTTCACATTTGCCACCCCTCATTATGGAGAATGTGCCAATTCAGTTAGTCTGGCCAAGAAGGAAAGACTTGAAAAAAAAATTAAGTTAGCAAGTGTAAACAGTAGTAGCACAGGAGGACACTGTGTCCCAATCCAAGTGTATTGTTTTGTGTAAAAGTATGAAATATCAAGATTAACAATTATTTTCTGGCCATTAGTATTTTTATAGCCATGAAAATGTGTCACAGAACATCTTGAGGGCGACATTTAAAATGTAGTTCCTGCTTCCTGCTTTATTATCATTTACATGTTGTACATATATTTTAAAAAGTACAGTATTATTCTTGAGGATTATTGTTTACTTTGAAAAAGGAAACATGATCAGGGAATTCTAAATGTAACAAATATTGAGAGATGATGCACAGCAATTTTCCAGGTTATTGTATTCCCGAAGAAAGGTCAATGTTAGTTCTTAAGAAATGAATCATGAAATGAAATTAACACTTACAAGTAAGATTGCATCTGAGATGGCAGCATAAGTCAGAATGAAGCTTAACTCAGTAAAAGAGATTTGTGATTTTTTAAAAATGTTTTAGAAATCAGTGCATGTCTTAATGCTGAGTATTTTTGCAAGATAAACACACTTTCTTCCACATTTTATCTTTACATTGGCTCTTTATATCTCCTGAGAGTTTATAGAAGAGACATTTTTGGCTTTAGTTGTCAATGACACCTTTGAAACTTAAAATTCAAAACTAAAATAAGCACTTTCCTTGTGGTATCATGAACACACCATATATCACTGACCAATAAATTTTTGTTACTGACTTCTTAGAGTGTCTGAGGGAGACAACAACACTAACAACTCAAAATCCCCTAACCATTTTACTCATTTATCAAGTTTACTTCAAATTCCTCTTCCCTATTTTCTAAAAGCTATTTTATACAAAAATTGTCCTGGAAGATTATAAAGTAGATATGCAAGCCACCAGTGCCTCTAGCTATCAATTTTACATTTGGACCACACTGAATGACCAGACAGGCAATGGCCCAGTTTTTCTGGGGTCTTGTAGAATTATCTTCCTCAGTTATTCTTCTTATCTTTGATTAACATTGAAGGATTATATAAGAAAAATCCATAAATTGTTGGAATTGATGCTGTTGAAGCTGGTACATTATACCAGGTTTATTTGAAAAACCTATGGAAGCAATTTTTCACTGAAAATAAGCTTGCTTTGTTACAGACATTGTGAATGTTAGAACTACTGTTTTATTTGTTACTGTGTGTATTAGTGTGTTAGGGTTACCATAAGAAAATACCACAGACTGGGTGACTTAAACAACATAAATTTATTTTCTTACAGTTCTGGGGGCTGGAAGTCCAAAATTAAGGTGTCTGTGGGGTTGGTTTCTCCTGATGTTTCTCTCCTTGGCTTGAAGATGGCCATCTTCTTATTGTGTCCTCACGTGGCCTTTTCTTGGGTATTTTTCCTCCTCTTATTTGAATTAGGCCCTGCCCTTTTGACCTCATTCAGCAATAGTTACTTCATTAAAAACCTTATCTTCAAATACAGTCACATTGAGGGATTAGGGCTTTGACATATGGATTTAGGGGAAGCACAATTCAGTTCATAACACCTCAATAGTTAGGTTTTTGAGAGCCAAATTTCAAATATCACAAATTATCAGGGCATATTTGGCATTATTTTTCTACCCATAGTTTCCCTTTCACTGGATTTTATTTCCCTTTTGCATATGTACTGTATTTATTAAAAGGCATCTTAAATCTCTTTTGTAAGACAGAGGACAAATAAATAAATAAATAAAATTGTGATCTATAATATAGTTGTAAGGATATTTGCTCATTAAAATAACTAGTAGGAACTATGTTCCTAGGTGCTAAAAGGATCTGAAGGAGGTTCAACAGTCATACCCTTCTGAGTACACTAAAAAATGTATACAAATGTGCAGATTTATAATATATATTATAATGAGTCTCCGTTTGATAATATAACAGAACATCAATGGAATTAAAATTTTATAGGTGATGACATTGTTTTTCTAGTTATGTCAACTCTTCTTTTCCTTGTTACAGAAAACGTTTAAAACCTTTATTAAAAAGGAGCGACAACCTATCAAGCCAGAACCAAAATCACAACCCAGGTATATCTTTTATATAATAGAAAAGTGTAAATTAATGCACTCATTTTTGTTGTTATCAATGTAATTGCTGACTTTAATAACTAGGTTTAAAGAAGTATAGGTTGTTGAAAGCTCAGGTTTTTAATACATATTTTTCAATGTGGTCTTTTAATTTGACGGAGGAAAGGAGAAAAATACATTTTTTTTGAGTGTTTTAGTAATCAGTTAGTAGACCCAGCTGAAGTTTTACTTTTCAGTATCTAGGAGAAAGCAGTGGAAACATTTAATTTGCCATAAATGACAGTAAATGCCGTAAATGACAGTAAATGACAATGTCGTAAATGACACTGCATATGTTTTAGCTATTTTTTTTAATTAGAAACTATGTACCACAATTCACTAGGGTTAAGCATGCATTTCAATGACTCTATTAAAAACTCTTAGATTGCTTTGCTACTTTGTATACTTTGTTGATAAACTGTTTTGAAAACATTGATTTTGTGAGACAGATTAGAGCGTGAGATTGAAAGAAGCAATTGTAGAAAGTTAACAATGAAGTTTCTGAAAAAGGCAGGTTTTATACTTGTGTTTTCTTATTCACTGGGAATATATTCATTTATTAATTATAAATGATTATAACCCCCCAAAAATAAAAAGAATATTTGAAGGCACTGGAGAGTAATGGCATGTGGACAGAAACTGGAGGGAAACTATTTGACTCTTGAAAGAAAGGAACTGCAATGGGTAAGATCCCCATTTATCTAGCTTTTCCAACGTCATGCAGTGTAAGATAGTGAGACCTTAGGCAGAAAACCTCAGTGTTAATGGTGTGAAATGTCAGAAGACAGAGTTTAGAGCTGCCAAAATGACTAAAAGTTGATTAGGAAGTTTCATAAAAGGAGAAAACCACAGAGAGAGGAGTCCCAATTCTGTGTACAAACTCTTCTAAAATTATGGGCTGACTCCTGAATTGTGCATGTGTAGAAAATACTTCAAGAAAGTGCATCCTAAAGTAACAGCTTGCATAGTTTTCAATTGCTTCATCTGTTTACATAGAAAGAAAAAAAATCTTTTTTTCTTTCTATGGATGTTGGAATTAGCAGATAATGGCTTTAAAGCAGTTACTATAAATGTTCAAAACTTAAAAACGGTGTTCATAATAACAGGAGATCACTAGTGCAGAAATAGAAGTTATACAAAAGAATCAAGTGAAAATTCTACATATAGCAGATTTTAACAAACCATTAATTAATTTGCCAAAAATGACAGTTATAGAAGACTATATCCAATAATGTAGAACATACATTATTTTTAAGGGCACATATAACAGGCTTTATAAAGATAAGAATAGAAAGCAATGAAATAGAAATTAGGGAAGCAATAAAGCAAATTAACAAAGCATATTAATCTTTGGAAAGATTAATAAAATTTATGTGCTCTTTTTAAGACCAGTTTTTAAAAAAGAAGAGATAAAACACAAATTACCAATACCAGGAATGAAAGAGAGGGCATCATTATATATCCTGTAGACATTAGAATGATAATAAAATAATATGTAAATAACTTCATGTCATTTGCATTTTATAGGAAGTAGTCTAATTTTTTGAAAACAGATAGCATACCAAAACTGACACAAGAAGAAATAGAAAATCTCAATGACCTGTGTCTACTAAAGAAATTGAATTTGTTTTCAAAAACCTTCCCACGGAGAGACTTCCTCTAAAGCAAATAAATTATAACAGTCACATATACATTATTTTGAAAATATTTGATGGTGTTCAAAGCAGTTTGTGTTCTTGCATAAGTCCTTTTCCTAGAAATATTCTTTACCTGGTTAATTTGATTGGGAAGCCTTTTTTCCTTACAAATGTTACTAAAATTACTCCAGCCATTTCAATGATAAAACATTGGACAGCCTCCAAGATGAGCATTTATTATAGTTATTTCCCTGGGGCCAGCCAGCCAGTCAGATAATCTGGACTCTAAACATTTTTCTGTATAGTCTACCCTCTGTAAGTTTTTCGGGGATGTCTTAAATATTTTAAAGAATGATGGCTGAAGGAATTTTAGACATCACTTGGTTCAATCCTTCTGTTTTCCAATTAGGAAAACTGGGATAAAAAAGATTTAGTGACTTCTTCAAGGTCCTGAAAGTAAAAAACAGAACTGTGACTAGAATCTAAATCTCACCTCACAGCATAGTGATATTCTTAGTCAGTTATGCTTCTTTTATACCATTTGTATCTTAAATTTTAATAGACTTTCTGATGATTACTTAAGAGAGGTAAATTGAAACTATACTTAATAAATTATTAAACTTGAGTGGCTTTAGCGATTTAAAAAATATTACCAGCATAGAATCAAAGAGAGAGAGAAATATAAAAGAGTGAAATTGAATGTGAAAATAAAGCAAAGTAGTGAACAATATAAAACTGTATATATGTATATATGTGAGATTTTATATATGTCTATATAAAATACACAAATGTACTTAATTGAAAATATTTAAGTAAATCAATATTAAGATTCTCTTCTTTATTTGAAATCCTGCACCATTTCTATCATAAAAATTCCATGAAACTTTAGAGTCCACATGTTGGATTTATAGCTTTGCCTAAAGAACTTTTCTTGTTACAGAGGAATTTCCCATATATTTTTCGGCTAGAGGTTTCCTTAGAGCCTGCATGAGGCACAGAATATTATAACCTTCCATCAGTCATCAGTCAACTTCAATAAAGTACTGGCCGATTTCTAAAGTAATTTTGTGTTTCAAGGGTAAAAATATGTCACACATATATTACTATTGCCAGGCTACAGTAAATATAAGAGAGTCTGTTTTCCCCCATCTCTTCTTAGTTATAGAAAAAAAGATGATGGAATTAATTTACACATACCCACAAGCTTTGCGGGAACCCTTTACAGTTGGCAAATAGGACTGGTTTATGTACCCACTCAGCAGTATTTTTTTAAAAGAGGCAGTCACTTGGCTGTTAAAGGTAGGAGTGGGGAAGTTAAGCAAACTAAAAATGCTGCAGCAGCACTTGGTCTGGAATTACTGCTAATGTGAACACTCACTCCTATTCTTGGTTGCCTTATATGGATAAATAGTGGTGGATAAGTCAGAGTCCTGGTTATTTCGCTTCTAATCTTCAATGATCACAAACCTAAAAAGCAAATTTCACATTCATTTGTCATTGTTGTTGTTGATTTTCCTGTTTTCTTCAACTGTAAACATTTCAATATTCAGAAAGGGAAGAAAAGATGGCTGTATAGTGCTTGGGTACGTTTGTTTGTACAAATATATGTACAAGTATATATAAGATTTTCCCTTAGAAGCATTATTAAACAGAGCTATAATGTTAAAATCTCACATATTTAGAATGAATTTACTGGGTTGAAAAGACTGCATAGTGAATATAGATACTTGATTTAATTTGGGGGTTCTTAAATATATTTGTGTATTTTTATGAGAAAAAGTTTATCTTTTTGCTATCATTTTATAATTCTGCTATATAAGTATTAATTTCATATACACCTATGCTCAACATTTATACTAAATTATTTTCATAGATGAAAACTTATAAAACAAAATTGCTTAATATCTGAATTTTTCTATTTCCTCAATATTTTAATTTAAATGACACATTTTCAAATTGTTAGAACTCCATAAGTTTCTGAAAGTTGTTAGAAATTCATAAGATTAAAATATGGTTGAGAAATTCTAAAACCATTTTTAAAGGAAAAGAAGTTTATGTTAAACATTTCAAAGAAAGCCAACAAATCTCAGGTCAATCAGAATTGCCAAAGGAACATTTTTGTGTTTTTTAAATAAAATATCTATTTTTTTAAAAAAATTAAATACCTCTAAACCAGATAGAAGTGATTCAAATAATTGTTGTTCTTAATTTTTAGTTTAAATAAATGTAATGTGTATATGAATGATAGTGTACACATTTATTTTTTATTTTTATAAAGTTAAAGATTATTTTGTGATGAAGTGGGATCTCATCTTTTCCTAGCATCATATTTTTCAACTACTTCTTTATTAATATATTTTCTCTTTTTAAATATAGTATCCTTAATATAAAGTATGAAAAATAGTTTATATTATTAGCTAAAGGGAAATAATGAATTGAGAGTTCATTCTCAATATCTAAGCAAAAACTGTGAACCAGAAGCTGTATAGATTATAATTCATTGTACTATTGTGATGACATTGCTCTTTTATTTTCCATAAGAAAAAATACTTTATATATAATGTTCCTTGAGTTCCACTTGAATTTGTTTAGTACCTCTAACCATATTGCAAAAGTCTACATTTTCCTTAAGATAACCTATCGCATTCCATGAATAAAACGCTCTTTTGATTTTTTTTTGCAGTGAGCTGTTAATCCTTTGTAGATTAATATGACCTCAGTGATAAATTTTCCTTTTGTTGAACTTTGAAAACTCATAATTGTTTTTAAAAATGCTTGACTGATTTCCAGGTATAGAATATAACAATTGATGGGTCTTTAATTCATAGAGGAAAAACATTCTATTGTTGACTCATAATATTAAATTTGTGATTGTGATAAGTTCAGAGGCTGGTCATCAGCCTTTCATATTTTTAGTATTTAATTTGCTTTAATTATTGATATAAGTGTTAACATTTAAATTTACCATCTATGAGGTAAGTGTACTGTTTTGGAACTTTTGAGTTTTCCTTATTTTCAAAAAATCTTTAGAATTTCAAATATTATTATAGTTCATGTAAATATGTAGATGAAGAATAATTGTATTCTTCCTTCTTCCTATTTTGTAGCATACTGAAACTAAAATAATAATAAGATATGACACTAATATCTTTCTGAAAGGCAAATTGAATTACCAATTCTAAATATTTCCTTTTTTGATATAGTGGCATATGGTACATCAACTTACATATCTAAGTATAAATTTCACATTTCAGAGTCCAGATATTTATGTAGGTTCTTGAATGTTTCCCTTTTATCTTGAAAATTACTGTATTCTCTTTGTCACCATTTTTTTTTTTCCTGAAAGAAATCAAGTCCTCTTATTTTATCTCAAAACAATCTTACAATTTCCTACCTAAAAACCTTTCTTTGGTCTCTTCTGAAATTTTGTTACCTATGAATGGAAAGTTACCCTGCTTATCATTAGACATCTTTTGTCAATAGGTTCTTCTGGGTCAGTGCCTATCCTAAGCATTATTTGAAAATAAATGTATGGTGAATAACATTTCTCAGGTGACCTCTACTTGTGTGTTCTGTCTTTGCAGAATTATAGACTTTGAGAGTTTGAGGAAACTTAAAGATTTTCTACTAAAACTCTCTTTCCAAAGGACAAATCTCCTGTATAACACTGTATACACATAGACTCTATTTGCAAAATCCAGGGATTCATAATACCTCAATTCAAGTGTCATCCTATTTAATTCAAAGGACTTCTCTGATTTTCAGACAGTTGTCTGATTTAAGCTTAATACCTATCTCTCTTGAACTGGTATCCCTTGGTCTTCTAGAAGTCACCCCTCCTTACCAACTTTTTCTTTTCTGATTAAGCCCCTCAGCCTATTTCAACTATATATATATATGTCTACAACATCTTCATTGGATTGACTGACCCATCTAAATAGAAATTACAAGGGTGCAGGATCTGGTGGCTGTTTGTTCTTTGTATCGGTTTAGCATCTCAGGCTCAGATGACTCAAGGACTCAAGTAATGTCTTCAGGATGCATTGTCTTTTCTTTCATTTTTAATCTCTGCTTGGCTTTAATACCTCCTTCTATAGAATTTTTCTCCATGTGGCAAGGAAAATGAGTAGCTCCCAGGTATCTAATTCACTTCTCGATCTTACCAAAATGGCGGTGTTGTATTAGCACAAAAAATAAAAAACAAAAACAAAAGCAACAAACAATCCCCCACCAAACCTCCCCGCTCCAAAACAGAAAGCACCTCGCCCCTCCCCTTCTCCTCACATACACACACACACAGAAATATTCTGGCTGACTTCCCACCTTGGAAGACATGACCAGCCCTAGACAAATCATGGGAGAGTCCCATGACTGGAATGGGGAAGTGCAATTCTCCAAAGAATAGGAGGTGCCAGACAGAGGAAAGAAACAGATGCTCACTGTACTAAAAAATGTCCCCATTAAAATATGCTTCGGAAAGAACACAGTATTTCAAATGAAATTTTAGTAGCACAATGTAAAGTGGAACCCAACCCTAGACCCTGTAGATCAACTCATGAAACCCACCATGTCAGCTTTAGGGGTCAACTTCCCAAGGGCAATAACTCATACTGATTTGAGTTCCGAAAAAAAGACAAACCCCAAGAACTTTTCAGATATTCTAATGTGTTACCAATATATTCTTCCTTTCTCCTTCCTTCCTGTTCTTTCTCTACGTCTTTCTTTCTCTCTTCACCTATTATACAAGAAAAGTAGTCACTTTCAGGGATTCTGGGTATAGAAGGGAGATAGACCTGGAGATCATTATAAAATAGTGTAATAACTACAATGAGGGAGGTAAGACACCTAACATCTTCAAGGTCATAGTGAAATTATTGTGCAGTCACACACACACACACAAATATATATATATATGTGTATATATGTATGTATATATATGTGTATATATATATATATGAATTGAAGTACTTTACAAGTAATTTTATTACATTTTGACTTAGCTTCTTGTCACATTTTCCTCACATAATTACTACATGTCATCTTTTCAGTAACCTCTCCACCTGCCATGATATACTATTTAAAATTGCGTATTCGATCTCTGCCAGAACTCCCCAACCACCAAATCCTACTTAATTTTTTACCATAGCACACATCATCTTCTAACATACTCTATTATTAACTTGGTTACTGTGATTACTTTTGATCTATTCTACTGGAATATAAGCTCAATAAGGACAGGGGAATTTTTTTTGTATTTTATTCAACAGGTTATCTTCAACATTAGAATAGCACCTTACACAAGTAATAAAATACATATGTAAATAAATAAATATTTGTTCAATTATTGAATCACCCTTTTAATATATTTTCTCTGCTTTATAATGAATTTTCTTTCTCTTCCATCTGTGTATAGTTCTCATCTCAAGTTAGAAATTAGAGACTGCTTCCTGGGCATCTTCACTAGAATATCCCGTAATAACTTTTCAAAATGGAAATAATTATGTGTTAGTTTTCCCGTCCTTTTCTACTGTGTTCTTTATTCCAGTTAGTAATGATGCAGTCTTCCTCCCATCACCCAAGACCACCCAATCAGCCTATAGTTCCCTACCTTGTTTACAAAGATTTTATGAGAACCTTGAAAATTGCCTACCTGAAATTCAGACACATTAAAAGTTATTTCCTGGTCTAGCAATATAGTAAGAAAGAGCAAAATAGCTATACAATTAAATTAAAATAAAGAAAATGAGTTTAGCATGGCATGACTTATTCTTTTTGTATACATTCTGGCTCTTGGCACCACTGCTTCGTTTGTTAAGTCCTCACCCAACATCCAATTGATAACTGATAGACTCTGAGATTTAATTTACTGGCCTAGAGTTTACAATTTTTTATTCTTTTCTTTTTTAAAGTGAGGACATTTGCCATTCTCCAGAATTCTCACATCACTTTTATTCTCCAGCTTCTCAAAGATAGCAGATCAGCAGATGTCTATGGAAAATTATTCACCTGAGCCCAGAAAATTTAACTAATTAAAAGAAGTCTCAATTTTCTTTATGAGATCTTTTGTGGCTTGCATTTCAGTTCTCTCCTATCAGTATTTGTTCTATCATTTTTAGGCTGATGGTTATTCTTTTTGAGCATAGTAGAATCGAAATGGCCTGAAATACTGCATTTCAAATAAACTCTCAGGTGATACTGATCTGCTGGTGCTCAGACCACACTTTGAGCACCAAGTTAGAGAATATACTTAACTATGTCCAGTACTTACTTTCCTGGCTCTGTCAATTCCTAGGATGACTTAGTTCTTTCTGCTTTGATTAGCTAGTTAATAGAGCTATAGTTAATTACCTTGATGATATCTCAGTGTCATGATCTTGGGATAGGATGAAGTCTTCAAAAGCAGCTACTAGAGACTGCATCTCCTGAAAATGCTACCATCTCCAAACTCCCTTGTATACCTCCAAGTCAAGTGTTATTTAGCTGCACCTTAACTCTTCTAGGCCTGTTTTCTTTAGGATTGCTTCTCAGTGGTATGAAGCAAAAATAAAGATAATCAAATTTAAGGCAAGCAATTGCCTCTTATGCAAAGGTCCTGCCCAAGAGAGCTGTAGGCTGAAGCAGGAGCACGGTCAGGCGGTGAACTGCTGGTAGTTCATGGCTCTGAATGTGTCCAGAGTCTAACACTGGCATTAGTCACAAGGCATCAGAATGTCAGCATCACTCATTTCCCAGTCTAGCCTAATTGGATGGAAAAAAACACTGCTCTGATAGGCAGAACAAAGAGGACACAAAATAACCAGTTACTGTCGGCTGGGATCTCTGGTAAACCTGAGTTAGAGCATATTGGCTTCAGGTACAGGCTGAATCGGGGCCTTCTGCTTTCTCCCCTGGAATAGAAAAGGCCTCATCTCTAGAGAAGTCAAGAGTGTACTTCCTCACTCGTAAGCATGGGATACACATAATTCCACTAGTTTCTGCTGAAGGGTGTAGCAGAGAGTAAGGAAACTGACTATAGGAAATCAGCAGCTGCGAAAGAGGAAAACTAGGCCTAGTTCAAGAGGAAGTTGTAGGTGTGACTCATGCATGTAATAAGAAGAAAATTGTCCAAGGAGGAGCAAGCAGAATAGAGAGACAGAACACACATAAGTTCTCTTCTTTAAAACATAGTAATCCTCCCTAATAGTGCTATGAGAATGAATGAAATCTCAGGCAGGGACAATCAGATTTGCAATTGCTTTTTCATGGAGGAACACATTAAGAGGGTGAATAGAGAGGCAAAAGCAGGGGAAAGGGGGGCAAAGGATCCCATCTCTCTCTAATCCAGGTTACTTTCAGACTGTCCACAGTTCTACTTCTCTAACAGGCTTTGCCTATGATTGCCTGACCATCATTCTGTGTGTTCCCACTTGAGGGTCTCCCCAATCTTTTGGAAATGGTAGTCCCTGATATATACGTGGTTGGGAATAAAACATTGAGTATAATATTAGAAATTGTTTTTAGAATCACCTTAATTGTGGACATTTATTTATTTTCTGGAGCCCTATAATCTAAAGTCCCTATTCTAGGGATAAGGAATCTTATCTTTCACCCTTTTTTGAGCAGAGGTGAGAGAGATGGATGGGAGTAGGTAAAGTCAGCTCTTCTCCATGACTGACTAAAGTTTGGATTGGGAGCAGAAGTATCCCCAAGAGGAATAAATAACTGTGTTGGGATGAAGAGCAGAACAATTTACTATGTTCCCTTTTTCATAGATAAAAATTGACACCTCTGGTCACTGTGCCACTGAAAAATCAGCCCTCATCACGCCTTTGGCATAAACGCCCTAGTTATTTCAGTTGACTTCAATGGTAATATTTTTCAGTATCCTACCGGTAAAACATGTAGGTACAATAAAATGGAGTTTCCAACATGTTTAGGTTAAAGAGAGATCCCTAAAATGCATTATATATTAACTTGATTTAAAAAATCAGAATCTAGAAGTCTTAGCCAGAGCAATCAGGCAAGAGAATATAAAGATATAAAAGGTATCCAAATAGCAAGAGAGGTCAAACTATCTCTCTTCATAGATGAAATGATTCTATACCTAGAAAACCCCATAGCCTCTGCCTAAAGGTTCCGTGATCTGATAAACTTCAGCAAAGTTTCAGGATACAAAATCAATGAACAAGTCAGTAGTATTTCTATTCACCAATGTCCAAGCTGACAGCCTAATCAGGAACACAATTCCATTCACAATAGCCACCAAAGGAATGAAATACCTACAAATACACCTAACCAGGGAGGTGAAAGATCTCTATAATGAGAATTACAAAACACTGCTGAAAGAAATCAAGGATGACCCAAACAAATGGAAAAACATGCTCATTTATAGGAAGAATCAGTATTGTTAAAATGGCCATACTGCCTGAAGCAATTTACAGATTTAATGCTAGTCCTATCAACTACCAATATCATTTTTCACATAATTAGAAAAAACTCTTTTAAAATTCATATAGAACCAAGAAAAGTGCCCAAATAGCCAAAGCAATCCTAAGCAAAATGAACAGAGCTAGAGGCATCACACTACTTGACTTCAAACTATACTATAAGGCTACAGTAACCAAAACAGTACAATACTGGTACAAAAACAGACATATAGACCAAGGAACAGGTTAGAAAACTCAGAAATAAAGCCGCGCACCTACAACCATCTGATCTTTGACAAAGCCAACAATAACAAGCAATGGGGAAAGGATTCCCTATTCATTAAATGGTGCTGGGATAATTGGCTAGCTATACGTAGGAGATTAAAACTGGATCATTCCTTTCATTATATACAAAAATCAACTCAAGATAGATTAAAGACTTAAATGTAAAACCTAAAAGTATAAAAAATTCTAGAAGAAAACCTAGGAAATACCATTTTGGATATCAGCCCTGGTAAAGATTTCATGACTAAGACTCCAAAAACAATTGCTGCAAAAACAGAAATTGGCAAAATTAAACTAAAGAGCTTCTGCACGCAAAAGAAATTATCAGCAGAGTAAACAGACAACCCACAGAATGGGAGAAAATGTTTGCAAACTATGCATCTGACAAAGATCTAATATCCAGAATCTATAAGGAACTTAAATCAACAAGCAAAAAACCCCATTAAAAAGTGGGCAAAGGATATGAACAGACATTTTCCCCAAAATAAGACATATATGTGGCCAATGAGCATATAAAAAATGCTTAACATGACTAATCAGTGGAGAAATGCAAACCAAACTTACAATGAGATACCATCTCACACCAGTAAGAATGGGTACTATTAAAAAGTCAAAAAATAAGATACTGGTGAGGTTGTGGAGAAAAGGGAGCACTTATACATTGCTGGTGGGAATGTAAATTGGTTCAGGCACTGTGGGAAGCAGTTTGGAGATTTCTCAAAGAACTTAAACTATCATTCAACCTCGCAATCCCATTACTGGGTATATACCCAAAGGAATATAAATTGTTCTACCATGAAGACACATAAACATGTATGTTCATGGCAATGCTATTCACCATAGCAAAGACGTGGAATCAACCTTAATGTCCATCGGTGGTGGACTAGATAAAGAAAATGCAGTACATGTACACCATAGAATACTATGCAGTCATAGAAAAGGACAAAATCCTATTCTTTGCGGCAACATGGGTGTAGCTGGAGGCCATTATCCTAAGCGGATTAATCCGGGAACAAAAAACCAAATACCATTTGGGTGATACGTGCACTAAAATCTCAAACCTCACCACTATACAATTCATCCATGTAACCAAAAACCACTTGTACCCTTAAAGCTACTGAAATAATAATAAAAAAGCAAATCAAGCTAAATATTGAGTACACACGGACACAAGGAAGGGAACAATAGACACAAGGACCTACTTCAGGGTGGAGAGTGGGAGGAGGGTGAGGATCAAAAAACTACTTTTTGGGTACTGTGCTTATTACTTGGGTGACAAAATAATCTGCACTTCAAAACTCCGTAACACAAAATACCATATACCCATAAAAAATCCTGCACGTGTACACCTTGAACCTGAAAAGTTGGAAAGAAAAAAATCAGAATTGATTAAATTTGAATAAAAACAGTATTTTTTCTGGTTTTGCTTTTCCATTATGTGAAATGATAATTCCAACTTAATTCATAATAAGCAGTGCTCCTGCAGAATGTTTATCTATGCCAGAAGGAAAGAAATAATTGTGTTTTTTGAACTGAATTTGGAATTTTAAAAGTCTCTATTTTGTTTTGAGGAAAATCTGTTGGAAAATTGAAACCAAGCAGTAATAACAATAAGACCCCTCTTTCCTTAGACATGATATCATGCGCCTGGAAAATGTCTTCTGCCTCCTGCGCCCATGCCTAATTCTCTTCTCCCATAGTGAGTGCCTTCAGCATTTTACTACCCGAAATGTTCTAACTAGGAATCTATATAGGTGGTAAAAATATCCTACCCAGAAATTCCAATTCTCTCAGAGATTTTAAATGGGTTATCAATCTCCATCCTTTGATATATCTAGTTAAACAGATTGCTGTGGACCTAGAAACAGTCAAAAATAGGAGGGCACTTGTTTTTTGGGGGTTGGCATGGAGTAGCATTTTGAGGAATGATTGGGGTACAAAAAGAACAGAAGGCACCCAAGAATTACATCTCCTTTAGGTACTTAAACTATTTTTAAAATTTGCCTGAATTAAAGTGACATTATCTTCCACTTCAGGGTGCATCTTATTTTAGAAAGTCCCAGGAATGCTGCTCTGATTTTTGAAGTGAACAGGTTTTACTAGCATGAAGTACTGAACCCTTGGGAACATGTAGAAATGGAATAGTAAAATAATAATGAGACAAAAGATGAATTTCACAAGCATGTATTACATCCCTCCTCTTAAAAATCTATGTCACCCATGTTGAATTTAATGCATTGTTTTCAAACTTAACAGAAATCATTTAGGGGTTTAAAGTAGGCCACAAACTTGTTCTACTCATTACCCAAGTTACTTTCAAATCCCACATTCAAAGCACAAGAGTATCACATGTTTCTACTTCAAGGCTGCACGTACAGGAAACGAAAGCCCTCGACACAGCTTGGTAGCAGCAGATCCAAATCAGAGTAAATTGTGTAAATTATAACTAAATTGCAAAGCATTTGGACAAAGCAGGCATGCTAGTCTAATCAGGAAAGCAGTGATATTTACTTTTCAATAATGCAGGTTGGAAGAGGAATTGGGGGAGGGAGGCATCACAGATCTCTTTTAATATATTTCTGAACTTGGCAACCTGATCTGGTTTTGTCACATATTTGCAGCTTAAAAAGTATTTGGCTTTTACAACAGCCAAAATAAGTATCCTTAATCACTTTCAACCTATGAACAGATGGGCAAATAGTGCTTTTATAAATGGAGCATACAAAATACTTCAATATCAGCCAAAACTAATTAGTAGCAATATCTGAACCAAACTCTAAAACTGATTTAGTGTTTAACATATATTATCGTATAAGCATTAGCAGTTGAAAGGAAATTCCCTGTTCAAATGTTTGCCAAGCTCAGGGTGTAATGTTCGGACATGATTAACTTACTAATTAACTTATCGTATCTTTTCTCACATGTAATCTTGCATAATGTTCTCTTATCTCTCTGAAAACTATTTGATTTGATGCTTTGAGCATAGATTTGTCAAACTTCAAATGAAAAAGTAAAAGGCAGCCAGTCAGCCCTGTTCTTTCTCTCATTCTTAGAGTGACATTAGTAGGAGGTGGCATGAAAACAAGTGGAGTGGTCTCTTCTGTGATGAAAACTTGTTTTGTATCTTGCCTTTAATGACTCACATTTTTATTTTCATGAGGATTTTTTAAGAGTTGTATGGAGACTCTTTAGTGGCTAAAAATGTCTGTAAAAATGACAATTTGCTCCATATCAAAATTCTATGGTAAAGAAAGATAAATTTAAAAATTACATTTGGAGGGTAAGCAAAGAATAATTTCTATTATTCTCTAACTCAGAGGAGGTCACTTAGTCTCCATATATCTGACAGTCACAATACATTTCTCATATCTCATCTACAACTCATATAAAGAATGAACATAAAGTCCGTGGCATAAAATTGAACATTTCTGTAATAGTCTGTCTGTATTTGTGATATGGCTGTATCTTTCAATACTCCTGAAACAAACAAATGAACAAAAACCTAAAGCCAGTTACCCAAGTCATCCTAACTATTGAGGATAGGCTATTGTCAATACCAACCTTTCTGTTGTCATGACATAATTTTGTCCTCCTTTGATTTCATCACACAGAGGATCAAGAGGGCTTGGAATTATGGCTGTGCTACTTATAAATTTATCATTTATAAAATCAGAATAATAATCATCCAACAAAACTATTTTTTTTTTAATTTTGATTTTTTTTTTTTGAGCCAGGGTCTCACTAGGTTGCCTGGGTTAGTTTCTCACTCCTGGGCTCAAGCAGTTCTCCTGTCTAAGCCACCTGACTTGCTGAGACTATAGGTGCACGTCACTGCCTCCATCCTTAACAATACTATTTTGAAGAGTGAAGGAGAAAGTATGTCTGAAATAAATGCTTAATAAAAGATTGTTACTACCACTACTGCTGATATTAATGGATTTAATTATTATACTTTTACTTTACGCAGTGAATGCTAGCCTATTTCAGGAACTGTGAACAAAATCGGAAAACAAGAAACAAATTATCATTTTTCTTTACAACCTAATGTTTTTTTTTACAACCCAGCATCTAATCAGGAATTTGCATCAGTTTTACTGAAGGAGTCAATGAAATAATCTTTGAAGGAAGGTCCTGAAGAGGAGTTCCCTGGAAATAATTGGTGTGATTCCTATCCATTCCTGATTTAGAAACACTGAGTTAATATAACCATTAATAATATTTGGCATGTTTTTGTAGTCTTTTATATATATGTATATAAATATATACATTTTTTAAAGTTACAATTATATAATGCATATTAATATCCTTATTCTTTTAATATCAATTTTTGGAATGACAAGCATTTACTCAAATTATTACATAATCTTCAAAAGCAACACCTTTACGACCTCATAATAGTCTATTGATTGGCTCTAACACAATTTACTTAGATATTTGTTTCTAAATTTTTTCTATTATAAATGAAACTGGGGATGAATGTCTTCATGCATATAGCTTTTTTCATACTTAGGGGAAATTTCCAAAGAGGAAATTACTAGGTTGTATGCTCTTGATTCATATTGCCAAGTCAATCTATTTTCCAAGTAGATTACACAATTGAGAATAATGTTGGAAATGCATCTTGAACCAAACTTTCTCTGGAATTTTATAGATTCACAGGGTTTTCCTCCTAAATTTGGAAGTGAAAAATGGTGCCTTATTTCTATTTTAACTTAAAATAATTATTGAAACATTTTTCTGTATGTATGTTTCTAATTATTTTTTGCCAGGTGTGTGTTTTAACTAATCACAACAAAAAATTTATTTGAGAACATGATGAAACCTTCAAGGGACTCTGGTGGTGTGGTTCTCACAAAAATATGTTCAGAAATTATTATTCCAAAGTTAGGAAATATAATTCAGATGAAATACGGGATGTTCATTTTGGAAGGGAGATTTTATATATATACATATATATGTTTTAATAGAGATATAAAATTTGAAATTAAGTGAAAGATGCTTTTATGAAGACAGGGTTGGTTGCTGGAAACTAAAAGAAAAATGAGCCAGGCTTAGTGATGCATACCTGTAGTCCCAGCTACTTGGGAGATTGAGGCAGGAGAATCACTTGAGCTCAGGAGTTAGAGGTTGCAGTGAGCTGTGATTGCACCACTGCACTCCAGCCTTGGTGATAGAGCAAGACTCTGTTTCTAAAATAAAATAAAAATAAAAATATATTAATAAAAGGAAAATAAAAGAAAAAGATCAGCAATAGATATTGTTTTATCCAGAAAATAAGTACAAATCTGAAATAACGTGAAGGGAGCCAGTCCCTTTTGCTTGTCTGCACATTATTACCATTCTTAGAATGTGTTAGGTGGTCAAAAACTAAATGACTGACTAATGCTTTACCTTCCCATCCAGGGTCATCATATATATATCAGTGAGAGCTGTAAGTCATTCTTTGGTTATAGATTCAGTAATAACTTATATAAAGAAAGGGGGAGCCCTAGAGATTCTAATTATTTTGGAGATTAGTGCTAGACAGAATTACCTGTGTTTGTTTGTCACAGGGTAGCAGGTGCTTATTCCCCTCGATTGTAAGATATTATATACTATTTATGCGTTATGGAGGAAGCTAAGTTGTTTACTTTCTCATCCCTATCTTGTGATCAAGATGCATTCATAAAGCATGATTGTGACTGCGTAAGTTTGTTCAGCAACTGTTTCTTTGGTTTACTCATTATTTATTTTTATTTACAGACAAAATTGTATGTATTGTGTACAACATGATGCTTCGAAGTATATATATGTTGCGGAATGACTAAATCGAGCTAATTAACATATGCATTACTTTACATAGTTATCATTTTTATGGTGTAAACACTTTATGTCCACGCTCTTAACATTTTTCAAGAATACAATATATTGTTAACTATAGTCACCATGTTGTACAATAGATCTCTTGGACTTATTCTGCCTATGTAAATATCATTTTATATCCTTTGGCCAACATCTCCCCAACACCTGCTCCCAAGTGTTCCAGCTCTTTTTGCCACCATTTTACTCTCTACTGTGAGATCAACATTTTAGATTCTACATATGAGTGAGGTCATGTGGTATTTGCCTTTCTGTATCTGGCTTATTTCACTTAGCACAATGTCCTCCAGGTACATCCATGTTGTCACAAATGATAGAATTTCCTTCTTTTTATGGCTGAATAGTATTCCATTGTGTATATATACTGCATCTTCTTTTTTCATTCATATGTTAACAAACACTTAGGTTGATTCCATATCTTGGCTATTGTGAATAATGGTGCAGTGAGCACGGTGGTGCAGATATCTCTGACAAACTGATTTCATTTCCTTTGGATGCGTACCCAGGAGTGGGATAGTTGGATTAAATGGTATTCTGTTTTTAATTTTTTGAGGAAACTCTGTACTGTTTTCCATAAGGTTGTGCTAATTTACATTCCCACCGACAGTGTGCAGGGGTTCCCCGTTCTCTGTGTCCTCTCCAATACTTGCTGTCTTTTCTCTTTCTGATAGTAAATTCTAACATGTGTGAGGTGATAACTCATTATGCTTTTGTCTTTCCCTGATGATTAGTGATGTTGAGCATTTTTTCATACATGTTTTGACAATTTGTATGTCTTCTTTAGGGAAATCTCTATTTGAATGCTCTACCCATGTTCCAGCAACTTTTGATTCAATATCATTAACTTGGTGTTTTACTGAGTCAGTTTCATTGGTAAACATGGAATAAGGAATGGATTAAAACGTGGATGCTTTTATTGTTTCATTAGCAAAACTAGAATCATGATACTAACATATCAGTAACTTCTGTCTAGAAGACTGATAAATCCCCTGGTGTCATATTATATTCTTTCATAATGATTTTATGTAGCAGGATTTTTATTGCCCTTGTCAGTTTTTTCATTGAGGTTAGGAATTAGGAATCATCCAATTTTCTTCTTCCAGGTTTTACCTACATTACATATAATGGTAAAAACACCCGCTTTCTCTTTTTAATATCCTCAAGTTTCCCAATATGTGTTTTCCTGTAACATTCCATTAGTTGGCAATCCCTAACCAACATAGAAAAGAGTGAGCTGGTTTTTTAGGAGGACCTAGTGGGCATCATTTTCACCTAAAGATTAAATCCACGTTCCTTAATAGGAGCCACCATACTAGTTTATTGACTTACCTTTAAATGTTTTATATTAAAATGGAAAATAGATTACAAACTTGATTTTTCAATTACATTATGATAGAAAAAAGTATCAATTCTTATTAAAACTTTGTAAATAAATACTTCTATAATGAACTCAGTAAAGGAATTTTGTATATATTTAACTATTGTTCTATATTGTTTTAAAGATAAAATAAATGAAAATGTATTCTTAATTTCCATAAACTTATTCACAATGATTTATTAACTTATTATATATATGAACATTTTCATTAAGACTTTTTTTCCCCTCAAGTTCTGAGGGGTTAGTTGAAACCATTTATATACTATTTAAAGGATATTTCATTCCAGTTTGTACTAGTAAAAGCAAACAAATTGAAGTTTATAAATTGATTCAAAGAAAAAGCTTTCTCATATTTTATTAGGAAATAAATATGAAACATAATTCAATCAGTGTATTCAATTCTAGATAATTAATTCTTATTTTGCTGATCTTGGTTTAAGCAGATTACCATGTGAAGTTTTCTGTTTCTGGATGAAAAAAAGTCCTGAAATCCTGAATCAGTTCTTCTGCTTAGTCTAACAGGTTCATGGTTATGATGTCAGTTTAAACTGATAAACCTGTACCCTTAGGTCTTTTATTGCTACTATAAACTGTTAAGAAAATGCATTGTTCATAAGGCTACCATTCTTTTGATGTTTCTTTCAAAAGATGAAATTTATAACCTGTAACTTGTAGCAGGGCTTTGGGCAGAAACTACCTGCTAATGATATGATTGATTTGTATAATATATGTTTAGCAAAAATTTGCTGTAATAATCAACAATCTCAGAGTGGAGAGGAATAGAGTCCTCTACTGAGGACATACATTTTTTTTTCATATGGATTTAGTCATTGATCACCTTGAAATAAGAACATATTGACAACAAGGACATTGACAAACCTCAAGGTTTTAAAAATTTCATCCCTAATGTCACGACTTGACAGATAATTTACCTCTGAAACAAAACCTTTGAAAAAATCAATTTGACAGTTATTGTGTTAGTCTTTGAGTATAAACCTAAGTATATGCATCAGTTATCTATTGCCACAATGGCATCACGAAACTTAGTGGCTTAAAACAACAGCTATTTATTATTTCTTGTGCAACAATAATGATGATCTGGTCCAGACCTGGGCTCATGCTAGTGGGTACAACTTCTCTCTTCCCCACGTGGCTTCTCATCCTTTAGAGACTTGCTGGCTTATTGTCATGTAGATGTAGGGTTCTGAAAGAATGAAACTGTGTAAAGTCTCTTAAAGCACATACTTAGAACTGGCACATTATCACTTCCATTGGATTCTATTGGCTAGACCGATTCACAAGACCAGCTCATAGTCCTAGAGTAGGTGAATAGACTCCACCTCTTGATGAGTAGGGCTGCACAATCACGTTGCAAAGGTATGGATTTAAGGAGGCTTTAATTGGCCATCAATATACCATACTGTGCTTCTAATATGTTTATGTTAATGTAAAAATATGTATGTACATGCGTATTTTGAGATAGGGTCCCACTCTGTCACCCAGGCTGGAGTGCAATGGCACAATCATTGCTTACTGCAGCCTCGACTTCCTGGGTTTGGGCAATCCTCCCACCTCAGCCTCCCATGGTAGCATGTGCCACCATGCCTGCTAATTTTTCATAGTTGTTTTTGTAGAGACAGAGTTTCACCTTGTGGCTCAGGCTGGTCTTGAACTCCTGGATTCAAATAATCCACCTGCTGCAGCCTCCCTAAGTGGTGGGATAACAGGCATGGAGCCACTGTACCTGGCTTTATTAATATTTTATTTGTTATATATTCAACTTAGGCCAAAATTTTCCTTGATTAGTCACCTCTTTTTATATTTTGAGATTTGATAAACAGGACAGCCCTCAATACAGTATTGAATTAGATAAAAATATGGACCATTGTAACAAGGTCAAGGATCATGAGTCTTGTCAAGGAAAAGACATGACCCTGAAGTGGCAGTAGCCCATACCAAGCTGTATTTGGGCAGCACATGGATAGGTTTGCATGAGAGGTCTCTCCCAGCAAAGGCCTTCCAGAGGCTGTGACCTGCAGCCACTACCCAGAAGGAGTAGTGGTCTCCTGTGGGAGAGGGAAATCAGAGAGGGGACTTCCATGTCTAGATGATGACACTCAACCACAGGATGGAGAATCTCTGGGTCATTGAGCTCCAAAGAGCAGCAGCCACATGAGGTCTTTTATAGCCCCAGGATGTGCCTTATTGATGTCTAACAGATATTGGAAGCAATTTCATGGTGTAGGCAAAGCAAGTAGACTCTAAACGGCTAAAAATATGCTTATTTGGGCCATATTTAAAACAACTGAATGTCTAAGAATTTTGAATTTGGAGCTGGCAAGCTTTTGAGCCAATGGTCCTAATATGCAGAAGTAAACATAAGGGCCAACATATAGGAAACCTGGCTTTAAAAAAATAAAATTGTTATAACATTTGTATAACAACCACACAAGACATACCTTGTCATGTCTTGCAGCCCTCCTTTTATATAGTGAAGAAGAAAATCTTTGGTATGATCCTGAAGCCATCTGTGATACCCAAAAGATAGGTTAAAAAGACATTATAATGTTTTGTTTGTTTGTTTGTTTAATTTGCAACTTGAGGCCCGGCACCGTGGCTCATGCCTGTAATCCCAACACTTTGAGAGGTGGAGGCAGGGGATCATTTGAGGACAGGAGTTTAAGACCCACCTGGCCAGCATAGCAAAACCCTGTCTCTACTAAAAATACAAAAAATTAGCTGTGTGTGGTGGCACACACCTGTAATCCCAGCTACTCGGGAGGCTGAGGCATGATAATTGCTTGTACCCAGGAGGTGGAGGTTGTGGTGAGACTAGATCGCACCGCTGCACTCCGGCCTGGGTGACTCTGGGTGACAGAGCAAGACTCTGTCTCAAAAAAGGATAATAATAATAAAATAAAATTTGGAACTTGAATGTGGGGAAAACATTGAAAAAATTGTCAGATGAAGTAAAACATGAACAGAAGTCACAGGTGCCTTTTGAGTAAAAAAGAAGTAACAGAGACACAAGTAACTAAGTAACTTTAAATGTTAGGAATACCAAACTTTGCAAAAAAGTCACAAAGAAGAGAAAAAAGATTCACAAGCACAATAAAAGGAATACTTATGTGATAAAAGGAACTTTTTGATATTTGGGCAAAATATATTGAAGGCACAGAATGGTTTTCCCTATGTTAAGAGCAGACTATGTAATCAAAAATCAGTTTGTCAGTGTAACAAAAGTGATATCATATTCTAATTTTACTTTTAAAATGTACTACCTATGTAATGTTTTATAGTTAAGGATTCACAAGCATTTCTCTGTTTTATGATTAAGCTCATCAAAATTTACCATTGTCAAAATTTAGTGTATTAGCTTCTTTTCAAACTCATTATTTGTAAATACAATTTGTTTTCCATCAAGACTTCTATAAATTGTTCACTTCTATAAATTGTTCTTGTCTTTTCTTTAACATTCCAATTATCTAGAGATATAGTATTGATCAAAGTTCATCTGTTTCAGACCTAAGATAAAATTCATTTCTTTTCAATTGTTATGATAACCAGACAAACCACATTCATCATTTTGTAAACATGCTTGCATTTCTTCTTATTTTTTACGTAATATAGTTCTGATTATTCATATTAACTACAGCTTTTACCCCAAGTAACTTTCAATTCTCTCTCTGCCTCTGTTGTCTGTGTCTCTCTTTCTTTGTCTCTTTTCTCTCTCTCTCTCGTACACATGTACACACACACACACACACAAACTTTTCAGTAGAGGATTAAAAACTCTGTGCCTCTCAAGGCAACTTAGGAGACCAGAAGACTGTAATGACCTAGAGCTGTCATTTCAATAGTACACATTACATATCACCCTACCATTACACATATTCCTTTGCTATTTGCATCTTGTTAGAACATGAAACCTTCCCTCACTTTTTGGCTTGGGTATTTAACTATTTCTATAACAGTCCTCTTATTTCCTCCGAGAGAAATGAGAAAAAGATGTCAACTCAGAATCTCTTAGGTCTTGATGCTACGGACAAGCCAGAAGTAATCATTACTATTTCACCTGCATTCCACTTGATCTCATACATCTCATACATCAATGCCCGTTCCTGAAATTTATTATATTAGCCAAGCAAAAATCCTCTTAGAAGGCAGAGCTGCCCCTTTTCTAAGCTATTCAAAATCAGTCTTAATTTAAACAAACAAATACAAAACCTTGTTTCCTATTCTTCAGCTCTTCTGGCAGCTTTGTTTAATAAGACATCTATCCCTCAGTGTACAAAATGATATATATTTGGCTCAGTAATTTATAAAAATTTTCAAGAGAGTGAAAGAAAGAAAATGATAGAATGAATCAGCCACTGATACAAAAGAGCTACAGTTATAAGAATATTGTACAAGACTAATTTATTTCCTTTTGCAAAGAGGAAAATGACTTTTTTTTCATTTACACACAGAAACAAAGAGAACTAGCAGCCTCAGTTATACATGTTTAGATATAGGTCAAAAATAAATATACAGCACAATTTTCTGTGCTTCAACAAATCTCACTGGTTCATTGCAGCTACTTGGGAGTAGGAAGGTCAGGAAGTAAAAAAGATCTCCAACAAATTCTTCTTATGAAAATTTCTTAATCTTGGGCTGATCTCCATTCTAGTGGGTGGGAAATTTTCTCTTGAATGATATTCAAACTAGTGTTCAAAAATGGTGTTATGCTAGTGTTCAAATGACATACAATATAGAGAATATCAGGAGATAGTACAAGCTTCAAGAATAACTACAGAAAGACAAATATGAAAAGACAGAACTGGGATTTCCTGCCATCTACCACTGAACAGAGACTTTGTGGCTGGGTCAAATAATCAAAATCATACTCCACATTTCAGTTACCAAGAGAATAAAAATAATAGCCATATACAAAACAGAACAAGACTTAAGAATCAACTTAACGTAAAAATTAAATAAAACAGACTAAGAAAATAATGCAAAAACAGAGTGAGCATGAGTCAGAGATTCACTCTGAGAATCAAGAAACTTGGGTCTGGGATTCAGAGGTGTAGGTACAGATCATTTTTGGGGCAAGACTGAGCCCTGGTGAATGAATTGACCTGGGCATCTCAGTCAGTGGAACTCCATTTGTGAGAGGGCAGAAATAAAAACATTAAGAAGAAAGCATTTTTATATGCTAAAAATTGCAAGGGAACTAGACTTTGGACTTTGGAAGACTTTGAAAAAACTGGCTATCATATGTAAAACATAACAGGTATATACATATAACAAAAAAGCTGACACAAGGTTACCAAGATTACAGATAATCTGTTAATGGTAGTAAATCTTCAGTTTTCTCAAATGTTATTAATCGCTGCTGGGGTCACTGTATTAGGGTTCTCTAGAGGGACAGAACTATTGGAATATATATATATATGTATAGGAATATACATATAGGAATATATATATAGGAATATATATATAAGAATATATATATATAGGAATATATATATATAGGAATATATATATATAGGAATATATATATAGGAATATATATATATAGGAATATATATATATAGGAATATATATATATAGGAATATATATATATAGGAATATATATATATAGGAATATATATATATAGGAATATATATATATAGGAATATATATATAGGAATATATATATATATAGGAATATATATATAGGAATATATATATATAGGAATATATATATAGGAATATATATATATAGGAATATATATATAGGAATATGTATATATAGGAATATATATATAGGAATATGTATATATAGGAATATATATATGTATAGGAATATATATATGTATAGGAATATATATATATGTATAGGAATATATATATAGGAATATATATATATAGGAATATATATATAGGAATATATATATATAGGAATATATATATAGGAATATATATATATAGGAATATATATATAGGAATATATATATAGGAATATATATATATAGGAATATAGGAATATATATATATAAGAATATAGGAATATATATATATATATATGTATAGGAATTTATTAAGTATTAACTCACATGACCATAAGGAGGTCCCACAATAGGTCGTCTGCAGGCTGGGGAGCAAGGAGAGCCAGTCGGAGTTCAAGACTGAAGGACTTGGAGTCTGATGTTTGAGGAGGCATCCAGTATGGAAGAAAGATGTAGCCTAGGAGACTAGGCCAGCCTCTCTTTACACATTTTTCTGCCTGCTTATATTCTAGCTGCACTGGCAGCTGATTATGTTGTGCCCACCCAGATTAAGGGTGGGTCTGTCTTTCCCAGCCCACTGACTTAAATGTTAATCTTCTTTGGCAACACCCTCACAGACACACTCAGGATCAATACTTTGTTCCTTCAATCCGGTCAAGTTGACACTCATTATTAACTACCACAGTCACCCATAGCCGTATTGCAGACTGGTCATTGTTTGCAGTATCACCCTTCCCATCTGCTGATCCTATAGGCCATGATCCTACCACCATAGTACAGAGACTCTCAATTCAAAGCATTTGAATCAAAGTTACTTTTCTGATGATGTTTGGTTAACAGAATATCAGTGCCAAATAATTAAATAATTTTGAAGCGCTCTGTAGTTTAAAATAGCTTCTAGGACAGGAAAATTATTTGAACTAACCTGCCGTGTCATATGAAAACATTCTCTTTGGAATAGTTGTAGATAGACTGACAAATTCACTTTCTTTTGGATTTCTTTTCATTAGAAGGTTAATTTTATCCATGTAATATTGATCTTGGCATATTCAACCTTCTTTGGAGGACCTTATTGACATGTCCTGGTGATACTATGTATTGAATTCTATGTACAAGTTATAATATATTTCCTATTTCAATGTATTCATCATTGAAATAATTTAAAACTGTTTGTGGAAGTGTTAATTTTTCATATTATCTATAATAAGAAATTGTTTTATTTTTAGGATAAAAGGTACTCCAAATGAAACTGATAAACTTGACAGTAAAGTTAAAAGAATTGGACCACACATAGAAATCTTCCAAGTGTTCCGAGAAAGAAAAAAATTCATGATTACTCCAAAATTGATTAGAATGGTCACCATCATGCAGGCACACGTCAGGGGATGGCTTGAACGCAAAAGACTGCAAAGAGTAATGACCAAGGTAAGATATCCATCAGATATTATAATGTGTTTAAAATTTCTCATTAGATTCAATTAAGTAGAATTTTGAACAGTCATCTGGTCAATATGCCTCTGATTTTTCTAAGTAAAATTCTGTGTACATACTTTTTTTTTTTTTGGAGATAGAGTTTTGCTATTGTCGTCCAGGCTGGAGTGCAATGGCGTGATCTTGGCTCACTGCAACCTCTGCCTCCTGGGTTCAAGCGATTCTCCTGCCTCAGCCTCCTGAGTAGCTGGGATTACAGGTGCCTGCCACAACATCTGTCTTGTTTGTTTCTGTATTCAAATGCCTAGAATGGTGTTTAGTATGTAGTAGGCACTCAACAAATACCTATTGTATTTGATTATATGTAGGCACTTAACAAATACCTCTTGAGTGGATGAATTAATATAATTGTAGAAGTTTATTATGGCAGTCTAAGGAGATCACACACACACACACATCCTTAAAGTTCTGTCTACACACATTTGACACATGCTATATAGTTCAATTACAGCATTTCCTAATATCAGAAGTAATTGTAGAATCATTCATATCCTCTGGGACAAAAATGAATCTAAAAAATTGAGAGAGAAAGAATGGGCCAAAGATGAGGGTGAAAAGGAGTGATTTAATTGATAAAGAAAATGCTGAATTTCTATACGGAGATAGAATTTGAGATTAAAAAAAACGTACTTTTAAAGGATCAGAGCCAATATAAAGTAGATTGTTGACTTTTATTTGGTTATAAAATTTGTTATGATCATTGATTTTCTTTTTTATTCCATCAATGGCATGATGCTTTGTCTGTTGGATGATTGCTTTGTTGATGTGGTTAAAGTTGTTTCGCCTACTGTCAAAATCCTAGTATGACAGCCTGTAATGCAGTTAATAGTAAGTTTCCTGGACTGTGCTTGTGTGAAGGGTTGCTGTTGGGGGAATTCTTGATAACTTTCTGCTCTAGAGGTTGCACAGCAAATCACTGGATAATTGTCAGCACAGTGGCAGTCCCTCCACTGGGAGACTTCCATAGTCATATTGCTTTACTGCCACCTCAGAGTTTGTTGCTGTGGACAGTGTCTGCTAGAATGTGTGCTAGAAGTTTAAGATTACTCAAGAGACTGTACAATTTCCATTCCCTGTGAAAAATTTAGTTTGGAATTATTTGGAAATAATGAAGCAGCATCAAATTATCTTACCTGTTATACATCAAAAGACCACAGAGATTGCTGTATTTTAATATGAATATTTTTTCCACAGTTAAAAATGTCCTTTTCCTTTAAAAATTTTTGTGCTGTTTGTTTGCATGTGTTTTGGTATAAGTAATAATGATATTAAAAATTATAAAGACACAAAACAGGGTATGTTCCTCGATGTAACGCTTCTAGGCTCTTACTTAATTTCAATATTTTTCTCTAAATATTTATAATTTTAAAGTTTTAATCCTTAATTAAATATATTCTATTGCTATTGGCTAAAAATGTTGAAATTCCAGGACATTGGAATGGTTGATAGCTACAATAATAAAAAGTGTTTGAAATTGGCTTTTAATGAATATTTGTTGAATCAATAAATTTGGAACAGCGCTGGAGAATCTGAGTTTCAATATTACTATAAGAATAACTCAATGGTCTTCAATATTTTGGAGGTTATAGAATTCTTTGAAAATTTGATAAAGTAGGAATTTCCTATCATTATCTCAAAAGAACAAAACAGAAATAATAACAAAATCTGAACCTATTCATGAAGCCTATAGGACAGGTCACATTGTATAGCAGCAATCCCCAACCTTTTCAGTGCCAGGGACCAGTTTTGTGGAAGTCAATTTTTCCATGGACCAGAGCAGGGGCAGGGATGTTTTCGGGATGAAACTGTTCTGCTTCAGATCATCAGGCATTAGATTCTCATTAAGAGCACACAACCTGGATCCCTTGCATGTGCGGTTCACAATAGGCTTCTTGCTCCTATGAGAATCTAATGCTGCCACTGACCTGACAGGAGAAGGAGCTCAGGCAGTAATGCTTGCTCACCCACCATTCACCTCCTGCTTTGCAGCCTGGTTCCCAACAGGCCACAGACCAGTTGGTTGGGGACTCCTGTTGTATAGAACAGTTTTATTACATAACATGTGCTAACACTCACAAGTACCTGAAGACCTATGTTCATTTATTCAATAACATATGTATTTTTTGATTTGATAATAGTTACTATATACTGGGTCCAATTTTCTGCCTGGTGTGTGAAGAGCATACATAGTCTGGTGAGCAATGCAGACAACTGAAAGAAGTCTTAGGTATCATCAGAGCATTTAGAAAGGCCATTTAACCCCAAGTGTGTTTGATGTGGCAATTGGATAGGACCAATAAACTGAGATCTGGAGGGTGAGGCTTTATTTTGTCAGGTATACTGGGAGGCTGAGAGGCACAGGAAAGACAATATCAATGAGCTTAGGTGAGCTATTTACATTTAAGGGGCTGGGGCATAGCTGGGAGGACAATGGCAGTAAAGGAAGCTGAAGGTAGGAATCAGATTAATAAAGTTCTTAGAAACCTTAATAAGGAGTTTATACTTGGTGTCTGAGAATGGATGCCTTTAAAATAGATCAGTGACACCAATAGATTTGTATTTTTGAAAAATTACTGACTTTGGACAATGGATTGGGAGGAGAGGGTGACAAAATGGAGGGAGAACAACTAGTATGCTTTTTCAGTAATCCAGTGCATGGTGGTGATGGGGAAATGGACAGTTGAGAGGACTTTGGGTTTGGTTGTATTTGGAGATAAGGAAGAGGGTGGAGTCAAGAATGATTCCCAGGTGCTTGTCTTGAGCAATCTGGTGTATGGTTGAGAAATGCAGAATTTAAGGGAAAGGGCAGGCAAGAGGGAGCAGAAGAAAGGAACGAAGGTAGAGTCCAATTTTCAACACTGTGTTTTTAACACTGAGTCCAAGTTTCAACACTGAATTTAAAACTTCTGTGGGAAATCCTTGAGATGTCTGGGAAGCAGTTGAGTATATGGGTCCAAAATTCAGAAGGGAATTGGGCCATATAGAAAGACTTGGGATTTATCAGTAGTTCTTAAATTCTTTCACTGAAGAAGAATGTAAAACCCTCTCATCTATAAAAGTACCTCATTTTGGCAATGAATCTCATTATATTTCTGAGAAAGCTCTTCCCCCAGGTGACGCTCCTTTACTTCATTCAGGTCTCTGCTCATTGTCACATTATCGAAAAGCTGCCCCATACTAACCTGTACAAAATACTCTCTAATCACTCCCTGTCTCTTTTAAAACACTTTATTGTTCTTCATGGCACTTACTACCACCTAACATATATTTGTTTATTAGATTATTGCTCCTTTCACTAAAATGTAACCCCCTAAAAACAGAAATTTTATCTTTCCTGATCTTTAATCTATTCACAAGGTCTTGTACATTCTTGGCCCATACTAGGAGCCTAATACATGTTTTTAATAAATTATTTTCAAGAGAGTGAAGGACACATAACAGCATTTTGGGGCCAGGAGGGATTTGAAATTTGAGAAACGTCTTCTAAATATGTTGATGCAGCTCCTTGACCAAAGATGCCGTCCTTGAAACCTGCCACCACCCATAGATTTGAGAATCATTGTTACTGATACTAACTGGAGCCATGAGAGTCAATGTCATTGTCTAGGGAGACTATGTAGAGTAAAGAGAGAATCATAAAAGGAAAGATTGAGAGGAACTGGTTGGCGTTCAAGGGGAAGCAGAAGATGAGTATTCCACAAACACTAAAGTAGTAACCAGAGAGGTAAGAAGAAAACCAAAATATGCTAGATCAAGGAACTTGAAAGGCAGTACAAGGAAGAGGGTTAGGTCCATAGTCTCCAATGCTGCTAGACAGAATTTTCTGGCTTTATTAACAGTACGTTCATGCAGTGAAAACATCTGCAGTAGATAAATTGAGGCACTATGAGGTTTAGAGAAGGATAGTTTAAGATAAAAAATATTTATGTATATTTAATGCCCATTGGAAGAAGACAGTAAGAGAGAAAGGTTGTCAATACAAGAAAGATGAAGATAATCCATATTATAAGGCCTTTAAGGAGATTGGAGGGGGTGGATTTCTAATTTACTTGACAAGATTAGCGTTAAGTGAGAGGAAACATATTTCTCCATTGTTGCAGGAGAAGAAGATGTGTAGATGCAGCAAAGTGTTTAGACTTGCTGGTGGGAAGTTGGGGTTGCAATAAACTAATTGTTTTTTCTTCCTTTGTGAAGTAAGGAATTAGGCCATTTGGTGAGAGTAAGCATTTAGATGGGTTTGAATGTTTGAGAAGATTGAGGTAATATAGAAAATGGCAGAGAGATGCCTTAAAAAGCATGCATGAAATTCCAGGCCACTTTGAGAACCCCATTGAGGTTGGTGATCAAGAATTGGAGTAGTATCATTTCTCCAGTTTGTATAATTTTCTTTAGTAATTATGAAAAATGAGGCATGGAGATGTAACATAATTACCCAAAATTGGACATCTTGCAAGTGACATAGTTGAGAATGAATTTTGAGAATCAAACATAAGGCTGTCTAGCTCCAGAGCACTATAAAACGAGGCCATTCTGGTACCAGAAGTGTCCAATTATTGCAAATGGTGGAGTCTTTTCTCAGGTCAGGCTCAACATGAACATTGGAGTTTCCTGCCGAAAGCCAAGGCTAGATAATACTCCCACCTGACGCTAATAGAGCTAATCCAGGTGAGCTCACATCAGAGACATGAAGCCAAGAACCACGGCCTATAGAGAGGCACCCTTTCTATGGCAATCAGGAGCTGCTATTTAACATTTTTCGGAGTACACTGGGGGAAAACAATATATTTTTATTTATATTTAATGATAAAGTTGACCAAGAACATTTATTTAACAGTTTCTATACTGAGCAATTAGACATAGAGTGATTGAGGCATATGCTTCAGGTAGTAGTAAAAATAATCTCTTTGACTCAGATCAAAATGAGTACAGCAAGCAACAGTGACACAGAGGAGAGGCCTGAAAGAGGGCAAGAGGAACCAAACCTAGGAGAGACACATGTCCAGTAGCTATGCATGGATAAGGTCTTCACTAGTTTCTCAGTGGATGGGAAAGTGAATATAAGATTCACACTTAGTGGTATTTGTGGCTTGTATATTTGTAAGTGTGTGTTTATGCGTATGCGATTGAGATAACTATTTAGAATGTTCAATTTTTATTTCACTGTGTATAGGTTTAGCCATTTTAAAACATTTTCCCTTTTGTTTTTATAAGGCTTTTGAATAAATTTTTTTTGGTATTTTCATACCTAAATGCTTAGACAAGGTGGGACTTCAATCAACAAATGTGGTCAGGATATCTTCTTATAAGTCTATAGAATCTTTTTTCAAAGTTAAAAGTCAAACTGGCAAAATAATTGCTGAAATATGACATGAAGTTTAAAAAAGCCTAACATATAAAAATCTCTTACAAACAGGTAAGAAACACACTAACGGAAATTAAGTCCTACTAAGTGTTGTATGATGGCGGAATTCTCCAAACAATGAATAAATTACTTAAGAAAAAAAAAAGACATGACCATATCAAGCAAAAGCAAACTGAAATAAATACTGGAAAATTTTATTAAATGTTGATAAGTATAATACATTTGTCCATTAAGATAACAGAAATTGGAATATTATAATCAGTAATTTACAATAACTCTTTATATTGCAATATTGCTGTTGTAAGTAGAAATTTGTACTTTTTGTCTGATAAATTCTACCTTGAGAAATATTTAGACTTATAGTGAAAGATTTACATACTGAAATGTACTAGCACAATAGCTGAAGCATATTGCCATGCAAAAGGCTGTGAGGGACACTCCCTGTAATAAAAACCACATGGATGGACCATTGACATTTTCTCTGGCTCAACTTCCTAACCATGAAACACCCTAGGTAACCTTCCAAATGCCTGAGATCTGAAAAGGGCTCCCTTAAAAGATAGATTGTGTTCCCCAAAAGAGTTATTACATTCAGAGGAAAAGGTACTCAAATTGAAGTTGGTGGTTGCCCAATGCCCTTCCTTTTCTCAGAAACATCATCTGTCCAAGTAGCACATTCCAAGAGGGAACTTTTCTATTCAGGTTTTAAAGATACAATCAAAAAACTGCTTGATTCTTAATTATAAGCAAAAGAAATCCACTTATAGATTTAAGCAGAAAGATGTTGAATAGGATATTGTACAGAGGTCTAGAGAACTAAGTTCAGAAGCATAAAGGAATAGTAAAGGCTGGGTAGCTCCCAGTTATCCAGCCAAATCCTATACAGAAAGAGTCCGATGCAGAGACTGAATCCTGGGTGTTCCTGACTTCACAAATGCTGCCCTTGAAAAATGTATATTGGTACTACAGTTACTCTGTCACACAAATAGATTTCCCACTGTTTCACTCTTAAAATCATTATTTGTTTCCATTCAAAGTTTGGGATTGGTGGAGATAATGGATGAAGTTTACATGTGTGCATCCTAGCAACAGAAGAGGTATGAGTCATGAGCATCTGACTTTTGGCTTCAAATTGTGGGAAGTGAGTTCTGCCTCTCACTAAGATTCATATGTTGGGAATGTGCCAAAAGTGCGACCAATTTATTATTTTTTTTAAAGACAAAAGCCTATTGAACAAAAGGCAGATTAAAAATACACATTGAAAAATGTTATTAAATGTTGAGAGACATTAGCAGATTCTGTGTATGCATTTTCATCCAGAATCTGCTATTAGATGGAAGGAGAAAGGAGAAGAGGAAGGTAATAAAATTATGCTGATTTATTTGTCATTCAAATAAACAAAAAATATTATTTCACATAAACGGAAAATAACATGACAGAAACAAGAAAAATAATGTGTAATATGGGCCGGGTGTGGTGGCTCACGCATGTAATCCCAGCACTTTGGGAGGCCGAGGCGGGCGGATCACAAGGTCAGGAGATCGAGACCATCCTGGCTAACACAGTGAAACCCCGTCTCTACTAAAAATACAAAAAATTAGCCAGGCGTGGTGGCGGGCACCTCTATTCCAAGCTACTCAGGAGGCTGAGGCAGGAGAATGGCGTGAACCCGGGAGGTGGAGCTTGCAGTGAGCCGAGATTGCGCCACTGCACTCCAGCCTGGGTGACAGAGCGAAACTCTGTCTCAAAAAAAAAAAAAAAAAAAAAGAAAGAAAAAAAAGAAAAAATTAATGCGTAATATGAAATATGCTAGGAAAGAAACAAACAAAAAAAATCTTGTAGAATGGATGAAAACACGGCCAGGTGCGGTGGCTCATGCCTGCAATCCCAGCACTTTGTGAGGCCGAGGTGGGCAGATCATGAGGTCAGGAGATCGAGACCATCCTGGCTAACATGGTGAAACCTGACCTCTACAAAAATACAGAAATTAGCCGGTCATGATGGTGAGTGCCTGTAGTCCCAGCTACTCCAGAGGCTGAGGCGTGAGAATCGCTTGAACCCAGGAGGCAGAGGTGCACTCCAGCCGGGTAACAGACCAAGACTCTGTCTCAAAAAAAAAAAAAAAAAAGGATGAAAACACTAAATCAAAAGGAATGTAGAGTAAAATTAAGCGGGCTCTGGAATGCCTCTATGCTAGTTTCAAAACCAATGATACAACTTACTGGCTATGGGGCCTTGGGAAAGTTATTTAAAGATTTTCTGCTTCAGTTTTTTTCATTTATAATATGGTATGCAAAACACAGAAAAGGAAAGCCAACTCAGCGATAAGTGTGTAAATGTAAACACATTCCTAAACAAACAAGAAATAATGAAAATTTAAAAAATTAAGCCTTTAAGAAGTCAAGAACAGGAAAATAAATCTAAATATTATTTAGAAAGGAATTAATAAAGATATATAGAGACATTAATAAGCCAGAAAATGTAAAACGTAAAAATAATTGACTTGTTAACTAAAAGGGAATAGCTCTTTAGAAAAGAGAAAAAAATATGAAATAGGTAAATATTTAAAACTTTAATAGAAAAACTGTCGGTGGAATGTTGAAAATGCATACACAGAAGAATGTAGTCACAGGTAAACTAATAAAACAAAATTTGCACATATGCTGAAAAGGGTTAATTTCTTGAATATTCAAAGAGATTTTTAGAAATCAACAACAACAAAAAAACCTTAAAAAGCCCAGGGAAAAATAGGTAAAGGACATGAATGTACAATTTCCAAAGGAAATAAGAGACAACAATTTGAGCACCCAGAGAGGACTGCTTAGACAAGAATCATCTATTACAGAATAATACCTTAATAAGACTACATTGTTTCTGGCGGAGTGGGCTACATATTATAGAAATCCGGACACAAGTATAGGAAGTGTCTGTGAAAGAAGCCGATATTGGAAGCTCTATTCTATGGGAAGTATGAATATATAATGACAAAGCAATTCATAATGGAAATCTCTGAACTTCAGGGAGATTATGTTACTCTACAATGCGTATATTTAGCCAGCCTAGGCAATAAACAATAAATACACCCATAATCTAAGAAACTAGGTGAAATAGACTAAATGAAAGCGGCAAAATCAAATTAAATATAAATACTAGAAATATATAAGGAGCTTTTCTGTCTTTGTAGGCTTTGGATCATGGACCGGATATGAAAGCAGTTATTAACATGTATGGCAGACTAATCCACCGTGTTAGATATCGACGTGGTCTTTGGAGGACAAGACAAATTGTCAGCTTAGCAGAGCTAGAGGAATGGATGGACCGAAAAAAATGTAAGTGATACAGACACTTCTGGTTTGAATTTAAGTTTGGAGTTAATTTAACCATTGGAATTTTAAATATAATTACCTTTAGAAAGCAAAGGTAGATTATATTTTATATTGCTGTAAGCAATATGCATTTTAAATTAGAATGTTGTATATTTGAATTAATTTATTTGGATCCTCTGCAAGTAACAGAAAACTCATTCTAGCTAACCAAAGCAAAAAGGAAATTTAACAGCAGAATATTGCAAAGATAGTGAAACAATTAGCTTTCAGACTGAATATGAAACACAACTGCTTCAGAGATCTAGGGAGCAGGAAATAAGGGATAATCTCAATTTGCCTCTGGGGGATAGATAAGCCCCTACCACTTAAAGACTCTTTGTTGCTATGCTTTAAATTCATATTCCAGGGAGACAGCAGCTGATATGTATAACTTGAGTCATAAATCCAACACTTTGCAGTGGGAGGGTAGGGAATCTTGCTTGAGAGTTGTACAGAAACTGTTTTCATTGGAGGAGGGGTAGCTGCACAAAGGAAAACTAAGTATTTATACCAGAATAATAGTTAATGGACACCGAGCATGCTAGACAACACATTGCTTATTAGTGTTAGAATTCTATTCATAGAACAAATTATCTCATTGATGTCTTAATTTTCAGAGATCCCAATTTATATTTATATTTAATGAATTCAGTATTGCTTAGGATTAGGATAGATTATTAGTGCCAGTTTCTTGACTAAAAAAATGATACAAGTAAATTATATTTAATTGGAATCATTGTCTTACTGCTTTATAAGGTAAAAATGTGAAAATGTTGGTAGTCTCAGCTAGTCATACAGTATTTATTTTACATTTAAGACTGTAAGTTCCATGAAGAAAGGGATTATGTCTGTTATATTTATCAGTAAGTACTATCTAGCAAATGCCTGGTTTCTAAGAAGGGCTCAAAAATATCTGTTAAAATGATAGTTTTCATTAAGTTATGATAAAATTATGTGCTAAAAGCTATTTGCAGATAACCAGAACTCTTTGAGTTAGAATAGTTTCTTTTCTATGGCTAGAGGTAGAGGGAGGAAGAAGTCAGAGAGAGAGGAGAAAGAGAAAAGGGAGAGAGAGGTTGTTCTATATAAGTCAGACGTCCCTAGATCAATTCATCCAGCCCAGCCCAACAGCCTGGTTTCTAGAGAAAAGAGCAGAAAGCAGCAAAGTGTTGGAGAGATGGGAAGACAGGAAGAAGAAAGAATGAGAAAGCGAGAAGAGAGAGAGAGAGGCAGAGATAGAGAAAATCCTTCTCCCATTAAGAAGCTACTTGGACTCCTTTTACTTATAGAACTGAGAGAGAGAGAGAGTGAGAGTCAGATTTTAAGACTTTTGCCCATAAACTCTCCATACCACTAGTAGAAAATTCAGGAAGATCTTAGTACTTTTTTATGAATCGTAGTTTATGTTATATAATCTGATATAAACGTACTGATTTTATAATACTTATCAAAATATATACTAAAACTTTACAGTTATTACACTGACCACATTTTCTTTTCCATCCACTTTAATTTTTAGCTGCTGACTTCTAAATCACATATCCTTTCCAAAATGCTCCTACTATTTTACTCAATTAGTCTTCTCTTCATACCCCAAACTATCACTAAATTGATTTTTTAATGTTATGGAATGTTTATTTTTCATAGCTTTACTTTCTTTCCATGGTTTCTCCTTCTCAATTTGTAATGCAGATTTCAATATTTTTGCATCCTAAAATATCCCTTCAGTTTGAAAAAAATAATGTGATTTCTGTTTTCCAGCCTGGACTCTGGTGCTTTCTAGCTGAGAAGCTTTTTGAGTAAAAGTCTTATAGATAGTGAGGGATAAGCCAGGTGGACTCTGGGGGAAGAAGGTTCTAAGCAGAGGGAGCAGCAAGCACAAAGGCCTTAATTTGGAGATGGCTAGTCTTGGAGAAAGCCAGGAGACTAGTATTACTGGAATGAAGTTTGTGACTGGAAAGCAGAGCAAAATGAAATTGGAAAGGTAGTGGTGAGCACAGGTTACGTCAAGCTTTATAGACCATTGCATTTTACCTTGAGAGAATTGGGAAGCCATTGGAGGATTGGGAACAGAGGACTATGAAGCAACTTGTGTTGCAGACATCACTCTGGTAATTTTGTTGAGAATAGGCTCACATGTGGCAAAAACAGAATAAAGGAGTCCAGTTAGGACAGGTGGTGGTCTGTCCAACATAGGAGCTGAACAATAGAACAGAAATTGGTAAATGAATAATTTAAAGAATTACCATGTGTTCTCATTGTTCAATTCCCACCTATGAGTGAGAATATGTGGTGTTTGGTTTTTTGTTCTTGCGATAGTTTACTGAGGAGGGGGGAGGGATAGCATTGGGAGATATATCTAATGCTAGATGACAAGTTGGTGGGTGCAGTGCACCAGCATGGCACATGTATACATATGTAACTTACCTGCACGTTGCGCACATGTACCATAGAGCCTAAAGTATAATAATAATAATAATAATAAAAAGAAAAAAAAAAAAGAATTACCAACCAGAGCATCCATTTACATTGAGGGGTAAAGTAACTCAATAGAGACAGAATTTGCAAGTTCTAATTTGTCTTCATGTTACTTAGAAAATTCTTCATCCTTTCCATGTGTTGATGGCTAATTGGGTGACATTTGGCAGATACCTATACCCTTTTTAAGCATCTTTCAATGATCAGAAAATTTCATTAATTTTCGTGATTTAAATTTTATATTTACCCTAAGTATGTCATCCTTGAATACTAATTCTCCTTGCATGTTGCTGAAAGTTTGCTCATAGGGCATAATATACAGGTTAAGGGCACTGTTATCAATTATACAGTTTCAAAGTCATGATATTAATAGGTATATCAATATTATCTTGTGAGAAACATATAAAATGATTAATTCAAGGAGAAACTAATAAAGGTCTATATACTTTTTCAAGGAGAAATACATTTACTTAATCACAAAAGTAAAAGGTGATATTCTTTTTGTTTTAGTTTAGAATCAGATCCTGAGACAATAATTCAAGTACAACTAATTTGCTTGGGAGTTAATCCTAGGCAATACTGTTAATGGAATGGAGAAAGGAGACAGAAGGGAAAGGAGTCAAAAAAGAGTGCAATATCAAGCAAATTAGTATGTGGACAACTGAAGCTTAATCCCTCTAGGGAACTCAGAAAAAACAGTGTAAACAACTTGCCCTGAGTGCTGGGTCTTTATCAACCAACTCCCCTGAGTCAGTGGTTGAGGCCCACTGCTTGGTACATAGATAGTTTGAGTGAAGGCCTGTAGCCAGAGGGAGCCCTTAGGCAATGGAATGCAGATGCTGGCAATTGAAAGTCAACTTAGCATGCACAGAAGTAAGGGACAAGGAGATATGGATGGGGCACTGAAAGAAACTGCTCTAGTTTGCTTATTTCAAAAGAGACAAATAGCCATAAATAAACTAAATATACATTTTCATTTATTTTACTGCTGTGTTTTAGGATCTCAAATAGCTATTCATATTTAGACAGTCACTAAATATGTCTTGAATCTGTTGATGTCTGATAGCTATCTCCCTCAACTAAATGAATGAATGAATAGAAAAACTGAAATCCATGTGGTTGAGTGCCAGGATGATATAACTTCTGTTAGAAACCACCTTGGTGCCCTTTGCCATTGGCAGCCAGAGCTAAACATGTATTTGAGCAGTCCCTGACGTCCTATAAATGTTGACTTATACAATCAACATTTACAGGATACAATTATACAATTCATGGGGTTAAATGTAACATATTTCAAAGTAGAAACTCAGTGTCACTTTTTTGAAAAAAGAAAAAAGGAAATTATTTATGGAAAACTACACTTATAAAATGTATGCATCAATTTTCTTGCTCATTATCTAACTCCCTTCTAAAGTCAAGTATGGGAGATAAGTGATAGGTGGCCCAACTGAGTGGTTTTCTGTGGTAGTCTTGAGCCAGGAGTGACAAAGTATCTTAAATGTGAAAGTAGAAATACATGAAGTTAGTGAGCAAAAAGTAGACATTGCTCCCAATTAGAGGCCAACTTTAGAAACAGAATAAGCCATCTAAAGTAGAATTACCAATTTAAGTAGTTAGAATGTGAGTAAAAGCCAAAAAGAGATGAAAAAAGTAGAGCAGCTAATAAACAATGAAGAGTGAACTGGATCAGTAGGTGTCAGGTCCTCAGAAGTCCTGACATAAAAACTGTCTTATGACATGGTTGAGTTGACATTATAGGATTTATGGTCAATTGTCATGAAGCCAGTATAGAAGATGCCAGTATTCATCTTGGGGAATCAAGTAAAAATTTCACTACTATGGAATGTGAGGAGAGAGAAACATGCCCACTTCCTTCTAACCTTTGCCAGAAAGTTGACATAGTGCTAGACTAATCATGGAGACTTACTGGTAGACAGGAAAATAAAGCTAGAGTTAAAGTTTTTACTTGATGTATTGTTTAAAAAATTTTTTTCCTTTACATTTTTGTCCTTTTAGTCTATGAAATAATGTTTGCTAAGAGGGAAGATTGGCCAAAAATTGAAAGAAGTGAGCTCCCCAATTTCTTCAGTGACTGTGGTCATTTCCCAACTCAGAAACAAATTGATGATACTTGGGACCTGGTCCATCAAGGTGAGTAGTTTCTCATTTCTTTTTTTTTTCCGCCTTCTTTTCCTTTCAACTTCTTTCTTTTCTCTTTCCCAACTTTCCTTTGTTGTTCTCTTCCTTTCTTCATTCCTTCCCTTACTTTTACTAAATTTTTTGTATAAATCCTTTCCCTCAAATTTCTTTGTATCTGATCTTAATATTTGTGAAGGAAAATATTTGAAAAGTAGGCTAAAAGAAGTTAATACAATACAGGTTTTTTTGGAGGAAGGTGGAAGAGGTGGTTTTCATTTTTATAGTTTTTAAGTATTTTTGGATATAAAATAAGTTACATCAAGCTGAGTATATTTTAAACCATCGTATTTTAAATACTGATGCTAGGAGGCTTTCTCCTGCATAGTTAGATTTGGTATTGGAGAACACGGTCAAGTTAAAATGTATAAACATTGTAAGCTATTTCAATATAATAGACTTTCACAGAAAATCATTTCTTTTCTAAATAATACATGAAAAAATATTGTTTATGAGAATATTTAATAAGTTAAATTGAGCAAGATTTCTCTCTACACTAAAGACTAATAAGGGGATGTAAATTGTCACAAAAGCATGAAAAAATCTCGATGAATTTTCCTTTAATATTTTAAGATTCTTTTCAGCTTTTCTTTCTTTTTTCCCCAGCTTTGTCAAAGTATAACTGACAAATTAAAATGATTTATATTAAAGATGTAATGTGATGATTTGAGATACATATGCATTGTGTAATGACTATCACAATCAAATTAATCAATATATCCATCACCATCCATAGTCACCGTTTGTGTATGTAAGTGTGAGTGTGTGGTGAGGACAAATAAGAACTATTCTTCTAGCTAATTTCAGGTAATCAATACAGTATTAACTACAGTCACCATGCTGTACATTAGATCCCCAGAACTTATTTGTCTTTCAAACTGAAAGACAAAAAGTTTGTATGTTTTGACCAACATCTCCTTAATTCACTCCAACCCTCAGCCCTGGCAACTGCCATCCAACTCTATGCTTTTATATCAACTTTTATAGATTCCACATATAAGTGAGACTACACAGTATTTGTGTTTCCATATCTGGCTTGTTTAACTTAACATAATGTCTTCCAAGTTCATCTTTATAGTGACAAATGACAAAATTGCCTTATTTTTAAAGGCTGAATACCATTCCATTGTGTATAATACCACATTTTAACAAAGCTGGAGGCATCATGCTACCTGACTTCAAACTATACTACAAGGCTACAGTAACCAAAACAGCATGGTACTGGTACCAAAACAGAGATATAGACCAATGGAACAGAACAGAGCCCTCAGAAATAATACCACACATCTACAACCATCTGATCTTTCACAAACCTGACAAAAACAAGCAATGGGGAAAGGATTCCCTATTTAATAAATGGTGCTGGGAAAACTGGCTAGCCATATATAGAAAGCTGAAACTGGATCCCTTCCTTAACACCTTATACAAAAATTAATTCAAGATGGATTTAAGACTTAAATGTTAGACCTAAAACCATAAAAACCCTAGAAGAAAACCTAGGCAGTACCATTCAGGACATAGGTATGGGCAAGGACTTCATGTCTAAAACACCAAAAGCAATGGCAACAAAAGCCAAAACTGACAAATGGGATCTAATTAAACTAAAGAGCTTCTGCACAGCAAAAGAAACTATCATCAGAGTGAACAGGCAACCTACAGAATGGGAGAAAATTTTTGCAATCTACTCATCTGACAAAGGGCTATTATCCAGAATCTACAAAGAACTCAAACAAACTTACAAGAAAAAACAAACAACACCATCAAAAAGTGGGTGAAAGATATGAGCAGACACTTCTTAAAAGAAGACATTTCTGCAGCCAAAAGACACTTGAAAAAATGCTCATCATCACTGGCCATCAGAGAAATGCAAATCAAAACCACAATGAGATACCATCTCACACCAGTTAGAATGGCGATCATTAAAAAGTCAGGAAACAACAGGTGCTGGAGACGATGTGGAGAAATAGGGACACTTTTACACTGTTGGTGGGACTGTAAACTAGTTCAACCATTGTGGAAGACAGTGTGGCAATTCCTCAAGGATCTAGAACTAGAAATGTCATTTGACCCAGCTATCCCATTACTGGGTATATACCCAAAGGATTATAAATCATGCTGCTATAAAGACACATGCACATGTATGTTTATTGCGGCACTATTCACAATAGCAAAGACTTGGAACCAACCCAAATGTCCATCAATGATGACTGGATTAAGAAAATGTGGCACATATACACCATGGAATACTATGCAGCCATAAAAAAGGATGAGTTCATGTCCTTTGTAGGGACATGGTTGAAGCTAGAAACCATCATTCTCAGCAAACTATCGCAAGGCCAAAAAACCAGACACCGCATGTTCTCACTCATAGGTGGAAATTGAACAATGAGAACACTTGGACACAGGAAGGGGAACATCACACACCGGGGCCTGTCGTGGGTTGGGGGAGGGGGGAGGGATAGCATTAGGAGATATACCTAATGTTAATGGGTGCAGCACACCAACATGGCACATGTATACATATGTAACAAACCTGCACATTGTGCACATGTACCCTAGAACTTAAAGTATAATAATAAAAAAAAAAAAAACACTTTTTTTTGTCCATTCATTTGTTGACAGGTTGCTTTCTTATCTTGGCTATTGTGAATAATGCTGCAATGTAGGTACAGCTATCTCTTTAACAAACTGATTTCATTTATTTGGATGTATACCCAGTAGTAGGATTGTTGGATCTTATGGTAGTTCTATTTTTAATTGTTTAAGGAAATTCCATACTATTTTACATAGTGGGTATACCAATCTATATTCTACCAACAGTGTACAAAGGTTCCCTTTTCTCCACCTCTTCACCAATACTTGCTATCTCTTGTCTTTTTAATAATAGCTATCATACTAGGTGTGAGGTAATATCTCACTGTTGTTTTGACTTGCATTTCCCTGATGATCATATACATGTTGGCCATTTGCATATCTTCTTTGGAAAAATGTTTATTGAGGTTTGTTGGCCATTTTTGAACTGAGTTATTTGGGGATTTTTGCTACTAAGTTGTATGTTTATCATTTATTTTGGATATTAATCCTTTATCAGACATATGGTTTGCAAATATTTTCTCCCATTCTGTAGGTTCTCTTTTCGTTTTGTTGACTGTGTTTCCTCTGCTGTGCATAAGCATTTTAGTTTGATGTAGTTCCACTTGTTTTTTAAAAATTATTTTTATTTTTTATGATAGAGACTGGGATCTAAGTTGCTTAGGATAGTTTTGGACTCTTGGTCTCAAGTGATCCTCCTGCCTCAACCTCCCAAGTGGCTGGGACTACAGGCACATGCCACTGTGCCCAACTCTTTTTTGTTTGTTTGTTTGTTTTTGCTTCTGTCACCTGTGCTTTTGGGGTCATATTAAAAAAAAACATAGCCAAGATTGCCATCACAGTGTTTTTCCCCTGTTTTCTTCTAGAAGTTTTGTGGCTTCAGACTTTACATTTAAGTCTTTAATCCATGTCAAGTTAATTTTTAAATATGGTGTTAAATAAACAGCAGATTTTATTCTTTTGCATGGGGCTATCAAGTTTGCCCAACACCACTTATTGTAAAAACTATCCTTTCCCTATTGTGTATTCTTGTCACCCTTGTCAAAAATTAGTTGCATATAAATGCAAGGGTTTACTTCTGGGCTCTCTATTCTATTCCATTGTTCTATTTGTCTGTTTTTATGCCTGTATCATACTGTTTTGAATACAATAGCTTTTTAATATAGGTTGAAATCAGGAAATGTGATGCCACTAGCTTTGTTTTTCTTTCTCAAGGTTTATTTAGCTATTCAGGAACTTTTATAGTTTCATGTAATTTAGGTTTGGTTTTTATAAAATGCCATTGGAATTTTGTTATGGATTGAATTGAATCAATAGATCATTTTGAGTAGTATAGGCATATTAACAATATAAAGTCTAATTCATGAACACAATATATCTTTTCAACTATTTGTGTCTTCAATTTATTTCATCAGTGTCTTATGGTTTTCAGGGTACAGATCTTTTGCCTTTTGGGTTAAATTTATTACTAAATGTATTTTCTTTGATGCGATTGCAAAGGGAATTGTTTTCTTAGTTTCTTTTTCAGATAATTTTTTGTTGATGTAGAGAAATGCAACTGATTTTGTTTGTTAGCTTTTCTTTCTATTTATATACTCATGCTCTGGCTTTCTACTGTGTTTAGAGATAATGTCTCCACAATGTAATTGAGAAGAGATGGTAGGGAAGTGAAACAAACATTTCAGGATTTTTTTTTAATCTAAAGAAAGGGCTCACATACTAGTACAAAGGTGTGAGTAAATCAGAATGTAAAGATGGATGCTTCATTATATGTTTGGAGTTCTCTTCTTTCATTCTTAGTGCAAATTTAAACAATTCTTTACCTATGGACTTTGTTTTGCCACTGCTGTATCCTAGTACCTGGAACAACTTTTTAGACTTTGATAATTATTTGTTCATCTATTTGTAGAAGCACCTACATCACTTTGTGCTTCAGTTTAGGTTGTTTAAGTGACTTTTTCTTAATGACAAAAGTATTTAATGTTTTATTATAGAAAGTTTGGAAAATATAGAAATATATAAATATTTTGAAGAAATAGCAATTGTTAACATTTTCTTTATCTAAGTTTTTCTGTCAATATGACATTATTTTATGAAAATCCAGATTTTCCATATATAGTTTGAACATATTGTTTTTGTTTAACAATACTCATTAGTTTCAAAGCTATAAATAGGTTTTACGGTGTTATTTTTGACAGAGTAGTAATCTGCCATATGGATGTTCTATAATGTATTTATTGTTATACATTTAAGTTGTTTTCATTTTTCTTATAATAATAAAATTAAAAAATTAAATGCAGCAAGAAATCAAGTACTTAAAACACATATATGACTAGTGTTAGTAATTTAGAATATGTATTTTTTTTTCAAATTAACAGTTTCATAGGGGTATTTTTCTCTATTCATTATTTTAGAGTATATCATAATGGCTTAGATTTAGAGCATGGCTCTGTGATTAGCTTGCCTGGGCTTAATTCCCTGCTTTACCACTTTCTAGCTGTCTTTAGACAAGTTATTTATTCCTTCTATACCTCACTTTTTTCAGCTGTAAAAGGAAGATAATATCTAAGTCACTGGACTGTCGTGAGGCTTAAATGAAATAATTATGTAAAATATGTGGTCCATTGTAAGTGCACAATAAAAGTTTGCTATTATTCATAAATAATTCTTACATATTCTTAATTATGAAAATAAACTTTTATAATTATCTTCATTTTGAAAATGTTTAAATATTAAACAAAATTGTATAATGACTCATTTTAACAGAGATTTTATACTGAATGTCATCAGTTGGTTTCTACCCATATCATCTCTTTTGATTATCATCATGATCTATATGCTAGAGGAGGGGATATGCCCATTTATACATATTTTATGGATGGGAGAACTGAGGCTTAGAAAGAGACTTTTCTAAGCTCATTGATAGACCTGGAACTTTAATCTTGCTCTCTTCAAGTTAAGGTGAATGCTTTTTCCATTTTACTATGTGCAGACATTTTAAAAATCAATGTTATAAAAACATAATTGGATGGATGATTAAAACATTCTTGATAGCATAGGCTGCCTTTTATTCATGTTTCCCCGACTAGCTTAATGCCTTGCAATATGTTAGATTTTTCTGTAAATGATTGTGTCTGTTAAGATTCTTATTTAAACTAAAATTTTCAAAAGAAAAGTTAATTTAAAAGCATATTTTTATTATAATGCATAAGATTGGAAAACTTTCCTTTACAGAAAGGGGCCACTCCAATGTAATTTTAAATATATGTCTAATTATATTGCTCCATCCAGCTACAATACTTTTTGACGCATAAGAAGATTTAATTTAAAATGGAGGAGATATTCTAAAATAATGAAAAGACAACAGAAAATTGATACAAAAAGGAGCTAAATTAATGGATTCCTATTTGCTTCTGGTATATATTCTATTCTTAAAAGAATTTGATTTTATGCATTTTAGATTGTCTATCATCTTCATTCATACTGACTTCTTTGATTGTGTATAATAGCTCCAGATGTGCAACCTACGCATTTTTTCATCCAGTAGAATATTTCACCTGAATGCATATGTAACTAATTCAATTGATTAACTACTTTAGTGTACGACATCAAGTGGGTCACATTTCTAAAACTGTCTTCAGGTATTTTTAGCTCTTTTTTTTTTTCATTCTTTATTCTTATCACTATGGTAACAAAAAAATTTGTGACTGAGGACATGATTTTTGTCTAAAAATCTTACTTTTGGAGAATGAAGCAACTTCAGGCTACATGTGTAGGCAGATCTTAAAAGCTGCAGAATATGCAAACATGAAAACCATTACTTGATATCCATTTAAATTCCAATAAATGAAACTAATAATAAGAGAATAGCATATCAAAAAGTAAAGAAAATAATAAATTGTGGGTGTATGTTATCTACTTATACTTTTGTCTAGTCTTTAGAAATGTGAACTTTGAAGGTTTTCCCCTATTTTTCCAACATGTAAATAGAACTTTTAGTTCATTTTCTGCAATTAAGATAATCAAAAAAATTCAACAATGATAAGTTCATTTTTAGTGAGGAGCCATAGACAAAAATCTTAAAAAACATGAAAGGTACTTATGTTCTGTTTAACCTGAAATATCCTATGCATCTGAACAAATTATAACCTGAGATATTATATGAGTCATTTTAGGTTTTCTGACTAGTTAGTGACAAACTATAACTATTTCCTGAGCCTCCTGTTCCTCAGACCACAGCTTTGTCCACCACAAACCAACAATGCTGCGTTTTCTGCTCCTTTACCAATATATAGCTTTTTGTTATTAGATGGGAAACATATAATGATTTTCTCTTAAAAGTTTTTCACATGAACAGGCACTCTAATCATAAAGTTTAATTATCTAGGAAGGGATTTAAAAGGATATTTTAAAAATAGAGGAATTTAGATTATAAAAAATTTAAGACTGAAAAATTCTGATGGTAAAAGAATGAAGACGTATCAGAGGTAACATGTTACAATAGCCTTATTTTAAATAACTTCTAAAATTGAAATTTAACACATTCTTATTGTAACACATTTTGAAAATACACACTAAAAATAAAAGGTGAAATGAAGAACACTGGCAACTTTATGTTTGAGAATGGCGTGAGGCTCCTGACTAGGGATCAGAATAGGTAGTCAGTTCTTATAAGGATCTTATAAGTTCCCCCATTAACATTTGGTTAAATGTGTTTGGCTATTTATCTTCTTCATTAATAGAATAAAAATAGGATCACATTATACATATGTTGCTGGTGCAAATTGCAGCTCACAAGCTCACTGTTTAAGACTTACTTTATATTTTCAGGCTTCATGCATCAGATTTAATTTCAGGCAATTTGACATTTCATTCTATTTTTTTGAGGTTTTTGTTAAATAAGAATGGATGACAGTCAATCTCTATTGCCACTATCAGCCCCAACCAACCACTGATCTGCTTTTTGTCTCTATAGATTTGCCATTTCCGAAAATTTCTTGTAAATAGAATCATACAATATGAAGTCTATTGTCTTTTAGGTAGTGACATAGCTTGTGGGGTCCAGATGATCTGCAATATTAGCTGTCAACTTTGGCACTTCCTGGTAGATAGTTCACTACAATCCCACATACTAGATCACTTAAACAATGATAATTTAGTGTCTCATAGTTCTAAACATCAGGAGTCTAAGATCAAGGTGTTGGCTGATTTGGTTTTCCTTAAGGCCTCTTTTCTGGGCTTGTTTTCTTGCTGTGTCCTCACATGGCCTTTCTTCTGGGCAGGCTTACCTCAGTATCTCTTCAGTTTTACAGGGACTCCTGTCCTGTTGAAGTAGGGCCCTACCCTTATGACCTCATTTAACCTTAATGCCTTCTTTAAAGGTCATATCTCCAAATAAAGTCGCATTACAGGTTAAAGTTGCTTAACAGGTTAATTTTGGGAGGAGACACAATTCAGTCTATAACACCTGGGATATCCACTGGACTTATTGGCACTTATTAGTCAATTTAATCAGGATGAAATAAAGATTCTCTTTTTATTTTATTTTTTGAGATGAAGTCTTGCTCTGTTGCCCAGGCTGGAGTGCAGTGGTGCCATCTGTGCTCACTGCAACCCCCACCTCCTAGTTCCAAGAGATTTTCCTTCCTCAGCCTCCTGAGTAGCTAGGATTACAGGTGCCCACAACAATGCCCAGCTAGATTTCTGTATTTCTTTTAGCAGAGACGGGGTTTCACCATGTTGGCCAGGCTGGTCTCAAACTCCTGACCTCAGATGATGGGTCTGCCTTGGCCTACTGGGATTACAGGCATGAGCCACCACTCCTGGACAATTCTCTTTTTATTTTTTAACATCTCAATTGAGTTATAATTTACATCTTAAAAAATTCACCCATTGTAAGGATTCAATTAAATGATTTTTAGTAAATGTACAACGGTGTACAACCATAAGCATATTAGATTAAATTTAAAATTTAAAATTTTAACCTCAAAACATCATTTTGTGCCCATTTGCAGCTAATCCGTACTGTTACTCCCAGCCCCAGACAACCACTAGACTGCCTTCTGTCTCTATAGATTTGTCATTTCTCATAAATAGAGTCATGCAATATGTAGTCTACTATGACTGGCTTTTTTCAACAATATTTTTGAAGTTCATCCATGTTGTAGCATATTTTAAGTACTATATTCTTTCTTATTGCTGAATAAATTTCTTTGTATAAATAAGCTACATTTTGTTTATCTACTCATTAGTTGATGGACATTGGGGTTGTTTCCACCTTTTTGTTATGAATAATGTTGCTATGAAGATCTCATTGTGGTTTTAATTTGCATTTCTCTAATAATGAATGATGTTGAGCATCTTTCATTAGACATTTTTATCTTCTATAGAGAAGCCTATTCAGAACTTTTGCATATTGTTTCAATTGAGAGCTTTATTTTCTTATTATTAAATTATTAACGTCTTTCTATTCTGGGTACAAATTCTTTATCAGATATATAATTTGCAAGCATTTTTTTCCCCAGGCTGTGGAATATCTTTTTATTTTCTTAATGGTATCCCTGAAAAGCAAAGGTTTTTAATTTTTATGAAGTCTAATTCATCAGTTTCTTTTTTTCTTTTCTGGGGTATACTTGTGGTGTTATATCTAAGAAGTTTTTGCTTGTAACAAGATAAAAGTTTTTTTCTATGATTTTTCCAAGTATTTTAATGACTTAGCTCTTACTTTTTGGTCTATAGTTTATTTTCTTTCAGCCTATTTGCAAATTTGAATATAAAGTGTTTTCTTATAGAGAGCATAGAGTTTGATCTTTTAAAAATGTAGTCTGTTTGATTGGAGTCTTTAGTTCATTCATATTTGGTACAATAATTGATATGCTACATTTATGTCTGTCATTTTACTATTTATTTTGTATATGATTCATGTCTCCTTTGTCCCCATGTTCCTCCTTTGCTTCCTTCTTTTGCATTTTGTATGTATACTTTTAGTGTACCATTATAATTATACCAGGAATTTTTAAAGTATATTTTAATAATTATTTTCTTAGTGGTTGCTCTAGGTGTTGCAATATACATTTTATTACAATATTTTTAGATAAATACTAAAATAATTCCAGTTAAACGTAGTCACTTTGCTTCAATACAGCTTCCTGTCATCCTTCCTCCTTTGTGTTGTTATTGTCATATGTGTAACATATGAAATTTATAAGCCTAGCAATATAGTTTTATAATTATGTTTTATGTAATAATATACTATTGAAAGGAGTTAAGAGAAGATATTTGCAGATATCTTTTATACTGTTATATATATATAAACCTAACATATATAAGTGTATAAAAGATATCTGCAAATGTATATTGCAAATGTATATATATACTCATATATGTATATATATATGAATATATTTACAATTTCCTTTGCTCTTCATTATTTCTCTGGATATGAGTTACCATCTGGTGTCTTTTTCTTTCAGCAGGTCTCTGGCAGTGTATTCATTTAATGTCTTTATGTCTGGAAATGTCTTTATCACCTTTATTCTTGAATAATATTTTTGCTGGATATAGAATTCTTGGTTGACAATTTTTTTATTTTTCAGTCAGCATTTTGAATATATCCTTCTACTGCCTTCTGCCCACCATTGATTCTGATGGGAAATCAGTCATTAATCTTATTTTTGTTATCTTGTGTATGATGAGGCATTTTTCTCTTTCTTCTTTCAAGAGTATCTCTTTGCCTTTGTCTTTCAACATTTTGGCTATAGTGTGTTTACATGTGATCACTTCATGTTTGTTTATCATACTTGGGGTTCATTGAACTTCTTGGACTTTTAGATTAATGTTTTTCTTCAAATTTGGCAATTTTCAGCCAATGTATTTTTCTTCACTTTTCCTTCTCTCTCCTTTCCTTTGATAACTCTCATTATACTTATGTTAGTATACTTAAAGTTTTCCCAGAAGTCTCTGGTGTTGTTTATTTTTACATCTTTCTTTCTTTGGTTGTTCAAATTGGATAATAGCTATTAATCTGCCTTCAAATTAACTATTTCTTTCTTCTGCCTTTTCAAACCTGTGGCTGAGACCATTTTGTAATTTTTCTTATTTCATTATTGTATTTTTCAACTCTAGAATACATTTAGTTCATTTTATTGATTCTATTTCTCTTTATAATCTCTATTTTAATATTATCACATTTTTCTTTAATTCTTTAAATATAATGTATAATAATTATTTGAACATGTTTGTAATAGTGTCTTTGAGTTCTTTGTTAAATCTAACCTCTGAGTTCATTCAGAGTCAATTTTTAGTAACTCCTTTTCACATAAGTATGGGTCACCCTTTTCCATTTCTTGGCGTGTCTCATTTTGTTGTTGTTATTGTTGAGTACTGGAAATTTTAGATACTTTATTGTTACAACTATGGATTATCCCTTTTCCATTATGGCCTGCTCCAGGATTTACTTATGTAAAGGTTTTGGGCAGTGGTGTCAACAACTTTTGTGTAGCAGGCTGCCACTTTTCTGATATTTAGTAGGTATTCTTTAATGCTTTCACCCTTCTGAGAGATAAAAGTACATTCTCTTTTCTGGTTAATAATTTAAAGAATAAGTCAAAAAGTGAAAGGAAATTCATGAGAACATACTAATGGATACCTTCCTTGGTTGAAGCAATCCAGAGTCTTTTTGGATGAAATTGTTTGTAAATATAACTAACAAGTATAATATATTTTGAACACTTAATATGTGCTGTGAAAGTAATGTGGTTCAAATATTTCAGACTCTCCATAATAACTGGAGAGACATACACACATATAACTACATACATATAATGTTACAAGTGCTTAGACATTCACACATGTATCAAGTGCTAAGATGATATAGTATTAATTACATGTTCCTTAGATAGAGGGTAGGATTTGAGTTAATCATTGTAAGATGAGTTAACTAGATAAAATAAAAGCAAAGGTTTAACACATAGAAGAGAGATAATGTGCAAAGCAGATTAGAATTTTCAGGATAGCTGGTAACAGTGAATAGGGGAAAGTCTGTGTCTGTGGGGTGGATACCTGGAGAGGGAGCCATGCTACTAAAACTGCTGACTAAAATACGTGTGATCATTTATTTAGGTCTAGTGAATTGTGATTGCTTTTCCCCATGGGATTCTATTGTTTTCAGTTCGTTATTTACCTATCATCTGCTACTGTAAATGGATGTTTTCAAATATACAATGCAAATTAGATTTTGGAAATAAATCAATATTGTCAGTAGAAGCTGTTTAAACCCTTTTCCCTAGAGCTGAATACCTCTGGATAAACAAGAAACCAAACTCTAAGGGCAAAGAGCAACCCTGAAAGATTTGTCTTATCATCACCTAGCTTTAGCTACCTAATCCAGGCAGCTGTTCCTACAATTCTGCCTGCCCTCTTCTCTAGCACTTTTTAAAGATGGTTCTTGACATATGGTCTCATCTTACATTATTTAACTCTGTTAATGCCTGCTTTCACCATAGCAATAACTGTGTAAAGCCTATTAAAGCCTCTGGGAATCATCATGGCTAGTGAAAGGCTTTTTCTTCCCCTCCACTTTCCTGTCTTACCCTACAGTCATGTGAGTTGTTACTCCAATTAGTAAGTTACTCTAATTTGCCATTCTGTATTTTTTAAACCTTTGACTCTTATTATTTGGTTTGATATATTTGTACCATTGTTATGTAAGCTGCATAGAGAATCTGATTAAATTCTGTAATATTACTTAACAACAGTTATTCTTCTAAAGTGTGTCTGTTTTCTTTAAGTAGAAAATAACCATCTTTAAGAAATAGCAGGAACAGCAGGGGCTTTAGGAATGGTGTAACTTCAATAAAGGTATAATTACTTTCATAAGTCTGTTAGAGAGCAAGACTTTTGGTTCCTTTTGTTAGATCTCTGTTTATTAAGATTATACACCCAGTACTCGTAACATGCAGAGAGCCACTAGCAAGTCTTTGTTTTATATGATTAAATTGCTATAATACTAGGAATATAAACTCCCTGATGAGAACAACTTAGCCATACAAGTCTCTGATACATGAAAGGAACATGAATATAAAATATTGTATCATAAATTCTTGAATACAAGCTGTTAAAATATGCAAACTTTTAATTAATATAATTATTCCAACATCGTAAACATAGTATTAAGGATATTTTTATTTTTTCTGGCATTTATCTTGGTCCAGAGTCCTATAAATTGCTACAGTAAAGTGAAAACTTCCAAAGGACTTAAGATAGTTTTCAGTCCTTTACTGTCATAATGTTTTGTAGTTCTCACTCAGTTTGCTTAAGTCACATTTAGTAATGAACATTTTTCTAGCTTTTCTGAATCAAGCTTTTATTATACATTACGCATTGCTCAATAAGGCAACAAGATGCTTCCATGCTGTGAAGCCTATCACGCATGACATAAATTATTAGTGGTATTGAATTGAAAGCTTATGATTCAGGTTTGTAAAAGCAAGCCTCTTACTAGGAGCTGCCAATTTGGCGGAACATAAGCCAATTGTTTATGCTAAAAGCTTGGTTTTTTAAAAAGTTTACCTCTAGAGCCATGATTGGTCCATAAGAGTTTCATTTTGGTATTTTGATTTCCAGAATTTAAAATTCAGTTTTCATATTGAAATTAACATGGAATACAGTGGTGTAGCTATGTCTTTTATAAACCATGCTGACTTATAAAAGGAGATGTTTATGGAGTAAACTTCTTGGGGGCATAGTTTTTCAGGGATTAATATAAATATCTCATGTTCCTACCATAAAACTGTTGAGTTTTTATTCTTTAAAAATATTCTCATCAATGATTATATACCATTGTGTATATATATAATTTTAGCATGATGAGGGACCAAACATCTTTTTGGCTGATGTTGTTCAGTGGTTTGGATATAGAGGACATGATTTTCGTATACCTCTTCATATGCACTTGTCATCTTTTGAAGTAAACACAGATACACACATACAAGCATATTTGCATAGCATGTACATCAATAGTAATGCCCATTGGCGTTAACAACTTCCTATATTAAAGGCAGATATCAGAACCATCTCTTTCTCTTTTTTTGTGGAGTTTAATTCATAATACTAATGAAAAAAGGCACAAAATTGAATGTTCACCTACAATTTATAGTATGCATTTTCTAGCATTAAGGTTTACATTTAACATTAAACAAATATTTAGTGGCTCTTAACCAAGGTCTCATAACCTATTTATGTATTTAAATAAATTGTAAAGTGAGTGCCAAATAAGTTGATTCTAAGAAAGTTAACGTACCTAGATTTTTAAAGTAAGAAATAGATTTGAATGGATTAAAGGATAATCAATATAACATCACTGTTACTGTCTAAAATTCTAAAGACAAAAAAAGCAGTAGAATTTCCCTGCCAGATATATTACCCTTCTTGGACTTTTTCATTCTATATAAATGTGAGAATTAGTCTCTCTAGTTCCATGAAAGTGCAGTTAATATTAAGATAGTTTGTAGAGAATGGATTTCTTTTTTTCTATTAAATCTTGCTATTTAACAATAGTGTTGTGGTTTGGATGTGTTCCCACCCAAATCTCATCTTCAACTGTAGTTCCCATAATCCCCGTGTGTGATGGGAGGGATTCAGTGGGAAGTAATTGAATCATGGGGGCAGTTACCTCCATGCTGTTCTCATGATAGTGAGTTCTCATGAGAGCTTATAACTGTATAAGGGGCTTTCCCTCACCTTCATTCTGGACTTCTCTTTGCCTGCTGCCATGTAAGATGTGCCTTTGTTCCTCCTTTGCCTTCTGCCATGACTGTGAGGCTTCCCCATCCATGTAGAATTATGAGTCCATTAAGCTTCTATTTCTTTATATACCCAGTCTCGGGTATGTCTTTATCAGCAGCGTGAGAACGGACCGATACAAATAGGCTATCTGCTTACTTAAGTTTTCTTTTGTATTTTTTAATAAGGTTTTTTTTAATTCTCTATAAAGAACTTATGGATCCCTTTTTATACTTATTTCTAAGAACCTTAGTCTTCTGCTGCTGTTGGGAAATAAAGGAGATTCAGTTCTCTCATATGTTTTCTTAAGTCAGGCACTAGATACAGAGATGCTTATTTCTTTATTTCTTTTTTATATGTCAGAAATACTTCAAAATAAAAATATAAAAATTCTCTCATTCCTTCCTATCACATGTAGAATAAACACTTAACAAATGACACATTTTCTACCTTTCTGACTTCAGCTCCTATTCCTCTCATTTTTGCTCACTGCACTCTAATTAGGCAAATAACTTGACTTTTTAAATACACTAAATTACTTGCATTTGCTGTTTCTTCTATTTAAAATTTTCTTCCCTCATGGCTCCCTTTGTAAGAGTTTGACTCATGTCTTTTCTTCAATATCAATTACTCATAAAGCCCCTTCCTGACTTTTCTCTCTAAAATAGCCTACTGTCTTCCCACTGACCTCTGCCCTCCATCTTTGCTCCATTACCTTAATATTTATTTTCTTTCATTCCACTTATTACTACTTGAGATTATATTACACACGTTTCTCTTTATTTGTTTATGGTCCATCTCCTTCTACTAGCCTGTTGATTTCCAGTGTGGCAGGGGCCATACCTTGCATGTTCACTGCTATGACCCAGTTCATAGAATAGAACCTTGTTTGTAGAAAGGAGGGAAGAGATGGTGTCACCAGCCACAGCAGATTGAAGGCCACATGCCCATACTAAGCTAAGAAACATGAAAGGAAAATCTTTCCTACTTTCCTTTAAAATTAGTAGTGTAGGAAAAAATTGTAAAGAGGTAGTATATGCCCCCACATAGTCCTCTGGTGATAAAAAGAAATGATTCAGCCTCTTTTTTTTCTTGTCTTGGGACAAAAAAAAAAAAAAAAAAAAGATAATTATCCTTCAGAAAAAGCCTTCTCCTCTCAGAACTTTCCAAAACTCTTTGTCAGGAAAGCTTGTGGAGATCCTGTAGTATTTCCCAGGTAATACTTTCTTATTCATGAGTATTCTGTGTGATTCTTGGGAAATATTATTTCAAACATGGAATCTCTTGTAGATCTCTTGCCAATGTGTCGCCTGGTAGGCACTGAGAATGCCTAATGGACCCTGGCATCGTACCAGCATTGCCTTTGTATACTAGGTAAAAGACATATTGCTGCTCTTATATTTATTAGTTTGTATATTGTTTTTGAGCTTTCTAAGGTGAAAACAGCTTTCATGTATACCGAGGCTATATCTATACAGGAACACTCGCATTATTTTCTGCTATGATCTTGTGAACTTAGGACACACTTGCAGAGCCGGCCAAGTATGAGTCACCCAACAAAAGTGAAAGTTGGGAGGGGATTAAATAAGATTAGGATTTAGATACATGAGGTGATAGTGGAGCTGGCCCTCGTGTCAGGCAAAGCTACCCTCTTATGTGGCCAAGAATGAGCCTTCAATGACCACTTATGTTAATAAGACACCTGCTATAAACAATATGTTCATAAGAAAGTTAACAAACAGTACCAGGCCAGTGTCTGTTATGAGTCAGGAGAAATTGACAGTTTAATCACAGAAAATGTTTAAATATTAAAAAGACCATTATTCTAATTGTTAAAATAAAAGTAAAACAGAATGGTAACTAGTATGTATGCAGTCTCCTCTGAGGGGCTCAGTTGTGCTAGTGCTACATATAATTAATTTTAAAAACTGATGGCTGCCAGTTTACATCCAAGAAATTTCTACATATTTATAACAGTTTCTGGTGATAAATGCATTGAAATTAATGCTTTTTCCTCTTTTACATACTAGGCTATAAGCACCTGGTCATTATCTTATGCCTTTTTGTATGCTCAGGATTAGCACATTTTAAAAAGGTTGATAAATATTTGTTGAAGGAAAGAAGGGAAGGAGAAAGAGAAGGAAGTTGCAGTTGGAAAAAGAGAGGGAATAAGGAAGGAAAGAATGCAAGGAGGAAAGAAGGAAGCAATGAGTGAGGATTACAGTAGTTTTGAACTTTTTTAGGTTGAAACATACAGAGTTTACAAAAATAGAGAAAAATCTCTTCTCAAATGTTTATCTTGTTACCATCATTTCTTGCCATTTGAAAGGAGTTAGAAAGGAGTTTACTCAGAACTGGCGTACCATACAGATGCTTAAGAAGTAAAACTCATGTCACTTTTTAAGGGATGAGTTTACACATATAACAAAGAGAATGAATCAAATAGTTCTTCATAGAATCTTATCATACAATGAATATAGTAAATTTATCATGTAGACACAGTTATAACTTACTCTATCATTTCTGCTCCTGAGTAAAACTTTTTCACATGAATTCCAGTATTGTCTAATTATATTGAATATATACATGAAGTGTGGAAGTTTTTCTTAAAAGTATTCCCAAAACATTGTTGCAAATAAGTTCCAGTTGTTGTTAGCCCACCACTCATCAGAAAATAAATGTGATAATTGTGCATATAGAACATAAAACAAAGTAGCCCATACATTTTTAGGAATCTGTGCCTCTTCTATTTCTCTACCTGGAGATTTTATGGCTTAAAATAGGCTATGATGTTAACTGATTGAACACAATTAGTGTGTATGTGTGTGTGGGCGGGGGGGGGGGCGGGGGGTGTCTGTGTCTGAGTATGCAGGTGTAGGTAACATGATAGCTAGATATATCTTCATTGGATAAGGTGTTAGCCTTTTCTTTGTTCTTTCTACCTGGAAATAAAATCTCTCTGATTGTCTTAACTGAATCAGGCCCCTAGTGGTAACTATCAGTGGTAAAGTACAATATGAAGAGAAACTAAATAGATTTAATTAAGAATTTGGGATTTAATCTATTTCCAGTCCCTTTGCCATGATGCTCTCTCAGGACTAATATATTTCAAAACTACTTTTATGTTCCAATAACTTAGTCTATGTGTCAATTCTGTATCCTCTCTTGTATACACAGAGATTGCTTTCCTGGTTGTTCCCATAGATACATAGAGTTTTCTATCCCATTCACTAATTCAATGAATATTTATTGAGCATCTTACATGTTGTATGTTCTTCAAGGTTCCATGGGTACAGTATGAATAAAGCAAATTTCCTGCCCTCCTGAAGCTTACATTGTACTGGAGAGGGAATTATATATATGTATATATATTTATATATATAAATTTTATATATTTTATGTGTATATATACACATACACACATATATATTTATATGTCAAATCAGTGATAAGTTCTATGAAGAAAACTAAAGCAAGGTAAGAAGACAGAGAGCAAGGTGGGGACATTTTTCTTTGGGGTGGTCAGAATAATTGTTTGGAATACCATGGTGTTTGAGCAGGGACCATAAGGAAGTGAGGGAGGGAACCATACTGATGACTGTGGGAAGGATCAAGTCCTAAGGCAGGAGTGGATAATGAGAGACAGCAAGAAAGCCAGTGTAGCTGGAACAGATGGATCAAGGCAGGTGGTGAAAGGAAACGACAGTGGAGCAGTCGCCAAGGACTAGGTCATAGAGTATCTTGAAGGCAACATTAAATACTTTAGATTTTATTGTAAATATGATGGAGACTTCATGTGACTTATATTATGAAAGAGTGGCATGACTTTCATGCGAATGGGCTGTGGGGCCCAAAAGAGGAAGCGTGAAGAATTGGCTGGGAAGCTATTGCAACTGGACCTGTAAGAGAGTGGGAAAGCTCAGTTAAGTGGGTTTACAGGGTATGATGAGAATGATGGATTCAGGAACCTCTCAAGAGGAGCATTTTATAACCTTTGAAATCCTTGCAACTAAAAACTGGACTATGTTAGAGATGTTCTCTGTAGAGCTGTAGACTTTTGGTAACAGTGCAAATCTTTATTCAAAGATTTGGCAAAATCCCTATAGCCTAGCATATGGCCTGTAGGAAGACACTGTTGGTCAATGCCAATGAAAGCCTGAGATGGGATGAGACCTTTATGATTTTATGAGAAAAATATGTCACCAACCCAAAGGAAGTAAAATATAATAACTCAAAACCAGAATATTTGGAATGACGAAAACCTTTCTTTTAAAATGTATTCTTCTGGCTGGGTGTGGTGGCTCACGCCTGTAATCCCAGCACTTTGGGAGGCCAAGGCCCGCAGATCACTTGAGGTCAGGAGTTTGAGATCAGCCTGGCCAAAATGGCTGAAATCCCATCTCTACTAAAAATACAAAAATTAGCCGGCTGTTGTGGTGTGTGCTTGTAATCCCAGCTACTTGGGAGGCCGAAGTGGGAGAATCGCTTGAACCCAGGAGGCTGAGGTTGCAGTGAGCTGAGATTGTGCTACTGCTCTCCAGCCTGAGTGATGGAGTGAGACTCCATCTCAAAAAAAAAATATATATATATATATATATTTTCCCTACCCAGTAATATTTGCTTTTCATAATAAACTTTGCTCATTAAATATTATGCCTCTGTGCTCAATTCCTTTACTTTTGCTTTATTGCTACTTTTTCACTTGTTAAAGGAGTATATTATTTAATGAAGACCCTTTAGTGCAGCAGAATAAAAATGCTTTTACTTCTTATGCAAAAAAAATTCTTCCTTTTGCTCCTGTAAGCTTCACCTCAAGCAGAATGCCGTTCATACCTCAGAGAGCTTCTATAGTGCAAGGTACACTGTCTGTCAAGTTAACTGATGGTCAGAAGTACCATCTACTGAGCATTTAAACTAGCCTAAGACAAACTGTGGCATGTGAGAATTTGTCTTGGGGAGTCCTCCATCAATGTTGATACTTTTATACTCATTTTCTATACCCAGAATCCTCATTGCCATGTTCTGTTACCTCAATTCCTCAGGCTTATTCTTTCCTAATTTACTCTCCTACTTCAAACATTTGATTCTCCCATGAGCCACTTCTTCAGAGCTTTACAAGGCAATTGGATGATTACATTTTACCTCATCTTTTCAGAATTTGAGATTACCTATGTTATGTAGTAATATCTGATGAGATAGTGATGGGTGCATAATACTATCCTTGCCATGTAGCAGGTATGTAATTTTATAAAATCTTTTAATGCCTTAACTCAAAGAATTGATAAGTGATGATTGACAAAATGTCAAGCTGTGAAGCTTTTTGGGTTCTACATGGTGCCTCAGTTGAGAAGACTGAGTATTCTATTTAAAAATCAAGATAGGCTGGGTGTGGTGGCTCACGCCTGTAATCCCAGCACTTTGGGAGGCTGAGGTGGGTGGATCATCTGAGGTCAGGAGTTCAAGACCAGCATGGCCAACGTGGTGAAACACCGTCTCTACTAAAAATACAAAAATTAGCCAGGCGTGCAGGCAGTTGCCTGTAATCCCAGCTACTCAGGAGGCTGCGGCACGAGAATCACTTGAAAGCAGGAGGTGGAGGTTGCAGTGAGCAAAGATCATGCCACTGCACTCCAGCCTGGGCGATAGAGCAAAACTCAGTCTCAAAAAAAAAAAAAAAAAAAAATCAAGATAAATCTCTCATGAAGATATCCAATCAACATCATTAAGTACCTATTATGTACAAGATGACTAGGAAGAAATACTGTTACTGAGTCAATTGCTGATGTCAGGGAAAGGAAAGTGGCATTATTCTTTGAACATTGCCTCAGAAAATCACTTTTTTCTTCATATTGCTGCATGGTTGTGTTTACTTTAACACAGCATGGCATGGGAGAAGCAAAAAGACTTGAGTGAAATATAACTTGTTTTAATTTTGGTTCCACCACAAACTAGCTGTATAATCTTGGGCAAATTTCTCTTTTGGAACCTTATTAACTCCTGTGTAAATTAGAATAACACATACTGAAATTCAACAGGTATCTTACTCCGCTCAGGCTGCTTAACAAAATACTATAGCCTGGGTGGCTTAAACAATAAATATATATTTCTCACAGTTCTGGAAACTGGGAAGTTCAAGATCAAGGGGCTGACAGATTGAGTGTCTGGTGAGGACTCTCTTCCTGACTTGCAGATGGCAGCCTTCTTGCTGCATCCTCACATGGCAGAAGGAAGAGCTCTTGTTTCCTCCTCTTCTTAAAAGGACACTCATCTCATTCTGGAGGTGCCATCCTCATGACTTAATTTAAACTTAATTACCTCCTGAAAGCCACCTGCTAATACTATCACATTGGGGGTTGAAGTGTCAACATATGAATTTGGGGAAAGGCACAAACATTTAATCCATAATAAGAGGGAAATACATGTCACATATAAAGCAACACATCTTCAGGTTCATAAATATTAGTCACTTCATATCCTTAGTCTTTCTTATTCTTGTGAAAAACATTCAACTATTAAATCTGCTTTGGTAGGTGTGGCCAGCACCATGCTTAGTTTAGTGCTTGATAGTTTATGGGAACGATAATCATGATCTTTTTATAGTAAGTTCATATGGTGATTCCCGTTAGTTCTTGCTGAGATCATAATTCCAGGAGTCAGATAGGAAAGTATTTTGGCATGTAACTAGAATTCCCCTTGCTCTACTGATCTGTAAATGTCCTATAAACTGACTATATATTATTACTTTCCCAAGAGGCTATAAAAATAAATAATGGAATATATTATTTAAAAATTTTTATAATAAATTATTTCCTTAAAATGGAATAAAACATTCATTAATAAGCAAAATATATAGGAAACAACAAAAAAATAAAAATTATGCAAGGTAATTTTTTAAATTCTGGATATTAATATGTTGCATTCACAGTTTACATATTTAAAATATTGCCATAAAATATTTTTTTATAGAACTTTCTAGTTTTACCATTTACACATATGTTCATTGTCAAAAACAATATCAGCTCATTTTAATTCTGTTGAGAGCATTTTATCATTATAGTATAATTTATTTATACATTAAACAGGGATTAATCTGTCATGATGATTGTACAGAGAAGTAGGTTTCACTTGTCTAGATTAAATTTCCATTTGTGTAATGTAAATAATTTGAGGAGCCATTTTTTACATTTTTATAGCTCTTTGAAATTTTTCACAGTGAAAAGAACTCTTTTGGTGATATAAATAATATATTTTTGTAAAATTGAAAAATATTCAGTGCTCTTCTTCTTGCTTATATATGAATATGAAAGTACATGTTTATGGTCATTGTTTATTACACTGTCTGGAATCACCATGAGAATCTTCTAACCCTTTTCAATGTCTTCATTATGTTCCATGATATAAATATACCCCATTCTATTCAGTCATTCTCCAGTTAGTCAGAATTCACTTTTATAGTTTGGTGCCCTTACAAACATCTTTTTGGATTGGTGCTTCTATTTTTATGAAACAGATTTACAAGAGTAAAATTGTTGGATAAAAGTGTATAAATATTTTTAATTTTGATTGATATCTACAGAATGATTATCAGTTCAAATTTCTCAGCAAAATTTGAGCACATCTTTTTATTTCTGAATTCCCAATGGTAGATGTATTTGCCAATGTGATGAGTGTGAAATGATTTACACTTATTTAATTTACATTTCTGTGATATATAGTTGCTCTTCATATATATGTGGCTCTTCTATGGATTGCCTATTTATAATTTTTGTCTATTTTTTAATTTTTTATTTGTCTTTTTCTTACTGATGCACATTTTACCCTATTTATATGTTAATCCTTCTCTTGTCATTTATTTTATAACAATTTACCAGTCATTTAATTATGACCTTTGTTTATGTTATCTTTGGTAATATGAAATCTTTAAATTTCTATGTAATTAGTATATATTTACACTTTTGGTTTACCTTTTTTTGGTTAAAAACATTTTTCAAACTCCATAGGTACACATAGAACCTATTAACGTTTTCTTCTAAAATTATTATTTTACAAACCTTTAATACATCTGGAACTTATATCCGAATGTAGTGTGAGTAGAGGTCCAACTTATTTTTCTTCCAGCTGGATATTTGTTTATATCAATATCATTTACTATCTTTTGACCACTAAGTGAAAATAATTCTTTGTACATTAAATTCTCATATATTCTTAAATCTAGTTAAGGGCACTTTGTTCTGTTGTATTTATCCATATGTCTGTTATAAAGTTTCGGTAGGATTGACTGCTTGATTCAATCTATTGCCAGTTTAACATCTATGAATCACATATTTTTTGTTTTAATATTTTGATTTAATACATTTTATTAGCAGATTTGCTGGCATTGTAGTGACTTTCCTAAAATAAATATACTTTTTTATAGTGAAAATCTTGCTACATTCTATTTTGTAATATTTTATGTAGAATGTTTCATCTACTTTCATAAATGAAGCTAGTCTGTGACATTTTGATAACTTCAAATTTTACAGTTAAGATTATGTTGGTTTCACAAAATAAAGATTTTTCTGTGATCTCGTAGGGTTCAGGGAAGTTTAATTAAAATACTGGAATTATTTTTCCTTAAAGATTAGGTAAAATTTAGGTAGGAACATTGGGTTCCAGTGCTTCTTTGAAAGGAAAATCATTGATCACTGTTTCAATTGACTTTAAAGTTATTGTTTTATTCAAATATCCATTTTTTTATTAATAGTGATACTTTATGGTACCACTATTAGTTTATATTAGTTTTAGGAAATTATTGATTTATTTTAGGTTTATATTACAATCAAATTGTTTTTCATGTTCTCATAATTTATTTTAATATTTTCTCTACATATGGTTATGTCTCTTTTCATTCTTATTGTCTTGTATGTCTTCTCTACTCTTCCTTTGAAAGCTTGCAAAGATTTTCTATGGGATTAATTATTTAAAACCACTAGGATTTGAATTTACACTCTTTTATTTTTTGTTTTCTTTTGTATTCATGTCAGCTTTTATCATTACTAATTTTATTTTTTGCTTATTTTATTATTTAAAACTTAAAGATGTGTATTAAGTTCCTTTATTTGTAGTTGTTCTCCCTTTACAATGCTACAAATTTGATCTAGCTATTGCTCTAGTTCTCCTAATTTTTTTGGCGTGAAGTATTCGTTTTTCACTCTTCTCTAAGAGAGTTCTAATTTTAGTTTCTTTATTTTAAATATTTATTTAATGAGACATAACTTATCTACTCTTAAGTTTACAGCTCTTAAGTCTTAAATCTTACAGTGCACAAATCTTAAGTTTACAGCTGGATGAATTTTACATATCTGTACTGTACATTTGTGTAGCCACCATTTAGATCAACATATAGAACATTTTCATTGCCCCAGAAAATTTCCTGTGCTGCTGCTCCTCAGTCAGTACACCACTCCAAGAGATAACCACCAAATTGACTTGTATTACCATAGACTAATTTCTCAACTTCTTGTTAGGGGACTCATACAGCATCTGCTCTTTTCTGTCTGATTTTCTTCACTTTTAACATTTCTGGGAGTCATCTATGTGGTGTATAACGGTATTACATTTTTAAAATTGTTATTTGGATTTCCAAATAAAATTGTTATTTGAATTTATCTATCATAAGTTATTCATTCTCTTTTTGATGGAAATTTGATATATTTCCTGGTTAGGGTTATTATACACAAAGCTGTTATAAACATTATATATGCAATTATATATGAACAAGTTACTATTTCCACCCACTCTTTTCAGTCTAGAATGCGTTTACTCTGCCCTTTTCCTTTGGTTTTGCAGAGAAAGTTAATTATTTTTACTTGAAGATCATTGGATTTTTCTTTGTATTATTAATATTCCTTTTCCAGAATTCTTATTTAGTACTTACTTTGTGTATAATTCCAGTCTCTTTCTCATTTTCCATTTTGATATAAATCTATTAGTCAATCAACCAATCAGTTCATCAATTGATCCAGCTATCCACCCATCCATCTACCTATAAATATTGATGTAGATATTCCAGTGAATGATTATTGCTCACCTTTGTCTGCTCTCCTCTTTGTCTTTCTCTGTCTTGTGGTTTTTCTTCTGATTTATTTTTTGTTGATCATCATGCTCAGCTGGAATACTTGGGTATGTAGTCTCAAAATACTTGACTTTCCATAAACATATTTATTTTTATATTTATATATTTACTTTTATGTGACATGTGAACTGTCCTTGTTTGTGTAAATATGTTTGGTTATATTCCTTTCTCCTGACAATTTGAGGATTTTTTTCATCTGTCTTTTAACTTCTTATGTTGTTGATGAGAAATTCAATACTTTGTCTGATTCTTTTTTCTTTGTAATTGCATGCTATGGACTGAATGTATTTCCCCAAAATTTGTATGCTGTAACCCTAATCCCCAGTGTGATGATACTTGGAGATGGGCCTTTGGGAGGTAATTGGGTCGTGAGGGTGAGTCATGACGGGATTAGTGCTTTTATAAGAAGAGACAGGAGAGCGCTTGCTTCCTCTCTCTCTGCTGTCTGCCATGTGAGGATGCAAGTATAAGGCAGTTTTCTATAAACCAGGAAGCAATTGCTCCCTCACTAGATACTGCATCTGCTAGTGACTTGATCTTGGACTTCCCAGCCTCTCCAGAATCATGAGAAATAAGTATTTGTTATTTAATCCACTCAGTCGATGGTATTTTTGTTATAATAGTCTGAGCTGACTAATATATCATAGTTTTCAGTCTGGAATCATGTACAAATTTTTTGTTTTATCTTTGGGGTTCAGGAATTTTACCAGGATATACCTATTTTGTGTATTTTCTTATAGTCCCAATAGGAACTCTGGAGCTTTATAAATTCTTTCAACTTATACATTCAAGTTTGGATTAATTCAAGCAATATAATTTTCTATCAGTTGATTAATTACTCTTCCTTCCATAATTACTTTTTTCTTATAAAACCTCAATTTCTGTGTTATATTTTTTGGATCTGTTGATATGTTGCTTATCTTTACTCTGGAGATATTAATTCCTCCTTCTCCCCACTTTTTCCCCCTCTATGTCTTGAATTATTTCCCCCTCTGTATCGTCTAGGCTACTAAATCAGGCTTTAATAATGATTATCGTCTTTTTACAATGAATCCACTGAATTATTAAAGTAGAAAATCATATTTGTGTTGTTGTATAAAGTCTTTTTGGTCTTTAATGGTATGTTTTCTTACGTTATTTTGTTCAAGTGCTATTCTGTCTCCATCTCTTCTATTCTGATAGGAGCCGTCTGTTTTCAGTGTTCTGTTTCTTCTTCTACTTGACTCTTGGGTTCCTGGAGCATAGCATTATTTTCGTTTGCATACTTATGGTCCTTTATATCTTGGCAGACAGGGCCAGCTACTGGTTACTTTAAGCTGTGGCAATCTGGTTAGTGGTGGGGTGAGCAGCTGTCCTGCCCTATGAATTGGCAGGGACTGGCTGGTAGTGACAGGAAAGGTTCCAGAGGAACTAGAAGAACTCTGTCTGTTCCAAGGTAGTCTTAACAGCATAGGCTCTCTTAGCATCAGATGTCAGAAACTCTGGGATTATCTGCTGGCTCCCCTGTAACACCCCCAGTGAGAGGGAGACTAGCATATGCTCCCTGGAATTGGCAGCCTTTTGTTTCTAAGTTTTATATCACTACTGGTGCAGCTCTGTCAGAATAAGGGGTGGTGTTTTGATCCTTTTCCCAGGACTGTCCCCTCAGCATTCAGTGTTTCTTGCATTGGATGCAGATGTCAGATCTACTGAGCCCTGGCCTGAGCCCTGGATTTACTCATGCTCTCCAGGCCCATCTTGTCTGGAGACAAAGCAAGCATTCCAGTCAGTTGGACTGCAGTGGGAGAGGACTGCAGGTATGAGTCCAAAGGCCAATATAACCTGACTCATTACCTTCATTTCCCAAGTTGGAACTGAGATACTATTAAATTCATGTTTGTCTCAGTCACACCCAATTAGTCCAGTGAAGCCTTTAATGCTGTCGCTGTTAGATACTTAAGTAATAGCTTATGCTTTGGAGAAAGCTTGGTCAAATTATTGTCTAAAGGGTCAATTCATTTCAAGACTCTTCAACTAAATGACATCTGGATTGCATTTTGACCTAAAACATCTGACCTATTCTCAGGAAGCTTGAATGATTCAAATATTTAAACTGAATTAAACAATTACTAAAAGTAGATTGATTTTTCTGTCTCCGAAACAAAAACTGATTTTTTTTGTGGCAATTGTGAGTAGGTAATAATTTGCATGGTAGAAAAAAGAGAAAATTTTTTTAGATGCATTTTTCCTTTTATTTGTCCCCTCCCTCCCTTCTGCTTGCCTTGCCTTCCTCCCATCCTTCCTTTTTTCCTTTCTCTCCTTGTTTTTGTTCTCCTCTTCCTTTCAAATGCATGGGGGCTAAGAAAGACGAAAAGGAGGAAATGAGCTCACAGACTAATTCTTTGTCACCTCTTGTTCTCCAAGTAATAACCTGATTTAAGGCTTTGTTTAAAGAGGGTCTGTGACCATGAACAGAAAGAACTATTCATGAATAATTTGATGACACTTTGGGTAAGAACAGATTCTTATGGACCCAAGTGAGAAACTGCAGACCAGAGTGGGTTAGCTAGCTGTCCTGTTTCAGCTCTGCATCATCACAGAACTCAGGGTAGCTTGGGATCCTGCACAGAAGCTACCAGCAGAGTGTTACTGTGCACAGCAGACCAGCGAGAGAAGCTGGGGCACTTGAGAGAGTGCAGTTCTTTTGGGCATATGAGATAGGAACAGTGTCCTTGCTAAGTAGGAGGCAAGGTGGGAGAGCTTGAAAGCATTTTGTCTGCAGGTATGTGGTATATATTCTGGAGACTCTAAGATAACTGGGAAAGACTTTGAGGGAAGTATGATGTCTTGGCATTATCCAGATGGTAACTAGAATTTGTTCATTGAAGCTAATGAGACTGCATTTTTGCTGACAGGTTAGTGACATCTGGAGCACTCAAATTACATTTCTATAATAAGGAAAAAAACATCTGATATATTACTAGCCCCTTGAGATGGTACATTTTAACTTTATTCACTGTTCTTAGCAACAGTTTCTTCATTTTCCCCTTTTTCATCCTCAGCACTGCTAGCTTTCTGCCAAGGAGGCAGTATTGTGTTGTTGATAAAGATTTGGGTTCTGGGTAGGCTAACGATGTAATTCATCATCCCAAATAGGACATTTTGAGAATTAAAGGACAAGCCACTAATAATTACCCTGGGACAACAGGCAAAATGGTGAACCACCCAGGAAAACAGGAAGGTGTTCTTCATTGAGCTCTGGAGTCAGCCATGTGGGTTTGAGCTCTGCATCTGCCATTTATGGGAGCCTGGGTGCATTACTCAAACTTCCTTTGCTCTGATTTTCTTACCTGCAAAAAAAAAAAAAAAAAAAAAAAGATGGTGCCCACCTTATATACGGTTTTGTGTGGAATAAACCAATTAATATACAGAAAGTACTTCAAGCCATGCCTGGGCTATAGATAAGCACTTTAAAATGTTAACCATTATTACCCTACCATTATTATTTAGTGGGCATTCTTAACCAATTGTACTACATATTGTTTAATGGATATAAAATAGGATAGTGGTTTTTTGTTTTTGTTTTTGTTTTCTTTGAGACAGAGTCTTCCTGTGTCTCCCAGGCTGGAGTGCAGTGGCGTGATCTCGCCTCACTGCAAGCTCCGCCTCCCAGGTTCACGCCATTCTCTGCCTCAGCCTCCTGAGTAGCTGGGACTACAGGCACCCGCCACCACACCCGGTTAATTTTTTTGTATTTTTAGTAGAGACAGGGTTTCACCGTGTTAGCCAGGAAGGTCTCAATCTCCTGACCTCGTGATCCACCCGCTTCGGCCTCCCAAAGTGCTGGGATTACAGGCATAAGTCACCATGCCCAGCCCAAAACAGGATACTGTTTTAAAAGCATGACGCATATATTAAGAGGCACATTTTTAAGAAAGCAAGCTTTTTTTTTTGAGACAGAGTCTCGCCCTGTTGCCCAGGCTGGAGCGCAGTGGCGCGATCTGGGCTCATTGCAAGCTCCACCTCTCAGGTACATGCCTCCCGGGTTCATGCCATTCACCTACCTCAGCCTCCCGAGTAGCTGGGACTACAGGCGCCCACCACCACGCCTGGCTAATTTTTTTGTATTTTTAGTAGAGGCGGGGTTTCACTGTGTTAGCCAGGATGGTCTCCATCTCCTGACCTCGTGATCTGCCCGCCTTGGCCTCCCAAAGTGCTGGGATTACAGGCGTGAGCCACCACGCCCGGCCAAGAAAGCACTTTTAAGGGTATGGTCTGATTAATAGAAAAGCAAATATCATTCTTTTTGCAAGCAAAAAAATTACAATAATTTTCCAATGATTCAAAATGGTACAAACACTCACCAAACACCAGTAGAAAATGAATCACAACTTTGTGTAACACTTTATATTGTATATAGCATCAAGCTGCTCTTATTTATTTGCTTTTACTCGATTCAGAAAGGCGATTTCTATCTAGAAAAAGAAAAGTAATGTCTGGGAAAAATGGTCACTTGCACTGTTTGACAAGAAACCAGACCATGGGATTTAGTGTCTTTCCTCTGCTTTTTTCTCGAAATCAAATGATGGAATTTGTTATCTATTATTTTTTGTGTGATTGATTTTGTGGGCAAGGAAGCTTAATATTCTCTCTTTGTTTCCTTTTTACCTCCTCCCTAAGTGCAGGAACTCTTCAAGAGTGCCTCCCTTGTTGCTTTCTATATGTTTCCATAGTACTTTCCTTAAGTAACCTCATCATCTTTCTCAACTTCTGTCTGAGACTTTTACATTTCTCTCTCTCTCTCCCTGGTCTGGCTCCTTGACTGAACTCTCTTTTCACCTTTACAATATTCTGTGAGTCATTTCCATCTTAATATCCACTGGAACCTAAAATCCATTGTGATTCTTTCCACTTGTTTCACACCATTGAATTAGTTGTCAAGTTTTTAAATCCTTCTTTCACAATATCTCTGACTTTCTTTTCTTTCTATTTTCCTGGCTAGTACTTTATATGACCCATGTGACTTGTAATATGCTAATGAGACAGCTCCTAAATATTCCCTTATTTGGAAAAAAAAGGATATAAGAATTTACTATTCTTTTCAAGCTTAGTATTACCTCCTTTCTGGGGAGCTTTTTTATACTACAGGTTTCCTACATATCACAGAGACTTAAAGGAATAAACTTAAATAGTGATATTTTAGGTAGATTGGTGAGTAGGGGAATACCCTTTCACAGGGCTCTCATCTACCCAGTAAGCACTAGGGTAAGAGAGACCTACTCGTATTTTGCTAAGTAAATTATGACATTGAGGCTTGCGAAATGTTCATTTCCCCCCTCCTACTCCCTTCATGGTAGGAGTATACTTCCCTACATTCTTGATACTGTACTTGGACATATAACTAGCTTTAGCCTCACGGTAGGTGAAGTGTACTTTTTTCATTCTTTGGCGTTGGGCTTGGCTATGTCACTTGCCTTGGTCAATGGGATATTAGTAGATGTGACACCAGCAGAGACTCGAAATATGCTTGTGTCATTACTATAACAACATACCCCAACTAGTCAAGAACCCCTGTATTAGTCAGGGTTCTCTAGAGGGACAGAACTAATAGGATAGATACATGTATATAAAGTGGAGTTTATTAAGTAGTATTAACTCACACAATCACAAGGTCCCACAATAGGCCATCTACAAGCTGAAGAGCAAGGAAGCCAGTCCAAGTCCCAAAGCTGAAGAACTTGGAGTCTGATGTTCCAAGGCAAGAAGCATCCAGCACAGGACAAAGACCTATGCTGGCAGGCTAAGCCAGTCTAGCCTTTTCACATTTTTCTGCCTTCTTTATATTCTGGGCACACTGACAGCTAATTAGATTGTGCCCACCCAGGTAAAGGATGGGTCTGCCTTTCCCAGCCCACTGACTCAAATGTTAATCTCCTTTGGCAACACCTTCACAGACAAGCACAAGGATCAATACTTTGCATCCTTCAATCCAATCAAGTTGACACTCAGTATTAACCATCACAAGTCTACCTCTTGTTAACTTGAACCCATACACATCTCCTGAGATCATACATAATCTTCAAATAAAGACAATAATAAGGTCATAATTATGCCTAACAATACAACTCTCCTTCGCATGACTGGAAATGCACCAATCCCCAACCCAAATGCTATTACATAAAGTTAACAATACTTAAATGCTGATAAGAAGTCAATAAAATCTTATGTCACATGATAAAGGGTAAAGGAAATACAATGAAGATATTTTCTTAGTACAAGTGTGTACATGCACAAACATGTTTTTAACAAAAGAAGGAGGAAATACTCATGCAATTAAGTCCTTGTTTCTGCAACTGGTTACATGGTCATAGCTGGAATTGATGACTACCTTCTTCTACTACCCATTCTGTATTCCCTTTACCTTTAGCAAGCGCCTCAGCAGGTTGTGGCTATTTTTTTTTCCTGGTGGAGTGACCCAAACCTTCATTCCTGAAGGGTCTGGGTCATTTGTAGTCATGCCTGGATTGGGTTGTTGTAGTTTCCCATTGACCTTAATCACAGGTCGTGGTAATACTAAGAGATGCCCTAATGGATCTCCTCTATTCCATGCATACTCTTACTTACCTTCGTTATGGAGTAGTAGACTAATTTCATCTTGATATTCTGGGTCAATCACCCCAGCCAACACTGTAACTCCCTTCTTAGCCTGTTGACTTAAAGATGGAAGTGACCAGGTGGTAATCTTAACTTCCAGTTTACTGAATCATTGTGTCTCCTGGTGGCAGTGTTCCTCCCTCTGGAACTAAGACCTCTAGGCAAGCAGAACGTGATGTAACAGAAACAGGAAGCAAAAATTTTGCTAGTGAATCACTAGGGGTGATGGTGAGTGGTGCCACTTCCACTTCCACTTCCACCCCTTGATTCCTGGACCTGTGAATCCTGGCTATGGGAGAAACAGTGCCGTATATTGAACACTGATTCAGAGCCTACATGGCCTTCTGGAGAACTTTGCCCCAGCCCTGAAAAGTATTGTTACTTGGTTGGCATTGTAATTGTGACTTCAAAAGGCTATTCTACCATTCTGTCAATCCAGCTGCTTCAGGATGATGGGGAACATGGTAAGACCAGTAAATTCCATGAGCATGAGCCCACTGCCATACTTCTTTAGCTGTAAAGTGAGTGCCTTGGTCAGAGGCAATGCTGTATGGAATACCATGATGGCTGATAAGGCACTCTGTGAGTCCATGGATAGTAGTCTTGGCAGAAGCATTGTGAGCAGGATAAGCAAACCCATATCCAAAGTAAGTGTCTATTCCAATGAGGACAAACCTCTGCCTTTTCCATGATGGAAGAGGTCCAGTATAATCAACCTACCACCAGGTAGCTGGCTGATCACCCTGAGGAGTGGTGCCATATCAAGGGCTCAGTGTTGGTCTCTGCTGCTGGCAAATTGGGCACTCGGCAATGGCCATAGCCAGGTCAGCCTTGGTGAGCAGAAGTCCGTGTTGCTGAGCCCATGCATAACCTCCATCCCTGCTTCCACAGCCACTTTGTTCATGGGCCCATTGGGTAATGACAGAGGTGGCTAGGCAGAGGCTGAGTGGTGTCCACAGAATGGGTCAACCTAACCACTTGATTTTAAAATCCTCTCTTCTGAGGTCACCAGTTGGTAAGCACTCACATGGGATACAAATATCTTCACAGTTTTTGACCACTCAGAGAGGTCCATTTGCATACCTTTTCCCCAAATTTCTTTGTCACCAGTTTTCCAGTAATGCTTTTTCCAAGTCCCTGACCATCCAGCCAAACCATTGGCTACAGCCCGTGAATCAGTATACAATTGCTCATCTGGCTATTTCTCCTTCCATGCAAAGTGCACAACCAAGTGCACTGCTCAGAGTTCTCCCCACTGGGAAGATTTCCCTTCACTGCTGTCCTTCGGGGATGTCCTAGAAAGGGGCTGTAGTGCTGCACCTCTCCACTTTCAGGTGGTACCTGCATATCGTGCAGAACCATCTGTGAACCAGGCCCTAGTCTTCTCTTCCTCTGTCAACTGATCGTAGAGAACTCCCCATGAGAGCATTGGTGCAGGCTGAGGGAGAGAAGGCAGTGTGGCAGGGGTGGTGACCATGGGTATTTGAGCCACTTCCTCATGTAACTTTACTATTGCCTTCAGGACCTGCTCAAGCCCAATCACATATATACAACTTCCATTTGATGATGGAATGCTGCTGTGCATGACCCACTTTATGGCTAGATGGGTCTGAAAGCACCCAGTTCATGATGGGCAATTCAGATCACATGGTGACTTGATGACCCATAGTCAAACGTTTGGTTTCCACCAAAGCCTAGTAACAGGCCAAGAGCTGCCTCTCAAAAAAAGGAGAGTAGTTATCTCCAGAAGATGGCAGGGCCTTGCTCTAAAAATCCTAGAGAACTCTGCTGTGATTCACCTATGGGCGCCTGCACACACACACACACACACACACACACACACACACACGTATATATATGGGAGTTTATTAAGCAGTATTAACTCACACAATCACAAGGTCCCACAATAGGCCATCTACAAGCTGAGGAGCAAGGAAACCAGTCTGAGTCCCAAAGCTGAAGAACTTGGAGTCTGATGTTCAAGGGCAGGAAGCATCCAGCACAGGAGAAAGATGTTGGCTGGGAGGCTAAACCAGTCTAGCCTTTTCACATTTTTCTGCCTGCTCTATATTCTGGCCATGCTGGCAGCTGATTAGATGGTACCCACCCAGATTAAGGGTGAATCTGCCTTTCCCAGCCCACTGACACTTAATATCCTTTGCCAACACCTTCACAGACACACCCAGGATCAATATTTTGCATCCTTCAATCCAATCAAGTTGACACTCAGTATTAACCATCACAAGCTCCAAGAAGGTTAAGAGACATTAACAGACTGAAAACCAACCTGCGGCATATAGCTGCCCAGCTATGCCCAGCCTAGATCAGTTGAACCCCACCTGACTCACATGAGCTAACTAAATGTTTATCATTGATATGATAAACACATATGAGGTAAGTAAATGCTTTTCATCATATGCCCCTGATAGCCATTGTTTGTTTCACAATAATAGCTGCCTGATACAAGTTTCTGTAAGATTTGTTTAGCTTCAAATAAGCCAAGTATTTTAGTATGTGATACTCATTAAGAAGGTAAAATGAATTCGTATAATTTGCAGATTGTCATAATAATGTTTAAGGAGAAGAGAGGAATCCTAATATATATTTAGCATGTTCTTTCACAATTAAAAATCGAATTCAGCAGATCTCAAATTTTCATGTGATTAAGAATCACTTGGGCAGATCGTTTAAAGAACAAATTCCTGGCTCTAACCCTAGCAAGTAATTCATTTGTTTTGGGTCAAGTACTAGGAATCTGTATTTTTAATTATTACTCCCAAATGGTTATAACGCAGTTAGTTTAAGAAACATTGGTTTCTGGTTTCTTTTTTTTTTTTTACATTCTTCTCTTCTCTTTTTCAAGATGCCACAGAAACAAAAAGTATAAGATGTATTTGAGTGACACATAAAACAAACAAATATAACATAGAAAATGAAATGATAAGGGGTCTGTTCAGTTCATTTATACTCTGCTGAATCTTTTTGGCTATTATGAGTTGAAGATTGAAGAGCAACATCGTCCTAATATTTCTGGTATCTAGGAGTTTATGTCATAAACTTGGCATGCTTTAATTTTTATTTTAGCATTATTTCTTTTTAATACCAAACAATTCTCCAGAGACCTCTTTTCAACAACCAATGTTCCCTTTGGCAGTGAAATCCACTTACCTTAACTGACTGTGATTATACTTCAACCTAGTTCTCAGAGCCATGATGGTAACATTCATTTTACTCTCCCAAAAGGCTCTTAGTATTCATTAAATATTTGATTAACATTGTCTAATAAAGCTTATAGAATGCAGAAACATGAAACCTAACTCCACCATGATTTTTACTTCTGTCTCTTTCATTAACACCGTGAGTTGCTTCTCTAAAATAATTAAAATCCATAATTGAATACACTAGAATAATTTTGGAAAATTAGCTTAATTATTCTAATACTTCCATTTGGAAAGCTTGCATTATTTATTACAACTAAATGGATAAATGTGGTCCTTCTTTTCTTTTATTTTCATTTAACATTTACTATTTATAAGGGAATATTAGTTTTGTATGTTTTTATTGTTTTCTAAAGGAAGTGAAAAATAGCCTTAAAGCTAAGTTGACAAGAAGAACATAAGGATGACTTGGGCACTATAAATAAGATGAGTGCACTAACTGCAGAAGTCTCATTCACCTTCAGGAATTGGCTCATTATACTCTGAAATATCCAGCTCTCTCTCCTCACTGAGTATATTTTCCAAGTTTTAAATTATTCCATACCCTTTAGAAGCAAAATGGAATATGGGAAATGGTAAATTTTTCAAAGATTCTCTTTGGAATAAAGAGACTAGATTTTCTTTCTCTACTAACTTTAGGCTTTATGATTCACTGGTAACCTAGAGTGAATTTGGGCTACAAATAGTTCACTAGTCTGCATTAGGTCTGTAGCTGAGCATGGCATCTAGGACACAGCTTGGTTATTTATATAACAGAAAAACTGGAGGTGTTTTATGGACCCAAATATAAACCTAAATAAGACATTGTAAACTTAGATTAAATCCCTCTTCGTTATATTCACATAGCAATCCAAGCAATCATACTGTAGGTAGAGGACAGTATTTTTATTAAAAACATCTCAGTTCAGCTTTATGAGATAAAAGTTATTCAGAACACTGATGACTATAGTGACTTTATTTTTTTTGAGACACATATTTATGAGAAATAGCAAGGGCCTCAATGGGAATTACTCAATTAATATTTTAGAAGGTCTGGGGTTCACCCAGTCAGCAGTAATATGAGCTGCTGGGTCATAAGTCACAAATATGCTTGGATTTCATAATTGTAAGTTTTACCTCTGGCTTAGTAGAATAATTCAACTGTCTACACAAAATCAAATAAAAATACTCAAACAATTTAAAAGAGAAAGAAATTAAACCTAATATAAAATGTCAAAAGCTCTCCATTAAAATTTATATTTGTGAATTCTCTCAAGTTAAGTTAAATAAGCATCTGTAATAAAGAGTTCTAAAACGCCACTGCCAACTTTACTACCAAATTTATTAGCTTAGCATTTGAAATAAAATTTGCAGAACCAGGTTGTGGCATGGTATCATGTCAGTGCTGAAATCCCCAATTTCTATACCATTTTCTCTACTTTCTTTGATATTTCTATTCCCCATTCCCACACTGCCCCCCCAACCCCTATAAACTACTTACTTAAGCTTTCCAAGGGAAGCTGATCATGGAATAAGAGTACTTGATTTATATTTCCTATGAAGTAGAGCTCATGTTGCTCTGGAGCCTAAGGGGTTGACCAGTCAGTATTGACAGGCACAAGGTGGCCCATGAACAACTTTTTGGAATGGACTTAACCTTTTAAAAAGTTTCATGATTTTTTGCAGTACATGACACTATGGTCATGAAAGCAGAGGCCCTGTCTGTCTTGTTCACTAGGCACCCAACACCTAGGACTTAGGATGTATCTGGCACAAAGGAGGTATACAATAAATATTGATTGAATAAATGAATGAATAAAGGCATGCATAAATAATTGAAAATTAAGAGCAATAAACACATGTTTTTGAGGCTACTACAGTCAAGACATTAGTATTTTGAAGCAACATGTATTTATTTGTTTATAAAATATTTACTCAGTACACATTATGCAACAGGCACTATGCTAGCCTCTGGAGACACAAACGAAAGAGGATAGACACTATCACTGCTCTGCTGTAATGTGTAGTCCTAGTACAAGATACAGAGGATTATAACACACAACAAGAAGGTCTATGACAGGGGAGGACAACATGCCATGGGAGCACAGAGATATGTCACCAGACCCAAACTGGAGATCTCACGAAAAACATTTTTTTAAATGTTTAATATTTATTTATTTATTTATTTAGAGACAGGGTCTCATTCTGCCACCCAGGCTGGACTGCAGTGGTGTGATCTCAGCTCACTGCAACCTCTGCCTCCCGGGTTCAAGTGATTTTCCTGCATCAGCCTCCCAACTAGCTGGGATTACAGACATGTACCACCGTGTCTGGCTAATTGTTTTTTTTTTTTTTTTTTTTTTGTATTGTTAGTAGACATGAGGTTTCACCATGTTGGCCAATCTGGTCTCAAATTTCTGACCTCAAGTGATCCACCTGCCTTGGCCTCCCAAAGTCCTGGGATTACAGGCATGAGCTAACGTGCCCAGCCACAAAATACATTTTAAAAAGTGATATATAAGTTGGTATCTGAAGAAAGAATAAGATTTAACTCAGTGAAATTAGAGATGAGGGAGAGAAAGAAAGAATATTATAGACATGTCAGAATGAAGCTGAGAAAGATACTGACAGTGACATCCTCTAAGGACTTAACTTAGGGGTCATGTTAAGGAGGCTGGCCTTTATTCCATAAGCTATGAGGAAGTATTTGAGGAAAGAAACTCAAAAGTTTAAATGAAAATTATGCATTTGATTATAAAAAATGTATGCCTTTAGTGACTTGCTTTCAAAGAACAGAGTATAGAAAGAGACAGGTAGTAACAATGGAGAAACCTGGCAAATACTATAGTATCTAAGTGATCAAGGTTACTACCATCAGTGATGTTGTGTGGATAGCAGGTACTGCCTGATATGATGTGATGAGAAGGGCACTCTATGACACTGTATCTACAAACACATAACCCCAGTCTAATTATGAGAAAAATATCAGACAAATCCAAATTTAGGGTCATTTTATAAAATACTTGACTAGTATTCCTCAAAACTGTAAAGGTCATGAAAGAAAGACTGAGAGACTATCATAAACCAGAGGATACCAGAAAGACATAACAAATAAATATAATATGGCATCCTGTATCAGTAATATATCAATACTGATTTATTAGATTTAACAAATGTCTCATGATGATGGAAGATGGCAACAGGTGAGGGGATTTCGGTATTCCCTATACTATCTTTACAATGTCTCTATAAATCTAAAATTCTTCCAAAATAAAAATGTTTATTGTAAAACAGTGAAAAATAATGTATGGCTATGGCATGATGGATTTGTAAATAATACTTGTAATACTTTAGATATAAATATTTAAATTCTATACCACACAAAGATTATTGAAATTGATAAGAGAAACACAAATAACTGACTAGAAAAATAGGCCAATTTTATTATAAAGAATTTCCCAAAAGAGTACATTCGAATGACCAATAACCATGCTCAGTCTTACCAGTAGCCAGGGAAATGCAGATTAAAATAATGAGATAATCGCTTTTTAACCTAGTAAATTGTTAAAAATTTAAAAGAGTGGTAATTTCTGGTGTTAACAAGGATTCTAAAAATTTAGCATTTTCATATATTGCACGTGGAAATTTTGCTATATTTTTGTGGAAATCATGTTGGCAATATATTAGAATATAATATGCATACATTTTCCTAGCAAACAGACTCATGCTTTCTGCTTCTATGATTTCATAAAATTAAAAGTTAGCATAAAATAAGGGTAGATATTGCAGTGGGGTTTTTTGAGCAACAGAAATTATTGAAATGAAAAGGAAGTTATTAATATGAGAATGATGAAAAATGGGTGAGTACATTGGACCAAAGATTCAAAGCAATCATTATGGATGAATCAGAATCAAGGTTTGGGAGGCTTTCCAGAGTATTTTACTAAATTCAAAATAAAGATATAGATAAATATATAAAATACAATTGTCTTTTATAAACTTAATGATATATATTTATATACACAGTGAAAGTGAAAGTCTCAATACCTTACACTAATGAAATCATTTTTGCTTTCCTCCACTAATAAGCAGACTTTTCTCAGATCTCCCTTTCTTGGCCTTAGATTATATCTTGATGTCAGATTTCTTGTTTTTTCCAGTCGTATTTATAGATAATAAAAATCTAGGCTGGGTGTGGTGGCTCATGCTGTAATCCTAGCACTTTAGGAGGCCAAGGAGACCAGCTTGGGCAAGATAGCAAGACCCCATCTCTGCAAAAAAGAAAAAAAAAAACTGAGCATAATTGTGCATGCCTGTAGTTCCAGCTACTGGGGAGGCTGAGGCAGAAAAATCACTTGAGCCCTGAGAGGTTGAAGCTGCAGTGAGCTATGGTTGTGTCACTGCACCCCAGCCTGGGCAACAGAGCAACACCCTGTCTCAAAAAAAAAGAAAAAAGAAAAAGTCAAATCTAATCTAATATCAAAACTTCAATCTCCTGAACAGTTCAAATTGCCTCCCATACCCCTAGCTCAGGCTGGATCTTGGCTTCTGTGAAACATATTGAGGATGATGAAGGGAAGGGTGGTGTATTAGTCTGTTTTCACCCCGCTGATAAAGGCATACCCAAGACTGGGCAATTTACGAAAGAAAGAGGTTTATTGGATTTACAATTCCATGTGGCTGGTAAGGTCTTACAATCATGGCAGAAGGTGAAAGGCACATCTCACATGGCAGCAGACAAGAGAAGAGAGCTTGTGCAGGGAAACTCCCCTTTTTAAAACCATCTGATCTCCTGAGACTTATTCACTATCACGAGAACAGCACTGGAAAGACCTGCCCCCATGATTCAATTACCTCCCACTTGGTCTCTCCCACAATGTGGGTATTCAAGATGAGATTTGGGTGGGGACACAGCCAAACCATATCATTCCAACCCTGGACCTGCCTAAATCTCATGTCCTCACATTTCAAAACCAATCATGCCTTCCCAGCAATCCCTCAAATTCTTAACTCATTTCAGCATTAACTCAAAAGTCCATAGTCCAAAGTCTCATCTGAGGCAAGGCAAGTCCCTTACACCTATGAGCTTATAAGTCAAACACAAGTTAGTTATTTCCCAGATACGGGTACAGGCATTGGGTAAATATAACCATTGCAAGTGGGAGAAATTGGCCAAAATAAAAGGGCTACAGGCCCCATGCAAGTCTGAAATCCAGTGGGGCAGTCAAATCTTAAACCTCCAAAATGATCTCCTTTGATTCCATGTCTCATGTTCAGGTCACACTGATGTAAAAGGTGGGTTCCCATGGTCTTGGGTAGCTCTGCCCCTGTGGCTTTGCTGGGCACAGCCCCCTTCCTGGCTGCTTTCATGGACTGGCATTGAGTGTCTGCAGCTTTTCCAGGTACATGGTGCAAGCTGTCAGTGCATCTACCATTCTGGGGTCTGGAGGATGGTGGCCCTCTTCTCCCAGCTCCTCTAGGTGGTGCCACAGTAGGGACTTTGTTTGGGGGCTCTGATCCCACATTTCCCTTCCATACAGCCTTAGCAGAGGTTCTCCATGAGGGCCCCACCCCTGCAGCAAACTTATGCCTGGGCATCCAGGCATTTCCATATATCTTCTGAAATCTAGGCAGAGGTTCCCAAACCTCAATTCTTGATTTCTGTGGACTCATAGGCTCAACACCATGTGGAAGCTGCCAGCTTCTACCCTCTGAAGCAGCAGCTCAAGCTGTACCTTGGCCCCTTTTAGTTACAGCTGTAATGCAGGGCACCAAGTCCCAGACTGCACACAGCAGAGGGTCCCTGGGCTCAGCCCACCAAACCATTTTTCCCTCCTAAACCTCTGGCTCTGTGATGGGAAGTGCTGCTGCAAAGGCCTTTCACATGCCCTGGAGACATTTTCCCCATTGTCTTGGGGATTAACATTCAGTTCCTTGTTACTTATGCAAATGTTTTCAGCCCGCTTGAATTTCTCCTCAGAAGATGGGATTTTTTTTCTATTGCATTTTCAGGCTGCAAATTTCCCAAACTTTTATGCTCTGCTTCCCTTTTAAAACTGAACGTCTTTAACAGTACCCAAGTCACCTCTTGAATGTTTGCTGCTTAGAAATTTCTTCTGCCAGATACCCTAAATCATCTCTCTCAAGTTCAAAGTTCCACAAATTTCTAGGGCAGGAGCAAAATGCCACCAGTCTCTTTGCTAAAAGGTAACAAGAGTCACCTTTGCTCCAATTCCCAACAAGTTCCTCATTTCCATCTGAGATCACCTCAACCTGGACTTTATTTTCCATATCACTGTCAGCATTTTGGGCAAAGCCATTCAAAAAGTCTCCAAAGTTCCAAACTTTCTCACATTTCCCTGTCTTCTTCTGAGCCCTCCAAACTGTTTCAACCTCTGCCTGTTACCCAGTTCCAAAGTTGCTTCCACATTTTCAGATATCTTTCCAGCAGCGCCTCACTCTGCTGGTTCCAATTTACTGTATTAGTCTGTTTTCACATTGCTGATAAAGGCATACCCAAGACTGGGCAATTTACAATAGAAAGAGTTTATTGGACTTACAATTCCACATGGCTGGGGAGGCCTCACAATCATGGTGGAAGGTGAAAGGCACATCACACATTGGCAGCAGACAAGAAAAGAAAGCTTGTGCAGGAAAACTCCCATTTTAAAATCATCAGATTTCATGAGAGTTATTCACTATCATGAGAACAGCATGGGAAAGACCTGCCCCCAGGTCCTTTCCACTATATGTGGGAATTCAAGATGAGATTTGGGTGGGGGCACAGCCAACCTTATCAGCTGGGTAGTGATGCAGTATCATTTATTCTTTCACTATTGCTCTATCTTGTTCTTACCTTTCCCCTCACACTCTTGCTGCTTCTGACACTGCAGTGTCAGAGCAGGAAGGGGAGATAAGAGGTAACCAGGCAATGGCTGATGTTACTGGGAATTTTTTCTTGGTTCCTCTATGCTGTCTGCCATAACAGATGTCTAACTGTTGCTAGCTTTTTCTCTTAGGAATTATTTGTGGATTCTTTAGAAACACTACTACCTCTAGCAGCCTGGTACTATGGCTTTTTATATTCCACCTTTTTCTAGTTTGAGTGATACACTTTTAGTCTAGCCTTTTATTATTTTCTCTTAACTTCTTTCCAAAGGGTATATATCCTGGGTCCTCTCCTTCTGCCAAGCACCCTAAAAAGGGATCCTTTCAAGGCAGCTTTAGCTTACTTACAATGATAGTATCACTTGACATGGAAAACTTAACCTCTTGCCCCACATCTATGGAAATGTGTTTTACTCTTGTTGCAATCTTCTCTCCTTATTCTGATGTCAGGGAATTCAAGCAGCTTTTAGTTTTATCATGTATTCTTCCAAATTCTTGTAGGGATGTGTAATATTTTCCAAGAATCCTTTTGCAATAGAGGTAGATGAAGGACTAGTTGGGCTAATGAGTTTCCTTGGGTCATAAGCATCCATCCAGAAAATAACTGTGGCAGAATCTCCTTATGCAAGTACCCTTGAATGTTCCCAAGGACTTTGTGGCCATCTTCCCTGTTCTCCACTCCTGCCCTTGGCTTGATAGGTGAGAGGGCAGCATCCACTCCACTAATAGAAAGAGGAAAGGCAGATTCACACTCTTTTAAGTCAGTACCTCTTTGTATAAATAAATCTTCATATGTAGGCTAGATCTTGCGGGTAAGTAAGAGTCACAGGCCCGATTGTGTTCCCCTCTTAGAAAGCCTTGTAAAAATGTATCCAGGACCTTTCCTTAACAAATTTAGAATGTTTTGACATTTACTACTCATCATCTTCTGCTTACGGCTTCAGGCCAGTATCAGAGTACAGGGTCAATTCCATTTAACATTCTGTTATGTAAAAATGTGTACATGATTATATAAATGTGGGGAAAAGTAACAACCAGATTTTTTATATTGATTTTCTAGATAGAGAATGGAGAATGGAGGGGTGAGAGAAAAGAAAAAAGGAAAACAAATGCATTCACAAATAACAACACCATTTTAGAATGATCTCTAAATATACACGTTTGATGGTGTGGTTATATAGACATGGAAAAATGAAAGAAGAGAAGGTCAGCAACAAACTGTTTCTGATGATTATCTCAGGATGGCGGGATTTCAGATGATTTATACTTGCTTCTTTATGCTTTTCTTTATGACAGTGTTTCAAAACATTTGTATATGATCAGGTAAAAACTATAGAGCAACATTTTAAAAAATACAAGTTTTGGGAATCTTAAAGAAGATGAAAAATTTATCTTTCCGAAGTTTTCAGAGCCTTTAATTTGGTAACATATATTGGGAAACTCTAAGAGTATTTGTCAATACAATGTAACTATAAACTCTCATTTTTAAAGTATAGAACACGTTTAAGAAACTCTACTCAATAGATATGTCAAACAAAGATTATTTTAAAATTACATCTAAGTCATTGATGTTCTATAACTGAACAATTTCTGTTTTCTTTCGTATGTATGTTTGAGTTAAAAACTCTCATTTTTAAAGTATAGAACACCTTTAAGAAACTCTACTCAATAGATATGTCAAACAAAGATTATTTTAAACTTACATCTAAGTCATTGATGTTCTATAACTGAACAATTTCTGTTTTCTTTCGTATGTATGTTTGAGGTAATATATTCAGAAATGTCAACGATATGCCCGCTGTCCCCCTTTTTCCCATTATAATATAATGGGAGCATAAGAATAGGGATCTGAGCTGACATGTGTAACACTATAGGTTGCTGTCTTAGTTCACTTGGACTACTATAACAGAGCACTATAGACAGGGTGGCTTATGATCAACAGAAATTTTTTTTTCCTCAGGTCTAGAGGTTGGGGAATCTACGGTAAGCTGCCAGCAGACTTGATGTTGATAAGTGCCTGCCTCCTGGTTTATAGACAGTCTTCTTGCTGGGATAAAGGAGCCAGGGTCTCTCTTTCTCTCTCTGTTGTTTTGAGACAGAGTCTTGCTTTGACACGATCTCAGCTCACTGCAACCTCTGCCTCCCGGGCTCAAGTGATTCTTTTGCCTCAGCCTCCTGAGTAGCTGAGATTACAGGCACCTGCCATCACACCCTGCTAATTTTTGTATTTTTAGTAGAGACAGGATTTACCATATTGGCCAGGCTGGTCTTGAACTCCTGGCCTCAAGTGATCCACCTGCCTCGGCTTCCCAAAGTGCTGGGATTGCAGACGTGAACCAGTGCACCTGGCCCCCAGTCTCTCTTGTAAAAGCACTAATCTCATTCATGAGAGTTCTGCCTTTATTACCTAGTCACTTACCAAAGGCCCCACCTCTTAATATGGTAACATTGTGGGTTAGGATTTCAACATACGAATTTGTCGCAGGGGTCGTGGGGAGTGGGTGTGGGCTGGGCGGTGGGGATTGGGATTGGGGGAGGGGAGCACACAATCATTCAGTCTATAGTATCCCCATTTAGAATAGTACCTGACACATAATTTGTAATCAGTAAATATTTATTAAGTGAATAACTGGATGATTTGTCTATATTGTTCTTAAATTCGGTTGCACATTCATTTTGCACAGTAATTTTAACATAGAATTGTTTAACTATATAAGAGTAAATCATTTTTAAGTTTTTTTAAATTTATACTGTAAAATGTGTCTGGAGAAAGACTATAACATTACTATATTACCACCAGTTGTGTATGAGACTATCCATTTCTTCTCACTCTGGCCATCTTGGGGTAGTATCATGCTTTTTAATTATTATTAATCTGATAGATGAAAAATGGTTTCAGAGTATTGTTTTAATTTTTTTTTATTCATTGGCTAGTAAGAATGAATCTTTTCTGAAACTTACCACTTTAAATTCCTCTTTTGTTAATGGTCTATTTGGGTGATTTGCTGATTTGTTTAATTTGTGTGATTGTCTTTTTTTCTTAATAATTTGAAAATGCTCTTTAAATGCTTCAAAAAATAGCTTTTATCTCCCTCAAAATTCCAGATGAATTTCATCTCCAATTTGATATTTATGTTTTTACTTAGATGGTTTTTTTATATGTAGACATTTTGATGTGAACATGTCCCTCAATTCACTGCAATCTACATGAAATTTTGCAAATCCTTAACATTTCAGGACTGATACAGATTAAAAAAAATTTTTGTCTATTTCATTTTAGTTTTTAATATTTTAGTCATTTAGTTTTTGATATTTTCCTGTGGTTCACTGGCATATACCTTCAAAAAAATTTATAGAAAAATACCTTATATCCTAGATTCTGAATCTTAGCATTCAGATAATGTAAGTCTTTAGCATTTACATGTCTTCTACAATTTGGCTGCACATCAAAAATTTTTTCTAAAAACTCTATAGGTATCATTTAATTTTATTATTTAATAAATGGTGGGAAAATTCTGAAGCCACTTTGATTTTGGTTCCCCTCATCCTCAAATGTCTTTAATCTGGATGATGAGGAGAGTCTTTGTCTTTAAAATTTAAAAATATCACTGCTATGTATAGCCATGTGTTATTTTCTGCACTAATTTTCTCAGTTTTTAGTAAGCTCTTTAGATATGCGAATTCAGGCATTTCTATAGGTCAGAAAAGATATTTTATTATTGTTATTCATATTATTGTATTTAATTTTATTTGTAGAGACAGGGTCTTGCTCTGTTGCCCAGGCTGAAGTGCAGTGGCATGATCATAGCTCACTGTAACCTCGAACTTCTGGGCTCAAGCAGTCCTCCTGCCTCAGCCTCCCAAGTAGCTAGGATTATAGCCACATGCCATCACACTGGCTAATTTAAAATAACAATTTTTTTTTGTCGAGTTGGAGTCTCACTATATTGCCCAGGCTGGTCTTGAAAAATCTTCTCACTTCAGTCTCTCAAAGTATTAAGATTAGAGGCATGAGCCACTGTGCCCAGCCTATTTTTTTTTTTAATCAAATTTTTTCTGGTATTGTGTTTAGGAACAACACATATCTGTCAATTGGATACTGATTTTCTAGCCTTTAGTTTATTTGGCCTTCCTCTGATTTCTTGTACATTTTCACTCATTCATCCTCTACATTCTGTTAGGATGATTTGACCGTTCATTGCTCTTGGCACATATTTCAGTTCTTCAACTGCATTTCTTCCATTTCTCTCTCTATTTTATTTGTTTGTTTGTTTGTTGTTGTTTTGTTTGGCTTGGTTTTTGAGAGAGGGTATCATTCTGTCACCCAGGCTGGAGTGCAGTGGCGTGAGCATGGCTCACTGCAGCCTCGACCTCTAGGGCTCAGGTGATCCTCACACCTCAGCCTCCTGAGTAGCTAGGACTTACAGGTGCATGCACCATATCCGGCTAGTTTTTTGTTTTGTTTTGTTTGCAGAGACAGGGTCTCCCTATGTTGCTCAGGCTGGTCTCAAACTCCTGGGCTCAAGCCATCCTCTCACCTCCACCTCCCAAAGTGTTGGGTTTAAAGGCATGAGCCTTTAAAGGCATGCACCCAGCCTCTTCCATTTCTCTTATCTCATTGTGCTTTTACAATTTTTCCTCTCAGTGTGTTTTATTTTCTTTACCATTTTATTTTTCATCTCTGGTTTAAGAATCCATTTATTCTTTGAATTTTATTGTGAGTACAAAATTGACAGATTTACAATTTTTACTTGTGTTCTTAATAATAAGGTACTTTGGGAAAAGTACATACATACATATATATGTGTGTATGTGTGTATATATGTGTATATATATATAATTATAAAAAATTATTCATTGAATGAGAGGAGTCTATTCATGGCTAGTAATTACCCATAAGTGGTTTGATGTATTCTCACTGTCTAAATTGTTGCCATAAAAATTTACATAACCAGTGGTATATGAGCTTAAGGTGAATCAAGAGGGAGCTAAAGTTATAGGAAGTTCAAGCAGGGGAAATTCCTTATAGAGAATTTTCTTCTTAATGAAACTGATACATTGGGAACCAACTTTCAGATGATGTCTTCCTTTGGTCTCAGCCTTGCACCAGGGTCAACCTTCCTGATCTGCTGCTGCTCCATTCATCTGCACATAACTGTAGCCCTGGGTCTTGCAGGGCAATCAATTTCCAAGTGGCAAACAAGAGTCTAAGTGGGGTGTTCCACATTGGCCATGTGCTGTTCATGACTCCAGTGTTTATTCTCCGAAGTTAGTTACTGTTTTTCCCTTCTTCCTGGTGTTTCTAATGTTTCTTAGCAGGAGAATTTGGAGATCATTTCTCATTCCTATCTTCAATATTATCTGTACTTTTTTGTATAATTTACTACAGATTGTTATTTTGTTGGTGGACCCTCTCATGGTTGAGCAGATTTCCCTATTTTATTTTTTTACATTCTATGGCTCATTTCAGTAGGAATCTGGAGCAATGAGCAGGCCTTTCATGTTACTAGGAATTTTCTGTTATCTAGATGGCTGCAGTTTCTTCTGCAATTTCTAACAGGAGTTTCTTACTGTCCTGACAAACTTCTGGAATCATTCAAGTTGGTTTTATTTATCAAATACTGAATATCTGTTATATTTCAGGCCCTCAAGATAACAAGATGAATTTTTAAATATGCTTTCTTCCAGACAGAACCATCTAAATGGCTAAACAGCAAGAAAATTTACACACAATGTGATTAGTTCAATCATTCAGGTATGGGAAAAATATTTCTGCAGCTCCTTAGTGGAGGCAATAGGGAGAATATAATTGTAAGTCAAATTGAGATTAGTTGGAAATGCAGAAGCAATCAGGAAGGGCAAAGGAAAGTCACTGAAGAGGAAAGTAACTGCATGTGAGCAAGCCAAAATATGAAGGGGAAAAAGCTTTAAGTATTTCATGCCAAATAAATATAAAGAGATTTTTGTCTTCCAAAAATGGATAATCATGACTTCTGTGTCTTCTTTCAAGTCACTGAAGAGCAATGTTGCCAAAGGAAACAACCTCATGGCATAGAATAGCATAACCATCAGGATTGGTATTATGTCATTGTTCTATCTCTTTCTACATTATATCCTAAAATATCATGTGATTTTGCTGAATATTTTAATGAAATTGTCTTTGTATGTCTGGGCTATTCATCTATTCTTCTAATAGAGAAACAGTACCAAAAAAAGGAACTAGTATTGATTTGATTTAGATTTTCTTACTGACCCTAGGTGGACTGCTTTGATTTCCACTCTTTTCTTCCTAAATATATACAAGCCATCTGCTTAAAAACCTGTCCCAGTATTTTCTTTTGAGATTGATGTCAACATTTCTATGGTTTCTGGAGCCCAGACTTAAAATAAAAGGGATGAGACACTTTTTGCCTATCTCAGTCTTTTGGTACCTTTTCAAGTTTGTATGGCTTTTAAAAGTTAATTTAAGGTAGGATGTGTTCATATCTGAAAATGCCTCAGCCATCTCTATTTCAGTAATCTGGGTCTGAATATTTGAACTCTTTTCATACACTTAAATGTTAATTTAATTTCTTCTCTGTTATCTTGAACTTCAATTCACTACATCTCACAGATTTTAGTTCTTTCTAGACGAATAGAAAGAAGGTTTATATTATCTAAAAAATGCTAACTTAAGCCTGTGAGTCATTTGACACTTTGCTGTCTTGGATCATAAATAATTATGCCAACTTTTAGAAGGGCAAAATGTAAATTGTTCCTCTGCAGGGATCTCTCCCACTATTGATAAGTTCAGACTTCTCTCATTTAATCATTTCTTATTGTTATATTAGATTCTTTACCTTTCAAATACTAAATGAAAGGTCATTGAACACAATTTCTTAACCAAATTGTATTTGGACAAATTAGAAGCTTATTTATTGGTTGCTCATTTAAACTACTTTTCTCCAGAGAGAGCTGGAAGGTCTGCTAAGCTTAGGCTGTTGCCTTGGGCTAGCTAGGAAAGAGACCTATGTATTCTTACAATGGAGTGCATTACAGGAAGTTGTTGAGCAAGGAAGGGTCAGACACAACAACTTGCGTAGTCTTGAGGCAGTTTCTGAGGTATTCTTTGTATTCCCTTGGCTCTAATATTGGAATAAAAATTATATCCCAAAGTAATTACAACTGACTCTCTGTCTACTATTTTAGTCAGTCTATATTCCTTTCTTCATTACTAGGGATTATGTAGACATCTTGAATTTATTTCCAGGCCACCACTTTAATTAGTATCACATTACTGTAATATAAGATTTGGATTTTTTTCATGATGTCTTTAAGGTCTTTCATTTCTTGCCTATAAGGTATATAGGTGTTACCTTAGATAATAAATAAGGACCATTTCTATTAAAAAAAAACTATTGTAGCAATTTTTGCTTTGCTTAGTCATCTGCCTCCAAAGGGAAATCAGCTAGATTTTAAATATTGCTGTGTCTTTCTGGTTTTATAATATATCTTATTATCCAATATAGGTTCAGTATCTTTCCAAATTAGAGTTACTATGTTTACATTCTCCTTTACTAAGGCAAATTATTTTTTTCCTAATATTTTAATGAAAAAAGTATTGTTTTCTTGAGAAAATTAAAAAAGCTAAATGAAATTGTAGTGATTGTATTTTTTGTTTCTAGCAAAAGTAGCAGGTATATGCACATGCATGTATATTTTTAACTTAAAGAGTAATATATGATATTCAAATAAGCATTGGCACCTGACATTTCCTGTTCTCTGCATAACATCCGCCCACCCTACATTCTGCTTTCTAGGAGCCAGAAATTGTATTAGTGTTCCAGGGACTTTTGGAAAATTGAATATATGCTTTCTCTGCTTTATTTTAAGGAGACTAAATCACAGTCTCAAACTTTATTTCTATTTATATATCACTTGTAAACACTCAAATATGCTGGTAAATACAAGTTATTGAACAATTTGAACTTGGTGGAGAACATCTATTTTTGTTTTTTTTTTGTTTACCACCTTTAGCTATCCCCCCTCTCTGTCTCTTAACAATTTCTCACTTTCTTTTACATTTATTCCAGTGCAAAACTTCAATTATATTTCTTTCATGCACCCTATCCCTTTCTAACCCAAACAGGTGGGCCTTGGCTAGAATCATGGTAGGAAAGTGAGCATGGCCTATGTGTTCCTTCACTCACCTGTGCCATCTTCTTCTGCTTCTCTTGAAGGTGGACCATGGTATTGGAGTAGTAGGAAGAAGTGGAGGGAGAAGAGGAATGTAGATATTTTTTACCTGACTGTCTTCCAATCACTTGCTCTCTATGAGCTGTATGTGTTCTTCAGGGCACCCTGGGAGGGCCTCCCTGCTGCAGTTTCCTGATCGAGAGATGGTTCCTACATAGCCCCTCTTAGTTCCTGCCCTGCTCCTTGGTATTGCTCAGAGCCTGCTGTACCAGGGTTGCTGGGATCCCCTTGCTCAGAAGGCAGTTTTCTTGGTTGAAATGCCTGCAAGGTAGTCGAAGCCTGGCTACATTCCATGGTAAACATGGTCTGCCAGGAAGATAAAATCCTTGCCGCACCATAATGGAAGTGATGGCAGGTCCCACCATTGATCCTGCCTCTTCTACCACTTGTCTCAGTTCCTTTTTCTTTGGTCCAAGAGTCACAGAGCTGTTCTGCTCCATAGGCAGAAATAAAATGTTGGTCTCCTTCTTGCAACCTCACCCATTTTTTCTGGGTCATCACTTGTTTTTGTGTGGGAGGAGCATATTTCTCCCTTTTCTTGTTGAGTGAGGAGGGGAAAAGCAAGTGGTTTCCTACCTAGCTCACTCAGTCGCTGCTCCAGACATTCTATCTTACATTCCTAATGCCTGTTTAAACAGGGTGGACCTGGAGTTGGGTACAGGGTAATGGTGGCAGGGCCAGTTCTAACTTTTCTTAGGAACTTTTCCAATAATATATCTGGGCTAGTCTTTAGAATGTGGTGTTTTATCACATCTATGACGTTCATCTTTGGAGCATCAGGGCATCAGTTACAATTTGGTGGCAGGAGAACAAAAACCACTCAACATCATGTAGGAATAACATATAGACTTGTAAACCAAAAAGAAAAATACTAAGAGAAAAAATTTTATATCAGAGTACACATACTTGCAATTAATAGAAATATATATAGGTTCTTTTTGGGTGGTTGCTTTCTTTCTTCCTTTTTTTTTTTTTTTAAAGGGAAATACAATTTCAACACTACTTTTTTCCCTTGACAGACTTTCAGGAAAAGTGACCGATATGGTTTGGCTCTGTCCCCACCCAAATCTCATCTTGAATTCCCATGTGTTGTGGGAGGGACCCAGTGGGAGGTAACTGAATCATGGGGCAGGTCTTTCCAGTGCTGTTCTCATAATAGGGAATAAATCTTATGAGATCTGATGGTTTTAAAAAGGGAAGTTTCCCTGCACAAGCTCTCTTCTCTTGTCTGCCACCATGTGAGACGTGCCTTTTGCCTTCCACCATGATTGTGAGGCCTACCTAGCCACGTTCTAATAAACCTCTTTTGGAAATTGCCCAGTCTTGGGTGTGTCTTTATCAGCAGTGTGAAAATGGACTGATACTGTGACATTTCTCTCCTAATATCTGGCCTTCTGGAGAGGAAATGGATTAATTTGCTGAGGATGCTGGTGCCTGAAAGCCCTAGGGCTTTTCTATTATTTTTCCTGAGAGAACTTCTTAGGCCCAGTCCCTCCCTGAGGCTCCTCCTCCTCCCAGAAAGCCCAGGATCCAGCTGAGGAGGTGGGAGCTGGGGTCACTCAGAGCATTCTTTGAAAGACTGACTAGGAAATGGGCTGGACTCTCCTGCCCCATACATTAAAGAAAGGAGAGACAGAGGGAGAAATTCCATGAAGGCTTTCTGAATGCCTCTCTCTCTTCCTCCAGCAGAGCTGAACTTTCTTTCCCACCTACAACTATCATCCCACTCTATCACTTAAAATATTTTATTACACTTATTTGTTTTTGTGCCCTCCAATAGACAGCACTTTAGGAGCAAGTACCTTGTCTTATTTTGCTGTTCATATTTCAGACACCAAAGGAGGCCTTGGCATGCCTCATGGCTTAAGTATTTGATGAATAAAGGGATTAATGAATATTGAATGAAAGGAATTATAAAAATAATAAAATGAGCAAATTAGTGAGCTTACAAATTTTATTAGCTTCTTATTGATGCTATAGCAAATTACTATAATGGCTTATACATAATGGCTTAAAACAACAAGTGTTTACTATCTTGAAGTTCTGGAGGTCAGAAGTCCTAAAATCAAGGCATCAGCAGGCTGCATTCCTCTGGAGGCTCTAGGGCAGAATCTATTTCCTTGCCTCATCTACCTTCTAGGAGCTGCCTGCATTCTTGGGCTGATGGCCTCTTCCTCCTTCTTCAAAGCCAGCTTCATATCTCTTCCTCTCGGATTTCTGCTTTTATCTTTACCTCTTCTCTGACTCTGACTCTCCTGCCTCCCTCTTATAAAGACCCTTGAGATTTTATTGGACTCACCCAGATAATCCTGAATAATCTTCCAATATCAAAATACTTCACTTCATTATATCTGCAAAGCCTCTTTTTTCCATGTAAGGTAAAGTATTAACAGATTTCAGGATTGAGATGTGGATATCTTTGGGGTACTATTATTCTGTCTACCATAGATCCTTGCAGGGTTCTTATAACTCATGTAATGCCTGGCTCATATTAAGTATAAATGAGAATTATGTTGGGTTGAGCTACAAATTGTTATTCCTAGAGCTAGAATTTGCAAATATTCCCATTTCACTCCCATACTCTCCTACTCCTCCACCCTCTCAAGTCTGACGCTCTTTTTAGAGAAGACTTTATTGCACATTTCTCAAAGATGCCCGCTTCCCCATACAAAGGCCAATAAATGGAAACTGCCCAGTTGCAGAATATCATGGACCTGATCCATTTGCTTAATCTCATGCAGCTAAGTATCTTCCCTCTGAGATGGTGAAACACACAATACTCAGAGATCATGTAAGTAAGGAGCTATAAGATTTTTACCTTTACTGAAATAAATTAGGCAAAACACTCTACCAGCTTAGGATAGACATTTATTTTTGGTGTCAATTGTTTTTAGCATATCATGACTTAGGCAAAATTACATCTGAGGAGAAGTATTTTCCCAAACTTTTCTTGACTTCTCTAACTGAGGTACCTTTATCTTACCTATTTTTTTTACTTATACTAACCATTTTGCCTGGCAGCTCCACCCTGCTCTGCCTTTGTGTAAAAAGCTTACCTTGCCATCAAGTTTCATTCTACACTGCCCTCCTCAAAGTAGCTTTTCCCCATCCCAGATGCTTAGACTTGGAATCAATATTTACTCTATTGTACTTTTACCATAGCGCTTTTAGTGTGTGTATGTGTGTGCATGTGTGCAGGTGCACATGTGTTTTGAAAGTCCTGTGGTATAAATGGTCAGGGTCATGGATTTTTGAGCCAAACTGCCTCAGTTTTAAATCCTGGTTCAAACATTTATCTGCTCAGTTGCTTGGGCTTATCACTATATTCTAGACCCCAAAGCTTTCACCAGTAACATGGGTTTGTGTGAGATTGAATAAGTAAGGCTCTCAAACTAGTGCTTAGCTTACATTTAATATATCTTATGTGGTAGCTATTCTTTTCCAATGTTTGCTTATGTATTTGTGTCTCTGTGTCACAGTAGATGTAGCTTTTAAAAGACAATGACAATATCTGTGCCATAAGAGAGTCCTTGGAATATATAAGAAACTTAAAAATTGTTGGATTGAATTTTGTCTAAGCCTTCATTCTTTTTCTTTCTCTGTATCCCCTGTTTCGATAAATGGCACTGTCACCCTCTCATATGCCTGAGTCCCAACCTGGGGCTGTTTATCTCTACCTTTTTCTTACTTTCTCCTCTAATAACTATCCTTGATCTGTCTGTCCTTTCTGGCATTACCTCCAGTTCCAATCCTGAAGACCATAAATCTTACTACAGTAGACCATGAGTGGTTTCTTGGTTTTCACTTTGGCCCCATACAACCCATTCTCTAACCAGCAGCCAAAGAAACGTTTAAGACACATAAGTCAGATCATGATATTAACTTGCTTAAAATCCTCCCATGACTCTATTGTGCTTTGAATAATATATGTTCCCCTTATTCTGATCCACCAAAATTTCTAAACCCTGGTTGCTGTCTGCTTCTCCAGTCTCATCTAGTTGCAGTCTCTCCTGCCTCATGGGCTCCACCTGCATTGGCCTTTGTTCTATTCTTTATGCTTGTCAAGAAGCCTCTTACTACCTTAAGGCCTACTGTTTGCAGATGGAGTGCTGAAAGCTTGCCCTGCTTTGTTCTGGACTGAGGTGTTATAATTTCTTTCTGTTATGGAAATGATGCAGTCACCCAAGTGCCTTGAGTTCTTGCTAGTATCTTGGGCACAAACATGAAAATTGAAGACTTGATTTTTGTTTTTGTTTCCTAATCAGGGCTTTCATTTTTTGGCATTAAAAGTACAATCTCATTAGGGACTTTAGTGTATTGAAATTACTGAAGGCAACAAAAGATCAGAGCTTTGAATGACATTCATACCTATGCAATTGTATTGAGACATGTTTCCTTGGTTGCTGCTGGTTATTTTTCTTTATATTCCCTTATTTGTTGCACAGACTTGTTGCAATTGTTGTAAATGTTTATATCTACTTATTAGAGTGATTACTTTGCATTTGTGTCTCAGCAGTGTGCATACTGTAACTCACACAAAATGTTAGCCTTTAAAAAAGACTGCTGGGCCTGAGTTAATTAAAAATACAGAGGAGGCTGAATCTTATTGTGGGTATAGTATCAGGCTCTGTTTGGACAAGAGTTTTTATATATTGTGATGTTGAAAGTGCAAAAAAACCCTTAAAAAAACAAAAAAAGCAAAGCCTTGTATCTTGACAGAACCACATGCTTGAACCATGCTTCTTAATTTTTGTACCACAAAGTAGATGGTTTGTGTCTGATTATAATTCTGCTCTTCAGAAATTTATATGCCAACAAGCTCTTGGCAGAATATAGATTTTTTTTTTTTTTTTTTTTTTTGCCATTTCCAAATTCCTTTCCCTGTAGTCCTCCCAACTACTCGCACCCACCTATTTTTTTTTCTCCTCAGTGAAGGACAGTGTTTGCAGCAGCAACAGCACTTGAATTAACTTAATTTATTTTTCTGTGTGTTTGCAGAATGGTTCAAGGTCCATAGCAAGGTGAATCGTTCTCTTATTATGCACACATTCTCAGACTGCAGAGGTCACCTAAGGGTAAAAGTACTGATTGCTGGGAGCCATTAGAATCCCCCTCCTTCTCTTCCTTTAGAAAGACAGGCAAGTCACAGGGCTACTTAATGCAAACACAGGAGATCGCTCTCAAACCACATAGTTAGAGGCAATTTCAACATATATATTTTGGGGAGATAATATATGTTAACAAGCAATTCTATACCTGCTTGGATGAACTAATAGTACTTAATTAACATTTGTGATAAATATGTCAGTTGGTAACACATTTTCCAAGAATGATAAAATTATGTTGTCCAGATTAAAATATTACTTTCAAAATCCTAATTTTGTCTTTAATTGATCAAAGATAGTTCTTTTAATTCAAGGCAAATTAAAGTTCATTTAAGTTTTTGTTGTAGGAAAATTATTTTCTCCTCTATATCCCCTTTTTCTCAATGAGGAAAAAAAAAGAAAATTAAAGATGGCAAGAAAAATTAAAATTTTAAAGTATTTAAAGGTTGTTAACCAATTGAATATGAGGGTATTGAGAAAAAAATTCTGGATTTTCTGGATGAGTTAGTTGCATTTGGGGATCATGGGTGGTCCTGGTTAACCAACTTCCCCAGGAGTGAATATTCCCCATGAGTCTGATTCACGTCATAAGTAATCATCTTATACCCACCACTTGATGTTCAGGTAGTTTATTTTGGCAGTGCTCTTACAAGACGGACATCAGGAGCACACCAGTGGCATGGGCCACATGCAGTTGGGGGTCAGATGACTTCCTGACTGGGAGGATCTCTGCCCTTTGGAGACCATTCTGAGTTTGGGGACTTCTTACTTCTTTTTTATACCTGTTTTCAGTCTGGGCTAGTTACCAAGTGTTTCTATCATAAAGGGAATTTAAGCTATTCTTGTAAGGGTAAGCTTTGTTTTAAGCTTCATGAAAGTTGCATCTGTGCTAAGGGGATCTTGTCTCTAGGGCAAACAGGGTTTTAAAGTCCCATTGTCATAGAGACCCTGTAATCTTGGGGCCAGAGTTAGAAATTCCCAGACCAGGTTGCATCATACTAGTAAGTGACACAGAATGTAGGCCTTGCAAGATGTTCGAATGGGCCTTATGGCTATCATTAATCTTGTAACTACAAAATGTCTCTTATAGTATATTAAAATGGTCAAGTTGATAGTGTTACCATTAACTGAAGCAGAGAATATAAGAGGAGGAAGACTTGTGCAGGTCAGCACCAAGTAGGGCTTAGTTTGTAGATGTTTGTGCTGGAAATGTCCAACAGTCAGTTAGACGCGTTTCTCAGTAATGAAGGTGACCATTCATCCCATTGGTGTTAGAGTTATCTGACACATCTAATGTTTTAGATCATAATCTTTTTTTCCCTTTCCACTTCTGTAACCCATCCAAAGTTGTGTGAGAAAATTACCTTCCCTGATATGAATAACACTTACTTTGATCAAAGACCTATTTAAGAGTTATAGTCACTGTAAAGAGAAAACCCTATGGAATGGGAGAAAATATTTGTAAACCATATATCTGATAAGAGGTTAATATCCAAAATGTATAAGGAGGTCACCTCAATAATTTGAAAACAAAACACTGGATTAATAAAATGGGCAGAAGATCTGAATAGACATTTCTCAAAAGAAGACATATAAATGACCAATAGGTGTATAAAAAACATGCTCAAAATCACCAATCAGAGAAATTAAAATAAAAACCACAATGATATCAGCTTACACCTATTAAAATGGCATCTATGAAAAAAATGAAAGATAACAAGTGCTGGAGATGATGTAGAGGAAAGAGAACCCTTGAAAAAAATGGTAGAGATATAAATTAGTATGGCCACTATGAAAACCAGTATGGAGATGCCTCACAGAATTAAAACTATAACTACCATATGATCCAGCAATCTCACTTCTGAGTATATAGACAAAGGAAATGAAATCAGTTTGTTACAGAGACATCTGCACCCCGTGTTCATTACAGCATTATTCATAACAGCCAAGATATAGAATCAGCCTAAGTGTCCATAAATGGATGAATGGATAAAAAAGTCTTATATGTACATAATGTAATACTATTTCACCTTTAAGAAGAAGGAAAGCCTTCCATTTGCAAAAAACATAGATGAACCTGGAAAACATGTTAAGTGGAATAAACCAGGCACAGAAAAACAAATACCACATGATCTCACCTACATGTGAAATCTGAAAAGGTTGTACTCATAGAAGTAGAAAGTAGAATGATGGTTTACCAGGGGCTGAGGGTTGCGGTTTGGTCAAAGGATACAAAATTTCAATTAGTTAGGAATAATAAGTTCAAAAGTTTTATTGCAAAAGATGGTGACTATAGTTAATAACAATGTATTATATTCTTGAAAATTGCTAAGAGAATAATTTTAAGTGTTCTCACCACAGGAATAAGTATGTGGGGTAACTCATATGTTAATTAGCTTAATTTAGCTGTTCCATAATGTATACGTATTTCAAAACAACACATACACAGTATGCACAATTTTTTTGTCAATTAAAAAAAGAGTTATGGTCACCTGTTAAAAAACTCCAACGTGGGTCAGGAGTTCAAAAGTCAAAGCTGGTAATTTAGGCCTAGGAATTGTTTTATCCACAGTTCCACAGGATGGTGAATGGCAAAAGAGAAACTTGCAGTCAGTAATCAGTTCCACTCACGTACTTTATGAGCATAGGAGGCTAGGCGAGTCCCATAGGAAATGATACATCCAAACTAATCTTCCTCTTAGCATCTGTTTCCCTTCTGTTTCCTCATAGGCTACTGTCAGGGTGTGTGCTATGGTTAGCAGTCCACTTGTGTGGAGAAATCATCCAGGTCACGGGAGATTGTGGTTAGCGTTACAAAGGATAAATATGTCTTTCATATGCATTATTAGAAGTAGGTAATATTTTGTTAAAGAATGAAATTTTCATGGGATGGTTGCTGGTGACAAGAGAAACACTTTCCAGGTGCACTATGGGAGCTGTTATACATATGAGTCCTCAAAACTTGTGTTGGACTATGAGGAAAATGCATTGTAATGAAGGAAAGGGATTGAAAGAAAAATAGTGGGCAATATATTTATTCAGTCAAAGCTGAATAATGGAGTAAAGGATAAAGAGTAGTCAGGGATAAATTAAGAATATGATTCTAAAACATTTTTCCAGTCTTACCTGATTTGGCTCATAGTATGTTTTCTATTTTCTATTGAGGAAGTTCCATCTTAGAAATAAAGATTATTTTCTTATGAAAACTCAATGCAATTAGAGTTGGCAATAAACTATATTTGAGATACAAGACTTTACCTTTTTGAAAATATGTTTAAGCATATCCCATTGAGATTGTGTGATCATAGATATTGTTTCCAATATCTAATTAAACATTGTTTTCAATGTTTAATAGAATGTGACACTTGGTTTCAAAATGCTTATCAAAACATATGTATCTGCATAGGTAAATCTATTATGCATGCAGATATATATATATATATCTGGTAATTGAAAATTAAAGAATTTTAGGAATCATAACTGAGTCTTTTTAGAACCATTAGTTTAGTACTTTGACTTTTTTCATTGATTATGCAACTTATTTCTCCAACCTATTATAGTAATGTTTCACGCTTTATGAACCTGTTCATTTTCAGAAACTGCTTCTAGTGTTCATAGAGCTAGCATCAGTAAAATGCAAAATCAGAGACAACTATCTTCTCTAATGTTGGATTTTTAAAACACAAATATTGATGTTTGTATTTAACCACAACAAAAACAAAAATTTTAATCATTTTTATGTATAGCTTGTATTTCAAATTCTAGACAACTTCTCATTAATATATTTATTGTGCTTAGGAGAATTTCAATAGAATGATAAAAGCTGTATTCTAATATATGTTTATAGATATGCATATATATGTACATATATATGTACATATATATGCATATCTATATGTGTGTGTATATATATACACACACACATATATGTATTTAATTGTAGAGATATCCTTGAGCCCATAATACATGACAGCAAAGCAGGTCAATTTTTTAAACAACAGTATTTCATTCAGTACCTTGGTGGCTGTAATTAACGTTTCTGTTTAGTTCTAATTATAGTTTTTGTATCACAGCCATTATGCTAATGGTGTTATTCAGTAGTATGTGAGATTGCATTCATTATCACTGGTGAATTAAACCTTTATTAAAGAAAAATTCCCACAGGCCTCATTCTGGAGTTAAGTAATTATTCATTTGGTTTTATCCTAGCAATTAGCTTATATACTGTAGCACTCATTATTGAGTTTCTATACCTCACTGAGATTAACCCACCATGGTAAATAAATGCCTAACAGCTCCCAAGCTCACAATGTGTTGCTTTTTAAGCAAATTACTATGTAACAAAATAAGGAATCAGAATGCATTAAAACAGCATTCTGACTTCCAACAAATAATGTACTTGCTGAGAAGACTATGCTGGACATTTTGTGTTTAGTTCGAAATTTTTAAAAAATGCAGTTGAAGCCCTCCAACGCTAAGTTCACTGTCGTGGGTGTATGTTTTCCCTTGTTTAATTCCATTCCATTACTTCCTTGCTTGTTGAATTATGTTACTATGCCTGTTTGATGTTGACAAAAGTGTAGTTCAATAGCACGGTCTCTAAATAGAACATCCAATTAGATCTCCATTCCAAATGACTTTGAAGAGGGCTGATCATGAAAGTCTTTTTGATAGATGGGACTTTGGAAATCACTAGAATTTGTTGATCTATAGTTTTAGTAAAAATATCTTAAATTACTGTTCTGTTTTTACATAGCCATTCATGTCATCAAAAGGTCTACCTTCTCACTATTCTATATAAAGGCTACTCACATTTTCAGATAATCACATTTATCAGCTGATGTTACCTTTGAGATAAAGTGTCTACTATTGCCTTTTCTCTTCTTGGGAATTATCTTAATCTACCTACTCTGCCTCTTTGATTTTTTTCTAGAATTTACTTAAAAAAATTGTTCCAAATTAAAGTTACCCTCAGGGACTGAAAAGAGGCGGGTATGACCCAATAGAGGCTTTTTGGGTCATATCTGACTATTTTCTGTCCCTAAGGAGAAAGTTGTCACTGTTTTTACACTTTTCAATGTAGTCTGTAATCGATGTATACAACCTCAAACACAGCAGCATGAAGTGTGTTATGACAGCTATCTATCTGGAAAAATACTATTAATAACTTTACATAATGTATTTATGTTTTTGACCTAAAAAGAAATTTATATGAAGATAAACTTAGAAGTTTCAAATTTGGTTGTTTCAAATTCCTAGTCTATCCCAAATGTATTTTTGGAAAATGAACAGTATTTTCAGATAAGATTTTTATCACTTTGAAATAGTTGGCTCATTTTAGCATAACTATATTTTTATGCCTGTTTTATAATCAGAATATTCCTCATAGTACTGATTCATTGGTAAATATTTGTAAGGCAAATTAATATATTTATTTCTGAATGCTTTTGTTTGTAATAGATAAATATTGCATGGTAACCCCACACTTTTCACATCAATGTAGACATTGAAATCCTTAACAGCATAACAATACCAATAAATTTATATGAAGAATTTTATATGGTAAACAAATAAAATATCATGATAAAATATGTTTAAATATTTTATACCTATCTAAATATCTCTTTAAACACACACACACACACAAATGGGCAGAGCAAGATGGCAGAATAGAAGCCTACACCGTTCATCTCCCAACCCCCTGCTGGAACACCAAATTTTAACAAGTATCTGCGTACAGAAAAGCACCATCAGAAGAACCAAAAACCAGATGAGCAATCACAGTACCTGATTTTAATTTCATATCACTAAAAAAAGCATTGAGCTGGGCAGGAGAGAGAAGAGTCTTGAATCGCCAGTATCACTCACCCCCATCTTCCAGAAGAGGAACTGCTACAGGAAGAGATAATCCTGTGCATTTTAAGGAAGGAGAGTGCAGTGACTAGGGGATTTTACAATGAACTCAGTGTTGTCCTGTCACAGTGGAGAATAAAGCCATGCGGTGCATAGCCTGCACCTGTGCACAAAGGGAGCACTTGGAGCTTACCTAGCCAGAGGGGAATAGCCCATCCCAGTGGTCAGTACTTGAGTTTCTTGGCAAGACTCGTCAACATGAGCTGGGGTCCTAGGTAAACTTAAAATGCAGCCTAGGACACAAGGACTGTAATTCCTAAGCAGCTTCTAGTGCCAGGCTGAGCTTAGAGACAGTGGACTAAGGTGGCATGTAATAGGGAGACACCAACTGGCACAGCCAAGGGAGTGCTTACACCATCTCTCCCCCAATCCCAGGCAGTGTAGTTTGCAACAATGAAAGTGAATCCTTCTTTCTGCTTAAAGAGAGGAAAGTGACAAGTAAAGAGGGCTTTGTCTTGTATCTTGGATACCAGCTCAGCCACTGTAAGGTAGGGCACTGGGCAGAGTTGTGAGGTCCCTGTTCCAGGTTCTAGTTCCTGGATGTCATTTCTAGCCACACCCTGGGCCAAAAGGGAATCTGCTGCCTTGAAGGGAAGGATCCAGTCCTTTCAAGATTTATCACCTGCTGACTAAAAAGCTCTTGGACCTTGAATAACCAGTAGTGATACCAGGGAGTACACTGTAAGCCTTGGACTCTGAGACGTGCTGGCTTCAGGGGTGACCCAGAACATTCCCAGCTGTGGTGTCTATGGTGAAAGACTCTTTCTGTTTGAGAAAAGCAGAGGGAAAAGTAAAAGGGACTTTGTCTTGTACCTTAGGTGCCAGCTTGGCCACAGTAGGATAGAGCAACAAGCAGGCTCTTGGGGTCTGTGAGTCCAGGCCTAGGCTCTTGGACAGCATTTCTGAATCTTCCCTTGGCCAAAGGGGAGCCCACTGCCCTGAAGAGTGAGCCCAGGCCTGGGAACATTCACTACAACCTGATGAAAGAGCTCTTGGGCTTTTTTGTTTGTTTGTTTTTGGAGATGGAGTCTTACTCTGTCACCTAGGCTGGAGTGCAGTGGCACAATCTTGGCTCACTGCAACCTCCGCCTCCTGGGTTCAAATGATTCTCCTGCCTCAGCCTCCTGAGTAGCTGGGATTATAGGTGCACACCACCACACCTGGCTAATTTTTGTATTTTTAGTAGAGACGGGGTTTCACCATTTTGGTCAGGCTGATCTCGAACTCCTGACCTCGTGATCCACCCACCTCGGCCTCCCAAAGTGCTGGGATTACAGGCGTGAGCCACAGCACCTGGCCGAGCTCTTGGGCTTTAAGTGAACAGAACCCCAGTGGATTTGTGGTGGTGGTGGCAACAGGGAGAGGATCCTCTGTCTGTGGAAAGTGGAGGGAAGAGTGGAAAGGACTTTGTACTATGGTGTGGGTGCTAGCTTAGCTACAATACAATAGAATGTCTAGCGAAATGCTAAGGTTCTTGATTCCAAGCTCTGGACTGCAGATAACATCTCTGGACACACAGATAGCATCTCTGGACACACCCAGGGCCTGGAAGAACTTGATGCCCTGAAGAGAAGGGCCTTGAGCAAGATCAAGTGCTTTGTTGGCTTCAGGTCTGACTCAGCACAGTCATAGTGGTAGTGATCACAGGGATGCTTGTGTCAGTCTACCTCCAGCATCTGGTGGCTCAGAACAGAGAGAGAGAGAGAGAGAGAGAGAGAGAGAGAGAGAGAGACTCTGTTTGCTTGGGAGAAAGTAAGGGAAGAGAACAAGAGTCTCTGCCTGGTAACCCAGAGAATTCTTCTGGATCTTATCCAAGTCCACCAAGGTGATACTTCTATGAGTATGCAAAAATCACAGCATTATTGGGCTAATTGTCCAAGTCTCTTTGAATACCTGGAAAGCCTTTCCCAAAATGGCAGCCCAGACTGTGAAGACTACAATAGATACCCAATTCTTCAATGCCCAGACACTGAAGAATATCTTCAAGCATCAACACCATATAGGAAAATATGGCCTTGCCAAATGAATGAAATAAGACACCAGAGACCAATCCAAGATAAACAGAGATCTATGACCTTTCAGACAGAGAATTTGAAATAGGTGTTTTGAGGAAACTCAATTCAAGATAACATAGAGAAGGAATTCAGAATTCTGTCAGATAAATTTAACAGAGATTGAAATAACCTAAAAGAATCAAACAAAGTCTAGAGTTGGTAAATGGAATTGACATGCTGAAGAATGAATCAGAGTCTCTTAGTAGCAGAATTGATCAAGCAGAAGAAGGAATTAGTGAGCTTGAAGACAGATTATTTGAAAATACACAGTCAGAGGAGACAAAAGATAAAAGAATAAAAAACAATAAAGCGTGCCTACGAGATGTAGAAAATAGCCTCAAAAGGACAAATATAAGAATTATTGGCTTTAAAGAGAGGTAGGGAAAGAGATAGGAGTAGAAGGTTTATTCTAAGGAATAATATCAGAGAACTTCCCAAACCTAGAGAAAGATATCAACACTCACATACAAGAAGATTATAGAACACCAAGCAGATTTAACCCATAGAAGACTACCTCTAGGAGTTTGATAATCAAACTCCCAAAGGTCAAAGATAAAGGATCCCAAAAGTATCAAGAGAAAAGAAACAGATAACATACAATGGAGCTACAATATGTCTGGCAGCAGACTTTTCACCGGAAAACTTACAGGCCAGGAGAGAGTGGCATGACATATTTAAAGTGCTAAAGTTAAAAAGAAAAACAGAAACAAAAAACTTTTACCCTAGATTAGTATATTTGGGGAAAATATCCTTCAGGCATGAAGAAGAAATAAAGACCGTCCCAGATAGATAAAAGCTGAGAGATTTCATCAATATCAAATGTACCCTACAGGAAATGCAAAAGAGAATTCTTTAATCTGAAAGAAAAGGATGTTAAAGAGCAAGAAAAAATCGTCTGAAGGTACAAAACTCAAGCACACAGAATAACAGAATAGTATAACCACCAACTGCTGTGTGTAAGCTATTCTTGCCTTAAGTAGAAATACCAAATGATGAACCAAACAAAAATAGTAACTACAACCACTTTTTAAGACTTAGTGCAATAAGACATAAAGAGAAACAGTCAAAAGTTTAAAAAAAGGGACAAAATTAAAGTGTAGAGTTTTTTTTTTTTTCATGTTTGTTTGTTTCTATATGCAATCAATGTTAAGGTGTCATCAGTTTAAAATAATGGGTTATAAGATAGTATTTGCATAGCCTGTGGTAACCTAAAATTGAAAAATATACAATAGATACACAAAAAATAAAAAGCAAAAAATAATACCACCAGTGAAAATCACCTTCACTGAAAGGAGGACAGGTGTGAAGGAAACAGAAAAGACTGCATAACAACCTAAAAAACAAATAACAAAATGGCAGGAATAAGTCCGTACTTATCAATAATAACATTGAATGAAAACTGAGTTAACTCTACAATCAAAAGACATAAAGCAGCTGAATGGATGAAAAAACAAGACTCAATGATCCATTGTCTACAAGAAACATACTTCAACTGTCAAGATACACACAGGCTGAAAATATATATTTCAGGGATGGAAAGAGATATTCCGTGCCAATGGAAACAAACAAACAAAAAAAGAGCAGGAGTAGCTATACCTATATCAGATGAAATGGATATCAAGACAAAACAAATTTCAAGACAAAAACTGTAAGAAGCAACAAAGAAGGTCACTACATTATGATAAAGGAATCAATTTAGCAAGAGAATATCATGATTGTAAACATATATGCATCCAAACTGGAGCACCCAGATAGATAAAGCAAATATTATTATAGCTAAAGAGAGAGATAGGCTCCAATACAATAATAGCTGGAGACCTCAACACCCCAGATTCAGCATTGGATAGATCTCGCAAACAGAAAATCAACAAAGAAAGCTCAAACTTGATTTGTACTATAGAAAAATAAATGAACTAATAGGTATTTACAGAACATTTCATCCAATGGCTACAGAACACACATTATTTTCTTCAGCATATGGACCCATCCCAAGGAGAGACCATATGTTAGGTCACAAAACAACTCTCAAAGCATTCCAAAAAACTGAAATAACATCAAGCATCTTCTCTTCCCACAATAGAATAAAACTAGATATCAATAACTAGAGGAATTTTGGAACTATACAAACACATGGAAATTAAACAATATGCCTCTTAATGACCAGTGGGCCAATGAAGAAATTCAGAAGAAAATTGAAATATTTCTTGAAACAGTTGGTAATGGAAACTCAACATACAAAACCTATAGGATACAGCAAAACCAATACTAAAGAGGGAAATTTATAGCTATAAGAACCTACATCAAAAAAAAGAAAAACTTCAAATAAATAACCTAATGATACACCTTTAAACATTAGAAAACCAAGAGCAAACCAAACTCAAAATTAGGAGAAGAAAAGAAATAATAACAGTCAGAGCAGAAACAAATGAATTTGAAATGAAGAAAACAATACAAAAGATCAATGAAACAAAAAGCTTTTTTTGCAAAGGTAAAGAAAATCAACAAACCCTTAGCCAAACTAACTACAAAAAAGAGAGAAGATGCAAATAAATATTAATAAAATCAGTGATGAGAAAGGAAACATTACATCTAATACCACAGAAATTCAAAGGATTGTTAGTGACTACTATGAACAACTATATACTAATGAATTGGAAAATTTAGAAGAAATGGATACATTCCTAGAAATATACAACCTACCAAGATTGAACCATGAAGAAATTCAATACCTGAACAGACCAATAGAAAGTAGCTAGTTCAAAGCCATAATAAAACATCTACCAGTAATGAAAAGCCTGGGACTCAATGGCTTCACTGCTGAATTATACCAAACATTAAAAAAAAATACCAATTCTACTCAAACTGTTATGAAAAATAAGGAGAAGAACATGTTTCCAAATTTATTATATGAAGACAATATTACCCTGATACCAAAACCAAAGACATATTAAAAAAAGAAAACTTCAGGCCAATATCTCTGATGAATATTGATGGAAAAATCCTCAAAAAATACTAGAAAATTGAATTCAAAAATATGTTGTAATGATTATTCATCATGACCAAGTGGAACTTATCCCAGGGATTCAAGGATGGTTCAACATATGCAAATCAACCAGTGTGATACATCATATCAACAAAATGAAGGACAAAAACCATATGACCATTTCAACTGATGCTAAAAAAGAATTTCATAAAATTCAACATCCCTTCATGATAAAAAAAAAACCTCCAATAATTGGGTATAGAAGGAACATACCTCAACATAATAAAAGCCATTTATGACAGACTCACAGCTAGTATCATACTGAAAGGGGAAAACCTGAAACCCTTTTCTCTACGACCTGGAACATGACAAGGATGCCTACTTTCACCACTGTTATTCAACATGGCATTAGAAGTTCTAGCTAGAGCAATCAAACAGCAGGAAGAAATAAAGAACATCCAAATTGGAAAGGAAGAAGTCAAATTATCTTTATTTGCAGATGATATGATCTTATATTTGGAAAAGCCTAAAGACTTCACCAAAAAACTATTAGAACTGAAAAATAAATTTCAGTTAAGTTGCAGGATACAAAGTCAACATATAAAATGTAGTAGCATTTCTATATGTCAACAGTGAACAATCCAAAAAAGACATAAAAAACAATTCCATTTATAAGAGCCACACATAAAATTAAATACCTAGGAATTAATTTAACCAGAGAAGTAAAGATATCTCTATAATGAAAACTATAAAACACTGATGAGAAAAATTGAAGAAAACCACCCCCCCAAAAAAAGAAAAGATACTCCATCTTAATGCATTGAAAGAATCACTATTTTTAAAATGTCCATACTACCCAAAGCAATCTACAGATCCAATGCAATTCCTATCAAAATACCAATGACATTCTTCACATAAATTTTTTTTGGATCCTAAAATTTTTATGGAATCACAGAAGACCCAGAATAGCCAAAGCTATCCTAAGCAAAAAGAAAAAGAAAAACTGGAAGAATCACATTACATGACTTCAAATTATACCAAAGAGCTATGGTAACAAAAAGAGCATGGTACTGTCATGAAAACAGACACGTAGACCAATGGAACAGAATTGAAAACTCAGAAAGAAATCCACACACCTACAGTGAACTCATTTTTGACAAGCCAAGAGCATACACTGGGGAAAACACAGTCTGTTTAATACATGGTGCTGAGAAAACTGGTTATCCGTATGCAGAAGAATAAAACTAGACCCCTATTACTTGCTCTATACAAAAATAAAATCTAAATAGATTAAAGACTTGAATATAAGCCCTCAATCTATGAAACTACTACAAGAAAACGTTGGGGAAAATCTCTAAGACATTGGTCTGGGCAAAAAGTTTTTGAGTAATATTCCACAAGCATAGGCAACCAAAGCAAAAATGGATAAATGGTATCACATTAAGTTAAAAAGCTTCTGCACAGCAATGGAAACAATCAACACAGTGCACAAACAACCCACAGAATGGGAGAAAATATTTACAAACTATCCACCTGACAAGGGATTAATAACCAAAATATAGAAGTTGTTCAAACAACTGTCTAGGAAAAAATCTAATAATCTAATCAAAAAGAGGCAAAAAAAATTGAATAGGTATTTCTCAAAAGAAGACATGCAAGTGGCAAACAGGCATAGGAAAAGGTGTTCAATACCATTGATCATCAGATAAATGCAAGTCAGAACTACAATGAGATGTCATCTCACCCCAATTAAAATGGCTTATATCCAAAGACAGGCAATAACAAACACTAGCAAGGATGAGCTAAGGAACCTTTGTACACTATTCATGGGAAGGTAAATTAGGAAAACCACTAAGGACAACAGTGTGGAAGTTCCTCAAAAATCTAAAAATAGAGCTACTATAGGATCCAGCAATCCCACTGCTGGGTATATACCCAAAATAAAGGAAATAAATATATCAGAGAGATATCTGCACTCCTATGTTTATTGAAGTAGTATTAACAATTGCCAAAATTTGGAAGCAACCTAAGTGTCCATCAATGGATGAATGCCTAAAGAAACTGTGGTACTTATACACAATGGAGTATTATTCAGCTATAAGAAAGAATGAGATCCTGTCATTTGCAACAACACAGATGGAACTGGAAGTCATTATGATAAGTGAAATAAGCCAGGCACAGAAATACAAATATTGCATGTTCTCACTTATTTATGGGATCTAAAAATCAAAACAGTTGAACTCATGGAGATAGAGAATAGAAGGCTGGTTACTAGAGGCTGGGTAGGGTAATGGGAAGGTATGGAGGAGATGGGGATGATTAATGGGTACAAAAACAAAGAAAAAATAAATAAGACCTAGTATTTGATAGCACAACAGGGGGGCTATAGTCAATAATAATTTAAGCATGTATTTAAAAATAACTTTAAAAAGTATAATTGGATTATTTATTATGCATTGCATGCCTGCACCAAAATATCTCATGTACCCCATAAGTATATACACCTACTGTGTACTCACAAAAATTAAAAAGAATAAAACTAAAAAAATACACAATTGGTAAATCAGAGTGATGTTATGTGGATCTACCCATGGCATATTAATTAACAATGCTTATGATGTTTGCAGAGAAAACATTTTACATGTCAGTAGTCATATAAGATCATCCTTTAATATTGGACAATGGCTTTTCATTGCAAATGAGTTGCTCTTTGTACTTCATATATTGTCTACATGTGTATTCACACTTAATTTTTCTGGGTATTATCTTGTTTCCTGGTGGCAGTTTCTACTAAAGGTCTGGGCATATGGTACATTATTTAATATAAGAGCTTTGGTATAATCTCTTGGGCCCCTGTCTTGGGCTCCCTATGCATGGCTGCCTTCCTCACCCCACTTGGGACCTAACTCAGTGCACCAGGCTGTTCCTGGTTGGAGACCCCCTCCTTGTCCTGCCCGGGCTCTGCACTCCATCATCCCAGGCCAGAGATACTGTGGCTCTCCGTGCCTGGTGCAGGCGTCTGCCATACTCAGTTTCACCTAATGGCTTTAGATCTGACTTGTTCAGAAAGGGAAGGAAAGAAAAAGAAGAAGGAACTCCTTGAATTCTTAATGTGGCTTTGCCTCTTAAAATTGGTGTGACCTTGTGAATTTTACTTTGTTTTTCAGGGTCCTCTTCCTTAAATGGAAATAATAAGAGTGCCTATTTCTTAGAGTTACTAGGAAGATCACATGAGTTCATATGTGCCAATCCCTTAGAACAGTTACTGATGTATAGTAAATAGTCTCAAATAATTGAGATTTATAATTATTATCATTGGTATTATTTTAAAATTTAAGGGGCATGCCCAAATATTATAACTTTGGCCATGTGGCAGAATCAGGATCTATGATCTCTACCCCTAGAATGGCGTTTCCCCTCCATATACCATGCCATTTGAGAGGAATCTTTTGAAAATAAGTGGTTCATCATGTTGCCTTTCTGCATCATACTTAAGGTAATAGGTTCAGTGTAACCAGTCATTGTCATTAAGTTATTCAAATATGAATTACTGTGCTATCCTGTAAAAAGTTTTCTCTTCTTGCGACACTTGTCCAAATTTTGAAGCAGAGTAAAATTGAGTGATTCTTTACTTCTAAAATACGGAATTCTTGCCTCTTTTGATTCTGTCAAAAGTTTTTATTCTATTGAAAGGACTCTAATCATCATCAACTAATATTTATTAAATGACTTGTTAAGAATTGGGGGGGGGACACAGTCCCTTCACTCTAGGTGGTTGTATTTTGTTTTGAAAAATAATAAGCATATATAATCCAAATATCGTGTCATCATTAACCTATACATATGAATGAAATCACATTAATGTTAATATCCAAATTTCCCCTAATTATAACTAACTGATTTGACTGTAAGGAGTTCCATACCTATCAGTATTTTCCTAGGAGTCCCTAGAAAGACTCTTGTAGGTTCTCATGTACAGGATCATTCCTGCTTGCCTCATGTCTTCAAATGCCTGAGGAAAGCTTAAGGCTACAGTGCTATTTCCTGCGACTTGTCTTCTCCATGAAATTGCTCCAGTGTGTATCCTGGTAGTCCAAATCTACATAACTCTAGAGGTATCAAGTATGCTGTGTTCCCTCCAAGCCTCACTGAGCCAGAATTTTGTTGTTTTTCATACCTTAATGGAAAGCATATCCCTCTCACTAATTATGTATCATGACATTCTTTTCACCTGGTACCTAAACTGCTGAGTTAGTGACCCATGCATCATCATGCCCTGCATCCCTTTGCTATTTAGAAGTCCAACAACCCTTGTTCCAGGCTGGAGAACAGGCCCAGACTTTCAGGATATGGGAGTCTATGATATCTACAATCCACGGTTTCTAGTGTGTGCAATCTTGCACCTGCTATTACACAGATAAGAAAGACAAGTCCTATGGTCACTAGACTTGATGCCCATCTCCTCGCAAAGACTGTTAAACTCTTGCTCACTTATTTCAAGTCACACCAGCCTGGTTTGTGTTCTTTGAATAAGCCTCAGGGGCTTTTCATGTGCTTTTTACTCTATCTTAATAATAATAACAGCTAATACTAACTGTATACTAACTACATCCCTGGCAGTAGTCTAAGTAATTTTAGGTGTTTATTTGTCTAATTCCACAAAACAACCCCATGAGATAAGTATTATTATTATCTTCATTTTATAGATTAATAAACAGAAACATACAGCTTAAGAAATTTGCCCAGTGTCATACATTTGAAGGTTGAGAGTCAGAATTTGAACTCATGCCAGAGATCTCCACTAAGCAAGTCCTTCCTGTACAAGACCTTTCTTTGAGAGCTCTGTTCCATTTGACCATACCATTCACTCCTCCCACATGCATTTTTCCCCCAGTATACCCTCTCATTTTTTGTCATCTCTGATACCCATTTATTCCCTCCTGGGCAATTCTAACACCTATATGGATTTCTCCAACACACAGGCCAGGATATTCCTTGGCCACTTCATTTACAGTGACGTATCCTTTGTTACATTTTAGCTACCCATTCCGAAAGCATAATTTCATCCTTGCCATTACACATAGCTGCTCCATTTCTGTTTGCATTTACCTATGGGACAATTTGATTTAATATCTGTCTTCTTCCAGCCCCCGCTGGACAGTAAGCTCTGTGAGGGCAAGGACCATGTGGATTTTTACTTCCTTATATATACCAAGTTCCCAGCACAGTGCATGATACAGAGTAAATACTCTAAATATTCACCTCCTGGTTTTTCACATGTCCTCTCCCTCTTACCAGAGGGGAATTTCTGCTTTACAGGCTCCCTTACCCTTGTGCATATCAGCTCTTGTTAACAAGGCCCTGAGAGATCATAGCCTCCCAGTTCATCAGAAAAGGGCTGAGCATCAGTCCTCATTTAGGTTTGGCTGAGACAGAAAAAAATAGCTTCAATAGAAAGTAGTCTAAGATAAGCTCCAAATGAACATCATCAATTGATTTATCAAAGGTGGCAGGAAGGGCATTTGGACCTTTAGTTTTAACTTTATGTATTCAGCCATATTTCACAAAAACTGATGTCTTTTGATAGGTTTAAGATCTGTTGCTACTTATTTTACCCTTAATTTCTTATCTTTGGGATGTGATTAAATAAAAATGAAGAGAATACAGGAAAGTGCTGATGGCGTATAAGCTTCTATGTAGCCAGCTGCCTTCCCAGGGGCCAGATTTTGGTCTTTCCTGTATTTTTGAGGCTCCTTTCAATGTAATTTCCATTTAATATAAATTATAAAATTCTATTCAAATGAAAGGTTGTTGTTATTGTACCAATAGGTATATTATTAAAGTACAACAGGACTCAGTGCCACTGATCTGAGATGGAGGCTTTTTTTCTGATGAATGGGCAAGTTTACCCTCCAAGTGTGCATTTTCCTATACCTGACTCCTAAAGTTTCTTAAAACTAGTTTAAAGGAAAAAAATTAAGCATTTTTTCCCCTAGAGCTTAGTCTGTCTAGTCTGATAGGAGATAGCTGAGATCCAGCCTCCTCTACCTTTAGGTTGATGTCTTTTATTAGACCTTTCAAGATAATGTTTTTTTTTTCCAGTTTACAAAGAATGTATTAATACAAACTTCTATTACTTTTACAAGCCTATAGTCCCAGTCTCTTCTTCTTTGAAGTAGACTCACATAGTGACCACACTGAAATCCATATATCCCAATCTTACAACTTGTCACTTAAGCTTTAGTAGTGGTTTGATCACTTTCTGCCTTCAAAATTAAGTCATCTTACCTATATGATAATTTCATATTGTAATACAAATCCTTACTCATCATGGAGAATCTATACTCCTCCTGCCACTCTGGGGAACTTAAGTAAGGAAACTAAGATTCATTTTGAATTTCGTTTTCTGCCAGCAGACAAGTAGGCTGATGCATCTTCCCATACAAAAACTATTTACGCCTTTGTTATTTCTATCTAGTGCTCTGCCTTTCTCTTGCTGCCATAGATGTGCCAGTTTATTCATGCTTCGATCTGAAGTTGGTTCATTCACTTGTGCCCTAGATCCAGCCCTATCTTTCCTTCTTAAGGCCCATTACTACAGTAATTTTCATCTCTCTCTCCAAATCATTATTTTTTCTTTTTACTGGATGTTTCCTATCATTATACAAACATGCTATTATTCTTCCCATCTTAAAAAACTTTCCCCTCTGTCATCTGCACTTCTTTTGCAGCAAAACTTCCTTGAAAGAGTCATCCACGCTCATTGTCTTCAATTCCTCACATCTTATTCTTTCTGAAATGCACCGTCCTACCCTATCCCTCATGACTCCACCAAAACTGCTCATGTCAAGGTCACCAATAACCTTCATTTGGCTAACTCTAATGGCCAATTCTGTTATTATTTTACTTGGCCTATCAGCATGATATCCCAAAGTTGATCGTTCCCTTCCCTTTGATATAATTTTTTTAAATTTTGTTGTTATTCAAAGACAACCCACTTTTTTGGTTTTCATCCTCTTTTCTCTGGTTTTTCGTTCTCATTCTCCTTTGCCAATTCTGCTGCTTCTTCCCCCATCAGTGCTCTAAATATTATTTATATGCTGTATATGCTGACTATGCCCAAATATCTAGTTCTAGCCCAGAGTCTCTCAACACCAGGATCACATATGTATCTGCCTATTCAATATCTCCATGTGGAGGTCTAATAGATTCTCTAGATTCAAACTGAACTCCTGATTATAGTCCAAATTGGCCCCACCTATATTCTTACCCATCTTAGTTAATGACAACTCCATCCTTCCAATTGCTTCAAAATCTGGAATCTGGGGACATCTTTGACTCCTCTCCTTCTCTCATCCTCACATCTAATCTGTCAGGAAAACGTATGGGCTCTACCTTCAATGATATTCAGATATGACTACTAACCTCTCCTGCCATGAGATAGTCTCATCCATCTTTTTACCTGGATTACTACAATAGCATCCTCACGTGCTGCCTTTGTGACCCTCTAACAGCACAGAATATTTTCGACACAGTAGCCAGAATGGTCTTTTCAAAATAGGTTATGTCTTTCCTCAAAACCCTCCCTCAGTTTCTCATTCAGCTGAGTAAGGATCAAACCTTTTCAATGGCCGTTAAACCCTTGCATTATCTGGCCCCCAAACCACTCTGACTCCAACTCTTATTACTTTCCTCCTCACTCTACTTCTAGCACACTAACTTCCCTGTTTTTTTTTGAACACCACGGCCATTCACCAACTGTTTCTTCTTCCTAGGATGCTCTCTACACAGATTTTCATCCAGCTAACTACTTCATCTCCTTTAAGTCTTAGCTCAAATGATACTTCTCAGTTATGTCTACTCTGTTTTTATTTTTTAATTATATGTATTTATTTATTTATTTTTGAGACAGTTTCACTCTTGTTGACTAGGCTGGAGTACAAGGACACGATCTCTTGGCTCACTGCAACCTCTGCCTCCCAGATTCAAGCGATTCTCCTGCCTCAGCCTCCCGAGGAGCTGGGATTACAGGAGCATGCTACCATGCCTGGCCTTTTTTTTTTTTTTTTTGTATTTTTAGTAGAGACGGGGTTTCACCATGTTGGCCAGACTTGTCTCGAACTCCTGACCTCAAGTGATCCACCTGCCTCAGCCTACAAAGTGCTGGGATTACAGGTGTGAGCCACTGCACCTGGCCTAATTTTTATTTTTTTAAAGACATGGTCTTGCTCTATTGCCAGGCTGGAGTCCACTGAAGTCTTGAACTCCTGGACTCATGCAATCCTCCTGCCTTGGCCTCCGAAAGTTCTGGGATTACTGGCCTGTGCCACTGTGCCCAACCAGTTATGTCTACTTTGACTACTTTATTTTACAGTCCTCTATCCTGATTTCTGTATGCCCTATTCCTTTTCCTTCCATTATTATCATTATTATTATTACTTTTCATAGTTACTGCTTTCTTTTTTTTTTTGACTAGCAATCTTATTTATTTATTTATTTTTATTATTATACTTTAAGTTCTAGGGTACGTGTGCACAACGTGCAGGTTTGTTACATATGTATACATGTGCCATGTTGGTGTGCTGCACCCGTTAACTTGTCATTTACATTAGGTATATCTCCTAATGCTATCCCTCCCCACTCCCCCGACCCCATGACAGACCCCAGTGTGTGATGTTCCCCACCCTGTGTCCAAGTGTTCTCATTGTTCAATTCCCACCTATGAGTGAGAACATGTGGTGTTTGGTTTTCTGTCCTTGCAATAGTTTTCTGAGAATGATGGTTTCCAGCTTCATCCATGTCCCTACAAAGGACATGAACTCATCCTTTTTTATGGCTGCATAGTATTCCATGGTATATATGTGCCACATTTCCTTAATCCAGTCTATCATTGATGAACATTTGGGTTGGTTCCAAGTCTTTGCTATTGTGAATAGTGCAACAATAAACATACGTGTGCGTGTGTCTTTATAGCAGCATGATTTATAATTCTTTGGGTATATACCCAGTAATGGGATGGCTGGGTCACATGGTATTTCTAGTTCTAGATCTTTGAGGAATTGCCACACTGTCTTCCACAATGGTTGAACTAGTTTACAGTCCCACCAACAGTGTAAAAGTGTTCCTATTTCTCACATCCTCTCCAGCACCTGTTGTTTCCTGACTTTTTAATGATTGCCATTCGAACTGGTGTGAGATGGTATCTCATTGTGGTTTTGATATGCATTTCTCTGATGGCCAGTGATGATGAGCATTTTTTCATGTGTCTGTTGGCTGCATAAATGTCTTCTTTTGAGAAGTGTCTGTTCATATTCTTCTCCCACTTTTTGATGAGGTTGATTTTTTTCTTGTAAATTTGTTTAAGTTCTTTGTAGATTCTGCATATTAGCCCTTTGTCAGATGGGTAGATTGCAAAACTTTTCTCCCATTCTGTAGGTTGCCTGTTTACTCTGGTGGTAGTTTCTTTTGCTGTGCAGAAGCTCTTTAGTTTAATTAGATCCCATTTGTCCATTTTGGCTTTTGTTGCCATTGCTTTTGGTGTTTTAGTCATGAGGTCCTTGCCGATGCCTATGTGCTGAATGGTATTGCCTAGGTTTTCTTCTAGAGTTTTTATGGTTTTAGGTCTAAATTTAAGTCTTTAATCCGTCTTGAATTAATTTTTGTATAAGGTGTAAGGAAGGGATCCAGTTTCAGCTTTCTACATATGGCTAGCCAGTTTTCCCAGTACCATTTTTTAAATAGGGAATCCTTTCCCCGTTTCTTTTTTTTTTATCAGGTTTGTGAAAGATCAGATGGTTGTAGATGTGTGGTATTATTTACGAGGGCTCTATTCGGTTCCATTGGTCTATATCTCTGTTTTGGTATCAGTACCATGCTGTTTTGGTTACTGTCGCCTTGTAGTATAGTTTGAAGTCAGGGAGTGTGATGCCTCCAGCTTTTTTCTTTTGGCTTAAGATTGTCTTGGCAATGCGGGCTCTTTTTTGGTTCCATATGAACTTTAAAGTAGTTTTTTCCAATTCTGTGAAGAAAGTCATTGGCAGCTTGATGGAGATGGTATTGAATCTATAAATTACCTTGGGCAGTACGGCCATTTTCACAATATTGATTCTTCCTATCCATGAGCATGGAATATTCTTCCATTTGTTTGTGTCTTCTTTTATTTCGTTGGGCAGTGGTTTGTAGTTCTCCTTGAAGAGGTCCTTCACATCCCTTGTAAGTTGGATTTCTAGGTATTTTATTCCCTTTGTAGCAATTGTGAATGGGAGTTCACTCATGATTTGGCTCTCTGTTTGTCTGTTATTGGTGTATAGGAATGCTTGTGATTTTTCTACATTGATTTTGTATCCTGAGACTTTGCTGAAGTTCTTTATCAGCTTAAGGAGATTTTGGGCTGAGGTGATGGGGTTTTCTAAATATACTATCATGTCACCTGCAAACAGGGACAATCTGACTTTCTCTTTTCCTAATTGAATACCCTTTATTTCTTTCTCTTGCCTGATTGCCCTGGCCAGAACTTCCAACACTATGTTGAATAGGAGTGGTGAGAGAGGGCATCCCTGTCTTGTGCCAGTTTTCAAACGGAATGCTTCCAGTTTTTGTCCATTCAGTATGATATTGGCTGTGGGTTTGTCATAGATAGCTCTTATTATTTTGAGATACGTCCCATGAATACCTAGTTTATTGAGAGTCTTTAGCATGAAGGGCTGTTGAATTTTGTCGAAGGCCTTTTCTGCATCTATTGAGATAATCATGTGGTTTTTGTCTTTGGTTCTGTTTATATGATGGATTACGTTTATTAATTTGTGTATTTTGCACCAGACTTGCAACCCAGGGATGAAGCCAAATTGATCATGGTGGATAAGCTTTTTGATGTGCTGCTGGATTTGGTTTGCCAGTATTTTATTGAGGATTTTTGCATCGATGTTCATCAGGGATATTGGTCTAAAATTCTCTTTTTTTGTTGTGTCTCTGCCAGGCTTTGGTATCAGGATGATGTTGGCCTCATAAAATGAATTAGGGAGGATTATTCTCTCTTTTTCTATTGATGGGAATACTTTCAGAAGGAATGGTACCAGCTCCTCTTTGTACCTCTGGTAGAATTCGGCTGTGAATCCATCTGGTCCTGGACTTTTTTTGGTTGCTAGGCTATTAATTATTGCCTCAATTTCAGAACCTGTTATTGGTCTATTCAGGGATTCAACTTCTTCCTGGTTTAGTCCTGGGTGGGTGTATGTGTCCTGGAATGTATCCATTTCTTGTAGATTTTCTAGTTTATTTGTGTAGAGATTTTTATAGTATTCTCTGAAGGTAATTTCTATTTCTGTGGGATTGGTGGTGATATCTCTTTATCATTTTTTATTGCATCTATTTGATTCTTCTCTGTTTTCTTCTTTATTAGTCTTGCTAGTGGTCTATCAATTTTGTTCATCTTTTCAAAAAACCAGCTCCTGGATTCGTTGATTTTTTGAAGGGTTTTTTGTGTCTCTATCTCCTTCAGTTCTGCTCTGATCTTAGTTATTTCTTGCCTTCTGCTAGCTTTTGAATGTGTTTGGTCTTGCTTCTCCAGTTCTTTTAATTGTGATGTTAGGGTGTCAATTTTAGATTTTTCCTGCTTTCTCTTGTGGGCATTTAGTGCTATAAATTTCCGTCTACACACTGCTTTAAATGTGTCCCAGAGATTCTGGTATGTTGTGTCTTTGTTCTCATTAGTTTGAAAGAACATCTTTATTTCTGTCTTCATTTCGTTATGTAACCAGTAGTCATTCAGGAGTAGGTTGTTCTGTTTCCATGTAATTGAGCGGTTTTGGGTGAGTTTCTTAATCCTGAGTTCTAGTTTGATTGCACTGTGGTCTGAGAGACAGTTTGTTATAATTTCTATTCTTTTACATTTGCTGAGGAGTGCTTTACTTCTGACTATGTGGTCAATTTTGGAATAAGTGTGATGTATTGCTGAGAAGAATGTATATTCTGTTGGTTTGGGATGGAGAGTTCTGTAGATGTCTATTAGGTCTGCTTGGTGCAGAGCTGAGTTCAATTCCTGGATATCCTTGTTAGCTTTCTGTCTCGTTGATCTGTCTAATGTCGACAGTGGGGTGTTAAAGTCTCCCATTATTATTGTGTGGGAGTCTAAGTCTCTTTCTGGATTGCTATGGACTTGCTTTATGAATCTGGGTGGTCCTGTATTAGGTGCATATATATTTAGGATAGTTAGCTCTTCTTGTTGAATTTATCCATTTACCCTTATGTCATGGCCTTCTTTGTCTCTTTTGATCTTTGTTGGTTTAAAGTCTGTTTTATCAGAAACTAGTATTGCAACCCCTGCTTTTTTTTTTTTTTTCCATTTGCTTGGTAGATCTTCCTCCAACCCTTTAGTTTGAGCCTATGTGTGTCTCTGCACGTGAGGTGGGTTTCCTGAATACAGCACACTGATAGGTCTTGACTCTTCAACCAATTTGCCAGTCTGTGTCTTTAAATTGGAGCATTTAGCCCATTTACATTTAAGGTTAATATTGTTATGTGTGAATTTGATCCTGTCATTTTGATGTTAGCTGGTTATTTTGCTCGTTAGTTGGTGCAGTTTCTTCCTAGCATTGATGGTCTTTACAATGTGGCATGTTTTGCAGTGGCTGGTACTGGTTGTTCCTTTCCATGTTTAGTGCTTCCTTCAGGAGCTCTTGTAAGGCAGGCCTGGTGGTGACAAAATCTCTCAGCCTTTGTTTGTCTGTAAAGGATTTTATTTCTCCTTCACTTATGAAGCTTAGTTTAGCTGGATATGAAATTCTGGTTTGAAAATTCTTTTCTTTATCAATGTTGAATATTGGTCTCCACTCTCTTCTGGCTTGTAGAGTTTCTGCCGATAGATCAGCTGTTAGTCTGATGGGCTTCCCTTTGATGGTAACCCGACCTTTCTCTCTGGCTGCCCTTAACATTTTTTCTTTCATTTCAACTTTGGTGAATCTGACAATTATGTGTCTTGGAGTTGCTCTTCTCAAGGAGTATCTTTGTGGCCGTTCTCTGTGTTTCCTGAAATTGAATGTTGGCCTGCCTCACTAGGTTGGGGAAGTTCTCCTGGATAATATCCTGAAGAGTGTTTTCCAACTTGGTTCTATTCTCCCCGTCACTTTCAGGTACACCAATCAGATGTAGATTTGGTCTTTTCACATAGTCCCATATTTCTTGAGGCTTTGTTTATTTCTTTTTATTCTTTTTTCTCTAAACTTCTCTTCTTGCTTCATTTCATTCATTTGATCTTCAATCACTGATACCCTTTCTTCCACTTGATCGAATCGGCTGCTGAATCTTGTGCATTAGTCACGTAGTTCTTGTGCCATGGTTTTCAGCTCCATCAGGTTATTTAAGGACTTCTCCACACTGTTTATTCTAGTTAGCCATTTGTCTAATCTTTTTTCAAGGTTTTAGCTTCTTTGTGATGGGTTCAAAATCCTCCTTTAGCTCAGAGAAGTTTGTTATTACCGATTGTCTGAAGCCTTCTCTCAACTGGTTGAAGTCATTCTCTGTCCACCTTTGTTCCGTTGCTGGTGAGGAGCTGTGTTCCTTTGGAGAAGAGGCGATCTGATTTTTAGAGTTTCCAGTTTTACTGCTCTGGTTTCTCCCCATCTTTATGGTTTTGTCTACCTTTGGTTTTTGATGATGGTGACGTACAGATGGGGTTTTGGTGTGGATGTCCTTTCTGTTTGTTAGTTTTCCTTCTAACAGTCAGGACCCTCAGCTGCAGGTCTGTTGGAGTTTGCTGGAGGTGCACTCCAGACCCTGTTTGCCTGGGTATCACCAGCAGAGGCTGCAGAACAGCAAATATTGCAGAACGGCAAATGTTGCTGCCTGATCCTTCCTCTGGAAGCTTTGTCTCAGAGGGGCACCTGGCTGTATGAGGTGTCAGTTGGCCCCTACTGGGAGGTGTCTCCCAGTTAGGCTACTTGGGGGTCAGGGACCCACTTGAGGAGGCAGTCTGTCCGTTCTCAGATCTCAAACTCCATGCTGGGAGAACCACTACTCTCTTCAAAGCTGTCAGACAGGGATGTTTAAGTCTGCAGAAGTTTCTGCTGCCTTTTGTTCAGCTATGCCCTGCCCCCAGAGGTGGAGTCTACAGAGGCATGCAGGCCCCTTGAGCTGTGGTTGGCTCCACCCAGTTTGAGCTTCCTGGCCGCTTTGTTTACCTACTCCAGCCTCAGCAATGGCGGACGCCCCTCCCCTAGCCTCGCTGCTACCTTGCAGTTCCATCTCAGACTACTGTGCTAGCAGTGAGCAAGGCTCCGTGGGTGTGGGACCCTCTGAGCCAGGTGCAGGATATAATCTCCTGGTGTGCCATTTGCTAAGGCCATTGGAAAAGCACGGTATTAGGGTGGGTGTGTCCTGATTTTCCAGGTACTGTTGGTCACGGCTTCCCTTTGCTAGGAAAGGGAATTTCCTGACCTCTTGTGCTTCCTGGGTGAGGTGATGCCCCGCCCAGCTCCGTGGGCTGCATCCACTGTCTGACAAGCCCCAGTGAGTTGAACCCAGTACCTCAGTTTGAAATGCAGAAAACACCCATCTTCTGCGTCACTCACGCTGGGAGCTGCAGACTGGAGCAGTTCCTATTCGGCCATCTTGGAACCTCCCCCTAGCAATCTTCCATAGTTACTGCTTTCTAACATGCAATAACAGATATTTTTCATTTGCGCCTTCAGTGCCATTCACCCTACTCTGTGCCCTGCATTGATGAAATGTATAAACAGCATCAACAGGCTCCCTAGTCCTTTGGGTTCCAGTTAAGTATAGCCAATGGGAGGCAGCAACACTAGATCTGAAGGCAGAAGAGCAATGAAGTTGGAATATTTATTTCTCCAGCAACCTCACTGCTGTGTCTGTCTCTACCAATTAGCTGCATTGCTCTACTAAAACCCACAGCTCCTATCAGACAGACTTTTCTGGGTTCTGATAACTATGCTCTTCACTTGTTCCATCCAGCCTCCTGGTATAGCAAGACCTTGAAATTTCTAGTCTGGGAATTCTGCATGAGGCTTGGTTGGTTTTCCTAAATCTTGCCCTTACCTTTTAAAAGAGGTCTTTTCATTAAACTTTTTATTAAGTATGTCATGTTTCCAACTGAAGTTCTAGCTGAAAAACATACAAACAATTTACTTATTTATCATGTTATTTATTGTCTGCATTTCACAACAGTGATCTTTGCCAATTTTGTACATGGATGCATCCCTAAAACCTAGAACAGTGCCTGGGACATGGTATATACTCAATAAACAAATGAATTAAGGATTCTCATTATGCCTTTTCTCCTTCTTCTAATAATGTTGTTCCCAACACTCTTAACTTATTTGATTTGAAATATTCTCCCAAATTTAAGATTACAGCATCTCAGCTTTGGAAGAAATTTTTATAGGCATCTATTCTTCTAGTGATTATTCCTGAAAAGTGGTTTCCTGAAAAGGTGTTGCCTGTCCACATGTTGAGTGATAGCACACTATTGCCTGTTACAGAATATTTTCACTTTCACATTAACAATTATTAAATTTGTGCTATGGTCTGAATGTATGTGCCCCCCCGAAAAGAAATTCATATATGCAAACTTAATCGCCAATGTTATGGTATTAATGGAGTGCCTTTAGAAAGTAATTAGGTCATGAGGGCCCCGGCTTCATGAATGGGATTAGTGCCTTTAGAAAAGAAGCTGGAGGGAGGCTTTTTGTCCCTTCTGTCTTGTGTGGATGCAGCAAGAAGGCTTTATTTCTGATTAACAGATCTTCACCAAAGACTGAATCTGCTGGAACCTTGATCTTGGACTTCCCAGCTTCCAGAACAATAAATTCTGGGAGGTAAATTTTGTTGTTTTTAAATTAGCCAATCCAAGGTATTTGTTGTCACAGCCTGAACATATTAAAACAATATGTTATTAAATTGAATGAAAATTCTCTGTTGAGATTTACATTCTTTTCTCTTAATTCTACCTTCCAAAGTTACAGGGACAAATTTCATCTGTCTTCCCACTGGCATTCTCGCTAATAATTATAGACAGCTATCATGGCTGTCTGCATTTTTGCTCCTCTTGAAAATAAGCATTGTCAACTGTTTTCTGATAAGTAGTCCATGCTAATCTTAGGAGACTTTTTAATATTTCTCCTGATAAATACACAAAAAGTGTAATGCACAGACTTGAGTATACAATTTCAGATGTGGCCTGACCCATGCAAAAGAGATCAGAACAGGAATCTCCCCTTATCAGATTATTACACTTCTGTTAGTGAAAACTAAGCTCCATTAATTGAACATTATTATTATTATTGTTAGACCTCAATTATGATCCAAAATGAAGAAAGTCTCTTGGGTTCTATGATATATTCAGTGCACTTCCTTCACTCAACTGGCTTACAGCCTAGTTGGAAGAGGCTGGACAAATAAACAAATAAAAGTAGTGATGTGTCCTAGCTGATATGATAGAAGTGTGCATATTATCAGCATTGTTCACAGCTACATCACAATGTTGATGAACAGAAGAATTATTTGTTGTGGTGATAAAGATGTATTGAGTCAGCTGGGTTTTAGTTCTAGTTTACTCAATGCTATTAATCAGTTTGCTTTTTGAAAATTTGGTGAGCACAACAATATTTCAACTGTTTCAATATGTACTTCTTCTCTGAGTATAAATAAGGTTGACACCCTGCCACCTCTGCAGTGTATCCTCCTTGATTTCATGGAAACTGGTGACATGAGGGCAGTCCTCCCTGTGCCACCTGACAGTTCTCTACTATGCCATTAGGAATCATTCCCTACTCTTTTTTTTTTCTCCATTCCAGTAGCACAGAGGCAAATCAGTAAGCATAGTGGCTAATACATGGCCAACTAGAAACAAAAAAAAAAACCTTTTTTTTTTTCCTTCTTGAAGAAGCCCTGATTATTTACAACCAATTTTCTGGAATCTTTTTCATTTGACTTGGGAGAGGGTTCCACAAGAAGGTGAGAAGAAGGAAATATTTTCTTTCTCCCCTCAAAATGGCTTTCTCTCAAAGGCACCTTCATTTCCCCCAGTTGTGGTGGTGGAGATTGTATAGTGGGGTGAAAGTTGAGCTAGTACTTGATCCACAGTATATATCTCTCAGCAAGCTCTTTGGGGAGATAGTTTCAACAGCATAGCTTTGTGTACTTAGAATGTGGTTAATCAGCCTTTTTTTCGGTACTCATCTGGGAGCCCTAGTTACTAGTTTTGTCCCTTGGCTCCTAATATCATCCTATTGTATTGAGAAACACTGTCTAGTGGCTGTGCCACAAGGGCTTATGTGTAGCTTGAGGAACAATTAAAAATTTCTGTATTATTTATATAAATTGTGCTTGTCAAGCTACATATCTTACATCTTCTGTTAGCAATTGATTAAAAAAACAAAATGTATTACTACATTGCTCTTCATAGAAATTTATCTTATTTATATTCAATAATATAAAAAATCTTATATAAAAACTTGCATCTAAATATCATTTTTCTTGACATATCATCTTGAATGTGTTATCAATCCTGTTGTTAATAGTTTGGACACTTGTGTAAGCTGGTTAGTGTCATACAATGAAAATAAAATGAAGGCAGAAGTAAAATAATAATATGCATGGTTTTCTTTTCTTTGCAGGTCTATGTACACACTCTTCATCTAGATTTCATAACTATTCCTACTTAAATTTGTATTGTGATTTACATTTCTAAGCTATCAAGAGGTTAGGATCTAGATCTGTGCTATCCAAAATAATATCCCATTAATCAAAAATTTTTAAATTAAAAATTTAATTCCTTTAGTCACATTAGCCACATTTTATGTACCTGAGAGGCACCAGTTGACAGTGGCTACCAAATTGAGTGGCACAGATATAGAATATTTCCATCATTCCAGAAAGTTCTTTTGAGTAGCACTGATCATGGAGAACTGGAACCTAGGGATAATGTAGATCCCCTAGGTCAAGCAAAGTGATCTCAAAAGGTCAAAAGGTCTCAAAAGGTCCCATCAAAAACAATACTTGGAGTTTGTTTGCCATATGGTAAGCAAGGCATGATGCCTGAGGATAATGGTAGTGGCAGTAGTCACATGGCAAGATGGCAAAATCAGACAAACCTGGCAAGAAAGAAGCTTTAGGGGCCAGGGGCTTAGTCCAGAGGGCTCTGGCAAGATCAAAGCAGGAGAGCTTCTAATCCTAGACGGGACTGGAAATATACAAGATACTCTGTCAAGAATTTAGTTTGTGGGATAGGAAGGATCTGAATCCTGGATTTGGAGTGAATTTAAGATAGATATTGAGATTTATTTAAGTGGACCTAGTCTAGAAACCAATATATAATCTCAGATTAAGCTAGCATTAAGAGTAATCAAGCTTCCCCGATTAAGAATGTGGTATACAGCACAACCCTTACGTAGAGTTGTGTCCTTTCTGTCAGGTGAGAGGTATGAACATTCTGAGTCAATGGTTCATTTTAGTTAGCCGTGTAGCAGAATTACATATACAGTAAGAGGAAAAAGATGGATACCACAAAGCTTTATAATTCTACCTTTGTACCTAACCTGGAAAGAAATGTGCTGTTTACTCTAACTTTTTATCTGAAGAGCTACTGCTTTGAGATTCAAGTTTTCTTTCAAAATAGCATGATTCAAAACTTTCGAAAAAGGTCCTACTTATTGAATCTCCTAGTATTATTTTCATGTTTTACTTCTGAACATTTTTATAAAGCTAAGTCTCCGTTATTTCTCCAGAAATGTTGAACATCTGGTATGACAATTGTAATCATTCTTTTATATTCATTATGATTTTAATTTTGATTCTCAGCTATCATATTTTGAAATACCATATTTGCTTTAAGTTACCTAATCAAAATGTTATAGGCATCTTGTAAAGAACAATGAGTTCATTTTAAAGGGAAACAAAATAAAAACCCATATGCTTAGTATTGAGGTAGTAGTTACAATAATGCACTATTTAGGGACTTGTAATTTAGCCATCACAATTTCATAACCAATTGTTCCCCATTCCTCAGGGATTCAGAATATGGTTTCCATGGTAATTCTGAATTTTGAAAAGACTCATCTTTGCCCTAAATGGATAGTAAATAGTTTGAATAGAAAACGACCTGTCTGTTAGCTAGGATTATACTTTAGTGTTGCAGGAGAGAGAAATACACTACCCATTTAAAAATAGATGAGTTTCAGGGCACCGTAATACATTCAACGTCTCTAAAATCACAACCCCTTGATAGCCAGTGTTAACAAAAGCTTGTTCTTTAATTACCTATATTGCATTTGGCTTCTGTTTCCTTCCAAAACCCAATTATGGTTAATAGCAGCAGTAAGCTGCACTCTTCTTGTTTATGGCAGTTCATTTTAAAGTGCTCTGTTTGATCATCATTTGTCTTCATGACTTGACAAATCAGGTTCAGATTTTCATTGGACAACCCCATAGGCTTCACCTTGCACATGTGTATAAATGGAATTCTTATATAATGCGGATGTCTTTTTAAAAAAATTTTCCTAACCAGAGGCTGTTCCCTAAATATTGGGAATCATGCTATTTTTATAAGTTCTTACTAGTGGTCTTTTCAATGCAATAATTCCAATACCCCACAACAAACGGATATTTAAAATTTGTAGAAAAGGGACAGAGAACTTTTATTTATCCCTTCCTCCTACAAATCCATTTTCTCCCAGTGTGCTGTTCATTGCCTAATCATTCTCTGCAGCTCAGATTCGTATGTTCTCCTGCAGAGACTAGCAGTCTGCCTTCTAGAGTTGAATCCAGAATAATTCAGCAGTCTAATTTCTGATTTAATTTTGCTGCTCTCCAACTGTGGTGTAAACCCAGCTCTGAGAATTGAATGCAATTTGTAGCACTTTGCCTCAGCTGAAAATACTTATGTCTTTATTCCTCATTCTCACCAGAATCATTATTTCCATGATAACTAATGGGTCCCAAGTGGAAAAAGGAGAAAAAGACACATGTAAGGTAAATAGGAAAAGACAGAAATTCAAACAGTAGGAAATACTCCTATTGCTTTATTGAAAATTAATTTCATTGTACTGTTTTATATAGGTGGTAGGTGCTGCTGTAGAGATGGGAAAAGATGAGTAGTTTTTCATTTGCTTCTATTCCTCTAACACTCCATCCTCTACTTCCTATGTTTTTAGATGGTCAAGGAAACACATGGACAAGAGGACAGTGGGCCTGGCCTTCCATTCTGTATAGTTATTTATCATTATTTTGACTGAGTCATTTTCTTTCTGAAGAAGTATCATTATTCTGCTTTTGGTCTATCCCACAAAAAGCCCCTCTTCTTGCATTGGCAAACCAGCCCTGGAGAAGCTTTCCACTGAATGTGCAGTGGTATCAGCAACATTGATGTCACTTGGGCTTATGTCAGAAGTGCAGAATCTCAGGCTCCACTCCAGACCTACTGTATAATGACCTGCATTTGTGCAGCACAGATACAGAACATTAACAAATTTCCAAATAATTCATAAATCACTCAATATGTATTACATATAAAACCTTTTTAAGTACAGTATATTGAGAGAGGTAATAATACATATGTAATACATAAAGCCTGTAAAAGCACCTGATTTTTATAGGATAGGATAAGGGACCCCAACCCCCAGGCCACAGACCAGTACTGTTAAGACTAATCCATGTTTTGATAAAATTCAATCTTTTCTAATAAAAATTTCTTCTGTTGAAAATGATCCATACTGCCAGATATAGTGTCAGGATATTTATATATATATATATATATATATATATATATATATACACATACATACACACTATATATATATATATATATATATATATATATATATAGTATTCCTTTAGTTTTATTGGCTTCAAGTTGCCATTGATAAGAAACTTGCCATATTAGAATCTTTCTCCCTTTTAAAAAATTAATTTAAATATTGAAAAGAAAATCAAAGGTTTTTTTTTCATGTTCTTTTTCTTTCTTTCTTTCTTTTCTTTTCTTTTTTTTTTTTGGAGACTGGGTCTTGCTCTGTTGTCCAGTCTGGAGTACAGTGGCACAATCACAGCTCATGGCAGCCTCGACCTCCCAGGCCCAAGCAGTCCTCCCTGCTTAGCCACCCAAGTAGCTAGGACTACAGGCACATGCCACCACACCTGGCTAATTTTTGTATTTGTTTGTAAATATGGGGTTTCGCCATGTAGTCATGTTTGTTTTTACATTTTCTAATCTAGGTTGTTTTAAACAAAGACAGATATTCATAAGCCTAGTGGGTTTTAAAGTTCCTATAAAGGGGAAATAATTATTGATATCATAACATTGTAAAAGTGGTCATTAGATGTTACCTTACTGTAAACAATAGCATTCCTTGTGACTCTTTAGCTCTTTGGAGTAAAACACTACTTTGATTTTTTTTTTTTTTTTTTGTGAGATGGAGTTTCGCTCTTGTTGCCCGGGCTGGAGTGCAATGGCACGATCTTGGCTCACCACAACCTCTGCCTCCTGGTTGAAGTGATTCTCCTGCCTCAGCCGCCCGAGTAGCTAGGATTACAGGCGTGCGCCACCACACGTGCCTAATTTTGTATTTTTAGTAGAGACTGGGTTTCTCCATGTCTGTCAGGCTGGTCTCGAACTCCCGATCTCAGGTGATCTGCCCACCTCAGCCTCCCAAAATGCTGGGATTACAGGCATGAGCCACCGTTCCTGGCCAATGACATTTTGACATTGATTTTTTTTAAGCAGAAAAATTTCAGGGTGTAACACTAGTATGTCAAGGGGGCCAATGGGATCTTTGAAAATCAGTACCTCATTTTGTTTTAAAAGCAGACTCCTTTATTCCATTAGAAATAAATATTTTCCAATTATTGTCAGTACCTTTTGTTCTACATGGCAAAGGTGGGTATTAAAAAGCATTACAGCTTTCTGTGTCCTCTGGTAAATTCATACATTGTATCATTTGATCCTTTCTTCCTCTTTTTGCCTTTCTTCCTTCTGATCTTCCTTTAGTTTTTCCCTTTCTTTCTTCTTTCAACATATTACTATTGATCCTCTTATGTGATGCTCTACCTGTTACCAAGATAAAAATTTTCATCATCAATTCCAGAGACTTTGTAACCTGAGGCAACATAATTATGTTACTCAAGGTAATTTAAACATTTCTTTGGTAATTCTAGAGTAGACATTATACAGCTAAAAATATGCTATATATGTCCTCATCTGTTTCTAAAACCTTGAAACAGTTAAAATTAGATTATGAAATTTTTTAATGAGTAGACACTATCAACAGAGTAAGAAGACAACCCACAAAATGGGAGAACATATTTGCAAATCATATATCTTATAAGGGGTTCATATCTAGAATACAGAGAATTCTAAAAGGTCAACAACACAAAAACAACCCAAGGCAAAAATGGAAAAATGACTGGATTAAACATTTCTCCAAAGTAGATATACAATGGCTAATAAGCACACGAAAAGATGCTTGACCTTACTAATCATTAGGGAAATGCAAATCAAAACTACGATGAGATACCACCTCATACCCATTAGGATGGCTACTATCCAAAAAACACAGCAGACAAAGAGTGTTGGTGAAGATGTGGGGAAATTGGAACCCTTGTGTACCATTGGTGGGAATGTAAATGATATATAGCCTCTGTGGAAAACTGGCAACTTCTCAAAAAATAAAAATAGAATTTTATGATATGATCCAGCAATTCCACTTCTGAGTATTTACTCAAAATAATTGAAAGCATGGTCTTAAAAAGGTATTTGTTCAACCCACGTTCACAACAACATTATTCACAGTAGCTAAAATGTCTATTTATGGGTAAATGGATAAGCAAAATGTGGTATATACATATAATGAGATATAATTCAGCCTTAAAAAGAAAGGAAATTCTGGAATATACTATGACATAAATTAATCTTGAGGACATTATGCTATGTGAAATAAGCCAATCACAAAAAGACAGATTCTGTATGAGGAACTTAGAACGGTCAAAATCATAGAGACAGAAAGTAGAATGTTGGTTGCCAGGCGCTGGGAGAGGAGAGAGTGGGGACTTATTGTTTAATGAGTCTAAAGTTTCAGTTTTACAAGATGTAAAGAATTCTGGAGATAGATGGTGGTGATCGTTGTACAACATTATAAATGCATTTAATACCACTCAACTGTACATTTAAAAATGGCTAAGATGGCAACTTTTATGTTATGTGTATTCTGCTACAATAAAAACATTGGAAAAGTTGGGGAAAAGGGGTGTGTGCATCATTTTTGCAATTACTTCTTCATTGTTCTCTTTTCAGTTAATTCAACAGCCAACATTTAGTGATTACCTGCCAAGTGCCAGGCACTGGCAAGGCAGAAGTGAATGGCTGAGAGACACATCTGACCTTAATGGGAGGCAATGTAATAACCTCAGCACAGAGCACCCTTGGTTTCATCCTGTGTGTGTTTTGTTTTTATCTCATTGAAAGAAGAGAACAATTATTTTATATTTATCTCAAATATGTGATCATACCATAACCTTTTCGAATAAGTTTTCTTGAGGTATTTGGAACATTGTGTCAGCACAGTCAAAGTCACTCTATGAAACATATGGGAATATTTTGAAAGCATCAGGCAGGGATTCACACCCCCACTGCACTATAACCTAGTGGTGCTGAAAGTAAAATAACAACAGAAACCCTCTATCTAGCTTTATTGTTATGACTTCCATTAGCCATTTACTAGACTGGATGGCTGCCTAGGGCACCCAAAAGATAAACTATTTCATCTGTGGTAAAGCATAATCCTGAAACCTAGTATTTTACAGAGGATAATGGAAACTAAGTAGTTTTTATAGATTATATCTGCTTGCAACCTATTAATCAATTACTAAATTTTTCTATTCCTCACCACAAGGAGAAAAGATTTTGCTACCAAAATACTAAATTCTGAATTAGCTTTTAGAACGTTTAAGACAACAAACTAACTTGTCTATAAGAACATTGGGTAAAATAGTTTGAATTTCTCCTTGTTAATCTTTTCCCTAGGAAAATTAACTCCTAAGTTGGTTTTCTGTCTTGCAAACTAGATGCTAAAAAATTAAAACCTACCACACAGCAGGGTTATTTAATTTTAAAAGATTGGCATTTAAGAAAAGTCAAAAAACACTAAGAGGATTAGAGAATAATCTTATACTTTAGAGCTTAAATGTTCTCTTTATTTTCACTTATTTCTTGTTGTCTTTTACTAATCTTTGGCTCTAAATTTATTTACTGGGTACTTTTTAAAAAATAAATCTTAAGAGCTTTTATCATTTCTTTTTTCCTCAATTTATTTTGTTCATGTATTCAAAAGTACTAAGCATAGTACACTGTTTACTGCTTAGGGAAGTTCCTTTTACATTCTTTGTTGGTGTTATTTTAATATTAATAAAATCACATTATTTCTCAGATGGCTAAGATAATTTAAATGATTAGCACAGTATCTTAGTTATTAAGCACTTTCAAGTATAAAATTAAGCAGTTTCCAAACACTTCCATATTTGTTTTCCTGAAGGGGTTTTATAAATCTTAACCTGTGGTACTTACAAAGCTAAATTTTTTTGTTAGTTGTTTGTTTGAAATCTACCTCCCTACTCTATTTTATGTTGCTTCTTTTATGTTCAACTTTGTTGAACAAAGTTCAACAAAGCATCACCCCTCTAGCATCACCTTTACTGATGTGCATATAGCAGTGCTTAATTTATGTCTCCTAAACCAATTATAACTTGTATATGATGTAAGGAAAAGAAAGTAACAAGTCAAAATGAATTTCTAATTTTTTGTTCTCCCTCTTAAAATACATATATTTTTCTTTATTACCAAAAGGGAGCATGATTGCTGTAGAAAATGTTAAAGTTACAGAAAACTGTAGAATTCTAAAATCTATTTGTAAATCACATCTTTAAACTATAACATTGTCATCATGGTACCCTTTGTTCCAGTCTCTTTTTCAAGAAATAACTTTCTATATTTTGATCATACTTCTGTATCATTTTATCCTTCAGCCAACCAACCTCTGATAAGTCTTTTTTTTTTCTTTTCTTAGGCTAGTAGCAAAACAAAAACAAAAACAAAATCTAAAACTGATGTTTTTCATGTCTTGTTTTAGAATTATTTCAATTTATTATACATTTAAAAAACCAAGTATTCCAGATGAATGACCCTTTGCTAGAGTCTTTTCTGGAAATGCATGTTAGAAGACAGCACACTATTCAGTTTATCTCTTCTACTTTTGGGTGCATTTACATCACCGTGCTTTTGTTCTAATGATAGTGACAAAGGTAGCTGTCACTAAGTATTGAGGAGGCTAGAGAGGACAATCAGAGAGATTTCCAGGGCCTGTGTACATCTGTTTGCGGACAAATAGGACACTGCTTTTTTAGATAGTGCTAATTGTAATCCCAAAGCAGAGAAAGTTTCTCAAAGCTTTCTTGTAACTCTAGTTATAAGCAAGTGAGATAGGTGAAAACTGTATCAATTTTAAGAAAAAAAATAAATGATTGGTATTCTTTTTAGTATGGCCTCAGGAGAAGAAAATTGAAATCAGATAACTCTGAGTTTGGAACTACAGCTTCATTTAGAGTTGTGGAACATTCAGCAAATTTAACCTCTCTGAGCTTTTTAAAATGTTTAAACAGGAGTAACAAAAACATAAAATCTTGGTAATTGATGCAATCTCATGTGTGGCAATGCCTGGGACACCACTGGGCTCACAGAAAGTTTTAAATGTTAACTCACCTCTTTATTTTTTCTTTACACTGGCTTTCATGGAGTTCAGGACATTCTAATCCAAATTAAGGTACTTTGGCATATGAGAAAACAGCAGAAGCAGGAAGGTCTTTCTGACCTTCTTTCGTCCTTCTGAAGCGGGCCATAAAGAATTCTCTGACTTTTCTCTAAAGTAGGTTATAAGACTCTCATGAGAGGGATTCTCTCCCTATGCAGGTTTAATATTTTTCACCAAAAAATCCAAAATCTGCTCCCAAATTAAAAACTTTTTGAGATCCTGCATGACACCACAAGTAGAGAATTCCTCACCTGATCTGCCTGATCTGCTCATGTGATGGGTTGCAGTCAAAATGCAGTCAAAACTTTGTTTCAGTCACAAAATTACTTAAAATACTGTACAAAATTACCTTCAGGATATGTGTATACATTGTATATTAAACATAAATGAATTTCATGTTTAGACTTAGGTCCCATCCCAAATATATCTCATTTGTATATGCAAATATTCCAAAATTAAAAAAATTAGAAACCCAAAACACTTCTAGTCCTAACCATTTTGGATAAGGGCTACTCAATCCATAATCCAAGAAAAGGAATGTCCCTACCTCTGAAGACACAAGGACACAGAGAACAACTTGAACAGGTTTTGCTAAGTTCTCCCAAGTTTATTACCATGAAATCATATCCTCTTTGTCTGATCATACTTCTGCACAACTCTCCACTCTTCATTCACAAATTTTCCTATTTCTTTGGGTCTTCATTTCTGAACACTCTCATGTCATGTAAAACTTACATTAAGTAAATTTGTGTGCTTTTCTCTTTTTAATCTCTTTTTTTAAATAGGGATCTCAGCCATGAACCTAACTGATGGTGAAATAAGAAATCTTTTCATTTTTAAAATTTTATTTTTATTTTTTAAGACACAAGGTCTCATTCTGTTACCCAGGCTGAAGTGCAGTGGTGTGAATATAGATCACTGCTGCCTCCACCTCTTGGGCTCAGGCGATCCTCCTGCCTCAATCTCCCTAGTAGCTAGGACAACAAGTGCATGCTACCACACCTGGCTAATTAAAAAAAAAGAAAATTTGTAGAGACATGTGTCTCGCTATGTTGTCCAAGGTGCTCTCAAACTCCTGGCCTCAAGTGATCCTCCCACTTCAGCTTCCCAAAGTATTGGGATTACAGGGGTGAGGCACCATGCCTGGCTTATTTTACTGTTGGAAGTGTGGCTTTACATGTCTGCAGCTCCTGCTAACAAAATACCACTCCAGCAATAATTCATTTATTTATTGTATCTAGCACATAGTAGGTGCTCAGTTTGCTCAACAAAAGGAATAGCACTCTGCTATACACTGAGTGTCTGGGAGTTGTAAAAGGGACATGTCTTCATGTCCTCATGTCTTTGTGGGGTTTAAAGTTTATTGAGGAAGGTGGTCGTAAATACATGAACAGTCATATGTTCTACCAAGGGGTGCTGGGAAGGGCATTCTCACAGGATGTGAGGCAATGAAATACTTAACTGCAGAGTCTGGGTGCCAGGTAGGAGTTGGGCTTCTCCCACAACATTCTGCCTTTGGGATCAGGTAGTTTGGGGTAAATCCTGCATTGGGTGAATGAGCCGCATCTATAGCTCCTCTGAACCTCGCTCATCTTACAGCCTTCATCTCCCTTGGAAGATTGCGTAAACTGCCAGTGCAGCAAATGCAACACAGCAGTCTCTCTTGAATAAAGCTTACAACAAGGTTACATCTAATAAATGTATCATACATTGTTGGGTTTTTCAGGATGTAACCACCATAAGTTGAGAAGCATACTGAATGTTTATCACTTTCACACCATCATTATGTTGAAAAATTGTAAGTCGAATCTTATGCTGAACCATCCTAAGTTGGAGATCATGTGTATTACTCAATGAAAGGGTATTCACAGAGTCATGCAACCATCACCATAACCTAATGTTAGAACATTTTCTTCATTGCAAAAATAAACCTTGTACCCATTAGCGGTCACTCCCCATCCCCTACCCAGCTACTATTTACCCCCATCCCTTAACCTTAGGTAACCACTAATCAACTTTCTGCCTCTATGAATTTGCCTATTCTGGAGGTTTCACATAAATGGAATCACACATGAGGTCTTTCATAACTTCTTTCACTTAGCATAATGTTTTTGAAGTTTATTCATGTTGTAGCATGTGTCAGTACTTCACTCTTTTTTATTACCAAATAACATTCCAGTGTATGGATGAACCACATTTTAAAAAAAAAAAATTTTATTTTAGTTTCAGAGGTACATGTGCAGGCTGATTCTGCAGATAAATTGGCTGTCACTGGGGCTTGATGCACATACTATTTCATCACTAAGATAATAAGCATAGTACCTGATAGGTATTTTTTTGATCCTCACCCTCCTCCCACTCCCAACCCTAAAGTAGGACCTGGTGTCTGTTGTTCCTTTCTTTGTGTCCATATGTACTCAATGTTCAGCTCCCACTCACAAGTAGCAACATGCAATATTTGGTTTTCTGTTCCTGCATTAGTTCGCTTAGGATAATGGCCCCCAGCTCTGTCTATGTTGCTGCAAAGGACGTGGTCTCACTCTATTTTATGGCTGTGTAGTATTTCATGGTGTGTGTGTATAGAAATATAGATATATATGTATATACGTGTATATATGTACATATATGTACATATATACATATATATGTACATATACACACATGTATACATATATATGGTGTGTATATATATATATATATATGGTGTGTGTATATATATATATACACACACCATAAATTGTAATTGTGTGTGTGTGTGTATATATATATAATATATATATATATATCACATTTTCTTAATCCAGTCTACGTTTATCGGAATTTAGGTTGATTCCATGTCTTTGCTGCTGTGATGAACACACACGTGCGTGTGTCAAAATTTTGTTTAGCTACTCATCAGTTGATGAACATTTTGTTTATGTACTCATCAGTTGATGAACATTTGTTTACCTACTCATCAGTTGATGAACTGCTAAAATTTCCCATTTTTAGCTATTTTTGATAATACGGCAAAGAACATAGATTACGAGTTTTTGTATGAACATATATTTTAATATTTCATGGGTAGATACCTAGGGGTAGAGTTGCTGGGTCATATGGTATATCTTTAGCATACTGAAGAACCGACAAACTCTTATGCAAAGTTGCTGCGCCATTTTACAATCTCACGAACAATATATGAGAGTTCTAACTTCTTGATAATCTTTGCTGTCACCTGTTATTTTCTGTCTTTTTGATTATCATCATTCTAGTAGACGTGAAGTGGTATCTCACTGTGATTTTGATTTACATTTACCTGATGACTATGATGTTGAATATCTATTCATGTGTTATTGTTCATGTGTATATATTCTTTGGACAAAGTGTCATTCAAATAATTTGTCCATTAACATTTTTTTTGTCTTTTTTATTGCTGAGTTGTAGGAGTACTCTACATATTCCTTATACAAGTCCATTTCCACAAATAAGATTTGCAGATATTTTCTTCTAGTCTATGGGTTGTCTTTTCATTTCTTTGATGGTTTCCTTTGAAGCCTAAGTTTTTTGTTTGTTTTTTGTTTTTGTTTTTGTCAAAGTGCAGTTTACCGAGTTTTTGTCTTTTGTCATTGTGAGTTTGGTGTTATATTTAGGAAACCATTGCCTAACCCAAGGTTATGAAAATTTACTCCTGTCTTTCCTTCTAGGAGTTTTATAGTTTTTGCTATCACACTTAGGACTATCATCCATTTTAAATTAATAATTAATTTTTGTGTATGGTGTGAGGTAGAGGTCCAAATTTATTCTTTTGCAGTTTTTAGTATACAAGTCTCACACTTTGTTTCTTAAGATTATTTCTAATTGTTTCTTCTTTCCTACGATGTTGTAAATTGCTTTCTTTTTGTCATTTTTTTTTTACTCATTTCCTTTTTTAAAAATTTCTACCTTTATTTTAGTTACAGGGTACATGTTCAAGTTTGTTACATGGGTATATTGCATGATGCTGCGGTTGGAATTACCTCAGCATCATGCAATATACTCTATTTGTTTAAAGCTTTTTTTTTTTTTTAACCCACTCTTTCTTAGTTTCCAATGTCGTTCTTAAAATTAAACTTTGCTAGAGAATTATCTACTTTATTTAAGTTGTTTAACCACTTTATTAAGCCCTAATTGACAATAACAAACTTTACATATTTAAAGTTTTCAATTTGAAACAAATCAATAATGATAATAAAGAGAGCAAAAGAAAACTTTGGGAGGCGATGGATATGTTTATGGCCTTGATGATGGTGATAGTTTCATGGGTATGTACTTATGCACAATATGTATACACTAATTTTGTACAGCTTTTTATATGTCAATTATTCCTCAAAAAAGTTTGAAAAGACTGTCTTTTCCACACTAAGTCATCTTTAAAACTTTGTCAAATATCAATTTAACCATATATATCTGGGTCTATTTCTGAACCCTATACAATTCTATTGATCTATTTATCTTTACGTGAATATCATATTGTCTTGATTACTGCAGCTCTGCAATAAGTTTTAACATTGATAATATACGTTCTTCATTTTATTTTTTTTTTCAAAATTGTTTTGGCTATTCTAGATACTTCATATTTTCATATATGTTTTAGAATCATCTTGTCAATTTCTACAAATAATTGTGTTAGAATTATAATTGGGATTGCATTGAATCTATAGATCAATTTGGGGAGAATTGATGTCTTAACAATACTGAGTATTTTGATAAATGAATACGACATATCTCTCCATTTATTTAGATTTTCCTTAACTTCTACTAGTAATGTTTATAGCATTCAGTGTTCAAGTCTTGCGTATCTTTTATTTGATTTATACTTCTATGTTTAATATATCATGATGCAATTTTTATATTATTTCTGATTTTTATTGCACATATAGAAACAATTGATTTTTAAATATTTAGCTTGTAATCTGCAAGCTGACTAAAGTCACTTGTTTATTCTAGCAGCTTTTGTAGATTTTATAGGATTTATACATAGACAAACATGTAGTCTGTGAGTAAAGACAGTTTTATTGCTTCCCTTCTAAGATAGATGCCTGTCATCACTTTTTCTGGCCTTATGGCACTAAGTGGAATCACCACTATGGTGAAAGGAAGTGCTTTGTTACTGAATTTAAGGGGAAAACATACAATTTTTCACCATTACATATGATGTTAGCTATTGTTTTTTATAGATGTCCTTTATCAGGTTGAAGAAATGTCCCTCTGTACACCGCTGAGAAAATTTATGAGAAAAAGTCTATTAGATTTTGTAAAATAGTTTTTCTGCATCTATTGAGATATTATGTGGTTAAATAACATGGCGAATTTAATTGATTAATTTTCTATCAATTGCTCTTTTTTTTCTAAAGTCTTAAGGCTTTAGACTTTTCATCTAATTGTTATACCAGAATCTCTGGAATAAACCTTACTTACTCATAATGCATTTTTAAATGAATTTTTTATTTAAATTTTTGCGGGCAAATAGTAGGTGTATATATTGATGGAGTACATGAGATGCTGTGATACAGACATGCAATGAATAATAATCACATCATACAAAATGGCGTATCCATCCCCTCAAATATTTATGCTTTGTGTTACAATCTGATTATACACTTTTAGTTATTTTAAAATGCACAATTAAATTATTATTGACTAAAGTCACCCTGTTGTGCTGTCAAATACTAGGCCTTATTTATTCTTTTTATTTTTTTATACCCATCAATCAGCCCATCTCCCCTGACCCTTCCCTTCCTTTTGCAGCCTCTGGAAACTATCTTTCTACTCTCTATCTTCATGAGTTCAATTATTTGATTTTTAGATCCCACAAATAAGTAAGAACATGTGATGTTTGCCTTTTTGGCCTGGCTTATTTCACTTAGCATAACGACCTCCAGTCCCATCCGTGTTGTTGCAAATGACAGGATCTCATTCTTTATTATGGCTGAATACTAAACACATTCGGCTTATTCCTTCATTAATGGACACTTAGCCAAATTTTGGCTATTGTGAACAGTGCTGCAACAAACATGAAAGTGTAGATATCTCTTCAATATACTGACTTCCTTTTTGGTGGGGGGCATATACCCAGCAGTGGGATTTCTAGATCGTATGGTAGCTTTATTTTTAGTTTTTTTGAGGAACTTCTACTTTGTTCTCCATAGTGGTTGTACTAATTTACATGACCACAAACAGTGTTTGAGGGTTCTCTTTTCTCCACATCTTTGCCAGCATTTGTTATTGCCTGTCTTTTGGATATAAGCTATTTTATCTAAGATGAGATTATATCTCATTGTAGTTTTGATTTGCATTTCTCTGATGATCACTGATGTTGAGCACATTTTTATATGCCTGTTTGCCTTTTATATGTCTCCATTGAGAAATATCTATTCAAATCTTTTGACCAGTTTTTAATTGGATTATCAGATTTTCTTCCTACAGAGTTTGAGACCATTGTGTATTCTGGTTATTAATCCCTTGTTAGATGGGTAGTTTACACATATTTTCTACCATTCTATGTGTTGTTTTCTCACTTTGATGATTGTTTACTTTGCTGTGCAGAAGCTTTCTAACTTGATCTGATTCCATTTGTCAATTTTTGCTTTGGTTGCCTGTTCTTATGGGGTATTACTACTCAATAAATTTTTTCCCAGACCAGTCTCTTGGAGATGCCTCCCAATGTTTTCTGGTAGTAGTTTCACAGTTTGAGGTCTTAGATTTAAGTATTTAATCCATTTAGATTTGATTTTTGTATAGAGTAAGACATGGGGGTCTCGCTTCATTCTTCTGCATGTGGACATCCAGTTTTCTCAGTACAATTTATTGAAGAAATTGTCTTTTCCCCAGTATATGTTCTTGGCACTTTTGTCAAAAATGAGTTCACTATAGGTGTGTGGATTTGTTTCTGAGTTCTCAATTCTGTTCCATTGGTCTATGTGTCTGTCTTTATGCCAGTATCATGCTATTTTGGTTACCATAGCTGTGTAGTATAAGTTGAAGTTAGGTAATGTGATTCCTCCAGTTTTGCTCTTTTTGCTTGGGATAGCTTTGGCTACTCTGGGTCTTTTGTAATTCCTTATCAATTTTAGGATTTTTCTTTTCTATTTCTGTGAAGAATGTCATTGGTATTTTGACAGGGATTGCATTGAAATCTGTAGATTTCTTTGGGTAGTATGTACATTTTAACAAACTGATTCTTTCAGTCCATGAACATGAAATATCTTCCTTTTTTGGTGGCCTCTTCAATTTCTTTCATCATTGTTATATAGTTTTCATTATAGAGATCTTTTGCTTCTTTGGTTAATTCCTAGATATTTAATTTTATGTGCAGCTATTTAAATGAGATTACTTTTTTGAAATTTCTTTTTCAGATTGTTCACTGTTGGCATATAGAAATGCTACTATTTTTTATGTGTTGGCATTGTATCCTGCAACTTTACTGAATTTGTTTTTCAGTAATAATACTTTTTTGGTGGAGTTTGTAGGCTTTTCAAAATATAAGATCATATCATCTGCAAACAAAGATAATTTGACTTCTTGCTTTCAAATTTGGATGTCCTTTATTTCTTCCTGTTGTCTGATTGCTCTAGCTAGGACTTCCAGTACTATATTAAATAAGAGTGGTGAAAGTGGGCATCCTTATTGTGTTCCAGATTTTAGAGAAAAGGGTTTCAGGTTTTTCCCATTCAGTATGATACTGGCTTGGTTCTGTCATATATGGCTTTTATTATGTTGAGGTATATTCTTTCTATACCAAATATTTTGAGGGTTTTTATCATAAAAAGATGTTGAATTTTATTAAATGCTTTTTTAGCATCAGTTAAACTGATCATATAGTTTTTGTCCTTCATTCCGTTGATATGATGTATCACATTGATTTATTTGTATATACTGAAACATTCTTGCATCTCTAGGATAAATCCCACTTGGTCATGATGAATGATTTTTTTCAATGTACTGTTGAACTCAATTTGCTAGTACTTTGATAAATATTTGTCAATATTTATCAGATATATTGACCTGCAGTTTTTTTTTTTTGATGTGTCTTTTTCTTGTTTTGGTAACAGGATAACATTGACTTTCTAGAATTAGGAAGTATTCCTTCCTCCTCTATTTTTTGGAATAGTTTGAGTAGGATTGGTATTAGTTTTTCTTTAAATGTTTGGTAGAATTCAGCAGTGAAATTGCTGGGTCCTGGCTTTTTTTTTTTTTTTTTTAACTGCATGATTTTTTATTGTGACTTCAATATTTTTAATTGTCATTGGTCTGTTCAGGTTTTGGATTTCTTCATGGCTCATTCTTAGCAGGTTGTATGTTTCTAGGAGTTTGTCCATTTCTTCTAGATTTTCCAATGTTTTGGCTCATATTTACTCATAGTAGCCGTTAATGATCCTTTGAATTTCTCAATATCAGTTGTAATGTCTCCTTTTTCATCACTGATTTTATTTGGATCTTCTCTTTTTTGTCTTAGGTAGTCTAGCTTAAGATTCGTAAGTTTTGTTTAACTTAAAAAACAATTTGTTCCTTGATCTTTTCTATTTTCTTCATTTCAACTTCATTTATTTTGGCTCAAATCTTTATTATTTATTTTCTTCTACTATTTTTAGATTACATTTGCTTTTGCTTTTCTAGTTTTTTTTTAAGATGCATTGTGTGTTATTTGAAGCTTTTCTTCCTTTCTGACGTAGGGACTTATAGCTATAAACTTACCTCTTAGTACCGGTTTTGCTGCATCCCATAGGTTTTGGAGTGTTGTGTTTCCATTATCTCTTGTTTCAAAAAAATTTTTAATTTTCTTCTTAATTTCTTCATTCACCTACTGATCGTTCACAAGCATACTCTTTAATGTATATGTATTTTATAGTTTCCAAAATTCCTCTTGTTATTGATTTCTAGTTTTATTCCACTGTGGTTAAAGATTATGCTTCTTATTATTTCAATTTTTTTAATTTTTTAAGACTTGTATTCTGAACTAACATATTGTCTATCCTTGTGAAGGATCCATGTGCTGGGGAAAAGAATGCATATTCTGCAGCCATTGGATGAAATTTTCTGTCAGTATCTATTAGGTCCATTTGGTCCATAGTGCACATGAAGTTCAAGTTTCTGTGTAGACTTTCTGCTTGGGAGATCTGTCCAATGCTGAAAGTGGGGTGTTGAAGTCTCCAGCTGTTATTGTATTGGGGCTTATATCTCTCTCTCTAGCTCTAATAATACTCGCATTATATACCTGGGTGCTCCAGTGTTGAGTGCATACATATTTATAATTCTCATCTCCTCTTGCTGAACTATCTGCTTTATCATTATGTAGTGACCTTCTTTGTCTCTTATTACAGGTTTTGTCTTGAAATCTATTTTGTCTTGTATAAGTATAGCTACTACTGCCTTTTCTTGTTGTTTCTATTGGTATGGAATATCTTTTTCCCATTCCTTTATTTTTAGTTTATGTGTGTCTTACTAGGTGAAGTGTGTTTCTTATAGGCAACAGACCATTGGGTCTTGTTTTTTAATCCATTCAGCCACTGTATGTTTTTTGATGGGAGAGTTTGGTTAATTACATTCAATGTTATTACTGATAAGTAAGGACTTACTCCTGACATTTTGTTATTTGTTATCTGGTTGTTTTGTATTCTTTTCTTCCTTCTTTCTTCCCTTCTTGTCTTCCTTTTAGTGAAGGTGATTTTCTGTGGTGACATGATATAGTTTCTTGCTTTTTATTTTTTGTGTATTCATTGTATATTTTTTGGTTTGAGGTTGCCATGAGGATTACAAATACTCTTATAACCCATTATTTTAAGCTGATAGCAACTTAGCACTCCTTGCATAAACAAACAAAAGATAGTTAAGACTACACCTTAACTTTGTCCTTCTGCTTTTTAACTCTTTTTTGTTTCTATTTATATCTTATTATACTGTCTATGTCTTGAAAAGTTGTTGTAGTTATTATTTTTGATCGGTTCATTGTTTAGTCTTTCTATTGAAGAATAGTTTACACATTACAGTTATAAGATTCTTTTATAATATTCTGTGTTTTTCTTTGTGGTTACTGTTACCATTGAGTTTTGTATCTTCAGTTGATTTCTTATTACTCATTAATATCCTTTTCTTTCTGATTGAAGTACTCCCTTTAGTATTTCTTATAGGAAAGGTCTGGTGTTAATGAAATCTCTCAGCTTTTGTTCGTCTAGGAAGCTCTTTATTTCTCCTTCATTTTGAAGGACATTTTCACCAGATATACTCTTAGAGGGTAGAAGTTTTTTTTTTTTTTCCTTCAGCACCTTAAATATGATATGCTACTCTCTCCTGACTTATAAGCATTCCACTGAAAAGTCTGGTGCGAGATGTATTGTAGCTCTGTTATAGGTTGTTTGTTTCTTTTTTCTTGCTGCTTTTAAGATCCTTTCTTTATGCTTGACTTGTGGGAACTCAATTATTAAATGCTTAGAGGTGTTCTATAACCTTCTTGTACTTAAATGTTGTTATATTTCTAAGGTTTGGGAAGTTCTCTGTTATTATTCTGTTTAATAAACTTTCTACCCCTATCTCTTTCTCTACTTAAAGGGGTTTAAGGCCAATGAAGCTTTTTCCTTTTGAGATTATTTTCTATTAATAGGTTCTATAGGCATGCTTGGTTGTTTTTTGTTCTTTTTTTCTTTTGTCTCCTCTGTGTATTTTTGAATAGCCTGCCTTCAAGCTCACTAATTCTTTCTTCTGCTTGATCAGTTCTGCTATTAAATTTCTCTGAAGCATTCTTCAGCATGTGAATTGCATTTTTCAGCTGCAGAATTTCTGCTTGATTCTTTTAAATTATTTTAATCTCTTTGTTAAACTTATCTGATAGAATTATGAATTCCTTCTCTGTGTTATCTTGAATTTCTTTGAATTTCCTCAACACAGCTATTTTAAATTGTCTATCTAAAAGGTCACGTATCTCTGTTTCTCCAGGATTAGTCTGTGGTGCCTTATTTAATTCATTTGGTGAGATCACATTTTCCTGGATGGCATCGATGCTTGCCAATGTTCTTCAGTGTCTGGGCATTGAAGAGTTAGGTATTTATTATAGTCTTCTCAGTCTGGGCTTGTCTGTACCCATCCTTCTCGGAAGGCTTTTCAGATATTTGACAGGATGTGGGTATTTTCGTCTAAGCTGTATTTACTTTAAGCACCACCACCCCCACACCCCCGCCCCACACACAACCCCATAACCCTGTGGTTCTTAGACTCATAGAGGTACTGCCATGATGGTCTTGGATGAGATCCAGAAGAATGCTCTGGATTACCAGGCAGACTCTTGTTCTCTTCCCTTACTTTCTCTGAAATGAATGGAGTCTCTCTGTTCTGAGCCACCTGGAGCTGGATGTAGAGTGAGCATTCACTCCTGTGGCCACCTCCACTAGGACTGTGCTGGCTAAGACCTGAAGGTCTCACTAAAGGCCTGTTGAAGCCACTCTCTGGCTACAATCTGTGTTTGCTGAAGGTCCTGGGGCTCTACAATCAGCAGGTGGCAAAGTTAGCCAGGCCTGTATCTATCCCTTCAGGGTGGTGAGTTCCTCCAAGCCCTGGATGTGTCCAGAGGTGACATTTGGGAGCCAGAAATTAGAATCAATAACCTTAGAATTCTATCTAGTGTTCCATTGTACTGCAGCTGAGCTCACACTCAAATTGCAAGATGCAGTCCTTCCCACTCTTGTCTCCCCTTTCCAAAGACAGAGGAGTCTCACCCCATGGCCACTACCACCACAGGCCCACAGGAAGCACTGCCAGACTACAGCCAATTTTCCTTTAAGGCCTAAAGGCTCTTCAGTCAGCTTGTGGTGAATGCTACCTGGCTTGGGACTCACCCTTCAGGTAGTGGACTCCCCTCAGGCCCAATGCAGGTCCAAAGCTGTCCAAGAGCCAAGTCCTGGAATTGGGGACCCAAAGAGCACACTTGGTGTTATATCCGCCTGTGGTCAAGCTGGTATCTAAGGTGGAAAACAATGTCTCCTTTGCTTTTCCTCTGCTTTTCTTGAATGGAAGGAGTCACCCTGTAGCCACCACAGCTGAGAATGTGCTGAGTCTCACCTGAAGCCAGCAAGTCTCAGAGTCTCACTCAAGGCCTTCAGTGTAATAACTGGGTATCACTGCTGGTTATTCAGTCCAGTGGCTTTTTAGTTAATGGGTGATGCATCCTGCCCACAGTGTGTCTAGAAATGTTGCCTGGGAGCTATGGCCTGGAAAGTGGGCCTCATGAGTCTGACAGGTGCCCTATTCTACTGTGGCTGAGCTGGTATCCAAGAAGCAAGGCAAAGTCCTCCCCACTCTTTCCTCTCCTCTCCTCAAGCAGAGGGAGGGGGTCTCTTTGGAGGCATGAGCTGTGCAGCCTGGGCTTAGGGGAGGGGTGACGTCAGCACTACCTTTAACCACCCTGGCTGGTATCTCAATAGGTCCCATTCCCCCTCAGTCCACTGTCTCTGGGTCCAATACTGCACAGGACTTGCCTAAGAGTTTCAGTCCTCATGGCCTAGACTTTCTTAAAAGTTTATTTGGAGCCCCAGAGCACCATGAGTGGCAAGGCTTGTGGGTATTCAAGTTCAGACTTCTGGGATCTGCCATTCCCTCTAGTTAGGGCTAGTTTAAATGCTCCCTCTGTGGGCAGGCATCAGCTGAGTTTTGTATGGTTTTGTTTACTTTTATAAGGCGGCACTGAGTTCAATGCATCCCTTCAACACACAGAAAATACCCTCCTTTCCCTAATGCCCAGATATACTCTTTGCACCATGCTGATGCTGCCAGGGAATGGGGAGGGGTGGCATTGGCAATTAAAGACTGTTTTTCCTACCTCTTCTGTGCCTCTTTCAGCAACATATATATATAGATAAATATATATAAACCTGGTTTTAAAACCAGGTACTGTGAGTGCTCACCTGATTTTTGCTTCTTATGAAGGTGTTTTGCTTTTGTTTGTTTGTTTGTTTGTTTGTTTTGATAGATACTTGTTAAATTGGTGTCCTTGTGGTGGGGGGTGGGGGGTTGTGGGGGAACAGTTGGTGGAGCCTTCTATTGCACCATCTTCCTCTACCTCGAGTCCATGATCTGTTTTATTTTATTTTGTATATTGCTAAATTCAGTTTGCTAAATTTTAAAGAATTTTTAAATCTATGTTCTTGAAGGATATTTTTCTGTAATTCTCTTGTAATATATTTACCTTGTTTTTATATTGGAAATATTTTGACTCATATAATGAATTGGGAAGCATTCCTTCCTATTCAAATATCTTTGAAGTCTTCCAAAGAATTGCTATAATACCTCCCTTAAGTATTAGGTGAAAATTATCACTGAAGCCTTCTGGGCATGTAGGTGTCTTTTGTGGGAAGGTGCTTAACCACAAATTCAATTTCTTTCATATATACAGCTTTTCCATTTCTCCTAGAGTGAACTTTGTTAATTGGTGTCTTTCAAAGAATTTGTCAATTTTATCAAAGTTGTTGAATTTATTGGTATAAAATTGTTTATAATATTCCCCTGTCATCATTTTAATTATCTGTAGATGCTGTAGTGATAACATTGTTCTCATTCCTGATATTAAAAAATTTTTTGTCGTCTTTTTTTTGGCTAAAATTTAATCAATTCTATTGATCTTAAATAATATTTTTTGTTTCATTGATTTTCTTTATTGTTTTTGTTTTATATTTCACTGTTTTCTCCACTGATCTGTATTTTTTTGCTTTATTTTATATTTTCTGGGTTTCATTTACTCTTCCTTTTCAAGAGTCTTAAGATAAAAGCTTGGCTGTTTAATTTGAGAAGTATTTCTTTTCTAATATAGGCATTGGTACTATAGGTTTCAAAGTACCATTTTAGTGACAGCCCAGAGATATGAATATTTTATGTTTTCATTACCGTTTAGTTCAAAATATTTTCTAATTTCCCTTTGAGCCAAGAGTTATTTAGAAATGTTGTATAGTTTCTAAAGTTTTCAAAATCTTTCAGATACATATAGATTTTTATTTTTCACTTAACTCCAGTTTAGTCATAGAGCATATTGAATATAACTTGAATCTTTTGAAATTTATTGAGAGTTTTTAATGCAGAATTTAATCAATCATGGAACATGTTCTGTGTACAATTGACGAGAATGTGTATTATGTTGTTGTTTGTTGAAATGTTTTGTCAACGTCAATTTAGTTAAGTTATTGGTAGTATTATTCAACTCTATATCCTTGTTGGTTTTCCATGTACTTGTTCTCTCGATTATTTTAAAGGGAATATTGAAATCTCATTGTTTCTAATTCCTATCTTTGTTCCTCTGTATGTAATGTCTTTTTTGTCTGGATTCATTACAGTTTATTTCTTTATCACCAGTTTTATACAGTTTGATTTTGATTTATCTGTAGTTTCATTCATGTGTCTTATGCTAGGAGTTTGTTGAGCTTCTTGGACCTATGAGCTTATAATTTTAATTTAATTTGGAAAATTGGTCATTATTTTTCAAATATTCTGTTCTGTCTTTATTCTACCTCTTTAGGGAACTTGAGTTACACATATATTAGGCTTTTTGATGTTGGTTCCACAGCTCACTGACACTCTATTTTTTTAGTCTTTTTTCCCTGTTTCATTTGCAGAGTTTTCATTGGTATGTTCTCAATTTCACTTATCTTTCTTATGCAAAGTATAATCTGCCATTAATCCCATCAACTGTGTTTTTCATCTCAGATTTGTATATTTCACTTCTAGATGTTTAATTTTAGTCGTTCATTCATGCTTCTACTTCCTTTAACTTCTTGAACATGTGGAATATAGTTATAATAACTGTTTTAATGTCATTGTCTATTAAATCTATCATCTGTGTCAATTGAAGATTGGTTTGGATTGATTTTTCTCCTCAGTATGAGTTGCATTTTCCTACCTCTTTGCATGCCTGGTAATTTTTATTGAATGCCAGACATTGTGAATTTGACCTTACTGATATTTGCTGTTTGTGTCCCTAAAAATATGCTTGTGCTTTCAATTTCTATGAAATAAATTTCTCACAAACCTACCTTACGTGGTTCATTCTTCTTCTATCTACTATATTATTTTCTCTCATATCACTACATCCTTTAGCTGTGTTACATGAGAAATAATTCTTTTGTTTTTGTTCATTTACTTCTTTATTATCTCTCTGTCTCATATTCCAGTAGGCCATCATCTCCATGAAAGGAAGGGCCACTTTTCTCTCTTTTTATCCCTATTACCTAACACAGTGTCTATCACATAATTGTTCAATAAATAAATGAATTATTTTATATTTTTGCTGTTTTAACATCATGAGTTAACATTTTGTTTTGTTGACAACATTCTTGACAACATTTAAATTTTATTCTAATAAATGTAAAATATAAGCCATCTTCAGGTTTCAGAGTTTTGATTCTGACTATCTTTAAGGAATTTAAAACAGTATATTTTGCCCTGAAATTTTTAATGAAATGTTCTAATAAAGGAATGCTTCATGGTGATACATATAAATGTATAATTTATAAGAATGTAAAATGTTTTTAATTTGAATTTTTAACCTGAAATAAGTATCTAATGCTACAGTTAATAAATGAGTAAATGTAAGACCCATTATTTCCCTCAACTGCTTCCAAATGTAATTCACATTAAGATCCTGGTGTTGCATATGTTTTAGTTTGCTGTAATAATTTCTCAAGTTTTCCCACATGCCTGTGCCTCTCCAGAAAAAGGACACTTTGCATCTTAAAAATGTTAATAAAATAAAAGTATCATTCACATAAATTTCTATTATTGTTCAAAAATTTAAGTGTTATTCATATTTGAGCCAGTAAGCTCTTTTGAATGGAGCATATTAAAGAAAAGTAGCATCATGGATTCAATTATTTCATGGACCAGTTAGCTTACCGCAAAGAATCCATTCTGTTTCATTGCTCAAGAATAAATTCCTTTTTAAAGACAGCTTTTTTATAAATATATCTCAGAGTTCATAAGAGTCACCAAATGAGAGAGTGTGAACAGCTTATTCCAAATTTCTCAGGACAACTAATAAAAGAAAAAAAAGCTTTGAACTATATTTTTAGTATTTTAAGTCAGTAACATGACAATGTTATTCAAAACATTACATGTATGAATATAATAATTCTCCCATATTTGTTCTTAGTCCTTGGTGATTTATCTGAAAGTAAGATAAAATAATGTCAAGATTTTTGAGGGAAAATGCTACACAATTGAGAAGTAGATGTTATTCTTTAGTTTGTAATGCTGATCTAAACCTCTTGGGAGTAAATATAGGGAAAAACATTTTTCTTTAAAACCAGATCAGTAGCAGATCACATGACAAAATAAATGAATGGGCAGCTGTATTTCTCAGGGAAAAAATGATATTCCTTTTTTATTTTCAACTGCAATCTTGAATAAAATATGTTGATGCTGCTTGAAACATAAACGTCCCTTTAAAAATCAGAATCAAGATCCCAAATTTTAGGGTAAATCAGCAGAGAAACAGCTGTTAGCCTGTTATGAAAGGGTTGCATAGAGTAACGATATAGATAAAAAGGCTGAACTCATGAAACCTTTTGTTTTACTGCCCAATGATGATAACAATTACCCTAAGCACAGGCAACATTTAGCAGAATGATTAAATTGCTTCTCTGTAAGTTATCATTTTGACCAGAAAGTGAGGCTGTATATTTGATCTTACCAGGTTCCTTTATTAGGATCGTATTTTTAACTATCAGGTGGATGGTTTATTATATTGATTTCAATCTTAATTTTTAAATTATATACCTGGAGTATCAAGTGTGTACAAACTAAAAAGCATGATAATTTATCTGAGAAATAACTATGTACATGTTTTATGTCTAAAACTGAAGGATGCACATAAATATTTATATCTAAATGTGGTTACAACTAACTTACATGAGCCTGTGAAGGAATCCAGGTTTATCCTACCTTGACAGTCCTGTTGCCCATTTGGCCGCCATTTTTTTCAGTCACTTATATTTGATTAATTCTAGTCTTTGAACCAAGAAGACCACACTAATGTTCAGGAACGAAGTGCCCCTGAAGGCCTGTCCACAGGTTATATTGTTCACAAGGAAGAGCTGATTGTCACCAAAATGTCTCTTGATCGTGCTTCAGGGTTAAAGGAAAATAATGAATATTGTAACTATGATCCAGTCACAGTGCATTATGTATTATTTTAGACATGATTCGTATAAAGGTTATTTCCAACCCAAATGGGAATGGACATTGACAGAAAGGGGATAATTTAATGAACAGTAGTTCTTTATTTTAATGTAGTCAAAGTCATCCATCTTTTCTTCTTTGTTCTATTTCTGAAGAATATTTCAATGCATTATCTGAACTACGTTATATGAACTTTTCCCCTATTTCCTCAAGACAATGCAATATGTTAGGCTCATATTTGTTATCAATTTAACTAATATCTTCTCTCAATTTGCTATGTACCACTAAAAACAACCTGTTCATTATTTCCTTCGATTAATTTTATCTTAGTGCCTGCTAATCTGTTTTTTTTTCAGTTTCCATATAATTTTTTAATGAAATCTTCTTTAAATCCCCATTAATAGAGTGATAGCTGGTCTCCAATTTTCTTTATCCTTTAAGCTTGTTATCCTATGAAAGAAATTAAATACAGCACAGTGGACTGCATACACATTTATAAATGATGTGAGCCTATCTTTATTCAAGCAATTAATCTTGCTCTTTTAGAAGAAACCCAAAGGGAAATAACCCAAGTTGTCTTATATTTCCAGGAAACATCATGCACAAAACAGAGGAATTTACTGTTTACTATATCTCAAATGTTAGAAATATATCACCTAAGCAGCACTTTTCTCCCAAATGCTAATTATTAGATAACCTGATTGATAAATGTTTACTTTGATCTAGAAATCAGCTCAAACTGACAAATTTATATATTATAGAAAAAGTGTGCTATTTACACATTCATTTTTAAAAGTATGCCGTGAGAATTTAAAAAAAAACAAAAATATGTCTTTTCAAATGTCTTTAATCCATCTGGATAATAGAGGAAGATAATATAAATATATGTAGTCTTTCTCCTTTGAATTGATAGCCAAACCTCTAAATTGTTGAAGGCCGCAATATGTCTGGCTAAAATACTATGTTATGCACTGGGAATTTAGCTTTATTAGGAATTATTATGTATTATTTTTGATCCTTTTAATGAATGCTTTTACAAATTAGAAACTTAAAGTAGTTCCTGAATTATCAATCTCCCCTACTGACATCCTACTAATAAAATAAGAAATTTATCACATTTAAACTTGCTTTTACTTCTCCTTCCAAACATCTCCCTATAAGAAAAAAATTAATAGTTAAAAATATTTTCAAGGATTCTAGCATTTGTACTTTTTCTACAAGTCTTACAGTTCTTTGACCTTGTAGTCTGATGTATTTAAATGGGTTGAATGCTTGCCAGTTTTCTTCCTTTCCTTTCCTTTCCTTTCCTGCTGTTTTACCATTGGCTTCTTGATTCTTTAGTTATTTTAATTCAATTTTATTGGGCTCTATTTTAACAAGATTTAGTATTTCATTTTGTTTTATTCCAAGAAGAGGTTGTAGGTGCTATATTTTCTGAGAATGTTTTTTGGTGTCTTTATACTTAGCTTCATATAAAACTTTTGATTACACAATTTTCTCAGAACTTTATAGGTATTTTTCTTGTTTTGTTGAATGTTGTTTTAGAAAATCTAAAGCCAGCTGTTATTGCCTGTTGGAAGTGATTTGGATTCCCAAAGGACACTTTTTATATCCTTAAGTTTATTAAGCTTGTCATGAACTTCATGATGTACAAACTTGACGAGACTGTGATTTCCAGTTATTCAATCAAACACTAATCTAGATGTTGCTGCAAAAGATATTTTGTAGATTCGATTGAAGTTCATGATCAATTGACTTTGAGTAAGGGAGATTATCCTAGATAATCTGGGCAGGCCTGGTACAATGAGTTGAAAGGGCTTTAAAACAGAACTGAGGCTTCCGTGAAGAAATCCTGCCTGTGAATAGTAACATCAGCCATGCACAAGAGTTTCAACTTGCTTTTCCTGATGGCCTGCTTTGTGGACTTAGGACTTGGCTAGTCAAGCACACAACTGCATAAACCAATTCCTTGCAATAAATTCCTTTCTCTCTCTCTCTCTGTGTGTATTGAGAGATAGCCTGCTAGTTCTTCCTCTATATCAGTTGAACACTGACTAATATAGATTATCTTAAAATGTAGAATCAATCAGTGTGTGGAAGCTACAATATTGAGAAGCCTTATAGGAAAAGCCTAGATTTCCTTGAACAGACCATTAGTAGAATTATGGATGTCAAAGATTCTGCTCATAAGGACTCAGAAAGAAGTGAGGAGCATGGTAGGGAAAACCTAAATTACCTTAGAGAATATCTAATTATAAACAGACTGTTAGTAGAAATATGGAAGTTAAAGATGCTACAATTGACAGCCCAAGAGGACATGAGGTGCATGCTATTGGTAACTGGATGAGAAGAGAGTCTCGTTATGTAGTGGCAGAAAGCTTAATTAGTGGAATAATGTCCTGCAGTTACATAGGAGGAGAATTTTCCAGATATGGCCTTGGACATTCAGTTGAGAACAGTTTTAAGCAGAATTGAATGTGCAACCTATTTTTGTTTTTTGGTTTTTGGGGTTTTTTTTGTTGTTGTTACTTATAGTAAAATGCCAGGGAAAATTGCATTTGAAAGAAGTACTGTTGCACAAAAAGGAACCAGGACTAGATGATTTGGAAAATTCCAATCCATCCAGATTGTGAAAAATGCTAAAATGGAGATTCACTGTCAGGAAAGCATACTCTAGAGGGACAACTGAGATACGGCTAGACAACCTTTTTCTGATACCTCAGAAAGATCAAAAAGAGAATTTAGTCACACAAAGGCTCTTTGAAAAGAATAAATGTGTGACTCACAAGTCTCATTAGTTATCAAGCAGAAGCTAGAAATGAGGATAGTTTTCTTAGTTTGTTTTGTGCTGCTATAACAGAATACCTGAGACTGAGTGATTTATAATGAACAGATATGTATTTTCTCACAATTATGGAGGCTGGAAAGTCCAAGATCAAGGTGCTAGCAACAAGTGATGGCCTTCTTAATCTATCATTACATGGTGGAAGGTAAAAGTGCAAATGCACAAAAAGGGGCTGAACCTAGGGCATTAATCCCACCCATGAGGGCTGTGCCCTCATGGCCCTATCACCTTCCAAAAGTCCCACCTGTCAATACTGCCGCAATGGCAACTAAATGTGAAGCTGAATTTTGGACAAACCAAACATTCAAATCATAGGAATGGGATTATACAGGAAAGATTTGTGGAGAAGTCTCTTGTCTAATGAAGTGAATTCCCATAATACATATGAGACCTCAGGATTTTTGAAAAATTTAAATCAGTAGAACACTGCCAGCTTGGACCAAAAGTGACAGAAACCGTATTAATGGAAAGAAGGCTTCTGGACTCCCAAAAGTGTACAGGCAGGAAATAGACTATTAAAATGACTCAGCTGCTAACCCATGCTACTTTTCATGAAAAAAGAAGGATGACTTAGAGGGCAGAGCTGAAAACCACAGAGGATTATTCTCAGACTTAGAAATGTTCTCAAGTTTGCCCAGCTGGGTTTTAAAATGGCTTGGGATCAGTAACCCTTTTTCATTTTATTTTATCTCATTTTGAATAGGAATTGCTTATTCCTGTCTTATCAAGCTATTTTGTGAGCAGATAACTTATTCTTGAGTTTCACAGGTCCATAAATGAAGAGGAATTATGCATCAAGACGGATTACACCCAGGGCTTCACCCATGCCAAATTTAGATATGTCAACTCTAGACAGTCTCTTTTATTTAGGTGTTAATTTTATTGTTTCTGTTATATATTCTTTAAAGTTATTGGAAGTTGTAGGAATTTTCATGCTTCAGTAAAGATGCAGTTATATTTATATTTTTCATTGATTAAAATATACTTTATCTTGGCATTGTGGGAGAGGAAAAGGGAAAATCTTTGCTCTTATTGTGTCTCTTTTAACTAGGAAAATGATTACCTATTAATGCATATAAATAAATCAGGGCCAGAAAATTGTACATTTGTTAAGTAAGTAAATTCTTCCATTTATAAATTGACTTGTATCCAATAATGTTTCGGAAAGAATTTAAAGTAATCTTAACATTAGTATAATCAATAAACAAGCCTTAAATTATAGACATCTTGAACAGGATTGAGAAATCTAAATAAGTCTGGAAAACGAAGTCTAAAAAGTTAAAGAATGGCTCAATTCTGAAAGACAGCACTTATTTTTAAAAATTAATACATAAATTTAAAAAAACATTTATTTGGAATTCATTTCGAAAAATCCATCAGGAAAAATTCTCACTTGTTTGGAGTTCATTTTTTACTGAAATAGCGTGGTATTACTTTTGCCTCTTGAATCTAGAAAGAGGCCTAAGCACAAGAAAAGGAAAAAAACATGTATGTATTTTTGCATGTCAGGGGTAATGTAATTGTTGAGTAAATGCGTAAAGCTAGGCTTGTTATAGTCAACTACCAATTATTGCAGTTTTTCTTAGGGATTTAAATAGTATGGGAAAATAATACTTAAAATATTTAACTGTGTAATTAACTGCAATGTTTAGCTCAAAATACATTTAAAACTGATATTAGTAATGAATAGCTTAAAAATTCATTGAGTTGCCCTCTGCCCCTTAAGGATATAGAAAAATAACCAAAATGATGTGATTTGTCTCAAGAAAAACAAAAGGACTGGGTAATTCAAATTTAATTTAACAATGAAGAATAGCTACACTTGCTGGGCGCTGTGGCTCATGCCTGTAATCCCAGCATTTTGGAAGGTCAAGGCGGGCAGATCACCTGAGGTTGGGAGTTTGAGACCAGCCTGACCAACATGGAGAAACCCCGTCTCTACTAAAAAAAAAAAAAAAAAAAAAAGGCCGGGCGTGGTGGCACATGCCTGTAATCCCAGCTACTCGGGAGGCTGAGGCAGGAGAATCGCTAGAACCCAGGAAGCAGAGGTTGCAGTGAGCCGAGATTGCACTACTGCACTCCAGGCTGGGCAACAGAGCAAAACTCCGTCTCAAAAAAAAAAAAAAGAATAGGTACACTTAATTGGAAATTCATGCATCTGACCTGCGAGGTAAATTTTTTTATTAAAGTTATCTTCCCAACAAAGTGAAAAGAAATATCTTATGGATTATGTATGCTGAGCCCAATAAAAACTGTCACTATGCTCTTAAATTTTAAGAATTTTTTGTGTTATTGTATTACTCTCACAAATATAACTAAGGTGGGAGGAGCGTTTATCTTTAGTCTTTTGTCTTTAGTCAGAGCAAAGTCTCATTAATGGATTTAACCTACCCATGTTGAGACTGAGAGATAAAAATATTTGTATTTTTAAAATAGAGTACTTAAAATTAATCACTTTAATAATTTGAGATAATGTTTGTATTACTTCCAGTACACAGACACACTTACACACACATACACACATACACACTCACACACACATGCTTTTAGAAGAAAGAAAATGCTCCTCCTAAGGAATCCTTATAATTCTATTGGAATTATTAACTAAAAGTATTTTAGTGTTTTGGGCAGCTATAAAATTTATTTATATATAGTGATATGATCTGTGTTTCTATCTAAAGCCCTTGAAGACAGGGAAAGGAAAAAGTCTTTTAGCTTCATATATCGAATACTTGAAAATCTATTTAATTTGTTTATTAAGCAAACAAGCAAAAAATAAGTAAATACAGAATGAAAATAAAGTTAAAATGTTAGCGTATTTCTTTTTGAACTCTTTATTCCACTGAAGAAGCGAACCTTTTAAACTAACTGTAGTTTGATTATTGAACAATTAAATAGCTGTGATTCCCTAATTTTCTACTCTAAAATGGCATTTTGATTGGATTTATAAAGGTATGTATCAACAGCACAATTTTCATACATTTAACATTTAAATGTGTAGTGAAGAATATTCTGGCAAAATTTAAAATATGTGCCTGTTTTCATGACCTGAAGGGATTTAAAGGTGGTAATATTTGCTATAATTTCACATTTTTGAATAATTCATATCCTCATTTTATATTATTATTTACTCTTAGTCAAGGGTTAGAGAACATTTTCACTCTTGTTTAAGTTAAGTAATGTTGGTATTTCATTGTAATATGAGATCAGTGGTCCTAGCATTTATTTTTACAGATCATATTATTTATTGGCATATCATTTAACTGCCTTCTTAACCATTTTGTCCCTTGGTTTTGAATCTTAATATTTTCCTTCATCAATGATCTTTAAGAATGATCTTTCAGCTTAAAAGAAACTAAACATAAGAAAGTTTCATTAATTTAAGAATGGGGCTGCTTTGGATTCACATTTCCTTGTTCAAGAAGTACATAATTTTTCATATTGATAACTTTGTATCCTCCTTTTTAAATATTACTAATGAACAGAAATAAACTTAGATAAAAATGGCATGACAAAAAACTATGACATTCACTTATTTCAAATCAAAGAAAATGAATGCAACATAAAGTGTTTAACTGAACACTGACAAGGTATTAAAAGTACAGCATTTAAAAACTGGTCATTTGTGCTGGGTTATAGATTATTTGTCCACCAGTTCAAACTCACATATGAAAACTCCATACTAAAAACCTCACAGTATTGGCTAGTAGTCCACGAAGGATTCATTAGCAATTTAATGAATATCATTCATTATTTATTAAATATTATGCATTACGTTGCTAATTCATTGTGAATGCATAACATTCACAATGAAAGAAAACATCTACCTGTTGCCATTGTTTTTAGCCTGTATTAGTATGAAAACTATAAAATATGTTTTTTTTTAAACCTTGCAGATAAATGTAGTTACTCAATAGTACCAGTACAGGGTAAAGATAAAGGATTAGGCTATTTCTATCTGTACTTATAAATACTTGTTAAAAATTGACTTCAGTAACTAGCCCTACCATTCTGGTTTAATAACCCAAGGTCACTAGTAAAGCTTTGTTAGCCACAAGTCTCCCTGGTACACTTAGGACTGGTCCTGACCTTAATAATTTATACATTTGCCCTTTTTAAAGTATTGTGTCTATGCTGGCATTTGTGTGAAGGTGCAGGTACGTTAGAAAGAACTTGAAACTTTAAAATATCCTGGAAATTTAGGAATCTCCAGGGTTCAATGTAAATTATTGTTCTTTCATCTGAGATGTTCTTGCCCATACATTTTGAGTGGTGAAATATCCTTCAGTAATACAAACAAAAGAGGAACAGTTATGACAATAGATGCTCTTTCTTTTTATTATGCTCACTTAGCAGACCATAAATCTGTCTGCCATCTTTATGTCAATTTTCTAATATTATTTATTTATTTTTAAAATCACTGTGATTCTTGAAGTACAACCCTGGAGCCACTGCCTTAAATACTCCAGGCTCTGCAGGAGGGAGGCACCAAGCTCTCAATAACACAGCACATTGTTTGGGAGAGGAAGGGAAGGGCAACTTTGAGTTCTCTGAAAACTCCTCATCTACCCTGAATATTAAGCATAAAGAGCCTCACTTATCTGAGAAGAGGGGAAAACTAGAGGTGGTGTAGAGTTCATATTGTGGGATTTTATACTAGCCATTATTCTTAGCTAACTGAGAGGGCCATCATCAGTTTATAAATGGTGGTTTTGACCTGAGGGCTTTTCAATAGCTGCTACAAAATAAATTTTTGTGGAGAAGACCAACATCAGTAAACCTCCAGGAAAGAGCTATATGCTGCTCTCAGAGGGCTGACCAGCAGAGTACACTTTACAGGTACAGCTGTAGAAGGATTTAAAAAGATTGGAAGGGTGATAGCAATGGGAGAGACCACCAGTTGACTCGTAACTATGGAAGTGCTAACAGTCTCCTGATACCAGGAACCATTGGTTAAAACAATATGCATTGTGGTTTAAAAGACAGGCTTTGAAGTTAGACAGAATAGAGAATAAATTCTGGTTTCACGACTTACCAGCTGGGAGGCCTTGAAAATGCCCTGTAACCTCCCTATGCTTCAGTATCTTGAGCTGTGATGTATGATAATATTAACCTCATATGATTGTTAATTAAACATATTCTGATTTTAGAATTAAATTAGCAAATGTGTATAACCTGCTTTGCACACCTGTTGTATACTAAGCTCTCAATAAATACTGGCAACTATGTTATATACATTTGTTAATTTTAAAAACTTCAGATATTGCATATGTGGCCTGGTGAGGTAGGGTTAAGGAAGAGCTCTTACTCTTTTGAGTTCTAAGAGTAGTGTATTGCTACATCTAAATCCCATATGGCAATATTGACTTAGTATATCAAAAAAGAAGTAGTCCATAAACAGCAAAAATTATTAATATCAGAAACAAATTAAATTCCTGCTTTTATCTTGGGATGACGTGTAATGAAATATAAAGAAGAGAGTTTTACCAGCTATATGCCTTTTGAAATGAGAAAATGTTTATTTTTAGTTAACTTTGTAATTATGAAAGAAGGCACAATCATTTAAAAAATCATGAGGCCTTGTTTGTGTAAGTTCCAAGGCTCCATTGACACTATCAATTGGAAAATGAGACATTAGCAAGACTCTAAGCTACAAACCTTCAATATGTGTCTAATGTTACATTTATCTTTACATTATCCTTGCAAATTCAACACTCACTCCATTGACTTCATGTGTTTCTATTAGTCTTCAATCAGGATAAGCTAGTGGGAGAAAGTGGCAGTTCTATATTCACCACTACTTAGATTTTAGTGTAGACATTTTATTTGACCTGATATTGAAGCATATGAAAAATATAGGTAAGTAATTGTAACACAGTGGTAAGGATTTGTGTGTCTAAACACATCTAAACATAGAAAAGGTACAGTAAAAATGCAGTATCCAAAACAAAACGTGATACACCTATATAGGGCACTTAACATGAATGGAGCTTGTAGGACTGAAATTTGCTCTAGGTGAGTCAATGAGTGAATGTGAAGGCCTAGGACATGACTGTACACTACTGTAGACTTTATAAACACTGAACACTTGGCGACACTAACTTTATAGCAACAATGTTTTCTTTCTTCAATAAAAAATTAACCTTAGCTTATTATATTTTACCTTATAAACTTTTAAATTTCTTTGTAACTTTTTGACATTTTGTGATAACACTTAGCTGAAAATACAAATAGATTGTACAACTGTAAAAAAATATATTCTTTGTTTGCATTCTTATTCTGTAAACCCTATTTTAGGATTTGTTTATATTTTTTATTTTTTAAGCTTTTTATTACAAATAAACACACAAACATACACATTAGCCTTGGCCTACACAGGATCATCAATATTCACTGTCTTTCTCCTCCACATATTGTCCCACTGCAAAATCTTCAGGGCCAATAGCAGCATGAAGCTGCCATCTCCTATGATAACAGTGCTTTCTTTTGGAATAGCCCGTGAAGGACATGCTTGAAGCTGTTTTACTGTTTTTTGTTTTTTTTTTTTATAAGTAGAAGGAGTACACTGTGACGTAATGTTAAAAATTATAGTATGGTAAATACAGAAACCACTAACAGCCATTTACTATCATGTATTATGTAATGTAAATAGTTGCATGTTCTGTACATTAATATAACTGGCAGTGCAGTAACATTGTTTACACCAGCATCATCATAAACATATGAGTAATTCATTGTGCTACAATGTTACCACAGCCAGGACTTCACTAGGCATTTTAGCTCCGTTTTATATCTGGTCCATCATTGACTGAAATGTTGTTATGCAGCACATGACTATATTTCAAAGCCCATTAAGAATTAGAACCCAGTTCTGTCTGTATCAGTTAGGGTCCACTTAGCAGATAGAAACTACATAGTAATTTAAGCAGGAAAAGTCTAATATAGTAGTTATTAACTATGACAGAGATTGGAGTAAATGTGATTTTCTACTAAGGGGTAAAATAACTCTAATAATTGACAAGAGCAGATATAGGGACCCCTTGGTCTGAGGCAGAGCACCTGAGGAAGGAACAAATGTTTACAAAGGCCACCCATGGGGAGTCAGTGACTGGTGGAGTACACTGAGCTGGCATTCTAGTGGTACTCATGGAGAAGCTATTCTGGAGATCTGGGGCAAACTCTCTGTAGGGTGATGTCACATTGTGGAACTCAATGGGAAGCCATTCATAGGAAGGTGCTGCACTGGTGGAACTATCTAGGAAGCGCCCAGTGATGGGAGGAGGGGAGTGCCCTCTGAGATGCCAGAGAAGTTTCAGGAGCCTTCTGAGAGATGCACCAGATCCAGAAAGAACTCATTCATCCTCTAGTTCTCTCCATTGCCCAATTTGTTTTATACTTAAAATCATGCCATATTGCAAGAAAGAAGTGTTTTAGCCTCACAAGCAGGACAGTGAAGGATGGATTTGGATCTGTGAGGCAATAGATGGATACCTGGCACACTGCTCGCCATCAAATCATGTCATATGGCCTTATATTCACTTTGCCAGAAAATATGACATGTAACAAAATAAAGGAGACTAAGAGGAAAGGAGGGAAATATATGTAATCGGGTTATAAGTGGAGATTTACATTAGTGTCTCTTTTCTTTAAAATGTTTCTAGGCAGAATCACTTAAGTCCTCAGGAGACTGCTTTGTTGAATTTTAGGACCCTGGCTTATCAACCAAAAACTAGAATTACAAACTGGAGGCCCAATGGGCATACCAGAGATTTTTCACTGTGCAATTTAAATTATTGTTTAATTCCAGTTTTCTCAGCTACTAGTTAATACAGGTCATGTTCAGCTGACAAAGATTCATTTGCAAATAAGAGTTTCCTTAGGTATCTGAAGCCCACTTGCATCATTTATAGACTGTGAAATGTAGGCAAGTTATTTAACTTCTCTGGGTCTCAGTTTGTACATGTAAAAGGAAATAATAATAGAACTTACCTTACAGGTATGTTACGAAAATTAAATATGTTAATATTTTAAAGCACTAGGAATAATCCTTTGCACATAATATGTGCTATACAAATGTTTGCCAGATAAAAATAATTCAGTCACAGCAATATGCATTTTATATTTTCTTAAAAACCATAGCCTAGGAATATTAATTATTTTAGTAGTTCCAATATATGGAACTCTATATTTACTCAACGTTTTTGTCAGATTAGTCTGATTCCATTGTTTAATAGAAATTAAAAGTAAGAATATATGGTTATGTTATAGAATCTATAACATGAATGCTGTTCGTTGGGTATCTTATTTTTTTTCACAGCCTTAACAATACTGCTTCAAGACGATAGTGGTTTAAGATGGTATTAGTAAAGCCCTTACTCCTTAGTTTTTGCTTGGAATTAACAAGAAGATTTTTGGTAAAGTAACTTTGACTAAAAAAAAGACATGTTTTCAGTGTGACCTGTTGTATCCAAATGTTAGTTTTTAATTTGCATCCCTTAAAAGAAGCAAGTATGACACTCTGTAAAATGTCTAAAATTTTATATATTTTTATCTTTTCTTTATAGATGGCAAAGAAAAATATTCTGAACTAATCAAAAAGTCCAAAGCAATTGAAATGCTATTTACACTCTATCCTCCTGAAGGTGCACATGTGCCTGACAGTACACTACTCAAGTCAACTTGGTTGAGACCCATAGTAAATGGGGAAGAAGGTTATAGATATATAGGTAAGATATTGAACCTTATTTTTTATTGTAAAGAAGAAGTGATACCTTATCATATTAAATATATAACTATATTCATCACTTAGATGATGTGGGATGATACATAGATCTTATAGAATGTTCTCTTTACTTCTTAGATACTCTGCCTGCAATTTAAAAAGGGACTATTTTATGCTTTGGTGCCTCCACTAGAATAGTGGAACTACATTGTGCCTGTCTATTCACTAGTTGATGGAAATTTGGGTTGTTTTCACTTTTGCGTTACTACCAGTGAAGCTGCTATGAACGTTCATGTTCAGGACTATGTTTAGACATGTATTTGCATTTCTGTTGGCTAACCTGTTTTCCAGTCATTATAACATTTCATATTACCACCCACTACAGAGATATGAGAGTTGCATTTGTTCCACAGCTCTATCAACAGTTGGTACAATCAGTCTTTCTAATTTTAGCCAATCTAATAGATGTATATTGGTAGCTTTTTGTGGTTTTAACTTGCATTTCTCTAGTAAATCATGTTATTTTGCCTCTTTTCATGTATTTGCTATTTGTATGTCTTTGTTGAAGTGTCTATTCAAAACTTTTGATCATTTTCATATTATTTAGTAATGTTTATTAAGTTTTGAGACTCCTTTAGATATTCTGAATACAAATAATTTAACCTATATATGCTTTGTTAATATTTTCTCCCAGTGTATGGTTTGTCTTTTCTGTCTTTTAATAGTATCTTTTGAAGAGCAGAAGTTTTCAATTTTGATAAAGTACAATTTACTATGTGTTTCTTTATTGCATGCTTTTGCTGCCATATCCAATAAGCGTTGGCCTGGATTGTAGCAACAAGGTTTTCTTCTATAAATTTTATAGTTTTAGATTTATATTTCAGTGTGTGGTTGATTTGGGGTTAATTTTTATATATGGCTCAAGATATAAATTGAACTTCTTTTTTAATACTTTGATATCACAAACTTTCCAACAGTATTTGTTGAAAAGACTATTTTTCTATAAATTAACTTCGCAGTTTTGCAAAACCAAATAGTCAAAGAAGATATATAGATAGCAAATGAGCACATGAAAAGATGATCAACATCATTAGTCATCAGGGAAATGCAAATTTAAACTACAGTGAAATACTACTTCTCACTTATTAGAAAGGCTAAAATAATTTTTTAATCTAATGATACCAAACAAGGAGGTGGAATACCTCAAACACTCACACATTACTGGTGGAGATGCAAAATAATACAGCCACTTTGAAAATATTTTGATACTTTCTTATAAATTAAATATATTCTAATCATAAAGCCTAGTCATTCTATTCCTAGGTAATTACCCAAAATAAAAGAAAACATTTATTTACACAAAGCATATATATATATATATATGCAATATATATAAAAAGGCAATATATACAATATATTATATATGTAACATATATATGTACACACACATACATATATATATATATAATCAACATTATTCAAAGTTGCCAAAAGCTGGAAACAACACAGCTGTTCTTCAACTGGTGAATGAATAAACAAAATTTGGTTCATCCATAAAAATTTGGTTCAGCAGATTTGGAGGAGTGAACTATTGATACACACAACATGGATGAATTTCAAATGCATCATATTAAGTGAAAGAAGCCAGAGTCAAAGGCTATGGTATGATTCCATTTAAGTGGCACTTTGGAAAAAGCAAACCTGTAGGAACAAAGGTCAGGCCTGTGATTGCTAGGGCTTAAATTTGATGCTAGTGTTTTACTACAAAGAGGCAGCATGAGGGAGTTCTTAGGGTGATGGAACCATTCTGTATCTTGATTATGATAGTGATGACATAATTATAAATAAGTCAAAACCCATAGAATTGTACACCAAAAGGAATGAAGTTTACTATAAGTAAAATGTTTTAAAATAAACACAAAATTAGAAGAGAAGCATTTATATAAATGGCCAAAAAGTCCATAAGAAGTTGTGTACCATCATTAGTCATAGGAAAATGTGAATTAAACCACAGTGAGATATCACTATATATCTACAAAAATGGCTAAAGTTAAAAAGACTGGCCATATCAAGTGTCAGCAGGGATGAGCAGCAACTGGAACATTAATATCATGCTAGTACAAATATAAAATGGTAAATACACTTTGCAAAATATTTTGCATTTATTTATCTATTTTCTTTTCTTCTTTTTTTTTGAGAGAGAATCTCACTTTGTAGCCCAGACTGTAGTGCAGTGGCACAATCTTGGTTCACTGCAACCTCTGTCTCCCAGGTTCAAGTGATTCTTGTGTCTCAGCCACCCAAGAAGCTGAGATTACAGGTGCCCAACACCACACCCAGCTAATTTTTGTAATTTTTTTTAGTAGAGTTGGGGTTTTACCATGTTGATCAGGCTAGTCTCAAACTCCTGACCTCAAGTGATCTGCCCGCCTCAGCCTCCTAAAGTGCTGGAATTACAGGCATGAGCTACTGCGCCTGGTCAATTTTTTATAAAATTAAACATACATCTGCCATACAACCAGGCATTACACTTCTACATATTTATCCCAAAGAAGAGAAAGTATATGTCTATTCAAAAACTTGTATATGAATATTCATAAAACTTTTTTGTAAAAGACTCAAACTAATAGAAACAACTCAAATAACTACCTACAGATGAATGGATAAACATATTGTGATATATCCATGTAGAATACTCAGCAGTATAAAAGAAAAACCTGGATACCTTTGATACGTATAACAACATGGCTGAATCTCAAAATAAGTATGCGAGTGAAAGAGGCCAGACAATAAAGAGTACATACTATATGATTCCATTTATGTAAAATACTAGAAAATGCAAACTGATTAGTGACAAAAACAAATCTGTGGCTACCTGGGAATGGGGATTGGAAGTAGAAGTGAGAGGTGATGGGTTAAAAAATTTGAGAGTGATGGAAATATTTATCATCTTGATTGTGGTTATCATTTCATGGATGTACAAAGTAAAAAGTTATTAAATAGTGCACTTTAGGCAGTTTATTGTATATATTTTATGCCTCAATAAATCTATAAAAAGAAAGTTAAAAATATAAATATTAAAGAACCAAGGTAGGGAAGCTTTTATTTTGGTAGTATTTTTAAAAGATGTTTCCTCTTGAAGCTTTAAAACTTGCATTTTAAAACTTACTTAAAGAGAGTCACAAATTCAGTGTAATATTACTGGGCTGGTGCATACAAAGGCATATTTAAGTGCTCAGTTCTATAATAGCCAAGAGGAAGAAGAGAGAATGAAAAGGAAGGAAAATTATGAAAAAGAATAACTTAAGTTGAAAGTTTTGGGTTTAATAAGATGAATTAAGAACCTGACTGCTATTTATTTTCTCTGCAATTTTCCACCTGAAATTATCGGAAGGTGACCTATACCTATTTGTGTTTGTTGTTTAGAGCCTATTTGCAAACACTTTGTTAAAATAAACAAAAGGAAATATGCAAGTGGCATTATGTTGTTATTTTCAAACTCTGTCTTCCAAGCTTTTTGCTGATTTTTTTCTTTTTCTTTGGGTAAGTGACCAGAGCCTTGAATCTTTTTGAATTACATGGTTATTAAATTGACTGACAAGAGATTTGCAACAATTGTCTTCAAAAAGATTAGTCTATTACAGAAGTGCTTCCTAAAACTGAGTAACTCCTGAACTATAAACATTTTAGGGAAGAAAGCTCTGGGAATTTATTATGTGTTCCAACATTAATACTCTACAATGTAGGTATTCCTGTTTATTGATTTCACTGTGTAAATTCGGAGATCTATCAACAGCAAGAACCAAGGAATAAATAGAGTTACGAATGCTCCGTAAATGGCTTGGGTTGCTAACAAATTGCCTAGTATTAGGACCATACATTCTCTAAAAATACCTGGTACATCCATATTTTTATTCCCATATTTCCTAGAATAGTGGCTTGATTGTAACTGGAATGCTGCATAAGTCATAATTTCAACTTGCTAATAGGCACAAAGAATTTCTTCTAGATTATAATTTTATAATCTTAGACCAAGTAAAAAACAAGTCTTTAATTTTTTTCCAGGAATATATGACTTGTCATACTTATTTTTGGAAAGGCTATTTTGGAAAGTTAGTCTTTTAACTTATTTTCGGTTGTCTTTCCTTATGCACTGTCTGTCCTCAAGTTCCCCAACCCTCTGGACTGTCACAAATATGCTCAACTTGTTTCTCTCCTTCGTTAAGCTTTTGTGACTTTGGCAAATTTTTAACCTTGAAGCTGTAGATTATATTAAGGAGCATTTTAGGCCTATAATTCTTGGAATTCTAATGGAGATACCTTGAAGTGGTGGATTAGCTATTATCTTTCAAGAAAATCACTTAGGGAATACAAATGAATGATCAAATTACTTTCCCAAACCAATGGTCCATTTTAACTGAAATGGTATTATTGTATTACTGTCAAGTTTCTCATTAGTTCAGATGCTGAGTAATATCAACGACCTCTAGTTCTACTTCTTTTTCATATCATTTCCAGCACTTCATATAATACATTTTACTTTCCCTTATAATACGTGGTTATTTAAATTACGTGATTAATACTAGAACCTGATTTCTTGGCCTAATTACTGTTTTTTTCCCATTAAAAAAGTACAAGGTATTTTTTATGCAATTCAGTTTGCTTCACTGTCTTTAGTCAAGACTTGATATACATTTGCTAAATTAGAATCTATCTTAGCTTTAAAGATTCCAGCAATTAGACAATCATCCTTGACAGTTAAGGCTGATTTTTGGTGATCTTCTTTAAGAATTTTCTACTTTGTAACATAAGACTTTCTTGTATATCCTTTATTGCAGTTGAAACTTATTCACTAACAACAAAATAAAGGCTATGGGTAGATTATTATGACTCTCTGTTTTCTAAAATAGGCCATTTAATGTATTCTTCAGAATCCCTCCTAATCCTTGATCCCTTTTGGCACTTCTCTCTGAACATTTTTCCAATTTTCTCATTTCTTTTAAGGGATGAAGCTCAGAATACATGATAATCCAATACATGTTTGATTTATTGTGAATATAATCTTAGCCACTACTAGTTCTGCTTATATTTTTGCACTTTTTAAAGGCTTTTAAAAATACGCATCCCAGAATTTACTTGGATTTCTACCCGTATTTTTTAATCTAATTTTTTGTCATATTTTCTTGTAACTATTTGATGAGTATATGATTTATTTTGCTTTCTTAAATTTGCTATCCTGGTCAAAAACTAAGCTTAATTTTGAGCCTATTCTTTGAGGTATTCTGTAGGATTAATTACGGTAAAAAACTTACATTATCATTTGAAAGAAGCTCTATATATTTTATATCATTTATATCTGCTCAAGTATACAAAATGGCCTATTCTATTTTGGATACATTTAAATGCACTATGTTTAGGTCAATGTCGTGCTTTGCCTGTAGAGTATCTGCTTGCTCGAGATGAATAATATAGTCACTGAAAAATATATTTTATACCAAATAGGATTTGAAAAGTTGTTTGGGTATATACCCATTCATCCCTTATTTTATCCACTATACACTGCCATCAGCCTCCAATGTCATGTTCTCTAAAGTCCTTTTGATTTTCTTTGGTAGTGGCAAATGGATGTGAATGTGTTTTCATGGTAATTGTAATTGTTGATGGGAGAAATGTTTTATGTTCACATGGTTGAGTTGGTTCAAACTTTCAACACTTGCTGTACTTACATGAATCATCCAAGAGTAAGATAAAAACTATTGCAATATTGTATCTGGCTAAAGTTTTTGACTATATTCAAGTTACAAAAAATGTATTAGGGTGATGAATTAGGTCTTTCTCATTTAGTGAAATGGTTGTGTTCTATGTGAATTCCATTTTCCCTTAAACTTCAATGATAAAATCAGAGATGTGTCTCCTACCTCCCAAGCCCAACTTCAACAAGCATGTTGGAAACATTTGAGTAAGAAAATATTAAGATGGCACCAGGTCTGTTAGATAAAGAAAATGTGAGTTGTACATTTACAACAATCCACCACTCAATACTGCTTAACTTTGTGAGGTGAAATTTGGAAGATTAATATTTCATTATGATTTCTGCATCTATTTATTTAACAAGTATTAACTGAGTGTCTACTATATGCTTGGCAATAAAGATTGAGAAATAACTTAGGCTTAATACCTGCCATAGAAGTGTTCACATTCTAGCAGATATAAAGCAACATCAGAGTTTTGGCTGCAGTAGGTGCAGTGAACACTGTTGTTGGTTCCTGGGTCAAATAGAATGCTTTCAAATGAGGAACTTCAAAAAATCTAGGAAGAACATCTAGAAATTTAAAAAAAGGATGACACTAACACTGAGTATCTGAAATAAAACCCATGAATCTGAATTTACTATCTATTTAAAGAAGGGGGCATTATACTGGTTAAGCATGGTCTCTGAGCAAAGCAGGCTGTTGATCTTATATAGGGTTTTCAGGAAGAGTGGTAGCCAGTCTCCAAGATGGCTCCAAGGATGTGGTTCCTGGTTCATGCTTGTGTGTATTTTCCTTCATAGTGTGTCAGGTGTTACCAATAGAATATAGCAGGTACTTCACTTCTGAGTCCAGATCATAAAAGAGAGTCTGGCTTCTTCCTTGCTCTCCCTTGGGTAAGTTGCTCTGAGGAAAGCTAGCTGCCATGTCATGAGGACACTCCAGCAGCCCTTAGAGAGGTGTATGTGGTGATGAACTGAGACCTTCTGCCTACACAAATGAGGCACTGAGTTCTATGTGAGTAATACAATGTGGAAATGGAGCCTCCAGTTCAATCCTTCAGATGACTGCAGCTCTAGTGAGAGCTTGAAGGCAGTCTTATGATAGGCCCTGAGCCTGAACCACCTAGTAAAGCTACCCAGATTCCTAACTCTCAGAAATGGTGTGAGATAAATTTTTGTTGTTTTATGCCTCTAGTTTGGGGGTAATTTGTTACACAGCAGTAGATAACTAATATAGAAAGCATGTAGGTCAGTGATTAATGGCTTTTAGCAGTGAAAGTAAAATGACACTGGATGCTGAGTGTGGTTAAACAGGAAAGACTGAGTTGCTGATTGGCTTTCAGAAATGTGTTACTAGAATAAGACTTTTGTTCAGTGGTCAACTTTGAAAACCAGGAACTCCCGCTGACTGGCTGGCTTTCAGAAGTGTGTTTACTAAGTTTAGCTGTCACTGGTTGATATTTAAAACTGGTTCTGAGAGTTTCTTATCACCATGATTATAGAAATATAATGGATTAATTAAATAGGTTCAAAACAAGTTCTTGTTTTAACTTGTTACCATGGCTGTAGAACTCTTAGAATATTCTTAGGAGTGTGGGGAAATGTTACACTCAAGAAACAGGGCATAAAGAAAAACAATAGGGATTGCATGTTAGTTGATGTAATAGAAGCAATTAAGTATAATGCCTAGGAAAACAGAATGAGTACATCTGGCAGTATAAAATATACACATAGATAGATCTTGAAGTAATATTTAATAGTTATAAAATAAATCTATATAATGTTTTGAAACTGAAATCTATTATGACTCGAGTTTTTTGAGCAAGGGGTAAACACGGTTGGACAGCTTCACAGTTCCTTGTATCTACTATAATTGTTGTGAAGGTTAATTTTGTCAACTTGACTGGGCTTAGGGATGCCCAGATGGCTGGTAATTTTATTTCTGGGTGACAGTGTTTCTGGACGAGTTTAGCATTTAAATCAGTAGGCTAGGTAAAGAAGATTTCCCTCATTGATGCAGGTGGTCATCATCTAATCTGTTGAGGATTTAAATAGAAAAAAAAGGTGGAGGAAGGGCAAATTTCCTATCTACTTGAGTTAGGACATCCATCTTCTCCTGCCTTGGACATCAGTGCTCCTGGTTCTTGGACTTTTGGACTGGAACCAGGACTTACACCAACCCCCAAGATCCTAGTCCTTTGGACTCAGACTGAGACTTATACCATTGGCTCCCCTAGTTCTCAGACCTTTGGGTTTGGACCATCAGCTTCTCTGGGATACTAGGTTACAGATAGCAGACTGTGGGACTTCTTGGTCTTTGCAATGGCATGAGCTAGTCCTTCATAATCAATTTCTTCATGTATATCTCTATATAGCCTATTGGATCTGTTCCTCTGGAAATCCCTGATGGATACAATTACCATGATGACAAAATTGTATAATTACTGTAAAGTTAATATTTATTCACTTTATACTCTTATAAGACTCAGAGCTATACATTTTATGTGCATTTTCTCATGTTATCTTCATAATCTATATGATAGAAGCTATTATCAAGCTCATTTTACAGAGAGACATATTATTTCCTAAAGAGGTTAAGTAACTTGCTTGAAGTCATGCAGCTACTGAATGGTACAATCAGGATTTCATTCTAACTATAGAGCAAACATTTCCACATTAAACTGCAAGAAATATGCTTTGTTTTGATGGAGATGATACTGAATCATCAAGAGGCTATTAAATTATAATCAGTATATTCTTATAGAATTTAGTGAGATGTGTAAAATAATCATAAGAAAATAATGCGTATGGATTTATTTACAAGGATGATAATTACAGCATTGTAGTGAAAAGAAATGTTGAAACAATGCAAATGTCCAGCAATAGGGGAATAGTTAAATAAATTATGATTCATAAAGAAGATGGAATTCCATTTGACCATTACAATTATGTTATTGAATATTTATAGTAAAATATGAAAAATAAATTTTAATGAAAAAAGATCACAGAATGGTATATCGTGTATAATAGACTCATATAGTTACATAAAATGAGTTAAGGATATATAAACTTTAATATCTAGATTTTGTGAATCCAGTGGACTTTATTTACTGTTTAATATAACAGAAGTTTCTAATTTTTCTGCATATTCTACACATTTTGATGCACATTCATTTTTTAATATAATAAAAGATTGACACTTAAAAATATTATTCTGAACTTCCATATGTTATGCCATATTCCTCAATTTAAAATTAAGCTTTATATATTTTTATATTGTTCTTTGTTGATAAATATACATTTATCTTATTTATTTTGATTTTGCTGTTAAACTATGACAAAAAGAATATGTTTACATCAAAGTAAAATATAGCCTTTCAATGAAAAGGAGAAATGAGGCCATTTTTTATGTCATATTTCAAAACTATTTAAAAATAGTTTTACATTTTAAAATACATGTGAAATATATAATATTTATTTGAGAAATCTCTGATAGTTCTATAAGATTTTGAGAAACATTCTGCTTATTTATCCTTATTCCCCACTGTAATTCTCAGCCCATAGTAGGTATTTGTGCATAAACTATTTAATGTGTACATGAAGGATTACTATAGCAGCTAAGCTATGTTTTCAAACTAAGGATAAATACATTTTTATCATTTATATATTGAAATTATTTGCTCTCTCTGGGTTCATTCAAAGATTGCTATAACATATGGCTGTAAAGTATGGCAGTTCTTTAACATTTAAATTTTTTATTTAATAAATAAAATATAAATTTACCATTGGGAGGCAAAAATCCAAGGTGAGATAAGAGTGTTATTCAGTCACTCCACAAATATTTATCAAGTGTCTGTATTCAATACCCTATGATAGACATGAGGAGGATTCAAAAGTAAATAAAACATCTTCCCTCTCATGTATTGGTTTAGACTGGGTAAAAGATACATATAAATAATTAACCACAATAAAAGATAGAAAGTGATGAGTGATGTAAAACAAGCACACAGTGAGTGCTCCGTTGTTCTGCTAAGCAATGTTGAGAGGAAAGGTAAAGAAAACACTTTGCAAGAGAGAGGAGCATGGAGGCTGCCAACATCTTTGGAGAACAGTAAGGGCTTCTTTAACATTATTCAAAGCTCACAGAAAGAGTCCACTCAACTGAGACTGATACAGTTTTGCTCTATGTCCCCACCCAAATATCATCTCGAATTGTAACCCCCAAGTGTCGTGGGAGGAACCTGTAATCTCTACTTGTCCAGGGAGGGAGGTGATTGGATCATAAGGGAGGTTTCCCCCATGCAGTTCTCATGATAGTGTGTGAGTTCTCACGAGATCTGAGGGCTTTGTAAGTGGCTGTTTCCCCTGCTCTTTACTCTCCTGCTGCCTTGTGAAGAAGGTGCCTGCTTCCCCTTCCACCAGTTGTAAGTTTCCTGAGGCCTCCCCAGCCATGTGGAACTGTGAGTCAATTAAACCTCTTTCGTTTATAAATTACCCAGCCTCAAGGAAGTTCTTTATACTAGTGTAAAAATTGACCAATACAGAGACATTCCAAGTTGGCATAACCAGCCCTTCTAAAATAATAATAATGAAAAATAATGCATTTGTTTACTAGGATTAAACACTATTTCATTATACAGTGATCAACTATAATGTCCTATGCATCAATATTTTTATGTATAAATTTAAAGTGGATTGCAAAAAATTTGTAAAATTGCAAACCAAGCACTTAGTCTCTAATATAACCACTTTTTATTATTTTGTCATAGTTTTGTCCACGATTTTATAAAACTATTTATAACTATAGAATATTTACACCTTGAGTGGGATATTATGCCAACTTCCTTTTGATGTTTACAGAGAGCCAGTTAGGAGGTATTAGAAGAATATTTGAATTGAGGAGCTGAGGGCACAGAGGCTAAGTGGCTTGTTCATGATCATGTCCTTAATTTTAACTGCTTTGAGGATTCAAATTCAGGGTTACATTAGGTCCATACTCCACCCCCTTCATGCACACATGCGCGTGCACGCACACATACACATGCAGAGTCTCCCAAACTTCCTGGCTTTTTATGAAAAGTAATTTCTCTGGGCAAAGTAAACATAACATTTGTCTATTTATTAGTCTTTATTTTTCTCTTTGTTTTCCTGAAGCTTAAAAATAGGTTGTTGGTTTTGCCCTTTGAATATTTTCTGAAGGAAAATCTGAAAGAAATACTGCCCGTTCCCCCTATTGCTTTCTTGGGAGTAGAGGTGAGTCAAAGGCCTTGGACTAAGGTACCCTAGCCTTGTAAACTTGTTGCCTGTGGACATGTTGAGTACCAACTTTTTGGAAAGCTCTGATCATGCATTTTTGGCCCCTCAAATCTTGCTTTGTATGCCTATTTTAAGCTCAATTCCTTTACTTTTCCAACTATACATATTAAGTATTAGGAAATAGCACTTCATTATGAAACCTCTCATAAAACAAAACTGATACTTATTATATGTAAATGTTGCTGAAGCTGAAAATTATTATCCCTAGGGGAGAATTATGACTTTTCCCCAACCAAGACTGCAGCATAGTGAAGTGAAGATGTTTTCACAATAGTTTGGAATTTTTATAGTTGTCCTCTGTATTGTTTGACTGTCAGTTAAATTAGAACATTTGATAATTGTAGGGAGCTGATAAGACTTTCTATTAAAGGTATGTCATTATGTAAATCTCAGTTCAAATATAGTTTGCCAGAATCCTGTTTTGATTATATAATATTATAATAAATTAGCCTGTTAAATAAGCATACCTGCAGGGCATAGAACATTTTAAATGTCTTTAAAATTAACATTAAACAAGCATGTAAATCTTATACTAAAACCATACTTGTCTTTTTTCCTTAAAGGCTTTAGAATTTGAAGCATAGATTTTTATATAGATACTTTAGACTTAAAATCAACCTATGCATATAGTTTATTTAGCTGTAGCATTTGCATACTGTGGGAAAATAGTGAATGATGAATACAAAAAAAATATGTAGAGGCTCCCAGGTTTCATTTGGTATGCAAACACCAGGATACTAGTTATTTAATAAACATATTGACAACTGTGTGTATAAAACACTTAAAATTTTATAAAAAATAATTTATCTTTGTGGCATGTTGCAAATAATAGATGTTCTCTAACAATTTCAACCATATTTATTTTATTTATGGATGGGAAGGGCTCAGTGATCAGATCATGGTTATCACATATCTGTTTTTATACATTCACATCACCGTTATGTTCTCTTCATATTTTTGGTGGTGTGGCCCACTTTTTTTTCAGTGTAAGTTCGACACATATCTGTGCAAAAAATAATTGATTATATCCCAGCTTATTGGAAGGAAAGTTTCAAATCTTCATTCGTGTGTATACTCATTCATTTAACGAATACTCTAAAGTGCATACTGTGTTATTATGTACCAGGAATCTGTAGCAATGTAGAGACAAAAAGAATCATGGAGCAACTGGACATTGAAGAGATTTCTATCTATCCAGTACACAGATGGCCTCCCAGAGTGCCTGAATTTAAAAATATGCAGAGCATAAAATGTTTTGGCACTATTGAACATTTGTGCTGGTCATAATTATGCATAATAACCTCCATCTGACAGTCTGTCTAATGGGCACCTACTATAGACTTTAATAGTAAGATTTAGAGGCAGAAGAGAAAAGTGGAAGAGATGGATGGGAGAAGAATTTTATAGCAGAAGCTGGTGCCTCACTACACATTGCTATGGGTATAGGCAAAAGTCAAGAGGATGATTTTTATCATTCAAAATCAAAATTTCCACAAAATTCACAACATAATTACTATATAATATACAACCTATATATGTTACCAGTACTCACTCTATAATAATAACCTGGTGTCTGTGGTTTCAGTTTCTTGTTTTAAGTTTGAGGTAATTGTAGTTCTTTTTATAATTAATTTTAATTTTTGTTTTAAGTTCTGGGGTCCGTGTGCAGGATGTGCAGGTTTGTTACACAGGAAAATGTGTACCATGGTGGTTTGCTGCACCTATCAACCCATCACCTAGGTATTAAGCCCAACACACATTATCTATTTTTCCCAATGGTCTTCCTGTTCCCACCCCACCTCCCAACAGGCCTCAGTATTGTTATTTTGCTCCCTGTGTCCATGTGTTCTCATTGTTCAGCTTCTACTTACAAGGGAGAGCATGTAATACTTGGTTTTCTGTTCCTGCATTAGTCTGCTGAGGATAATCCGTGTTCTTGCAAAGGACATGATCTTGTTTCTTTTTACGGCTGCATAGTATTCCATCGTGTATATGTACCACATTTTCTTTATGCAGTCTATCATTGATGGGCATTTGGTTTGATTCCATGTCTTTGCTATTGTGAATAGTGCTGCAATGAACATACATGTGCATGTGCCTTTATAATAGAATAATTTATATTCCTTTGGGTATATACCCAGTAATGGGATTGCAGAGTCAAATGGTATTTCTGGTTCTAGATCTTTGAAGAATTGTCACACCATCTTCCACAATGGTTGAACTAATTTACATTCCCACCAACAGTGTAAAAGCATTCCTATTTCTCTACAACCTCACCAGCATCTGTTGATTCTTGACTTTTTAATAATCACCATTCTTACTGGTGTGAGATACTATCTCATTGTGGTTTCGATTTGCATTTCTCTAAAGATCAGTGATGTTGAGCTTCTTTTCAAATATTTGTTGGCCATGTCAAGGTCTTCTTTTGAGGAGTGTCTGTTCACATCCTTTGCCCAATTTTTAATAGGGTTTTTTGTTTTTTCCTTGTAAATTTGTTTAAGTTACTTGTAGATTCTGGATATTAGACCTTTGTCAGATGGGTAGATTGCAAGATTTTTCACCCACTTTGTAGGTTGCCTGTTCACTCTGATGATAGTTTCTTTTGCTGTGCAGAAACTCTTTAATCAGATCCCATTTGTCAATTTTGGCTTTGTTGCAATTGCTTTTGGCGATTTTATCATGAAATCTTTGCCCATGCCTATGTCCTGAATGGTATTGTCTAGACTTTCTTCCAGGGTTTTTATAGTTTGGGGTCTTACATTTAAGTCTTTAATCCATCTTGAGTTAATTTTTGTATAAGGTATAAGGAAGGCATCCAGTTTCAATTTTCTGCATATGGCTAGCCAGATCTCCCAGAACTACTTAGTAATTAGGGAATCCTTTCCCCATTGCTTGTTTTTGTGAAGTTTGTCAAGGACCAAATGGTTGTAGATATTTGGTCTTATTTCTGAGTTCTCCATTATGTTCCATTGGTCTATGTGTCTTTTTATACAAGTACCATGCTGTTTTGGTTATTATGGTTTTGCGGTATAGTTTCAAGTCTGGTAGCGTGATGCCTCCAGCTTTGTTCTTTTTGCTTAGGATTGTCTTGGCTATAGGAGCTCTTTTTTTGGTTCCATATGAATTTTAAAATAGTTTCTTCTATAGCTGTGAAGAATCTCAATGGTAGTTTAATGGGTGTAGCATTGAACCTCTAAATTACTTTGGGCAGTATGGCCACTTTCATGATATTGACTCTTCCTTTCCATGAGCATGGAATGTTTCTCCATTTGTTTGTGTCCTCTCTGATTTCTTTGAGCAGTGGTTTGTAGTTCTCCTTGAAGAGGTCCTTCACTTCCCTTGTTTGCTATATTCCTAGGTATTTTATTCTCTTTGTAGCAATTTGAATGGGAGTTCCTTCATGGTTGGTTTCTCTGCTTGCCTGTTGTTGGTGTACAAGAATGCTTGTGACTTTTGCACATTCGTTTTGTATCCTGAGACCTTGCTGAAGTTCCTTGTCAGCTTAAGAAGCTTTTGGGCTGAGATGATGGGGTTTTCTAGATATAGAATCATGCCATCTGCAAACAAAGACAATTTGATGTCCTCTCTTCCTATTTGAATATCCTTCATCAGAGATATTGGCCTGAAGTTTTCCTTTTTATTGAATCTCTGTCAGGTTTTGGTATGAGGATGATGCTGGCCTCATAGAATGAGTTATGGAGGAATTCCTCCTTTTCAATTGTTTGGAGTACTTTCAGAAGAAAGGGTATCAGCTCCTCTTTGTATTTCTGGTAGAATTTAGTTGTAAATCCACCTGGTCCTGCATGTTTTTTGCTTGGTAGGCTATTTATTACTGCCTTAATTTCAGAACTCATTGTTGGTCTATTCAGGGATTCAACTTCTTCCTGGTTCAGTCCTGGGACAGTGTATGTGTCCAGGAACTTATCTATTTCTTCTAGATTTTCTAGTTTATTTGTATAGAGGTGTTAATAGTATTCTCTGATGGCTGTATTTCTGTGAGGTCAGTGGTAATATCCCCTTTATCTTTTTTTATTATGTCTATTTGATTCTTCTCTCTGCTTTATTTGTCTAGCTAGTGGTCTGTTTTATTAATTTTAAAAAAACATATCCTGGATTCATTGATTTTTTAAAGGGTCTTTTGGTCTCTATCTCCTTCAGTTCCTCTCTGATCTTGCTTATTTCTTGTCTTCTGCTAGCTTTGGGGTTTGTTTGCTCTTGGTTCTCAGTTGTGATGTTAGGGTGTCAATTTGAGATCTTCCTAGCTTTTTGATGTGGGCATTTAGTGCTATAAATTTCCCCCTTAACACTGTTTTAGCATTTGCTAGGCTCAAGAGTATATAGGTGATAATTATCATTCATCCCATAAACCACAATTGCTGTTGATAAATTCCTACAATCTTCAAGTGGCTATTTTTACAAACTTCAAAGTGCCTTCCAAAAAAAAAAAAAACAAAAAAGGAAAAGGGAAATAGAGAACGCTTTTGTTGCATTTGGCATCTGAACATATCCCCACTAGCTTGGAACCTAAAGGGCAAATCATTACAGAGGAGACAGTAAAGTGTGTCTTTCTCCTGCATAACAGAGAGGGATGACTCAATTGTACAACTTTAAATATTAAACTGTGGACCTTGAATCTAGCTGGTTTTATGTACCAATCTGTGATGCACCCGTTAAAAATGTCCACTGTGATGTATAATGAATTATGTTTCTAATTTAGTCACATTAGAAGATTATTAAATTAAACTTCACTGGACTTAAGCTAACAGAATAAGGTGACACCTAGAAATATGTTCAGGTAGGATTAGTTCCAGTGGAACCAAAGTATGCCAGAACAACCAAGCTTCACAGCACCATGTCCTCCTGGCACGTAAACTGTACCACACTTCCGATCTGACATGAGGGGATCAAAATCCATGTGCAAGAGATAAACATGCAGATAGATCTCCAGGGAATCTCTCCTCCAAGCTTTAGGGAGAATTCTAAAGGATTCTTAAGGACAAGCCCAGATCAGCCTGTGGCAAATGTTCTGACAACATGTGATCTGATGGGGTCCTTGAATTTGCAAACTGAGTAAGAAAAAAACCATTTTATGCAACTTTGCAATCTTGAATTGAGTTTTGATTAATCTCTTCATCTGCTAAAGTATGTCTAAAATAATTTGAAAATTATATAAGTCTTCACATCCCTGTGAAAGTCTTTCTGTTGCCTTTGTAAAACTGGAAAGCATATGAGAGTCTTAGGTCTAAATCTTTTCCCCCAAAAGCCGAAAAGCAATTCCTCAGTTATTTTATATATTTAGACAGTTTTTTATTACAGAAATTTTCAACAGACAGAATAGCAGTGAGCCTCATTATCCAGCTTCATCAGCTCTCAGCATTTTCCAGTGCTCAAAACATACCTTGCTCTCTATTTCCATTCTTGTTCAAGTCACATTATTTATCTCTAGTTTGGACTACTTAAAGTCTAATAATCTTCGTCTTGCCCACCTAGTCTGTATTCCACACAAAGGCAGAAGGGTTTATAACTATGTGAATTGGATCATGCCATTTCCCTGCCTGAAATCTCCTCTAATCAATACCTAAAATTGTATCATTTCTCTGTTCATGAAGTAACTCTTACCTCAAGAACTATGGCCACCTATGTTTACAGGTGTGTCCTCCACTGCTAGCCATATGGTTTCTCAGCCCTCGTCGCACACTAGAATCACCGACCTAGACAGCATTGACTAATAAGGTCTGGGGTGGGGCCCAGGCATCACTTACTCTTTTTCAGGCTACTCAGGAGATTCTAATGTATACCAAAAATTGAGAAACACTGCCTTATGAAAGAGATGAAAATGCCTGGAGCATAGAAAGTACTCACCTAATAACCTTTTATTTAAACAAATGAATGCGGTCTTCTAATTTATAGAGACCATGTACCAGTTTCTAAAAAAAATTATATTGAATACAAAAATAGATATTTTCTCAGGAATATATTATTTATTTAAATCTTCAGGATCACTATGTTCTGCAGCATTATTTTTAAGGCTCCATGGGGGAGGGAGGGAGACAGACAGACAGAGAGAGAAAGAGAGAGATTGATCCCAAGATTCCTGTGTCTTCATCCCTAAATGAAGAAAAATCTGTCTGGGTTGGTTAGTGTTAACCAGGTTTTTTGTGGGTCATACTCACTCAGTCATCTGATTAGGAATCTAAATTAACTCTACTAACAGGCTTTTTTTAAAATTATACTTTAAGTTCTAGGGTACATGCGCACAATGTGCAGGTTTGTTACATATATATACATGTGCCATGTTGGTGTGCTGCACCCATTAACTCATCATTTACATTACGTATATCTCCTAATTCTATCCCTCCCACCTCCCTCCACCCCACGACAGGCCCCAGTGTGTGATGTTCCCCTTCCTGTGTCCAAGTGTGTACGAACAGGCTTTTTACCCAGTTCAGCTTTTCTAGACTGAGATGGGATTTTGTACCAACCTCGCTATGCAGCTCTCTGACTCTGAATAGATGAGTTTATGAAAAGCTATCCTTGCAGAGTTTATTACTACTTTACCTATAATATTACATATTCCATTATGGGATATTCTATTGTTAGTCTCATCCCTGACCCCTTTTTTCCTAGTTTGGTTGCAATTTATGATTAGATGTAGGGTGAACATTGCTGTTAGGTGGAAAAATTTAGAAAAATACTCTGCCTATTCTAAAAAAAAGCAGGAGCCACAAAACAGAGTAACAATCATTTGGTGTTCTAGCAAGGATATTACTGCTGTCTTCCTTGTGAATATTTCCATTTATTATGTGACTCTCAGAAAGAATTATAAAACACACTTACCACTGTGATCATTTCCATAATACTGAGGCAAGTAATAAATAGATACTTTCTTTTTCATTTTGCATAGTAGAAAACTGAAGTTTAAAGAATGATGTCTTGCACAAGATTCCCTAGTCAGTGGATGGCAGGTTCTCTTTCATATAGTGGTATCATCAATTACAAAGAATGATGAGCAAGAAATGGTGATTGAGCTTTCTTCACAAGTCAGTGATTGCAATGTAATTTTTCTAGGTAACCTCAAAACTTCAAATGTTCAAGGCTATCCTTCTCTACATATATTTTTAAATATGATGAAACTGTGACATGATGGCATTTTAATCAAAGTATCCATTTCTTTTGACATTTTTAGAAGTCATATAAAGTGAGTTTATTTTCAACCAGATACAAATACTATGGAACATAAATGAAAAATAAGAATTATAAAAGAAAATATATATAGCTGGATCTATGTTACAAAATACAGTTTTATTGTATTTTGATGCAAAGTATCTTTCTTCATGAATCTACAAGCCAGAGAGGGTTTTTTACCTTGCTTCAATATACCTGATTTTTTTCCTCTGTGACTTATTGTCCTATAAAAATCAATTAAAACTTTTAATCTATCAAATTTTATATTTGAGACTTCCAATTATTCTATCAGTGCGAGAATAAAATTCTTAAATAGGTATATTGTTGCTAGAAGGAGAAATCTTATTTTTTAATTTTTAAAAAATTTTGGATTTTTTTTACTTATAAAGATTAATGACATAAATCTTAGTTATATAATTAAAAAGTATCTATAAAATATAGAAAATTATCATGGGAGCACTTAAAAAGGTAGAGGAAAAGATAAAATGAAAGTATTAAATTTTTATCATAAGGAGTATAATGGACAAACTCTGAGTGTATCGATGATTATTTATTTCACTAATATATGGCTCTGTGCGCTCTCTCAGGTTCACATCTCTGCTTTCCAAAACTGCTTTTCTCTCATAGTGAGACTCAAATGAATGTACCATGAATCAGAGACTGAAATTCAGACCTTAGCATTCTTATATAATAGAAAAACTGTTATCGTGAAAGGAAATCTCTTACTCCTGAGGTAATTTGAGGCATCGGTTTTGGGCAAAATCATCTTTTATGAAGAAGATACAGTAGAATTGACCGCATACTTTGGTGATATTCAGAATGTATTGGAGCTCTATGTCCTTCAGCAGTTGGATGAAGAGAGGAGAAAGCTCTGAATTTACTCATTAATTGTTCCTCAATCCTCTCTCAGGAAAACATTCATTATAAGAGAGGAGGTGATAAATAAGACAGGGGTTTAAAATATAAGAGAAATCAAACCAATTCTTTTGTGTGGCATTTGTCATTTTCAAAAATGTGCATTTTAAAAAACCACTGGATCTCAAGCAAGACTTTGCATTAATACTAGAACTAGAAATGTTTTTATAACATGCCTAGAGGAAAATTCTTTGTTATGGCTTCACTGAATACTCATTAATTTTGTAACAGAAGAAGAGAGTTGACAGCAATTTTGCACCTATCTCCAGATGCATGAAATGTTTAGTTATTTTAAGGTAAGAAATTCTCACATGTCAACATTTCAGTGAATTTAACAAAAATGTTTAGTTTCTGTAAGGAGAATTTAATGTTTAATAGTCAGAGGTATCAAAATTCTCCACTAGTTAATGAAGTTTATTTAAAAGATATAAGCATGTGAATAAGCTATATTTTTATTTTTAAATATTTCAAAAACAGAGAAACATGGAGACATGTAATGAACACTCACCTATTCACAGCCCAAATCGAACTCAGTAAATTTTGTTTAGACACTGCTCTTTGCTTTACTTTTCTCCATTTCATTGATTTTTTCCTTATTAAAGTCTTGATATAGAGCATGCAGCAGAAGAGTACCCCTAGGAACTGTGTCAGCCATTTTTATTATTCTTCCTAGTGTGTGTGTGGTTCTGAGCAGCCAAGGCAGATGGCGTCCTGGCATTCGCACTCCCCTGCCCACCCTATCTCAGCGTCAGCCTCTGCTCCCCGCTACAGGTTTAGCTGAGGTTCCCATTATTTCCTGGACAGTCGCTCTGGCTCCACCCGATTTCTTTCCCACTAGATTCCTTTTTCAATCTATTCTCCTTACTTCTTCCTGAGTTAGTCTCTTTAACAGGCAAAGCTGATTTCAGCATTTGCTTGTTTTCATATCTTCTGTATTGTCATTGCCCAAAGGAATAGTTTCTAAAGTAGGGTACACAGACATAGAATGAACTATTAGGTAGGAAAAGGCAATGTTAGCATCTCTATTTGAAATTGTTATCTTGTATTTTTGAAATTTGTGCTTTTAATGTGTATTTTATAAAGTGCATACATGTTCATCTATACATAGATAAATACAAGTATACTGGGGGATTCATGCTAATGGAGGTGAACAATAAAAGATTTTAGAGACCACTGGCTTTGAAAACAAAACTCAGACTCCTTCACAGTCTGACCCTGGCAGCTTTCTCTCCAACCCATCACCCACCACTCTCCTACCTCCTTGCCATTCTGAACTTTTTAACTTTTCCTGGGCATGCCTAAGCACATGTTCCCTCTTACAGAAAAGCCCTGCTCTCCCTCTGGACTGGAAACTCCTTCACATACATTAACTAAATCTAAAACATGACACCATGATATAAAACATTAAGATTTCTGTAGTCGCTGCATCCTCTGAATTCACATACTCCCTTATTCGGACATTTTGAAAACACTTAGCACAGCACATTATAATTTAGATCTATACATATCTGTCTCTCAAGTTCTATACTGAACTATGGAAGGTGGGAGCCATATCTTATTAATCTTTCTAGCTACAGCACCTCACATATTGCTGCTACATCACAAGTGCTCAGTAAATAGTTTTGAATGAATGAGTAGAAGAAATGTGAGATTGTACTACAGAGGTACTACTACTGCTTATAACCAACAGTAAGGCAAACAAATATATGGCTTGAAGTTTGGTCAGTGCACAATGACTCAAAGAAGATGTCAGAATACAAATGTAAGAATTAGGACCCTTTGGGAGGGGTCTAGGTAATCTACAGTTGGTTTTTTAATGGTCAAAAAATAAAAAGATATTATAATTTAAGTACTGTAGGGAAGAAAACCTCACTAGCCTTATTTTCAAGTTTTGAGGAATTTCTTAGGCTCAGGGTGACCTGGGCTTGTACTTTTTTCTCCATGGAACTCAAAGATATAACTATTAGACCAGTATATCTACTGTGGGGCCACCTCCATTGTATTCCTTTTCTGTTCTCCAAGATTGATTGCAGAGTGGTGAGGTGAGCAAGTGTGGGAGGACTGAAGAATTTTACACACACACACACACACACACACTAAATGTTACATGTTTTAAGAAATACGTGTAAAGATCTATGAAGATATTTAAAATATATATGATGATATCCATTTAAAAAGACTATATAGCTTAATTATATAATACTTTTAAAAACCCACATGACTAGCTGAGACCTTCAGTTCTGAAGTAGAAAAAAAGAACAATTTGGGCTCAATCTCAGCTCCATTACTACAGTTGTGTGTCATAGGACATAGTATTTATTTTCCTTAGCACCAGTTTTTAAAAATTGATAAAACAGTATTGTGTTGATTGAATAATGTAAGATATTTAAGTAACATAGCACAGTACCCAATTAAAAATACCTAATAATTGTCAGCCATTTTTATTATTCTTCCTAGTAAATGTAAGTACTTTTCTTAATCTAATAGAATTAATTTTAAGGTGAACTAGAAATATTAATCTAGTGAAAAACATCTTAGAAATTCCTTTCCTTTGCTTTTTCTTCTCTTTCTCTGGGTGAAATATTTGATCAATAAATTTTATTTTTCTATATGGTTGAAAAGTGATTTATTTATTTCAGTCTCTGTTAATGTTGCCGAGTAAATTTTCATTCCCAAATACAAATTAGTTAATACATAATTTGTCACCCAAAAGAAGACTTGACACATAGTGAGCACTTAAAAAATGTTAGCTACAGCTAGCTCTTTTACTGACAGATTTTTCACCTTCTTTCATAACCAAAATATGTGTAAAAATACAAACATATTTTGAACTGTAAAACAATTCTGTTTTCTCCAACAGAACTGTAATGAACAAAGTCTGTATTTTGCTTTAAAATACACTAAAATATTAATCATGTAAAAATGATATTTGAAAAACATTGTAGAAAAAAATTGCTACTAAAGACTATTGAAAGTGAAGTATTGAGGATACCTAAGTTTTATAAATTTCAGGGACATTGCAGTAGAAGTGCTATAATGTAATAGGTGATTTTGATGAACTTCAGTTTTTTTGAAAAGACCATTATTAGAAACAGGATGCCCATATCCATGGCAACAAAGAAGACAACTCTTAGCTTTTAGAAACACAAGAAGATTATTAATTTTATTTCTTTTTCTTTTCTAGAATTTAAAACAGCAATAGAAAAGAGTTTTGCTCATTTGTTCACCACAATATTATACATATCCAATATAAAAATTAAAATCCAGTGAGGTGAAATCAATCAATAACATCTATTCTGTTGAAGGGTTGGGAATAGGTCCTTTGTCTATGTTAACTATTGGCCAGCACTAACATAGCTTTGCTAAGACAGTCAGCTAAAGCCACAAAATTTCATCTTCATCAGATATCATTAGATAAAGATAGAAGTCTGACTTTTTACTAATTTTAGCCTAAATGTCATTGAAAATAGCTCTTCATAAGGCAAAGGTACAAGAGCAATTTGCCTGTTAAAAAAAAAAAAGTGTGACAATGTGAATGCTACTGTTAATATCCTTGATCTTGAATTCCAGTATATAGAAATACAAATTTTTCATGACAAGCCAGTGGTTTATAAATTACAAAATGAAAATATTACATAAATTTTAGTTATTTATATTAGGATATATATCATATATTGATATATAAGATGAAAAAATATATAAAAATATTTAAATATATATATTTGTGGAACAACCTCCGTCCAAGAGGGAAAGCTTATTTTGATAATTTAAGGCCACCTTGTTTGCTATATAAATATGCTCTATAAATATAGTACTATAAATAGTATTAGTTAAAATTGTGGTTTGAAGGAGTGCTAGGGTGCAAATGGGAGCAGTTTGGGACCTTTTGGCTGTGAGAACTGTGGGTTTTTTTGTTTGTTTGTTTTTTTGCTTTAAATGGAGCCTCGCTCTGTAGCCCAGGCTGGAGTGCCGTGGTAAAATCTCGGCTCACTGCAACCTCTGCCTCCTGAGTTCAAGCAATTCTCAGCCTCAGCCCTCTGAATAGCTTGGATTACAGGTGCCCACCACCATGCCTGGCTAATTTTTGTATTTTTAGTAGAGACGGGGTTTCACTATCCTGGCTAGACTGGTCTTGAACTCCTGATCTCGTGATCCACCTGCGTCGGCCTCCCAAAGTGCTGGGATTACTGGCCTGAGCCACTGGGCCAGGCCAAGAACTGATTCTTTTACCAGGCTGTGCTACTGGATGCAGTGTGAATAAGGCCAGCTGGCAGGGTAGGTAGAGACCAATAACAGGCTATTGCTGCTGCCTGCTTATCCTTTCTGTGCTACTGCTTCACTACTAAGGCTTTTGCTTCTTTTAGAGAGGGAATGTGGAAGGTCTTCATAAATGGTGGAAGAAACACCAGGGAGAACAGGAATATTTTCAGCTCATTAGGCAGAATTCAGAGCTGTTCAGAAGCTTTTGTACACACTATTCTTTCTCTTTTATTTATAAAAACAGTTACACCCTATGTCACCACACAAATTTCCAATTGACTTCAAAAAGGGAGTTGGTGAAGAAACTTCAAAAAGTTTTCTGCCATCCTTTGTTTTGTTGTTTGCCAGTTGGGCGTTCACAAAATAGAACAAAAGCAGCTCCGTGATTTCTACTTAGTGAAATGCCAGATTGATAATTGCTGGACTATTTGCCACATCCTATGACTCAGCGTGCAGCCATAGGGAGTGCCAAAATATCTGAGTGGAGGCCATTCTGGTGTGGGTCATGAATTCCTGGGCTAGAGGATGACTGGCATGGGCCACAGTCCAACCCCTGCTAGGCCTTTCAGTCTGTCAATTCACACATGCCTCCTTGGACCCATCCTAGAGTCATTTGTAACATCTTCTGAGGCCCCATCTCGACTGACCTTTTGTGCTTCCTCAGTAAATATTTTCTGATCTGGCTTCTCATTCACTGGATCATTTCCAAAGGCCCTGGAAGTAGCCCAAGACCGCTGCTGGTAGGGAGCCCAACCTTATTTTCCAGAATGACATGGGGCAGTATTTCCACCATCTTCAAGAGTGTTATGGAGAGTTCTTGATCATTTTATGTAACTTTACCTGGTTTGGAAAATAGAAGTGTTTGCAGAAAGTAATTTTGTTAAAAGTTGCGATGTGTACACAAACTGTTGAACAGCTAGGTTGAAGCAAGGTGAGGTTTTTCTTGAATGACATAAAAAAACACGTCTAGACCTCCCTGCCTTTTCTTTCATATTATGTACCAGCTGCTAGACTTCTGGTGAACCTGAGAGCATCAACTGGGGAGATGTCTGCTCTTAAGGAGCAGCAGTTGTGTTTCTCTGCTATGATATTATCTGAAAAAAAAAAAAAAAGAAAAGCCTCAAATGATATATATTTTTTTACCTTTTATAACCTAATATTCAGTGATATGTGTACACATACATAAACACAAACATACTGAGGATAATAATCAGAAACATACTTGGAACTTATTAGAACCTTAAATTTAAACAAATTTCCAAGTTCTTTAAGACTCACCTCCTGTTGTTATAGTACCAGAGAATGGGGATTGAGTGACTGCTAAAGCTGTTTCTTAAAATTGCCTGATTTCTAATGGGTATTTCTTATGTGATAGGAACAAAAGGCATTCAGAGGTAAAAGAAACAACACCACAGTTCTGTTCATTTAAATTCAGATGGCGTAGTATATCAGTTTAGGAGAAGCTCTTGTAGCTTTCAGGATGACGTATCTTATGCCTCTTATCAATATTTATCCTTTGTCAATTATTTTATAACCAGTTTACTTTTCACATTTTAGATATGATAATCATCTATTTCATACATTCATAGTTCATTTTCTTTATTACTCCATATGTCACAATAAGTTGGTTTAATTTTAAGTAGAAAAATACCTGGTTTTCCTGGCATTATTTTTTTGTAAATTGACAATTTGTAATTGTATAAATTTATGGGGTACAAAATGAAAGGAGAAATACAAATGACCAACAAACATATAAAAAAGATAAACATCACTAATCATCAGAGAAATGCAAATAAGAACCACCATCTTCCACCAGTCAGAATGGCTGTTATTAAAAAGTCAAAAAACAGCAGATGTTGGTGAGGCTATAGAGAAAAGGGAATGCTTATACACTGTAGGTGGGAATGTAAATTAGTACAACAAAACTCTATGGAGATATCTCAAAGAACTAAAAATAGAAATACCCTTTGATCCAGCAATCTCACTACTGGGGATCTACCCAAAGGAAAAGAAATTATATAAAAAATCCTGTGTTTATATGTTTATTGTAGCACTAGTCACCATAGCAAAGCCATGAAATCAACCTAAGTGTCCATCAACTGTTCCAAACTGAGTGTCCATCACTGTTCATCATCCAAAGATTATTGCATTAAAAATGTGGTACATATACACTATGTAATACAACTCAGGCATAACAAAGAATGAAATCATCATGTCTTTTGCAGCAGCATGGATGAAACTGGAGGCCACTGTCCTTGATGAAATGACTCAATAACAGAAAATTAAAAAAAAATCCGTTTCCACTTTTAAGTGGGAGCTAATCAATGCGTACATGGACATTGAGTGGAATAATAGGCACTGGAGACTCCAAATGGTGGGGCACCAGGGGGAGGGATGAAATACCACCTGTTGAATACATTGTATACTACTTGGGTGTACAATGTACACTAAAAGCCCAGCTTTCACCACTACTCAATATAATCATGTAACACAACTGCACTTGTTCCCTTAAATCCGTAAAAATTTGTTTAAAAATTAATTTCAAAATGATGTTACAATGTATGAATGCAGTGTAGAATAATTAAATTGAAAATTAACTGTTAGACTGTGATACGGTTTAGCTTTGTCAGTCCCCACCCAAATCCCACATTGAATTGTAGCCCCCATAATTCCCAAGAGCTGTGGGAGGGACCTGGTGGGAGATAATTGAATCATGGTGGTGGTTTCCCCCATACTGTTCTCATCGTAGTGAGTAAGTCTCACGAAGTCTGATGGCTTTAAAAGGGGAAACCCCTTTCACGTGGCTCTCATTCTATCTTGCCTGCCACGATGTAAAACGTGCCTTTCGCCTTCCACCATGATCATGAGGCCTCCCCAGCCATGTGGAACTGTGAATCCATTAAACCTCATCAAAACTTCACAAATTACCCAGTCTTGGGTATGTCTTTATCAGCAGCGTGAAAACAGACTAACACAGACTGTTAGAATTTAATTATCTAGATAACTAACATCTACCTCAGATTTTGGAAAAATAGGCATCTTAGTAGAAAACACTGAAAATATTACAGCTGCTGTAATTCAAGGAATTAATCAATAAATAATTCAGTTTGTGTGCTACGTGATGATCATGACACTGGTCATGTCATATATTCTGCTTTGGCTTAAAGACATGTGTTTTTCACTTTGCTCTGAGAATAGAGACTAAAGTCCTTACTAGGACCTGTAACCCCTTGCCTCCTTACAGAGCACTCTGATATTCCCAGTGTTCTATCTATACAGGTCTTCCTAAGTCTTTTGCCTTTCCCATGCTCCCTCTTGCCACAGGACCTTCATGTGTGATGTCCGCTCTATGTTGAATGCTCTTCCTTCTTCCTTACTGGTTTATTCTATTCATTCTTCAGATCTCTCTTCAAGTGTTAGTTTCTCAACACAGCCTTTTCTTACCTCCCTGACTGGTGGTAATATTCAATATTGTGGGCTCACTACTATACCCTAGCATTTGTCACCATATCATGTTTATATGTCTATATTATTATAATTATCTCCCTTCCTAGAAATGAATCCCACAGGGGCAGAGGCTTTGATTTGCTCACTATTAAATACATTGTGCCTGACAGTTCCTGGCTAAGGGTAGAACATGTATATTCAATGGGAATGATATTTTCTTCAAGGAAGCAAACTTGGTTCTTAAGAGAGTGAAAAAATCTTGGCTATTACAATGGTTTGTGAACTTCCAAAGGGCCAAAGTTCATAAAAATATCTACAGTATATCTGTGGTATTATAATTTCATGATAATATCAAAATAGAGGATAGAGGAAGGAAGGGGTTTAAGGAGGAAGGGATATATATATATATATATATATATATATGGAGATAAATATATCTATGAAGATATATATATGGAGAGATATATATAGGAGGTGAAAATTTAAAAAGGGTTGAAAAATACTGACGTAGATGATCAATAAATATTTATTGAAATAATAGATGAATAAAACAAGTTTGTGACTTTAAGTAATATTCCTATCCTGCACATCATTTCAGAAGCTATTCAAAGCGATTTCAGAAGCATATTTCAACATTAAGTGACTGATTTTGAATTTTCTTGAGGCTTTTCAAATTTTATTTTCTATCCCTTTCTTTAGTCTTTGAGGGTCAGCTATTACTTATTCTTTTTATTATACTTTAAGTTCTAGGGTACATATGCACAATGTGCAGGTTTGATACATAGGTATACATGTGCCATGTTAGTTTGCTGCATCCATCAACTTATAATTTACATTAGGTATTTCTCCTAATGCTATCCCTCCCCCAGCTCCCCATCCCCCGACAGGCCCCAGTGTGTGATGTTCTTTTTATGTGTTTACTTATCTCCATCTCTAATGTCTTGGGAGCCAAGAAAACAAATGACAAACCAAGAAAAGTGTTTAAAATGAAGGCTAAGTGGCTGTAGAATGAGGACCTAGGAAGTTCCTGTTTGACTTAATTCAGTGATCAACAAACCCTTCAAGCACTCTACTAGGAACTGTTTGTTGTGTATATTATGACTTTATGCAATTTGTTTTGGCTGCTTAGAAGCATTCTTCTTTTTTTTCCTTTCTTTTTGTGGCCTAATTTTTCTTCTCTTCTGGACATGAAAATTTACCAGACAGGAGACTCCTAAATGAATGAACTCTCATTTTATTCCCAAACATAATTTTCTGTTTCAAGATGGAACACTTTTATACATTTCCTGAATTGTTGCTTCTCCATAATGGGAAATTTTAGCAAATAATTTCAGTTTGTTAGATCTTTAAAATTATGCTTGCTACATAGAATATAGATTGGTGTCTGTGTCTGTTAAATATATTTCTCTATGAAATATATTTCTCTGCTTTCTCTAGAGGACACTTTGTTATTAACTGGTTAATTCATATTTTTCCATAAACACTTGCTATAAAAAGCCTTATATTTGTATACGTATTTTCTGTACAATTCTTTTTGTACACCCTTGGTGACTACATTCTTTTCTTTCGTTTATAGACTGCAAACGCTGCCCTGTCTATGGTCACTAACTGTACTTTTTGTTCCATATCTGATTTAATTTTGTTCCTTTAGCTTTCACCAGCTGCTAGACTTCTGTATTTTACGCTCCACGAAATAAACACCACCTTTCCTATAGAGCATTTCTGATATTGTCTTCTAGCTCTGTATTCATGTATTGAAACTTTTCATAATATCTCCACCTCTTGTGTATTGCAATGTTTTTAGTAAAGATTATTCAAACATAACGTTTGAACTCTCAGGGTACTCTTTTGTTTGAGAGTCAAGAGCCCAGAAACTTTTCTGTGAGTTTCCATCTGGTTAATATTTTCTAGCAGAGTTTAGAAATAGAAGTCAAAGGTCAAATATTTAGAGTCTAGGGAGGTCTTACTAAATCATGCTTTGGTAGTGGCCATTTGCACTACTATACTGATTGATTTTCTACGTTGATTTGTCTGATAAAGACGTGGCAGCTGGGGTTGCTTCAATCTACTCAGTTCTATCTCCATGAATCTGGGTACATATCTGAGTGAATTTGAACAGTGGTGCAAGGTGTATCGAAGAACATGCGTCTCTTTAGTGCTCCCAAGAGGTGAGAGTTCTTTAAGGGAAGAAATTCTGTCTTACTCTGTGTATCCATCTTTTTATCCATTTTGCTTGACAGGGTGTCTAGTAAATATTAAGCACTTAATAAATGCTTGCTGAATACTTGATAATTAAAGAAATATTTATTTGGTTGTTTGTCTGTACTTGACTCATTTCTCTCCTTCATCAGCACCATTTACTTCCTAACTAACTCATCTTTAATTCTGCTATATGGTTGTGAATATTTAAAAAATGAAAAATTGAAAATGTTTAATTGCTTTTCCATAATGTATTATCTGTGACATCAACTACCTAATCAATATTTTACCTCTAATTGAATTTGCACACATAGGGACATTATAAATGATGTCTTACGCACTCAGTTTTGTCTTCTGAATCCTCAAAGCTGTTCCTTTTTCCTCCATCTGTCCCATTATGCTCTGGATTTGATGATGATGCTACTATCAGCAATGGCAGGCATATTCATAGGATGAGTGAAAGACTCATGCAGGAACTGATCACTAATTAGTAATGCATTTCCCATAGTGAAAAATTGGCCTAAAGTTTCAAGGAAAAAAGAGTAGCTGAGGCTGAAAATTAGTCTGCCAGTTCAGGCCCATAGCAAATTGCTACTGCTCTCAAACTCAGGATCTTTACAATGGATAATTGAAGATTCTTTTAACTAAAACATTGTAAATGGCATAACTATGATGATCCTATTTGGAATTCAGCCCTTGTTTTCAAGAATTTACTGTTTTGAAAAATGTTTGATAAATTTATTGCAGAAGAGAAAATACTTCTGCCAACTACGTAAGTGCTTTGGACATAATTTGTATTCCTGCTGTTACATGCAGGAACTTGTGCCAGAGGAAAAAAAGTAAAAAGAAATTTTGTTTGGAAAGAAATCAGCAATCTGGAAAGGTAGTTTCAATCTATAAATATCTCTCTTAAGGAGAATTGAACACCAGCTAAATTCAGTCTTAAGAAATAAAACACTGAAGATAATCAAAATATTTCATTCACTTAAAAATGCTTATGCTGGATATGTTTGTGATGCACTTTTAAATATGAATGACATCTGAGGATTATGATAAATTATTTTGTAAGTGAAAAATATAAAGCCAGTACATCTTCTGTATCATAAAATGCAAGTACCATGCTGAATTGGAAATAACATGTGATAGAGTTGAAAGAACTTGATTAACATCCTGGTTTGGTCATTTACTAGTCATTGAAAAACCTCATTTATGAAATGAAATGAACTACTCCAAAGTTGTGAGGTTTAGATAAAACCTTTTTTTGTGAAACTGCTTTGCAATTTGTGAAGCACCATAAAAATAAAGGCATAATTTATTTTAAATAATTATATGACATAGGATACTCCAACTACAGACTTCCTAGTTAAGTTTCTAGTAACTACAGCGTTCTATTTGTTTAGTAAAGCATTGTTACACAATTTCTAATTTTGGTTTATAATATATTGATCCCCAACATGATTATGTCACAAAAAAAGAAACATTGTTTATTGAATGTAAGTAAGTGTCATTAAGTCAGTATTCTCTCCTCTCTTATTCTGTCTCATTCCTTTGTAAGCCAAACCCCTTCACCTTCATGGGAGGAAATAATTGATCATGGCCTAGAGTTAGTATTAGATACATATTTGAAAACACAGTTTCAGAACCAACAGATATCCACCAAAATGGTTTATAATCTGTGAATACTAATTTCTGAGGTAACTTATTTTTTTTGCTAAACTCACATGAACTCCCTTATATATTTTGTGACCTTAGGCCTCCATCACTGCTTCTTCTTTATTGAATTTCTACAAAGGTATGGGTAGAAGATCAAAAGGAATATCTATTTTTCTAGATCCCCACAATAGGATCTAGTGTTGTCCTGTTATTGAGCATATAGAAAAATGAAAGCCAGTGGAAAAGAGGAACCCAAGAACCTTAATATTGTTTTGTGCCTTAATGGAATTCACCAAGTTCTGAATTTCAAGAATGTATTATTTCTATTTTTTCACCTCTGTCAATGGCAATAACAACTTCAAGAAAAATATTATAATTCAGACCAAATTATCCATAGAGTTGTCATGAAAAATTACAACTTATATCCATATATCAACATTTCCCTATAAAAAAGTTCTGTCTATTTCCACATCATTCAATTGAACATTATAGTTTTGTGTTAAAAATATAATTAATGTTTAAAGTTGCATGGACAAAATGCTCTCAATATCCTAGAATCTAATCAACCTTTATAAAAGGAATCTTCAAATTGTGCTAAGTTTTCATGGAGTATTTGTTGGGAAAGTTGTCATTTTCATTAGCAGCTCTGAAAAATAATCGTTCAGAAACAGATTCATTACTCTAAAATTATTATACTTTCTTAACTCATTTTGTAAGCAAAATATCTACCTAACCATTGAAATGTAATGTTTGATACCTGCATTTTAAATCATACTTTCATTGTACTTTGAATCTGCAGTGTTGTTCTGGTCATCTTCACAAAAAAGGTAAATATATTTCCATGAGATGTTTGCTAGTCTGTATAGTGACACAATCAAATTATTTATCACATAAATATTGATAAAAAACTGGACTACAAATATCTGGATCAAACATATATGGTCCTTAACTAAATGTTTATGGTCAAATATCAGGGAAATTCTGAATCTCCTGAAATTGTGTGAAAAAATGATTGTCTCTCTCTCTGTTTAGGAATGTTTACTGGTAGGGACTGTATTCTCAAAGTCTGTCACCCACTAAAATATAAAGACCATTCTAAATAATGTACATGAATTTAAAAGTTATATTTATTTGCTTATTTGGCAAAAACATAAATGTTTCCCTATGTCTTCTTGAATTAATTTGAATACTGTGAATTCATAGAATATTTGCTTTGCATCTGCCTTAGACATCTGTAACATTCTACTTGTATTATCTTTTTGGGGGGACTTACATCATCATATCCCTTCTCCTGGTTGTAAGGTTTTTGAGGGTGGGCCTATCTTATTCATCTAAATTTAGCACAGCCAGAAACATCTAAAGAGATATGCATTAAATTATTTATTGTGAATGTATTGAGCACACAGACACTCTTTTAGGAATTGCTGAAAAACAGCAAGCAAGTCACCCCTTCTAATAGATGTGAAAAGTACTACAGCAAAGTATACAGCAATAGCATATGACAGGGCACTCTGGTTTCCTTCTGTAGACATGGTCTGTCATAAGAATTAGTCTATACAGCTTTACATGAGATTTGTGGATAAACCTAATTTCTTTTCCATTAATAATGTTAAAAATTATTGAGTGCTTCTTTACTTCACCATCATTTGGCCATGCCTAATGTATCATGTTAAACTTTTGGATATTTATTGACTTTAATATTACACCATTGATCTATCATTTAGTTGTCACTCAATGATATATTAATTTAGTTATTTTTGCCTCATAATGTATTTTAATATACAGAAGGGCTGGTGGTATTAACCTGTCATTCTTTTTTCTGAATATTATATTCTCAACTACAAGTTATCAAAAATTGAATTTAAAACAAAAACGTTATGTTAAGATTTTTATTTTGATTTCTATTTATATTGGTTAGGAATGTATTTGGCTGGAAATAGTGGAACCCAGAAAGGCAGCTCTTAAAATATATAAATGTATCTCATGCCACGTGAAGTCTGCATGTAGACAATCTAGAATTAGTGCCATAACTCCATGGTGCCATAAGGCACTCACATTGTCCCTATTTTCCACTCTTTCACCTTTAACTTTTAAGGCCTGGTTTTTAAGCTTCTCACCTTAAGATAGCTCACCTACCATTATAATTTCAGGTCCATGTTCTAAGCAGAAGGATGTAGGAAGAAACAAAAAGAAAAAACAAAAAACTCAAACAAACAACAAAAAAAAAACTTATTCCTAATGTCCCAGGGACTCTAACCTACTCACATTCTCTTCTCTCATTGACCATAATAGTGTTACATGACATCATAAGCAGTGGAGGCCAGAGAATTGAGTAGTAGAGATTTTTAGCTTCTAAAGTTAAAAAACATAAGCAACAAAAGTATTGATAATGCTTTTCTACAGCCAGTCCAGAGTCTGCAATTGTATTTCATTAAATTATGAAATATTTGTTGTGTGTGTATGTGTGTGCATGTGTGTGTGTCCACCCTTAAAATGACAGGGTGTTTTTCTACATAAATTCTAGCCTTCTCATATAATCTCTCAAAAAGGATAACAATTAGCATTTATTGAAGAGAACTTGCTACATTTTAGGCACTGTGCTAAGCACTTTGCATATATTAATTTATAAGTAACCCCATGAGGTAAAATAAGCTATTATTTCTGTCTTACAAATGAGGAAACTGAGACACAGGGTAATTAAGCAGCCTGCCAGAAGTTACATTCAGAGCATGAAGATGGCAGGATTCAGGCCCATACAATCTGACTCCACAGTCTGTGCTCTTAATCATTACTAGAAGTTGCCCATTTTTGAAGAAGAGGGTGAGTGCAAAGAAATGGTAGTTTTAAAAAATATAATTACAAATGCCTTTCATCTATTTTTAGTGTCTTTTATATTTACATTTTTGTTGCTATTTGAGGGAGAGCTCTATAACCCTCCTCTTTCTATCACTCTTTTTTTCTTGTCTTGTTACTCATCTTTTCTTCACTCACTCCCTTCCTCCCAACCTCCATTCCTCCTGACCTTGTGTCTCTCTTCTTCTGTTCCCTCTTCTACCACTTCTTCTAATTAATATATATTTATGAAGCTATTGTTTGTAGCATTGTCTGTAGTTCTCATGGATGTTAATTCCAGTGGGAACCAAAACCTGCTGGGGAGGAGTCATTATTTTAAGTAGGGTGGTGTGAAAAGACCACACTAAGAGGATGATGTTTGAGAAAAGACCTGAAGGAATGGAAGGCGGCACCATATGACTCAGAGACAAGAGCCTTGAGAATATTTATGAATGTTACTCGATTCATAAGTGTGAAACTACATGTGCACAAGTTTATTTACTATGTCAGTATTTGTAACAGCGAAAGATTGGAAATAAGCCAAACATCCATCAAGAATAAAATATGGGGCCAGGCACGGTTGCTCATGCTTGTAATCCCAGAACTTTCGGAGGCTGAGGCAGGAAGATCACTTAAGCCAAGTAGTTCAAGCCCAGCCTGGGCAACATAGTGAGACCTTGTCTCTACTAAAAACAAACAAAGAAATAAAAACAAAACAACAACAACAAAAACTAGCTATGCATGGTGATGCATGCTTGCAGTCCCAGCTGCTCAGGAGAATGAGGCAGGAGGATCAGTTGAGCCCTGGAGTTTGAGGCTGCAGTGAGCCATGAGTGTGCCTCTGCACTGTAGCCTGGGCAACATAGCTAGACCCTGTCTCAAAAAAAATAATAATAAAGTATAGTACATCTACACACTGGAACATTAATCTGTCAAAAAAGAATGTAATAATAAACTATCCAGAAAGTACATTAAGAAAACAATTCTATTTACAATAGCATCACAAAGAATAAAGCTTAGTTAAGGAGGTGAAAGACTAACATACTGTAAAACTATAGATCATTGATGAAAGAAACAAGAAACACACATAAAGTAGAAACACCTCCTGTGTTCATGGATTGGAAGATATAATATTTATTGTTAACATGCCTATACTAACCAAAGTGACCTACTGATTCAATGTATCTCTGTCAAAATCCCAATGACATTTTTCATAGAAAAAGAAAAAAAATTCTAAAATTCATATGAAACTACAAAAGACCACAAATAAACAATCAATCTTGAGAAAGAAATCTAGAGGTATCATTCTTTCTGATTTCAAAATATATTACAAAGCATCAAAATAGTATGGTACTGTTACAAAGACATATAAACAAATGGAGCAGAACTGAGAGCCCAGAAGTAATTATACCCATACATGGTCAACTAATCTTCAATAAGGGCACCAAGAATACACAACACCTTCAATAAAGGTGTTGGGAAAACTGGATAACCATATGCAAAAGAATGAAATTGTACCTATTTTTCTTACACCATACACAAAAATCAATGTAAGACCTAAAACTGTAAACTCCTAGATGAAAACATAACGGAAAACCTTTGTGACGTTATCTTGGCAATAATATCATAGGTATGACACAAAAAGTACAAGAAACAAAAATAAACAAATAGGACTGCATTAAACTAAAAAGCTCTGCACAATGAAGGAAACAATCACCGGAGTGAAAAGGCAACCTATGAAATGGGAGAAAATATTTGCAAACCATATATCTGATAAGGGGTTAATCTTTGAAATGTATAAGGAACTGCTACAACTCAATAGCAAAATAAGAAAAAGAAAAAAAAAACCCTAGTAATTGGATTTAAAAATGGGCTAAAAACTTTACTAGACATTTCTCCAAAAAAGACTAAAAAATTGCTGTATTAGTCCATTTTCACACTGCTATAAAGAACAGCCTGAGACTGAGTAATTAATAAAGAAGGTTTAATTGACTCACAGTTCTGTATGGCCTGGGAAACCTCAGGAAACTTACAATCATGGCAGAAGGCAAAGGGGAAGCAAGGCGCATCTTACACGGCGGTGAGAGAGAGACTGAAGGGGAAGTGCCACTTTTGAACTATTAGATCTCATGAGATCTCACTCACATTATGAGCACAGCAATGGGGGAAATCACCCCCATGATCCAATCACCTCCCATGAGATCCCTCCCTCAACACCTGGGGATTACAATTCGAGATTCGATTTGGGTAGGGACACAGAGTCAAACTATACCAATTGCCAATAGGTATATTTTAAAATGTTCAACATCACTAATCATCAGGGAAATGCAACTCACAACCACAATGAAATATCACCTCACGCCTGTCAAGATGGCTATCATTAAAAAAAATAAAGAATTGTTAAGTGTTGGGGAGGATGTGGAGAAACTGGAACACTTGCACATTGTTGGTGGAAGTGCCAATTGGTATAGACACCATGGAAAATGGCATGGAGTTTCCTGTAAAAATTAAAAATAGAACTACTACATGATTCAGCAATCCTATTTCTAGGTATATAACCAAAAGAATTGAAATCAGTGTCTCCAAGATATGAGCATTCTTATGTTCATTGCATCATGATTCACAATAGCCAAGATGTGGAAACAACCTAAATGTCCACCAACAGATGAGTAAAGAAAATGTAATGTATATACATTATTTAGCCTTACAAAAGAAGAAAATTCTATAATATGTGACAACATGAATAGACCTTGAAGATATTATGCTGAGTGAAATAAACCAGTCACGGAAAGACAGATACTGCATGGTTACACTTACATTACGTATGTAAAGTAGTCAGATTCAAGAGAATCAAAGAGTGGAATGGTAGTTCCAGAGGCTAGTGGGAGAGATAAATGAGGAGTTACTAATCAATAAGAATAAAGTTTTAGTCAAGCAATACAAATAAGCTCTAGAGATCCACTGTACCTATAGTCAATAACAACATATTGTACACTTAAAAATTTGTCAAGAGAGTAAACCTTATGTTAAATGTTCTTCCAATAATTTTTTTAAAAGAACAATAATGACCTACTATATACTGACATGCAAAAATCACCAGGATAGAATATTAAGCAAACAAAACAAGATGTAGAACTGTGTAATGTATGCTTGTTTTGTTTGCTTAAAATTGTGTCCTAGTAATTTCTGCATATCAGTGTCTAGTAGTATTTTTTTTCTTTTTTTAAAATTATGGTAAGAACAATTAGCATATAGAAAATTTTCTTATATAAAATATATGTATGTATATGTATACCTGTACTTATTTTTCAAAACAAATGGAGAGAGAAGCTAAAAACTAATTAAAATAATTACCTAAAGATTATGGGTAGACATTTGGGGGACAACTATAACAATTCAATTAAGCTAATAATTATAGAATTAAATTGACCACCTGATGATGCAGGTATTTTTTGTAGTATTTTTCAATTTTCTATATGTTAAAAATATTCATAATTTAATGTAAAAAAATTAAAATGCAAATATTAGACATGATTGACATGTTGACCTTTATCTGTTAAAAAACTAAAAATATAGAAATTGAACAAAAATCATGTCATTTTTTGCTAATTGCCTACTTGTTTTAAATTTGTGGCATGGTAAATTTGGCCATTGTCTAGCAGGGAGAATTAAATTCAACTCAGAAGTAACGCTAATTGGGAAAAAATAGAACTGGATTTTTATTTGTATAGAGAAAGCTGAAGAAATAACATATTAGTGTTTTCAGGGTTACAAGAATTTTTATAAAATGCAAAATGTCTAGCCATTTTCCCCTTCTGGGAATAGAGAATAGGTCTTAATACTAATTATAACAGCCAGCATTTGCATAGCACTTTATTGTTCCCAAAATATGTTCCTGTCTCCGGATAGAAATGGTTGTAGCTAATCGAAGTGAGCTACTTAGAATAACATTAGATTCATTCTTGTTCTTTAGCAAAGACAACCACATGTCAGTTGGGTTGTGCAATTGCCCAGTGGTTAGAAAGAAGCAATGCATAACCCTTTGGGATTCCTTCCTGTTTGTACTTTTATATCTCCCAAACTTCGTCATATAAAACTAACTATGCTTCAATAAAACAGTAAATCCAGGGTGCTCATTCTCGAAAGAGCAGCACTCTAATTGGACCTGAGTCTATTAATCCACATACTGGTGTTTTGCCTGAAAGCCATATTCAGCAAATGATATTTCTGTAATAGAAACAGTTATTACTGTAAAAGTAAATCTCTACCATTTGTGTAAAGTGGCACTTCTTAGTTTTAAAACACATACAACACCCCTAATACTTTGGATTCTAAGGAAGGTTAGCCTTTTAACTGCTGGCAATGAAAATAGGATTTTCTTCCTAGTTGCCATGTGTTTCCTAGAGGAACGTGTGATCAAAACAAATGTTAGCTATAGATATGTTTATATGTTTTACTTCATGACATCTTTCCCATTTGAATTGGCCTCCTTCAAATTCTTAGATTTCAGTAGGGAAGCTTTAGATATCTATTTGTGGACATGTGTTCTTCCTATTCCCTTAGCTAGGTTGTATTTGGTGGAGTCTCCTTCCAAGATGTTTTTCATGTCAGTAAAATTATAGGCCAATAAAAAACAAAATAAGCTTGTCTGGAGTGAGTGATATGTCCTCATGGCAGTGTAACTGCTTATCAAACAAATTCTCTAAAAGCATTTCAGTCCCTTTTTCTGATACAAGTTAATGAATAACTAGGTAAAAAATATTCAAATTAATCTTTCCCCAAGATGAAGAGATTAGATATACAAAACTATAGTAAATCTTTTAAGTTTAACTCTTCAGAGTGTGTGATGTAATTGCTACTGTGGAAGTTAGATCCTTTGCGCTTCACACCAGTTTTCAAGTAGTGGCATTGGACTTAGTTGAGCAGGACTTGGGCATCCACCTGTCAGAACGCCTACTGTGACAAGCACCCTGGAGGCCATAGAGACTGATCCTCACCGCCAGGGAAATTGAGACATCTGGTTATATCAGAAGAGAAAGTGAGATGACCTGCCAGGACTCTCTCCATAGGCAGGTGTGACTGCGCAAACCTAAGGAAGTACATAAATTAGGCTCAGTACAACAGAGAACCCAAACATTGCTTGGAAATCAATAATATAATGAGCATTAAAATAATACTTTTGCAAGATAAATATCTCTGAAAGAAAATGATGAAGTACACAACAGATTTTTAAAAATTGGGAACAAAATATAAGAAAATTAGAGGATTAATCTGAAGAACAACTCTGCAATATTACAGTTTCAAAACATGAATTTAAAAAATGAAGAGAATATTATCAAAGGAATAACGAAAGAAAAAATTTCAGACATTTAAGATATGAGCCAGTTATATAGGCTTTCAATGTACTCATCAAAATAAATGCAGTAAGATAACCAAGATATGTGAAATTATCCAAAAAACTCACCAAGAGAAAACAAAATGAATAAAACGACATAATGTTTAAATAAAGTGAAGTAAGTATGGCATTGGACATGCCAAGAGCAATACTGACTATGAGAACACAATGAAGAAATGCATGTGAAATCCTACCTCTTAATTTGGAAACTACTGTTCAGTGTTTTTAGATCCACCCTGCTTATTGTTTTATACATGCAACATTTGTTTAGAGGTTTTTGTTTTGTTGTTTCCATTTTCTTTGCTCATTCTTATCAATTCTTCTTGCATCTCAGACTTTCCTTTTGGAATCCTTTTTCCAGAAATATATCTTTTAGAAAAAATTTTAAGGGGCTGTTGATGATAAATAATTCTCATTTTTTATTTTCTAAAATTATCTTTATTCTCATTTGGTTTTGAATGATACTTAAGCTGGACATTTAATTCTTGGTCTACAGTCATTTTCTCTTGGTTAATAATATTAATATGGTCTATCATTGCCGCCATTTTTGTCGTAACTATATTGTTCTCCCTCAATCCTTTTACAATCTCTTGGTCTGTGGTTCCCCACAGCTTCGGCAAGCAGTGTTTAGATGTGTATCCATTTTTATTTATCTTATTTGGGATTTGAGAATCTTGAATTTCTGTGTATCTTTATGTTCTTAAAAATTCTTATCTACTATTTTTTAGAATATTTTATCTTTTCCATTATATTCTTTGAAAAAAAATGCTTCCGTTAGGTTTATACTGAAACCTCTCATTCTTTTCTTCCTATTTTCTCTCTCATATCTTCCATCTGCTCTACCTTCTGGCTAATTTTTTCAACACTTTTTTATGGCTTGCTCATTTCTCCTCAACAGTATCTATTTTGCTATTAAATCAAATGGAAGTTTATAATTTCAATCATTATATTTTTAATCTCCAGAAATCTAATTATTTCGCATTGCCTGATATTTTAATAGTATTTTATTATTTATTTATATATGTGTATATATTTTTTGGAGGCAGGGTTTTACTCCGTAGCCCAGACTGGAGTGCAGTGAAACAATTGCAGCTCACTAGCCTTAAATTCCCGGGCTCATATGAGCATTCTACCTCAGCCTGCTGAATAGCTAGGACTACAGGCATGTGCCACTGTGCCCAGCTATGTTTTTATGTTTTAATTTTTTGGAGACAGGGCCTCACTTTATTGCCCAGGCTGGTGTCTAACTCCTAGCCTAAGCAGTCCTCCCACCTCAGCCTCCCAAGGTGCTGGGATTACAGGTGTGAGCCACAACTCCCAAATATTTGTTTATATTTTGGTTCAAATCTTATTCCTTAAAATTTAATTAATTCCCATTATATCTCATATATATTTAAAATTTGAAGTTCTTGAGAGTAAGTCCTCAGTGTTCTGCATTCACTGATGGTGGCCTTTTTCCTGGAGCATTGTGTAAATTTTGGATTCTGAGTTTATAAATCCCTTGGCAAAGATTGGCCCTGGCTTCCTTCCAGGCTTCTGGGACACCCCTTGCATGGAACAAATATAAATTAATTTCTGAGTCTGGAGTTCTGGAACCATCAAGTTAGTATAAATTTTAATATTAAACTCATGAGGGAAAAACTTAGGTTATGTATATGTACTCAAGGAAAAAAAATCTGCCTGGTATCCAGGTCATGTCAGACATGTATCTATGTCATTTCCTTTTCCCCATGGACAGATTTTAATCTAGTCCATTCTTCTACTGAGGTTGCAACCTTCAAAAACATTATATGATGGTGGTAGTTCTAACTGTTTACAGTTGCAAAGCTTGGTTACAGTTGATAGAGATTAACAAATCACCACTGGCTAGCTATAGCTTTATGTACTGCTTTATCTTCAACCTTCCTGCTTATATATCTCCATTTATTTTTGTCCCACCAAAAATGTGAATACAATCACTTACAGGAATTTCAGTCATTGATTTCAAATTTGTAAAACAAGCTAATAGTTAATAATATTTTGCCAAGAAGAATACCTGCCAAATATCAACAAGATACATTCACCTACTAATGGACTCCCAAACTATATGAAAAAAACTGACAAAATTGAAGGGAGAAATAGACAACTCAACAATCATATTTGGAGCCTTCAATTTCCCACTTTCAGTAGTGGGTAGACAGCTAGGGAGAAGATCAACAAGGAAATAGAGAACCTAAACACTTAAACCAACTAGACTTTATAGACATCTAGAGAGCAAAGCAGCCAACAGCAGCAGAATACACATACTTCTCAAGTGCATATGGAACATTCTTCAGCATAGACCAAATGCTAGGCCAGAAAACAAACCTCAATAAATGTGCAAGGATCAAAATCAGACAAAATATGTTATTTGACCAAAATGTAATTAAATTAGAAATCAACATCAGGAAAATTTGGGAGATTCATATTATGTGGAAAATAAATAACAGCCTCTTAAATAGCCAATGAATCAAAGAAGAAATTACAAGTACAATTAGAAAATACTTTGAGACAAATGGAAATAAAAATACAACATACTGAAACTTATGAGATGTAACTAAAGCAGTGCTTAGAGGAAAATTTATATAACCGCAAATGCCTACATTTAAAAAGATTTCAAGGCAACAACCTAATTTTCTACCTTAAGAATCCAGAAGTAGAAGAGCAAACTATACTCAAAGCAAGAAGAAGAAAGGAAATAATGAATGTCAGAGAAGAAATACAGTAAATGAGATAAATAATAGAAAAACAATATATTGAAAATCAACAAAACCCACAAGTTGGTTTTACAAAATGGGAGAAAATTTTTGCAACCTACTCATCTGACAAAGGGCTAATATCCAGAATCTACAATGAACTCAAACAAATTTACAAGAAAAAAACAAACAACCCCATCAAAAAGTGGGTGAAGGACATGAACAGACACTTCGCAAAAGAAGACATTTATGGAGCCGAAAAACATATGAAAAAATGCTCACCATCACTGGCCATCAGAGAAATGCAAATCAAAACCACAATGAGATACCATCTCACACCAGTTAGAATGGCAATCATTAAAAAGTCAGGAAACAACAGGTGCTGGAGAGGATGTGGAGAAATAGGAACACTTTCACACTGTTGGTGGGACTGTAAACTAGTTCAACCATTGTGGAAGTCAGTGTGGCCATTCCTCAGGGATCTAGAACTAGAAATACCATGTGACCCAGCCATCCCAATACTGGGTATATACCCAAAGGACTATAAATTATGCTGCTATAAAGACACATGCACACGTATGTTTATTGCGGCATTATTCACAATAGCAAAGACTTGGAACCAACCCAAATGTCCAACAATGATAGACTGGATTAAGAAAATGTGGCACATATACACCATGGAATACTATGCAGCCATAAAAAATGATGAGTTCATGTCTTTTGTAGGGACATGGATGAAATTGGAAATCATCATTCTCAGTAAACTATCGCAAGAACAAAAAACCAAACACCACATGTTCTCACTCATAGGTGGGAATTGAACAATGAGAACACATGGACACAGGAAGGGGAACATCACACTCTGGGGACTGTTGTGGAGTGGGGGGAGGGGGGAGGGATAACTTTAGGAGATATACCTAATGCTAAATGACGAGTTAATGGGTGCAGCACACCAGCATGGCACATGTATATATATGTAACTAACCTGCACATTGTGCACATGTACCCTAAAATTTAAAGTATAATAATAATAAAATAAAATAAAATAATAAAGTTTATTTGCATAGAGTAAAATAAATAAATAAATAAATAAATAAAAAATATCAACAAAAGCTACTAATTTTTAGTTAGACAGACAAAGAAAAAAAGACTCAAATTACTGAATTCAAGAACAAAAGGGGGGCTATCGTTATTGACCTTATAGATGCAAGAATAATAAAAGAATACTATGAGCAACTGTATGCCAACAAATTAGATAACTTCAATAAAATGGACAGATCCCCAGAAACACATGAACTACTGAAACTGACCCCCCCAAAATATGTAAAATATGAATAGCCCTAAACAAGTAGAGAGATTGAACTACTAGTTAAAACCCTTCTCATAAGGAAAATCCCAGGTCCAGAAAGCTTCATTGTTGGATTCTATCGGACATTTAAAGAAGAATTAATACCAATTCTTATCTAACTAATTTTTATTCAATTTATCTCTGTCCATCCTCATGCCAGTATCACATTGCTTTGCTTACTTCTGCTTTGTAGTTATGTTTTGAAGTCAAGAATAGAAGAGGAGAGGATATTTCTCCCACTCATTCTGTGAGGCCAGTATTACCAACACCAGACAGATATAAAGAAAAAAAAAAAACTACAGACAAATATTCCTTGTGAATACAGAAGCAAAAAATCCTCAACAAAATACTAAAAAGTTGAATCTGGTGGCTTGTAAAAAAGATTACACCCCATGATCAAGTGAGATTTAACCCATGAAACAAGATTGATTTAACTTCTGAAAGTCAATTAATGCATTATACAATATTAATAAAGAAAAGAAACACATGATTTTCTCAATGCAGAAAAATTATGTGACAAAATCCAACACAGTTTCATGACAAAAGCCCTCAACAAACTGAGAATGTAAGGGAATTCTTCAACCTGATAAAGACAATCTATGAAAATCCCATAGTTAACATAATATTTAATGGAGAAAGAATTATTACTTTTCCCCTAAGATCAGAAATGTCTTTAGGATAGATATTCTCACCGCTGCCATTCAACATTGCACTAGATGTTCTAGCCAGGATAATTAGGAAAAAAAAAGCATCTAGATATCCAGATGGAGAAGGAAGAAGTAAAACTATTTCTATTTGCAGATGATAAAATCTCATAAAAAGAAAATCCTACTGTTAAATGAATTCAGCCAGGATACAAGGAAAATTAATATATAAATCCAATTGTATTTCTATATATCAGTAATTAGTAATTAAACAACAAAATTAAGAAACTGATTCCATTTAAAATAGCACAAAGAATGAATGTTTTTAAAAGAATAATTCTAACAATATAAGTACAATACTTGTGTACTGAAAGTACAAAATATTGTTGAAATAAATTAAATAAGATCTAATTAATTGAAAACATCTCATGTTTACAGATCAGCATTGCCACCAAGATAGTGGTCTCTCCAACCTGATCTACAGATTCAATGCAATCCATATAAAATCTAAGTTTTTTTTTCTAGAAATTCATAAGCTGATTCTAAAGTTCATATGGAAATACAAGGGACCAAAAATAGAACAATCTTGAAAAAGAAGAACAAACTTGAAACACCCATTTGAATTGGAGGATTCTTGATTTAAAACTCAACTACAAGGAAACTGTAATCAAGACTGTGATATTTGCATAAAGATAGTCATATCAATAAATGGAATTGGATTAAGAGCCCAGAAACAAACTCTCACATTATGATAAATTAATTTTTATAAGATTGCCACAAAAACTGGTAGGAAAAGAATCACCTTTTCATCAAATGGTCCTGGGACAACTGTGTATCCACATGCCAAAAGAATGAATTTGGATCCCTTCCAAAATTACATACACAAAAATTAGCTCAAGATACATTGTATGCATAACTATAAGGGTGAAAACTATGAAATTTCTAGAATAAAACATAAGAGTAAATCTTTATGATAACAGATGAGGCAATGGTTTCTTGACTATGAGACAAAAAAAGCACAAATAAATAAATAAATAAATAAGTTGTACTTCACCAAAATTTAAAACTTCATGCTTCACAGGACACCCATCAAGAAAGTTAAAAGACAACCCACGGATTGGGAGAAAAAAATATCTGCAAGTTATATTTCTGATAATGGCCTTGTATTCAATATGTAAGAACATTTATAATAAAAGGCAACCTAATTTAAAAATAGGCAAAGAATGAGGATAGTCCTTTTTCTGATTATATGTGTGTGTGTGTGTGTATATATATATATATATGATATATATATATGTCAGGGAAAGGGCATATATAATCAGAGAAAGGACTATCCTCATTCTTTGCCTATATATATGTATATATATATTTCATATTCTTTGCCTATATATATGTATATATATATATATTTCATATTCTTTGCCTATATATGTGTATATATATATTCTTTGCCTATATATGTATATATATACATATATATATATTTGGACATATATATGTGTCCAATAAGCATGTGAAAAGACACTCAGTATCTTTAGTCTTTAGGGAAATGAAAATCAAAAGCATAGTGAAAGTCTACTTCATGCTCACTATGATGGCAAAATAAGAAAGTCAGTATTAATGAATGTATTCATATATCCATGATGAATATATGGAGAAATTGGAAGACTTATTTATATGTCACTGGTAGGAATGTAAAACGGTGCAATTTGGAAAACAGTTTGTACTTCCTTGAAAGGATAAACACACATCTAACATGTGACCCAGCAATTCCACTCCAGATATCTACCCAAGAAAAATGAAAACATAAGTCAGTATAAAACTCATCAACAACTATTCGTAGCAATATTATCCATAATAGCTCCCAAATGGAAATAACCTAATGTCCATCAACTGAAGAATGGATAAACACAATATGCTATTTCTGTACAATGGAATATTGTTCAGCAATCAAAATGATGGAGTATTGATGCATGCTTTGACATAAATAAACCTTGAAAATGTTGAGCTAAGTGAAAGAAGAGAATCACAAACTGGGTTATTACATGATCCCATTTATGTGAGATATTCAGAATAAGCAAATCCATAGAGACAAAAATCAGATTATCAGTTGCTTAAGGCTGAGGAGTAGAGGTAGTAGGGGGTGACTGTTAATGGGTGGGCTTTTTGGGAGGGTGGGTGTTGAAAATGTTATAAAATTCTACTATGATGATAGATTGCACAATTTCGAATATACTAACCACCACTGAACTATGCACTTTAAAGGAGTGAAATTTATGGTACATGAAATAAAGCTATAAAGAAAAAGAAATAGGCCCTGGACCAGTTTCTATTATCAAAGGAAAATAATTAAAAATAATGCAGCTTTCTATATGAACAATATTTCAGGGCAAACCAAAAGCCTTGAATGATAAAAGAAAGTTTTTCTTGAAAAGAAATTCCAGCAAATAAATATGAGAGAATTGATAGAAAAATCACCACTTTGTAACCCCTAAAAAACCTAATTTGGACAAAGATCACCAAAGAATGAAGCTATTGGGTAAAAGACTGATTGGTAATTCTATAGTAGAGGGCTCCATCTGTCACCACCTGCTATGGTCGGAAAGTTTGTGTCTCCTAAAAATTCATATGTTGAAATCCGGACCCTCAAGGTGATGATATTAAGTGGTAGGGGCCTTTGGAAGATGATTAGGTCATGAGGATGAAGCCCTTATGAATGGGATTAGTGCTAGAGGAGCTTGTTTGCCCCATCCATCATGTGAGGACTCAGCTAGAAGGTGTCATCTATGAATCAGAGTGTGGAACCTCACCAGACACTGAATCTGCTAACACCTTGATCTTGGACTTCCCCGTGTTGAACTGTGAGAAATAGATTTCTGTTGTTTATAAGTTATGCAATCTATGGTATGTTGTTATAGTAGCCTGAATGGACTAAGACACTAATCAAATCCATATCTATTTTAGCATCACTAAGGGGTAGACCACCAGGTATTGTATGCCTGATTTGTGGTGCTATATGAAATATGCAGCATCACTTATGTAGTTTTTGGTAAAGGGAGATACAAAAAGATATTAAACCTGAACCTGTTAAAACCTTTTGGGCTGACAGCTGACAGAAAATTTGTGTTGCTGGTAAGAGAAGTTAAATGAAACCACAGAGGATCAAACAGAAACATATATAATATAGGACATTCTGTAGAACAGCTGACCTAATTTCTTCAAGTCAATGGGATGAAATTTTAAAAAAACCTGAAAAGGAATAGTTCAGATTAAGAGACTTAGAAGACATAACCAAACACACTGTGTGGACCTTGTTTGAATCCTTATTCTAATAACCCATGTGTAAAAAAGATAGTTTTTTGGGACAAACGAAAGGTTTTGAATATGGCTTTCATATCAGATGATACAAAGGAATTCTTGCTATTTATGTTAGTTATGATAATGACAATTGCAGTATGCAAGAAAATCTTCATTTTTTTAAAGGTATATTTAAATATGTTGAAATTAAGTGACATGAGATTTAGGATTGCCTCTAAAATACTTCAACTAAACATTTAGAATGCAAAGTATTGATAACTGATCTATGTAATAAGTATAGGGAGTTTGTTACATATTCTCTGTACTTTGTGTTTGAAAAATAATTGTGATTAATTTTATTTTAAAAAATATGTGCCGATGAGATTACCACTTTCTCTCATTCTTCTCTCTCCACTTGCATCCATTGAAGTACATGACACCCAGAGTTTTCAATTATTCAATCTGGAGGTGTCATCACAGTGAACATGCTATACAGTAATAGTAAATTGCAGGTGCACAAACTCACATTTCTTATCTTATTTTGTACAAGATGGAGCATTAGCCAATACATTTATGTAGGACCTTCTAAGTCTTACTATTATGATTTTTCTTTAAGCGGTGAGAAGCCAATGAAGGATTTTAAATAGGAAAATCACATTAGAGAGCTGACTAGGTCACTATGCCTTCCCTCTGGAAAAATGAATGAGAGAGTAAGGAAAGGGAATGAAAGGAATGTAGTTCAGTCAATAATATATTCATTTAAATATATTTATTAAGCATTTAGTATATGATAGGCATTCTTCTAATTACTGAAGTAATGTAATAGTAAAGGCTGTTGATGATCATAATTTGAATTATAGTAGTCGTCAAGAAGAAAATTGAAGAACTTTGACTTATTTGAGAGATATTTTGGGGGTAAAATTAACAGGAAAAGACTTGGAAGTAGTTTAATAATGGAGGAGTCAAGATTAGATTTCTGACTTGAGACATAGGATGGAATATCTACAGTGAAGAAGACCAGGTTTGTAAGGAAAGATAATAAGTTGTATTTGAGCATGTAAAGCATGATAGATTCATCAAGTAAATCAGTTGGATATATGGATCTGTATTTTAGGAGAAAGATTTTGGCTTCCAGGAGTTTTTTATATAAATTTGTGATTGATCCACCAATACAAAAGTGGCATAACTTATCACCTTCCCCTTAACAAGCCACTTTTCATGAGCTCAAGGGTCACCTCTATTGATTTTTGTCAATTTATCCTGTTACAATTGTCTACTCCTGCCTTTGTCCCCTGTTATTCTGGCACAGGCTGCTACCATGGTGTCTATCGCCTCTTCATTGTACTCGTTTTTTGGCTGTCTCCTCATATTTGATTGTAAGGCCTTTAAGGACAGGCATCGTGACTTCCCTTTGTTAGCAAGTGTCTGATACTTTGTAAGCCCTAAGTAGTATAGGTAGGTGCCTAATAGTATGAATATGGAGGCAGATTAAAACATTTAAGCTCGGGAATATAGCTAGTGCTACAACATTAAAACAGTAGGCACTCTCCAGTATCTTTCTAAAACAGTCCTTTAGGATAAACGGCAATAGCAATCCCACCCCTCAACTCTCCCCCACCTCATCATCACCTTAATACATGTAGCAAGTAGAGGAATGGAGCTCTGAAGTGGATTGTGTAGAAAATTTTAATGAAGCATTTTTTAAAGTAAAGAAGCTAAATCACTAATAGCCGGATTACAAACACACCACAGAAATAGATAATAATGAGGAAATTCTTAATGTTTTTATTTAACCAAGTAGCAACTAATCAAGTGTGTCATGAGATGTCAAAAGGGAGGAAAAACGTTTCCTCTACTCTCTTAGGTTTATAACTGGGGTTTGCAAGTTAAACTGACCAAAAAAAAAAAAAACACAGATTAACAGGAGAAAAGGCATACATATGTTATTGATGTTAATATTTTTACATGCGTAGTTAGAGAGGGGTTCACAGAAAAGAAGTTAAAATCCCTAAGAGGTAGTTAGAACCAGGGGCTTATAAATCATTTTAACAAAGGATGATAAATTGTGGAAAAGTGACTGGACAAAGAAAAAGAGGTTTAGCCTTCTAAAAATGGTAAATTGTGGGAAGGTAAAAATATGGAAAAACTAATGTAAAGTAAGGATTGTTTAGTAAAGATTCTTATGCCGACTACTCTCCAGTGACAAGAGTAGTCTCTAGTGATTAAGAATTGTCTCTTTTTCTTGATATGGGAGAAGAGAGCAGGAAACCTTCATAAAAGGAAATTTATGCCCTATTTTTAGTTAGAAAGTGGGAGGACAGAGAATTCTTCCTTCATCTGCTGCTTCTTAGTTGCTTTGAACTCAAAATAATTCTTATGCCAAAGTAACGTGTTTTGGGGTGGCCTGTTCATAATTCTTATGCCAAAGTTACATATTTTGGGGTGGCCTCTTCTGATCCCTTTCAGTCACATAATGCAATTATAACTTCTAATATCAATCCATATCACTTTGCTTTACTGAATCTCAGTTTCTTAACTATAATATAAAAATTACAGTAAGATAATCTCTAATGTTATTCTCAAGTCTCAAATTTCATGAGAAGATATACTTTTTATCATCTGTCCTACATGATTTTCACATTCACAGAAACTGTAATTTTATAAGAATATCTAATAAAGGATATGCTCTGGAATATTCTTCTTTTTTTTGAGATGGAGTTTCGCTCTTGTTGCCCAGGCTGGAGTGCCATGGCATGATCTTGGCTCACTGCAACCTCCGCCTCCCGGGTTCAAGTGATTCTCCTGCCTCAGCCTCCTGAATTAGCTGGGATTACAGGCATGCACCACCATGCCCAGCTAATTTTTATTTTTGGTAGAGATGGGGTTTCTCCATGTTGGTCAGGCTGCTCTCAAACTCCTGACCTCAGGTGATCCACCTCCCTCAGTCTCCCAAAGTGCTGGGATTACAGGCGTAAGCCACCATGCATGGCTTATGCTGTGGAATATTCTATAGAGAATATGAAGATTAATCATAGAGGACCTTAGCTGATCCCTTCAGTAGACAGTTTACCAAAAAGATCTAGTCTTTCAAATGTCATATTAGATTTTGTAGCTGAAGACTTTAAAATTTCTGGAATCAACTACTCAGTCTGTGACATAACTTAATTGTACACTTTAAAACAGGATTGTGTTAAATGTGGTTTATTGCATATACCAAAATGCTGTCCACTGGATCACAGTATCGCATTCATGTGGTATAAAATTTTAGTGCCTGTCGGAATCCATATTATCTTTAGAGAGCCATTAAGGTATTCGTTTTTTACTTATGATTTCAAACATGATTTAATGACTAGATATTACCTAAGTTTCCTAGATTCTGGAGAAAGTAAAAAATATATTGACTATCCATTTTGTCCCAGTTTGTATCACCCATATGATTATTTAAAGTGTCTACATATGGCAATGCAAGCAATTACCAATCTAACCAGACATCAAAATCTTAGAGTATGAAGACACAAGAAATTTAAGACAAAGTGTTGTTATTTCAGCCTGTGGACAGATGGGGGGACTTCATACACTTTTGATCCTGGTGTTGTCTCATTGGGATATGTTTGTGCCTCTTTCAGGGTATTGATACCTCAATATAATTTTTCTTTTTTCTTTGCTAAAGAATATGACCAATAATGTCAAATAAGATTAAAAATAAAACTCAAGTTTTTGTTTTTTCCTTGCTGGTCTAAAGTAGATGCACCAGCCATTAGCAAAATTGATGAGCTTGAATCTGTGTCATTATTCTAACTGATGTATCAGAGCCTCAGGGTGATTCTGCCTTTGGCATCACTGAAATTTAATGTGAACAATATCACTCGAAACAATTACATAATAGGGCCTTTATTGTTGGCTCATTAGCATCCAGAGACAGTTTTACAAGGGATTATTCCCTTCTATTCGGCAGGAGGTTTTTCCTTTCTTCTCACTGACATTGTGTTTTTATCTGAGAAGATTGCTGTGAGTGATCAGATGCCAAATAAAACATGAGCTTTTTATCTAAGTTCTACAGGAAAAAAAAAATGCCCAGGGAAAGTACTTATTCTGCTACTAGAGAAACTTTAGATTGGAAATTAGAATTGTAATATGCCATGGTGTCATATTAAAACTAGGACCCAGTGCCAATTTCATTATAATCAGTTTACCAAGCATCCATGGAAACAACTCTTTCACTGACTAAATTACTATACATACCCAAATTTTGGAAGAGAAATCTACACAGATGCAGAATCTAAATAGAACAAAGCAGAGCAAAGAGTTGGCAATATTCCACTGAAATAGGGCAGTGGAGACAAATAGTTTGTGTAATTCAGCCATTTCCCCAACTGCACCCCCACAAGTATTTTTATTATATGAATTCATTTATTCATTTATTCAAGGGTTTGTTGAGCATCTACTGTATGCCAGGCACCATTCTAGAAACATGGGAAACAGCTATGATCTCAATAGTCAAAAATCCCTGCCAGCAAAGAGTTTATATTTTAGTAGAGAGAAACAAAAAAATTAAAAATGAAGAAAATGCATGCTTCTAAATACTATGGAGGGCCAGGCGTGATGGCTCATGCCTGTAATCCCAGCACTTTGGGAGGCTAAGGCAGGTGGATCACATGAGGTCAGGAGTTTGAGACCAACAGGGTGAAACCCCATCTCTACTAAAAATACAAAATTAGCTGGGCTTGGTGGCACATGCCTGTAATCCCAGCTACTCGGGAAGCTGAGGTAGGAGAATCACTCAAACCTGGGATGTGGAAGTTGCAGTGAGCCAAGATTGTGCCATTGCACTCCAGCCTGGGCAACAAGAGCCCATCTAAACTCCATCCAAACTCCATCTAAAAATACATACATACATACATACATACATATACATACATACATACATACATACTATGGGGGAAAGAGCTGGAAGAGGGATAGGGCATCCTAGGGGTAGGTGATACTTTAGTTTAAATGCAATGATAGGAAAAACTGCACTCAGAAGTTGACATTTGAGCAAAGACCTGAAGGTTAGTAATGGAGCTAGGCAGATAAGTGAGGAGAAATCCCGAGAAGTGGAGTGAACAGCAAAGGCAAAGGGCCTGAGAAGAGAGTGTCTGGATTGTTTCAGGAAGAGCTGAGAAGCCTATGTAGTTGGAAAGAAGTCAATGAGGAGGTGAATAGTTGGAGGTGAGGTTAGACAGCGAAAGAGGAGATGACATTATAAGGTTTTTGGCTTTTAGCCTGAGAGAAATGGGAAGCTTAATGGCATGGCGATCAGTAGAATAACATGGTTTAATCTGGCTGCTGTGTAGAAAATAGACTGAAGGGAGAAGAGGAGGCAGAAACAGGTACTACAAAGGGTTATTGCAATAATCCAAGCAGGAAAAATAATGGCTTAGAAAGAGGTGGTGACAATGAAGATAATAAGAAGTGTGCAGACTGAATATTCTATTCAGAAAATAGAGTCAGCAGAACACGCTATGGGGTTGGATACAGTTATGTGAGAAAAAATAAATCAAAGTCAAATAGTTTTAGCCTGAAAAAGATACAGAAATTTACTGAGCTGAGAAGAAGATGAAATGTGCATGAAGCACCTTTGGGGGAAATTCAGGAGTTCAGTTTTACGCATGTGAATTTTGAAATGACTGTTACACATCTAAGTAAAGATTGCAAGAGGTAAATTAAATACCAACTCTGGATATTAAAGAAACTTTTTTCTCAACTAAACCTTAAATAGTATTATTAATAAGAACTTCTGAGCAAAAGTGGTATTCATTTGAGAACAGAATGGAAGCATGTGAAACCTAATAAAACTATGCTGCATGGGAATTGAGGTTGTAGAATGTCAATTGGCTCTCTCTCCCTCTTTCCTGGACTGTGGGATGTCTTAGCACTCTTTCTCTTTGCACATTTACTTTTTTCTCTTTCCTGATACCTGATTTCCTCTGCCAGATAACACATGGGTTTTTATGGCAGCAGTGTCAAACAGGATATATAAAGATGACTTTCCACCGTTGCTACCAACAGCTAATTAACCCTCTTCTTCCAAAAGAGAATCTGGCCAGTTTGTGTTTAGTATCTCCTCCCTGAGCTAAGCATATAGATCAGAGAGAGATTAGAAGCACCAGTATTATAAAATTCTTAATCTAGACAATAATTATGAGCAAAATTTTCCTAAAAATAATTAGATTTTTTTCCTTGACTTCATATATTGCCATAACGTAATTACATCTGGAATAATAGGTTACATACCTCTTGGCCACCAAATTGAGCTGCCAATCTGGATTTGGGACTTTGTGTGTATAGAGTTACTTTTAATAAACTAAAGGAATGGATTTAAGGAATAGTATTAAAGGAATTGCTAATACAATAATCTTTTCACACACACATACACACACACACGAGCACATTCATTATTCATGATCTTCTTGGTCCTGGTTTTCTTGGGCCTTGTATTAGTCCATTTTCAACATAGCTGAGACTGGGCAATTTACAAAAGAAAGAGGTTTAATGGACTCACAATTCCATGTGGCTGGAGAGGCCTCACAATCATGGTGGAAGATGAAAGGCACATCTCACATGGCAGCAGACAAGAGAAGAGAATGAAAACCAAGTGAAAGGGGTTTCCCCTTATAAAACCATCAGATCTCATGAGACTTATTCACCACCATGAGAACAGTATGGGGGAACTGCCCCCATGATTCAATTGTCTCCCACTTGGTCCCTCCCACAACTCAAGGGAATTATTGGAGCTACAATTCAAGATGAGATTTGGGTGAGGACACAGGCAAACCCTATGATTCCACACTTGCCCCCTTCCAAATCTCATGTCTTCACATTTCAAAATAAATCATGCCATCCCAACAGTCCCCCAAAGTCTTAACTCATTTCAGTATTAACTCAAAAGTCCACAGTCCAAAGTCTTATCTAAGACAAAGCAAGTCCCTACCACCTGTGAGCCTGTAAGATCAAAAGCAAGTTAGTTATTTCCTAGATACAATGGGGGTATAGGCATTGGGTAAATACAGCTATTCTAAGTGGAAGAAATTGGCCAAAACAAAGGGGCTAAAGGCCACATGCAAGTCTGAAATCCAGCAGGGCAGTTAAATCTTAAAGCTCCAAAATGGCCTCCTTTGACTCTATGTCTCACATCCGGGTCATGCTGTTGCAAGAGGTAGATTCCCATGGTCTTGGGCAGCTCCACTTCTGTGGCTTTGTGGGGAATAGCCTCTCTTCTGGCTGCTTTCATGGGCTGGCCTGGAGGGTCTGTGGATTTTCCATGTGCAGGGTGCAAGCTGTTGGTGGATCTACCATTCAGGGATCTGGAGAACGGTGGCCCTCTTCTCACAGCTCCACTAGGCAGTGCCCCAATGAGGACTCTATGTGGGGGTGCCCACCCCACATTTCCCTACTGCACTGCCCTAGCAGAGGTTCTCCATCAGTGTCCACTCCTGCAACAAATGTCTGCCTGGACATCCAGGCATTTCCATACATCCTCTGAAATCTAGGCGGAAGTTCCCAAACTTCAATTCTTGACTTTTGTGCACCCACAGGCTCAACACCACGTGGAAGCTGCCAAGGCTTGGGACTTGCACTCTCTGAAGCCATGGCCCAAGCTGTACTTTGTCCCCTTTTAGTCACAGCTGGAGCGGCAGAAATGCGGGGCACCAAGTCCCTAGACTGCACACAGCAGAGGGACCCTAGGCGCAGCCCACGAAACCATTTTTACCTCCCAGGCCTCCAGGTTTGTGATGGGAGGGGCTGTTGCAAAGGTCTCTGATATTCCCTGGAGACATTCTCCCCATAGTGTCTTGGGGATTAACATTTGGCTCCTTGTTACTTATGCAAATTTCTGCAGCCAGCTTGAATTTCTCCTCAGAAAATGGGATTTTCTTTTACATTACATTGTCAGGCTGCAAATTTTTCAAACTTTTATGCTCTGCTTGCCTTATAAAACTGAATGCCTTTAACAGCACCCAAGTCACCACTTGAATGCTTTGTTGCTTAGAAATATCTTCTGCCAGATACCCTAAGTTATCTCTCTCAAGCTCAAAGTCAGACAAATCTCAAAAAAGGGCAGGGACAAAATGCCACCAGTCTCTTTGCTAAAATATAACAAGAGTCACCTTTGCTTCAGTTCCCAACAAGTTCCTCATCTCCACCTGAGACCATCTCAGCATCTCAGCCTAGATTTCATTGTCCATATCATTATCAGCATTTTGGTCAAAGCCATTCAACAAGTCTCTAGGGATTTCCAAAGTTTTGCACATTTTCCTGTCTTTTTCTGAGCCCTCCAAACTGTGCCTGCCTGTTACCCAGTTTTAAAGTCACTTCCACATTTTTGGGTATCTTTTCAGCGGCTCCCCACTCTACTGGTACCAATTTACTGTGTTAGTCCGTTTTCACGCTGCTGATGAAGACAGAGCCTTTAATGGACTCACAATTCTGCGTGGCTGGGGAGGCCTCATAATCATGACAGAAGATGAAAGGCACATCTCACATGCTGGCAGACAAGACAAGAGAATGAAAACCAAGTGAAAGGGCTTTCCTCTTATAAAGCCATCAGATCTCGTGAGACTTATTCACCACCATGAGAACAGTATAAGGGAAACCGTCCCTGTGATTAAAATATCTCCCACTTGGTCCCTCCCACAACACGAGGGAATTATGGGAGCTACAGTTCAAGATGAGATTTGGGTGAGGACACAGCCAAACAATATCAGGCCTCTTCAGGATGTGATATGCAGTTGTGTTCTGCTAACCCAGCTCTGGAAGGGCAGGTGAGGATTTTTAGCATTTGCTGATTTTCATGGGCTAAATACTCCCAATATGGCTGATTTCAAGCTACCCGCATGTCTCTGAATGCAAAATTGGGAGGAGACATACAGAATTTGCTCTTACTAGTATAGCACATCACTGGACAGGGTCCACATTTTCCGGATATGTAGTAGATCATAGGATCCCTTTCCCCACCAAATCGGGAACTTAGGGAGATATTCAGACTGGAAATATACATTTGATAAACACTAACAAATTCATGATATTTAAAGACACAGGACTGAACGAGGACATCAAGGGAGTGAAAAAAGAAGACAGTTTGAGGCTCAGAATATGATTTCAGGTCAGAGAAAATGGAGAATCTCTAAATATTGAGAAGAAGTAGCTCAATAAGGTAGGAGGAAACTAGAGCGTTGACTCACCTGGAAATCCTGCAAACATCATTCCAGATGAGACTGGAAAGATAGGAAGCAGCCAGACCTTTTAGGGCTTTGCAGATAATCTTCAGAAATGTTTTGTTTATCATAAACTAGTAATTGCTTTATGTCTTGAATTGAAAATTCCAAAGATTTCAATATGTTGTATTTCAGTTCTAGCATCTAAATAAAATTTAATTTTTTTTCAGAATGTTAATTGATTCAATCCTATCAAATCGGCCAATGTTTCAAAATATATTAAAAATATACTTTTTTGTTAGATGGATTAAAGTAATCTTATTTATTTTTGGTTTTAAAACTAGAAATTTTCTGTATTCTGGAGAAAAAGAATGGTCTATAAAATATTATTATAAACTTTAATTTGACCCAGTAGCTTCATATGACCAAGTAATTCATATGTCTAACAACCAGAGAGTGACATAACCCAGTATGAGTGGTAGCATTATTATATTAAATTGTAGATATTTTTTACTCTACTGATTTTTCCTTCATTTAAAGCAAATACAATCTGAAAGCCTAAATTAAGGTCTTGAATAGTCATACAAGATTTAAAGCCTTTTCAAAGAGCAGAAAGATGTGTGTGCTCATTATCTTATGTACATATCAGACTCAATTAGATAAAAGTTAGTAGCTGAAAATGGACCCACAAAATATGTTTAGTTTTTTTTATTGCAGAAAAATGCATTTCTTATCTCTCTTACCACATAAATATTAATCTGGTTTCATGTTAGAGTCATAGAATAATCTCCTAAACTAAAGGACCAGTGAGTGCCATTTGTGAATAACATCAACAGTTTCGGATGATCCCAATCATCTGTCACTGCACATTGTCATCTCAGCTGGGCAACCCTGGCAATATTGCAGCAGGCTATTGTTTATTGAGAAAGCTAATATTAGGAGGAGATGTGATAAGAATGCCTTAAAAAAAACTAATTGAATGCTATCTGGTTTTTGGCAATAGCATCTTGTATCTCTCTGTAGTTTATCGCTTTAGAGTCCTTTATTCAGTCTTTTTATAAAATCCCATTATTTAAAAATTGAGGGCAGAGTGATGGCATGTAAGGAGTTTTATATATTAGTCTGGTACTCAATGATAACCCTTTCTTCTCTACTTCTCAACAAACCCTACTTTATTGAAAAACATGGGAAAACCTGCAGAAAATATTGAGATCTGAGTCACAAAGTCCCAGGGTTCACTTAAAACATTTTCCAAATTTTTATTGTAATTTGGATAGTAAAAAGCAAAATCAAAATGTATGAAAACATTATTAAGTGTGGGGTAGGAATATTTCTATAAAATCACGCCCTTTCTAATGTTTTTCACCTGATTCTTCTTTTGAGGTGGTTACAGAATTCCCAAACAGAGCAAATAGATGGAGAGATGCATGATAAAGAAAACACAGCAAAATATTAATTGTACAATTTAGGTGGTTTCTCTGTGTAATTCTTCCATGATTTTAATATGTTTGTAAAATTTTATAATAAATCATTGGAAACAAAATACCTAAATATTCAATTTCTGGCCTTATCAGTGAAAATTGAACAGACGTTTGTTCGTTTCATTAAATGATTATTTATAAGTTTAAATCAAAATAACCTTGAAGCATCCAATTCTGTTTTCTGAGAAAATTTCATACTTCCAATCTGAATTTGAAGAAACATAAACCGGGAGGAAGAATCAATGAATTCAATGGAAATATTTAGGAAAAACAGCAGCAAGAAAATAGCAATGATAATTGTAGTTCATATTTTTGTAAAAGACCTGGAAAGAGACCAAATGACAAAAAGTGCTTATTCTTTCCACAGAAATGTATTAACCTGATTAATTTTTCAAACTAATGTTTAAAACACTTTGAGAGTAGAAATTGTTTACTACATGTATTTTTACAAACCTCTTCCTGATTGCCATCCAGAAACAAAAAGTAGAAACTAACCCAGATCCTGGTGATATGGACTTTCCTTTATGTTAGACTTCTCTGATTTGACCATGGTGTCTGGGACTTAGACATAGTTCTTGATCTCTTTGCTTCCTCCCTTCCTTCTACAGGGAAAGAAGACAAGAACAGAAATATCAGATGGCCTGTAGGCGCCCATCTATGTAGTAGCACAAATACCAGCTGAACGTAGTTTTGGTCAGGTACAAAGAAACAAATGCCTGTTGGTTTTCCCAAATGTTGTTTACCCTTCTGATATTCTTCCCAACAGCCATCACATATAAATATGTATGGTATTTATTTTAGGGTGCAGCTGAGTACAAATTAAGCAAGGTGCTTCGATACCAATATGTATTCTTCGATATGAAGTTACTGAGCTATTTAACTGAATGGATTTGAGACTACCTTAATGGCTACTTCTCTGTTAAATTTTGCTAATGTAACTTACCTGCACGTTGCGCACATGTACCATAGAGCCTAAAGTATAATAATAATAATAATAATAATAATAAAAAGAAAGGAGACAGACAAAAAAAAAAGAATATCACACACACACACATACACACACACACACACACACACAAAGAAGATGTGGCAGAGGCAAGGAACTTGGCATAATCTTGTCCTCTAGTTTTTATATGCATGTCTTGAAGACAATTATATTTTATGGCAAAAGCCAAGTATCAGGTAAAAGCACCTAAACTCCTTTTTTGAAACATAACATTCAGGGCAAGATCAAGCAGCAACAGCAGCAAAGCATATAACCACAGTGGTAAAAGGTGAGTGGAAGGTCAAGGTTGGCAGGAGTTGGGAGCTAGGTCTCAGGACATGTTTCCCAGTATAAATACACCAGAAAACAGGAAAGCAAACAAACAAAACTTCCTTTCATTAATAACATTATTATTTTAAGTGTCTTACAACAAATAAAAATTTGAACATTCTATTTCTAGAATTTTCTTTTTCTATCAAAATAACATTCCTAAACTGGAATGTTATCATTTTGGGTTTGTTAGGCTTGGCTGTCAAAATGGTTTTCAAAGATGTTTTTGGAGTAGTGAATGGATGAAGTTACTGAGAAAGGGGGATGGGATGAAGAAGACTGACTGAAATTCATGGAGAGACAAAACTGTAAAATAAGTCAGCAACACAGTGTCTGAAAGGCATTAGCTACAAGAACTTCTATCAGGCAGCACTAATGCAGTTTAAACAATGAATACTGTATCAGTCAAAACCCAGGGCAGGAAATACACACTAGAAATGTGATAGATAGATAGATAAATAAATAGATGGATACAATAATTAAGTACTTAAATTTGTTGGAGGGCTGAAAGGGTGATTTCTAGTTTGGGCTTCCAGAAATGACTCAGAACACTAAAGAGATGACCTATCAAGGATGCTACCACCTTGGTGTCTAACATCGGATTGGAGTTATGAATTCAAGAACATACCCCAGGTGGGGATCCTCAAAATCAGGATGTGAAATCACGAAGATGCCATTGCTGCTGCCACTGCTGCTGCTACTGCAAATGCTTCTGTTCTAGATACCAGCCTTTCTAACACTAAAGCAGAAAAAACTCACCTTTCCTTGACCTTGCCTGCAAGAAGAACTAAAAGAAAAGGTGAGGGCAGAAAAAAGGTTTCCACCTTATTTCTGTCTTCTGAATCTTAAGTGAGTGTAGCTAATTGGTGGAAAATAATTAACATCCAGAGTTTGAGTTCCACGGGCCTCTGAGAAATAGGTTTTAAAATTTCTAGGTGCTCTAGATCTAAAAGGTGGCCAGGAGTGAGGAGTCAACCCACAATATCCGTGACAGAATCAATATCCACAAATAGAAAATATTTATAAATGCTTTTATAACCATTTTATATTTTAATTCCTGGGCCTAAGATTATAATGTCAATAATGAAAACAAATTTGTATAAAATACACATATATACCTGAATTAAATATTTATGCAGGTAATTTATATTCACTTAATAGACAAAATTATAGTCTGTTGACTAGCTAGATTCAAATCCTGAACAGCCATCCATTAAATATAATGTACAAGTTATTTAACCTCTGTGAACCTTCGTTTTCTCATTCTTAAAATGAGAATTACGATAGTAACATCTCATAGGGTTAGTGTCAAGGTTAAATGAGAAAATGCAGGTATAGTGCTTATATGGTGTCTGATTCGTTGCTGTTATTGTTGCTTTTGGATTCAGACACCCCACTTATACTACTTAGGTTTGAAGTCCAGTCATGGAGTTTACTAGCCATGTGACTGCGAGAAATTTACTTGTAATTTCTATGCCTCAGTTTCCTCGTGTAAAATTTGAGATTACAATTGTAGGTGTCACGTAAGTGTAGTGATTTAAAAAATAAAATAATATATAAAGTGATTTCACTAGTGCCTGACACAAAATAAGATCCAGAGTATTTTTTAAAACTTTCTACATTTAGTTACTTCATTTGCTTTCACAATATCAGTCTAGTCAACATTTTCTTTCAGAAGATTTAACACAAGGTCTTTATTTTTACAGTTTTTCTGAGAAGCATCACTTACCTATTCTTTTTATTATGTCTTATAGACACAGATTTCATGATAAATCATCTCAGGCATGAAACTGTCTGGATTGGTACACAATATTCATGTGCTATTCAGATATGGTATAATGGATATTATATGTAAAATCTTTACTACCAGTATAGTAGATGCCAAATGATAAAAATTCTAGGATGTAGCACCACTAATTTTGTCCCTCAAAACCAAGGAACTGTGACAATAGAATGAAGTAAGGAAAAGAGGTGCAATTGAGAGTATGATTACAAACTGATTTTCTTAAAGCTAGTTTGTTAATAAGAAAAAAAATAAAGCCATAACTGGAAAATTTAAGAAACAGTCCTCACTTTGAAAGATTGCTCAGTTTAATGAAAATTAAATAAATGTTATGGTCAGAAAACCCAATCTGCATGTACACCTTCATCCTGCCAATTACTGTCTATGTGACCTTAACTTGTTCTTAAACCTTCTGAAAGGCTATCATGTAGCCCCATATTTGAATGAGGCTTTCTCCATTCAAATATGGGGCTAACCTACAGGTTTCTTAGGAAGGTTACATTTAAGTTTACACATATCTACATGCCCATGGGTTTAGCAGGCACATCCCCTAGAGTTTCTTTTATTCTAAAATTCATGGAACACCTTATATTAAACACTTACTTTTATTCATAAAACTTATCGGTAATACAGTCTATGAGTTCATAAACAATAGTACAACTTTAGTTTACAAAACAAAATGTAAATTTAATGTAAAGATAACTTGAAGAAATACAACTAAGCTTACAAATAATTGAAATATATTTATCCGAAAATGTAGGTAACAGTCAAGCTTAGCTTGATTGTCAACTGCAGTTACTGTGGGTTAAAGCCCAAGCTTTGGCATTTAGTAGCTCCTTAATCTTGAGCAAGCTACTTAAATTGTTAGCTTTAGTTTCCTCCTTAGTTGTGAATAGGGATAATTAAAGTACTTATCAGAAAGTTGTTGGAAGAATCAAATATCAGATATTGTTTTTAAGTATTGGTTCAGATTAATTACAATTTTTTTAAAGCTTGAGAAATTCATGAGAAGTATCAAATGGAGAAAAAGGATTTGGTCATGGTTAGAACATGCCACTGGATCTTTAGGAATGGCCATCCTTAGAAGCAGAGAAATGCTACACGTGAATCTAGAAAAAGTAGAATTGGGGCTTTTCATGAATTAAGCAATGTTTTATCTCTTCACTTCCAGTACTGTTTTGAGAAGAATAAAAATGCTGCATTTTCAGCCTCAAAATTAACTTTCATGATCTGTCAGCAGTGGTAGAATGAATCTTGGAGAATCAGGGACACAGCTAGGTCATATTTCTGTGGAGCTTTATGTAATAAAGAGGTATTGACTAACCTTAGTTTTCCTCACAAAATCCGAGGTCCATATCAGTTCTTGCTAGTGATACCAACACAATCTAAAAGAACAAAAGAGGTAATTCCATCAGCCTTCTGGCATGATGGAGCTTGAAAAGATAGATACTCTTGGAGACAGAAACACGGCAGTTGTGCCTCAGCCCTTTGGAGGTGGATAGTTAATAAATGAAGTCCTTATTGGTGAAAATAAGTGGGTTCTCCTATCCTGATCAGAGGACACTCAGAGCCAGCCTCAGTATTACATTGGAAATTAATCTTTATTATTTGTTTCCAGTGTGGCAGTGGGTCACCGGCAGAGTTGATGTTACTGCTAGGTGTTTCTCAGGCCTGGGGCAAGTTCCTTGACTCCAGAGTACTTTGGTAGTAGAAAGTTGCCCCACATTTGCTTACATGTTGCAAAGAGTGACATCTAGTGGTAATTTACAACTTTGAGCATATTTACCCTATAAACACATCCTGCTCCCAGCCCTTCCATAGATGTAGACCCTGTTTGATAAGGGATTACATACTCATCTTAACAACTATGCTTACTCAGAAGTTGTCATTGCCTAACTTCTAGGTCTAAAAGAAGGAAATTTGAGAAATTCCCCTGACTGAGTCTTAGAATATTTCCAGAGTCATGCGCATATAAGAAGGGAAGGGTGAGACGGCAGGGAAATTGGGCTATGTACTGATTATATCTTAGATACACCAGGTAGATTTATCTATCTGATTTATCCATAAAGAATTAACAAAATAAAAATACACATTTGCTAGAATTTAATGTGGTGTGTAGGTGGAGGAGTAGGGTTGTGTGTTGGAAACCTATCAGAGTGAAAGAAGAATTCTATATTTCAGTGGTCTACACATCTGAATGTAGACACATAAGTGGTAGATACAGAAACGTATCTACAGGGAAAGGTTAGAAGAAACAACTTGGTGGTCAGTTCACTGGAAGAAAGAGTTGTTTGCTTGTCTGCAAGTGCATTCACAGAGCCAGCACACTCTTTTTACAAAACCCAATAAACCCCATATAAGGGTGTGTGTGTGTGTATAGTGTGTGTATAGAGTGTGTATAGTGTGTGTATAGTGTGTATGTGTGTTATATATATATATATATGCAAATGATGATAAGCTATTACTTGTCCTCTGGGTGGAGGAGGACAAAAAAGAGGAAAAGGGGAATAATAACAGCTAAAGTTTATTGAGAAATTATTATACTTCAAATTAAGTGCTTTATGTATATTTTCTCTTTAAATTCCTATACTAATCCTTGAAGGTAGGTTCTGTTATTTTCATTCTACAGATGAAGAAATGCAAGTTCATCTTTCTTAAAATCACAGAGATGTTAAGTAGAAGTGCCAATATTTGGACTCTGGTCTTAACGAATTCCAAAGTTCATGCTCATAAACTCTATGCTAAAAAAGTTACAACAGGTGGGATGTGGTGGCTCAAGCCTATGATCCCAACACTTTGGGAGGCTGACACAGGAGGATTGCCTCAGGGCAGGAGCTTGAGACCAGCCTGGGCAACATAGGGAAACCCCCTCTCTACAAAAATAAAAAAATTGCCAGACGTGGTGGCCCCAGCCTGTAGTCCCAGCTACCTGGGAGGCTAAAGTGGGAAGATCTCTCGAACCCAGGAGACTGAGGCTGTAATGAGCTGTGATTGCACCACTGCACTCCAGCCTGAGTGACTGAGTGAGACCCTGTCTCCTAAATTAATATATTGAATAAGAATAAATAAATATTTTTAAAATTATTGCAAGATTTTTATCACTTTCTGGTGAGATATTGCTTTGCAAAGTTTGTCTATTAAACGTTGCTATCTAAATCCCATTAAGATAATTTGGATTTCAATTAGAACCCAAAAGATTATAAGCACAGATGGTTTGAACCTTCTTTGCTCTTTCTCATTGTGCACATATATCAGAACACTTGTTTAATTTTCTTATGATTATTTCTTCTCAGGCGATTTGGCAATTCAAATCTTCACTGCTGTTTTCCTAACATAGTTAAAATAAAGTGAATAATTAAGCACTTGCTTGAGAATTTTCTGGTAGATCATCATAGTAATGCTATACCACTTTTATGACAAGCTGTAAAAAAAGGTTAAGGAATATACCAAGTTATGTAGAACATTTGGGGTAAAATGCATTTGTACACTTTTTTTAGGTTTTAAAAATGTCTTTTTTAGGTGGGCCTCTTCCTTATGTTAATCTCATATATTTGTTTGGAATATTAGGATCTAGGTCAGCTCAGAGAAATGTATTTGTGCCAGCCAGGTGTGGTGGCTCATGCCTATGATCCCAGCAATTTGGGAGGCCAAGATGGGAGGATCACCTGACGTCAGGAGTTCAAGACTGGCGTGGTCAACATGGTGAAACCCCATCTCTACAAAAATACAAAAATTAGACAGGCATGATGGCAGATGCCTATAATCCCAGCTACTCGGGAGCCTGAAGTGGGAGAATCGCTTGAACTCATGAGGTAGAGGTCGCAGTGAGCTGAGATCATGCCATTGCACTCCAGCCTGGGTGACAGAGCGAGACTCCATCTCAAAAAAAAAAAAAAAAAAAAAAAAAAAATATATATATATATATATATATATATATATATATTTGTGCCTTTCACATTGACTCTAATGTCTTTAACTTTTATTACCCTGTATTTTCCAATCATTCTCCTTAAAGCCTCAAAAAAAGAAATATGATGAAGAATTTCAAATTCAAAGCCCTAAAACTGATCTCATATTTTCATCTTTCATGTCCTTGCTTCTTGGAAGCCTCACCTCTTAGCTACTGGAAGAGAATGAGATCCAGGTAATAAAAATAGCCCCAGCTACTTTTTATATAAACCTGGATGCAGAGCTATTAACTGAAAATGGATTTGTTATAATTGAACCTGAAGGATCCAAAGGTTTCTAACAAGGTGGAAATGGTGGAGTATTCTTTGCCTTAGCAGTCATGAGTACTGAGTATGTGGAGAAAAGTTAAGTTGTCCAGCCATCTATTGAAGGATATACTAAGGCCAAATACATTCTATTTCAGAATGATGCCATACTAATAATTCTATTCTCATAGTTTATAACATCAATACTTTTAAGAAGGATGGTTATATAATATTACCATGAAATACTAAAAGAAGTAATTGATAAAATTCAACAAGTCTAAAACAATTAATTATTTAATTAATAAAAACTCTGGAAGCCAATCTAGAGAGCTGCATATTCAATTTAGGAACAGGAAAGATATTCTTAATAAAGAATATAAAAGAGAAGATAAATGACTTTGTTTTTATATAAATTTCAAAACTTTTATGTGAAAAATAATATAACCAAATCTATAAAATTAATTTGAAGGGGAATTGCACTTTAGAAGGCAGAGGTTTGATACAATGAGCTATTTAAAATAGAGAACAAGGGGACAATCTAATAGCAAAATAGGCAAAAGATATTGAGGAACCATTCGCAAAACAAAAATGCAACAGCTATCAAATATATGCAAAGATGCTCAAAATCACTAATAGGTGAAAAAACACGTGAGATTAACAGCTTTTAGATTGGCCAAAATTAAAACAAAGCAAAATAAAGCAACAACTTCTTTTGCTGGCTGAGACCTAAGCAAAGATGCACTGTTCCACATTGCTGGTAGAAATATGACTTTCACAGAGTTTTAGATAGCAACTTAGCAATATCTATTCAAATTAATATGATATATACTTTTGACTCTGCACTTCATGTTGGAAATCTTATCGCATGGAAATAAGAGTATACTGAATAAATAAGCATACTTATTGTAGCATTATTTTTAGTTGGTAAAACTGGGCAACAAAGAAAATGTTAATCAGTAGAGGAATATTATGGCCCATTCATATAATAGAATACTATGTACTACTTAATGAATTAGAGATACACTAGTTGGCTTGGATAGATTTCAAGAGATTCCTCTTGAGTAAATAAGTCAAAATGTGAATAGTATGATATAATTTCTGTAAAACAAAATAAGCATTATCAAATATTTACTAAACACTCATTTATCTGTAAGATACTCTCCTAGAGTTTAGTGTAGTGATATAGGGAAGTGAATTACCTCTGTTTTGAAGTGAATTACTGGTGTTTTGTTTGTATACAGGGCATACATATAATAAAGCACACAACAATATAATGTAGCATGGAACTCTATAAAAAATGAGTGATATAAATAGTGCTATGGTTTCCAATGAGTTGCTGTAAACATTTCTGAAATCATATGTGGATCAAGACTTATCTATAGCTCAATGAAACATGTTACTAATAGCAGTCTTAGTTTCTCATAATAATAATGATAGTATTAGGTATTGGTAAACAGAAAAATTGAGATAATATAAGTACAGCACTTAGCACAGTGCCTTGCACAGAATTAAATACATTAAATGGCAGTTATTATTCTCATTGTTAGTTTTTCTCATTGTTTGTCATTATTAGTTTTTCAAGTCCTGTTTTGCAATTGACAAAATATGCAATTATTTCAAATATTTTTGAACTTCCTGTATTTTTTCCCCAGAATTTTATTGTGAAAATTTTTATACATACAGGAAATTTGAAAGAACTTGTTGAGGAACACATCCATTCTGCCATTCACCCATCAAACCATATCTTTTTTTTAATGCATTTTAGAGTAAGTTGTAGATATCAATACATCCCCTAAATCTTCTTGTAGTTTCTTCTGTTTGTTTATTTGGCTTGGTGTAGTTTTTCATGCTGTTATGTATTTTCTAAGCTAATGGACTTTCCACTCTCTTTTTGAGGACAATGAAACATATAGTATTAAAAGTGGTAAACATTGACATAGAGTAAAAAGATTATAGAATTTAGAAGACAAAGTTGTTACCAATGTCTGGGAATTCATCAAACAGACATGAACTTGAACCTCCTATTGAAGGATAGCCAAGAAACAGGCAATGGAGCAAACAGGATGAAAGCATTCAATGAAAAGAGATATGGGAAGTTTTGGAGGTAGGATCATGGAGGAGTAGACCGATTTAGCTGGGAAAGAGGATTGAAATAGGGTTCTTTCTTTCTAAAAGCCATAAGTAGTATATTTTGCCATTATGTTTCTAAAATTTGTTGAAAACTACACCCTAGGTTTTCACAAGCCAGTCTAAAAAGTCTAGCATCTAGCCACTATACTGTTGGTACTCTTTTATTAGAGCTATAATATTTTCTTTTGTATTTCTGTTATTTTGCTTTAATGTTTGGGTTACTGGTGATAGCCCTCCTATATAGTAAAAAAGGTGGTACCACTTTTTAAATGAACTTTTCAATTTGGAATAATTTTAGATTTATAGAAGACTTACAAAGATAATACAGAATTCCCTCCCCTACTTCTCCTATTAACATGTATGAGATAACTGTGGTACAATTGTGAAAACTAAGAAACTAACATTTGTACCTTATAATTAACCAAACTCTGAACTTTATTTGGATTTCACTGGTTTTCCCACTAACGTCCTTTTTCCATTCCAGCATCTAATTCCAAATTCCACAGTGTGTTTACTTGTCATGTCTTATTAGGCTCATCTTGGCTTTGACAGTTTCTCAGTATTTCCTTGTATTGATGACCTTGACAGTTTTGAGGATTACCGATTGGGTATTTTGTAGAATGTCGCTCAATTTGGATTTGTCTGACTTTTTTAAGCTTAGATTGGGGTTACAAATTTTTGGAAAGAGTATCACAGAGGTGAAGTGTCCTCATCATATCAGTGAGAACATGCTATCAATATGACTTATCACTGGTGATATTAATCTTGATTACCTGGCCAAAGTAGCGTTTGTCAGATTTCTTCATTATAAAGCTACCCCATCCCTTTACACGATCTGTTTTATGAAAGCACATAACTAAGTCTAGCTCACACTCAAAGGATGGGGGTAGGGGACAGGAATTAAAGTTTTCTTCTGGATGTGGGAGGTATCTATAAAACTTATTAAGAATTCTTTTGTACTAAAATTTTCTTCACCATTTATTAATTATACTACTAAATATTCATGTATATTTCTTTTATAGTTTGAATTCTAATCTAATACTGTATTGTTTTGTTATTGTTGTTGCTCAATTTTTTCCAGATTTAGAGATTGGGAGCTTTTTCAGGTTGGCTCCTGTGTCTCTTTGACATGTCCCCATCTTATTGTCTTTTGTGCATTTCCTTACTTGCTGTCACTACACAATTCTGCAGGCACATCTTGTATTGCTGCTATCCCAGCCCTGGAATCATCTATTTATCCAAGGAATCATGTTTCCTTTACTTGGAAAATAGTATTTAGAAACTGGATGTGCTCATTGCTACTGAAGTGTCACTATTTCCAGGCCCTCTCAGAGGGTAGAAGTAGGAAATATATTTATGAATATGAACCCATATTTGTAAACATATCTATAATTATATGTATATATAATCCATCTGTATCCATGTGCATTTTGTCTTTAGCCTCTAGTTTCCAATCAAAACACTGATTTCCAGAGTTACTTAGGTTAGCTCCTTTCCACCCCTTGCCCTTCACTGAGTTGAAATCACTTTTAATGAACCTTATATTTCCAGGTTGCACAGTGTATAGGGTTTCAAACTCAAGTATATCATGTAGAAAATATTTTCCTGTAGGTAATCAGACTGACTTCTTTTATTTCAATATTCTATAAGCTACATTTTGACTTTTTATGATGTTCTTATTATTTATATGTGCCATCTAATTTCATTCTCTATTCTTTCTTACTCTGTGACTGGGTACCAATTTATAATAGGCCTGCTCTCTCATTTCCTTTCATCTGGTGCAGACATCCTCAATGCAATCTCATCTCCTTGCTGGCCTCCTCTGTGGCATAAATCATGCCACCTGGACCTTAGGAGCCATTAGTTGGCATTCATTCTTAATATCTGCTGTAATTCCAGCAACTGAATGAATATACTCTGTCCTCTTCTTATCCTGGCCTTAGATCTTTTCCGGTCAGTCAGCCTTCTCAGAATTCCCATACCCCTTGGGAAACTCAGCAGTATCAGTAGCTCTCCTTATTCCACCTTGAGCTGTGATGTGTTCTGTAAGGCTGCAGAAACATCATCTAGATGGTGCCCAGAGCTATTGCTATAGCCCCCTTCAATAAAACTCCTGCACTCCTGATTTTACCCAAAACAATACGTGACTTTTATCATTGAGATTTCTCTTTTTCTATTCCTCCAGTGTGAGGGACAATGGGAGAGGGTGCCTGGCCATTTTACAAGAGTTCAGGATCTCATAAATCTCTTCTATTTTGTTCCTTCTCCAGTCTTCCAATTCAGTTTTTGTCTCCTTAAAATTGGAAAGGGTTCTTATGCCATTACATAATCTTCTTTACCATATGTCTCTATGTGTTAAATTCTTTAGGTTCTGTCTGATATTTTGGATCCTAAGAATGCTATTGATTCTGAACAAAGTCATACTATTCCAGTAGAATCATTACTTTTGAAAGTGTTGTTTATGTTTTATGCTTTAAAACCTTCTTGAAATGCACTTGTCTTCATTATTCTTGGGTTTTTCTGCTTGAGGGCAGTGAATATATGGAATGCCAGAAATTTATTCACTTCAATTTAAGTAGCTATGTTTATTAAATAGCTATATGTCTTCCATGTTTGCAGATTATTAAAAAAGGACCTGATTATTTAAAAACTCAGAAATACAATATGTATTAGCAACTTATAATTTTTTCCATGTTTCAAAATTGGTAAACATAAGAAATGAAGTGATTTGTTTCCAGTCACCCTTTAGGAAACCATTATTCCTGCCTGGATGATAGACTCAGGAGCTAGGAGCAGTGAGGGTTGGAAAGCAAATGTTTAGTATTTCAAAACAATCTCTGGACTATATAACCACATACATATATATATGTAGATACATATATAGTCACAAAAATGGTCACAATCTCTGCTGTCTATGAAGACAATCCCAATAATTGCAATAAATTCTACAAATTCTCCTTGGATATCTTGCATGCACTTATAAATACATCATTCTAGACTGTAACATGGAATTCCATATTCCTGGACCCACCCTACTTCAGTCTGCCCCCATTGCAGTGATGTCTGATGCCGTCACTCTGAAGCTCAGGAAGCCTGATGAAGGTGTCTTGCTGCTGCTGTTGCCACTAGCACCTGTCCAGGCCATGCTGTGGTAATTCCACAAGGGGTCAAGTCAACCTGCAGAAGGCAGAAGGCCCTCTCCTGACATTTCTGCCCTAGTTACCCTGATCCCAGAGCACTGATGCTCTGTGCTCTCAGCAACCCAGGACATTGTTTAAGAGGATAGCTTTTCAGTTACTTCCATTTTCTCACTGGGGACTTCCTCTGACAAAACGTAGGCCAAAGTCTTCCTACTTGTGGTATGAAAAAGTGAGGAAGAAGAGAGTGGAAAGTCAAAGCAAAATAGCAAGAGGCATTCCAGAGTACGTAAAATCATCCAGCTCTACCAACTGCCATTATCTTATTGGAACAAGACTGAAATACTCAGCTCATTCTCCTCTTATTAAAAGTTTTTCCCCAAGAAGTTTTGTTGGTCAGAGGTCCCTAGAAGATTTCTTCTGCCAGTGTTCTGGATGTATCCCTTTGAGAAATTCTGAAGTACACAAAACTTATGTTCAAGCTTGGACCTCTGCTATATAAATATAACAACATTAATTATATTAGTCTGTTTTTACCCTACTGATAAAAACATACCCTAGACTGGGAAGAAAAAGAGATTTAATTGGACTTACAGTTCCACATGGCTGAGGAGGCCTCAGAATCATGGTGGGAGGTGAAAGGTACTTCTTATATGGTGGTGGCAAGAGAAAATGAGGAAGAAGCAAAAGCAGAAACCCCTGGTATAACCATCAGATCTCATGTGACTTATTTACTATCATGAGACTAGCACAAGAAAGACTGGCCCCTATGATTCAATTACCTCCCCATGGGTCCCTCCCGCAACACATGGGAATTCTGGGAGATACAATTCAAGTTGATATTTGGGTGGGGACAGAGCCAGACCATATCATTCCACCCCTGGCCCCTCCAAATCTCATGTCCTCATATTTCAAAAATCAATCATGCCCTCCCAACAGTCCTCTGAAGTCTTAACTCATTTCAGCATTAACCCAAAAGTCCGCAGTCCAAAGTCTCATCTGAGATAAGGCAAGTCCCTTCTGCTTAGGACCCTGTAAAATCAAAAGCAAGCTAGTTACTCCCTAGATACAATGGGGGTAAATACAACCGTCCCAAATGGGAGAAATTGGCCAAAACAAAGGAATAACAGGGCCCATGCAAGTCCAAAATCCAGTGAGGCAGTCAAATTTTAAAGCTCCGAAATTATCTCCTTTGACTCCAGGTCTCACCTCCAGGTCATGGTGATGCAAGAGGTGGGTTCCCATGGTCTTTGACAGCTCCACCCCTGTGGTTTTACAGGGTACAGCCTCCCTCCTGGCTGCTTTCACAGGCTGGTATTGAGTGTCTGCAGCTTTTCCAGGCACATGGTGCAAGCTGTTGATGGATCTAGCATTCTGGGATTTGGAGTAAGGTGGCCCTCTTCTCACAGCTCTCCTGTGCCCCAGTAGGGACTCTGTGTGGGGGCTCTAACCCCACATTTCCCTTCTTCACTGCCCTTGCAGAGGTTCTCCGTGAGGGCCCCACCCCTGCAGCAGACTTTTATCTGGGCTTCCAGGTACTCCCATACATCTTCTGAAATCTATGAGGAGGTACCCACACCTCAATTCTTGACTTATGTGCACCCACAGGCTCAACACCATGTGGAAGTTGCCACAGCTAGGGGCTTGCAACCTCTGAAGCCGCAGCCTGAGCTGTATGTTGGCCCCTTTCAGCCACAGCTGGAATGGCTGGGACATTAAGTTCCTAGGCTGCACACAGCACAGGGACCCTGGGCCCTGCCCACAAAACCACTTTTTCCGCCTGGGCCTCCAGGCCTGTGATGGGAGAGGCTGCCATGAAGGTCTTTGACATGGCCTGGAGATATTTTCCCAATGGTCTTGGGGATTAACATTAGGCTCCTTGCTACTCATGCAAATTTCTGCAGCCAGCTTGAATTTCTGCCCCAGAAAATGGGGTTTTCTTTTCTATTGCATACTCAGGCTGCAACTTTTCCAAATTTTTATGCTCTGCTTCCCTTATAAAACTGAATACCTTTAACAGTACCCCAGTCACTTCTTGAATGCTTTGCAGCTTAGAAATTTCTTCCACCAGATACCCTAAATATCTTTCTCAAATTCAAAGTTCTGCAGATCTCTAGGGCAGGGGCAAAATGCCGCCACTCTCTTTGCTAAAACATAACAAGAGTCACCTTTACTCCAGTTCCGAACGACTTCCTCATCTCCATCTGAGACCACCTCAGCCTGGATCTTATTGTCCATATCACTATCAGCATTTTGGACAAAGCCATTCAACAAGTTTCTAGGAAGTTCCAAACTTTCCCACATTTTCCTGTCTTCTTCTGAGCCCTCCAAACTGTTCCGCCTTCTGTTTGTTACACAGTTCCAAAGTTGCTTCCACATTTTCGGGTATCTTTTCAACAATGCCCCACTCTGCTGGTACCAATTTATTGTGTTAGTCTGTTTTCACACTGCTGATAAAGGCATATCCAAGACTAGGAAGAAAAAGAGGTTTAATTGGATTTACAGGCCTCAGAATCATGGCAGGAGGTGAATGGCACTTCTTACATGGTGGCAGCAAGAGAAAATGAGGAAGAAGCAAAACAGAAACCCCTGACAAACCTATCAGATCTCATGATACTTATTCAATATCCTGAGAATAGCACGGAAAAGATCAGCCCCCATGATTCAGTTACCTCCCCCTGGGTCCCTCCCACAACACTTGGGAATTCTGGGAACTACAATTCAAGTTGAGATTTTGGTGGGGACACAGCCAAACCATATTATAAGTGCCTTGGTATACACAGAGAATTGACTCCAGGACCTCCTGAGCATACCAAAACCCACAGATGCTCATGTTTCTTATAAAAAATGATGTAGTATTTGCGTATGACATACACCTATCCTCTTGGATACTTTAAATGTTCTCTAGATTACTTATAATACCTAATACAATGTAAATACCATATAAATATGTATTGCACTGTATTTTTTAATTTTTGCTTTTTATTGTTATAGTGTTATTTTTATTGCATTTTTCCAAATATATTAGATCCACAGTTAGTTGAATTGAGGTACAGAAGGCTGACTATACTTATATACATTAATTGCCATCTAGAACTATATTTTGCTTTATGTTGATTATGATAATCATCTGATGTGCAGATCCTGATACCGTGTTAGGTAGTGCTTTCACTTTATTTTTTTTTAACTAGATGACTATGAGTTATATAATAATTGTAGTGTTTTTCTCTCTTGTTTATTTCTTGATTAGGAAATGGAGACCCAGAAAGCTCTCAGCTAGTGCCCTTTATATCACCCCACAGCACTTAGCATGAATCTAAACAAACAGGACTCAGTAGATACTCAATGACCTAAATGCTTATTTTATTTTGCAAAACTGTCTGTGTTTGTTTTCTTTCCAAGTTGCTCTACAAAGATTAATTTTAAAGTGTTCACAGGAAGTAGCCAATAGTGTTGAATGATATATAACCTTGAGTAGGTCGTGGAATTTGCATGAAAAATAATAACATGGACTTGTGAATATAAAAATTTGTAGATAATTTAAAAGAAAATATAGGATACAATAATACTTTGAACCTTTGAGAAAAAAATAATATCCCATTTCTGAAAATCCAGCCTATAAATCGTGTATTCAGCATATTATCTATTTTATTTGAACATTTCCACAATTTAAAACTACTTCTTTAAATTGTTGAAATAGAAACAAAAATGTTGTTTCTGATTATTTCCTAATTATCTGCAATAAAAATTACATTCTACCATGCATTCCAATCTGGAAGCTTAAATCTCTAATATTGCTATTTTTACATAAATAATATTTTCCATTGAAAATGTAGATAAGCAAAAAATATAAGGCTAAATTATAAATAAACTCATCATTAATATTTTGGTATTTAATATTTTACATGTATTTCTATCTGTATAACTTTAAAATACCAGTATTATAGGTACTGCTTTTGCATTGAAAAATACATTGTAGCACACTATGGGTTAATAAAATATGCTTTTATGACATATTTTAAAGGCCTTTGTTGAAGTTACTTTCCTCTAGAGATGTTTTTTATTTGTTCTTGGGGACCAACAAGCATTAAAGTTATTTGGGATATTTTTGGATCACACAGGTGACAGGAACTGGAACACCAAACCAAGGGCCAGCTTTGGGGTTATTTATGATCTCTCTACCCAGCTTATGGAAACAGGGAAATTTCCTTGATGTCCCCTTCTTTAGGTTTTTTCATTTTTTCTTTCTTTTTACTTTTCCCTCTCTCCCTCCTTTCCTGCACCCTCCCTACCCCTCAACCCGTGTCTCTCTCTCTTTCTCATTTCCACTCACTCTGATAGCACAGCCTTCCACTGTGGTCTCATGATATACTCACAAGAGTATATCATGATATACTGTCCATTGTGTTCTCATCATACACTCCCTCTTTTGGGTGGATCCTATGCTTTATTCTCTGTCCCCAGCCTACAACCAAAAAAACTGGCTTGGCATTTCAAATATTTACTAAGCTTACTGATTTCACTTTGTTTTTGGCTTTTGCATTTTTCTTCCCTCTTTGCCAGCTTAGTAATGAAGTTAAAATATATTTAATATATTATCCAGGATTTGACTTGTTTTTATCAAAAGGATTGTTCTCTGAGTCTATGCTGCCATATGACAAAAATGAGGATTAAGAAACTCACTCAAAACCGCTCAACTACATGGAAACTGAACAACCTGCTCCTGAATGACTACTGGGTACATAATGAAATGAAGGCAGAAATAAAGATGTTCTTTGAAACCAACGAGAACAAAGATACAACATACCAGAATTTCTGGGACACATTCAAAGCAGTGTGTAAAGGGAAATTTATAGCGCTAAATGCCCACAAGAGAAAGCAGGAAAGATCTAAAATTGACACCCTAACATCACAATTAAAAGAACTAGAGAAGCAAGAGCAAACACATTCAAAAGCTAGCAGAAGGCAAGACATAACTAAGATCAGAGCAGAACTGAAGGAAATAGAGACACAAAAAACCCTTCAAAAAATCCGTGAATCCAGGAGCTGGTTTTCTGAAAAAAATCAACAAAATTGGTAGACTGCTAGCAAGACTAATAAAGAAGAAAAGAGAGAAGAATCAAATAGATGCAATAAAAAATGACAAAGGGGATATCACCACTGGTCCCACAGAAATACAAACTACAATTAGAATACTATAAACATCTCTACGCAAATAAACTAGATAATCTAGAAGAAATGGATAAATTCCTTGACACATACACTCTCCCAAGACTAAACCAGGAAGAAGTTGAATCTCTGAATAGACCAATAACAGGCTCTGAAATTGAGGCAATAATTAATAGCTTACCAACCACAAAAGGCCAGGACCAGATGGATTCACAGCCAAATTCTACCAGAGGTACAAGGATGAGCTGTTACCATTTCTTCTGAAACTATTCCAATCAATAGAAAGAGAGGGAATCCTCCCTAACTCATTTGATGAGACCAGCATCATCCTGATACCAAAGCCTGGCAGAGACACAACAATAAAAGAGAATTCTAGACCAATATCCTTGATGAACATTGATGCAAAAATCCTCAGTAAAATACTGGCAAAATGAATCCAGCAACACATCAAAAAGCTTATCCACGATGACCAAGTGGGCTTCATGCCTGGGATGCAAGGCTGGTTCAACATACGAAAATCAATAAACATAATCCAGCATATAAACAGAACCAAAGACAAAAAACACATGATTATCTCAATAGATGCAGAAAAGGCCTTTGACAAAATTCAACAACCCTTCATGCTAAAAACTCTCAATAAATTAGGTATTGATGGGATGTATCTCAAAATAACAAGAGCTATCAATGCCAAACCCACAGTCAATATCATACTGAATGGGCAAAAACTGGTAGCATTCCCTTTGAAAACTGGCACAAGACAGGGATGCCCTCTCACCAGTCCTATTCAACATAGTGTTGGAAGTTCTGGCCAGGGCAATTAGGCAGGAGAAGGAAATAAAGGGTATTCAATTAGGAAAAGAGGAAGTCAAATTGTCCCTGTTTGCAGACGACGTGATTGTATATCTAGAAAACCCCATTGTCTCAGCCCAAAATCTCCTTAAGCTGATAAGCAACTTCAGCAAAGTCTCAGGATACAAAATCAATGTACAAAAATCACACGCATTCTTATACACCAATAACAGACAAACAGAGAGCCAAATCATGAGTGAACTCCCATTCACAATTGCTTCAAAGAGAATAAAATACCTAGGAATCCAACTTACAAGGGACGTGAAGAACCTCTTCAAGGAGAACTACAAACCACTGCTCAAGGAAATAAAAGAGGATACAAACAAATGGAAGAACATTCCATGCTCATGGGTAGGAAGAATCAATATCGTGAAAATGGCCATACTGCCCAAGGTAATGTATAGATTCAATGCCATCCCCATCAAGCTACCAATGACTTTCTTCACAGAATTGGAAAAAACTACTTTAAAGTTCATATGGAACCAAAAAAGAGCCCGCATCGCCAAGTCAATCCTAGGCCAAAAGAACAAAGCTGGAGGCATCACACTACCTGACTTCAAACTATACTACAAGGCTGCAGTAACCAAAACAGCATGGTACTGGTACCAAAACAGAGATATAGACCAATGGAACGAAACAGAGCCCTCAGAAATAATGCCACATATCTACAACTATCTGATCTTTGACAAACCTGACAAGAACAAGCAATGGGGAAAGGGTTCCCTATTTAATAAATGGTGCTGTGAAAACTGGCTAGCCATATGTAGAAAGCTGAAACTGGATCCCTTCCTTACACCTTATACACAAATTAATTCAAAATGGATTGAAGACTTACATGTTAGACCTAAAACCATAAAAACCCTAGAAGAAAACCTAGGCAATACCATTCAGGACATAGGCATGGGCAAGGACTTCATGTGTAAAACACCAAAAGCAATGGCAACAAAAGACAAAATTGACAAATGGGATCTAATTAAACTAAAGAGCTTCTGCACAGCAAAAGAAACCACCATCAGAGTGAACAGGCAACCTACAGAATGGGAGAAAATTTTTGCAACCTACTCATCTGACAAAGGGCTAATATCCAGAATCTACAATGAACTCAAATAAATTTACAAGAAAAAAACAAACTACCCCATCAAAAAGTGGGTGAAGGATATGAACAGACACTTCTCAAAAGAAGACATTTATGCAGCCAAAAAACATATGAAAACATACTCATCGTCACTGGCCATCAGAGAAATGCAAATCAAAACCACAATGAGATGGCATCTCACACCAGTTAGAATGGCAATCATTAAAAAATCAGGAAACAACAGGTGCTGGAGAGGATGTGGAGAAATAGGAACACTTTCACACTGTTGGTGGGACTGTAAACTAGTTCAACCATTGTGGAAGTCAGTGTGGCGATTCCTCAGATATCTAGAACTAGAAATACCATTTGACCCAGCGATTCCATTACCGGGTATATACCCAAAGGATTATAAATCATGCTGCTATAAAGACACATGCACACGTATGTTTACTGCGGCACTATTCACAATAGCAAAGACTTGGAACCAAGCCAAAGGTACAACAATGATAGACTGGATTAAGAAAATGTGGCACATATACACCATGGAATACTATGCAGCCATAAAAAATGATGAGTTCATGTCCTTTGTAGGGACATGGATGAAACTGGAAACCATCATTCTCAGCAAACTATCACAAGGACAAAAAACCAAACACCGCATGTTCTCACTCATAGGTGGGAATTGAACAATGAGAACACATGGACACAGGAAGGGGAGCATCACACACTGGGGCCTGTTGTGGGGTGGGGGGAGGTGGAAGGGATAGCATTAGGAGATATACCTAATGCTAAATGATGAGTTAATGGGTACAGCGCACCAGCATGGCACATGTATACATATGTAACAAACCTGCACGTTGTGCACATGCACCCTAAACCTTAAAGTATAATAATAGAAAAGTTAAAAAAAGAATATTTACTTTGAAAGATTAAAGATATATTATGTGTACTTGTATTTTTATTTTTCCTAAATGAAATTATTCTTTAAATGTTTACGAAATAATAATGTTATAATTGCCAGTGAAATTTCTTTAAAAAGCTTATTTTATGATATCATAGGGTAGATAAGAATCCAGCAACTATTTTTTAAATACTTATAAAGTATCAGAGACATGTCTGTTTTTAAATTAATAAGCTTTCAGTATTATCATTATTCTACTTTTACAGAAATATTGGTTTACAGAAATATTGAATGGAAAGTAGAGTGTTCCCATGTACTCTCACACCTGCACCCCAGCCCTATTAATAGAGTCTCCTATTATTAACACGTTGCATTAGTGTGGTACATTCATTACAACTGAAGAGTTAATATTCATGAAGTATTATTACAAATATATCTTTTGACATAGAGTTTTGGGTCCTTTCAATAACTGGACAAGATAGATATTATCCCCAGTTTCAAAAGTAGGGAAACTAAGATTGCGTACCAAACCTGGATTCACTCAAAAATGTTTAAGAACAAGAACTCAGGCCCTTATTTTCACATTTCTTTCTATTTTAACTCCTTTGAGTAATATTATATTATAAGTATCTCTTGCTTGATGAAATATATGCTTGGTATTATCAAAGAAATTCATAATAGGAAAGCACTTAATCCTAGGATCTCATTTCAAGAACTAGCATGCATATCTCATGTTTTTCTAGTATAACTGTAGTAAATTAGGATTACGACACTGATCTGTGGTTGCATTTCCCTATGATCTCACTAGGAATGAAAACTACTAATTGTTTTGCAATTACTGTGACCTAATTTGTCAGTTTTAAAAAATAAGTTTTATTGTGTATATTTAAAGTAAACAACATGATGTAATGGGATACATATAAATAGTAAAATAGTTACTATAGTGAAGCAACATAGCCATCATCTCACATCATTCCCATTTATTTTGTTTTTGCGACAAAAGCAACTGAAATCTTTAGTGGGAATCCCAAATACGGTACAATTGTATTGCCTGTGGTCCTCAGGTTGAGCATTAGATCTCCAGACCTGTTCATCTTAAACATCTGCTGCTTTGTGATCCATGAGCTACTTTCCCCCATTTCCTCTCCATCCTCCACCTCTAGTAACCAATTTGATTCTCTATGTGTGTATATTTGACTCTTTTTTTCAGATTCCACATGTAAGTGAAATCATGCAATATTTTTTCTTTCTGTATCTGGCTTATTTCACTTAATGTCTTTCAAGTTTACTCATGTTGTGGCAAATGGCAGGATTTCCTTCTTCTTAAGGCTGAATAATGTTCCATTGTATATATATGCTATAGTTCTTTAATCTATTTATCCAGTGAAATATATTAAGGTTGTTTCCATATTTTGGCCACTGTGAATAATGCTGCAGTGAACGTGGACGTGTAGACAATCTTTACAAGGTGGTGATTTCATTTCCTTTGGGTATATGCCCAGAAGAGGGATTGCTGGATCTTATGGTAGTTCTATTTTTAATTACTTTAGGAAACTCCATACTGTTTTCTAGAATGGTTACACCAATCTAAATTCCCACCAATAGTGTATAAGTGTTTCCTTTTATCTACACTCTTGCTAACATTTGTTATCTCTAGACTTTTTGATAATAGCCATCCTAAGGGGTCCGAGGTGATATCTCATTGTGGTTTTGATTTGCATTCCCTGATGATTAATGATGTTGAGTACATTTTCATATACCTGTTGTCCATTTTTATATCTTTTTTGGAAAAATGCCTATTCAGGTCCTTTTGTAATGTGGCCTAATTTAATCTTGTCGTTATAAGGCCTTGCTCTTTGTCAAATAACAATGTGGAGATACATTAACCCAGAAACAATTCCTTGTTTCTTATAACACCTCAAGTCGTTAATTTCCTTTTAGCCATGTTGATTGTTCTTATAATTTTAACCGGTTTTTGGCAGCTGGTTATGTTTTTGTTTAATAACAACTATAGGACCTAGACAGCAAAGATATACTACCCTATCTATAAATTATTTCTTTGTATAATGGTGGCCACAGTAAATCTATACCTTTTATTTATTAATTGCAAAGTCATTTTATACATAAAGATGGATCTATACAAGCAATCTATATGAATAGTGGTTTATGTTAATTTAAATATCATTATCAGAACTGATTACACTGTAATGTAAAAAAAGTCAATACTGTTTGTCTTAAAAGCAAACATGTGTTGCATCTAATTTATTTCAAATATGACTTTCCCTCAGTGCTGGTAGGAAATTGGTTCCAGAATCTCCCTTGAATATGAGAATCCACAGACGCTTAAGTCCTTTATATAAAATGGGGTAGTATTTGCATATAATGTATACCCATCTTCCCATATACTTTAAATCATCTCTAGTTTACACATAATACCTAATACAATAGCTACACACCTCTTCATTCATGTGGATTCAACATAGTACTTGTGTAGCAAATTCAAGTTTTACCTTTTAGAACTTTGTGAAATTTCTTTTTCTGAGTAGTTTTTATCTGCAGTTCCTTGAATCCATTACTGGGGAACCCACAGATATAGAGGGCTGACTATATTCTGTGTATTAGTGGAACCCAGTTTCACCCATCCCTTCCCTCAATGCTTTGGTCTAACAGTAACTTTGAGTCTCTTGGCACGATATATAAGGTAACACACTACACCCGAAGGAAATGAGCCCAAGTCCAGTCTTTTGCATGTTCCAACACAACCATAATTAGTTTCCTGTAACTTATAGAATTTCAAAAGCATGATACATTACTATCATATTAATTGAAAATATATTAATGTAATTGTATGTTTTGTATTATAGTAAATGGACATCCAGCACTCAAACGAGCTAACATCCAGGTTGTTGGAAAGTTGGTGGCCAGATCCATAAGAGAAAGGAAAATGAGACAACATTATAAGTCATGTAAAGCTGAATGATGTTTCCAACGTATTATTACCTGTAATAGTTAAACTTCTCTACCCAAAGAGACAAGTTAATGTTGGAGGTGGATCAATTCTGTATGAGTAGGAAGAAAGGATAAAAATCTTTGAATACACAAAGAGCTTTGACAAGTTTATCTATAATTTCTAGTATTTTTAGATGAACGCCATTCATTTGATCTCCTTCATAAAAAAATCTGTTTTATCATAATGAAGTGAACCTGCATAGTGTCAAGTACTCCTTTCATTAGACTATAATTTATGTTGTTCCATTACCAATAAATACCATAAAGAAACTTTAAAATTCTTATTTCTAAAACTCATGAATCTGGTATACAATACTATTGGATTCACCTTTTTTATTCTTTAAAAAGGTAACAGTGTGATGTTTCATTGAAATCATATATGTCAAACAATTTCTTTGTTTTCCATAATGTCCTTTATTACGTAAAGTTTTTGGAAATGGTTGTTTTAAACTGTGTTAATTTTTGGTAGAGTCGTGGTGTTATTTTTCCCTACTCATTGCTCACTCTAAAGTAAAAAGGTGAGAAGCAGTATACAGTATTCCTGAGTATTCCTGAGTTGATTTGCCTTAGCACTGAAATAATTTTTTTTTTTTTTGAGATGCATTCTGGCTCTGTCACCCAGGCTGGAGTGCAGTGGCGGAATCTCAGCTCACTGCAGCCTCCGCCTCCAGGGTTCAAGCAATTCTCCTGCCTCAGTCTTTCAAGTAGTCAGGACTACAGGTGCATGCCACCACACCCAGCTAATTTTTGTATTTTTAGTAGAGACGGGATCTCACCATGTTGGCCAGACTGGTTTCGAACTCCTGACCTCAAATGATCCACCCTCTTCAGCCTCCCAAAGTGCTGGGATTACAGGCATGAGCCACCGCACCCAGCCCCAATGCTGAAAGAATTTGAAGCAAAGTTTTCTTAAGAATCTTTAATTTAATTTTATCCATCGATCTATCCATCCCTCTATTTCGAATGGAATTAGAGAAACAAGTGAGGAACCATAATTGAAGGAATAGAGTCTATACATAGCATAGAGGCTAGATATGAAAAGAGCTGGGAACTACATGGCAAGCGTCCCATTGTTTTCACAGCTTTTACTTTGCATCAATTACTTCTGTAATAGTCTCTTTGATTTTAAAACAAACAAAAAACTTTCAGGTTATTTTTATGCAATTGAGTTTACTATAAGAATATCTATGGAAGTTATTAAATCTTTAGAAAAGCCAATTAGAAGAATCATGTTAAGTCAGGCCTCACCAAAACCAAACTCAAGGTGGACTAAAAATCATGATGAAGCGCTAACCAGAAAATTGTAACAAAAAAACCTTTGAGCAGGGCGAGGAAGTGATTACTAGCTAAAGCTAAAATATGGAATTTGGCTTACCTGTGAAATTTAATTATGCATATCTCCTTACTGATAATTGAATTTTATTTTAAAGATAAAAGTAATTTTGTTTACATACTGAAAAAATGGAAAATGCACAACTTTTTTAAAAAGGAAAAAAATACACAAGTTGAATATAAGCATGATTACAAGTCATCAGCCTGCTCCTTTTTAAAAACATAATTAGGATAAAAATTTGGCTAGATTTCAACCACTGCTATTCCAAAAACATTAGGAGCAAAATCGTGGAGTTATAATGAAAGGCACTTACAAACCTAAATATAAGATTTCTTAATGAGTGTTGTGTAATCACTATTCCAAGTAGTAAATATATTTATAAGAGAAAATTAATAATATCACAATTACTTTATACAAATATAAAAGTTGTTCTGATTATGACAGTTTGGGACAGGTTGTGGAAGTTCACTTTTCGTTTAATAAAATGTGATTGTTCTTGTTTCAGGTTTTCTACATTTGACTCCTTGATTTTTAGCAAGTTGAAGTAAGGCTACTGAATGTCTTTTAGAGGTGTGAGCCTACATTAAGTTCAGTGACAATATTTCACTCTAGAGCTGTAGAAGACAGTGTAAGGTCATGGAAAAGAAGCCTTCACTTTTCAATAGTCAGTTTCTATATAAAAATTGGCACTTGGTGCTCATCAAAGAACAAGAAATATTGGATATGCTCTAAATGTCCATTGTGTTTTTGAGCCAACTACCTGATGGAAGTCATCACTTATATGTAAATGAACTGTCAATGGCTTGCCACAGTTGGCAATCACTGGACTGTGAAGGGTATGTCTTAATAAAAACTGAAGCTCTTCACAGACTTTGATTTACTGGAAATAAAATAGAAAAGTCCTCTGAGACTACAAAGGACACTTGTTTCACATAAAACATCTAGACGGTAGCAATATATTTAGGGCTTTTATTATAGCAAAACTGCAAATTAGAATGGAGTGGTGAGAAAGTTCCAGTGACCCAGCTGAATTCTAAAACACTGCTTCTGACTAGAGTAATATGATCTTTAAAATAGCTAAGCCAAATTAAATAAAAGTGCATTAAGGAAAAAAAACAGAAACAATGCAAGGTCAAGATTCAGGTTTGTTACATCTTTTAAATTGTTTATGACTTGTGTATTACATCTTTTTATATATCTATATTTTTTTAATCAGTGCAACTATTAGAATAGTTGAAAGCCCAACTTCTCTGGTCCTATAACATGGACTTCTCACAATATTCAAATTTAAGAGGATTTTTCTTGCCTATTCATTCCTTTCCCCAACTTCCATCCCAAGCACAAACACAATTGAAATATGGAATTCTGTGTAACTATTAATATTTTTATTGTTTTATTAATAATAATATATTTGTAAAATGCTTTTGAGTTGGCAGTAGACTTTTGCACCAATATGAAGCAGCTTGAATATGTAGATCACATTTTTATATTGACTACTTTCTCCCAAAGCACAGTATGTTCACAGATGTACATCAGTCAGGGTAGGTTAAAAGTGTTAAACAGTAATCCTGATAATCCCAATGCTCACTTTACATTCCAGTGTGAACAGGCAGGGACTCTGTTCCATTTTTTTTGTTTTCAGACAGAGTTTCACTCTTATTGCCCAGGCTGGAGTGCAATGGTGCGATCTTGGCTCACCGCAACCTCCACCTCCTATGTTCAAGCGATTCTCCTGCCTCAGCCTCCCGAGTAGCTGGGATTACAGCATGCACCACTGCACCTGGTTAATTTTGTTTTTTTAAATAGAGATGGGGTTTCTCCATGTTGGTCAGGCTGGTCTCGAACTCCTGACCTCAGGTGATCCGCCTCCCTTGGCTTCCCAAAGTGCTGGGATACAGGCATGAGCCACTGCGCCTGGCCTCTGTTCCATTCTTCAGGGCCAGTGCTGCAGCCTTTGCACTCAGGCAATAGACAAAAAAGAGAGATTGTGGAGAAAGCTGACTTTCTTAACCACTTCAATCTGAACTTGGAACTTGTCACTTCTACTCACATTCTAGTGGGGAGAACTTGTCAGCTGGTTCCCTCTAAATTATAGAAGTCTAGGAAATGTGGTCTAGCTTTGTATCAAAGAAGAGAATGTGCCAATTTCTGCCAAAGAAAATGAGTTTAATTCCTCGTTATTTTAGGAAACAAGAAATATTTCAAATAGCTTCACTTAGATTGTCAAAAATCTGGTTTAAAATTTTTATTATAAAAATATCCAAACAATTCAGCCTTTCCTAGTTTCTTCAAGATTTTGATAATAATTCCCTTGCACAATTCGTCAGGAATCCTGAAAACAGCTAGCATCAGTGTAAAGAAAACATATTTTTTTTTAAAAAGTATTGATAGATACTTTTCCTTCTGGAATGAAGAACTCTGGGTTTTATTTTTGTTTATTTTTGTTTTTTGTTACTCAAATACAAATTATGTAAAGTAAATAATTTTCAGTAATATGCTGATAAGAATAATTTTTCTTATGAAAGCAAAAACAACAACAACAACAATTTTCAGTTTAGGAAATAGGCTGTCAGAAACCAATACTTCCAGAACAGGGAGAGGGACACAAAATGATATTGTCTCCAGATTTTTCTATGTAAATAATCAAGAAAAGAAAGGCCAATAAAACTGTGATAAGATATGACCGTCTTACACCTCAGAAGTAATTCTTAACTTTATTCCAATAGGTTGAACAATTAGAAATTCTCTCTCTCTTCCCTCTCTTTTATGACTTGGAAACAAGTCAGGGGAAGGAAAAAGAGAAACCTTAAAGAAACAAAATTCTAAATAGATTTGCTAAAAGTTTTGAACAAATATGCTAGTTTAAATCTGTTGTCTTCAAGATTGCAAGATCTTTCTGGAATAAATCCTTAAACTTCCAAGATTTGGGATCGTTAAACAGATTTCATATTAGATATTTTTAAATTTGCCTGTCTCCTGATTTTTTTTGAGAAGTCTGCATATTTTGCTAATTTTCCACATTGTAAAACATGTATTTTCAATATAATAATAATAATATTACACCAAACACTATTCGCCTTCCTCGCCCCCACAGAAAACTTTGCTTTAGAGCTTTGTTACGTAGGGATAAAGGGCAAGCACAGAGCATTCATCCTACTGGTATAGCGCCTGGTATGGGGCCAGGTTCTGAAGTCAGCAGCTGTGGGGTGGCTTTCTGATTCAGTTTCCTGATTTTGGCAAGTGAGTTATGGGGTAATAAAAGGAGTAATTCATGGAACACCTCTTACAATCTGTTTCTTCTGCAATTGCAACAATTTTGAGTTGTCTATGTGTCTTAATAAATATCTTTCTGATTAATACAGCTAATGTTACCCTGTGTTCTCTGAGAATCCTGACTCATGAGTTATCTTTCCTTCCTTCCTTCCTTCCTTTTTTCCTTCCTTCCTTCCTTCCTCCCTTCCTCCCTCCCTTCCTCCCTCCTTCTTTCCTTCCTTTCCTCACTTCATCTTTTCCTCCCTTATTATTAAATAATGCTAGTCAATAAAGGCTCTACTAATAAAAATATATTTAAAAGTTAAGGTGCAGTTTTCAAAATGAAGACTTTTGAGGTACTCCATAAGAATATGCCAGATATCAGATATCCTGGTATGTCACATTGTTCTAAGCAATCCTAGTTCCACTTTTCCTCTGCATATTACTGCAGCTTCATCTTACTGGAAAGAATATTTGATATCCTAAATAGTATTCCTATAAGTGATTCTCTATATAAGAACAGGCAGAGGTATCAGAAATGTAACTTTATATTTGATAGCAGGATGATTATTTAGTTATTTATTTATTTTTGAGACGGAGTCTTTCTCTGTCACCCAGGCTGGAGTGCAGTGGTGCGATCTTGGCTCACTGCAAGCTCTGCCTCCCGGGTTCACGCCATTCTCCAGCAGGATGATAATTTGATAAAACTCCAGAGGCTTGACAGTTGCTTATAATTCACAAAAATGAAAGGATGCAATAGGAAGATATTTATCAATTTAATCTCTCTGAATTTTGACAACATGTATATTAAAGACTAAAATATTTGTAAATTTAGTAGTAAATTTAGTACAGTGTCAATGATAATGTAGTTATTCTGGAAGAAAAGTCTCTCATGTAATTATATGACTAACAGAAGAAATATCGGGACTTTGTAATGAGTGAAATATGATTATAATGAAAACTGATGTTGTCTTATGCATGTGTAGGTTCTATAGATTTTCACTGTAAACCAAGAAACATGGCTAATCTGTAAAACAGCCTGAAAACATACATCTTTAAAACATCACCAGCTTTTCAATCTCAAATAGGTGATTTTCTTGATAAAAGTGTTTTTTAAAAATAAAATTCTCCTGTACTAACTAAAAGAAAAATACCAATAACAAAAAAGACTGTGAGGATAAAAATGTGAGTAACTATCTTATAGAATGGAGTAGCTGGAGTAGGTATTACTTATCTAGTCTAAGGCCCTCATTTTACAAGAGTAAAAGCTGAGATGAAGAGGGTAAGTAAAGTCATTCAGCAATTTAGTGCCTGAGCTAGAATTGGCATTGACTTCTGATTCCCAATTCAATCTTCTTTATCCTATTTTGTATACCTTCCCAGAAGACAAAGTGAGTGTGTATTAATTAGCTAGAAGGAAGAAGGATCTACAATGCAAGCCCAAACTGGGCAACAACACAAAGAAACTACACACAACCCATATGATGAATGCCTCTTTCTGACTTCTTCAATAATCTCCCTTCCCATATATAGAAAAATCTCTCTGGTGTTCTTGCTTGCATCTCCCTTTTCCTTGTGCTTTAGAATAGGTTAGATAATTTGATCAATTAAGTTGGCTCAAGGTGCTAATGAATCCTCATGGCTTCATGTATCACCTTGTTTGCATTTTAACAAGGCCTGTCAACTCATCATGTATGACTAATGACGAGAGCTTTAGATATCTCACATCTTGTGCAACCCATTTCAGGGGCATCCTGGTAATCTTCATGTCATATGGATTGACTACTAATTTTATAGAATTATAAAAGCCTCCCTATCTATAAATTTTATCTTGTGTGTTTGTTATGACTTTCTTTAAGTGAGCTTCCCTCCTAGTATGCATCTTGTAACTACATGATTACATCAATATATTATATTATTTCAGGTTTTATGTAGGGAAAATACTTGTTTAATTTTGGATCCCAGGCTAGCTAGCACAGAATCTCTGCATTAAACAGCCACAAATAATTACATTTTTTTAAAAACCTCATGCTTCTTTTAGAAGATAATTTACCAATTCTTCTCAACTCCTTTTTCAAAATATTTCTGGATTTGTCCTTTTTTTTTTCATTCCAGCATTCATTCTGCTAGTCCAGGTCCTTCTAAGTCTAGACTACTTGATATGTCTCAGAATTGTCTCAGATATAAATATCCCCATTCTTCAATTCATCTAGCGTTGTATGGCCCTCCTACTCAAATCTGTTCTATAATCTCTCAATTATAACAGTCTAGACCCTTAGCTGAAGTTCAAATCTTCATGCTTATATCCTATGCTGCTTACAATGTATCTCCACCTTATTGACCAAACTGCTGACCACCCCAGAAAAGCCATATTCCTGACTTAGTTCATACCATCAACCCTTCCCTCCCATTTATTTTCTCCTTGTCTGCTGAAACTTTAGCTGATCTTTCTAGGCAACCAGTCCTAGAGTCACCTTCAAAGCTTTCCCAGAAAACTCAGTCATCTTCAGTGCTTTCATTTCCCTTCTGTCAGTGTGAATTTATCTGCACCATTTATTTTTGTTATTAAAGCTATGTTGCACTTCTTACTTGCACTGGCCTCACTTTGCTTCAGAAGCATTACTTTTTTTTTTTTTTTTTTTTAGCACATGCGTGTTTATCTCTTTAATTCCTCTGTGAGTCTAACATACAGATGACTAGGTCCCACAGGACATAGGAAAAAAAGCAACATGTTGCAGACAAGTGTCAAAATTTTTAACTCACCAGAAAAAGAAAAGAACAATTCCTGAGAATGATTATCCACATGCCTAACACTAGTGCAAGTTTTCTAGAAATTCTTATTGAACTAAGATCATTTAAACTAGACTAGTTTACAAAGCAGAGTAGGCTAGCAAGGGTATTATCAAGAAGCAAAAGGCTTTAATTTTTTTATCCTACAGCAATTTCTAGAAAATATATAGATAGTAACAGGTCATAAAAAGACTTATCAAAAATATGTCATCTAAACTGAGATCATTGTGAATGTAAAAGGAGTACCAAAAGGAACTAAAATTATGTATTTATTTTTCAACATACTAGTTTTATTATATTGGTGAACCTATACAATAGTCACATCTGAAAACATTACAAAAATACAATTTTTTAAAATAACATACATCTATAGGCCTTAATGTAATATAGAAAGATGTTTTCATTGAATATTTAAACATTAACAATTATATAAACAGAATAATTATTTTTGGTATTATAAGGGAAAAAAGGGTATATGTTTTCCCCACTCATCACGAGGTTTATGGCCTACACCCCTATAACAAAAGAAAGATTAACAGGAGGAAAGCATAACACAGTCATGTAATCAAAGTTTTATGTGACATGGAAGCCTTCAGAAATGAAGATCCAAAGACCCAGGGAAAACTGCATTTTTATTGTTAGTCTGAGGAAAGAAGTGGATAGTCTTGAGGAAGCATGATTAGACAAAGGGGGCTATGATCTAATCATGATAATAACCTGGGGAGAACTCAGCAAGGCCTGTTTGTTCAGATCCTCTTTGGCCTTGCTTTGTAGCACTCCCCTCCCCTGGTACAGGGCAGCAACCCTCTGGAATGATAACCTGTTGACTAACTTTCAGGAGAGGTAGGTCAGAGAATTCCTTTATGGCCAGGCTTCACACAGAAAGGCGAGGGAAGGTCAGAGTGAACTTCTTGCTTCTGTGACTTCTGTCAATGTGCTGTATTTTGAGATATCACATTCTGAGCCTTGACAGTATAAATTCCCATTTTTAAATCGGATAATTTCATGAATTACTTACCTGTAGCCCTTTAATACAATGTCATTGGTATGTTTCCCACATATGGTCTCATTTTCTTTTTTTTCATAAAATTATGTACAGTATTATTCTAAGTTGCATTTGATGGCTAACAATTTTAAAATTGTGACATCTTTAATTAAATCTTTTCTTTAGATTATATTATTTTTAGCCAAGAAGCCAAAAAAAAAAACTTTTTATATGTGCAGTAAGTTCAGAGCAAATTCTGCTAAGTGAAGATATTCTTAACTGTAAACATTTTGTGTGTGTTGATATATATATATATTTCACCCCAAATGTTTTCAGTGATATTCACTTTTGGTGTCCTGTTAAGGTATATTCTTCAACAAATATTTTTTGCATGAAAAAAGTATATCAAATATATATATATATATAATTTATTGAATGTTTTACCAACTTCAGGTCCTGCAAAGTCATTGGCACTGTCAGTTGCATTGCATCCAGAACATAATTTGTCCAATTAAATATTAGAACTCCAATAACATAGTGCTTCTACCAGTCAACATACTTCAATGTGAAATTACAGAATTTCAGAATTACATCTTACATGCTGTTAAAACTACTATTGTTTCATTTCTCACTTCTTCTATTGCTTTTATAGGGATAAATGTCAGTGTCTTTCTCTTTCCAAGAATTGTGATTTAATAAAATATTTAAAAGATGGAATCTTTTAGCAATTATGTTTATTGTATATTTTTATTAAGGGTTTTATATTGATTCTGAAGAAAATGAACCCCAAATCTAAAGGACTCATGAAAGGTTCAATATCATTGTAGGACTCTTCAGTTGAATTATACAATAGTTCTTTAAAGGAAAAATATTTCTGAAATATTTTTCAGATTGATGATGGGCAAGAAAGAGAGAAAATGCTTACTGCCATGCTGAAGTATTGCTGCATTTTCAATCTCATCTTCATGCCCTCAACTTTGTAGTAGTTATTCTAACTCTGTTTACAAATATGTGTATGTGGGTTTGAAATTTAACAACTCCAGCTTCTATTTCAAGTTATAGAACATTACAGCTTGTTTGTATGCAATTACGAATTATGTATGCACTACAACCAATTCTAGGAATATTTCTGCCCTAAAGATTTCTTGATTTTATAAAGACATTGTTTTTACCAAAACACCATTCTTCATAAAATTTATACTATTACCACTGCAAAAACAAAAATTTGATTTTCTATGTTAAACTTTTAAACTAAATTTACAAGTGTTCATTAACATGTCAAATATGTCACCTTTAAGAGAATAAAATTCCTAAAAACTTTTCTTTAATTCCATGAAATATATGAAAAAAATTAGTATTATTTGAAGTATCTTAATCTATTATTGTTCTCTAAATAGGATCTGATTATGTTAATGTAATCTGATTTGTATAGTGTCTTTCTGCCAAAAAAAGTTAACACATAACAGCTATTGCTTAACCTGGAGAACATGTTAAAAACAAACTTGAGGTTTTGCTGGCAAGATGGCCGAACAGGAACAGCTCCAGTCTGCAGCTCCCAGTGAGATCAATGCAGAAGGTGGGTGATTTCCGCATTTCCAACTGAGGTACATGGTTCATCTCACTGGGACTGGATGGACAGTGGGTGCAGCCCACAGAGGGCGAGCCAAAGCAGGGTGGGCATCACCTCACCTGGGAAACCCAAGGGGTCAGGGGATTTCCCTCCCCTAGCCAAGGGAAGCCGTGAGGGCCTGTGCCATGAGGAATGGTGGACTCTGGCTCAGATACTGCACTTTTCCAATGGTCTTCGCAACCTGCAGACCAGGAGAGTCCCTCCAGTACATATGCCACCAGGGCACTGGGTTTCAAGCACAAAACTGGGCAGCCATTTGGGCAGACAATTAGCTAGCTGCAGGAGTCTTTTTCATACCCCACTGGCACCTGGAATGCTAGTGAAAGAGAACCGTTCACTCCCCTGGAAAGGGGGCTGAAGCCAGGGAACCAAGTGGTCTGGCTCGGCAGTTCCCACCCCCATGGAGCTCAGCAAGCTAACATCCACTGGCTTGAAATTCTTACTGCCAGCACAGCAGTCTGAGGTCGACCTGGGACACTCGAGCTTGGTGAAGGGAGGGGTGTCCGCCATTGCTGAGGCTTGAGTATGTGGTTTTACCCTCACAGTGTAAACAAAGCCACCAGGAAGTTCAAACTGGGTGGAGCTCACCACAGCTCAGCAAGGCTGCTGCTGCCAGACTACCTCTCTAGATTCCTCCTCTCTGGGCAGGGCATCTCTGAGAGAAAGGCAGGAGTCCCAGTCAGGAACTTACAGATAAAATCTCCATCTCCCTGGGACAGAGCACCTGGGGGAAGGGGCAGCTGTGGGTGCAGCTTCAGCAGACTTAAACATCCCTGCCAGACAGCTCTGAAGAGAGCAGCAGATCTCCCAGCACAGTGTTCGAGCTCTAATATGGGTCAGACTGCCTCCTCAAGTGGGTCCCTGACCCCGGAGTATTCTGACTGGGAGACACCTCCCAGTAGGGGCCGAAAGACACCTCATACAGGAGATCTCTGGCTGGCATCTGGGACAAAGCTTCCAGAGGTCTTTGCTGGTCTTCAGCCTCCACTGATGATGCCAAGGCAAACAGGGTCTGGAGTGGACCTCCAACAAACTCCAGCAGACCTGCAGCAGAGGGGCCTGTTAGAAGGAAAACTAACAAACAGAAAGGAATAGTATCAACATCAACAAAAAGGACGTCCACTCAGAGACCCCATCCGAAGGTCACTGACTTCAAAGAGCAAAGGTAGATAAATCCACGAAGATGGGGAGAAATCAGCATAAAAACTAAAAATTCCAAAAATCAGAATGCCTCTTCTCCTACAAAGGATCACAACTCCTCACCAGCAAGGGAACAAAACTGGACAGAGAATGAGTTTGATGAATGGAAAGAAATAGGCTTCAGAAGGTGGGTAATAAAAAACTCCTCCAAGCTAAAGGATCATGTTCTAACCCAATGCAAGGAAGCTAAGAACCTTGAAAAAAGGTTAGACGAATTGCTAACTAGAATAACCAGTTTACAGAAGAGCATAAATGACCTGACGGAGCTGAAAAACACAGCACAAGAACTTTGTGGAGCATATACAAGTATCAATAGCCAAATTGATCAAGTGGAAGAAAGGATATCAGAGATTGAAGATCAACTTAATGAAATAAAGCAAGAAGGCAAGATTAGAGAAAAAAGAATGAAAAGAAATGAACAAACCTACAAGAAATATGGGACTATGTGAAAAGACCAAATCTACATTTGATTGGTGTACCTGAAAGTGACGGGGAGAATGGAACCAAGTTGGAAAACACTCTTCAGGATGTTATCCAGGAGAACTTCCCCAACCTAGCAAGACAGGCCAACATTCAGATTCAGGAAATACAGAGAACACCACAAAGCTGCTCCTTGAGAAGAGCAACCCCGAGACACATAATCGTCAGATTCACCAAGGTTGAAATGAAGGAAAAAATGTTAAGGGCAGCCAGAGAGAAAGGTCGGGTTACCCACAAAGGGGAAGCCCATCTGACTAACAGTGGATCTCTCAGGAGAAACTCTACAAGCCAGAAGAGAGTGGGGACCAATATTCAACATTGTTAAAGAAAAGAATTTTCAACCCAGAATCTCATATCCAGCCAAACTAAGCTTCATAAGCAAAGGAGAAATAAAATCCTTTACAGACAAGCAAATGCTGAGAGATTTTGTCACCACCAGGCCTGCCTTACAAGAGCTCCTGAAGGAAGCAGTAAACATGGAAAGGAACAACCGGGACCAGTCACTGCAAAAACATACCAAATTGTAAAGACCATCGACACTATAAAGAAACTGCATCAACTAAGGGACAAAATAACCAGTTAGCATAAAAATGACAGGATCAAATTAACACATAACAATATTAACCTTAAATGTAAAGGGCTAAATGCCCCAATTAAAAGACACAGACTGGCAAATTGGATGATGAGTCAAGACCCATCAGTGGTGCTGTATTCAGGAGATCCATCTCATGTGCAAAGACACACATAGGCTCAAAATAAAGAGATGGAGGAAGATTTACCAAGCAAATGGAAAGAAAAAAAGCAGGGGTTGCAATCCTAGTCTCTGATAAAACAGACTTTAAACCAACAAAGGTCAAAAGAGACAAAGAAGGGCATTACATAATGGTAAAGGGATCAATTCAACAAGAAGAGCTAACTATCCTAAATATATATGCACCCAGATTCATAAAGCAAGTTGTTAGAGACCTACAAAGAGACTTAGACTCTTACACAATAATATTGGGAGACTTTGACACCCCACTGTCAATAATAGATCAATGAGACAGAAAATTAACAAGTGTATTCAGGACTTGAACTCAAC